>NC_045696.1:86487800-87849675 GCF_009834535.1 Camelus ferus | reverse complement strand
GTGCTTTGAGTGACTAATAAAATTGAATTAGTGCATAACTATTTAATTTGATCAAAACCACAAAATAAGAAATGAAAGATAAAAGTAATCCATTTATCAGATGGAGACACATACTAGTAGGATTTAATCCTGGATGTGTTGTAATTGCAGAATAGACTACAATCTGGGTATCAGGGAACATAATTATGCATGAATTGTTATGAGAAAGAATGCTTTACACATGACCTGATTGATGGTATAATCAAATCTGAAGTGCTTCTAATATAGTTTGACAACATTATAATCATAATTAAGAAATTATAGTTTGGGCTGAATGTTTTAAAAAAGTTGTTAGGAGTCACTTGCCAAGATTTGGAAAACAAGCTCAAGGTGATCTAACATAGCAAAAGATCAGGAGATAGATACTGCTTTTCTGCCATGTGACAGGCACCAAACTAGGTACTTTGCATGCAGTGGAGAATAATTCACCCTGGTTCCTGACCTCATGAAGCCTACCTCCATTAAATGTCTAAACACAGATTTGAAATAATAATTACAAAAAATGAGAAGTATTAGGAAGGAATACTCAGGATATTATAAGAAAGAAAAATAGAGGGAACAAACTTTACTGGGGCACAGAGAACTTCTCTCTGTGGAAGAGACATTTAGATGGAAAGCCTGAATATGAGTAGGAGTTAGCCAAGTAAAATGTGGAAGTGGGGATGAGGGTAGACCAGAGGTCAGGCCAGAAGCAACAGCTATGGGAGGCTCCTGATTTGTGGAGTGATGGAAGCTAATGTTCGACTTATACTGAGAGGAGGAAAAGAGGGGCATATACAACAGATGAGATTTAGTAGTTAAACAAGTAATAGAGCGCATAGATATTGAAGGCCATGGCAAAGAGCTTGGATTATATTCTCATTGAGGTAAGAAGTCATAGAATGTTCTTAACTTAAAAAAAAAATCAGTCTAGATAGTGAGCGGAGAATAGTTTGTAGTGAATGGAGAAAATAGAATTAGGGAGGCTGATGCGAAGCTCCAGGGATCAGGTATGAGATGATGGTGGCTTTGGGCCAGGATTGTGATGGTAAAGATGGTGAGATATGGAAGAATTTGTGACAAAATTTGGAGATAGAATTGACAGGGTTTTGTGAATTTGCTGTAAGAAGGTGAGGGAATTCTCATAATGGCTTTTATTTCTCAGAGAAATTTGAAATGAGATAGATCAGCAGCTGAAAGTGGTAAAGACTGTTTTTTATTTTAATTTGATCTGCACATTAGAATCATCTAAGCAACTTAAAGATATGCTAAACTTTGCCTAACCCATAGAAATTGGTTTAATAGGGGTAGGGTCATGCCCAAGCATCTTAGATTTCCCAAATAATTTGCCCAGGGCTAGAGCAGACTCTCACTTGGGACAGAAGTGGAGTGTGAGGCGCATTTGAAGTTGGCAGACACAGATTTCTAGTGCTGACGCTCCTTTCTAGTTTAAAGAGTCAGGGACTGAGAAAACAAATGATTGAGTTTTTTCAGGGGGGTGCCAGTCAAGGGCAAGGGGGCAGAGGTGGTTAAATGAGGTATATATAAGAGCACAATTATATGATAAATCATGGAGTCTAAGTAGGATGAGGGGGAAAGACAAGTAACTGCTGGCCCATAGGAAAGCACTGGAATCACTAGGTGAGAGGTCTCAGGAAGATCACTAGACAGCTTAACAAGGAGGAGCAGTAGATGGGATTTGAGGGAGAAAGGAAGAGATTTGGTCTAAGAGTGATTTAGAGGAGCAAGATAGACATATCTCTTCTATCTCTGGGAAAGAATAGCTACAATAGCTGAAAAGAAATACCCTCAGGGAATATCTGTGTGTCAATTAAAATAGAGAAGTGAAAGGGGACATTTGAAGGTTAAGGATTTTTGCCTTATGGATTATGTTATGTGTTATCATCATCATTATTATTCTGAGTTATTTCCTAAGGAAAATTCACATAAGGCACTTTATTATGAATACCTGAAATCCCTCATTCTTTGGGAAAATGAAAATAGTGGAAAGTCCAGAATTCATCATACTTAATAATATTGTCTACCTGGAGGACTAGAGAGTGGAGTGGATTTTATATAAATTATTTGACACAATTTATATTGCAGATGTGGGTACTATCAGTAACCTTAGACTGGGCATTGATTTAACGTTGTATTCCATAATGGTTGAAATGCATGAATGCTTCAATCATACTGCTTGGGTTTGGATCACAACTGTCACTTACAAACCATGTCATCCTGGGCAAGTGACTTAACTTTCTGTGCCTCAGCTTCCTGATCTGTAAAGAGGGATAGCAGTCATACCTATCTCATAGGGCTCCTATGTAAAGCCCTTAGAATATTATCTGGCACATAGTAAGCATTCAGTGTGCATATATACACATTGCTAGGTAATTACAAACTTTAAAACATTTTCTTTTAAGAACATAGCTGATCACATCAGACCCCTATTTAAAAGCCTCAACTCCCTGCCAGTTACTCTTGGAATTAAATCAAACTCCTTCCTATGATCTGGCTTTTTCCTACTTTTCCAGACTCATCTCTACCTTTTTCCCCATTGCCACCCAAGAAGGTCAGTGTTCTAGTCTCTCCCAGCCATTGGCATTTGCAAAGCCTTATGCTCCACAGAACTAACACTCCTTTTTGGGATTCATCTGTGTTTCTAACGTCCCTAACAGTGCATTCACCTGAGCTTCCCAAAAATCTTTCCCTTTTCCTTAATGCTCCATGTTTATAATAATAAGAAGCAACACCCCTCAGCCCCACATAAGGAATCTCAGCTTTTGAAGCCTGAAGTCCTCAGAAGCAAAATAAAACACTTCAATATTTAAAAGTTAATCAGCATTTTAATTACTGAGCTTTAAGCTTTTCTCTTAAAAGGAGAGGCAGAGCACATCCATGCTAACAAACCAAGTTTGAGTGTGATGTTATTTGAAGTGTCAGTTAAAAATCCTCAAAAGGAAAATCAGAAGCAGTAACATGGTAAGAGCAAAAGAATCCCCTGGGAGTGGAAAGCCCTTACTGGATGGCCTGAGCTTGCATGGGGCAGGGCGGCGGGTAGGGGGACGGTTGGGCATCCCCGGGCACGGAGGTGGGTTTTACAAATGCTTTGGAATAGCAGCAGATAGGCTGTGTCGGGGTCTTCCTCTGCCAGCAGAGTCTTTGTTCCTGGCATGCTAGGAAGCTAAGCTGGCTGTAAAGGGAAAGTGACATGAATTCACAGAAATGTAGGCTTTGATTAAACCATTATTCTAAATAAAGCTTCCTTTTCTCCTTCAAAATCCAAAGTTGAAGTTCAGGGTGGGAGAAACCCAAGTATTCACCCCCCTCTTCCCTTGCCACCCTTAAATAATAGCTTGTTGAAAATACCCTTTTTTTTTTTTTTGTTAAGTTTTGACAGTTCCCAGCCCAGCAGGCAGTTTGTTTCTTGTCAGTTCCCCAGCCCTTCCCCTGGCAGCCTGAGCTATTTCATTGTGAGTTCTGTTCTGTGAGTGGGTCCTGGCTTGAAAATTCTTCAGGGTCAGAGAGGGCTAGGTATTTCCAGTGTTAACGACAGAGAATTTGAAATGAAAAATAATCTGTTTTCTTTTTTCAAGCAGTGAAAATATCCTAGGGCTGTTCATTATTTGGTACTTGTGTTGATCAATTTTTCATCCGTAGCCGATTTAGCCAATCTGTTCATCCATTTCCTTTCAGGAAGCTTTGTCATGGCCCTTCATTTACATACTGTAGGGTTGCTGGCACTGTCATTCCCCTTACACTCATCTGTTTAATAAACTTGTACAAACTCTGGACAGGGACGAGATGTCTCCCAGAAAGCAGGCAAGGAGACATGAGGGGAGGTTTCTGCTGGTTGCAAAGGGTCAGTTTAAAATCTCATTTTCTGGATGGTGGTCTGTGATCTTCTCTCATGACCTAATAATAGTGTTGGTTTTCAAAAAAAAAAATAGTGTTGGTTTTCCATGATCAAAGAAAATAAATTAAAAAATTTCTCTTTAAATGATTTAAAAACACAGGGCTGAGGAGATGGAAGAAAAGGCAAATAGCAGGAAATATAACATTAGAAAATTTTTGTAAATGTGGGAGGGGAAAGGAATCTTAGCAGTCACCTAGCAATCCAATTCATTTTCACATGATGACATTAAGGCTCACCCAGCTAATTCATGTTGGAAATGAGCGTAGGGCTTAGGTCTTCTTATTCCCAGGCTGGCAGTCTTGGTGGTCATTAAGTGTTCTAAAGAGCCTCCAGCAGATATAACTGTGGCTTTTATCAATTAAAACGAACCAAACTGAACAACAAATCAGTCACTTCTGCACTGATGTTTCAATAGTGAGTTGTAACAATATCACATTTTAGCTATTCATTTCTGTATCTGTCTTCCATTAAATTGTCCCCAAGGCGGGACCAAACCTTATCTTTTGAGTATTTTTAGGGCTATAAATTTTTTTCCCCCAGTTTTACTGTGAAATAATTGACATATGTCACTATATAAGATTAAGGCATACAGTATGATGGTTTGATTTACATACATTGTGAAAAAATTACCACAATAGATTCAGCAAATATCCGTCTTCTCATAGTGATACAATAAAATGAAAAGAAAGAAGAAAAAAAAAAAGAAAAAAAAATTCCTGATAATCAGAACTCTGAGGTTTACTCTGTTAACAACTTTCCTACATATCACACAGCAGTGTTAGCTATAGTCATCCCATATTATATCCCTTGTACTTATTTATCTTATAACTGGAAGTTTGTACTTTTTGACCATCTTCCTCCAATTCCTACTACCTCCACCCTCTGCCTCCGGTAAATCAGAGCTCTTTTATGATGAGTTTAGTTTTCTTTTTTCATTCCACATATAAGTGAGATCATACAGTATTTGTCTTTCTCTGTGTGACTTATTTCGCTTAGCATAGTGCCTTCAATGTCTATCCTTATTGTGGCAAATGGTAGTATTTTTCATTTCTCATGATTGAATAATATTCTATTCTCTCTCTCTCTCTCTCTATATATATATATATATAATACAGATATACCATAACCCTGTTTTTTATTAACATGTAGTTGATTTGTTTTTATAGGTAATACTCCATTATTATTATAAAATACTGGTTATGTTCCCTGTGCTGTACAATGTATCATTGTGTCTTATTTATTTTGCACAGAGTAGTTTGTACCTTTTAATCCCTTATTACTATTTTACCCCTCTTCCCATCCCTTTCTCCTTGGGTAACCACTAGATTGTTCTCCATATATTCCACATATTTTTAATTCATCCATCCATGGACACTTAGGTTATTTCCATGACTTGGCTGTTATAAATAATGCTATGAACATGGGGATACAGATACCTTTTTGAGTTGGTGTTAGTTCCTTTGGATGTATTCCCAGGAGTGGAATTGATATATGATAGTTCTGTTTTTTAATTTTTTAAGAAACCTCCATACTGTTTCCATAGTGGCTATACCAGTTTACAGTCCCAACAGTGCACAGAGTTCCCTTTTCTCCACATCCTCACCAACGTTTGTTGTTTGTTGTCTTTTTGGTGATAGCCATTCTGACAGATGTGAGGTAACATCCCATTGTGGTTTTAATTTACATTTCCTTAATGCCTAGTGATGTTGAGTGTCTTTTCATGTACCTGTTGACCTTTCATATATCTTGGAGAAATGTGTATTTAAGTCCTTTGCCCATTTTTTAATTAGGTTATTTGTTTTTTTTTCAATTGAGTTCTTTATATGTTTTGGATGTTAATCCTTTTTCTGATATATGGTTTGCAAGTATTTTTCCCCTTTCCATAGGTTGTCTTTTCATTCTGTTAATGGTTTCTTCTGTGTGCAGAAGATTCTTTGATGTAGTCCTGCCTGTTTGTTTGTTTATTTAGTTGCTTGTGCCTTAGGCATCATACCCAAAAAATTGTTACCAAGACCCATGTCAAGGAAATTTATTCTTATGTTGTCTTCTAGTAGTCTTATGGTTTCGAGCCTTACATTTAAGTCTTTTATTCATTTCAAGTTAGTTTTTGTGAGTGGTATAAGTTACCGGTCCAGTTTTATTCTTTTACTAGTGAATATTCAAGTATCCCAGCATCATTTATTGAAAACTGTCTTTTTCCATTAAGTATTCTTGGCTCCCTTGTCAAATGTTCATTGATGGTATATGCTTGGGTTCATTTCTGGGCTCTTGATTCTGTTCCATTGGTCTACTTATCTGTTTTAATGGCAGTACCATTCTGTTTTGATGAGATATGTTCCTTCTTGCCTACTTTGTTGAGAGGTTTTGTCATAAATGGATGTTGAATTTTGTCAAATGATTTTTCTGCAGTTATTAAGGAATAATGTGATTCCTTCATTCTGTTTTTTTTCTTTTGCTTTTAAATTTTTTATTTTTCTTCTAGTTTTATTGGTATATAATTAACATACAGCAGTATATAAGATAAAGGTGTGCTGCATAATGATTTGATTTATATACATCATGAAATGATTACGACAACAAGTTTAGTGAAATCCATCATTTTATATAGATACAAAAATAAAGAAATAGAAAAAAATTTTTCCTTGTGGTGGGAATTTTCAGAATTTACTCTCTTAACAACTTCCATATATAACATACAGCAGTATTAAGTATATTTATCATGTTATACATTATATTCCTGGTACTTAATTATCTTCTAACTGGATGTTTGTACCTTTTGACTGCCTTCATCCTACCCCTCTACCCAACACTTCCCTCCACAAGCCCTGTCTCTGGTAACCACAAATCTGATCTCTTTTTCAATGAGTTTGTTGGTTTGTTTGGTTTTGAAGCATGATTGACCAACAGTACTATATTAGTTTTGTTATACAACATAGTCCTTAGATATTTCCATACATTTCAAAATGATCACCATGGTAAGTCTAGTTACCATCAGTCACCATACCAAAAAAGGTATTACATAATTACTGATTATATTTCCCACACTGTACATATCATATCTATGACTTATTTATTTTGCAACTAGAAGTTTATACTTCTGAATCTCCCTCACCTATTTTGTTCCTGCTCCCACTCTCCTCCCCTATGGCAACTGTTTTCTGTATCTATAAGACTGTTTCCGTTTCATAATGTTTGTTCATTTGTTTTGTTTTTTAGATTACACATATAAGTAAAATCTTACAGTATTTGTCTTTTACTGTCTGACTTATCTCACTTAGCATAGTACCCCCTAGACCCATCCATGTTGTTGCAAATGGCAGTATTTCATTCTGATGGCCATAAGAAAGAATGAAATACTGCCATTGTGTATGTGTCTGTCTATTGTAAATTTTTGGTTTGTGGTTACTATGAGGTTTGTATATAGCATTCTCTATTTATAGATGATTACTTTAAATTGGTGATGTCTTAAGTTTGATTTCATTTTAGCAACCTTGCATTTTTACTCCCCCCTAAATTTAGTTTTTTTGACATTATATTTTACATTGTTTTGTTTTGTGTACCCATTAACTACTTTTTGTGAATATAGATGATTTTGCTAATTTTGTCTTTAACTTTTCTACTAGCTTTATATGTGGTTGTTTTACTACCTTTACTATATATTTGCCTCAATCAGTGAGATTATTTATTTTGTAATTTTCACATTTCTAGCCATGTTCTTTTCCACTTAGAGAAGTCCCTTTAACATTTCTACTAAGGCTAGTTTTATGGTGATAACTCTTTTATCTTCTGACTTCTCCTTCTTATTGCCAAGTAGATGATTCTTGGTTGTAGATTTTTTCCTTTCATCACTTTAAACATGTTGTGCAACCATGTTCTGGCCTGCTAAGTTATCTAATAGCCTTATGAGACTTCCCTTGTATGTAAGTTGTTGCTTTTCCTTTTCTGGTTTTAATACTCTATCTTTAATTTTTATCATTTTAATTACAATGTGTCTTGGTGTGGTCCTCTTTGAGTTGGTCCTGTTTGGGACTCTCCATGGAGTCTAAATGCTTCCTGGACTTGGCTGTCTTTTTCCTTTCCTAAGATAGGGAAGTTTTTAGCTATTATGTCTTCACATATGTCTTAGGCCTCTTCCTTCCTTCCTTCCTTCCTTCCTTCCTTCCTTCCTTCCTTCCTTTCTTCCTTCCTTCCTTTCTTTCTTTTTTCTTTTCTTTTCTTTTCTTTTCTTTTCTTTTCTTTTCTTTTCTTTTCTTTTCTTTTCTTTCTTTCTTTTCTTTCTTTCTTTTCTTTCTTCTGGGATTCCTATAATATGAGTGTTCATATGGTTGATGTTGTCCCAGTGATCTCTTAAACTTTCCTTATTTTTTTTAATTCTTTTTTTTTTTCTTTTTCAGTTCAACTTCAGTGAACTTTAGTCTTCTAGTTTTCTGATCCATTCCACTGTATCATCTTATCTACTGTTGATTCCTTCTAGTGTATATTTATTTTAGTTATTGTATTCTTCAGCTCTATTTGGTTCTTCTTTATATTTTCTCTTTGTTAAACTTGTCACTGTGGTTGTCCATTCTTCTCTTGAATTCTTTGAGCACATTTATGATCATTACCCTAAACTCTTTACCTGGTAGATTGCTCATCTCCACTTCCCTTAATTGTTTTTCTAGGGTTTTATCTTGTTCCTTTGTTTGGAACTTAGTCCTCTGCCACCTCAGTGGGGCTATGAATTAGATTACTTGCCTGTGTGTGGTCAGAAAAGCAGCTCTAAAGCCTTTGTTGTCTTAACTCAAGCTGATCCATACCCCAAGCTTCCAGGACGCTGGAAACCATCAGCTCTGCCTGCCCTTCTCTAGGCTCAAGCACTGCTGGACTGCAACAGCTTCCAGGAGTTGTTGACAACCCTTCTGGTCAGATGTGACCAGAAGACACTCTCCACAGCAGGTTGGGCTATGTCTCAGTTCTTTTGCTTGGGCAGGAGGAGGAGGAGGAGGATCCACTCCAAACTACTCTCAATTTCCCAAATTGGCTCTTTTTGGGAGGGGCCAGGAGCTACTCTCAGCCTTGGCTATGAATTAATCCCCCTGCCTGTGCATAGCATGGGAACCCTTTATGCCCAGTTTTGGCTTTGCTCTGGGGGTGATTAGTTCTGCCTGCCCACCTCTGGGCTGTAGCACCACTGGGCCACAAATCATCCAGGAATTATTGCCTGCCTTTTTGGTTTGGTCTGGAGGGGCCAGAAGACCCTCTCCACAGTGGCAAGGCTATAACTACTCATTGCCTAGGCATGGGCAAATTGGGCTTTAGGGCTGGAAAAACTCCTTGTTTGAGGATCCAGATCAGGGAGATCTACACCCTGCTGAGATCACTGGTCAGAGTATTCTCCAAACATGGTTCTGCTGATGGGCAAAGCTACTGGCTGTGATTACTATTTGGGAACTGCAGATAGGCATTTAGTCTGCCAACATCCATGTGGTTATTGCAAGCCCCTCTCCCCTTCTCTGTCAGAGTCTGATTCTGTGTAGTGCAAGATCCGAATAGGAGCTCCCACAAAGTGACCTCAGTGCTGGGAGAGAGCTGGTTGTCTTCCTGGGTTCTCTTTTCCCACTGGAGGGACTGGAGTCTCAGGGGAGACTTCTCTGTGTGATGCTATGCTGGCCAGGAGGAGGGATAGATAATGTGGTCAATGTGCAGCCACTTCTCTTACCTTCTCATGCAATCTGTCTTGATCACTGAGGTGCAGTGAGGTGCTTCAGCTTCATCCTCATGTTCCAGAATTCTCTCAGTGTTATCTTGTTGTTGAATAGTTGTTAGTTCTTCTTTTGATGTGGGAGCAAAGTCAGGAATGACCTATTTCATCATCTTGCTGACCTGATTTTCACTTGTACATTTTTTTGGCAGGAAGTGTAGGCTCCATAAATATTTCTTGAGTGGATACAATTGTTATATACCTATTATATCAGGAAAAAGATAAATCTCAGTCTCTAACTATGGTAGATGTTTCAGAAAGTTTTCCTGTAGTTACTGTCTTGTGTGCTGTTGATTGTGAAGTTGTAGCAAGGCCTTTCATATAGCAGCTCTTTCTTATATAAGTGGAAAGGTGGAACAGAGAAAAAAAAATTCTCTAAAATAACCATTCCAGATCTCAGTATCAAAAACTAAACAAAACAAAAACTCAAGAACTTATAAATTATTAAGGGATTGTACTTTGTGTTTATGGAGCATGTTTCATCTCAGGGACTCCCTGTGCTTTTGGAGAATCAATTCCTTTATCTTGACAACATTTTGGAGGTGGAGAGGGGGTAGTATTATTTTGCTGATGGAAAAAATGGGGCTCAGTGGGGTTAAATGATTTCCTTGGGGTCAAACAGTGTTCATTCTGTGTTTGTTATTTGTTTAGAAGTTGCTTCTGAAAAGCATTGCTGCTCTACTGTAGAGAAGCTTTTAGATAACCGTGGATCAGAACTTTGTCCCTGGGATTTCCTATTTATTGGAAAAGTTAGGATGCTAGTTATGGGTTAGCTGGGCATTTTGCCTGCTTCATCTTAATGAAGGTTTGATTTAGCAGAGGGTCAGAAACTAGAACAATTTTGATTCTCTGACCCTGATCCCTTTTATCTTTATCCTCTCTCGTTACAGCTGGAGCTCTTCTCCCTCCAACCTAAACCCCCTTGTGTAAGCTGCTATAGAGATTTTTCTAGATAAAATTTGAGTTTTAAAATGATTGCCCATAAGTACTTTCTAAATGCTTTTTTGTTAGATGCTATTTCAAAGTGAGATTATTTCTCAACTTTAAACACTTCACTGCTAAAGCAGATACTATTTTGGGGGCTTGTGTTCTAAAATTTTTAAAGAATTTATTAAAAATAATGAAATATAGCTGACATACAATATTATGTTAGTTTCAAGTGTACTACATAACTGTTTCACATTTGTATACATTATGAAATGCTCACCA
Source organism: Camelus ferus (assembly GCF_009834535.1). NCBI lineage: Eukaryota > Metazoa > Chordata > Mammalia > Artiodactyla > Camelidae > Camelus > Camelus ferus. Next base: position 87,838,792 of record NC_045696.1, on the reverse strand, counting down.
CCATAAGTCTAACAACCATTTGTCACTATACAAAGTTATTATAATATTACTAATCATATTCCTTAGGCTGTATATTGCATCCCTGAGGTTTATTTCTTTTATGACTGAAGGTTTGTAACACTTAATCCCCTTTACCTATTTCACCAAATGCCCATCCACTCTCCTCTGGCAACTATATCCATTGTTTTCTGTATCTGTGAGTCTGTTTTCATTTTGTTTTGTTTTTAGATTTTACATATAAGCAAGATCATGAGATATTTGTCACTCTGTCTGACTCTCTACTTAGGTTAATACCCTCTAGATCCATCCATGTTGTTGTAAGTGGCAAAAGATCATTCCTTTTTATGAGTAATATCCCATATTATATTTATGTATGCATATATTATAAATATGTATGTATGTATGTATATATATAAAATGTGTGTGTGTGTGTGTGTGTGTATACCCATTCATCTGTTGATAGACACTTAGGTTACTTCCATGTCTTGGCTACTATAAATAACACTGCAGTGAACACTGGAATGCATGTATCTTTTCAAATTTTTTAATTTTCCTTTGGTAAATTCCTAGAAGTAGAATTGCTGAATCATATTGTAGTTTTCTTTTTAATTTTTTAAGGACTCTCCATACTGTTTTCTATAGTGACTGCACCAATTTACCATCCTACCAACAGTCACTAGTGTTTCCTTTTCTCCAGATCCTCACTAGTTAGTATCTGTTATTTGTTGTCTTTTTGATGATAGCCATTCTGACAGATTTGAAGTGATTGTGGGTTTTCATTTCTCTGATGATTAGTGATGTTGACTATCTTTTCATGTTTCTTTTGGCCATTCTTATGTCTTCTTTGGAAAAATGCCTATTAAGAGCCTCTGACAATTTTTAGCTGAGTTGTTTTGTTTTGTTTCGTTTTGTTTTTTGATACTGAGTTGTGTGAGTTCTTTATATGTTTTGGATATCCTTATCAGATGTATGCTTTGAAAATACCTTCTCACATTCAGTAGACGGCCTTTTTATTTTGTTGATAGTTACTTTCAGTATGCAAAAGTTTTTTAGTTTGATGTGGTACTGTTAATTTTTGCAAGGAAAACTGCCTAAGGAAACATAGCTAAAAAAATATTGCCAAGATCAATGTCAAAGAGCTCACTGCCTGTGTTTTCTTCTAGGAGCTTTATGGTTTCAGGTCTTATATTTAAGTCTTTAATCCCTTTTGATTTTCTTTTTGTATATGGTATGAGAAGGTAGCTTTTGCATGTAGCTGTCCACTTTCCCAATACCATTTATTGAAGAGACTCTTTTTCCCATTGTCTACTGTTGCCTCACTTTGTCATAGATTAATTGACCATAAAAGTTTGGGTTCATTTCTAGGCCTTCTATTCTGTTGATCTGTGTGTCTGTTTTCGTGCCAGTACTTATTGATTTTCTGTCTGGATGATCTGTCCGTTGATGTAAGTGGGGTGTTAACGTTCCTTACTATTATTGTGTTACTGTCATTTTCTCTCCCATGTGCCCCTGAAAGAAGGTGAGCTCAGGGCCTTCCTCCTCTGCCATTTTGACCAAATCTCTCAAGTGAATATTACTGATAGCTGAAAAAAATCTCACATGATAATCCATTTTCCCCACACTCATCTAATGATATATTTAAATTCAATAAATTTTACTTTGAAATGCTGAATCGTTATTCTGTGTAGAAACAGTTCCATCAATTATGGCAATGAGAAATACTGATACCTGGCTTTATGCTATAAACAATGATGTCGTACACATAATTTCACTTGTTTCTCCCAACAGTCTTGGGAAATGAGCATCATCTCCATTTATAGGTGAAGAAAGTAAGTCTCAGAGACTTGGGCAGTCTTACATAGAGAACAAATAGTAGAGCTAGAATTTGAACCCTAGTTTTTTGGACTTAGTGTCTTCAGTATCATCATTATCATCATCAGAGCAACAGCAATACCAAAATCTTTTGGGTAGTTACAAGTCTTTCATTTGTCGTAAGTACTTTGCTAACATTATCCATTAATTCTCACCTACCTTTAAAAAAAAATGGATGCTATTTATTACATGCTAACTATGTGCCTGACACCTGACATATAAACTTTTATTTAACCTTAACAATAACCCCAGGAAACTGAAATCAGACAGATAACTATGTGTCTTTAGATAAGTTAGGTAAAGCAGATTATCTGTAATTTCATATATAAGTCCTTGACCCAAGAGTGCTATATGAAGAGAGAAAGTGTGTATCTCTCAGGCGTGGCTATTAAGGGGATGAAGTCATTAATAGACCTGGAGCAGTGTTAGGCTGTAGAGACTATAAGTTCCCTGAACTGAGTGAAAAATGGAGCAACATCACTAGCTCTGTTTTTACCTCATTTATTGTAAACTGTGGAACTCAGTTCTGAAAGCAGTAATTGGTATCGAAATACCAAGGGATAGGAACTTCCTTGTTGAGGACTTTTATATTAACTCTTAAGGAATGCAGTTGTAATGGAATTTTAAGCATCAGTACTAAAATAAAGAAAAGAAAGTTCATGGTGTTATTTCTGATATAATTTAATCATACTTGGCTGTGAGAAGGAAGTAAATGACTTCTACCTTTACGGAATGCTGAGACACCTCATGATAATTCATATGAATAATTACAAACAAGTGATTCTTTAAAAGAACGTCATGACCATAAAGTGTGAAATTAAAAAAAAAATTAACCCCTAATGAAGGAACATGTATAAATAGTGCCTATATAGATCCATAAATTTTTAACAAAATACTAACAAATTGAATATAGCCACATGAAAAGGGTTTTAGAATATGACCGAGTGGGATTTATCACAGGGATACAAGGTTGGATTAACATCCAAAAAATCATTTGATGTAGTACATCATATCAATAAAGCACAAAAATCAATAGATGCAAAAAAGTTTGAAAAAATCCAACATTATTTCATGATTAAAAACATATTCAAGGAACTAAGAAGAGAAGAGAATTCTCAACCGAATAGGGTACATCTATGAAAAAATCCATAATTAATAGCACACTTAATGGTGAAAAAGTCTCAATACTTTTCCCTAAAATTAGGAACAAGAAAAGGATATTCACTCTTGTCACTTTCATTCAGCATTGTACTGAAGGTCCAAGCTAGGGCAATTAGATAAGACAAAGAATTAAAAGCAACTAGATTACAGTGGAAGAAATAAAACTATCTATTTTTGATTTGAAGATGATACAGCTTGCCAACATGATTTTGTACATAGAAAATCCTAAGTTCACTAAAAAGATATTAGAACTAAGACATGAGTTCAGCAAAATCTCAAGGCACGATATCAATATACAAAAATCACTTGTATTTATATATGTTATATAAAAATGAGCAATCTGAATATAAAAGTTATTCCATTTTTTCTTAGCATCAAAAATAATAAAATAATTAGGAATAAATTTAACAAAAGTAGTGCTATTCTTGTGCTCTGAAAACTATAAAACTGTTGACAGAAATTAAAGAACTAAGTAAAATAGAAAGACATTTGTGTTTATGATTTCAAGATAGTATTGTTAAGATGGGAATTTAGTGGGCTAAATTGTGGTGCCCTCAAGAGATGTGTCCTCTTTCTAATTTCCGGAACCTCTGAATGTTACCTTACTCAGAAAAGGGGTCTTCACACATATAATTAAAGATCTTGATATATGTTCTTAGATATATGCTCTTAGGCTGAAAGAGACTTGATATAGACAGAAGAAGAGACAATGTGACCTTAGAAGCAGAGATTGTAGTGATGTGGCCACAGGTCAAGGAATGCCAATAGCTGCCAGTAGCTGAAAGAGACAAAGCACAGATTATTCCATGAGCCTCCAGAGAGAGTGTAACCCTGTTGACACTTTGTTTTAGAATTCTGGCCTTCAGAACTGTGAGAGATTCAATTTTTATAGTTTCAAGCCACCGAGTTTGTGTTGATTTGTTACAGCAGAAACAGCAAGTGAATGCATACCGGAAGTTTATTTACAGATTCAACACCATCCCTGTTAAAACCCCAGTTGGCTTTTTGGCAGAAACTGAAAAGCTGATTCTAAAACTCATATGAAAATGCAAGAGACTCAGAATAATCAAAACAATCTTAAAAAAAGAACAAAGTTGGAAGACTCACATTTCTTTCTCTTTTTTTTTCTCACATTTCTTGATTTCAGTATTAACTACAAATCTGTAGTACTCAAGACAGTATGGTACTAAATAAGGATAGAGATACAGAACAGTGGACTAGAATTGAGAGTCCAGAAATAAACTCTGACATTTATGGTCAATTGATTTTAGACAAAGTTTCCAAAGTGATTCAGAGAAAGAATAATCTTTTTAAAAAATGATGCTGGTACAACTGAATATCCACATGTAGAAAGTGAATTTGTACCCCTGCATCATACCATGTGCAAAAACTTATTCAAAATGGATCATGGACTAAATGTAAGATTTAAAACTATAATATCTTTTGAAGAAAACCTAAGAGTAAATGTTTGTGACCGTGGATTATGTCATGGCTTCTTAGCTGTGACATCAAGACATAAGTGCCAAAAAAAAAAAAAAAAAAAAAAAGAATTGGGCTTCATCAAAATTAAAGCTCCTGTGCTTCAAAGGACACCATCAAGAAAGAGAGAAAGACAGATTCCGGAATGGTAGAAAATACTGTTAATTCATACATCTAATAAAGTACTGGTATCTAGAATACATAAAGAACAGAACACTTGTAAAATAATAATGTAAGACAAATAACCTAATTAAAACATAGGCAAAGCCTCTGAATTGAATTTCTCCAAAGAATGGGCAATAAGCATGTAAAATGATGTTCAGCATCATTAGTCATTAGGGAAATATAAATGAAAATCACAAGATACCACTTTATACTGTCATGTCTAGAATCAAAAAGGCAGGCAGTAACAAGTGTTGGTGAGGACATGGGGGAATTGGAATCTATATACAATTGCTGGTGGGAATGTAAAATGGAATACTCACTGTGGGGAAAAAAATTTAGCAGTTCTCAAAAGTTAAATATAGAGTTACCATATGACCCAGAAATTCCACTCCTGGATATATACCCAAGAGAATTGAAAACATTTGTTTATATAAAAACTTTCACATGACTGTTCATGGCAACATTATTCATAACAACCCCTATGGAAACAACCCAGATGACTATCAATCAGCGAATAAACAAAATGTGATATATCCTTATAGTGGAATATAATTTGGACACAAAATAGGTGATCTTTGAAAATGTTACGCCAAAGGAAAGAAATCAGTTACAAAAGACCACATATCATGTGATTTTATTTATATGTAATGTTCAGCATAGACAAATCTATAAAGACAAAGTAGTTTAGTGATTACTTAAGGCTAAGGGGTGGGAGTGAAGTTTAGGGGAAATGGGAAGTGAATGCTAATCTGTATGGGGCTTCTTTTTGGAGTTACAAAAATGTTCTAAAATTGTTTTTTAAAATCACACAACGGTAATTATAACCAAAACCTAATACTAGCCCCTTCTAAGAAATCATCCTTGGTAGATCACCCAACCTTTTATCTTTTTAATTTTTAAATTTGTTTTGTATTTATTGAAATATAGTCAGTTACAATGTATCAATCTCTGGTGTACAGCATAATTTCCCAGTCATGCGTATACATACATATATTTGTTTTCATATTCTTTTTCATTATAGGTTACTACAAGATATTGAATATAGTTCCCTGTGCTATAAAGAAGAAAAAATTTTAAATCTATTTTATATTTAGTAGTTAATATTAGCAATTCTCAAACTCCCAATTTATCCCTTCCCACCCCCTTTCTTCCCGGTAACGATAGGTTTGTTTACTGTGTCTCTGAGTCTGTTTCTGTTTTGTAGTATCTTTTTTTTGTTTACAGTTATCAAGAAAAAGGCTACTGTAAAAAAAAAAAAAGTAAAAAAAGAAAGAGGTTACTGTTTTAGTTGAATTTGGGTACAGAACCTCAAAGATACATAGGTTATTATCATAGGTTAGTAAAGCAAAGAGAATTTCAAGACAGACCTATAAATCAAATTTTCTTTATCAGTTTTCATATATATATGTATATATGCCTCTGTGTGTGTATCTTTCTGTGTGTATTTTAAACTGACAAGTACATTAAGTAGTAACTAGATATGACACACTTTGGTTACAGTTTCTTGTTTCTCTAATGAAGTTTCTCTCTGTGGAACTGTTTCAGAGTTTGAGAAGAAGACTCAAGAATGCTTCTTCTATCTTCACTTCCATTATATCTTAAGAGGAGAGTCCAAGGTCAAGGATATGTAAATATGGCTTGGTCCTTCCTCACCCTATAGTACCCAAATGATGGACAGCTGTGATGTCTAATTATAACTTTATCATTCATATCAAGGTACTTTGTATGGGCTTCTAGTCTCTAACAGAGCAATTACAAAGTAAAAGTAAGCAACAATTCTCATGACATCATACAAGATAAAGACTAGAGAACAGAAGATCTGTTTGGTTCCCTATTTTGTTAAAACGTGTGGAATATATCTTGCTTCAGTGGAACAGTCTAACTTTTTCTGTACCAGGCTCTCCTAGTTTCAATATAGTAAATCCACAAGATTCATAGATGAAGGAAATACTGTTCAGAGACTTGCCCACTAGTCCTTAGAGGAGCTACTTTATCTGTTCCTAGGAACACTAACACCCAATGGACTCCATGTCATGCCTTGTTATACTCCTGAGAGAGAACATATTTTCAATATCAAGAACCTGGGGATCAGTCCCATGAATAAATCCTTGATTAATCCATGTCCTAAATCACATGATCCCAGAAAAACCTGAATTGACCTCACATTCTGTGTGCTAAAATCGCTGGCTTCCATAGAAACATAGTTTCAACTTATAATAGATTTGCTTCTGCTCCTTACTCTCTTTTTACAACCTCTGTCCAATACACACACACCATATGCTCACATATTTGCCTGCACATATATCTATGAAAGACTGATTGTTTATTTTCAGGTTTTGGGGTTTTTTGTTTTTTTTTTTTTTTGATTACCAGATTGCTATACTTGCCACAGGCACTAACATCTAAAACCTACAGAGAATTTTGGGATCTGCACTGAAGCTACCAGACTACTAAGCTTGAGTGTCACTTGTCCTCCAAGAAACTGTCAGGACAAGTCATCTGGTCTCTTACCTATATTTTCCTTAGCTAACTCCTAAAGTGCAAAGCAGCCATTCCCATGTTCTAGTAATTTGATAGCTCCTGTTGCTGTCAGCCAAAACACCTGCACAAGTCCTCCCTCACCTTCTAAACTTTGACCATACCTTCTCTGCAGCACGCTGATGCTTAGATCTTCTCTCTATCCATCTGCCCTTTCCTTTCTGCATTGACCTAGCTCATGTTCATAATGTTGATCAATTCATTCCTGATAACACCCTGAATTCCCTAGCTTTCTGTCCTTTTGTTTTACCCTCTCAGAAGAAATAAGTGCTCAAGGAACCCAGTGATGGATCATTTCTGTATCTGCACTCTTATTAACATGCAAAGTCTGAATCAGGAGATCTGAGGTGGGACTGAACTTCTTTATTTTAACCACTTCCCAGGTGGGGTCACAGAACGCACATGGAGTTGCAGGGCTGTAGGTGAGCACTTTTGAAAAGACTCGAATAGGATCAGTTGGTACAACTATCAAGTCATTCTGCTCCTCAGTTGAGCCTACATCACTGCCTGACCTCTGTTATCTTTGTAGAAACTCACCTTTCTAGCATTCTGCATATGTTATTTAAAACTTCTTCACAATCCCTTCTCTGTTTCTATTTTTGTATTCTTCCTGTACCTCCTAAAAGAGTGGTCCTCAACTTTGTTGTGCTTTAGAATCGCCTGGAGAAATTTTTAAAAATCCAGTATCTATCACAATTCAGAACACAACAACAACAAAATCAGCATATCCAAGATAAATGTAGTTTTAAAAACTCACCTGGTGATTCCAAAGTTGCAGTCTGGTCTGAGATTCTCTGATTTAGAGTATAATCAACTTCCATCCACCAAATATTAAAATTACATGCAACCACACTCATGCTTAAATTCCTTCCTGTCTATTAAGGCCAGTTTCTCCATGTATGCTCTCATTCATATTCCCTCCCACTTTCTCAGCAGTCATATTAATCATTTCTTAAACATTGCTAGGTATCTACCATCTTGAAATATGTGAACAAACAAAACTTTTAATGTGGTAACTATTTATGATTAGAAAATTTTCTTGAAACATTTTAAATCAGTTAGAGATGAGTCAATTTTGTTTTAGTTGATTATGACCTTATAATGATTTTATTAAAATGACAAAAAAAAAAACATTAGAGTAACCTAATCTTGAATTGAAAATTGCATTTTTCATTTGGTGGCTTGGCACTGGGTAGATAAATTCTGTGGGTTGGATGTATTTATTTTCAATGATGTTGACTAGCTCAGCCTGGTTTTCATTGTGTAGTGACCGTTGTAGCATTCACTGTAGATAATGACACTCATACTATTTTTAGCACACCTTTACATCCCTTGTATCTCTCTATTTGGATTTACTGGAGGGAAGAGTAGGTTAGACACTTAGAGTCAACTAACTTTCTTTATAGAAGTCCTTTATGTTATATAAGACAGAACTCATAGTGCATAGGTTGGAGAATGTTCAGAAAAGAGCAGTATCTTTCTGTATCTATTAAATTCTATTTCTCCATCTATTTTTACAGAGAGAGAAAGAGAATTTCAGAAAGCAACATGCCATTTAAATGCCACCAGATATTTAGAGTTTTTGCAGATATGCAGGACTTTTTTTTTTTCAGTAAGATTATTCATTTTAGAATGAAGTATGTAAGTGCCCAAAGATGAGTTTGTCTACATAAACAGAAAATCTGCAAGGACTGAGGTTCTTCCTTAAAGTAGCTTTACCCTTCAGCATCAGCTGGGGTCTTTCTTAACATGAGAAAGAGAAGCTTAAGAAAAGAAGCTGGGTATTACTCTCCTAGATTCTTGAAATAGAACCTGTGTTAAACTGGCTAAGAAAGGCCACCATTTTGCCCAAGCAATTTAACCAAACTCAGGGGAAAACAAAAACTTTTAAAGGAGACTATCCAATACTAGGACATCTCATGGTGGCAGCATATTCCCCACTCCCAGCAAACTCTGCATTCATGGCCTTGAACTTACAAAAATTTAAATTGCCTCTGCTTCTGATTGCAGAGGAGCCTCTAATGAATTTAAGTGAACAACGAGGGGAGTCAGTGATAATCTACCCACACTAGTTCTGGGCAAGTGCCAGCTCTGAATAAACTCTTATTCAAGAATAAATAACAGTAACCTTCTATGTGGAGCCTATTCAAAGTAACTGCAGCACAAATGGAGACAGACATAGCATTCAAGAGAGAGAAGAAGAGCATAATTTGAAAAAAACAGTTTTTTTCCCCCGCAGGAGCCAGGAGTAAGCTTCAGAGTGAGTTTGTGCTCATAAGAAAATGAACTGAAATGTATTTTGTAAAGTGATGTAATAGATGATATAACAAGAAAGTAGTCTGAGATATAAGAAAGCAGGCTCATAGAAAAGAGTGGGAAAAAGACAAGAAAATATCTAAAAAGAAATTTCTTCTGTATAGCACAGGAAACTATGTTCAATATCTTGTAATAATCTTTAATGAAAAAGAATATGAAAACAAACATATGCGTGTGTATGTATATATATATATGTCTATATATGCATGACTTGGACATGCTGGAGGTATCACACGTTCTGATTTCAAACTATATTACAAACCTATAATAATCAAAACAGTGTGGTACTGGCATAAAAACTGACACATAGACCAATGGGACAGAATCCCAGAAATGAATCCTCTCTTATATATGGTTAACTGATCTTTGCCAATGGCACAAAGAAGACATAGTGAGGAAAGGATAGTTGTTGATAATTTCTACAGTAAGTTGTGTTGGGAAAACTGGGTATCTATATGCTAAAGAATGAAACTGGATCTCTATCTTAGACCACTCACAAAAAATAACCCCAAATGTATCAAAGACTTAAATGTAATATTTAAAATCATAAAATTCATAGAAGTATGCACAGGAAAAAAAGGCCCTTTGATATTAATCTTGACAATGGTTTTTTTTTGAAATGACATGAAAATCACTAGTGACAAAAGAAAAAATAGGTAGAATGACAAAAAAAAAATAAAAATCTTCTGGACAGCAAAGGAAACAATCAAGAAAATGAAAAGGTAACCTGTGGAATGGGAGAAAATTTTTGCAAACCATATATCTTATAAGGGATTAGTGGCTACAAATATAAAGAACACATACAACTCACTATTAAAAAAAAAAAACCCACAAATGATTTGATTTAAAAATGGGTAAAGACCTGAATAGACATTTTCCCGAAGAACACTTCCAAATGGCCAACAGATACATCAAGATGTGCTCACCATCGCCAATCATCAGGGACGTGCAGATCAAAATCACTGAGTTATCACCTCACACCAGTCAGGTTGGCTATTGTCAAAAAAAACAAGAGATAACAAATGTTGGCAAGGATATGGGAGAAAAAGGAACCCTTGTACACTGTTGTTGAAAATATGAATTGGTGCAGCCACTATGGAAAGCAATATGGAGGTTTCTCAAAAAACTAAAAATAGAACTGCCATGTGATACAGTAATTCTACTTTTGGATATATATTCAAAGGAAATGAAATTAGTAGATATTTTTACTCCCAAGTTCACTGAACATTATTCACAGTAGCCAAGACATGGGAAAAAATCAGATGCCTGTCCATGGATATGGATTTTAAAAATGTATTAGACATATACACACACACACGGATATCATTTAGCCTTAAAAAAGAAAGAAATCCTGACATTTGAGACAACATTGATGAAGTGGATGAATCTGGAGGGTATTATGCTGAGTAAAATAATCCAGACAAAGATAAACAAAATACTTCATATAGTATCACTTCTGTGGTGTCTTAAAAAAGTTAACTAATGGCAACAAAAAGTGGAATGGTAGTGCCAGGAGTTGGGATTGGGGGGAAATGAAGAGATAGAGGTCAAAGTCTACAAACTTTAAGTTATAAAATGAATAAATTCTAAGGATCTAATGCACAACACAATGACTACAGTTAATAATACTGTATTTTGTACTCAGAATTTGCTGAGAGTAAATCTTAACCATTCTCACCACAAAAATTTTTGAAAAGGGTGACTGTGTGAGGTGATGGATGTGTTACTTAGCTTGATTGTGGGAATCATTTCATGATAAATACAAATATCAACTCATCACGTTGTACACTTTAAATATATACAATTTTGTTTGTCAAATATACTTCAGTAAGCCTGGGGGGAAAAGACAAAAAAAAAATCCTTTTAAAATCTTCAAAGAAATAGAATGATTTGGCTCAAGTAGATGAATTGAAGAGGGTTGAGTGAGCCACAGAGAACCCATGACTTGGGTGGTAGGCATGGGAAGAGGGACTGTTAAAAAAGAATGAAAGAAGCAGCTAGAGCTATCATAGGAAATGTGAGGAGGGAATGCTGCTGTAGAAGCCACAATAATAAAACAGTTCAAGAATGACAACAGGTTGAGCCATGTCAAATCATGCAGAGAGGTCAAGAAAGATGAGAATTTTCAAGAGGCCTTTGGATTGCCAAGAAAGAAGCCATTAGTGTATTCTGTATGCTTGTCAGAAACAGAGTTGCAAGCTGAATAGTAGAGTTGCTGCTTTCTGTAGAACAAAGAAGTCTTTTTTTTTTTTTTTATTGGTGAGATACCTAAATGTAAAATTGGTGGGGCTGTGGCAGAAAGAGAAGGACAGAAATGATAGCTTAAAAGTGAACTCTGGTGTCTAGCAAACATGGAGAAAGAAATAACAAAATTCTGTTCAACATTTCTTTGTAATAGTTTTCTCATGTTTTCTATGTATTTCATGTGGATTCTGTTCTTTTACCATCGTGAAAATCTTGTGGTAAGCATTTGGGGTGAGAAAAATAAAAACAGGCTCATTTGGTCATCATTTATTGGGGAGAGGTGGAGCTGAGGCCGGACTTTGGGACTGCAGACTTCAGTCCTGTTTCCATTAGGTGATGCTCTTTCCTGCCAACTTCCCAGAAAATAACAGGAGAAGCCAATGAGCTGCTTTTACTGCAGCACGTACAGAAAATGTTAGAAAAATGACACTGTTGACATTATATGAAGAAAGGAAATCAGAAAGAGTGTTAATGTCTGTTGAAAGAAGTGGCCTCATTTTTTTCCTCCTGTGGAAAGAAAAGAGTGCTTGCCCTCTTGCTGTCTTCCTTTCTGTCTGGATCTTCCTGTCTCCCTTGCCTGTCTGCCTCCCCCCTCCCTCAAACGACAGACACATTCCATTCATAATATTAGATTCTCAGTTTATAAGTCAGGGAGCTATAATTTGGTGTAATTAAAATAAATTGATGTGAAAGAGACAAAAAAGAATGTAAATTATTTCTATAGGTTTTGAAACAGACAAGGTGCTTATAAACTTGGGGATGATGAAGAAAGTGTCTACCAAATACTTGCAGTCACTTGAGTGACGGAATACTTTGATTATCAAAAGGTAGTCATGTCATATTAAGCAATCTTAAGGTTACCAGGGGGAAATGGGGTGGGAAGAGATAAAATTGAGAGTTTAAGATTTGCAGATATTAACCAGTATATATAAAATAGATAAGCAACAAGTTTCTTCTGTACAGTACAGGGAACTTTGTTCAGTATCTTGTAGTAACCTATAATGAAAAAGAATTTGAAAACAAATATATGTATGTATATGTGTGAATGAAACATTATGGTCTACAACAGAAATTGACACATTGTGAACTGACTATACTTCAATTAAAAAGAAAGATAGTTGTATTATAACCCCTTAACAAAACGTAGCTCTTGACAAAACCGATCTATAAACCAACAAATAACAGACAAAACTGGAAGAACATTTAGATGTTTGATATTTGAAAAGGATAAATTATGAGGTATTTCAAGAAATCTCAATATTACGAATGTTGCTTCACCAAATAATTCAGTCCCCATTATTAATTCAGTCCACATTATTGTTATTGTTTTTTTCTTACAAGTATACCATGATGAAGGTGCTTTGAGATGTGGTTTTTGTTTGCTTAGTTGACTCACTAGCTCCTGTTTGACAACCTTGTAATGATGTGGTTAAATGTATGCTTCAGGAAAATTATAAATTATTATATCTCTTGGGCCTTAAGGGGACCATGCAAGTGGTTGAACCTAAGACTATGAAGTCCAAGAATGTTGACTATCTGCTATAACATATCTGGTTCACTCTCTTTTAAATGACCAGGTTTGTGAACTAATTTAATATCACATTATTTGTAATAATTTTCTCTGGGTGAATAACTTTAAAAAATACAGACATTAGTAAAGTAAATGTGTTGATTTATCAAATCTTTATAGCCATAATATGTTATAGGACAACAATGCTGTAATTGTTATTATAGAAAAATAGTAACCAGAACAAAAAAAAATAAAAATGCCAATTTGATAAAATTGTTTCTGGGACCAAGATATACCAATATCCCACTTACTCAGCATATAAAATTAAGAGTCATAGAATATAATATGTAATTATAGAATATAATTTCTGATATCAAAATATCCTTGTATTACTCCTAAAGTAATAAATTCATGTGGTTTTTGAACAGACTTACAAACATAAAAAGGTTGAGTTCCGAACATCTCTTGGAGTTAGGGAGAGGTTGGAAATCATATCTATTTGATTTCATTGTAAATCTAGGGCCTTTTGCAATATGATAGGCATTGCATAATTCTCCAAAACTACTCAGCACTGCAGTTGCAGAGTTAAGGCTTAAATCTAAAACTCTGCCAATTCTTTATAGTAGGCAGGAAGGAGTAGACCAATCTCTGGATATAGAATCTCAAGGATTCAGTAGGAGACATTCCCACATGGGCAGGCACATGAAGTATGAATGGTTCAAGTGCTGTTTGGTTTTTGTACATAATGCCCAGTAATGTACTAACGATACCGGGTTATATATTGGAGTTCAACCCAAGAGCAGAACCACTAAGACTTTTTACAAGGAACTGGCTAAAGCAATTGTAGGTGCTGCTAAGCAAAGCTGGGCTCTGTCGGGCAGGCAGTCAGGGAAGGAAGATGATGAACAAGGAGGCTAGAACCCTAACAGCATGAGCTGAAGCTTTGAGTCTCCATGAATTCCAAGGTTCATAAACAAATGTGTATGAATTACAAGTTGGACAACTACTTCTCATATACTTCGTCTTTCCTATTTATAGATTTTATTATATTTTCCTTAATAAATTCTGAGTGAATTTTGTTACAATGCATCGTCTTTGAAATAACGTGTTGGCGTATTATGACTGTTGGAAATGCAGCAAATAAATTAGTGAAATTAGACATTTGACTTAAAGAAAATGTACGCTGGCTTCCACAAGAATATGATTCTCTGCATAGACTATATTGGGTGTTACTGTTGCCTTATAGGTTGATACTGGATGGTCCTGAAGAAAGGTCATTGAAGTCCTTGAGAAAGGGGGCAGCAGAGGGTGGGCAAATTTTGTGCTGAGAGTAGGAAAATTATGATCTAGCATCAAATAAGGGACTGGAAAAAGAACTCAGGGTTTCTGTTTCCTTGGCTTATTTCTAGTCCCTTGTATCAACTGTAAGGAAACACATTAATTCTGAAATAGTATGGGTTAAAATGTTAGAATGCTTTCAAAACTATGAAGTATTAAAAATGACTAGTACTTAAAATTAGGAAAGAAGCAGCTATGCTTTTCAAAGAAAAAAAGACCTATTTTGAGGTTGAAAGAAAAGTCATACTTAAATACTTAAGCTTTAACTTTCCATCAGTTTAAAGAGATACACATTTTTATTTCATTATTAGCATTTAGAAAAATGTGTTGAAAATAGTTAAAGTGGAAGATCCCAGGACAGTATCAGATGTGAATAGTCCAAAAGCATTTCTGCCAGGGTATTAGAAGCTTAATATAGAGAGAGCATGCATTGTGTAGCCTGGTAAAATATATAAAGGAAATGTTTCATACAAGTATTTCTGCAGTGAAGCTAAGAAATATGTATTTTGAAATTAAAATTTTAAGCTCACGTTAAGAAATATTTATATTAAGGACTATATTTTAATATTTTTATATACAATATCAAGATTAAAGAGAAATCTAGATAGATGTACCCATAAACTGATTACCAAGGTGTCAGGTGAGGATGGTTTGTGAAATCTATTCATATGCAAAATAATGACTTAACTAATACAAATGATTCATATGCTATTTCAGATTCCTACTGTTTTGAGTTTCAGTGAAGAAGTAAGATTAGTTTTTATGTGTTTTTGAGTGATATAGCCTGGAACTTTTTTGAACATAACATAGGAGTGCTTTAAAATCAGTGCTTTTCACCTAGTTTATGTGCTTCTATAGGAGATTGATTACATTTGTTACTTAACCCTTAGAAAGGAAGACTGTCTGGTTGCAATAATGGCTAAGACAATGTTTCCAAAGAAAGAAATCACTCATATATAAGTTAAAGGAGCTTTGAAAAGTCCCTGTATAAATTAAATTAAATTTAATAAACTTTACTGCATGCCTCTTATTTACCAGGCAGCATGCTAAGCTCTGGAAATAGAAGATGATTACCATTTAGACATTTTAAAGAATTCTTAGTCAAATTGACATGAAACCAAAAAACCTGCAATATAGTGCGGTAAATCCTCTAACAAAGACATTCATAAGCCAGAGACTCAAGACAAGTAAACAGAGATGAACAGGAAAGAAGATTTGAATAGTGAGGCATGTTCACAAAAGAAAAGGTTGTCATTCCTTCCAGCATTATATACTCAACATTGATGGGACCTGTGTGTGCTGCAAAGAATGAAATAGCAGTGATTTTTCTTGCATTTCAGCGTCGTTAATAAATGTGACCTTGTTTTCCTTGATAGAAGAAAAAATGTGCAGTTTATCCAGGAGCAACTTGTACTGGAATTAAAGATTCACTTTATCTTTATTCCAGGTGTAAATCTGCCTCTACTTAGTGACAGCATCAGCTGTTAAACAGTGACCTCTTATGTGTGATAGATTTCTTGACCTTCCTGTCTCTGCTTAGTTGAAATAATGCTTATTATAGTAAATAGAAATAATAACTGTAATATAACATGTAATATTTGCTGTGTGTTTATTTGGAGTGAGGCTCTTTGCAAATCACTTTACTTATGTTACCTTATTTCATCCCCATAAGAATTCTGTAAAGTAGATAAAAATGCTGTTTTCCTTTTCCAGATGAGGAAACAGCCATAGAATGGTAGAATCTATCTAAAGCCTCATACTTAAGGAGTGATGCCATTGGGACTGAAATTCAGATGTACTTGATAGCAAGGCCTGTGTCCTTAGCCGCTTTCCTAGATTTAATATATATGAACTCCCAAGCAGAAAGCAAAATATGGACAAGAAGGAAAACTTTAATGCAAAGTCTCTAATTGGGCAAGACTTATGGAATTAAAAAATAAGAACAAAAAAAAAATCCAAATAGCTTGGATTTCACAGAAAACACTCCTTTCTCTCCAAAACATTTCCCTGTGTTTATATTGTATTTTTCCTTATGTTTAGCTGTATAGAACTTTACATAATTACCACTGACTCTCCTGTTGTCTCAGTGTCGTATGAGAACACAGTGAGCATTGTCTTTAGTGACATACAGAGAAAAAGGTTCTTTTCAAATTTCTCTAAATATTGGAGAGAAAACCAAGACTCAGGCCTAGTATTCTTGGCTTTGGTCCACATGCATTTCCATTATTCTATTTTCAGAAAAATTTCTAAGCAATATTTTCCATCTATCTAATCCATTATGATGATGAATTGGTTTGTAGAAAAATATTTACTCTTTATTCTAAGACATTTGGATAAGAATGAGAGGCTAAATATTTCTCTGTAATGGTATTAATATTTAAATGGAATTTTACTTCATTTCATTACAATTTTAATTGAAGTGTATAGATGTTTTTATGCCCTTAGATTTATTTTGCATTTTGTACTTTTTTTCTTGGCTTATATTGAAAATATTAGTCTTCTACATTCGAGCAGTGAGATAGTATTCCTGTTTTACAGATAAAACCACTGAGGCTTTGTTGTTTGAGAAATTTTGCCAAGATCCTACAACTTGCAAGTGGTATCCTGGGGATTTGTCATCAATCTACATTTTCCAAAGTTCCAGAAAGCCATTTCCCCACAGGAAATTAAGTTAAAATGTAGAAAACACTCTGGCTTTGCTTAATATGATTTTCACAAAGAAAAGACACATTTCTTTCCAAAACTATACAGAGAAATTTGTTCAATAACAATTTGTTTTAACTAGTCCTAAACTTGAAAATAATTGTTAGCTCCATTTCTGGGAAGAATGTCACGCTGATTTCTGTAAAACTGGCATTTAGCACAGCTCACACTTGATTGTATGACATATTATCGAGCAGCTCAACCTCAGCTGTGCATAAAGTGGGTTTCTCTTCCAGTGGGATCTGGCAAGGTCACATTCCGTCCTTAGGGTTTCTTTCTTCTATTCATGAGACACAACACTGCTGCTGTATAAATTGTTGACTGTATCCCTCTGAATTGACTATAAAAGTAACTGCATACTTGGCTATCAAATGCGATTTTCGTAAAACCAAATACAAAATAGGCCTTAGAAGGATAAAACTTTAGTGGACTGTACCCAGGATGTTTTGAATGATAGAGACTGGGCATGTAGTGGACATCTGTTGTTTTTGCCTGACTAGCTTTCAGTCTCCAGTCTTCTCATAACAACTACTCAGTTTTCTTTGGGGAACCGTGTATTCTCCATTCTAAATTACTCACTTCTGACTCAAATCCAAGCCAGACCTTCCAAACCTTTTGAATGTGCATTATCCCTGGGGATTTTTTGAATCTATTGGAAAATGGAAGCTTTCACTTTGCTGGGGTGGCTGCTGTAGAGGGATGAAAACCGGGCCACCATTCTACTACATGTGGCGATCATTCTGAGAAAGAAGCCAACACAGAGGCAAGCTGAACCAAGAGCTGGAAAGAGACAGGCTCCTAACATCATTGGGTGCACTGGTGCATCCATGCCTGAAGCCGATTCATGTCTTGGCTAATAAATTCCTTTGTGCTTAAGCCAGAATTAGGTGGATTTCTCTACTTGTTGATGTTAGAATTGACTATTTCATATAATACTTCATGGGGGTGACTAGGGTAATTCCTAGATAGTTTAGTGATTTAGGACAAGTAGCTTTCGGTTCTCTGCAACAGTGGACACATTGAGGTTCATCAGCCTAAGACTGGAAAATATCCCATCTCATTAACTGTGGAATTCTTTGTCCTGGAGTCAGTTTAGAGACAATGTCAGACATCCAGACACAGAAGGCAGCTGTCAGTTTCTGTGATAAGGGAAAAGATCCTCTGGTCCTCAAACTGTCCCATCTATTCATGAGTCTTTGATGCTTTAAACTGGACATTTATAATTCGAGATAATCTTCAATGTGCAGAGCTAGTGCACTAACTTGAATCTGTGCTGCTCTGTACACGACTAAGAGGACGTCACCCTACTTTACTGTTTGTAACACTCTTTCATGCATATCATCTGCACAGACCCTCACAATAACCTGGTAAGGCAAATCTTAATCTATGTTTCATGGGTTAGGAATCTGAGGAGCAAAATAACTTCTTCAAGGTTGCAGCGCTAATAAAATTTGTTTTCTGACTATTTAAAAGTCCCTCTGCCTACTCCCCACCTCTACCTCCCCATTATAAGAAACCTGACACCAGCATGGCTGCTGGGATTGGAGAAGTTTTGGGCAATGAGTCCTTGGTTATGTAGGAAATTGATGTCTTGAAATGAGGAAAACTCTTAGAAAGCAAGGCTGAGTACTTCAGAGACAGCATTAAGAATTTCCTAAAGTTACCCAGGACCAGCCATGACCCAGATGGATTTCTGAGGGTGAGGGTTTAGAATATTTGGAGTTAGAATCTGTATGTCTATATAAATTCTCTTTTAAATGATCATTAAGCCATCCTTCGGCTTTCAAGATAATTACTTTTTACAGTCATTTGACATTTTTCTGTTTACATTTCTAGACTCTAGAATTGAGAAATTTTGTCCTTTAAAATGCCTTGTAGTATCTGTAGAAATAGGAAAAAATCAAATCATTTTCGTTTGTTGAAATTTTATGAGCTTCCTGGAGACAATTTTCTGCCAACTCCAAACCAGAGTCTGCTTGAGACAGGGAAGGAACGTAATGACACCATGTCATGCCTTTTGTGTAAGATGATTATAACAATTAGTGCCAGTCAACAGAGGCAGCTTTTCTGGGGAAGAAGCTTTTGGAGATTCTGTTACCTGAAAATTTGTACTAATGAGTGTAGGTCTCTATAAAATGAAATGTACCTGTGTTAGGTATATGCAAGTATTTTCACATCAATTACAGTAGAGTAGCTACTGTTGATCCATCTGCAGCATATTCCCCATGAGGTTTTTCTTAATTAGGCAAAGTTGGCTCACAAGGTGGGGAGGCATTAGCGTATGAAAATGAGTCTTCTGCATTTCATCTCATGTAACATTTAGGCATTTTGCAATATTACTGTGATCACTGTTCATGGTATAACTTTTGGGAGACTTGAAAATGATCTATTTGTGGTTCATAATAAATTTGAGTGAAATTTTACTGCCCTTCATTCTTCCTAATGATAGAGGCAAAAATGAAATGTGAGAGGATGGCCATGTCCCAGTCCCAGGCGAGTCCCTGGGATGTGCCCTGCCAAGTGAGGGTTCTTGGCTTTGAGCAGGAAAGAATTCAAGAGCAAGCCATAGTTGAGTAAAAGTAGGTTTATTTAGAGAGATACGTACTCCGTAGACAGAATGCAGGCTATTTCAGAAGGTCAGAGAGGCCACGAGGTGTGGGGGTAGTTAAAGCAAAAGTAGATTTACACACTACATAGACAGAGTGTGGGCCATCTCAAAAGGCAAGAGAAAGGCCTAGGAGATACACATTATATAGGCAGAATGTTGGCCATCTTACTCAGAAGGGAAAGCGGTGGCCTCAGAGCGTGAGGTCAGCTAGGAAAAATGATATTGGCTGCACAAGGTGTAGGGATTGTTAGTTTTTATGTGCTTGGTAACTTTATATGCTCACAAGTGGGAGGATTAGTCCAACAACTTTGGGGAAGGGGCTGGGGTTCTCAAGAACTGGGCCATGACCCACTTTTTGACCTTTCATAGTCAACCTTGGAACTGTCCTGGCACCTGTGGGAGGGCCATTTAGCAGGTATTGTATTTCAATGAACATATATTGAAGCTCAAGGTCTACTGGGAGTTGGATCTTCCACCATCTTGGTACTAATTGCTGTGTCATTCTGTTAATGCTTGTGCCCTGCCCGCTTCCATCCTGTCTCACTAGTAGAATGAGGTTAAAAATATGCTTGAAAATATGAGGGTAGTTTGCAAAGCAGGAAACAAGCTTTCTGTTTAGTGCTTTCTGTTGTTTCTGATGAGATTGGGAATTTTGATGGGGCAATGGGAAAGGTGTGGTATCATTTTGTATCTATTTAGTTTAATATTAATCTCCATTCCAAATCTGTTGTAGATGGCTCTTTGATCTGCAGTGGGGTTTAGTGGGAGTTATACTTTTTTTAGGTAAGGAAAAAGGACCTAAAATAAACTTAGGAGTTTTAGAAGTAGGAAACCAGAATTTGAGACCCATTTATGTCATTCATTGGCTGGGTAAATGGGACCAAAATAGTTTATTCTCTGAGGATCAAGCTTCATATCTAACTGAGGGGATACAAATAGATGATCTTTAAATTTTCTTCCAACATAAATATCTATATTTTTATCAGTAAAAGAAGAAAAAGGCAACTTATAAATCATAGTTTATAAAGTACATGTGGGAATAAAGTGCAAGACCAGAGGAATGGTGATTTTCTTCTTTTTCTTTCATTCTTACTGAGGAAGCATTTGAGAGATTTTTAACTCCCACATTATGTTTTTAATACATGAGTTAGATGTATGTTATCTATTTGTAAAAAGCCATGATGTTTTGAACCACTAATAAGCAAACTAGGCTTAAAGATGAATAATGATGACCTAACTTTCCAGAGGCCTTAACGTATGCCAGGCCTGGGCCAGGTGCTTTGCTGCATTCTCACATCTACTCTCACAACAAACCTATGAGGTAGAACAACTCTTTAATACTCTCATGTACTTGGATGAAAGTATTAAAGGAGAAGAACTCATGACTCTGTCCTTCCCCTTGTCTTGTAAGGAATGAAGATATTGTTTATTTCTTTTTTTGTTTAGGTACCATCCAGCTTAAAATGCAAAACAACAACAACAACAACCCAAAAACAAAAACCAGAAAGGCAGTAGACAGAGTCATATTAGAAAGGACGTTTCTTCTGGACAAGATGACTTGGTTAGTTCATGCTCAGGTACAGTAGAAACTTCAAACTCAGAGCAATGAGAAATAAAATATAAAAATAAAAACATAGCTGACAAGTCTGTATAAACACCTCTGTGGATGAGGAACAGACCAGAATCACAGAGAGTTGAGTAAGCAGATGCCGCAGGCTGGTTGGGATCTGAGTCCAGAAACATTAGGTGAGAAACCAGCTCTTTCAGGGAAAAGAACATTAAAAAGGGCTCTTTGTGAGACTACAGACCAAAACCAGTTTCACTGATGAAAGTCAGAAGTTGAGTGACTCCCAACACCTTTCCCACTGCCCTGATCCAATTTCCCAACCTCTTCGTAAATGAGGAATAAGAAATGATGACTCAAAAAGTTGCTGACTTTTGTCTGAGGCTACCGCTTGATAAGCAGTCATGGACCTGCCTACCATCCTATTGCATCCCTTCTCCTTCCACCCCTAGCAACCAGATCTAAGATAATCCATGTAGTATTGTGGAAAAGGAAATCCACAATGCCATTATAAGATAAGATTGTGAAACTGACTTATAGGACCATGTGAGTAGAGAGAAAGAGAAAGAGGTAAAACTAAGCCAGAAATATGAAAGACAAATGACAACAGCCTAAATTAAAAATGAGTCTGAACCCCAAATTCCAAAATGCATAAATATATCTAATAAGAATAACTAATAAAATGAACAACTAGGAATTTGTTTCAGATAAAAATAATTTTATAGGAAAGATGGCCAAATACTTAAAATAAATGTGTTTAGAACACTCACAAAGGTAAATAATAATTTTATTTAGATTAAAAAAGACAGAAAACAGGCATGTGTATATGTGTATATGTATGTCTGTATTTTAGAATACAATTAATAGTATTTGAATCCTGAGGAAATAATAAATAAGAACCTTTAGGAATCATTAAAGAATTCATAAACTTCAGAAAATAATTCTGAAGAATTCACTCAAAATAGAAAAGAAGGAGACAAAATATAGACGAATATGAAAAGTATAGAATAGACATGGGAAATAGATGGAGAGGCTTCAAACATGTCTGATTCGAATTCAGATGAAAATAGAAATGAGATTAGTGAAGTGATAACTGAGGATATAATAGCAGAGAATTTTCCATAATTGAACAAAAATAGGAATGATTATTTAAAATACTGTGAATAATACTATGCCAAATAAATAAAAGTAGACCTACAACTTGACACACTATTGTCAAACTACAAATTGTGGCAGATAAATGGAATTACTTTAAATATTTTTCAGACAGACATATTTCTTAACAAGGAATCTAGATTTCTTATAAGTATCTAGATTGATATTAAGCATTTTTTTCAACAACTGAGAGACTAGAACAAAATAAATTGGTATTTTCAGAGTATTGAAGGAAAATAATTGTCAATTAATTTTATTCCTGACTAAACCATCTTCTTATAGAGGAAAAACAAAACAAAATAAAACAAAAAGGAAATGGTAGCTGTAAGATTATAAAGACTACAGTTCAATAGCATAGTCACTAAACAATTATTAAAGGATTTTAATCACTTATAATGATTTTTGTTAAAATGTAAAAGTTTAAACCAAAATTCTAAAGTTTAAGAAACAAAAAAGTATATTGTGATAATGGAAAATTTAAATGTAAATAGAGAACAGTAACCTATTAAAATAGACTATTATATTGCCTTCTATAAATTATTTACATGCTGTTCATAAGAGAGCTATAAAACTAAATCACACGTAGAGACTGAAATATAGATAATCCTTATCAATAGAAAGCTAATGTTACAATTTTAATCAATCAAAATAGAATCTAATTTAATAAATGGACTGCATATAATAATTAAAAAATAAGATAAAGCCATCATGAATTTGTGTGCATTTAACAACATAGCCTTAAAAATATATGAAACCGAAACCGTTAAAGTCATAAGAAAAAAATAGCTTAGGTCTACCAGACATTAATACATATTATAAAGAAATGCTGATTTTAGATGTGTAGGAATAGGAAAATAGAATATTTGAACAGAACACAGAGACTAAATAGATCACACATATGCAGAGTTTTATTATATTGAAAGTGTAGCGTAACAAATCCATAAGGGAAAGACTGGACTGTTCAGTAATAGATGTTGGGGCAGTGCTTTTGAAACATAGAAAGATTTTTTTTTTTAAATCTCAAAACATAAGGGAAAGGATATTAAATTTGACTTCATGGTCTGAATGGAGAAATAGGTGCTATAAACAAATTAAAGAAAAACAACAACAATGAAGCCACAGATGGGAGAATATACTTGTAGTACATTCAGAGAA
This sequence comes from Camelus ferus, assembly GCF_009834535.1. Lineage (NCBI taxonomy): Eukaryota > Metazoa > Chordata > Mammalia > Artiodactyla > Camelidae > Camelus > Camelus ferus. The sequence goes on along the minus strand of NC_045696.1, from coordinate 87,814,984 downwards.
CAAAATAGCATTCTCAACATAAAAACAACTTTTAAAAATTAAAAAAAAAAGAAACACCTCAATAGAAAAAAGACACTTACATAAAAAGGTATTTCATGTGAGAGGGGAAGTGAATGCCAATAAACATTACCAAGAATCAACCTTATGGGGCTTGGGGAAATGTGAAGTAAAACAACAACAAAATATCATTTTAACTAAATTCTGTCAGAAAATTGAAAACATGACCATATCCATTGCTGTTGAAGACATGGAGAACTGAGGACTCTGAAACATTGCTCTTGGCTATAGATACAAGTACACTCCTTTTGTAAAACAGCATTTAGAAGAGTTGAAAATCTGCGTATGCTTAATCCCCACGACTTAACTTTCTGGAGAAATTTTTGCACATTTATAAGGATACTTAACAACTAAGGCAGCTGTAGCATCAACATAGTAGTACCTGCAGTTAGGAGTAAGGTGAATCAGTGCTTTTCAAATTTTAATTCACATATAAACCATGGGGTCTCCTGTTGAAATGTATGTTCTGGTTACAGTGGTCTAGGGTGAGCCTTGAAATTCTACGTTCCTCACAACCTCCCAGCTGATGTTAATATTCTTTATCTCTGGACCGTGCTTTTCTGATAGGTTACATTTAAGGGTTTAACTGTGTCGGGCACTGTTCTAAAGCTCTTTAGATCAATGAGAATGTGCATTGTAGCAAGTTTTATAATACAAAAAGATGGGACTACCTTGCCTTCTCATCAACGAGGAATTAGAATCACTCTTGGTATATCAGTACAATGTAATGTGATCTACTACTTAAGGTGAATAAATTGTTGATGGAAATGAGCAAGTTGCAGAATGGGATGAACACCATACCATTTATGGTTGAAAAATATGCAAAGCATTGCTATGTATTATTTATTAAAACACACAGGCAATAATAGATCATAAAATTTTATAGGGATAATAAACCCTGTATTCTAGATAGTGTTCAATGCTGAAGAGTGGGAGGGAGGATGAGGAAAAGATGGGAACAGGGAGCGTTAGATGGGGACTTTGACTGGATATTGAGTACTTTATATTTTCAAGAAAAAAAATGAAGCAATTATTATAAATGATTAGGTGGGCTTGAGGTATTCATTAAATTAATGTTTAATTGTTTCTGTACATTTATTTCTAAAGAAAGTAGGAAAAAAAGGATCCAGAGTGAGAAGGGAAGGGTTTCTAAAGAAAGAAGACCAGTCAGGGCTGGAGATTTCCAACAGAAAAGGGGGAAGGTTGGTGGAAGTTATTTCTGAGGTGGGCAGGATTTACAGAAAAACATGATGAAAAATAATTTTTTAAAGTCTCTCTTCTGTGTTACGCAATACCACACCTTACCTCAGTAAATACGTAGAGCTGAGATACCCACGGATGAAAACATGTGATATAATTTATGTCTATCAAAAGTTTATCAAACCTAAAATATCCAAAGATTTCGAAATGTAAAATTACTATAGAATGAACAAAAAGATTTTCTATGGCATGAACAGAAATGTTTCATAGTTTTCAAGTATAGTACCTCCAGTAAATTTAAGCCAAAACTTTGGGGGAAAAAATGCTACTTTTACATATTTGATGGAGAAGTTGAGAATAATTATCTCCAGTGGTTATAAAAGCTGAAGTTCTATAAAGACTAAAATATAGTCATGCTTAATATATTCATATTTAGCTCATAGTTGAAACAAAAGACAACAACTCTGGCTTCTCACAAACTTCTCTTAGTACTGCAATCAAAGATTAGACCCAGTCTGGCAATTGTTACTGTCTCATGGGTGTTCCGAGGATTCTAGGCAACCCATTTAATATTAATGCATACAATCTATAAGTATAGCTGGGAGGTTTTTTCTTTTGTGTGCTGTTCTTGCTATATTGATCTTAGCTCTTTTGAACTCTAATTTTTATCTAGAACAGAACTGTGTAACTGTGTGTACCTTAAGTTTTACAAGCCCTTTATATGTGCCTTCCTCTCATTTAGTTGATCCTGAAACTATTATAAGGTCGTATGTTAGTTCGTAACTGTACCAGAACTTAATACTGGTCATAGAATGATTGTTGAGTGTAATTGTGCAGCTAGAGTAGGTCTGAACATGGACAGAGCTAAGGTGTGAGAGTCTTAGGGTTCTCCAGAGAAAAAGAAGCAATAGGAATTCTTTACTATATAGACACATATGGATATAGATGTTTATTATGAGGAAAGAGCATCTCTTCAAATAATTTTGGGAAATATGCATTTAAAAAAAATTAAGCTGTTTTCTTTACTAAGAGACTTCTCAAATCCTTTACTATGGTAATTATATTATTTATCACCAGGAAGAAAACATTATTTGACCAAATTCATTTGACCAGAGATCTTTTTATTCCTGAAATCATTTGTGGGGCTTATGTTCTATGGTACGTACTTTGTGAGTCACTTTATGCTTAAAAATTTCCATGGTTTGTTCTAAGCCTTCCAGTCTACACTCTGATTTTTAAAGTGTTAGTGGGCCAAAGAGGCCTACTCTGTCACATTTCTCAGATGACAGTTGCCTTTTAGTAAATAAGCAAAAACTAAATAAGTATATCAGTTAAAAGAACAAGGTCCCCAAATTCTGGGATGGGGAGAATTACCAATGTTCTTAAAATCACAATAGTTCAATTCGTGAAGTGTTTGTGAATAATCTACTTTGTGAAAAATGTTGCACTAGTCATAGCTTTGGAATATGAAAAGAAATATGAAACATGATCCCTGTCCTCAAAGGCATGCACTTGAGATTTCAAAGCTTACATATCTGTAATATGAATCCATACACTTTTAAAACACATATGATATAACCAGTAATCAGAAATGTAAGTGTATACCCTGCCTACAAATAATTGCTTCTTTATTTCACTTCATCTGTTTTGTTTTTTTTTTCCTAAAGAGAAATTGCTAGCTTTGTATCTAGCTTTTACAATCATCTTCTACAATCATTGTATATTTTGAGTGGCTGTTTTTCTCCTTTTTGGCCATTTTTCTTTCAAATATTTTTGCTTTTATAGTAGAGATAATGGCATGCCAGTATCTTTGCAGAAAGTTCTGTACTGGTGTTTTTGTTTTTATTTTTGGCCAACTCATTTATATAGATGACAGTCATGGAATTCACACATACTGAATTTACCTAAGCAAGTAAAATGGATTATAAGTAGTAAATTTGTCTTATCTAAGCTCTTTCTACCTTCCTAAGCTTAAGTTTCATTCACTATATTTGATTGGAATCTTTTTAGAAATGTTCATTTTTTTACCAAAAAAATTCCTGATCATTGCATCATTAGCCTTTTTTTTTGGTCTTTTTCCTCAGTGGAGTAAAGTTCCAGAAGCTTTGTCAAATACTCATGATTTTCCGTAATCTTTCAAGTGCAATCTCCCTCTTTCATCCCCAAATTACTTTCTTCAATTCACTTTCTCATACTGTATGTTTGACGTTAAAATTAGTTACTTGTTTTTCACATGAAGGCTATAACATCTAATCACTCTGAATGCTTTAAAAAATAAATTTCTACCTGAAATTATAGTTATTTAGTATAGTGGCCATATATTTTAATAAACTATAAGCTCCTTGATGGTAGAGTCCATAATTATTTATCTTTGCAACTCCTATAGCTCCTTGTAAGACCATAATGGATATATTGGATACTATATAAATATATTTTAATGTATTATGCGTGATTTGAAAAGTCAGTAAATCTTGCACTCCTTCATTAGATGTGGCAATTTAACGGTAGCACAAAGACAAAGAATTTGAAAAATGTGAATTTTTTATTTGTTAGAATTGGTAAATGACTAGTAAAACTAGAAATCTTTAAAAATGATGTCAACAACTCTTTACTATGTCTAATATCTGATGAAAGAAATCACATTATGCAAAAATATTCTTAATGGTGCTGGGAGGTATTTCTAATACATAATTAAACATTTTAATGGGTCTCATCTGTTGGAGCCTTGGTTATTAGTGGTTCTTTGATATCTTGTTTTACTTTGGTACTTTTCCGTTCATCTATTAGCGATTTCATACCTGCTCTAAGTTATATGTATTCAAGCTATCCAAAGTGAGATTTTAATTAAACAGAATGGCAAAAAAAGAGATTTCATTGTTGCAGCTTGTTAATGTTTTATGAAAAGAATGTTTTTTTTCTAATATATGAAATTCATTTCTTAAAGAATATTCCCTAGGTAGAGAAAAAGAAAATGTAAACTTGTGTCTTTTGAATGCTTGCCAGGTAACATTCAGCTCACAATATATGCCTTCCAGAACTAATTAAGGACCTACATTATTATCTATACAAACAGAATAAAAGCTTCGTGCATGCATACACTGAATGTGTGGAAATTCTTTCTGGGCCAGCTGTCAATTTCTGGGCTCCCTTTTTTCCTTTGCTGACTATTCATAAAATAGAGATAAACACATTCTCTGCCTGTAATATAAGTGTACCTGTAAGTGTTTAATGCATCAGGGCATTTGGGAGATTATTTTAATGGATTTTTTACCAAATCATGTTTACCAGTCAATTTAAATACATTTTTAAGTTACCACTTTCAGCTATGCTGAAATCCAGTGGGAGACAGGACAGTTCTCTTATGAAATGATGGTGGAAGCTGATGAGAAAAGGCCCCATTCAAAATAGGAAACTCAGTAAAAGAAACACGAGTTAATTGAATTTCTATGGTTGAGAAAATACCCTTTCCCATACAAGTATCCTAGTGTAAGTCATATAGATAGGAGGGAGCTGTTCCTATAAAACTCATGTTTAATTCTCTCGATAGCTGGTGAACTTTTGAACCACTGTGCTATAATTGTGCATAAAAATAGTAAATAGAAAGGTTTTTTTTTTCTTTTTAAGTAGTGAAGTAAAACTGCTGGTTCTTAAACAAAGTTATTCTTACCTTCAGGAATAATATTCTTGATTTTCCTATTTATTCACCTAATGTAAAAGTAATAGAACCTTTTTAGGATACTTCCATTTGTTATAGCATCATTTTCTTCATACTAAAGTTCAAGTAGATGTTCATTTGTCTCTGTGAACAGTGACTAATTGTGAGGAGGAAGGTACTGGCACTTCAGAGAATGAAAGCAATTATCATAAAATGCTACTTCCTTGCCAGGCTGACTCTGGAAAAAATGTGTTGAGAAGAATAAAGTAAAATGCTATGAAAACAATGTAAGAACTGAAGATAATTAAATTGTCTCCTCTTTAGGATTATAAGGCTTTTAAAAATATTTCAGAATGCCTTACAAATATTTGCTAGTGATTCTTTACCCCTTGCATAAAGTAACATTATTAGTGTTACAATTAATTAGATAAAGAAGTTGAGGAGGTGGTGAAATAATTGTACATGGGAGAGTATCCAGCCTGCTGGCCCAGTTATAAATCAGGACATGAAATCATCCTGCTCCTTATGCCAGCTTTGGGATTGTGAATGTATAAGAGTATGTGTGTCTGTGTACTTACATTAATTTTCCTTGACCAATAGAGGCATAACAAAGGTATAATCAGAATGTTCAGCAAAATACTTCTCAGCTCAAATGATTTCATAGTCCTCTATTCTGTTGATAAATATCTACACAGAGCACTTGTTCATATTTAGTTCTTTAGAAAAGAATTATGAGGATAATAATGGAACTATGTACACTCATTGAGTCCACAGTATGTACCAGCCTCTATGCTAAATGCTTTAGGTATATTACTTCATTGAATTTATTCAGTAGTCTGGGAGGTTGTCATAATTACTTTCATTTTACAGAACAGAAAACAGAGACTTGGGTCTGTGATTTGCCCAAGGCCCCAGCATCAGTGAGTAACAGACCGGAGATTCAGTCTGAGGATGCCAGCTTCAGAGCCGTTGCACTTCATCATACCTGCCTGTGCTCTGCTGAGACAGCCTCCTGGTTTGTTTGTTTGTTTCCGTTTTAGAAATTATGCTACTTGTTAGTAAAATTTTTTATTATTTCTTTATGATCTTTATGATACTAATGTGCATTATTTCCTTAATCATAAAACAGAAAGAAATAGTCATCAGTCTTATTCTTGTTGCGCTTATTGGCTCTATTTTTTTTTTTTTTGTTTATTTCTCCCAAGTTCATTCACTCTAGAGTAGAATTTAAGCTTAAATAGTGCTGTACATGTGTTTCCTCACTTCATTCTAAATGTGGGCTTAAAATGGTTTTGGGGTGACTAAATGTGTTCTCGGGGTATAAGCCCTTGTTACATGTCACAGTCCCTTCAGAACTTTCCAGTGCTGACCTCACTAGCAGCTATTCACAATTCACACCAGTCATCTCTCCTGCTAACAGGACCTAGGTTTTTGTTCAGGTTATTTTGTTCCGAATATTTCCTTGAACGTTCATGATCAAATTCTTACAGCAACTACGTGGCCTTTGACTGTTCCCTCTTTTCCCGCTCTGTCCTCCGTTCTCAGTTTCCACTCCTGAGGCCTGTGCCACCCGTGGAATCCCAGGGACTGGATCTTGACTTCCTAGTTTATACACAGGGCTCCTTCTCCTGCGGTTTCATGCTGCTCCCACAGTGACGCAAGTGAGGGCTACTGCTCCATGGTGTTATTTTGCAGCCTGTGATGTGCCCAAACTGTGCTGTCAGCTACACTGAATAAATAGAAGGTTTTTCTCCTGAACAGAGATACACTCTATTCTGTGAATTGTCTTATTTCTCAAAGTCTTGCAATATTTTTCAAAGAAATGAGCCTTGTGATCTATTCATCCTTATCTCACTCTTCCTCCAAGAGTTTGGATGTGACCCCATAGAGAACTGGAACAAATATGAGTAAAAAACACTATTTGGTCATGAGAATATGATTTCTTGTTCAAGGAGAGGCATCGGTACTGTGAACATTGGCACGCTTAGCTCTCTTCCAGTGCTTCATTCCAGGAAGTTGTTTGTTTTTATACAAAGAAAACCTGGTGGGAAAAAGAAAAAAAAAAAAAAAGAAAAAAGAAAACCTGGTGGACAGACATCACTTGTCCACTACTCATGTTCAGATGTGTTTGTCTTTCAGTGGTGAATATCCAGGAAAGATCAGGCTGAGACTTCTGTGATACTGACTGTGATAATTCATTTTGTGTCAATGTAACTGAATCATGAGATGCCCAGATAGCTGGTTAAACACTTTCTGGGTATGTCTGTGAGGGTGCTTTTAGAAGAGACTACTGTTTGAATTGATAGACTGAGTGAAACAGATGGTCCTCCCCAACATGGATGGGCATCATCCCATCCATCGAGAGTCTGAATAGAACACAAAAGCTGGAGGAAGAGAGGATTTGCTGTCTTTGCCTGATGGTTTGAGCTAGGACCTGGCTCTTTACCTGTCCTCGGTGATCCTGATTCTTAGGTCTTCATACTCGGGCTGGAACCTACACCATCTACTTTCCAGCTGACAGGACATTAAACTACACCACCAACTTTTCAGGGTCTCCATTTTGCTGACAGCACACAAAGGGACTTCTAGACTTCCATAATCATATGTCTATATATATATATGTGGAGTGTATGTGTATATATGTTTATGTATGTATATATGTGTGTATATTATATGTGTGCATATAAAACATACACATATATGTATTTCATATATAGACATTTTATTTAGCAAAAAATATTACACATATATAAATAATAGTAAAAAACTAAATTTCTCACTTTCTTTGATCTAGAATTCACTATTGTATGCAATTTATTGATCCTAATTTTTTATGTGCAAAAGTAATACTTTGGTACCATGTGAATGTTCCCTCAACAGCCTGTTTTCACCTAAAGGTTTCAGCATCCTTTGGCTTCAGTACACAATTTACTTTTTGTACAGAAAATATCATTTGAAAAAATATTTTGGCACCAGGTTGCCTTTACCATTTTACCTTCCAGGATAATTATATCTCTTACTTCTAAGTTCTTAAGAGAAAACTGTATTGAAACTCCTTCAGACTACCAACAGAGAGAACCACAAAAGGAGAAATAAAGAATTGTTATTTGTCATGGGATGTTTAGGGAAGGAGGAATAGTTTGCTGTCCATGGATTGAGGGTGATAGCTTGATTTCATTCATTAGTTAGCATGCTGGGTGTAGGCACTGGATTCCCTCTTACTGTTTATTTACATAATTACTTTTGTCTAGAGCTATTAATCTTTTATAATTGTCCCACATTTGAAAGTACATTTTTCTATTAGTTGTTCCTTTGATTCAATGCTCCGTATAAGTTCTATTTGTAATCACATGACATGATGAAACAGTATATGTGAATAGCTGATACGTGAAAGCACAGTATAAACAGAGTGCAAGAGACGATATTAGCTGTGAAGTATTTGCCACTTGCTAGGTTCTGTGTTAGGTTTTCTTCATGTGAAGTCAATAGTTTCATAACAAGCCTGAGAATTAGAAGGGATATATTAAGAGAAATGATAAGAACAGATGAACAGTGAGCAATCCTGGTCTCTCCATCTTCTCTTCCCCCTGAAAGAATACTGTCCACTTTCCTTCTCCTCCCAAGTGTTCACATTTTAAGAGAGTTTCTACTTAACCCACCTCTTTCTTGGTAGTCTATAGATTAGAGTAGTGAAAGTGAGGAGAAACTGGAAAATTCTGAGGCCAGTTAACTTTCCCCTGGAATAGGCAGAGAGATATAGTAGACAGAAGAAAAAAAATTAGATATTCATTGCAGAGAGTGCACATAAAAGGTATTTTGAAAGACAGGTAGAGAGAAACAGAAAAAGGTGTAATTTTATAAAGTTGTATGTGTTTTAAATGTAATGCCAGAATGCCATTTTTCCAATTTCCATAGGAAAGATTAATTCCTTCCACAGAGATAGAAGAGACAAATGTGCCCCCAAGTACCCAATACCCAGCTAAAACAATCATCCATTCACCCACTACCTTCCCCCTCCTAAGTTATTTTGAGAAAAATCTCATATTTTTTTAATCTGTGTGTATTTCAGTGTGTGTATCTAAAGACCGTTTAAAAATATATTCACAATTCTCTCATTCTCTCTCTCTCCATATATGTGTGTATGTGTTTGTATATATAACACACACATACACACACACACACACACATATATATACACACACACATATACATACAGTTTCTTTTAGAGAGATTTATTATATAATATCTCCCATATATGTCAATTAACATTTTTTTACTTCCCAAAACATAAAAAAAATCTTCTCAATAGTCTCTTCCATTTACACCGTTATGTCATTGTCTTATATTTTAGTTTTATGTGTGTTATGTCAGTGTTACCTTTATTATTCTTTTAACCAGTCAACATCCTTTTTAATTTACTCACATATTTATCCTATCTAGCATTCTTCATCCCTTCTTGTTTGCTCTGGAATAATTTTACTTCACATCCAAGAACTGTCTTTAATATTTTTTGCAAGTCTTATGAAAATAAATTCTTTCAAATTCTCTTTAACTAAAAATATTTTAATTTTTGACTCTATTTTTTGGTAGGCTAATTGTGCTAGGTATAGAATTCCATGCTGTTTTTCCTTTCATGGCTTTAAAGATATTTTTTCACTATCTTCTAGCTTCCATAGGTTGAAAAATCAATTTTTTAGTTATAGAACATAGAATAAAATAATATATACTCATATTGATGCATTTTCTTTAAACAAATATAAAAATGGAGTTTAAAAGATAATATATCAGTATATGCAGTGGAAAATATGCAAGGAAACATAAAGTATAAAGTGTGCCAAAGCTGATTTTCCCCAAATGATGATATTCTTGGTGGTTTTTAAATGTTTTTCTTCATACTCATTAGTATTTTCCAAATTTTCAAAATCCATAATCTGCTTTAGTAATCAGATAAGAAGAATCATTTTATACTTAACTGTGTGTGCAGCATTGATTCCTTAGGTTGAAATTGACTACTCACACTAAAACCATTTTCTTTTCTTTGTAAGAATACAGAAAGATGACATTTCCCAGCCTCCTTTGCAGGTTGGTAAGGCTATGTGATAAAGTTCCAGTCAATAAAATGTGCTCACACATGCCATTCCTTTTAGGCAGAGCCAATAAAAACCTCTTCCTTTGATCTTCTATTCTCCTTCCCCTTCTGTGAAGTTCATGTAAATGAGTCATCAAATTTTGATTATACAGAACCCAGGTTCTCTGAATCTTGATTTGAGGAGATACGTGGTGGAAGTAGATTATTTTGTGAATGATAAGTAAACTATCTTATTTGAGCCATTATGCATTTTGTTGTTTGTTTGTTTGTTTGTTTATTATAGCAGCTAGTATTAGACCAAACACTCTCTTTGCCTCAGTTTTCTCAACATAATAAGGAGATAATAATAATAGCAATGACCTCTTAGGATTATTGTGAAGTAAATGTACATAATTAGTCCTCTATAAATCTTAACCACTATTATAAACTTTATGTATTAATTGATATTAGTATCTGCCATCAGTAGTTATCAGGATATGTCTGATATATTATTTGAAAAAGTAGCTCCCTAGAGGTGAAACTTTGATGTTAACAATAACTTGTTTATTGAGGAACTTGGAAAACTAAAAGAAGTTAGTTGGTTTCCCCAAATAAGAAGCATTATGATATCCACACAACTTGATTCTTATATATTTTTCTCAAAATGTCTCTATTTTGATAAGAGATTTATTCAATAAAAATATCTAAATTTGCTAATTTTAACTAATTTATAATATTAAAATATGTTTTTCTTTTTGTAGATTTCCAAAATTATATTTTAATATCTCTCTTGTAGGATTTTCTAGTGGTTTTATTTTAGGCAGGGTGACATATAAGGGAGCAGATACAATTAATGAGCATTGTATTTGTTGTTTCCCTTACCAGATTTAAATCTTGTGATTTACCAGGTGCAAATCATGAAAAGAAAGGTGTCAAGATTAGTGGGTTCATGGAAGCAAATCTGTTAATTTCCTTAAAGGTGAAATGGTCTAGGTTCCATAATTGTGTCACTGTCATCTCTGTATTAAATCTTCTGGAGCCATTGGCATATAATGATCATTGAGACTGGTCATATGGAGTTGATTTTAGGGCATTTTTCTCTAAGAAGTAATGAACATTGGACCAGTGTTTTAAAATACGTCTTCACTGGAATGTGTTTTGGAAATTTTTCCAAGAAAATGTAGTTCAATGTACATAGGAAAGACTATCTTGCATTTAATACACCTTTGTCTAGGTGAAAAGGTATATCAAATAAGGGGCAAGATACATATAATATAACTGAAAAAATTCAGAGAAACCTGCCTTCAAATGTATTTAAATAGAAAATTTGCAGAATTTTACAGTGAATTCAACTGTAGAGATGTAAAATGGATTGAATGAAATAGGTCCATGCTATGCTAACCTTGAAGCAAGAGACTCTTTGGCGTGTGATTTATTCATCACTAAAATCTTTGACAGTCCCATGATGATAATTCACCTGAGAAAATGACAGTGTAGAGGTAAGATTCGAGCATTGTTGGGAATGGCTTATTTCTCTGTCTTTGTCTCTCTCCACACACACACAATCTTTTATAGGTCCCTAAAAGTTCACCCATAGAAGGGCTACTAGGTCTTCAATATTTTGGTGAGAAAAATAGTGTAGCTGAATGTCAAGACCAACATAGGTTTGAATTCTAGCTTTACCTCTTATTAGATATGACCTTGGATAAATCACCTAACTGCTTTGAGACATAATTTTCTTTACCTATAGAATCTGATTTATAACACCTAACTTCTAGTCTGTTTTTATGGAGATTAAAGACTATAGGGAAAATAAAGCACTAAAGATCAATCCTGGAAAGTCTCTCAACAAGCTGAATAAATTCTTCAAGAGTTCATTGTTTGAATGATTTCTTCCAGCTAACTAGTGATGGGAACTGTGTCCTTTTGATCGTCACATAAGATAGTCACCATGAAAGTTAGTGTGAGTGATATATCTAGAGGAAAAAGAAGAAATATATAAGAATAAATACATGGGAAGTATATGTAATACATAACTTTTGATAATTTCATAATAACATTTTTTTCTTAACTTTGATACAGTCTTTCCCCCTCTGACATTCTATCTTGAGGAATAATTGTAATCATGAAAAAGCTATATACAACAAGATGCCCCTTGCATAATTTTTACAGTCATATTAATAAAAATAAAGGTAAACAGAAAACATATGTTTATGAACGGAGAAATGTTTAAATATATCACAGTGTAGCCATTGAATAGAGTATTATGCAATCATTGAAAATGACTAGATGCTGTAAGAGAAAAAGATATATATATATATATTTACATGTCTAGAAAATAAGAGTGGGAGAAAACAGAGCAAAATCTTTATAGAAAATGTAATTAATGGAGACATCTTTTCCTTACTTTACTCTCTTCTGAAAAGAGCTCTTATTGCTTTTAAAGAAACACAACAAAATAAAAGATAAAAGATGAAATTTTCACAGCAAATGTCCAGAGCTGTCTGTAGCCATTTGTGATGTCAGAACAGCCACTGGGCTGCCTGACCTGATAATAGCTCGTATTAGTTTTCAGGCTTCAAGAACTGAAATTCACAAGTAGATTCTGGTGAAAGTAGTTGGGCAGTGCCGCTGGCTTTTGATGTCTTTTTTGCATTTAGGAATGAAATCATACTGCAGCAAAATTCAAGGTGTTCAGAGTTAACATCATTGATAAACTTGAAACAAATGGCCAACTAAATATAACAACAAAAGGAAAAATGTTGAATTAAGGCTATCACTCTCTTTTCTGAACACTGAACCTTCACCATTTGTTGGCTCAGTTAAACTTTATTTTGAATTTCCCTTGAATTTCTTCACATGACACAGTGGGGACTATAGAAGCCACGTGTGTCTGGACTTTCCACAAAGCAGTGGCATTGCTGATACCACAGTTACACTCTTTCAGTGCAGGCTCAGAGAAAGCTGATGAACTAAATATTCTAATGGTAATTTTCTGTAATATTGGTGAAATATACAAGTCATAAAATGAAGTCTAATTGTTTGAACCATGGACTCCTTTATCTTTATGATATACACATCAAAATAGCAAGTTACTAGGGCAAGGTGACGATGGATGATTAACATGTACTACAGTATCCTTGTGTTGCAAGAGTGGACAATATGTGATTGGATTAATCTAGTACTGATGAACAGATTTTCCAGCTTATGTTGCTTTTAAATTGGTACATTTCTCTTTAATTCCATCATTAAATAATAGAAGGTAAACTCTGATAACCAACCTTATAGCTCGGAAGCTCTGAAAATACAGAAAAGTTAGTTGAAAAAGCTGAGCTTATTTGCTTGATACTTCTTTTTATCAATTCCCCATGAATCTCACAGTCTAATATGTTTCCCTCATTACCATGTCAAAGGAGCGGCTGAGGGACAACCTTCCATTGGTCTCTCACATTTCTGCACATCTTGTGAACAGAGGTGCTGACCATTTTTGTTCTAGACTGTTTTCTAGGATTTTTTTAAAATAGCAAACAGTCTTGGGAGAAAGACCATCTCCTTTGAACCAGACAACTGGTTTATTTGCTGTCCAGCATAGAAAAGATAGTCTTTCCCACTGCGGCAAAATTTAGGCAGGTGTGCTTGCTGCCTGGGATAACAACATGGGATTTCCGGAGCTCCACGCTCTTCAGCTGTGAAGACATCCCCTGGCCCCCTTGAGTCCCACAGGGCAGCAGAGAGTGAATGTCTGGGGTGGGCTGCATGCACAGTCCACTCTGTGTTGCCCTATGGGACTTGAAGGACCAGGAGAACTGACACTAACACGAAGCTCATGTTTCTTACTGCGCTGCATCTTCTGCCAGTATCCATGCAACTGTGACCATCTCCCTTGTGGGTTTATGAGCAGGATAAAATCCCAGGCCCTTCATATTTCTTGACAGGAGAGACCTCACTTCACTTACTATCTTTAACACTAGCTCAGAACTTACTATTTTTATATCTCTCTGTCAATTCTTACATGATTTTTTTTTAAAATCTCATTTTCTGTTTCTTCAGATTACTTTAGGAATGTGTAGAGTATATATTACTTTGTGACTCAAAGTAGCAGTATGTATGCAATATGTATGTGTAGATGTATAAATAAAGAAATGTTAGGATTTAGATTTAAGATCTAAGCACTGGGTCTTTGGGATGTGGTTTTTTATTGACGAGGAATGGGTCTGATACTGGAAAAAAAAAAAAAAAGAAGAGAAATAGGAGAATATAAGTAGTGGACCTCGTTTCCTTACTTCTTCCCAATTCTTTCTCTGCCTCTGGTATCTTTGTATTTTTAAGTGGCCTAGTTTCACTCTTTGTTCATTCTGAGGAGAATCATTGTGATAAGGGCTGTGCAGACTTAAGGGAAATCAGAGTTAAAAATGACAGAGGAATAGAAAGGGAAAACTGAGAGGCAGATGAGTGGTTGATTCCTCTCCCTTCTATCCTCTCATGGCTCTGTATTCTGCTTTCAGACTCTGCCAGTGGATTTCAATTTAAAGGGTAACTTTTTAGCAAGTTGCTGTTTAGAGGACAAGTTTAAGTAGATTCTTTGCGCCCAATAACTTCCTACCTTTGATGGTTGTCCCACATTCAGTTTATTTCTGGTTTTCCTTGGGAACCTCAGTTTGCCCAGATCTGAAATTTTCTTTACTAGTTTAGGAGAGGCAATTTGGGGAATATAGGCTGGAAATTACAGTTGGAGTGTTTTATTGAACATAGCAATAAAGAAGCCTTTTATAAACATAAAGAATATGAGTGTTAGCCACTATATATAAAAATAGATTTAAAAAAACAAGTTTCTTCTGTATAGCACAGGAAACTACATTCAATATCTTGTAATAACATTTAGTAAAAAAAGAATATGAAAGAAATGTATGTCTATGCATGACTGGGACATTGTGCACTACACCAGAAATTGACACATTGTAACTGACTGTACTTCAATTAAAAAAATACAAAGAAAAAAAAAAGGATATGGGAAATGAAGCTTAGAATTGGTAAGAAAATCTTTGGTCAGTGGACTAGAGGAAAGTAGATAACATGATAAGAAATAGAACATTGGGAAACATAGATGGAATGGATAAATGCAACACTTGGAAAACCACAGTTTGATCATTGAATTGATTTGGACAAAGCATCTAAACAATAGGTGGTAGCATAGAATATAGAATGTTGTTTTATTCATAATATGAAAAGAAACTGTAGGAAGGCATTAAAATTGTAGTTGATGAGAGCACAAACTAAGGAAGTGGAAGTAGTTTTCAAGAGTCAAATGATGCATCTGAAGAGACAGGATATTTCTTTTCTTACACTGCTCTTCACAGAGTGGAAGTTGCTCCAGAGTTGGGATTATTCACATACTGCCTTTATCAATTTCCTGTTGCAGTTGTAACAAATTGCGGTGAGCTTAGTGGCTTAAAGTACCAGAAATTGTGTCACTTGTGCTCTCCTGGGCTCTAGGGGAAAATCTGTTCCTTGCATCTTCAAGCTTACGCCGACTGCCAGCATTCCCTGACTTGTGAGCACATCACTTCAGTCTCTGCCTCTGCCTTATCTTCACACTGTCTTCTCCGAGTGTGTCTGTCTAACCTCCCTCTGCCTTCTTGTAAGGATACATATGGCAATTACAACCTACCTACATAATCCAGGGTAATTTCCTCATCTCAAAATCCTTAATTTAATTGCATCTGCAAAAACTTCTCCATGTAAGGTGACAGTCACAGGTTCTAGGGATTGGGACTGGATATTTTGGAGCCCATCACTGAGCCCACTATCTTACCCACGAGTAACCAGCCAGGAAGACAGCAGTAGACTGAGAACCCAGTCATTTCTCTGCCTAACAAGATGGACTGCCCAGAGTGCAATGAACCTTTTCATAATTTGCACAAGTGGATGTCACCAGCACTGAGGACGTTTGGAAGAACATTGTAAAAGTTGATAAACATACCAGAATTTTGTAAGGTAAGGTTTCACCTAGTAGTCCTAAATAAATAATTGGACTGTAACGAGGCAGTGGGTTCCCAAGGTATCTCTATTCATAGAAGATTAAAGTGAATGGTATTTAGTAAGGAAAACGTTTTTGAAGAGAGGGATTTCTTTGTACAAACTAAGCTAAAATACTTTCTTTTCAAACATTAATCTCACTGTCTTTGTATTCTCCAAATAGCATACTTCCCTTACTGATTTTTAAAGAAACAATGTTGGGGGAAACCCATTATGATAAGCATTCATCCCCTCCTCTATTAAAACAGAAGTCTCAGCTGCTAAAACCACAAGGAACAGCTTTCCACTTTCAGAGGTTTTCATGGTTTCATGCAAAGAGGACTAATTTAGAGTTAGAGAAAAGCTACTTACCTGGCTACACCACTAGCTGTGATTTTGCATATCATTGACTTTCTCTGAGCTTCCGTTTTCGCTGTGTAATAGAAATTATCATACAGACATCACAGGGATGCTATCAGTGAAACAGGATCATAAGTGAAAGCATTGAAGATGGTATCTAAAAACATAAATTTACGTCCTATTCCTTTTTTTTTTTTTAATGGGGAGAATTATGCAACAGAAAGCAGGAACAATACCCAGAGAGACCAGTCAAGCAGAAATTCTACAAGTACCAGTCTCATGTAGCTCTTTTGCCATTTATTCAAATGTTAAAAATGCCAGTTATTCCAAAGTATATTAGTGGGTGTTAACATTTTCTTTTTGTATCTACGTAGCAGGGCCATGCTAGCTCTGTGCTAGTAATTCTCTTTTTTTTTTGGGCACACAGTATGTGATGTTGCCCTGCCTTGACTATAGTTAGGTAACCATGATACTGAGTTACAACCGGAAGAATACACACATAACTAATATATGCCACTTCTAGGCCTGGCCCCTCATGAAATATTTTATTCACTGTTTATTCCCTTGTCTAACAGACAGAACATCCAACAGAAGTTTTGGAAGTCCTGGGGTAGAAATTGGCCAACTACAGCCAATGGGCCAAATCTAGCTGGCTCCCTTCTTGTGTAAATAATATTTAATTGAAATAGACTCATGCCCATTGATTAACCAGTTTCTGCTATAATGGCTGAGTTGAGTAGTTTGGCTGAGACCATGTAACCCACAAAGACTGAAATATTTAGCATCTGGCCCTTTATAGCTTGTTGACCCCTTCCCTAGAGATTAATGGACCTGCAGGATAGAATGAGCCATGGTCCCTAAATAATTGCAGAGAACTGCTTCTATTCATGCCTTCCAGCAGCTCTGGGCTGATTCATGTGAGATTATGTGAGTGAGAAATAGACCATTATCACATTAAGGTTAGGGGATCTTGTAGTTCTGCAGTTAGCATTTAATACAGAAAGTGATACTGAAAATGAGATGACACTTCAACAAAACCTAAAATATGTGGCATATTTAACTATAGTCTGGTAAGTCACACAGAAACTGGTATCAGAGGCGGGCAAAATGTCTGCCTATGTTACATGATGGCAAGATACTTGGTGAAAGAAATTCCTACAATAACATAGAAAGTGGATCATATGCCTCCTTGAGTCAGTAGTTTTATGAAAAGTGGGTTAAAAAAATGTAAATGTGTGGGCTACTATTTCTTGCCATTGACAAGATATTACACAAACCAAATGGGCTCTGAATTTGCAAGATTTGCCTATTTGCAACCAGAGGTAACAGGAAATGGAATACAGAAATCTTTTAGGGTCTTTCAGGGTTATGGAAGTTTCCAGACCAAGGATAATGAGGGGTATGATTTCCAAAAAGCTCTGAGCTATGGATACCCATGGAGATTATGCAGTTGAA
Source organism: Camelus ferus (assembly GCF_009834535.1). Lineage (NCBI taxonomy): Eukaryota > Metazoa > Chordata > Mammalia > Artiodactyla > Camelidae > Camelus > Camelus ferus. The sequence continues at coordinate 87,797,174 of NC_045696.1, read as the reverse complement.
CATTGACTCAGTCCTGCAGCAAATATGAGATCAGTGGTGTTACATTCACACCCTAGTTTATTATTTCAGATACTTGCAACATAGCCACCATTAAAGTTAGGGATATGGGCATGTGGGTGAGGCAAAGAAGGAAAGAAATAAATGCAGATTTGAGAACAATATTAAGAACTTTGAGTACGATTACCAGTTCAGAGAGCCGACTGGAGCCAAATAGATCAGGAGACGGCTAAGTTTTTGAGGCAACTGTATTTTTTTAGGGAATTCGTAAATATTGACTGAAAAATGAAAACCACAAGAATCACACCATAAACTTTAAAACAGTTCCCATGGGGGAAGTGAGCTGGGAATGCCATATGTTAGGGAAACACATAGACCTGCAGGATAGTACCACGCCAGGAAGGAGAGCCTGGGTTTCTGAAAGACTGCACGGAGCAAGGTCCTTCAAAATTTTGTTGGAATGTGATATGATTACTTATCCAGGTTCATGTTACTTCAGTTAGTGTTTTCTCCTACAAATACAGCTTCATGGGTTCTCACTCCTGATTTCACTTTTGATTTTTTACTGTCTTTGTTTTATCTTTTGTTGTGTAATTGTACAGTAGCTTTTCCCATTTTACTGAATGATTTGGAAATTTTCATAGAACTCTTTCTTAAAACATGTACCATTGTTGTCTCCTGTATTTTACGCTCAGTCCCATTTATAAATACTGTATCCAAATAACAAAATAGAACAAAACATTATTTATAGAATTATGTTTCTTTGCATATAGTCTCTTTCAGGTCCTATTTTTAAAGTATTTGTTTCAGAAGCACTTTTATAGATCACTTTTGCAGCCTAAGAGATATTGGGATAGGGTTATATCTTTCTAGTATTGGTAAATATGAATTTATTTTAGCTTTATTTCCATTTGATGCTGCCTTTTCCACATTCTTTTCCATTTTTCTTTATCCCTTTGCTTCATAAACCATTTTTCTATTCCTCTGAACTCCTGCCTTCTTGAAGAAAAGGAAAATAAAATTCCGATGGAGACATCTCTTATGAACACTCAAAAATAAATCTTTTTGATAGTACTCAGCCTCTCTCCAACAAATTTGCATCTTTTCATTGTTTCCCGTTGTTCCTATAACTTTATAAGAGCTAAAGTTTGAAAATGCAGCATTTTTGTATAGAGTTTGATGATTCCAAAGCATTGCTATGTAGAGACAGCCTTCTTATTAACTGGCTCAAGGTGAAATAAAACGTTTTATTGAGATGTAATTTTCAATCTTATTTTTCTCTCTTCAGTCACAATATGTAATCTTTCGGCTGAGAGGTGTTACGATTTTTTTGATCATAAGTTTAACCGGATGTAAAGAGTAAGTTTAACTAGATATAAACTAAAATGTTTCTTCTCTCTAATACATTCACTGACCTCTTTATTACACTTATTACACTAGATATATTGGGAAACTAAGTAACATGAAGGACAAAGAGAAAACTCCTTGAACTGTTTTTGGATTGAGCAGGGTGGTAGAATAAAAAAGGCTGTTGAGAGTGATTGATTTTTTAGGGTTAAGCTCTTTTTTAATCCCTTATGCTAAGAGGATTGTACATTGGGAATATTCATATAATTTGAGCAAAGTTGTTTTGATTTGCTAAGAATGGGACTTACAAAAATTATCACAGCATATGAATATAGTAATGTTATAGTAACTATATCTAAATGAGTCAATGTACTTTTGAATATGTGACTTTTTAAAACTATAATCCAATAGAAAATCTGAAGAGATATTTGGGGTGTTCTCTTACTAGCTGTTTGGTGATTGATATTTTTTTCCCCTTGGTTTTATTTGCATAATGTATACACTGACTATACTGTTTGATATCCTTTAAACATTTATATGATTTTATTGTCTGCAATTTAAAATTACTATAAAATTCTATATGGCATTTTATTTATGGTATATTTTAAGATAATACATGTCTTTGATGGGTTGCAAAATATGGACAGATCCTTCTCATTTGACATACTAGTCCCTTTGCATTGTTACAGTTTAGAATTTTCTTATATAGTTGAACATCTCTTTTCTGACCCAGCAATTTGGTGCCTATATACTTACCCAAGTGAATTTGACACATATATGCCCAGATACTACATAAACATGTTCATACCATCTGTATTCCTAATTGCAAAACACTGAAAAAAAACTGCAAACCTCTCTTAGGAGGAGACTGAGTGAACAGATTGTGGTGTATTCATACAATGGCGTACCACTCAGCAATAGAAAACAACTTACTGCCCTTGCTTGTAACAACTTGGATAAATCTCACAAGTATAATGAAATGACTTCTTATGAGAGCAAGTTGTGTGCATTTCTTCCCACTTCTGCATATGAACTATCTGAAATTAAAAATGTACACCACAGAAATAAGCAGATTCTACAAATCAGGTCTTCCATGCTGCCATCACCTCTCCAAACCTGCAGGTACTGGTTATTAAACATTTACGAGTACACCACTGCTTTTCAGTAGTTTTAGGATCATAGACCTTAAATCTAGGATTTAAACCAAAGATTGAAAAATTGTTTTTTGTAACAGGCCCATAGTAAACATTTTAGTCTTGATGGATCCTGTAGTCTCTGCTACGACTCATCAGCTCTGCCTGTGTGGGGAGAAAGCAGCCACAGACAAGCCTGAAACAAGAGTGTATGTCTGTTTTTGATAAATGTGATCTGCAGAAACAAGTAGCTGGCCAGATTTGGCCTGTGAGCCACAGTTTGCTGACTCCTGATCTGAACTAAAGCAATCTCACTCTTGAACCTGCTACCTGAACCCACTACACTAGTTGTTTGCATCCTACGTGCATCCTGGAATCACTTAAGGAAGTTTTGTAATTATTAATGACCAGTTTCCATCCCAGAACAATTAAATCAGACCTCTTTGGGTGAGGCCGGGGCCTCAGGACATTTTTGAAGCCTCTTGGGTGATACAAATGTACCGCCATTGTTAAGAACTACTGTCCTACATTGTATTGCCTTCAAAAGTGTAGGAAATCGTGTCCACTGTTGCCTGATGCAAAAGTTAGGTGTAGAGCTGATGGGAGCAAAGGTGAGGGCATGCTGAAAAACACTGCATTAAGAATCATTCACTGTGGGGGAGGATATAGCTCAGTGGTAGAGCACGTGCTTAGCATGCATGAAGTCCTGGGTTCAATCCCCAGTACCTCCATTAAGGAAAGAAAAGAAAAAGGAAAGAAAGAATTATTTACTGAAAAAAATTATGGTGCTCATTTGAATCTCCCCATATAATGCAACATAAAATTATATTTTCAAAATGACAAAAAACTTACACATAATATTGAAATTAAACACCAACTGTCTAGATGCCAAATTACAAAATTATGAGTAAGATCCTTAAAACTGCAACTTTCTAAGCTTGACAGCCACCAATCTTCTTTGTACTTCTATGAGTTTCACTACTTTAAATACCTCATATAAATGTAATTATGCAGTATTTATCTTTCTGTGACTGGCTTATTTCACTTAGCATAAGATCCTCAGTCAATACCTGTTGCAATATATAATAGGATTGCCTTCTTTTCTAAGGCTGAATAATATTCCATTGTATGTATATACCACATTTTCTTTGTTCATTCATCCATCAATGGCAATTTCCACTTTTTGGCTATTGTGAATAATACTGGCATGAATATGAGAGTGCAAATATCTCTTTGAGATCTTGATTTTAATTATTTTAGTTAAAAACCCAGAGTGGTATTTCTGGATACTATGGTAGTTCTATTTTTAATTTTTTGAGTAACCTTCATACTGTTCTCCATAGAGGCCACACTGTTTTACTTTTCCACCAACAGTGCACAAGGATTGCAGTTTCTCTGCATCCTCACCAACACTTGTTATTTTCTCTTATTTTGATAATGGTCATCCTAACAGGTATGAAGTGATAACCTTATTGTGGTTTTGATTTTTATTTCCCTGATGTAAGTGATCATGAGCATCTTCTCATGTACCTGTTTGTCATTTCTATATGTTCTTTGGAGAAATGTGTATTCAAGTCCATTGCCTGTTTTTAATCAGTTTATTTGATTTTTTGCTATTAAGTTGTAAAGGTTCCTTCCATATTTTGGGTATTACCACCTATAATATACATGATTTGCAAATATTTTATCCCATTCTATAGATTGTCTTTTCACTTTGTTGATTGTTTCCTTTCCTGTACAGATGCTTTTAAGTATACTTTAATTCCAACTTGCCTGTTTTTGCTTTTGTTGTCTGTACTTTTGGTGTCATATAAAGAAATCATTGTCAATGTCAATGTTATGATGTCTTTCTCCTATGTTTTATTTAATGAGTTTTATATTTTAGATATTTATAGATATTACGTTCCAACCTTTAATACATTTTGAGTGATTTTTGTGTGTGATATAAGATGAAGATCCAATTTCATTCTTTTGCATGTGGATATCCATTTTCCCAGTACCATTTGTTGAAGAGACTGCCCTTCCCCCATGGTATAGTCTTGGCACACTTTTTGAAGATCTTTGACCTTAAGAGCTTATGTTTATTTTTGTGCTCTCTAATCTATTCCATTGATCTTTATGTCTGTCTTTATGCCAGTACCATACTGTTTTGATTACTGCAGCTTTGAGTTATGTTTTTAAGTCAGGAAGTATCTAGTCTTTTTTTTTTTTTTTTTTGAACTGGCTATGATGTCCAGCAAAAGCACCATAATTGTAGCTTTATTTTTTATTTTTTTAAATTTTATTTTATTGAGTTATAGTTAATTTACAATGTTGTGTCAATTTCCAGTGTAGAACACAATTTTTCAGTCATACCTAAACATACATATATTCATTGTCACATTCTTTTTCTCCATGAGCTACCATAAGATCTTGTATGTATTTCCCTGTGCTATACAGTATAAACTTGTTTGTCTATTCTGTATATACCTGTCAGTATCTACAGATTTCAAACTCCCAGTCTGTCCTTTCCCACCCCCCTACCCCCTGGCAACCACAAGTTTGTATTCTATGTATATGAGTGTTTCCGTTTTATATTTAAGTTCATTTGTCGTTGTCGCCTTCTCCTTCTCCTTCTCTTCCTCCTCCCCTTCCCCCTCCCCTTCTCCTCCTCCACCTGCCCCCTTACTTCACTTACAATGACATTCTTCAGGGACATCCATGTTGCTGCAAATGCCATTATGTTGTCATTTTTTATGGCTGAATAGGAAGTATCTAGCTTTGTTCTTGAGGTCCTATACAGTTCCTCAGGAATTGTTTTTTCTATTTCTGGAAAAAAAAGTTATTGGGATTTTCATAGGGATTGAATTTCTATTTACAGTTGGCCTTTGAATAATTGGGGGGTTAGGGACACTCAACGCCCTGCACAGTTGAATATCTTTGTATAGCTTTTCACTTAGCCCTTTGTATCTGTGGCTCTGCATCTGCAGAGTCAACCAACCATGCATCATGAAGTACTGCAGTACATATTTATTGAAAAAAAATTATGTATAAGTGGACCTGCACAGTTCAAACCTGTGTTGTTTAAGGGTCAAATATATTTGTGTCATCTTTAATTTCTTTCAGGAGTGTTTCATAGATTTCAGTGTAGAAATCTCCCACTTCATTGGATAAGTTTATCCTTAAGTATTTTATTCTTTTTGATGCTATTGTAAATAAGATTGCTTTCTTAATTTCCTTTTTGATTGTTTACTGTTGGTGTATAGAAATACAGCCAAGTTTTGCATGTTGACTAATGTACCTTGTAGCTTTGCTGAATTTACTAGTTCAAACAATTTTTTATTTTGTGGAATCTTTAGGATTGTCAACATATAAGTCATCTGCAAATAGTGAAAGTTTTACTTCTTTATTTCCACTTTGGATGACTTCTATTTCTTTTCCTTGCCTAAATGCTCTGGCTAGGACTTCCAGTATTATGTTGAATAGAAGTGTCAATAGTAGGAATCCCTCTCATGTTCTTGGTCTTAGAGGAAAAGCTTTCAGTTTGCCACCATTAGGTATAATGTTAGTAATGCATTTATCACATGTGGCTTTTATTATGTTGATATAATTTCCTCTATCCCTAGTTTTTGAGGGTTTTTATCATTAGAGGGTGTTAAATTTTGTCAAAAGCTTTTCTGAATCTGTTGAGATAATCATGTGGTTTTTATCCTTTATTCTGTTGATTTGGTGTATCACGTTAATTGATATTCATGTGTTGAACCATCCTTGCATCCCAGGGGTAAATCCCACTAGGTCATAATGTATGATCTTTTTAATGTGGTGTTAAACTAGATTTGTTAGTATTTTGTTGAGGATTTTTCCATTTATATTCATCAGAAATACTGACTTATAGTTTTCTTTTTTCTTTTTCGGTGATTTCCTATCTTGCTTTGTTGTCAGGATAATGCTGGCCTCATAAAATGAGTTTGGCAGTGTTCTTTTTAACTTTTGGGGGAGTTTGAGAAGAACAGACATTGATTCTTCTTTAAATGTTTGGTAGGAATTCACCACTGAATCCATCCGTCCTTGGCTGTTCTTTGTTGGGAGGCTTTCAATTTCTGACTTAAGCTCTTTACTCATTATTGATCTGTTCAAATTTTCTATTTCTTCAAGATTCAGTCTTGGTATGTTGTATGTTTCAGGAATTTATGAGTTTCTTCTAGGTTATCCAATTTTTTGGTATTTGTTCATAGTACTCGCTTACAAACTTTTAAATTCCTGTGGCATCAGTTGTAATGTCTCCTCTTTCACTTCTGACTTCATTCGAGTCTTCTTTCTGTTTTTCTTAGTTCAGCTAAGGGTTTTTCAGCTTTCTTTTAAATTAAAAATTAACCACTACTTACATAAAATATGATTTATGCTAAAATCAAATAAAATATGTACTTTGAAAATCCAAATTTTTTCCGTGAAAAATACTACCATAAAGTCAAAAGACAAAAAACAAACTAAAGACAACTGTTATAAATAATAAGAGAATTTAATAAAATGTCTGGATCCAAGATTAATGTAGAGCAATCAGTAGACTTTCTTAGCACAAATATCAAATAGTTAGAGGACATAGTTAGAATACTGAAAGAGATAAAAAATTAAAAATAAGTTAGTAGAAAATAAGCAAGATCTAAGAAAACTTTTAAAACACTACTGAATATGACTTGAAGAAATGGAAAGACGTATGACATTTAAAAGAGAGAAAAATATTATAAAGATTATATAAGGCAACCTTTTTGTCAATTGGTGAATCTAACATTTTAATGGAATCACAATAAAAAATGCCATTAGGATTTTTAATTTTACCTAGACGACCGACTCCAAATTTTATGTGAAAAATAAAAATCAAGATTAGCCAGAAAAGCTCTAGAGGTTTCATGAAGGAGAAGAGGAATACCAGGTATTAAAACATATCATAACCTCTAACCAAGAATGCTTTAGAGCTGTGGAGTATGGAGACTAATACATCAAATTGAACAGTACATGATGTTCAGAAATAACCCCAAATATATTTAAATAAGACAAGGTTAGGATAGAAAATTAGCTAAAAACAAACAAACAAACAAACATTGTTTTATAATTAGAGTTTGGACAAAGCAATAGCCCTTTGGGGAAAAAATGAAATTTTCTTAAATGAAAAGATTCACAATTAGTTGGTATTAATGTTGCCAGGGTTCATGCATAAAGACTTTCTTTTCACTATCTGCTTAAAAGTATGTATATAATATTTCAAATGAATAAAAACAGTTATTTTAATAAGAAAGGCAGTGAACCAACTCATTAGTTACAAGGCATACAACATGAAACTTTTATTAATTAATGATGAAAAGAATGAATTATTGTCATTCCTCTTCTTCTGGCACCAATAGAATAGATAAGCTATGTGAAGTTATACCCTGAAATTCTGTACAGCAAGAACATAAGTGAACCATGGAAGATGATGTGAGAAACAGTGGAATAGAAAGCTCCTGGTCCTCCTTCCCCCACAGAAACACTAACTTGACAACATTATATGGACCAATTCCCTTTGTAAAAATCCTGAAAACAATTAAGAATCTCCTGTACCTCAGGGGAGCACAAAACCAGCCACATCAAAGCCTGTAGGAAAATTCATGGCACTCACTAGTAATTCTCTCAGCATGGCACTATTGAGAGAAAAAAAAAAAACAAAAACCCACATCCTGGCTTCCCCCTGGAGAGGAAAAGAACAGGCTGAAACATACATCCAGTGTTCCAACCATTTAAAGGAGGCTGCCTGAGGGACTTGTTTATGTACTGCCTGAATCTAAGTACTGATAAGAAAGAGCACCAGCTTCAGGGCTGCTGAGAACAAATGGGATGATTTGCACCAGTGTGTACTTGCTCATGTACCACAGCCCTTCCCCAAGTGGAATGAGCAGGAGAAAACCCTCAACTCCTAGCTTCAGCCTCGGGGAGAGACATAGTTGAAGCATGCACCCAGTGTCCCAGCTTTCCAGGGGGCTGCATGATGCCTGGTTTCTGTCTTGCCAAATCTGAGGAGTGCTGATGGTACCCAGCATATTCTAGAAACCTAGGGTAGCTGAGAACAAAAGAGAGTAAGGGAACTTGCATTAAGTCCAAAGAACCTGTAGTACCGCAAACAGACATCAGAGGGCGTGAGAAAAGTCTGTCATCACATAAAAGAACCATGCAAGGCCATCAACCCATTCTAAGCAGAAACCTCGCATGCCAGAAGAGAGTTGGATGATATATTCAAAGTGCTGAAAGGAAAAAACAACCCTGCTAACCAAGAATATTGTACCTAGAAGTGTCATTCAAAAAGGAGAAAGAAGTAAATAAATAAAAAGTAGATAAATAAAAGCTGATAGGGATTATCACCATTAGACCTGCTTTACAAGAAAGGCTAAAAGGAGGATTTATGTGGCACGTATTGTGTGCTGGGCATCTCACATCTTGACGCGTGGTATCTCAGGAAACCCTCACAAAAACTATTTTAAGTAGGTATTCAACCCTCATTTTACAATTGAAGAAACTGAGCACCAGAGAGATTAAATAACTTGATCAAGTTTGTATAATCAGTAAGAGGCAGAATTTGAGTTCACACCAGGCACTCTCACTGTGGAGTCTGTACACTATATCACAATGATGTATTGCCACTCAAACTTGTTCCTCCTATGCAGAGAAAAAAGTTATACTTTATATATTATTTTGATATAAAATTGACAATTTTTTTAAATAAAAAATTTTATTGTGAAGCCTGGATATTTTTAGGAATTAGTTGTATCATTGATCATATGGTGCATTGCATTTGTTCATGATGGGACAGATAAAAATCCCTCTTTGAAACCCTACCATGGGTTCAGAAGCCCTGAGGAGGATGAGGTGACAGGGCCTAATTCCAAAAGGGAATAAGCTGTGCATCATTCATGTCCCTCTCCACATTAATTAGCTATAATTGAAAACATCACTTACTGTTATTAGAACAGAGAGTTCACCTTAAAAAGCAAAAGAACTGTTTTGAATTGCTGGATATCCATGTTTTCACATCAATAGCACTGTCTAGCACCAGGGATCACTTAATAAGAAAAATATGAATCATTTCCCAAAGGCGCCTCACAAGAAGCGTTGCTAATGTGAAGTTCCCAGTAAGGCGGTGGAGATCTAGACTCTGCCAGTGAAAACCTTTTCCTGATTGCTACTGCTGTCGCGCCTTTTAATACATATTTTGTGGTGACCTTTTAAAGACAAAAATAGTTCTTTGTTATCCTTTCCCCCTCTCTCCTTTATTCTTTTGTCACACTTTCATGTTCAGCTGCTTCTGTGCATCCTTTAAATCTCTAAAGAAATCACCTCTGCACGATTGCCTACAGCAAATGCTGCTTGAGGGGGCTGAGGTAGATGTAAGAGAAAGGTCTGTTTTCCCCCAAAACTGCGAATGTGTACAGCGTATGCAGCTACAAAATTGGCTGCAGTCAGCATCAGGAGAATTGAAAAGAATGTGAGAAGACTTTGGTCTAAAAATAAAAATTATTTTTAAAATCCTTGAGCATTTTGAGAACAAAATGAGCAAAACTGATATCATAAATTCCTGCCTTCATGTGTATATGCTTTTCATTATTGTGTCATATTCATTGTAAGATTTTTATGCTTCATGATAAAACTGTTTTATCATCCTCTCTTCTCACCATCTTCTGTTTTTATGTTTCCGTTTTATTCCTTATACCTTTACATTTCATTTTGTTAAATCCTGGGAACGTAGAAATTGACTTGAAAGTCTGCCACTGTAGATTGAGGGAATAGAAACATTTTTTTTGCCTTTTGACAAGAAAATTTTTTTCAAAGAGAAATTGCAATTTCATATGATAATGCCTTTCAATGGAAACAGTAATAAAATAAAATTAATATATAATCCTAATAGTTTTTATTGCAAGTTATAGAGATTTAGGAAGAGAAACTGAACATCTTAAAACATTTTTATTTTAGCAAATATATCTGAACAATGTGGTCCAAATTAGATGGGAAAATTGTCTTATGTACAGATACAATTATGACAAACGTTTTGGGGCCACTGATGAGAATTAAAAATAATTCAACATATTTTATTGTATCTGGACTCTATCTAGTAGGGCCTTGAAAAATGTTTTTTCAACCTGCATATTTAGAGGATAAATCTGAGTCACTGCAAATGAAAAAAAAAATGAGAACTTAATTATAAAATACACTTAAAATTAGTGGCAGAATTTTCATAGGAAAACAAAAGGATTAGGAAGATACTCACTAATATTTTAGTAATGTTTATTTCTTAGTAATAGAATTCATGATTCATGGTGGCTATAATTTCCATCCTTTCTCCTTTTAATCATTTTTTTTTTCTACAGAGAAATTCTATTGGTTTTGCACTAGAAATACACACACACACACACATACATAAACACTATCCCCTGACACACATTCTATAACCACAAAAGTAGCGAAGCCTGCACCATAGACTACCATTGCTGAACTTGAATCTCCAAAGGAGTAATTATTTCATTCAGTAAATACTTACTGAGCACCTATTATGTGCTAGGCACTGTTCTGTGTGCTGGATATAACAGCAGTGAGCAAAACAGACACAATCCCTAATGTCACTGACTCATCATTTAAGTGTTGGCTGGCAGAAAATCAATAATACATTAGGTGACAATAAGTGAAAAAAATAGAGCCAGATGAGAGAAGAAAAGCCAGAAAAAGGAGATGGAGTGGAGAATAGGTAGAGCAGGACACTTTCTAGGTATGGTGGCCAGGAAGGCTTTCTGGCGGGTACCTGAATGAATGAAGGAAGAGAACTGTGTAGCACTTCATGGGTGAGCATGTGTGTGCATGTGTATGTGGGATAAGAGCGTGGCTAGATTTGGTAGAGCGAAAAGGAATGGGAAGAAGATGACTCAGAGAAGTAGCCAGGGTCCAGATTCAACAGTGATACGGACATTTTTAGGTTTCAAGGGGTAAGTGAAAAGAATGCTTTGTGAGAAATAGGCAGTCAGTCTTGGTGCAAAAGTAGGTGCCAATCATAAGTTTAGGAGGCTGCTGCAAACACAAGAGATTGTAGGTGGCAGTGGTGGAAGTGGTGAGAAGTGGTGAGAATTTGGATGGATGATTCTAGTGAAGACTATTCCTAGTTTGAGGACGTACAAGTACTTCCTTAGTTTAAAACATTAAAGTTTTAGATTGCTGTTCTGATTTTCCAAGTCTTGTTGGTCTCTCTGGGATATCATTTAAAAAGTACAACTTGTCTGACAGGTCGAGTAGAAGAATTTGGTCTGGTTGATGTAATCACTCTTATTTGGGGGTATGTTATGAAGATACAGAAAGATACTTATACACACGTTAATTATTAGGGTTATAGTGACAACATTACTATATGGAAATATTAAAAAGGGTATATGTGCATGTATATTTGTATGCATAGTTTAAAAATCTCCATATTGCACTGTTATCATTTTAACCATAATTACCTGTATTTCATTTTTGTTGTGTTTTTTCAGAAGAATATGAAAGAACAACTCATTTATATAATTTATGTTCATATAATATGTTCATATATATATAATTTATGTTCATATGTATATATTTCTTTCTTTAAATAATTCTTTTTGCTATGTGAAGACCCAGGATCATTGTCAATAAAGTAAAAGTTATCCCTAAGGAGAGACTAAGCCAAATGCAGAGATGAATTACTTCCTCATCTAGAATTTAGCTTTTGGGGCATGATGCTGTTAGAAAGGTTTATATTTCATTGAAAACAAATGATTGATTGATGAATGGTGATTACCTCTTGTTACAGACAAATACTCACTTGTATTATTGAATCATTTAAATGTGGGGGGGTCTTAGAACAAGGTTATCGTGGTCAAAGGATAAGTTTGTAGTTCGTGTTTTAGAGGATGGTATCTAATTACTGTCTCCATTGGCCTTAAATGAACAATACTTTCAGAAAATACAGGTTCATCATAAAGTAGGCTAAATGAATTTTGAAGGTAGGGCAATAACATCCTGCCCAAATAAGGTATAAAACATTTATCATTTTCCTTCTCACCAATATTTTTAAGATTATTGCTATTTTGAGTGCACGTTATTCTGATGAATGACATCACTTTTCTTTACTTCCATTTCAGAAGAAAGTACTTGAGTGACTATTTACAAGTAGAAATTAAGGTGACTCACATACTTGTTTGCATTTTCCTCAAGAGAAAAATTGCCAAGACTTTGGGTAGCTTTTTTTAGTGTTGACATTTTGCCTCCCATGATGATTACCATAGGAAATGGTGTATGTAATCTACATTCAAATTGTTTGTATGTGTGGTTCAGAATTTGAAACTGATAAGCTGGTATGCAAATCAAAATGAATGATTTGACATCTGAAAGTTTCTTTGCATAAAAGCAAAAAGGAGTAACAATTCTGTAAATTAGTTCTGTTTTTTCATTCTGAAAATGGCATGGCTACCCATTTCAGAATTTATTGTTATTATCTTGTATATATACTTATTAAATTGTGCAAATTGAAGGGAGTTTAAAAAATGACTTAATGACACCCCCAGTTAGATAGTTTCAGTAGAATCTAGTTTTGTTGCAATGTGGTAGACCTTTGGCTAGAAAGAACAGAGGGGAAGGCAAGATATTTATCAGAAAATAATCATCAAGGTGAATTAGAAGACATTCTTTCTCAACAGGATGTTTTCACTGTCACTACTTTCTGCTGCCTTTTCTTGAGAGCAGTCTGTGATTAATGACTACACTTTGCTCTGTTGTTTCATTTCAATTCACTTCAGGTGGCGCAGAAGGCTCCTATGATTCAGCCTGACTGGCTCATTGAGCATTTTTTCCAATCAGACTGCATTGAACACATATTCAGTCAAATATCAATTAATACAAAATTCTATTAAAAACTGTGCTTGGCAGTTTATTGACAGATGGCACCAGTAATTCTCTGATTTGTTCCTTGTTTTATGGACATTTTCTACATTGATTTCCAACATTTGAGAATTTTAGTAGTTATTGAATGTTATTTGATATCAAGGGGAAAATAGCTTTACTTTGCCATCCTAATCGGTGGAATTTTCCTGGATTGTCTTCAACTTGGGTGTGAGAATTACTGTTGCAATGGCAGCATCTGTAATGATTTTGTACTTTTGTTTTTCTGTATGTATCCAGTGCCTGCAGCGTGCTAGGTACTGGGCTGGTGAGAATATGGGCAATAGCATGGCACCCATTTCAGAATGTATTGTTATTGTCTTGTATGCATGTCTACTAACCTGTATAAATTAGAGGGAATTAAAAAAATTATTAACTGACACCCACAATTAGATAGTTTCAGTAGAACAGAGTTTTGTTACAATGAAGTGGACTTTGGCTAGAAAGAACAGAGGAGAAGGCGAGATACTTACCAGAAAATAATCATCATGGTGAATTAGAAATCATTCTTTCTCAATAGGATGTTACTGTGACTACTCACTTTCAAATTCTTTGTTATATTTGATAGACTGAATACTTTTCAAACCTAACCTTCCGTAAGTGTGTTTCTCCACTCTTCCTAAAGAGTTATTTTTCCCTTGGTTCTCTGGAGTAACTTGGAAACTTCTAATAATGGGTGACCTCTGATCAGTATTATTCACTTAGCTTAACTAAAGGGAAAACAGAAAACATATAATGTGGCTTTTCAAGTGTATGAGAATAAACCACACAATGTGGGAGCCTTTTCATAGCCAAAGGGCACACCAGACCACACTCCAACCATTGCTTCTGGAGAGAGGCTAATATTTTTTATCAGTAACAAAAGGATTTATTTGTGCTTTCAATATATTTTCATTAGTACTCTTTCATGGATGCACAGATGTTTTTCTTTCTCAGCATTCTTAAGACAGTGATGACAGAAAATAGTCATTCAAAAATGTCATAAAAGAGAGGAGAGTATTAACCAGACGATATAAAGACAAATCATATATCAGCTATCATTGAAGAAAATATAGTACAAATAGACATATAAACAGAAAACACATTTTTTAGAAAATGAGGATTGCCAGGTGAGTTTGTTCATTCATTCATTAATAGCTTTTCCAGCCACTCTGATGTTAGAATCCTGATAGTTCTTAATACTGTAAATCCATGTACTATATGTATAATTAATACCCAGAACCTCAGAATGAGACACTTTTGCAAATAATAGAAAATGATAAAATAACAAGAACAATAATCAGAAACGTATGAAAAAGCAATCTTTTAGCATTTCTAAGTGCAATCAGTTGACATCTGGGTCAGATTTTACTAGACTGTGTGCATGAATTAAAGGTTCTATCTGCATATTCCTCATTTTACATTCCACAGTAGCAAAAATCCACCAGAGAACATGAAATAATTCCTGGTCTTGATACTCCAGGACCTGGCACTGTGTCTGATAGAAAGTAAGTTCTTGATACATAGTTGTTGGAAGGAATGCCTGGATGAAAACATGGCTACATTAAATTAGGATTCTCTTAAGATGACCCAACTCATGGATGCCAGCCCTAAGTATAAATTCATCAGTTATAATGTATCACGTACAAACACTGCTTCTTTTTCAGGAAGGTTTCTTTTAATCAGTTCATTTCTATTTAACATTGTATTGGCATCAGTTGTCCAAAGATAGGTTTCCTGTTCTCCATAGGTTATATTGATGAATTGAGCATGGATCAGCATGAAGAAAATGCAATCTAGTGTCTCAATAGATATCATTACTTGAGTCAATTCCAAGAATATTTGCACTGGCCATATATAAATGTAATTTTAAAAATGCAAACATCAAATTTAAGTTACTTTGAATTATCTGCCATTTTGGTTTGTCTGCATCTCCATTTATGTGGATAGTTTAGAATTGGTATTTTATCTTCATGACTATGGTTTGAGTAAATGATATCATTGCTACTGAATTGGATGCTAGATTTTTTTCTTTTTGTCCACTGTGATGAACAAATTTTAATTCTCTCACTGATTCACAAATCATTATGTAACTGCAGCATTTCTACACTGTTAGAAAACAGTCTCAAAAATCATCTATGAAGAACAACACACAAAAGAAATTATGAATTCCTAGGGTTTTAATCCAGGATTTACTTATTAAACTGTGTAAATTCCTTCAGCTGGGGTTGTATACATTTTAAACAGCTTTCTATTATCTTATTTTTGGAAATGAACGTTTCTGGTAAGTGTGAGGTTATGAATTTACCTTGTACATATGTCAGTTAATGATGAACTAAAAGTTTTGGTTAGATGCATCATGTAATTGATGGCTTAGACATAGATGATAAGTCATTCTTTTCCAAAGCAACATGCACCTGTCTATTACAATTCACATTCTTAGAACTCTTTCAGTTTTTTCTATCATTGTAAAATGCGGGATAATAAAATAATGAGTTGTGCATTGATGTTGGTGAAAATAAGTAGATAGTGCTTTTGTTTTTTAGATGCTCTGTCCTTCCCCTTCTTGCTCTCAAATTAAAAAAAAAGAGAAAGACCATGGAGGGACTGGGTAAATGTAGAGATGGGAGTTCTAACTCAAGTTCTCATGGTAATTTCTTGTGCGGCCCTGAAGAAGCCATGGACCCTCCATAGAGCTTATTTCTAAAATGAGGATATTTGACTAGATTTTTAATGAGGTTTTGCTCAATAATAAGATAAAAGTTTTCTTTCAAGAAAAGGTGAAATGTCTCCAATCTTTTACAGTGCTGGTACCCCATGTTATTTCTTACTTCTTTCTGCTCCTCCTCTACTTCCTCAGCCTTATCTCATGTTGTGTGATACTCTTTGCACAGAGAGGTAGTCGGGAGCCCATGCACTTTAATTTCCCTCCTCTCTGTCCTAATCTTCCCAGAGAGGATACCCGCTGTGGATTCCTCTTAAGTATACTTGCTTGTCTGTCTGCTCAGAGCATTAAAACCTTACTGGGGAAAAAAAAAGTCATCTGGTTCTCTAGTATATCCAGAGAACCCAGCATTTTGTCCAGGAAATAGGTGCTTTAAAATATTTGTTAAATGATGACAATTTGCCTGTGTTTCCTGCATCTTCAATCTTCCCTGTAGGATGCTTTGCTTTGCCAAGAGGGACCATCTCTGCTCAGCTGTAATGTTACCCTACCTTATTAAAGGGGAAGAGTATCCTTATTATTAAAAGCATTGTTTGGAACTAAGAGCAGCAGCAGCAACAGCAGCAATATCTTGAATATTTGCATGATGCTTGAAAAATGAAGGAGAAAATTCTAGGGAGATGGGGGTTCCAGGTAGCTCTTTGGTGAGACATTGTTTTCTCTTTCAGTATACACTAAATGGATGGATACACTGAATGTTCCTCTGTAAGGGCAGGGTTTTTTGTTTTTGTTTGTTTATTTGTTTTTCTCCAATATACCTGTAGCAGCTACAAAATATTCTGGTACTATAAAATAGAATTTCGCATAGTCACTGGCTGTTGACTTACTTTTATTAGTGGTATGGGATTATTGAGTTACTTTTAATATATAATTGAGAAAAGGTTTTTCTCATGTAAAGAAAAAACACTGGGAGATGAAAAAATTCTGGAATCCCTCACCTTTTACTTTACATATTGGAAATAGAAGCTCAGATAATTTGGATCTTACCCAGAGTCACATAGCTTATCACCCAGACATGCTCTCTTGACTCCATTTTCATCCTGTTAATTCCCAGCCTTGACCTAATACTTTTTGTGTGGTTCAGTGATGGTACAAAGACCTTTCCCTGTGTGGGAATATCATTTCTGTTATTGTCACAATGAAAGTCATAGGGAATGATTTTATTTATCAAATTCGATTTACACACTACTCATGTAGGCTGACTGCCATTTTGTAAAGTAAAATATGTTGGCATTTTTTTTTTTAATACTTTGAAATGAGTCATACTATTTGGCTCCTCTTTTTGGAATTGTCACATAGTTGATGGAGACTATTCAGGAAGAGAGCTGCTCTTCATTTGGTAAGTGGCCCTTGTAGCCCCAATGACACATGGTAAGCATCCTCTGACCCCCTTAACCAAATGTCTAGACCCAATAAACCTGGTGAAACTCATGGTGAGACATTCTGCAGTGAGATCTTTGGCTCTTGTGCTGACACAGAGGCTCAGATGGGCAGCAGGCTGAAGAGACCTCTTGCCAATCAGAGTCACATCCCTTCTTGTACTTGTCAGTCTATGAAATTATTGATGCCTGGGTATTTCCAGTCCCCCGAGATTCCAGCCTGCCTCCCTAACTTTCAGTTTACTCCTCTTAGAATTTTGCTTAATTAAATAATTGACAATAATTATGACAAAAGGGATAAATGTATCATCTTATTTCATGTATCATTTTCATTTTCCAATGATAATGAGGTTTGCAGTTTCAAGGCAGGAATGTCAATAATGGACATACTTTTGAAGTAAATAAACATTAAAATATTTTATTGTATGGACTATTTTAAAAATACTTTAAAATTTATTTTAACTTGGACTGAAATAAGAATACTAACACAGGTGTCTGCATGTACGTGAAGACTTTTCCTGCAAGTTAATGAGATAATTTACCACTACCATCCCACCCTTGGAAAAACAGAAGCATAGATCATACCACTATTCAAGGTTCAGATAATAAGACATAAAGTAATTAAAATGAATCTGAGATCACACTGCATTTCATGACCTAGAAATGCTTGGATTATTTGAAATTTTATACTTGTGATCATTCTTCTGTGTGCCAAGAATTGTTTTAAATTCTTACAAATATTCATTTATTTTTCATAACAACCCAGTAAGTTAAATATTATTATTGTCACCATCTCACTAATGAGGGAGCTGAGACTTAGAGGAGCAGAGTAACTGGCACAAAATTGCCAAGCTAGTGATGAAAGAACTACATTGAAACCCAAATCCTGAGCTTGAGGTCATGCTCTGAGCCACTCACCAGGGCTGCCTTATTTGCCTAAGGAGACAAAGCAGCCAATCCAATAATGATAAGAATCCTCTGCTGTGTTTAGAAGGGATTAAACCACTGAGCTTTAAGTTCTTCCCCCATGTCTTCCCTCCCACATGTTACATCCTCAGGGGTGTAAGATTTGTGAAAAACACATCCTGCTGTGTTGGCTAGAAAGCAATGCAAACAGACTGCAATCGGGATTGCTGTGTTTGGCATTATAACCATTGGTTAAGGTGTTTTCTTGAAATCCAGCTTGGTTTCTCTGGCTCTTTGAATCAAGTAGACAGATCAAAGTACAGCTAAAACACATGGAAAAGTGCATTCTGCTGCTTCTCCTGTTATGAGTACCTTGTATCAAGAGATTGTGTGCTAACTTCAGATGAACCACATATGAAGTAGAATTGGAACAAGTCACTAAATCCCGCCCACTAGCTGTTCTACATTTGTGTTTGTCTTATAGGACACATTCTGTTAATGTGAATTTACATTAAAGGCAACTGGACAGTTTAAATAATTATCATCTGATTGAAATTGAGGAGGATAGTTTTGATCAAAGTTTATCAAATTTGGGGAAACTCAGGAGTCACTTGGAGAACTTGTTAATACAGATTCCTGTGTCCCAGTAGTTCTTGATTTATTCAGTCTGGGCTGAAGCCCCAAAATTTGTAGGTTCAATAACCCATATGCTGGGTTGAGCTGCTACCACGTGTAATGTGTTAGACGGCCCTGTTTGGGGGGCCCTATGGACCATTTTTGGAGTAGCGCTGGCCTGTGTAACTTGCACCGATTGCTGTGCCGATGGCAGTCTCTGTCCAGGAGCATTAGAGAATGCGCCTCCCTCGCTAGAGTCCCTGTGCTGTGACCTAGAAAGCCTCTTGACATTTTTTCACAGGTGTCTGTTCTCTATGCTGTTTGGTGTTCTACCTTGACAAGTAATTTTTCTGAGATTTCATTATTGCATGTTTTAAATCAGCTCTTAAATAGGCTTTGGATTACCCTAGAGAGGATCTGGCTCCTCACAAGGACACAGAGTACTGCAGAATAAATACTAAAGCACAGGCTGCTACCATTTACTTGCACTAAGAAATTCAGGGGTTCCATGCCCACAGGGCTTCCACTCCTGGTCTGTTATGTTAGTGTAGCACCTGGCTTTATCCCTGCTACACAGTAGGTCCTTAAAGCCATTATTGTCAAATGAGGGGGAAATGACTAAAACCATTTTAAGCATCATGATTAAATTGCTTTGATTTTAGTTTTCTTCTACACTGACAGGGCAGATAGAAAAGCCCTTTCCCATCTACTAATACAAATTTTGTGCACATGTGGGGCTAAGTGCTACTATGTGGTTGATTTGGTGAAGCCGACTATGGCTTGGGGAGCTCCATCTGCTAGGGAGTACGTTGATGGCAGATGCTCAGGAACAAATTATGCTTAGCAGCGTGTTAAAAATGCTTTTCTCTATTAGCCGAGCCTTGTCAAAGAATTTGGAGGAGAACATTTTTCACGTTTAAGGATGCATTGTACTCTCCTTCTACGTTTCTTTTGAACTTTCTGCAAAGGCATTATGAGCATTATCTTGTTTTTCCTTACAACACCGTTCAGAGGTGTGTGACCAAGTAGTGTTATCCTCATTGGACAGGTGCGTAGAAGTTAATTGAGTTTCTTCAGGTCATAGAGAAACAGGCAGAGCCAGCAATAAAAGAAACACTTAGCTTGCTTTTTTAGAGTGTAAGCATAGTGACCACCATGGAACTTCTCACCCTGTCCTTCCATCAACCACAAAATTTCCTCTGCCGTGATATCACCAGCAGGAAATGAAGCTTCTTCAAAGATGTTTGCATGGTTTACAGTAGCTCCAATTTAGGGTCAAAAAACATCCCCCGACTTGTGATTTCATAAAACAGTAAAGAAATTTTTTTTCAGTGAAAAAGAGATTCAGGTTATCTCCAAACCACAGAGGAGTTGTTTTAAAGTTTCTTTGTATGTATGTATGTACACGACTGGGACATTGTGCTGTACACCAGAAATTGACACATTGTAACTGAGTATACTTAAATTTAAAAAAAAAGTCTAAGATTTTTGTTTAAAATTTTGGATGTAATCTTTTAGGCACCTAGGCTCACACACCAGACCCCATTTGCTTTATTTTGTGCCCTGAATATTGCTAGGAGGCAGTCTGCTGTGGGCTTCTTATGCTTCTCCAAGTCTTATTAAGGATGCCAAAACCCTAGCCACTTCCCTGGATTGTATTTGCAGCTGCAATTTTGAAAAGTGAGTTAATGTCTCCCGGGAATTCATCACATAGTCCAACATAGCACTCGGTCTCTCTCTGGCCAAAGAACATGCCTGGTTACTACTTGCTCTAAAAGTGGCGGATTTTTTTAAACTCAGAGCTCCTTAGCAGGAGTGCAACTCTCTGCTTTCATAGACATCCATCTCCACCCATCATGTCACCCCGTGGTCTTCAGGACAAGGAGGAGCAGCAGAAATATGCTGAGATGTCTGCTACTTTTTTTTTTTTTTTTTTTTTTTTTTTTGTGATTGATAAAGTCCTCTGTTTCTAGTCCAGGAGTCTCCTTTCCTCTGTCAGCAACCATGGGTCTATGACAGGGTAATTTATGAGCCTGTGTTTAATCTAGTGGAAATTCTACTACCACTCACTCTCCTCCACATCATAAAACATGTTTAAGTATGGCAAAATCCCTAAACTATGCTTAGTTTTTTCCCAGTGGGCTTTCCCCAAACTTACGTTATTTCATGGGAAAGTTTTTATTTCAGCCACATCAAGGTGCTCAGTGACTTAAATGAGGCTTTAGAAGGATAAAATCAACATGAAATGAGAATATGGAAAGTACAGGAGATCTGGCTTAGCTACCAGAGAGACGAATTGTCTTCATCCTGTGACATTATCATTCGGTGTCCTGTAGCAGTAATATCAGGGTTTCTGTGTCTTAGGCAACTGTCCCAAATGCAAATGTCTCCTACTGTCCATAGCAGCTGAAGATGAACGTGTAAACACGGAGCTGGGCTTAGGTGAGGGGGAGCAGACTAATAAGGGCATTTGCAACAGGGAGACACAATTGTAACATATCGATCTTCTGATGTCATTGTTGTGAGCATTCTGAGAGTAACAGCTATATGGTATTTATCCCTGTTCCTCTGTGACACTAGTTGTAGTAACTTCAGCTTAAAGGTGTTTATTGAATGGTTGTCAAATAAATGAAATCAAAGGCCTGATTGGAAGAGGCTTTGTGTGTGTGTGTGTGTGTGTGTGTGTGTGTGTGTAGTTTGAAGTCAATCTCCCTGGGTTCAAATCTCGACTCTGCTACTTTTTAACTGCACTCTTGGTCAATTTCTTTAAACTCTGCCTCAGTGTCCTTATCTGTAAAGATGAAATAATAATACCTACCTCACAGAGTTGTGAAACTTAATGCTCAGTAAATAATAGCTGTCAGTTAGTACTGGCACAGAAGCATTAGAACTCCGTAGAACTCCATTTCTTACATATTAAAGAAAAAAGAGAACTATCTATCCTTGCTGAAGTGTTGTAAATTGCTTCTAGTAATATTGGCCCAAATTTAGATTTACATTGTAGTAACCATATTTTAGGACCTGTATCTAAATTCATCATAGACTACAAAAGTCACCTTGTGTTTTATTATTTTAAACATGGATACACATTCTCTTATAGATGGGTGAAATTTAAATATTAAGCTATAGTTTTATCTTTCATAGTTATCACCCATTCTTTGGCAGCTTGAAAGTCTTCTCACTCCTTTATGTAAACGATTCCCCTGCATTCACCATCCTGCCCAACAGTATAACTCATTCTGAGTCAAAATCAACACAGGCTGTCAGTTTGGTATCTGCAACATCTGGTTGCTTCCATATTTATCATTTGTGGAGATGAAGGTGGTGCATTTCATTTGCAAAATGTGTCATTGGGCCCTGCCAATCCTGAACACTGTTCTCCTTCTTGAAGAAGGTGTTTCCAAACTCTTATTTTACTGGAATGGTGAAGTCTCAAGAAAATTTTACCCCAGGATGGATAATGTCTCCTTACCCATCATGTAGTTGTTTCACTTTAAAGCACTCTTTAAAAAAGCATAATATCTTGCCGTAATATCTACAATCAACACAGATAATGTTGCATTACCCAAATTGCGGGATATCCATTATGCCCTAGATGTGGAGTAGACAAGCAGTAAATCCACACAGCTGCTGCTAACTGCTCTTTTAGACTTCCCCGTAGTTAAGTAATGAATCTTTATCGACTTCCTGAATGATTTACTCCTAAATGCATTAAACTGAATGTAAAAGGAAGTTTCTCAAAATGAAGACAAACCAGTTTCTGGGAGTTGCTGATCATCTGGAAACTTTCATAATGTTCCTCTTCATCTTCTTTTAAAAATGAGCATGATTCAGTTTTTCTCCTTTGGTCTGAGCTTCAAATGATGTGGTCATGTTAACTTTAAGAACATTTAACATAAAAACAACGATGAATCTATAGTTACTGGTATGAGTATAAAATCCAATTGAATATAAATAGGAGAGTAGAAGTTTCTGTTATTAGAATAAAAGTGAGTTGATCATACACATTTTTCTTAGTTAAATATTTATTTTAACCTGGTGTTTTTGAAAGATCGTTATTGTAAAAAAACAAAAAAGAGGAAAAAACCCAACACAATCTGGTGGAATTATTCAAAATAATGAAGTAGTCACCTTGGACGATGGGCAGGCCCTAGGCTAAATTTGTAATATCCAAGCTCATCTCTGCAGCTGTTCCCAATGTCATGTCTCCATTTTCAACAGCTTTTTGTTCTGCTGTTTTCTAATTATAATGTTCACGTTATTCAAAACTCAGAGTTGGAAAGGCCTTGAAAGTTTGCTGGTGATATTTCTTCATTCACTGATTAAGAAAATAAGACCAAATCAACTCAAATGACATACACACCCTAGACCAGTTGGCTAGTTAATGGCAGAGCATAAAACTGAAACTAGGTTTTCTAAATCCTAATCCAGTTCCTTAAAAAAAAAATCACTGCTTTATAGGAATATCAAGTGAAATCCTTTCTAGAGAATCCTGGCAGAGTTCTTACCTTGGTGCCCACATCAAGCGTTCTCTGATGAATCTAATACCCATTCCCTTGAGCTCCCCTTTCCCAATGTCATCCTCAAGGAGATGAATAATAACATTTAATGGACAATAAGTAAGTGTGTTATGACTCACACAATTTATATTTATATTTTGATTTCTGGAGAGACAGATATTTAATGAAGAAGGATGTGTCTCCATTGTCATTTCAGGTGATTTGATAATCCACAAAGAATAATTTTGAGAAGGCTAGCTATTCAGTAACTATCAATTCATAACTTTCAGGAAGATAACTGAGGCTACCGAGGTAATAAATGAAGTTATGTGTTCATCCAGCTTTACAAGAAAGGGTTACAGCTATATTGCAATAAACAGGAGATGATTGTTTACACAGTGGAACTAAAACTGTTCAGTTCACCATCTTTAATCACAGGACTCTTTACTCTTCAGTGAAGATTGATTTATTTTTTAGACAAAAGATCTTTATGAGGATTTCTGAGAATCAAATACTGAGTTTTAGAAGACCTGAGTTAAAAAAAACAACATAGCAGTATAATAAAATCCTACTTCTGGTTTTAACAGAGAATAGAAATCATCACCCATTGTTGCCTAGACTCTCATCTATTTCAACTTTATTTCTATACCACTATTTGAATCATCGAAAAGTGATATTGCTCAATACCTCTATTATGTCACTTACCAAACTCTATTGCAATTGTCTGATTCCTTGACTATTTTCTAAGCTACTGTGAGCTTTGTGAAGACTGGCACAAGGTTGATTAACTGTTTAACTCTAGTGTCTAGGACAACACTCTGCACAGAGTAGAAGCTGGTGAAAATTTTTCATTTAATAAAGTAATCTATAATAATTATTTTAGTAAATATGAAAAAAATACATCTTATAAAATACCTTATCAGTACAGCTTTCCTTCCTTTTTTAGTGTTCTGATTTTATATTGGCTCCTGATTGGCTTCCTTTATGACATACATTTTGAAAATAGTGTTCCTACTTAAATTGGAAAATATTCCCATTCCCTATTTAGAATAATTTAGTGATTCACTTGTTTTCAGTTTATTGTTTCCAAAAATAGACATGTCAATTTATCACATAAAGTGAAAACAGTTATTCTGATTTAGTAAACAGAGCAGAATATAATTTTGTGTTCTTAAGAATAAGACAGACAAAATTAATAAAAGGGCTTTCAATACTTCCAGTTCTTTGACCTTTGAAATCATAGCAATAAGATGCCCTTTTCCCACCCGAAGCCCTCCTTGTATCAGGGCAAAGAGGGCACATTCAAACAGGACTCGGTGGTATCTGTAGATATCTATTGATAGACCATAGCTGTTCAGTTGTTGTATGATAAAATGTGGGAATAACCTGTCTTTTGAAAAAAGGCATAGAGGAAGGAGATTATGTTAAAAGGGAAATCTATGTTCTTAAAATAATTCAGTTGACACAATTCTAACATGCAGATAGACACACACATTCTGGTCATGTAGCTAACCATTGGCTCAGCTGGTAACCAGAGGCAAAATTTAATCTTGACCTTAGCAAACTTCATTTGTTTGTAAGGGGGTGGGGGGAGGTATAATATAATGATCGAGTTTAATTACAATAAAACTTTTGTTAAAAGGAAACCGCTAACAATGTGCTTAGTCCGAATTTGCTTGTTTAAAAGAAAAATGGAAGGTTTTGAGGGAAAGTCATCAACATTAATAGGCAATTTTCAATCCCTAATTTGAAACCTCTATTTGAATTTATCAAACAATAAGAAATAGTAGAGAGTATTAGAGAGATGAATGGGCTGGGAGTTGGGAAACTTAATTCTAGATATGTGTCTGCTACTAATTAAGTGCATGGCCTTGAGCAAGTGAATTAATTTTTTGGTCCTTCCCAAGTCCTGCTGATTCTTTTCTGGTAAATATTTCCCAGGCCTGTAGGATTTCTGTTATCCATATTATTATAGACGGGTAACTGTTGCCACTAGCTTCAGTCCATTTTTTCTCTCCAT
The DNA here is from genome assembly GCF_009834535.1 of Camelus ferus. Lineage (NCBI taxonomy): Eukaryota > Metazoa > Chordata > Mammalia > Artiodactyla > Camelidae > Camelus > Camelus ferus. The sequence goes on along the minus strand of NC_045696.1, from coordinate 87,771,630 downwards.
AAACTTCGCCCTTGTTTCTAGTGCTGTTTTTCACGCCTCTGCCAGGATGATTTTTGTATAGAGCAAGTCTCACTGGGTGATTTAAATCCTTTAAAGGCCTGCCATTAGCTATGGGGTCCATGGAAGCCTCTTCACCAAGGCCCACAAGTTCCTCGGTGACCTGGCCCCTGCCCCTCTTAACACCCCAGACTGTCCTTCCCCATATGCAGCCAGTTATCAGTTCACACGGAATCACTGAAATTACTTGCCATTCCTTTTACCCTTGTCACTTGTGGTTTCTTTTCATTATCATGCCGCTCCATCTTTTCCTTGGCTAAATTGTTTTTGATCCTTGAAGACTCAATCTAAAAGCTGCTTTGTCCATAAAGTCTCCCCGACTCCTTCGGGAAAATCATAATACAGGTAGGCTGAGTCTGATCCTACATCTCTGTTCCCATAGTTTTCTGTATAAACTGTTCCTGTAGACAGTCATTGTACTTTTATTCATTGTTATCAGACCCTTAATATTGTTTAATCATGTCTCCCTTAATAGACTGGGAGATTTTTGAATGTGGGTTATTTGCCTGCTTTTTTTTTTTTTTTCATTCTCTTGGAATAATACAGTATGGGAGAATACGTAGGTGTAAACTTATAAGTTACTGTAATGAATGAATGGAATCTGTTATCCATTTTGGTAACATGGGGGTGTTGTGAGAATATGAACTCATGTGGTCTGTGATTGTATATCCTAAAGTCTTTAAATAACCTAAAATTTTGTGAATGGATTTGCATGTATACTTACATCCTCGGGAAATCTCCCATAGTTTCACCAAGTTCCCAAAGACTGCATCCAGTTCTAATGGTGCGTGAGTTTAAATTCACTAGACCAACAGTAAAATACAACAATAAGATGCCCTCCAATGCAGACCATGCCTATCCAGTAGTAAGGAGGCCATTCAAGTCACCCCTGGCTCCTTAAAATTCTCCTATAGAAGCTTTTCCTTGCCACCTCGTGAGCCCAGGGAGCTAATAGGAACAGTGCTATACTTCACACTCTTTTTGAGACTTTGAAGGCTGGTATAATCAGATTTATGCCCAGCGGATTTCAGCCGATAAATGGACTGAGAATTTTCAGCATGAGAATCTGAGCAGTTAGAATTTGTCTTATGTTGGTCAGTTTGCTTAAAAGCATCTAACTCTGTGTCTCTAATTTCCTACTTGTCCTCAGACAGTTCATGGAGTTCAACCAACATCCTCAACTGGCTTTTAGCATTTAAGAAACTAGTTTTCAGTTTATGACTACTCTGAGCTACATACTAGTACTAGTCTGCTTGGAAACATCACTGGTTTCTGTTTGTTAAAAGACAATTTTCGTTCTCTGATTCTGAATTGAATATTTCCTTTCATTGTCTTGTTTTAAATAATTTATATTAACACATGCATCAATTTATGTAGTTCATAAATATGTACTTAAAAAGTCTACTTCTACAAACAAAAAATGGAGAGTTCAGAGTTTTGAGCACAAACCACTCATTCTCCTTGCTTGGAGCTTTCAGTTAACCTTTTTCAGCCCAAAAAACCCCAGAAAATCTAACCTATATTTTATTAAGAAATTGAATTCATCATAAGAAGCTTGCCACAAAGATAACTTTATGAGTAGATGATTTCACTTATCAATTAGATTCATTTAAGGAAAAAGAAATAACTCTTGCGTAAACTCTTTCAAAAACGAAGAAGAAGGGCAAGTTTTCTAATTCATCTTATGAGGTCAGCATAACCCTGATATTAAGAGCTTACAAAGACGTATAAGAAAATGAAATGACAGACCAATATACTTGTGAACATAGACACAAAACCGGTAACAAAATGTAAGCAAATGGAACTCAACAATATGTAATAATGCAATGTGACCAAGTGGAATTTATCCCAGGAATGTACATAAAATGCATAAATGCATTTGATAAATTTTCTTTGAATTTTTAAATTCAATGGACATACTTTATTATATTGGTTTCTAGCATCTCTTAAGAACCAGTCTCAGGAGTATGTAAAATCTCCTCTACTATTTTTGTTAGAAAAAAAAAAAGTCTACTTATAGATGCAATTAAAAATCTCTTTTAGATCTCATTTTTTCCTAATACAGTCAAATAAGTTATACATGTATTACGTGCTTGTGTCATGATCCTGTTTTATTTGAATTTCTTTGGTCTTATGCAGTTTAATCACATGTGAATGTAAACTCAGTTTTGGAATATGAATTAAAATGTACTAATCATAATCTTTGTGTGAAAACACAATTTATCACTCAATGGCAGTCATAGAATTTTTTTTGGAAAGTGGCTTGAAATATTTGCTTGTTGGAAACTATAAAATGATAGAAAAAGTGCTGGTATCTGCTCCAGATTCCTTGGCATCGAGATCCTGAAACCCTTGTTGTTTCCTGAGCACTAGAAGCATCTTTTGTTCTAGTATTTGGTCTTTGACTCTCCTTCCCAACAGGGCTCCAAACCCTGTCATTTTCTGAATGATAGGTGTTCTTTAGTTTTAATAAGGCAGCTCTGTGCTGGCTCCTGGATGGCTCCTTGGTCGGGGCTGGTCACCTGAAAGACTAAGCCAAGATTAGAAGCTTGGAATATTCAGGATTTCCCTGTACTCCCAGCCCCCCACCCCCACTCCAGAGAGAGGAGACAGTCAGTCTGGAAATAGAGTTAATTGGTCTTCCTCTGTGAACTTCCAAAAGATCCCAGTAGTAGGGGTTTAGGGAGCTTCCACATCAGTAAACACACCCAGGTTCCAGGAGGGTGGTACACCCCAACTCCATGGGGACAGAAGGTCCCTTGTTCAGGAACCTCCCAGACCTCACCATTTGTATCCCTTCACCTGGCTGTCCATTTGTATCCTTTATTATATCCTTTAATAAACTGGTAAACTTAAGTAAGTTCTGTTCTAGCAAATAACTGAATCCAAGGGGGGAGGAGGTCAACCCAGCATATGGGTTATTGAACCTACAAATTTTGGGGCTTCAGCCCAGACTGAATAAATCAAGAACTACTGGGACACAGGAATCTGTATTAATGCCAAGTTGGACAGAGTTGTGAGTAACCTGGGGATCTACTACTTGCAGTTTGCACCTGAAGTAGGAGGCAATCTTTTGGGGGCTGAACCCTTAACCTGTGGGATCTTTTGGGGGTAAGGTTGTGTGTATTAAGAAATAGTTTGAGAAACATTGCTATAGGTTATTGATAACTTTTGACTGCTATCAAGTTTTACAGGTAGAAATACCTAGTAGTCTTTAAGTAAATTAAAACTCTCAGGTAGGAGTTAAAATTATACCTTCATAAGTTCAACCCTTTACTGAATTAACTTAATTTTTATCTTTCTACTTAATATAAGAGTAACTTTTTCTCCCTCCGATGATAATTTCAGATGTTGAAAAAAATTGTTTCTAGCAATATCTGAAGGCATCCTGGAAAACTAGAATTTATGTTAAAATTCTATATTATATATTATATGGAGGCATTATAATCTCTCTCTATTATCTACTCCAGGGTTTTTCCTGATAAAGGTAATAAACAGAAATATTATATCAATTTTTCCCAAATCCCCATAGCATCTTTGCTAACCCTATGATGAACTTTAGGATTATTTTAATTATTTGTTTATTCAACAAATATTTGTTACTGTCTACTATATGTCAGATTCTATTCTAGTTATTAGAATATGAAAATTAACAAAATATTAAAAATTCTAGACTTTATAGAATTTATATTCTAGCAGAAAGAGGTTAATAAACAAATTAAAAATATTGTATATATAGTTATGTATAGTATGTATATATACATAGTATAAACATATATATATATATATATATATATATATATACACGCACACACACACACACATATGATAAGGTCTATGGAGAAAAGTAGAAATAAAGCACAAAAGGGGAGTATTAAAGGAAGGAGAGATTGTGTAATTTTAAATAAAGTGGTCTGGTAATGCCTCACATCACAGACATTCGAGCAAAGATGCTAAGGAGGTGAGAGTGAGCTATGCAGATACTTGTGGGAAGAGGATTCCAGGCAGTGAAAATGGCAGGTGTGAAGAGATGGGAGGTAGCTCAGCATTCATGTTGCAGAGCAGTCTGGGAGGTGGTTGTGCTTGAGCACGTGAGCAAGAGCCAGAGCCTTCGAGTGGAGCCTGGGAAGCAGTGAGAGATGGCTCACAGGCTATTGAGATAAGCCTGCGAGGCCACCATGAGGACTTTAGCTTTTGTTCTGAGTGGTGTGAGAAGGTATTCAAGGGTATTGAACAGAGGAATGATATGTTCTAACTCCTGTTTTAAAAGGCTCACTGATTTCTGTACTGGAAATTAAGAATAAAATGGGACCAGAGCAGAAAGAGGGGGACCGGTTATTAGGCTATGGCCATAATCCAGGCAGAAGATGTGGTTGCTGTGGGCCGGGGTGGCAACAGGGGAGGTAGGGGTGAGCCAAGATGCAGTTCTAAATCCGTTTTGAAGGAAGCCTGTAGGATTTTCTGATGACTTGTGTGGGGGGTTTGAGACAAAGCCAAACTCTACCTCCCTCCTTTCTGTTAAATTTTACAAAACATGTGTGTAAAAACTGTTTGTAAATAAAATTATAAACATATAGAGCAATTTCCTTATAAACCTACAATGTGGAAAGTCTTGGCATGGGAACTACTAATCAGACAGTCTGAATGAGAGGTGAGCCTGATAAAATTAGGAAGAAAAAATATGTTAAAAAATGAAATGTTATTTATAGATAACTACCCTCACACACACATCTATACATACACACACATACACACTCAGAGTTCTGTGAAGGCACAAAAATACCAACTGGCAGAAAAAGTGAAAAAATTTTTTAATTTTAATTTAATGTTCTTATTATAGCACAGAGGTATATAAATATTTAATATATTGTGCTGTATCCTAGTAGATTCAGAACTTTAGTATTGTTTTTTATATCCTACTATTTTATATTCAGATACATTTTGAATTATTAAATCAGGAAGACTTTAAGCACTCCAACTTACAGTTTAAAACCAAGAGTCATATGCCGTTAAGATAAGTTAAAGACCGTTATGTCTGCTGTGGTTGTAAAGCATGTACAGCATCTGTTAAAATTCAAACTCCTACACTTTTGCTACAGTATTCCCATGCAAATATAATTTAAAACCTCTTTGGAGTTTTAGGTAACTTTAATCTAAGTGCAGAAATATTTTGCTTTTTAAAAAGATGAATCAAACAGTTGGAGAGCTGTGTCTGTGTTATGTGTGTGTATTTACCTTTATATATTTCTTAAGTAATGTATACGTCCTCATCAGTTTAAAACCCCTTACATTAAAAGATATAAACACAATAAAATTAAAACATGAGTAAATTTTAGTGAAATTCAGCACAAAATTTAATTCCCGATTTTCTGACAGCCCAAGTGAAAAGAAAAGCACTGTTGGTTATGTCTGTTTCATTAGCTAATAGAAGAAGAAGATAAAAATTAGAACAATTTAGGGTCCATAGGCATTTTGGTAGGTCTGAACTTAGAAGAGGATGCATTGTATTAGGGATTTTTATTTTTTTATTACATGTGGTTGATTTACAATAATATGTTAGTTTCTGGTGTACAGCATGGTGATTCAGTTATACATACATATATATATTCTTTTTCATTATAGGTTATTACAAAGTTATTGAATATAGTTTTTTTGTACTAACTTAAACTTAAGTTTTAAGTAACCTTATTTGCTTGTTGTGAATTGTGTTTTTAATAGAAAGAAACTACGTAGAAAAATTGGATTCAATTGAACTTAACACATTTTTCTTGATATCTATTTTCACAATAGATAAAGAGTTAAGATAAAGAAAAAATATATACAAGACCTTGCCCTCAAAGCCAGTAGTTTTGTTAGATGTTCAAGTGGAAGGAGGGAAATGAGAGTGTTCTGTAGGCCACAACTCAAACAAACGCCTTAGTCTTTATCCTTTTATGCAGGTAACGATTTCTTGTAAAGAGTTTTATGTTAAATAAGAGACATGTTGGGAATTGAATTTTTAAGATAATCTCACTCTGGCAATGTGTGGAGGATGGTTTAGACAAAAACTGAAATTGAAATCAGGAAAGCGAGTTAAAAAATCTATTCCAAAGTCTAGGCCAATATTACTCAAAATGTGGACCACAGTTGCCTACATTGAAATCATCTGCTGCTAAGAAGGCAGTGAGATATCTGGCTCCTGGCCGGAAACCTAAGTGTGATTTTTCAGGCCTGAGCCTGGGCAATTACAAAGAACTGAACTGGCAGGCCTCTGAGGGGAAGCTGCCCTCCCCAGCCAAGTCTTTGTGCACAGTGAGTGCTTTATAGCAAGGACCAAGGCTGCCTGCAGACCAGGCTCTTCCATGTAGCTGCATTCCTAGTCTGGAAGCTTCCATTTGGAGGCCTCTTTAGGTAGGATCTTCAGCAAAGGACTTCCTCAGATGCCTCTGCTAAAACCTCCCTGTCAGGGAAAGAGGAGTCCTTGAAGACCCATTTCTCCACTCTGATTCACTACTCAGTACTTTTCAACTCCTAGGCCATAAATTGGCACAGGTCCCAGGTCCATGCTGATCCTCTCGTCCCTCAACTGGTGCCCTTCCATGGGACAACATGGAACAGGAGGGGAGTTGGCACTTTCTCTTGTTTAGCTTTTGCTTGTACCGTCCCAGTGAGTCATTAAAGACTTGACTGTTCCTTTCATCTTGTCTTGTCTTAATCAGCTAACTCTGCATTTGGCAGCTCACCTCTCTCTAAACTCAACTCAACTCTTGACAGGCAGCTCTCCCCCAATATCCTGGTTTAGGATGTGTGGTTGCGGGCCTGGGAGTCTGCGTACTTAGCAAGCTCCTCAGGTAACTCTTCTGTATACTTTAGTAAAACACTGGTCAATTGAGTAGATGAAAGGGGCCTGAACTCGGCCAATGGTGATGAGTATGGAGGAAAGTTCTCAGTTAGGAGGCAGAATGAGAATTAGAGACATTAAAATTATAGAAGGAAAATGAGTGAGAAAATAAACTTACGCCACCAAAAGTGGATATATAGGAGAAGGGTCGGTATGACCACATTGAGCTTTGAGATACGTGTAGGATGTTCTGAGATAAAGTTTCATCTTGGATGAGTGGATATATGAACTTAGATCTAGGAAAAGTCTAGATGTGAAATAATAATTTGGACTTAGCAATATGTGTGGAGGAGAGGGGAGATTAAAGCCATGACGGTAAATTAGAAAACCAAGGAGATAGTATGGACTGGAAAGAGATGAAGGTAGATGATGGAACCCTAAAAGCCATTTGATCAGCAGACAGAAGAAGGGTCCAGTGGAGATGGACAAAAATGGCCGCTCTTTGTCGCAAGCATTTCTTTTATGCAGTTTTGATTAAGTCCAAAAGTATAAAGTGAAATTGCAATTCTGTGAGACATCTATTCAGGTAACTCAAGTGACACTTCTCAGCTGCGTATGGTGTTCTAGAGATCTTTCTTCCTGTGGGTTCTCCCATGACAGTAATTGCAACTGAATTTTTCACAAGAGATAATTGCGTAGAAGATAACTCAAAATTAAGATGCTAGTCAACAATGTGGGTCTGGGTTTCCATGATTCTACTAACTGAAGTGGTCACATGAGCATCTTCACCCCAAACTCAGTACTTATTATTATCTTTTATGGTTTCAAACGAGGTAAATAATTGGTAAGTGAATAAAAAATCTGCTTAAGGACCATTTAAGTTTAATGAACTTCTTAGTAACATATCCTGAAGTCTGTTTAATATGTCTTCTCAGAGACTCTTCTGAGTATTCCTTGCTTCTTTCCAATCCTTCAATAAATTGCACCAGTGATTTTTATTTCTAAGTTGTAAGACTTGTTTGAATCTAAGTACCCTGAAATACATTAAAATATAAATACCGAAGAGTTACAAAATTTACAGGATGGACTGGGCCAGGAGTAGTTTGTAGTACTATATATTGCTTTTTAAGAAATCATTAGTAATATCAATAGGTTGTCAAAATGCCCCAAATTGCCTGGAACTGAGGGGGTTACCAGGATGGGTGACTCTGCCAGGATGGGTTTTGTGAGAGAAAAGTTTCTCACAAACTAGGACAAGTTGGTCACTCTGAAAATATTCACAAATGCTAGAAGTTTGATTTCTCTCTCTCTGTGTGTGTGTGTGTGTATGTGTGTGTATTCAAGAGAGAGACACAGAGAGAGAGAGAAAGCGCTTGCTATTTTGCTGTCTCCAAAAATCAATACTCACATTTTTCTAAAATAATAGAAATTTAGTTGGGCATATGGTAACAAACTAAAGACATTTCAGCCTCCCTTGCAGCTACATGTGGCTGTGCAACTACACTCTGGATAGTGAGATGCAAGTGATAGTGATTTGTGAAACTGTGGGATTATGTCCTCTTGAAAGGAAACTGCTTGTCCTCCATTCTTTTTCCTCTCACCCACCAGCTGAGACGTGATGACACATAGAACAGTTATCTTGGGTCCAAAAATGAAAGCCATGAGGTCAGAACAGCAGGGCCCTGGAAGCTTTGGTTGACTCACATTTAAATAGTTATTATATGAATGAGAAAACTACTCCTATTTTATTTTGAGATTTCTCTATTAACAGCAACTTATCCTATACCCTAAAACAGAGGGGTGATGGTCAAGATTCTTGGCTTCTGATTTCCTCGATCCATTTCTATTTCTCATCTTTTCATAACCCTTTAGGCTTATAAGTGTGTGCTTTTTTCCTCTTCTTTTTTGTTGGAGAGCAAATAATAAAAATTAAACTCCATGATATGTATCATCAGATCATGATATATTGTCTTGCATGAGTTAGTTGAGGGAGATGAAGAAATTTAGAAAATCAATTTCTTTCCTTTCTTTTAAGAAACCCTGTCTTGCAAGGTGGCTGACTTGCTGGGTACTGGAATATCCTATCTTTGGTGTGAGCTTATTCTGCATTCCTTCTGTATTTCGGTATTTTGAATTGCCCTTGCTTCATGCCAGATAAATACAGTGAGGATCGTGGGTTGGGTAAATATTGATATGACAGCAACCAATATAATTCAGAGATCTTTAGGATAATATATGAAGGATAAAGGGGTAGGAATATTTTTGTTAATAAAAAATGAAGAACAAACAAGTAAAGACAGAGGCTAGGAGGATTTGTGAAGTGACTCACAAAGACCTCTTCCCCCAGTTTTCCAAGTGACCAGAGCTACAGTAAGCTTCCTGATTTGACAGTGTCATCATTTCTGGGGCAAGAAGTAAGGCCTTGGCCTAAACCTCTGTGCCTGTGCAGGTGAGGACCTTGGAAAAAATGTTTTCTGATTCACAAGACACATGCTGAGACCTGGTCCAAATCTCAGTTGCCTCCATTGGACAAAGAACAGTGCGAGTGCCCAGCAACAAATGAGTGAGCAAAATTGATTCACCTGGAGCTCATCCTGTTCCGGTCACTACTGCCTGCATCAAAGAGGTCCCAGATCTGGAGATCTGGAGAAATTCTCTAGAATTTCTTTCCACTGGGGAGTGAAGAAGAGTATCAGAGGGTTAATTGTGTATAACTGATAAATTAAGAATTTTATTACCATAAATTCAGGTATAATGCAAAACTATCTTTCTGGTTTTTCTCACACTGGGACTAATTTCTATGTCAAGCTTCCATTTCCCTTTATGCCGAAAACTTGATCTTTTCACTTAGTCATTCAAGTAATTTTCCCTCATGGCAGCATTTTTTATTTCACTCTGTTTCAGGAATCGTTCTTCCCTCCTTTTCCCCAGTTGCATTTGGGTTCAGTAGAGCCATACCTGATGTCACAGCATTGGGAGGACAATATCTGGACCTCTGTCAGTATCTGTACTTACTGTTTCCCGCTGTGCTATAACTAACTGATCCTGTCTGGTAAGTCCTAAGCTGCTCATATCTCTGCATTGACATTGACTAAAATGGTCCTTTGCCAATCCAATCATAGATGCCTGAATGGAGGCAGGCATCTGAGCAGCACCCTCGACTGAAAAGTTCTTTTGTTTCTACCACTACAATGACGTTCCTTCTTTGGTTGAGCTCCAAGATTAGCTCAGAAATATGTCTGCTCTTGTCATTGTGCACAAAGATATTGTAGATGGTGAGACCATCACTTCAACACCTCACAGTGAGCTTATGCTTTTCTTGGCTGACCCCCCAAAATGCACACACCTAGAAAATAAAGGAGCAAATCCCCTGTGTTCTGGGTCTACCAGAACTATCCCCAAGTCACACATATCTCTTACTTTACATGTAAACATTATTACACCCTGCTCCAAATGAGATAATTTTATTGCTCCATTTTAATGGGGAGATTTGTTCAGCAAAATTTTCTTTCTATTCTCCTGTTTATGGAAGTACCTGGCTCTTGGATGTTGGAATTCCAGAATAACACTTTTCATTTCTCTTTGTAATTTGGGGGGAAGGGGGCTTCCCGTTCCACTGAGCAGGAGGATGAGGTCCACTTTGAGTGAGAGAAGGTGGTCAATTACATTAAGAATTTACAGTTCCCAGAAAACTACATTATAACTTCGTATACTAATCTACACATGTATCTCCTATTTTTGATCAATGCATCCTAATAAATAGGCCTCTGTTCGAGAGACCAGTTCTCTTCATCCTATTCAGGGTGGTCAATGGAGTAGTGATAGTCCTCTCTTGACACAAATCCAATCAGGACACCTGTCATACAAACTAGGGTACGTTTTATTTTTGCCTTGTTTTTATCTATAATCCTCCTCTCCCACCCTCTAGTTATTCTCCTTCAACAAGGAGTTAGCTTAAATTTACATTTAATTATGTCATATCCACTCCATAAATCGGAAGCTGACATGTATATTGCTTCTTTTCAATAAATAATAAAATATAGACAAGCTTTCGGTTCCAAGGGGAAAATTTATTTTTCTGTAGCCAAGGCATATTATACCAATGGGAGTAGGGAGATGCATACAACCGAACAGATGATATCTTAGTGGTTACTTAGCTCCAGGGTGCTCACTTTATTCTTGAAGGTTCTTCATGGGCAACCCCAGGCACTAGGGGGGTACATTGTAGTGATTTATACATAGACCCTCTTCACCACCACTACACACACACACACACACACTTAAAAAAAGAGCAGCACTGCCTTACTCACCTCTTTTTATCAAGATTATGCATAAGATGTTGGTTGGAAAATTTTTGGTATCTATAGTTTCCATAACTATTTTAATTTAACAATGAAAACAGAACTTTTTCTGGCCAAAGTTACAATCTAGTTTGTTTGAGTTAATTCTAAGTTCTGAGATTTAAATAGAGTTTGTTAGGAGAAACAAAATAACAAGAGAACTATATTATATTAATGAATGACTTTAATTAGAAGTATTAATTAAATGGCCTTAATTAGAGGCCAAAGTAATATTAAAAATGTATGACTTCAAATCATTTATCTTTTCAGTGATTCTGGCAAGAAAGTGGTATTTATCCAAAATGCAAGGATTGGAAGTACTAATTGGTCCTTAGCTTTAATTTACTGAAGATCTAGTTTAAGTATAATTAAATTGAAAATCAATAGCTAAAATAATCAGGAAAAATTGTTAATTTAGGAACAAAACTCATTTTATTCTCTAACTTTTTGTGTAATTAATTTATATAACTAGTTGCATATAAAGTTTAGCCTACCAGACTTTACTTTTATTCTAAACAAAATTTACAAGACAGTAATAGAGATATTATAGGTGGTTTACTTGTGTAGACATATGAAATATGAAATGTTAACTACTTAATACTCTTGGAATTAAAAAAAGCTAATATAAATGTGAAAGTCAAGGTGAATGAATAATTCCAGAGTAAGGCTTGAAAATGTCTTGGTAAGGGTGTTCCTAATCAGGATAGGGTCTTTAAAATAAAACCTCATAACAATATTATACTACTGCATGCCCTAATTTTAGGTAAAATAAATACTTTGAAGTTGTAAATCAAACCATTTTGCAAACATTGATGCAAGTGGCGAGCAGAAAGTTTTAGAATTCCCTGAGCAATGGAAAGCATTTCAATAATTAAACTTTTTTAGGAATACTAGAAGTTAGATGCAATTCTAAGGAATAGTAGATGCCAAGTTAAGCTTGGTCTGAGATAAAGTGTTTTCCCCTTTCTTGAAGCATATTAATTTTAAGCCACGTTTTATAGCCTAATAATCTTTACCTTTTCTACATATGTAATTGAAGCTGTTCTCTGCATAGGACTTGCCTAATTGCCATCTTCTCCTGAATTATCTTTCCTGAACCTGAGTGGTTGTCACTATCACTCCGTGCATAGTTCTGTTGCAAACTCCGAAAACAGTTTTTCGGTTACAATTCGTATGCCACATACTTCTCTGTAAGTAGTGATTTTAGTTGAGATTAAGAATAAACCAAAACTTATCAGACAGGATTTTCCTCCTGTATCACATGACCTCTAATTTGGTGAATCCTATGGTAAATCTTTTCACTGAGATTCCTCGTGTTGTTCTATTTTTGCCTGACAGCTCCTGGTAGATCTTCAGTCTATTTATGTCCTAAATCATTGTTTTTCACAGTTCAGTGTGCATACAGAAGGTCTTTTTAAAATACAAGTTCTGATTCGGTGGGTTTGGTGTGGAACTTGAGATCTGCATTTGTCACAAGTAATAGGTGATATTAACACTGCTTGGTCCATGGGCCATATTTTGAGTATCAAGATTCTAGATGTTGTAGGCTCTCTTTGACTTCTGCTTAAAAAATGTCCTCAAACACAACATTAAGATAGGTTTTCACAAGTATTCTAGTTGATTTTGATATGGGTAGGATGGACAAATTTTGAGAAACACTATGCTAATATATTATCTGCCAATTGCTTAAAGGTTCTAATTTCTTGGATTTTCTCTATGGTTCCACTTGACCTGGTTACTATGGTATTAATGTAGAAGTATTTGTGAAAGACATAACTTAAACTTTTTTTTTCAGAAGAATATTTTGACTTGGTAAGTTAATCTTGCTCTTAATATTTTAGGCTTTGTGGGCTGTATGCTTTGTTGCAACTACTCAGTGCTGCCATTGTAGCATGAAAGCAGTCATAGACAATCTGTATACACATGGGTGTGCCTATGTTCTGATAAAACTTTATTTCTGAGAGCAAGAGGCAGACTAGATTTGGTGCAAAGGATGTATTAATTTCAAAACAGAAGCTAGTTTATGGTTCAATACTATATTAAAATTAAAAGACTATTATGATTGTAACTATTTTAATTATATGCATAGATTTATATTTCCTTTAATTTTTTAATAACATACAAAATCTAACATGAAATTAACTTTAGCCTATGAGATTTCTTACATTTTATAAATGAGTACATTAAGATTCAGGGAGATTAAGTGGCTGTTCAGCATCATATCTTTAGAAAGCAGAATAGCCAGGTCCTGAGAAAGCTTTATGGCTCTAAGTCCAGTGTTCCTAAGTATCAGACTTTATTGAGGAGATTGCAGAACTGAAGAACTCTGAGTTAGAGTAGCCATTATTAATTCCACAAACTAATAGAAGCCATATTAACTATTGTTTTTAAAGAAATTATTGAAGGGTAGTTGATTTACAGTGTTAGTTCCAAGTGTACAGAAAAGTGACTCAGTTATACATATACATACATATATATTTTTCTTTTCAGATTCTTTTCCATTATGTGTAATTACAATAATTGAATATAGTTCCCTGTGCTATACAGTAGGTCCTTGTTTATCTATTTTATGTATAGTATTGTGTGACTCATGTTATCTTAAAAATAAAGTAAGTATACTATTTTGATTTTTGCATTTCATGGGAATTGAGTTTTCTAGAGTCAGGTAAAACTTGCTTGTCAAAGTTTTATACTTTTAGTTGTAGAGACAGTTTTATTCAACTTATTATATTCTGGTACATTAAATATTCATTCATTCATTCAATGAAATGAGAAAGAGTCAAGAAGTAGAAAAATGTGTCTTTGTGTATCCTTAAGGAAAAATTTCACTGTTGGGAAAATAGTATTGGTTTATTAATAATTATGGGCCTTTTGAAGATATCTCACTTAAATATTCAGCAGCACATCCAAAAATGTTTAAATGGATGCTGAAAATGATCTTGAATAGCTCAATTTTATTTCTATGCTATTATCTGGAAGAAACATATAAACTGATATAAATAAATTACAATACATATAAATTACGATACACTTAAAAGTACATTAAAGTAAAAGCCACCCACTGTGTCGGTAATATCTACATAGGGCTGCATCATTAAAACAATTACTTTTAGTTGCAAGAATGAATAGAGCTTCCCAAATAGCTATTTACCATATAGGCTGCTGTTGAATGAGTGGGTACCACACCTGAAATGTCACAAAATGCTTTGTTTTCTTTTAAATGTAAAAAAATTATTTGTGGTATCCTTGGAAGTTATTATAAGTAATTTTTCCTTACCTAAGATATTTAAATATGATATAAACTGATTATTTTCATTATTTACCATACCATTTATAGAACTGTATACCACTTTATAATATGAAAATTTTAGACAATCAAAATGACCTTTTTCCAGGCAAATTGCAATCATTTTAGAACCTTTATTTTCTCAAAAGAAAATTAAGTGTTACATAATCTTGATTGTGTATATTACAGATTATTATGTTTAAAACTATCAGGCTTATGTCCCACACGCTTATATTTAGACTTGGAGGATAAGAATAACTCTAGATTCGCATTTATCCAAGTGCAGTCCATGGACCTTGAGCAGTTCCTGAGACCCTTTAGGGGGTCAAACTATTTTCATAATAATAGATCAATAATAATAATAATAAAGTCCACTGTGTTGACATTTCCAATGAAAATACAGAAGCAATGATGAGTAATCTACTGGCACTCCTTAGAGTCAAGCAAGGTAGAGGCAGCAGCACCTAAGAAATGAATTCAGAAACACAAATGAAATGAGGACTAATTGTTAGATTTTCAGTTTTGCAAAGGCTCACTTCTTCCGGTTTGCTATTCTTACGTCTCCTTTTTCTTTTATTTTCTAATTAGTATATAACTCTTGGGGAAAAAATAGGATCTTTATTCTTATTTTCAGAACAGTGGAGAAACAGTGCTGAGGAAACAAGAAAAGAGAAACTTGGATGGGAAACAGAGGTAGAGGCAACTTTACACAGGGCCAGTTCGGATACATGTGTCTATGGATAGAGCACCGAGATCAGCCTGAGACTTAGCTTTACTAACCAGCTACCGTGTGAGATTCCTTTTCCAAATTTCTTAATCGAAGCAGCCTGGCGTCATGACAAAAGGGAAAGGTTGCCAGTTCTTGGATCCCCTTTCCTTCCTCTGGCCCAGCTCCCCATTACTGCCTCTCCCAACCCCCACTCTAACCCCACTGTGTCCTTAACTCCTTCATCTGGTACCATTAAGTCATGCCCTGTAGCCCTGTATCCTTTTATCTATACCAAGTCATCTAAATGCAGGGATGTTTCATCCTTTAAAATTTCCACTTGCAAAATGCATTGCATGCGCTGCTAAAGCAGGGGAAGGAGGACCCTAGAGGCTATGCCCATGTAATAAACAGTGGTGCTCTGATTTTCTTTCGGGAGTTTATCCAGGCAAGTGATTATACCTTTGTTTTAACACATCTGGAATTGAATTTGGATCTGTAAATTGGAAGTACAAACTAGAGCAAAAATGAATTGTTTACATGTTAGAAGAGAGAGGGATTTAACAGATGAGTTAGGAGACAGAGCCCAGAGGAAAAGAGGGCCAGAGAAAAACAAAGCCATATGATGACAGGAAGGGCTTTGGTGATCAGAAACGCTTCTTGAGGAGTTTTTAATTTGTCAGCTGTGTGTCATGTGGAATAAATGTTCCTTATAACAAGTGTTCAGCAAAATGTATAACCCTTTCTTAATGCATTTTTGTAATTGCATTTTTTTAGAGAACAAAAAGAAAATAGGAGTTACCTGTGTGGGTTGATAAGCAAAGAGGCTGCTTATATAAATAGAAGGTTGAGGAATGGAATAATAGATAGCTGATATCACAGTCCTAATTCTGCTTTCCAGGAAAGGGCTCTAATTGGTCCAGTTTGCCTTTCCCACTCTTCCTGCACCAATAAACTGTGCCCCAGGGTCACTTTGTACAAACAGGACATCTCCTCCTGCTTCCATATTAGAGAGGTGTTGTTCTCAGAAAAGCAGGAGATGGGAAACCAAACATTTAAATCAATTGGTGTTCCTATTTCTTTTTTTCCTTATAATAATATTTTAGGTTATACGATATTGAGCCAGGTTTCAAATTTTAGCACATTTGACTTGAAACCAAAATCACTTCCATTTTGTTTTCTACTAAGAACACTTGCGTAGAAACATAAAAACCAATAAAACATGCAAAAATGGATAAGTTGCAGATGTGTGTGCACGTGAGAAATCACTAGGCAGTTGGGTCTTCTAAACTTAGAAAATTATTTTAGGGTCATTAGTTTTGATTGCATGTATCCTTTGTAAGAACATTGAATGTTTTGTGACCAATTATTATAGGGAAGACTATTACTGGAAGCAGTTGAAAGGTAATTAGAGAAAGGGAAATTAATTTATTTGCTTAGAGAGAATTACATGAATAAAATCTCCTTTTAATTTTAAATTAAGTTATGACTTTAAATATGTATCATAAAATTAATAGGGGACTCAGACCCACTGATCTGTGATTTGTTGGAAAATTTGATTTTTTATTTCTTTTGTTGGTTGAGTGACTTTATGTTCACGCAAATGCTAGTATTCTATTAACTAAGTCTTGCTTCATGTTGCTTGAAAAATAGTAATAAAATCAGTTCCAAAGTGTTAAGAAGTCAAATTTCCCAAATTCTAGCAAGGCAATCATTGAGTATTTAAGATTATGTATATAGCAACATAATGAACTATGGAACATACAGAAATATAGGAGTTGTCTCAGAAGAGTATTTCCTGAATGCAGCTGGATAATTTAAATGAATCAAAATTGATATAGCCTTGCAGTTAATAAAAATGATGAGTAATAGAGACTTCTAATAATAGAATAAGAACTGTTATTATTTTCAACTTTGTAATATTTAAATTAATTTAATTTTTCACTTGTCTTCTTCCTTTTTACTTTATCTTTTTCTGCCACAACTGGGAACCTTTCCTGTCTTAAAAGTGGAACTAAAAGTTCTACTAAGAGGCAGTTTGGTTTCTAATAATGCTTTGGCTGTGTCTTGGAGTACTTTAGATTATTTGGAAGGATGCAAAAACTGTTCACTTTAAAGTATAAAACTTGACATTCTTATCAAAGCAAAAGGGAACAAAGTTAATAGGTAATTTTATGTCTGGGTACATTGGCTCTGTTATCATCTGTAATGCCTGATGGAGAAGGGTGTGATGTCACTGAAAGGAAAGATATTCCTATTGGGCAGAAATTGAGAAATCATAGAATTGAATTATAGAAGGGTCCTTGGGAATCAAATCAACCCCCTTCCATCTCACAAATGAGGAAATGGCTGTTCAGAAAGTGTTCAAATTTCGTCTCTTGTTAGTTCTCTCTCACTTTTAAGCAGGGCATTGTAAATGACTGAATTGTCTGAAAATGAAGTTTTTATTTAAAGATAATGGCAAAAGATATGAAGGACTGGCAACTGTTGAAGAATAATGTGGCTATGAAGTCAGCTTTTCTCTCTCGTGCTTAGGAGAAAAGAATATTTTCCACATGATGTTTCTTACAAGAAATAGAGAAAAATTTCAACCTTGTCACCGATGTTCATTGTGGCATGAATTCTCAGAAGCAGCTCGGAAGCAATGGTAACTAGTCTACATGCCAATGGAAATTGACCATGATGTGATTTTGGTACCCAAGCCAAAGTGTTTAACATTTAGATTATGTTTTCCAGTTAGCTGCTTTTAAAAACAATTTAGGGTATAATGTCTTATGATGCTTTAAACCAGATGTCTCTGTTTCTAGGCTTTTAAAATTTATACAAATTATCTACTGTGATATAGCAAACCAAATTTTAGTGTTATTCCACATGTTTAAACACTTGTGTTTCTCAAATACAGTTAAAATTCGTGTATATGTATGTGTGCACATGTATGTAAAGTTCTTGCCACTAAGTCTCACTCTCCAGACTTTTGATTATTTTAGCTTTTTCTTTTAGTATTACCTCCACATATTTGATATTTACCAAATTTAGTTAATAACTGTTTTCTGTTACAATGAAGGTTTAATTCACTTATGTAACTACCTATTCTTTCATCCTCCTCTTTTAATTATATATTATTCATTTTGTTTAATGTGTACTCAGTGTTATGTAAATTAATTACTGGAACACCCAACACAGTCTTTCTTTCTTTCTTTCTTTCTTTCTTTCTTTCTTTCTTTCTTTCTTTCTTTCTTTCTTTCTTTCTTTCTTCTTTCTTTCTTCTTCCTTCCTTCCTTCCTTCCTTCCTTCCTTCCTTCCTTTCTTCCTTTCTTCCTTTCTTCCTTTCTTCCTTTCTTCCTTTCTTCCTTTCCTTTCTTTCTTCCTTTCTTTCTTTTCTTTCTTTCTTTTCTTCCTTCTTCCTTCCTTCCTTCTTTTTTCATTCTTTCAATTGTCTTTCTTTTCAAAAATTTTTCTAATAGCAAATACTTAGTCCTTTTTATCTACCTGTTAATATTTTAATTGTTTCACATATATTTGCTCAATTTACCCTCATAATAATCTTATAATGTAGACACTATTATTATCACTATTTTATAAACAGGGAAACTGAAGACCAGAGAAGAAGAGTCAGTGGTAAAAGTCACACAGCTCCTAGTGAGGAATAGAGCTAGGATTTGGACCCAGGCAATGTGATTTCAGAGTCATAATGTTGAACACAATATTAATTTCTTGTTATGTTTAGTTTTTCAAAAGCACAATCATATGAGAAATTTCTATCATTTATTACCCATCAGGAAAAAAATGCCTCCCAGAGTCTGTTTTTTGTTTTATTTTTGTCAGCATTAGAAAATGAGAGAAGAAAAGGGGTATTAGACTATGTTTTCAGGTTGCTGTGGCAAATGAGAATTATTGTTTGGAACTGTTACTGCTCCAGGAATGTCATCTGATCAGGACTCTAATGACATCTGAGGCGCAGAAGACAGTTTATTTTAAGCTAGGAGAGAAACTTAGGGAGTTGCATCAAAGGGGCCTTTCCAGGTAGATCCAGTCCCCTCACTTTTCTCAGTCTGTGCTGGAATTTTTCCTTACTTTCTGGATTTTTTTTGATAACTGAAGTCTCAATTTAACCTTAGTGGATTTTTAAAGTAATTATTTTGTTTCAGTTTCCTGTGCACTTTCTGGTTTCTGGCGGTGACACAGCTGCCCATCTGGTTAATTGTTTCCATGTGGTCTTCATTTCAGACCTGCCTGCTTTTTTCTCTTCCCCTCCCTGCTGACTCCCAGCATCCCTTCCCCACACGAAAGGGCAGGGAGGGCTACCTGCTGTCGGACAGTCGGCCGTCCCTAACCTGCGGGCTCTCTGCTCTCACTTGTCTCTAGGTGGTCATCCTTAGGAAACTGTGAAGATAGACTTAACCTCAAGGCTCGGGTATTAACCTTTCTGTTCTCAACTTCTGGCAATTTCATTTGAGTAAACTTGAAAAAAAATGCTTAGATTAAAGCTGACTGTTGAGAGTAAATGACAGATTTGGCTTTATGATGTAGGAGGTTCGAGGGTTATTTTCCTTAATTTAGTATCTTCTGCAGTAGAAACTTATGGATGAATTGAGCCTCTGGGTAAAAAATGCATTGGTTGCTATAATACAAAAAGGAATCTCATCAGATCTCACATATCCAATGTTATTTCATATTAAAACCTAATATAAACTCTTCTCTCCTTTTTGTCTTTGCCAGACAATAATATCCCTTTCTTGGGTTCCCACCTGTAGATTTTAGATGTCCTTGATTTCAGACTCCTGGGAGGCTGTTAAAACGCATTGTCCTCGTCAGACCATAAAGAAACCAGTGGTGAAGGGAGATGGAGTCACTATGAATTCATCAAGGACCATGGTTTCATGAGAAGTGAAAATCACAATTAGGAGGGGAGCGACAAGATAGGAAGAGGAGTTTAAGAGGTACAAACTACTACGTATAAAATAATCTACAAGGATTGTAGAGCACAGGGAATGTAGTCAATATTTTATAATGAACTATAAGTGGAATATAATCTATAAAAAATTTGAATCACGATGTTACACCTGAAAATAATGTAATATTGTAAATCAACTATACCTCAATAAAAAAAAAATCACAGATATTAAATAGGTGCATGAAAAATCCAGTCAAGCTCCAGACAAGTGTTGAGATCTTAGGACTCTAATCCACAGTAAAGATGTGATGTAACTTTAGTTATCCTGGAGGACCAAGGGACAGTCATTTCTAGGGTCATCCATTCACCAAGGATAGAATTAATGAGAGTTATCAAGCCTTTGGTAAACAGGGATAAAAAGGGTGAGATAAGAGAACATCCCCTCTCTGGGCTGAAGACAACAGTCATCAGGTCAACAAAACCACAGGGACTCTTTCTATCCCCCATTCAAAGTGATCTGTTGTGCAGTGATGGAGCTAGCGCATAGTGATTTAGGATGCAGATGTGTGAGAGAGAGAAGCAACAGAACCTACCCAGATGACTATACAATAGGGGCCAGGTAAGTTGCCTTATTTCTCCATGGACCATTTAGAAAAGCTGTCACTTGATATTGTTAGTAAAGCTGTTAGCTTTTTGGCTTTATTTTTTATTGTGATGAAGCATACATATATAAAATTGACAATTTTGACTATTTTTAAGTGTACAGTTCTGTGATATAAGTACATTCACATTGTTCATACAACGACTCTCCAGAGCTCTTCTCATCTTGCAAAACTGAAGCTCTATACTCATTAAACAACTGCCCATTCTCCCTTTTCTCCAGCCCGAGAAACAATCATTCTATTTTCTGTCTTTATGTTTTGACTACTCTAGGTATTTCATGTAAGTAGAATCCTACAGTATTTGTCTTTTGGTGACTAGCTTATTTCACTTGGCCTAATGTCCTCAAGGTTCATTCATGTTGCAGCATGAGTCACAACTTCCTTACTTTCTAAAGTTAATATCCCATTGCATGCATATACCACATTTTGTTATCCATTCATCTATCCATGGACACTCCAGTTGCTTCCGTGTTTTGACTCTTGTGAATAATGCTGCTGTAAACATTGGTATGCAGGTGTTTGCTAAAGTATCTGCTTTAATTTCTTTTGAAAATATACCCAGAAGTAGAATTGCTGGATTAAAAGGAAATTCTGTTTAAATTTTTGAAGAATCACCACTGTATCTTCCACAGTGACTGAGAATTTTATAATCCCACCAGAAATGCACAAAGATTCCAATTCCCCTACATTCTTGCCAACATGTGTTTATTTATTTACTACTTACCTGATAAGAGCCATCCTAATGGGTATGAAATGGTAGGTATCGCATTGTCTCCTTGTGGTTTTGTTGACCTGATGACTCAAGGCTAAGACCATAAGAAATTTCCAAGGACCTCTTCGTGCTATGACAACCATCTTAAATACTGTCAGAGATAATGTGTATTATACACAGTAACAGTAAAATGAGTAGTGAAAATGTGCTAGAACCAGAGATCTGTTGTCTCCAAGAGAGACGAGATACAAGTAGCCCAGGGTTTGAGTTCTAATTTTGAAAAGCTGATTATTGTTGGAAGTAATGATTTGAATGGCATTGGTCATATTAAAAAAAAGTCATTAGTTGTTTCCAGTGGGGTTACCTTATAACCTTACCGTACAACTCATCTCTTCTATATTGTCTCATATTGTTTTCTAAATATTTGTATTGCTTCTATTAGAACTTGAGCTCTTGGAATTAGAGGCCTGTGTCATAATTGTTCGCCATACTTCACAGAACAGATATTACTGAAGAGAAGAAGATTAAATATAGTCTTTGCCTTATGTTAGCCATGTGATTGTAAAATAAGGTGATTTTTTTATTTAAAAAATTGAGAATAAGAACAAAACTGAAAGAGACCTCACGCTCTTGGCAGTCTTGTCAGACTGCTTTGGGGTTGGCTTGAGGAAGAGGGTTTATGGCACTAAAAGGAATTCCTTATTCTTTACTGAGCTGTGGTTTTGTAACTCTTGGTGCTTAAGGCAATATATATCTGTGCTTGGCGGGTTTTTACTTTACCCTATTAAACTCTGGGGATGTTAGTGACTTTCCTCTTCCCCCTCCTTCTGAGTTTTCAAAGAGTTTTTCTGCCTAATTTTCTCTAAGAAGTTATTGCTCTTCTAGTTTTAAAAATTCAGTTGGTATTTTCTTAGGATAGCATTTCATTTACAGATCAACTTAGGAAGAACTGAACCTACTGAAAGGACATTTATTCAGTTCTGTGTGTTCTCATAATGCTTTAAAAATGTCTAATAAAGTTCTATAGATTTCTTGATGAGTTCATCCAAGGTATTTTATTATTATTATTTGTAGTTCTTGCTATTGAAAGTGGTATATATTCTTTCTTCCTTCTTCTAAATATAAAAGCTATTGATTTCTTCATATCAATCTTGTATTCCATTATCTCACTGCATTATCTTGCTGTCAGTAGTTTTTACAATTGATTTTCAAGGGTTTTCAGGTATTTAATCAATAAATAGTGACATCTTTATCACCTCTTTAGTTTTCTTACATCATATTTCTTTCTCTATGTACAATGGCTAATACCTCTAATAAGATGTTAAATAATGCTGGTGAGTGTGGCCTTTCTTGACATTTTTCTAATTTTAGTGAGAATAATGGTATTAATTTTTCCAGGAAAATGATACTGAGTTTGGATGTTTATAGATTTTTTTGTATTCCTACTTTATAGATTGTTTTAAAATAAAGAATGGTGGTTGAAGTTATCAAATGTCTTTTCAACATCCATGAAAATAATCATATGTATATATGTGTATAACTATGTATATGTTTATATTCATACAAGTTTATTTCATTTTTTTCCCAAAGGAGCTACTCTTGAATGTGCATGGACATTTTATCCTTGCATAAATGATTTCATATTTATATTTTGTTTCATATTTTCTCCTAATATGTTATATTTACCTCTTTATAGCTGTCTGTTTTTAGGTATACCTCTTTTGACCTCCGTGTGCTATATTTTCACCTTATCATTAATTTTTTGTTTCATGGTATTTATGTATTATTAAGGGCAAAACCTGAGGCCCTCTATAACTTATTTCCTAAAAGAAATATTTAGTTGTTTATTTGTGTTAAATACAGCATATTCTTTCTTTATCTTTTTAGTGCTGCATTTTTTCCTGTCTGCTTTAGAATTTCAAAAATAGTTCATGTTACTTTCTGTTGCTGTTTTTTGTTTGTTTTTTTAAATTAAACTTTGCAAAAGAATATCTTATTCAGGACTTTTATTTACATCCAAATTGGGTAGGATGATTACCCTTGTATCTTAGGATCTTCTTCTCAGATCTTAAGCTGTTTTATTTTTGTTTTTATTTGCTGGTAAAGTTGATCTGAGAAGAAATTGATTTGATTTTGTGGGAAATACCACTGGTGAATTAATTTGCTAATTTGGCAGAAGATTGCATATTGAAGGTGAAATAGAGCTCAAGATTTCACCTTCTTGTCCTCAAAAGATATTACAGAATAGTTTCTTGCTAGGTTTGTTTAGTTCCTTGCAGGGATTCAGATTGCTCCCACATTTTATAAACCTTCGGTCATTTTAATCAGCTTAGCAGTGGCTTAGAGCCTTCCTGTGCTCAAGTTGCTAGTTTCAGAAAATTATAAGCAGAGTCTTAGTGCTAGAATACACTAAGTGCTTAATAAATAATAGTTGTTACCATTCGTGTTAATTTATTTTACCAAGGTTCTTATTTCACACTTGATTATATTCTAATCCCAGACTAAGTCATTGCTTTAAATTTTGTTTATGATTACAGGAGTCGTTAAGATCTTTTTGTTGTTCTAGTTCTAAAGTTTTGTCTGTTCATTTAGTTTTACTCAAAATTACCCTTCCTTGACATCCTGGTTTTTGTCTTCTTTGGATTCTGGTTCTACCAACCATATTCATTCATTCATTTATTCATTCTTTATATTCTGCCTTTTCCATTGATCGCGGTGCTCTCCAGCTGGCTAGGATCAAGTGGCCTCCCTTTTGTCACTCAATGCTCCGTTCACTTTCTCTTCCTCTTCCCTGTATTCTTAGTCTTCAGAAGTCCTCTTCACCTTTGCATAATACCAACAACTTACATCATACCTTTGACCTAATACAACTCATTTCATCCTTTTTGATGATTTTCTCCAAGTCACATATAAACAGTACAGTGTGTATTGACAAGAACCCACTTTTATTCCTGCAGGGTCTTTTGTGCCTTCAGAGGGTTTTAGAGTTCAAAGACATCATGGAACCCAGCATCACACCATCATTTTGCAAATCTCAGGCCTCAGATAGTAAGTTAGTGACTCAATTACGCAATGTGACTCATATAAAGAGTACCTGGTTTGGATAAATTTTTGAAAATTTCTGATGTATTTAAAACACTCAAAGTCCAGTTTTTATATTATCATCTACATCACCATCCATGAGCCTGGGAAAGTTTCCAGAGTCACAAGAATTTTGAAAGGAAGGTCTTTCTCTACCAATGTAAATAGTTTTCTTTGAAAGAGTAGTTGATGTTTGACTTGGTGAAGAATTGGGAGTAATGTTGTAGCTTCAGAGGCTCCGTGTTTGAGTCACACAGAGACTACATTTCTCCTCTGACCTTGAGTAGAACGTGTCTAGTACCCTCTCATTACAAAAAAGAACTGACAGAAATGTCTTTCACATAGAAGCAAGTACTAATGATTCGTAGAACAACTTACACAGCTAGAATTTAAGATTATATTAAACATATCAAATCTGTTTGTTAAAGTTACCACGAGAAATGTGTGCTCGCAAGAATTATATGTATAGATACATGCATATATTTTCCATAGGGATTTCACACACATGCACACACTCACATATGTAGGACAAAAGAGATAAATCTGGTCAATAATGAAAATGGCTCGTTATTGCTTAAGTTTCTTTGTACTTGTGTGATCTTGAATAAATCACACTTCATTATTCTCTCCTCCTATACTTTTTCATCCCTTTCCCAAAGATTGTTATATATTGATTTAATCTTTATTTCTTTAATGTTACAATTTTAACTGGGTGGGTAATCTCATTCGAAATACTTGGAAAGTTAATGTTTTGGCACAAAAATGATTGATATGCAGCAATCCCTTTAAAATTATTTTCTGTTATCACATGACTCCTCATTTCACCTGCAGTTAATTGGGGACTTAAAATTATTCTCAAACAGATACAATTTTAAAGAAGTTTGTTTGTTTTTTTTTAAAGAAAACATCTCATTCAGCATATTTGCATAGCGGGCACCTCTAAAGAAATTTCTAAACGTTTCAATCTTTTCTAACATCATTATAAATGACTTTATGACAAATGCAAATTTTCTTCCTTGTTCTTTGGGAAGTACCAATCAGACGTGGATTTGAGTGACATCTCTTTTAAGGAAGAACAAAGGAAACCGGCAGCTCAAATAATCATAAAATCCTGACTTATTACTGTCACAATGATTGCCTAAGCTTTAAAAAAGAAACGGGCCATTAATGGTATAATGTAAATAATTGCGTAGGCTCTGAGATGATTAGTTAGCAAGGTGGCAGAATTATCTTGTCAAAAATAAAGTGTTTTAAAATATCTGAAAAGGAACTCTAAAATATCCATTCTAATAGTGAAAACCATGACATCCAGCACTACTATGCCCAGAATAATAACTGAAAATGGGATTCTGTATTTTTCAATAAAAATGCTTGTAAAGAAAATATTGAAGTTGTTGTCTCTTAATCTTCAGTTCACGATAAAATGCCATTCTAGCAGTTGAGCTGTATCAAAATTGAAATGCTACATCTTGAGATCCTACTAAGTCCTGCAAACACAGTCCTATTTTATTTTTTGTGAGTTACTTCTGTTGTCAGTATTGTCTTTGGTATAATAGATTATATTATTGATGACTTATTGTCTGCTAGCCATTGTTCTAAATCTTTTACACTTTAAAGTCACATTTATTTCTCACCTCAACCCTGTGAAGGAATTACTATTATTGTGCTCCATTAATGGATGTGAAAATTATGGTTTGAGAGTATAATTAACTTGGTCAAAGTCATATAGCTAGTATGGGGCAGAAATAGGATTTGAATACAAGTCAGTTCTTCATTATCTTCAAAAATGACTCAAATATAACTTTAATTTCTATTTTTATATGGAATATTCGAAAACAGAAAATTCAATGATTACATGACATTTCATCATTTGGACATACATTTTCTTAATCATTCTGACATTTTTCTTAGGAAATGGTGCTAGAAGAAGTATTACTGGTTAAAATGAATTCACTTTTTAGAAAGTTTTTGATAAATATTGCCTGTTTTCAGAAATTTATACTTCTACCAGTGGTATGTGAAAGTATTCTGTTTACTTCCATCTAGCTTCTAATAAGTATTTTTTTTTTAAAGTTTACTTGAAAGGCAATACATTTTCTCTCTTGTTGGCTATTTTTAAGCAGAATATTATATATATATATAAACAAAAATAAAATTAA
Organism: Camelus ferus; assembly: GCF_009834535.1. Lineage (NCBI taxonomy): Eukaryota > Metazoa > Chordata > Mammalia > Artiodactyla > Camelidae > Camelus > Camelus ferus. The sequence goes on along the minus strand of NC_045696.1, from coordinate 87,744,913 downwards.
TTGTAGGTTGTTGGCAATTAACAAAAACTCTCAATATGTTACTTTCTTATCAATATTTATTAGTTATTTCAGTCGTTAGTTAAGCTCATTCTGTTTACCAGAAAATACGAGGTTTTCAAGTTTACCAGAAATTGACACATTGTAAACCGACTGTACTTGAATTAAAAAAAAGATAAATAAGGTCCACTTTGGTACTTCAGTAGCCTTGATAGAAAGCTGTATGACAGCAGTAATGATCCTGCATGCTGAATTCTATAATAGGAGTGAAAAGGTGTTTTTGAGCTCTGAAGTCTTAGAAAACTTCCTGGAGGAGATGACATTTGCACTTTGTCTTGATGGATGAATAGAGATTTGTAAAATAGTGACACATGGGAGTATTTTATGAAAGACATAGAGCATAACCAAAGTGAGGGGGCATGAAAACAAAGGAAATGGTAAAAAGAAAAAAATCAAGTTTTTACTGGAGCACTGAATGAGTGTGGTTCACAGAACTACAAGGGGTAGAACATGAAAGATTGTAGCAAGGCATGAAGAGCCTTTTTGTGTGTTAGAATGAAATGTCAATAAATGAAATCACTATTTAATTGTAATGAACAATTTCAGCCTTGGCAACTCATTTAAAAAGGCATGTTTGTAATTAGGAATTCAAGATCTGATTATTTCTTTTAATTACTCCAATTTTGTAGCAAATTATTTTTAAATATCCCAATGATGATAATTGGTACCTTCTAAAGAGTGATTTAAAATCTTCTAATAGTCACACTTGTCTCCTCCAGTTTTATGTCTCACAGTTCCTCAAAAATGCCCAACAACTGGTCCAGACAAAACATCTCTGTAATGTCTCCAATAAACACTATGCTGCTTTTGACTTTAGCCATTTCACTCATTTGTTCTTGCATGAAATGAGCTCCCTCTGCTCTCCTCTCAGTTCTCCATGTTTAACGTATCCATCAAGACGAAGTTAAACACTTGCTCTTATGTAAGTCTTTCAGCTCCTACTGGAAAATAATTTATAGCACTGATATTCCCTGTACCCCATCTTTACATTTTGTGTGTTGTCTTTTTCTTCGCGGATTTCATAATTCATAAAATTGAGCTTTTGGGGATTTATACATCATTTTCCATTCTTATAGACAAAATTAGACCAAGAAACTGCCTAAAGATCTACTAATGACTATTTTGTGCATTTTTTCATTCATTCACTTTTCAAGTAATTATTGTCTGCCTAGTACATCAGATCACTTGCCAGGTACTGAAGATCAGAAGCTAACATGGTTCATCTTCTTCAGAAGGAGTTCAGAGTCTAATGGGAAGCTCGATATTTAAGTAAATTTGAGGGGTTATTTATATGATGTAGAGGTGGTGCAGTGGAGGAAAACAGCAACTCTTCCATTGTGGCTGGATATGGGAGTTGAGGTGGTGAAATTCAGTGAACGCTTTATGGAAGGGGGGAATGTTTATAGGTTTGTGAGGAATGGGGTGTTTAATAGGCTAAGAAATACATATATATATATATTTCTAGAGAGAAGAAGGAGCATCATATACTAATGAGCAGAGAAGGGATATCAGGGAGCTTCCGATGCTGTGGTATGGTTGGATCATGAGGTTAGGAGCAGTGACAGCACAAGATGAGACTAATAAGGCAGATGAAGGCCTTCATGACTTCCAGCAGAGTTTGGGGTTTATCTTGAAATTGAAGGGACAGTCTTGAATGATTTAATCAGTTTGGTACCATGATCACATTTGTGTATTCAAAATATTACCCTTGTGGAATGTTGGAAAATTGATGGAGAATAGAAAAAAAAATAAAAAGGGACAAAGTTAAGAATCTGTTTTAGTAGTCAGGTAAGGAAGGTTTTGTGATTGGTAGTGGGAAGAGAAAGAAGGATAAAAGTATTTTTTTCAGATAAAATAGACAAAATTTTGTTACTGATTGGATATAGCAAGTGGAGGAAGATGATACAGTATTCCCCCTTATCTCAAGGGATATGTGCTAAGACACTCCATGGATGCCTGAAACCCCAGGAAGTACCATACCCTGTATATACTTTGTTTTTCCCTATACATGCATACCTATGATAAGGTTTATTTTATAAATTAGACACAGTAAGAGAATATCCAAATTGCCAGCATCACTACTCTTATGCCTTGCAGCCACTATTGAGTAAAATAAGGGTTAATTGAACACATGTGTTGTGATACCCAACAGTTAGTCTGATAGTGGAGGCAGCTACTAAGTGTCTTATGGGTGGGTAGCAGATATAGTGTGGATATGCTCGACAAAAGGATGATTCACACTCAGGGAGTATGAAACAGGATGGCCTGAAGATTCCACCATGCTACCCAGAATGGCATCACAATTTAAAACTAGTGAATTGTTTGTTATTGGAATTTTCCCTTTATTATTTATTAACCACAGTTGACCCATGGATAATTGAACCTGTGAAAAGCGAAATCACAGGTAAGCAGGGGTGGTCTACTGTACCTAGATTTTTCTGCTTAGATTACTGGATGGTACATTACCTAAGACAAGACAGGATGAGAAACTGTTTGGATGATGGATACCTATATTCTGTTCTATAATTGCTGATTTAGAGGCTGCTGTGGGTCCAGGAAACAGTCATTTGTAAAATAGGCTATTGGATAAATGTCTTGGACTTAAAAAGAAAGATCTGAGCTGAGGATATAGATTTGGTTCAGAATAGACATGGGTAAAATCACTCAGAAAGATGCTCAAGAATGTAAAACAGTGGGCCAGGGACGTACTCTTGAGGGACACAGGTACCTAAGGGCTCCCTTTCCTTGTCATAAGTCTATCAATGAATACCTCTGTCTCGATCTTTGAAATGCAAAGCTGTTATCAAGACACACAATCTGACAAATCAGAGACAACTTAAGACCTTTAATAGGGGCAAACGAGGCAGAGAGGCAAGGAGCCCATGAACATGCCAAGGGAATCCAGTTTGCCCCTCCAGTTCCTTTGTTGGGACCTAGAAACAGATGGAGTTCAAAACAAGATTAAGAACAAATAAATTTGGATTGACTAATTTAAAGGCCCCTACTAACGCCTTTTTCTCTTTAGAACTTCATATACTGATGAAAAGAAACTCATATGGAGCTTGGCTATCTTTTATTACTTAATCTTTTACCTCATAGTCCTTGTAGGCAACAAGTTTCAGGCTTAAAATTCCTCTTTCCTTAGGAGGTTGAGCTGAACCCTAACTCAGACTAAAAGGGGTAAAGTAATGAAGGGGAACTAGCAAAGGAAATTGAGACAATGTGCCCAAACACCTTCACATATTTCAAAGAGCTCCTGTAACGTAAGTAAAGAAAGAATTCATTTGCATTCATGAGTGGGCATTTCTGTAGGAGTCCTTAGTTGAATGTGTTGTACGGAATTAGAGGGAGCCTGTATACACTTGGGAAGGGGAGTGCAGGGGGACGTAAATAAACGTCTGTTTGTAGATTGTGCATATACAATTATAGTTATGGGAATCAATATTCTCACATTTATTTCTTATCACATTTATCTTTCTATTTCTGTTGTAAACTCCTCAGTGGAATAACATGGCACTTCCTTTTTTTCTCCCTCCCTCCCTCCTTTTGCTGTATAGTTTTTAGCACTGAGTATTACATTCTGGTTAGTAAATACTCATGGATTTGCCTTGTTTCCTATGGTGTATGAAAACATTGGATCATGTTTACAACTGAATTTGTAAGTTTTTTGTCCTTAATTTGATTTCTTCGTATTTAATATTCCACTTTTATAACCTACTATTTAAATTTTATAACCTCAAAACACTGATAATATATTTACTTATAAGCCATTTGAAGAGACTGAATTCCAAAAACTTATGGAATAATAATATTATGCTGCAAAAAGTATGCTGTTGAAAATTTGTTCAGCATAGTTGTTTGGATTTCTACTTACTTTAAATTTATGGGAATTGGCAGCCCTCTTTCTTTATCCAGAGGCGAAGCCTCAGGTACTTTTCCTATTTTCGTCATATGTACAGAAAAATATAAATGTATTTATCTTAAAAGTATTTGAAATTCCTTGTGCCCACATTTTGATTCTAGTTTTAGGATCTTCTTTATTATGTGTACAGGTACTAATTATTCAAGTATCACATTTTATTAAATGTTCTGAGAGTAGTATTTGTGTTTCTTCTTAATAAGTAACAAAAAATTGAGACTAACTGTGGAAATAAAGTAACTACCTGTATTGTGTTCTATTCATTATTTTAAAATTAAAAATAAAGATTAGAATTTTCTAGAACAAAAAGTAAATGCTGGAATACTATGCCTTGGATTTGGGGCGGTTTGACTTGGTTTCTATGAGAGTTCCATCAGAACTAGATTTATGACCTACATTTTAGTTTTCTATTGCTATGTAACAAACTGTTTCAGAATTTAGTGCTTAAAACAGCAACCCTGTCTTTGCTAACATTCAGGTAGAACTTGAGTCACTGTTTTTCTGCTCCACGTGTCATCAATTCTGAAGTGATTGAAGTAAAGTGGAGGCAGGGCCTGAGTAGCCAATATGGTTTCACTCACCTGGTGCCTTCGCAAGGATGGTTTAGAGGCTTAGCCTGTCTCTTACTTTCCATGTTGCTGTTTCCTCGTGGCCTGCCTGGGCTTCTTTACCTAGGTGGGTCCCTGGAGCAAGTATTCTGAGCAACAGAGGCAAAGCTGTAGATCTTTTCAGGCCCAGACTCAAAAATTGAACAGCATAATTTTGGCTGCATTCTTTTGGTCAAAACAAGTCACAAGGTCAGTCCTGATCCAAGGGGAAAGACCTAGGCTCTATCCTTTGATGGAGGACTGGGGGGATCACACTGCCCATGAGCGTATGTATGGGTTCAAAATATTGTGACCATTATTAGAAATCCACTCTGCTACAACCTGGTTCATTTCTCTCCATTTTATCAGGTCTAGGTTTTCCTCATTTGTTGAATGAGGCAGTTGATTCATTTGTGCAGGATATAATTACTAGACAGTTGTGACAGATGAACAAAACATATTTAACTTTGGTCTTGTGGAGCTTATCTTTGGATTGGAATAGGTCAAGTTTAAGATTGCCTCTCAGAACATTCAGTGGTACTGAATATGAAGCAAAGATGGAGCCATAGTTTTTACTGGGGAGTGTGATTTGTCCCAAAGAACATTTTATTTTTTGATATAGAATAGTTTTCTTCATATTTTTAAAAAGCAGCCTGATTGCTGCAGATACTATTATACTTTATTATTTTAAAATCATTTCTATCTCCATACGCACCAAATATAAAGGAAGAGCTCCATCTCTGGAGAGTTAAATACAAGTTCAGTGAAGAAAATATGATGCACTGGTTGAAGTTCTGTGAACTAGCTACTGACAGAATCAAGGACCATTATTTTTAATCAAACTATCCTTTCATTTGCTAGGCAGATAGAGAACAAATGACACAGAGAATAAAATACTAAATTCTTTTCTGTTATACACTAACCGATTGTAAGTAAAGTAGCTCAGCTTTTTAGGGAGAGCAAAGTCTTAGGGATGAAATTATGTTGTCCAATCTGTCAACATCACCATTTACAACAAAATAAAATAAACCAATCTTGTATCACACCTTTCCTGAACCAAAGTATTTAGCCTTTTCAAAATCTTATGGTTGCAGTTTCAAAAGCAGAGTCAATTACACAGACAAATGAAACTGATGAATTAAGTAATTTGTATTCTCCCTAACTGTTTTGATGAAACTCCATAAACATGCTGTTCGTTCCATTCCTCTGAGCTTTGAATAATTTACTGTTTGTGACGATAAAAGCACGACAGGGAATACTTTAACATATGCCAGATTCAAACTGAGTGAAATATGACAGTTTATAATCTGTGAGACAGAAGATTGATCTTCGAAAAATATTTGCATATAAAGTGCCTGCTTCAACACCATAATTCTAGAAGCCCCCATGAACTGAAATCCAATACTATCACTTAATATGTTGTATAAATGATAAACAGGGTTTTTTGTTGTTTGCATATAAAAATACCTTTCTCTTCTGGGACTATTTTTGTAGGTATTATTTTAATTCATAGTGTAAAGATGAGAATTGTGGAAATAGTCACCAAAATAAAATTGCAAATACTCAGCTGGAGGGAATGAAACATTAATTTTTTTCTGAAAAATAATACATGCACAGAAACATATCAGTATGAAAATGTCCTTAGCCTTCCTCCTCTGTTCTTATTCAGACCTTTTCTATTTGAAGAATAGGGCAGAGCAGCGAGCTTTTAATTTTTGTTTAGGGAAAGTACAAGGACCATGTTTTTTTTTTTTTTTTAACATTTTTTATTGATAGGACCATGTTTTCTTTATCATTTTGTTTTGTTTTTAATTTAATTTTGATATTAGCATTCAGTAAAATTGATTCTTTAAATATACACTTCTAAGAATTTAGCATATGAATAGATTCACATAAATACCACCCTAATTAAGAACAGAACAGTTACATCATCCCAAGAGCCGTCTTATGCTATCTCTTTGTCATCACTCCTTCCTCCCACTCTTCATCTCTGACAATCACCAATCTGCATCTCATCATTATAGTTTTATTTTTTTAAGAGTGTTATAGAAATGTAGTAGCAATACAATCTGTAACCTTTTGAGACTGGCATATTTTACTCAGCATAATGCATTTGATGTTAATCCCAATCGTTGCATTTATCAGTAGTTCGTTTTTGTTGCTGCATTAGTGTTCTGTTGTGTGGAGGTACCACAGTTTGTTTATCCATTCACTCATCTAAGGACATCTGGGTTGTTTCTAGTGTTTAGTACTTAGTAGTAGATATCCTGTAAACATTCCTGTATAGGTTTTATATGGACATATGCTTTCATTTCTCTAAGGTAAATACCCAAGACTGGGATTGCTTGGTTTATGGTAGGTGTATGTTCAGCTTTTTCAGGGATTGCCAAATAGTTTTCCAGGGTAGCCGAATCATTTAGCATCCCCAACAGCAAGATTTTAGAGTCTAGTTGCTCCAGATTCTTGCTAACACTTGGCATTGTCAAGTGTATTTTATTTTAGTCATTCTAAAAGACATGTAGTGGCGTCTTGTTGATATTTCCCTAATGTTTAGTGGTGCTGAACATCTCTTCATGTGTTTTTTTGGTCATCAGTATATTGTCTTTGGTGAAATATTTTTTTTAAGTCTTTTTGCTCATCTTTAAATGAATTATTTTTTTTCTTGCTGTTAAGTTTTGAAAGTTCTTTACATATGCTAGATGCAAATCCTTTGTTGGATATGTGGTATACAGATATTTTCTTCTGGTCTGTACCTTGTCTTTTCAGTCTCTTAAAAGTGTCATTTGCACAGAAAAGTTTTTTCTTTTAATTTTGATGAACTTTATCATTTTATCTTTTATGCATCGTGATTCTAGTGTTATGTCTCAGGATGTTTTGCCTAATGCCAAGATATAAAGATTTTCTTACATGTTTTCTTCTAAAATCTTAGAATTTTACATTTGCACTAATTTTTGCATATGTATGATTTTTGTATATGAAGTATAAATTAAAGTTTACTTTTATATGTAAGTGTCCAATTGTTCCTCCACCTTTTGTTGAATAGTTTTTCTGTTGTATTTTTATAACCTTCCAAACATTAAATGTTCATTTATACGTGGTTCTATTTCTGGGTCTTCTATGTTCTTCCATTGATTTATTTGTTTACTCTGTTACCAGTACCACGCTGTCATGATTACTGTGGCTTCTTAAATTTTAAAATTGGGTAGTATAATTTCTCTGATTTTGTTTTTATTTTTCAAAATTTTTTCTAGGTGTTCTTAAATTTTAAAAAAATTCTTGGATTAAAAATAGTATAAAATATGCATTAAAAACAATTCATTAGAAAAATTCTATTTGGAATACACTGTGTCAAGCTCTTCTAAATTGAAATGTAAATAGATTTAGACTTTTGACAACTTAATTTTTGATTAAATATTTCTGTCCATAAATAGGAGATTACTTTAGTAAACTATGTTCCATCTGACTAATGCGGTACTATGCAGCTATAAAAAAATAATGAGGAGGAATTCTAGTTCTCAAAGGTCCTAGGGTACATTGTACATGAAAAAAATACAGGTACAAAAGATTATATAGAGAATGCTAACATTTGTGTAAAAAAGAAGGGAAATACAATATCATTATCTGCTTATATTTATAAAAAGTGATAATGAAACATGCGAAGAATAAACCAGAAGCTAATGAATTACTTATTTACAGGAGCAAGTGGGATTGGGAAAAGAAACAAGAGGAAAATAAATTTCTGTGAGTATTAAGTTCTTACATAGTTTTGACTTTATAAAAATGTTAATTTATAAAATAGAAAAAATAGCTACAAACAACAAAGATGGAGAAAATTAAAACTAAACTTGAATATAAGCAAAAATGAACATATATCAAATTTTTAGCATAACTTCACAGAAGAAAAAAATCAAAATAACTCTGTTACTCAATAAGATATTTTCAAAAAGCAAACATACAAACAAACAAAAATTGTAGGAAATCTTGAAATTCACCAAATCATTCTTGACTTTTGATGATCATAGAATTGATATGAGTCACAATCTTTAAAATCTCATAAATATACATTTTAGTCATTATTTCTAGAATTTTATTATTTAAAAGTTACTTTACATAATATTTGGGTACATATACACACATTTATATATATTTAGTATTGAAATCATTCCATATATAATAATTTATAATCATTTTATTTGCTATTTTATAAATTTGTTTTATAGTGGATGAGTCTAACATGAAAATGCCATGTAGAGCTGTTTTGGGAAAATGCAGTTTTCCTTAATGATTTTTTTTCTTTAAAATTTCAGCAGTCTTATGTAACGTAGTGTGAAGACTTGATTTCACACCAGAAGTTGCTTTTTGATAAAATATATATATTTGTTTTACAAACCATGCCATCTTAAGTTGAAATCATATAAACAAATGTATAACTAACTGAATGATCAAGAAAATGTAACAAAGGAACACAAATTCTCCACATTCTAGGCATTGTGTAAACCTGGGCTTATGTATTTGATAGCTGTGTGTTCATTTTCTAATAAAACTCTGTGTCCATTTTCCTTTCCAAAGGGTGTTAATGGGTGAACTTATCCAAAATTTTATATCATATATGCAGTTCTATCCATCTCTACATTTTTCTTGATACTAAACCTTGCTGTTACTGAGATACATCTGTCATTGTTTCCAGGCTTGCAGAGTTCGGGGTTTGCTGTGTGTAATTGTTCTCTGACATTGATCCAGTGGCTCCTGCCAAAAGGCACTGGCATTCACATTATCGGTCATTTTTCCTCATTGGGATTTTGTTTCCTGAGTAATTAATTTTTCTCATAAGATCATTCTCTGTAAAAAATATGCTCTGACTATACTGCAAGCAATTGATGCTGGTTATATCTATAAATTCTATATAATGGTATTAAAACATATTGTCTGTTTCTAGTATTTAATGATACACTATAATCGTTATGGTATCACCTGCGATACTGAGGTTATAGCTTTGATTTTTTAGAGCTTCTCAGGGTAAAACATTATACATGATAAATTTTAAGCAGTGCATTTTAATTTTATTTTTCAGATATGATATGTGAAATCTATTGACATATATGTGATTTACTCTAAATTTTGGCACACAAAATAGCATTCAAATACATTAAAATCAGTGGATGAAAATTCTTATGTTATGAACACTTAGGGACTCAAAACCATTTTAACTGTTAATATGAGAGAGTCAAAGCTACCTTTGAATCTTACTTTCTAAAAGTGTAGTTGAATAGTGGGAGGTGTTAGTGAAATAGTGTGGACTGAGTATGACTCAATTTTTATTGAAACTTGAGTAAGTAAAAATGTAAGTTAGAGTAATCTAAAAGTTTGCCTTTAAAAAGCAAAAAAGCCAAAAGCATTTCAAATCATTAATGAATAAATTTTATCTTTTGTTAACAATTGATTTTTGAAGAGCTGTTATTAATTTTTATATAAAATTTAAAATGCAATACATACCTTATGTTTTCTAAAATTGCTTCTTTTTATATTACCTTCCAACAATTTTTTGGCCTGAATCATAAATTTCAACATATTTTTAATTTCTTTTTGTCTTTTAGTTAGTATACCTTGTTTAGCATGAAAATTTGGAGTTTGCAGAGTAGTACATTGACTTTTCTTTGTTCTCTATCTCATTAATGGTATCTCTAGTTATTCATGTAATAGCAGTTGAAACCCTTCTAGACTTCCCTCTTCTTACTTCCCACACTAAATCATCCTTGTTCTTTTCTGCTTCAATAGTCTAATTATCATTGGAAACCATTCTTTGCTCTTCCTGCCCCTGTCTGGGATGAACATTAATTTTTTTCCCAGTTGGACATTAGTGATAGCCTACCAACCAACATCATTATTCTTTTGGTCTGTTTCTCCTCCAGTCAATCCATCAAATTGCTAACATTAGCATTCTAAAATAGAAATCTAGATTGTTGTAACATCCTCCTGCTTTGATCCCTTGCCACCACAGGGTAAAGTCTAAATTTCTTGGTTTGCCATGGAAAAATCTTTATTAGTCCATCACAACCTACTTTACAACATCCAGGGGCAGCTATTCCAGGTACTGCCAAATCTTCCCTATTCTAAGTAAACTTGAACCCATGTGGTTGAAGTTTTCATGTCTTTATCTTCTGTCTTACGTAACAAAATGCTCTTCTTTACTATTTAAGTGATACAGATTTACTTAAATTCTCTTCTCTATAAAAGTTAAGTGATTATTTAGAAGTGAATTCCTCCCTCTTCAGCTCTTCTAGATCTGTGAAGGGTACAGATCTTTATCTTTGTAACTATAACATGTTTTTTTCTGACATATAAGCATTTCACTTCATTCCTATAGATTAGGAAGCTGATGCCTCAGTGATTAAGTAATGAAAGTTAATGAAAGAGCAGAGATACATTTAAAATAGGAATACAGTTATGAACATGGTGGCTTTCTCACCAAAGCCAAAGGTTCTCACTAAAATAGAGGTCTTGCTAAGTTAAATTAGTTGATCTGAATGGTTGCTTAATGATTATCTCACTTAGAAAAAGTTTTAATTGACAATCATCTTTTGAGAAGGAGAAAAGGAAGAAAAAAAATACAAGGTTTAAATTAGTCTTTTAAGAGTACTTGTATTCAGGTTTGGTAAGACACTCAGACGTGGAAATGACGATAATGAAATGAGAAGGTTCTTATACTCAGATGGTTCCCTAGAAACAGGAGTCATAGTAGCCACATAAGGGAACCACACAGGAAAGGACTAAGATGGGTCAGGAGATACAGGGAGGGAGGGAAATTTGGGGTAGGAGCCTTTGTTGTAGTTTCCTCAGAAGGAAACAGCAAGGTAAGGTAAGCCGGTTTCGACTGACTAGTTTGAATAATTTCAGTAGCCCTGGGGGCATAGAAACGGCTTGTCTGATTCTTGACTCTTGATTGATTAAAGCAAGTGAATAATATCCAGGAGGGAGAGACCCTGATAAAGGAGGTGCTTAGGGTATGGGCCCTAGATTGACTGGCTTGAATATAAAAGCTAGGGTCACAAGCGAGTTGTTTACTATCTAGAAATTAGCTAACCCCAGGAGAGGCAGTCTCTCTAGGATCAGCAAGGCCCCAAGATGTCGAAGCATCAGAGTCCAGAAAATGAAAAACATGGGTAATACAATTAGAACTGGATAAAGCTGTGTGAAAGGAATCTCAGACAATACTGAAGTAACTAACAAAGGATGCTCATCACCTCCTCCTTGCTCTTTGGTGAGGGAAAAAAAAAATCTATATTTGCAACTGTGTGGCTTTTGTGAACTTAGGAAGTATGTCAGTTAGTACCTGCATCTGAGAGATACACCTTTGAAAGCAGAGGCTTTGTTTGCACACAGCTCAAATGGCAAGATCTTGCGATGGAAAATTGAGAGCTCTCTCTAAAGCATGGCCAGAGTAGGCAGCTCTAGCAGTGAGTGGAGAAGCAAGCACACCTCATCTACCTCCCATCCCATGACTCTCCTGCTTTCATGGCCAAGGTTCTTGAGACCCAGGTGGGGTCTGGATGATTTTGTTTTCAAACCTTTTGTGATCTGGACATTTCTTTCTATCAAATTACTATCTATGCTGTGGCAAACTCACTTTTATTTTGCTAGAGATAAAGAGTGATGAATTCAAACCTTGAAGCCAGGTAGGGTGAACACGGAAGAATATTTTTCAGACACTCTAGTTCAAAACCATTTATAAGCACTGCCTGCCTAGTGTGGTATCCCATCCATCACCCTCTGATGTGTTTAATCAATCCACTTTTGCTAATGGATAAGTAGTTACCTTCCGTTTACACTCCACTGAGGCGTTAGTGCCAGGGATATCATGACATTGACTGGTGGATCTTTTTTTTTTCATGTTAATGCCCAGATGAGGGACATGAATTAATGGAACGACAGGAAGCCAAGCTTCTCTAGCCTGAAGGATGCCCTCTTAAATTCTTAGGGGGTTAAGATCGTGATAAAACAAATATGCCCTCATTTAAAGAGTGATTCACTAGCACAGGAGACCAGTTTCAGTTAAAAATCACATTTATGCTTAGTTTTAGTCCCTACAGAAAATTAAAAGAGATTTGTGGCCAAGTTACTTTCTCAGCTGAGACAGAGAGAGTTGCATAATAACTACTACCATTGACTTTAATATAAAACAGAACATGGTTAGTAACTGTGAAATCATGAAGGATTTTGGACTCCATTAGTTTTTCTTCTCCTCTCTGGACTTTTCTGAGAGTACTCTCAGTAAAGCTGACAGTCCTACCCCTCTGTCCAAAAGAGAAAGGATTCTAGGGCCCTGATGCCTTCTCGTTCATTGCCCTTTTTTTTTTTTTTTTTTTTTTTGAAGACTTGGTAAAGCAAGTGAGAAGATGGCAGCCACAGGACTGAAGGAAGTGCTTTCAAATATGGTGCCCAGATGGGAAAAGAATGTGCTGTTGGAGGAAATGATTCTATGTGTTAACCAAATAGGTCTTTTAGGATTCAACTATGAAGAGATTCAGGAATACTTGATATATAATCTCTCAGTTAAAAAGTCCTTTTGTGTGACTCAGAGAATGACTCACATTTTCTACCAAGGATGCTGAGAGTGAAGAATAAGATGAGGAAAAAGAGAGAATAGGTAAGTTAAACCATAATCTTGGCCACAAAATAGGGGCCTAAGGGTAACAAAGGATTTCAGATGAAAGCAAACAAACACATGCACTTACACACAAAAGACTAGTAGGTCTTCTCTGAAACTCTTCTAATAGAAACCCCATCCTACTCTGTACTTACTGAGATGTAATTACATGAATGTTTTGTAAGTCATTTTGAGAAGTTATGAAATTCATCAAAGGGATCTTCCTATGGTTATCAACAGGTAAATCTTGTTTTTCCGTTTATGACTTTTCTAATGTGACTTCTAGAATATGGAAAACGTGAGTTAAAGAAATGAAAAGCAGAATGCCTGCCCTTGATGGAATAAAGAAATCCTGAAATAAAGCTCTCTTCCCACCCTCTTTAAATTTTGTAGTTACTTCTGTGTGAATACCTTCAATGTGAAAGGCGCAGAGCAGGGCCAAGAATGAAGATCGGCCGTATGTGTAATCTGTGGCTTCGAAGCTGTTCGGAGCTTTGTAGGGCAAGGCAAATAAACAGATAACTACCTTGCAAGAGAAGGGTGAAAATGCGAGATGAGTCCGATATGACTCAAAACAGGATATTCAGCCAAGCAATACGAAATATTTACAGAAAAGCTGTAGGTACTAAATCTGTCGAATTATGTGTTTTCCCAGGAATCCAACTGAGGTGACCCATTTAGTGAAATGTCCACTACACTAGTGTATTTAAGTGAATACTCCCACTTTTTCTTTTGTTTGGCATCTCTGGTGCCACCCAGGGCTTAAGCGTGCAGGAAGAGCTCAAGACATGATTTCCTGAGCTGAACTAAAACAGGAGGTGTTTGCTCTTAAGAGAACTTTTGCAATTACATCTGTTTTCCTGTTGTGTTCTTAATATGAGATTGACTCATAGCTGAGAGCTGATGCTGAAATGTGCAGCTTGCAATTATTTCTCTCCAATTCTCTTAGGGCTTTTAAGAAATTCTTATCTAAAAGTAGATAATTTTATTGACAACACAGCCTATATGCTAAGGTCATTGGTAAGTATTTTTGTTTGCTTAGTTATAATTTTAAATATATCATTTAGTAAAATTGACCATTTTTCCTTTGATGTACAGTTTTATAAATTTAAACATGTTTACATTTGTGTAACCGTCGCTGCAATCAGGGTACTGAACTATTCTATCCATGCAAAAACTCTCTTGTGCTATCCTTTATAATCACTCTCTCCTCCCCATAACCCTTGACAACTGCTGATCTCTTCTTCATAAGAATGGTATTTGAAGGATGTCAGAGAAATAGAATTATATAGTATCTAACCTTTTGAGACTGCTTTTTTTTTTTTCCACTCAGCATAATGCCTTTGGCAGTCATTTAAATTGTGTGTATATCACTAATTCATTCTTTTTAAATTTCTGAATAATAGTCCACTGAATGGGTACAGCAGTGTGTATACTCCATTTGCCCTTGAAGGACATGTGGATTTTTCCAGTGTGTGGTGTTTATTAATACAGCTGCTTGGAGCATTCATGCATATTTTCGTCTGAACATAAATTTTCATTTATCTAGGGTAAACACTCAGGAATCAGGTTTCTCTGTTGTTTGGTAAGTGTATAAGGAATGGTCTCATAGCTTTTTGTATATTTTATTTTTAAATAATTGGTTCCCATGTTTCTTTTGGATGATGGTAATGAATTGGGGATTTAGTTGAGTAAAATTAGCAACTGCACCTTCAGAGTTTTCTCAGGATAGAGTAGGTAAAAAAAACACAGGTAATTTAGACTTTGGAAAATTCAGAGACTTAAAGTTCTTAGAGAAGTGCTATTTCCAAAGTTAAATGACTAAATCTCCTTCCTTGTATTACTGCATCACATATTTTTGGGGCACTGTCCTCTCCTGCAGTGTCCCTTACAGAGTTTCTAGTGAAACAACTCTTGTCAGTTTTCATTGCAGCTGTAACCTCTGTCTACTGGTTTCCTTGTTCATTGGGGCTGGATCAGGAGATAAATCTGAATGACAAATTACTTGAGATGATCAGAATGGTCTCTCCCTTACCTCCTAATGCTAAAGACTTTGCTCCTAGCTTAAGCTGGTCACACCTGGGCCCTTACTTCTTTAAGAATAGTCCAAGATGATTTTCACTTCTCATGCAAATAGAATCTGTGACCCAACCTACCAGTTCACCAGACAAACTCAGACGCATGTACATTCCATTAGTATCCACTGCCTGGACGAACCTGGGATCCTCTCCCTCCATCCTGTCTCTTTCACTTGACTGACCAATTTTACTAGCTCTGAGATGAATGATCTACTCTCTCTTTTCTCATTTATAAAAGAAGTATCATATTAACACCTAGCATAGGGTTGCTGGGAGGCATCATGGAGTCAATAAATATTTTGATCAGCATTGAGCAAATAGTTGGTGCTCAGTAATGTCCAATTGCATTGTTATCTCCATCAAAGAAAGCTTGGAGTTAGAAATGGTGCTCTTTGCTCAGCAGCTCCCCCTACAGGAAGACCTACCTTTGCCTTTGTGAATCGTGCTTATGGGCAAATCTGTGACCGCCCACGTTCCCTTGGCCTGTGCCTTCTAGTCTTTGCGATGAGTTGTTCAGTAACTTGTTTTTAGTTGTGTTGTATACTTGAAATTCCACTGAATTTAGTCCGTTACATATTAGGAGCCACACTAGATATCAAGTGTAGAATAATATGAATATTCATAAACAATTATTTGAATATTAAATATTAATTTTTGGAGGAGTTGCATTGAACTGGACAGAATTTAATAAATTTTTTTTCTCTCACATTTCCATTTAAAGTCTTCACATCAATTATCCCCCAAATGAATTTTCAAAATTTTATAGGTGGTGGTAAATGTATTTAGGAATGTCTCCCAACATTTTACTATATTGGTATGTTTGCTCACACTCCAGTGATAGCTTTTTAAGATAAGATAAAGCTATCTGAGAAAGTTTAATTAAAAAAATGAAGTCCTAATACTTAATGATAAACAATTGTGTGTTTACAATTTGTTTTCATGATCCACACAGGAATTTAAACATGTATGGGAGGAGATGAACTAGGAAAAATAAAACTCTATAATGACTTACTTACTATAATACATGTAAGTGCCTTGTAGTATATGTTAACAGTTTATTTTAAAGTTCAATTACTTTTATATAAACTTGTAGAGAAGAATATTAAACATCCTAAGACTAATCCAAAATTAGCATTTTCCCATGTTCCATGGATGGATCATGGTATTCTTAGAAAACAAAATAAGTGAAAAGAGGAATTTTGTAGATGAGTCGACTTTTGGCATTTGATCAGAGTAGGGGCACTGGTGACCAAAATCCTGTTTTAAGTTATTTTGAGGAATTTTAAAAGAAGATTTAAAATGCTGTTTCTGTCAATGGCTTATCAAAATGGAAAAAATATGTATAGTTATGTAGTCTTCTAACTAGAATTACCATGTCTTCACAGAGGCAATGATTTTTCAAGCATGATTAGCAATACTTTTATTCAACACAAGAACAGGAAATGAATTTTACTGCTCTGTGCTTTATGGATCATGAATTTAACTGAACTAAGTCGTCAAAGAATGTGTGAAAAACTCTGCGGTAGTGGGCGGTTGACCACATTTGCTTCTGTATTTTACTAATGCTGTGTTTCATTTTGGCCAAGTCAGCTTTTCCTAGAATTAACATCTCTCCCTAAACACCTATGTCTCACCACAAAATGGTGGAACAATCGACTGCTCTGTTTACCTCGGCTCACTGAATAACACTTTCCTTGCCATTATTTTTTTAATGTGTCTGTGTGGATGAGATAAGGCTAATTCAGCAAAAACTGAGAAAGAGACTACTGCTTTATTTTTAAAACATAAACTATCCATCCTAAAATGTTGAGAACCATGAAAAGACAGTATTGCAGGTAATAGTAGCTTGAGGGACAGACACATTATTTTCTATTTTCAATTACACTTCCTGTCTACTTTCCAGTGTGTGCTTCTTAATGAGATGAATTGGGTGGTCTGGCTAGTTCAACCACAGTCCATTACTTTCACAGTATAAACATCTTTGTATTTCACAAAAAGGCCAAGTGTTGACTGCTTATAACCTCATTAATTCTAATACCCTTAAATTCAGTAGCTGTTTCAAAATGTGGAGTTACAAATCGAAGGTGAAAAAAGCTAAAGGAAATTCTTTTTTAGGTGTGGGTTGAGACATACTAACACATCAAGAAGACATCATTTATGGGTCACCCATCTTCCCATCTGTGACTTATGCTTGAGCCCTGTCCATACTGTATACATATTTTAATCCTAGCAACATGTCCTTTTTTGCATATATGTGAGGTGGAAGATTTCATACTCAGAGCATCTGGTGATAAATGCTCACTTCAAGTGTCTCACTGGGTCAAGGGCCGTAGTCCAATCATTGAGTTTGTAGAAGTTCATAGTAGAAAGTAGTCTGGCACTCAGTGAGTTCTTGCTTCCTTTGTCTCTCACATTTCTCATCTCACTTCTGTGGACTAAAATATTTATTTTTTCTTATTGAAGTATAGTCAATTTACAGTGTGGGTTAATTTCTGGTGTACAGCATAATGATTCAGTTGTACATATGTATATATTCTTTTTTGTATTCTTTTTCATTATAGGTTATTACAAGGTACTAAATATAGTTCTGTGTGCTATCCAGTAGGACCTTGTTTTTATCTATTTTATATACAGTAGTTAGTATCTGTAAATCCTGAACTCCCAATTTATCCCTATACTCTACCCCTTTTTCCCCTGGTAACCATACATTTATTTTCTTTGTCTGTGCATCTGTTCTTTTTGTAAATACATTCATTTCTGTCATTTATTTTTAGGTTCCACATATAAGTGATATCATGTGGTATTTTTCTTTTCTTTCTGGCTTACTTCACTTAGTATGACAATCTCATAGTCCATCCATGTTGCTGCAAATGACATTATTTTATTCTTTTTTATATCTGAGTAGTAGCCTATTTTATATATATATATATATATTCCATTATATATATATGTGTGTGTGTGTGTGTATGCACACACACACATACACACATACACACACCCTGCATCTTCTTTATCCAGTCATCTGTCGAAGGACATTTAGGTTGTTTCCATGTCTTGGCTATTGTAAATAGTGCTGCTATGAACATTGGGGTCCATGTATCTTTTCAAATTAGAGTTCCCTCTGGATACATGCCCAGGAGTGGGATTGCTGGATCATAAGATAACTCAATTTTTAGTGTTTTGAGGAATCTCCATACTGCTTTCCATATTAACTGCACAAAATGTTGATTCTTAATGCTAATTTGCTAACCGAAAATGCATTAAGACATGAATCACAAATAGGTCAACAGTGATCATTTAGCTGTGGTTCCTCCAGGAGGGAGCTGAGTTTACAAAGCTATGGCAGGCATGATTGGCTATGAGGGGTAGAATATTGGGATAATGGTCATTCCAGAGAGAGTTGACGTTGTGACAGGGAACTTTTGGAAAGGAAAAACAAAAAATTTAGAACTCACAGACATGTAATTACAAAGTAGACAAATTTCATTTTTTGCTTGTTTGTTTTGAATAGAGTGGTGATATGAGGCTTGCATGGATGTATGAAGCCAGTGCAGAAGGAAAGCCTACCTTTCCTCTCAAAATAGCTCACGGATAAAGTCTCCCTTGCCTCATTTTTATTACAGTTATATGTATTTCTAGAAGGTTTTTCACTGTTAAGGAATCTTCCCCTCTGTTGGCTCTCATACAGGAGGTTGTGAATTCACTATTTTCATTTTTATCAATTCAGTAATTAGAATGCTGTGGTCCTACAGAATGGGGTCTGGGAAAGAACAACCTTAAGGTCCAATAAGTAGTTACAAATTTGGTAAATTAAGTGACTTCCACTTTACACTTGTTTAAGGACTTTGTCATCTTAATGCTTACATTCTGATTTATGGAAGAATGCTTTAAGATATAATGATATTCCCTTGGTGACATCTCTGATTGTGGTTGGCAATTTTTATTAAAAACATTACTTTAAAGAAACTATGTGCATCTCTTTTGTTTTTCAAATAATGAACAGTTTACACAGAATAAAACATGTCTCTTGATAAAATAACCAGGGGTCCCTTTGAAAATCTGATGTAAAAATCATATTACTTTAATTTGACATAATGGTTTTTATTCATCTATTTAAAGATCTCTTCCTTTTACTGTTGTTAGTATTTTTAAATCAAAGGCAATTCAAATTCAAGTATAAAGTTAATGCATTGAGGATTTAATTGGTATATATTTGAGGGTTTTTAAAAAATGAAGAAATCAAATTATATCTGCTTGTTACATTTATCTATAAACATGATCATTTCAGTATTTCACTACCTACTCATATTTTTATTAGATATTTTTCTTTTTTCTTTTGCTGCTAGTTTAAATGCATTTGTTACAATGTTTAAAACATTTTTTAAAAGCCTGTCAATTTGTAAGAACACAAGTGATTTAGAATTTTTATCCTCACTTGAAAAGGGAATTATTAAGTTCAGTACTGCCCAGCATTGATTGATTGAATGCTTTGAGAAAGAAACAAAAATCTCATTGGTTTTTGAGCTTTTGTCTAAGCCAGAACTTCCTCAGACCCATGACATAAAATCATCAGGGAGATAGCTCTAAGCAACAATTTAATTGTTCTATAACTGAAAGAAACATAAAAATCCCCCCTTCCTTTTTTCCCTCATAACAAAGCTGTTGATTTATATATGCAGAGGGGAAAATTTAGATAGAAGAGAATGGAGAGAAGCACTCATTTTTTGTTTTTTTTTCCAGCATTGGTGACTTACAAATTAAATTGCATAGCATTTTTAATTTTCTGCATTCCAAATGCCTCTCTCTCTCTCTCTCTCTCTCTCTCTCTCTCTCTCTCTCTCTCTCTCTCTCTCTCACTCTCAGTTTCTCCTTAGCATTTATCCAGTTCAGGTAAAGCTTTATGAAGGGGTGAAGAGAAAAAGAGGGAACAAAATTTCCCTTGAAGTTTTATATGTTTAAATGTTATGAAGGAGTTATCAGCTAAAAAAGTGATTTATTTGTTCTTCTGTAGAATAATATTGACAAATTTAAACTTTTTCTGAATGCTTCTGTCAGTATCCATGGCTCAATTTCTGGTCATTCACTTATTTGTTTATAAGGCAAATACCTAATGGGAATTTTCAATGAATCATGGTGTAAATACTCCCACCATAGCCAATTACGAGGACTGTGCTGGACAGCCCCTGTGTATTTGGCAGGGAACAAGATGGACACGGACCTATTCCAGATGGTTTATGTTTGTGAATATAGGAAGACATAAATTAAACTAAAAATTATACAAAGCAATAGCAATTGTCATAAGCACGACAGAAAAAAGAAGTACAAATTGAACACATAAAAGAAGGACAGGATAAAGATTGGAACTGGGTAAGGTTTTATAAACCTTATAGAACTAACTTAATTATGAAGAATTCCACCCACTTCAGCTAACTCTGTACAATAACTATGTACATGCATTTTTAGGCTTAAGTTAATTCTCTCATGAATTTCGATAACTTAAGAAAATAGACAGAATGTACATATGCAAGTTTAAATAAATATACATAGATTTCCGAGGTATAAGGGTATGTAGCTCACAATTTACAAATATAAACTCACCATATTCTTTGTTGTAAATTCTAATATGCAATTGATTCTTTGAGAATGCTTTCATTGCTTTTTGCTGGACTCTATGTCGCTAAACTTTGGTTGTAAATGCCAAATGAGTATAATCTTAACATGAATATCGGTTGATATTTTTACTTACATTGACAATTAAGACTAAAGTGAAATAATGAAAATATATGCTGGAACTTCATAGTTCTTCAGTGACTTGAGCAACTTCTTTGCTGAAATAGATAGTTTTAGAATATTGCAAAGATAATTCCTTGAATGTTTGTGCTGTTCACAATGTGAATGTAAGCTTGCAGACTTTTAAGTTTAATCTATATTGTTAATGTTTCTCCATTACTTTCTTAAGTCTAGACCATAAGCAAAACAGTAAATTGAGCCCTGACTTGTAGCATTTGGCAGTTTTCATGGTGTTGTGACTTCCATGGTGACCAATTTCATAGCAACGTGGTTACTGAACATGGAGTTGGAAAAAGATGTGAAGTAGCACAATGTTACGTAGTATTGCCACCCTACACATACAATAGTAGAAATAAGCTCAAGAGCATAGATGGATAACAAAATACGGGGCAATTATCAGGAAGTGATGAGTTTTGTGTATTTATACTTTATTTAATTTAGCAAAAGTGCATGAAATTCCTGAAATATTAACAATCAAGTGACTCTAACACACCACTGATGGGTATTTAGTAAATAAACTATTCTGGAAAATTGATCACTACAAACCTCAGTTCTGACTCAAAGATTTTGTAACTCATGGTGTTCTTAGAGTTGTTTGGGAAGTATTAAGTGTGTTCATAGGCCCGTGGAGAACAACATGAAGCTCAGAGTTTGGTGTACAGGTGCAAGATTTTGGTAGTAGGTTTCTTATTTTGCCTTCAGATTCTAGCGATACTTTGTCATCTTGGTAGGCAGAACTCACTTTCACTTTGGTCACTTATATTTGAAGCTTAGTCACTCTGATGGAACAGATACTTTGTACATTCAAAATGTCCTGGAGTTTATGTTCCAAACATTGCCACAATTATTTTAATGCTACAGTTTCTAACCCCTTTGGTCACAGGTGAAACTGATAATTCTCTCCATTGTGACCTCATTGCATCTTACGTACATATGTAGCCTCTTTAACTGTATTTTTTGAAGATGTTCATGTTGTTGACTATAAAATACATTTTGGGAGATTTTGGACACTATATGTATTTGACACACTAGTTATCACTCATGAAGAAAGTTATAAACAAATATGTGAATGAATGGCCAAAGAGTTGTTTTTCCTGATTTGGTAGATGTTCTAGCAATGAGCATGTTCTGTGGGGCTGATGTTTTCATATGCATTGGAACTGTAGGCCAAAGTTGCAGGTGTGTGTCTTATCTTCATTACTTGAAAGTAAGCTGATTATTTTGCATAATCCTTTTGTATAAACTAGTTCCAATATTAAATATTTTGTCTTGTCAGTCAAAACATCTTGTCTTCTGGATATTTTTCAAGAAAATTCTATAATTGTAATTAATATCTTTATGATTGAAGACTGGTGATATCTACCCATATGCCGTACTAATCATCCTCTTCATTCATTTATTGAGCACATATTATGTGGGAAATGGAAGACTGAGCCTGGGAGTCATAGACATGAATAAGACACAGTCTGTGTCTTTTAAGCACTGGATGACCTGATGATGAGGGAGATGAAAAGGCACATTGGCAATTATAAAATGTAGTAAGTGCTGTTATAGAACTGCAAACAGACTGTCCTGGGAACAAACTTGAAGCAACTGATTTTATCTTACTATTCAGACTACCCGCAATTTACAAAGAAATTATAAAGGGAGAAAATGGAGCTTTTAGGGTTAAGAAAGTAAATACTTTCTGAAATATTTTATAACACTTACCATCTTTCAGATTCTGAAGGAGTTAGTATTTTGTTTTTTGTTTTTATCTTTTACACAAAGTTACAAGTCATTCAAGACTACACTTTATATTTTTAGTATTTTGATTCCTATGGAATGTTTTAAAGTTAGAAATAACACTATTTATAATCTTTTCAAAAAGTACAGAGTCCTAGGAATAGCTGAAACAGTGTCACATTCTGAGTGACTATGAGTTTAAACTATTTTTCAGATGCCGGTGGGCTCCTACTCAGTGGAAGTTGTACAGAGAAGTAATAAATGAATAAAGGAAGGAAGAGAGAGGAAGGGAGGGAGGGATGAGGAGAGAGATCCCCCCACACTGAATTTCACTTTCTGTAGTTGAGGGAATAGTGTAGTGAATCGTATCTATTTACATTTCTATGTGCACAGCCAATATAATTATGTAACTAATATCATAGTGTAATGTTGTATAAATTAGAAACTGAAATAGGCTGTAAACTGTATATTCTTTTCTCCTGGTTATACAGGACAAGTTTCCACATTAAGCATTTAACTTTGGGGGCAAAATTTAAATATATCAATATTATTTTTATTAAAATAGCCTATTCTTTATTCTCAGAGCCCTTTCTCTACAAAATTGGCAGCCACCTCTTAACTGTAATGTTAACACAAACTATATAATTTATGTATCATCTCTCGTTCTCCTTCTTTCCATCTGTCTGTTGGTCCATCCGTCCGTCCATCCATCCATTTTATCTACCTATCTACTTACCTACTAATAGACCTACCTATCTTATGTTCTATCATCTATCACTGTCTATTTCAGCCTCTCTCTCTCTCCTATCTGTCTATGTTTCTTTCCCCTGTTTCTAGCGAAAACTGTCTCTAAAACAATTTTCTTATTTGCCTCATCTATAGGAAAGGGAAGATAAATGCCTGTCAGTTGGTTGAATGAGATTATAAAGTAACTGAGAAAAAAAAAAGCTAACACTATGCTGAGATATAGTCTATAAATTAAGTCCACTAAGAACCTAATTAACCCCCTCTAACAAATTAGAGCCCTCTAAACAGAGTCAGCATCAGCAAAGCTAAAATTTACTGAGCCCTTAGTACACGCCAAGTACTTCTGCTAACATTACCTGATTAAATTCTCACAACAGAAACATATGAGGTCATAACTGTTTATAAGGAATAGGCACAGAGAGGTTAAGTGACTTACCTAAAGCCACAAGGGTAAGTGGAGGAGCCAGAATTCAAACCCAGGCAGTCTGCTACAGGCATTGCATTTTATTGAATTTGGAGACTGCTAAGTCTCCTGGGTATGTGAAATCCATAAATGGCCTCAATAATTGTTTTTCTAGTGTAATGGAGCATTTTATTTAATTACAAAACAGATAAATGTTCTACTGCTTAATTTATATGTGTAGTTTATATAAAATATGCAAGCAAATGTGAATTTATTTTTTAGCCCTAACTTTTAAGGGAAACACTATTTGGAATATCCCATGTTAAGGAATTTCCTGAATTAGGCATGACTTGATATTGAAATGTTAATAATGTAAAATACACAGTTTGCTGGCCATATGCATGGAACTGTTTACTTAAGTCATGAATCAAAGAAGGATAAACATTAGTGTAGATGATATAGCTGCATAGATAATTGGTAAAGTAAAGTAATACGACAAAAATCATTGCCGAACTGTTCCCTTAAGGTGAAACAAAAAGATAAAATTAAGTGATTCTGAAAAGATTTTGTTGTTCCTCATTTATAACTTTGACCTGGAACTCTTCTAGTTCTAGTGCCATTTCTGCTCACAATTAACACATATAAATTGGCACTTCAGCAAAATTTAAAATTACTATAGGTCACGGATCACTGTATCCCTTGGGAATTGCTGAAATTACAAATGTCAAATCCATGAATGTAAAGATTCTTGGGTAATCTGCATTATAGCACAAACATCTTCAAAATCAGGGAGTAATTTTGTGCCAAGAGAAATGTTAGTAAATTATCTTTTCCAATAATTAATCAAAATGTGAATGTGAGCCTTTTATGGCTTATTTAAACTATTGAGCTGTGATTCTTCATTACCTCCCAATATGTAAGTTTTTATTATACATCACTTACAAACATGGTTTGTTGAGAATAATTTATTTTTATTACTATTAATCAACCCTTAGGACTTACTTCAGAACAAAATAAAGAGGATATTTTTAAAGACCCAGAAAACAAAGACACCTAGGGCCTGAGGCCATCCAAAGTAAATACTTACATATGTCTAGTGAAAAATAGATCATCTTTTTTTTTTTTAACTGACACTTAAATTAAGATTACAGGTATTAAAAGGTTTTATTTCTTATGGGCTATTTCAACATAATATAAACTTTCTATCCTCACCTTAATCTCAGCTTTTAAAATGAATACCTTACATTTTATTATGTCTACTTCTCTAGCATGAAAATGTACTCTGTTTCTCTGCCCTGTATCATCTTTTTGGATGTACATGTTGTTCTGACTTTCTTTTTTTTTTTTTTTTTGTAGCTATGAAATGCCAAAGTATTTCTAAAATACAACTTTAGGAGTTGCTTAGCTCTTAGTGTTGGAATCGTTGGCATCTGCAGTTCTATAAACATTTCTCACAGTATCAGTGTAGAAAATGCAAGATTTCTCAAAGGTCAAAGAGATTCTCATCAGTATCAAAAAGTGATAAAGTTACATGAGGGAAGTGTGGAGATCCTGAATTTAGGAACTGTATACTATATACAAAATAGGAGGTAGGGTCTATTGACCTCAACTCTTTTATTGTTCTTACCCTGGTCCTGTCTTATTTCATCTTGGGAGATATAAATATATATAAATATATCTCCCAAGATGAAATATATATATATATATATGTATATTTTCCAGTCAAGTAACTTCCTTGTTGAAGCCATTTCTGCAGCTGTTTTTAACAATGTGTGTCCAGATGACGTTTTCTTCTTCTTAGAAATTTTATTGCAGAAAATCTCTGAGTTTAATTAAATGTTATTTCTAGTCTTATTTATAATTTTCTTTTCAAAAGAAGGAATTGTAATTAATGTGTCTATGCAAGAGACTTCTTCCTGAATTGCAACTTTTAGATGTTGAAAACAATTCAGATGTATTATGTTTCTCTGGAAATAAATACTTCTTGTGTTATATTTCACTCATTCTTACATGAGGAAAATCTAATTAAACTGATACTAAATATCGCCAAAGTAAATGTAGGTGATAATGCATCATTTCTTTGCTTAGTTCTATAAGAAGCTAGGATACATTAGGCAATGTTCTTTTTAAATTTCATGCACTTAGAATAAAAATGTATTTACAAACAAGAAAGTTGGAGGAACCAAAAATAAGAGAGCAAATCTTAGTATCTTTCCTCCTTACTTCACACTAGGTGAAGGAAGGTATCAATCGAAGTATTCAGATCTTTGTATGTAATCAATCTGCTTGAACTGTTTTTCTTTTTTTGTTTTTTTTCCCCTGTGTTCAGAAAGTTTGTAATTCATATGACAGATACAGGGTAATTTTCCTTAATAGACTGAGAACTCTTAAAAACTACTATGGAAATCCTTAATAGAAAACAAAGAAACGGGTAACATTTTTTTTTTTTTTTGAGATTTCCATTTTTTAAAACTTTTAATTCTCTGATATGAAGGGCTATATCCCAGTCACCCCAGTCTGAACATCTTCCAGTTCACCACCTACCACTGAACAAAACATTCTAGAAAGTTTCACCAACTCAAAGAAGCCTGGACTTTCTATTTCATCCACAGACAACTCTATGATTCAGTGAAATGAACCCTAGACTAGGAGTCAGAGAACTACATTCCAAACCCTACTGCCTTACATATTAGCTGTGTAGCCTCGGACCTATTACTAACCTCTCTGATCCTCCAATTTCCTTTCATTTTTTTTTTTAACACCTTTATTATGGTATGGTTTTCATACAGTAAACTACATATATTTCAGATGTACAACTTGATGAATTTTGATAGATGTATATACCCATGAAACCACCACCACAATCAAGATAGCTAACTTTTCCATCACTCCCCAGGAGGTGCAAATTTTGAGTTCCCAATTTATCCCTTCCCACCCCGTCTGCCCTCTGGTAATCATGTTTGGTCTCTATGTCTGTGAGTCTGTTTCTGTTTTGCAGATAAGTTCATTTGTGTCCTTTTTTTTAGATTCCACATATAAATGATATCATATGACATTTTTCTTTCTGTGCTTGAGCTGTTTTGACTAAATTGGGTAATAAAGCAAATCAATTGATGTAAGTGATTGACAGAATATTTAGCCATGACATTTTTAGATATAGCCTTACTTACTATCTCTAGGGGTATTTCTAGACTTATGCTTGTACAGTACATAATACTACTAATACTGTTGTGATTAGAACAGATTTGTGCAATTAAAATGCTACTTTAATGATATCATTTGGGTTTAGGGGCTCATTCTCATGTTTTCTGACTTTTCCAACATGTTATTTCTTATGTTTTTCTTCCTCTCAGAGAAAACTCCTTTTTTATTTTTCTTTTCCTCTTCCGCTTGATTTATTTTCTCTTTCTTGCCTTTATGCCCTTGGCCTTCAAAGTTCTCTTTTATTTCCCTGCCATGTTTTTGGTTACAGATTTTCTGCCTATATTCTTAGAACCTGGATGAGTGTCATTCAATTTCTTTGCTCAGATTTGCAGTACCACACAACAGGCAATACAAGGCTTTGATACATCTACTTACTATTAATAGATAAAAACTAAAAAGATGCCAAGGAAATCCAAAAGTGTGAGCTTCTGTAGCAGTGTCTGATTAAATAGGGAGTCATAAAGGTTAAAAACCAATACTAGGCATTACAGGAATAAAGTGAATTGATCAACTCAGGAAATCTAGATCTAAATGTTTTCATGCAAATGTAACATTACTGAGGAGTTTCTCTCTCACTAACAGAGCATGACATGGTATATCCGCATATTAGAATACAAATTTTTTCTTATTTCAATTAGAAATAGAATTGAATTGTGTGGTTGTCCACCAAAATCCAATCTCCATTTCTTCTACAGTGTTAGGACCTTCCAATTTTAGAGAGGCACATTGGCTGCCCAAAATAAAAGCTAAATTACCCTGACTCCTTTTTAGAGAAGCAAGATCAAGTGTCCATGACATATAATGAGATTTAAGGGAAATTGTTTGAGTTAAATTTTGAAAGGTATACTTAAAGAATAGAGACATGTCTTCCTGTTGCCTGGATATAGAGTAGCTAGTTTGGACCATGAAGTGAAAGCTGTCAAAGTTAATGAAACAAGACAGAAGCTGTGTCCTGGATGATTGTGGAATGGCTAAACCAGATTAAGAGTGCTCTGGTTATATAAAAAGTAAATGAATTTCTATATTGCTTAAGCCATTGCTTATTTTTGGTTTTCTGTAGCTTTTAGGTAAACTTGGTTCTAATAAATATAAGCTTCTACTTTTCATAGCAAAAATTAGAAATTTTAAACCATTTTGCTTTGAAATATTTTGCATAGATAAATCCCATTTCTTCAGTTTGCGTTTGTGTGTCTGTCCTGGGAGCTACTTCACTGTAGCAAGCACTCACTACAAGACCTAATGGCTCAGAAAGGCATCCTTTAATTTCCAGCAACAGAACACTAGAGAAATGGGTTTTGTCCCTTTGTTCATTTCTCAGGCTCTTCCCTCGACCTGCTGTAACCCTATTCTTTTTTTCTATTCTCCTCATTTTGCATGCCTTCCAGCTGCACATGACCTAAAACTAGAGCCCAATTCTAGAAGCCTTTGTGTCCCTTAATTACACCTTCCAATCTGTCACCAAGTGCTGTCAATTCTACCTTCAAAACTTTTGTCCTATTTGTCCCTGACTCTCCATCTCTGTCTATTTTCAGAGTGCCCTGCCTCAAGCTTTATCACGTCTCCCCAGCCACGGTGCCCCTACTTTGTACCCTGTAGCTCTTTTCTCTCCATCCCACATTGTTACTGTCATCAACCCAGAGAGATGGAGCATGCACTTTGAATGTGGTGCTTACTACTCAGAAGTCTTCAGTGATTTCTCATCACCCCCAGAGGTGTTTACATTCTGTGTTCTTATGAGCCATAGGGTCCACAGAGTTGCCTCTCTGGTCCTCAGTGTGGATGTCATGTTAGATGAGGCAGGGCTTGGGCCACCCTGCCCTTCCTCCTCCACACACACACTTGCACAAGGTAGCGCCCCTGGAATTTATTCTCCAGTAGCCTGGATGGTCATGTCTTTGTTGAGGATTTTTCTTTCATCTTAAAAAAAACATGATTTCCATAAATTTTGTTAGAAGATAAGCAATTTCTTTTAGTATTTCAAAGATGTTTTCTTTGAGTTGTGTATTGAATTCGGTCATAATATTATTTTATTTTTAATACACAATTTTCATTCTCTGTTTTATCATTCATTAATCAGTCTTTTCAGAAGTTATCCATTTTATTTATTTACTTTTAAAAACCCAACCTTAGGTTTTAGTAATGTTTTCTCTTTTTTTGTTGTTATTTTTCTCTTTTTCTCTTTTAAAAAATTCTCAATTTGTTTAAAAATTGTTATTTCAATCTTCTTTTCAGGGTGTAATTTCTTCTTATCCCATTTAGATTAAGTGAAGATAATTATCTTCCTTCCTTCCTCCCTCCTTCTCTCTCCCCCTTCCCCCAATCCTTTCATCTTTTTACACTTTAAATAATTACAGCATTCATGCTGATAGGTTTTCCTTAGAGCTTTTGCTGTATAACATAGATTTGGGTGTGATCTAATCTGCTTTTAATCACTTTGTGTATAGTTAGAAATTTCATTTTAATTTTAATCCAGGAGTTATTTAGGAAAAGTATACATTTCTAAGTATTAAAGTTTGATTGCTTATAAATCCAAGAATGTAGTCTGTAAAAGCACTCTGTATTCTTAGACTATCTCTTTGCTTTGAATGTTCTGTTTTCCTGGTATCCTTGTAATCTTTAATGCTCTCTCTCTCTTTGATTTAGTAAATGAATAGTTGCATTTTAATAGAGGAATTTAACCCATTCAGGCTTTTTGATAACTGATTATTTCTCAAATGTGTTATTTTATGAATTTTTCAGAAATGCACCAGTGTTACTTACTTTTCCTATATTGCTCTTCCTTGTTCTTAAAAAGTGCCGATGAAATGCCACTACTTCTTAGCTCTGGTGGGTGTTTCCCACTGCAGGGATTATTTCTTTGGATTTAGAAGCAGAAACATGTAGTTTTTGTGCTCCTCTTCCTCATTTCTCCCTTCTCTCTGTTTCTCTCCCTCACTTTCTTTTTCTCTATGTGTATGTGTTTCTCTATTTCTGTCTCTCTTTCTCACTTTCTCTCTCACTGTCTCTCAACTGTGAGCTGTCATGAATGTAGCATCCACAACACTTCATACCTATTTTATAGTTCATATTCTTGATCACAGGTAACGGAATTGATTGGAAAGATATAAGGTAACTTAAAGAACCTGTGGGTATGCTGGGGGACCCAGTATAGATAATGAACATGAGCCAGAACAGTGTTTGCAGCCAATAAGCAATGAGTTAAGATGCTGTTGTTGCTGCCTCCATTACAGGGCACTCATTACCACTTACTTCCATTGCAGGAACGAAGTGCTCTCACTGCTGAACTGTGGACTTTTCATTGGCACCATGATTAATATCAGAGCGCAGCACTTCCTCAAGGTAAGATTCTAGTTCATATCTCCATATTTTGGAAGCCTGGAGAGGGTAGAGAAACCATTTGCTTTCTTGACTTCCTGCTTAGCATCAACCTGACACAATGATGGAGTTTCATACATTACGAAGAATCTTTGAATGCCTAGTGAACACATAGGATATTTCTCAGGGCTTTGTGCTTTATTCAACAAGATATTTAGCACCTATTATAAAAATATATGCAATGCTTATTCCAAGTAATGACATTCCTGATTTATCTTATAAATTATTTAATATTTTACTTTCCTGTTAATAAGATATAAACATATTTAAAATTGTGATGAAAAGTTTTAGATGCAATCTTAAAAATATCAGTTGGACATAGTATTTTTTAAAATTTTATTTAGAATTGTAAAAAAAAGGAAACCATTAGTCTAGGAGAGTTTGAAACTGAGAGTAGCCAGAGTAAGAAATACAATAGGATTACAGATAACATGGAGGGTCTACTTGAGGCAAGTGAGCTGGGGCTACAAGCAACATTACTGTGATGTCTTCCTCCAACTGTGCTCAGATGCCTGGGCACAGCCACACCTAGGTGAAGAGTTGTATTTAGCCTATGGTTCATTTTTAAATGAGTACAAAGAAGCAGAAGAGGAGAAACTGAGTTTGAAGATGGATTTTAAGGAGTGATTATAACGCTTCCTCAAGAAACATAAGGTTTTAGAAGGAAAGCATCCTTGACCTTGAATAGCACAGGTTTGAACTGCATGGGTCCACTTATGCACAGATTTTTTTCAATAAGCACATACTTCAGTTACTACAGGATCTGTAGTTGGTTCAGTCTGTGGATGCAAACCTTGGAAACTGAAGGCTGACAATGAAACTTTAGCATCTACAGATGTTGGTGGGTCTTGGAACCAGTCCCCTGTGGATACTGAAGGCCAGCCGTAAATGTAAGAGGAAAAGGAGGATGTTAATATCAATAGATTGCTGGCCAGATACAAATGATTGTTCTAGTCAAGGTATTAGAGATAATAAGCTGGTTAACTAATAGGTCAGGTTTGAAGAGTGGGATTATTGTATGACAATGTATAGGGTATGACCTTGAGTATGAGTGGCTAAGGTGAAGTGGAAATCAAGATAAGTGAAAGAAAGCAGGTCAAGGAAATGTTAAATCAGCATATTGGAAGGATCACTTATATGTATATTGTATGTGTGTATATTAGTTTCATACTAATATATAAGAACTGTGTGTGAGTTTTATATTACTAAATGATGAATTCCACAAATTTGGTGGCTGATAATCAATACCCATTTATTTTCTCACAGTTTTATAAGTTACAGGTTTGGAGTGGTGTAACTGAATTTTCTATTTGGGGGTCTCATGAAGCCTAAATGTTGACTAGGCTGGGCTTTTTTCTGGTGGCTGTAAAAAAGAATTCACTTCTCAACTCATTTAGTTTATTAGTCGATTAAGTTGTTTGTAGTTGTGAGACTGTTTCCTTGCTGGGTTTGATCAAGGATCTTTTCATTTTTCTTGGCTCTTAGATAGTCCTTAAAATTGAACCCCTCCATCTTGAAAGCCAGCAACAGTGTATTGAATGTTTCTCATGCCCCAATCTCTCTGGCTTCTCCTTTTGCCTTCCTTTTCTGGTTCTTCCTTTTTAAGACTTTATTTTTTAGAGCAGTTTTATGTTCACAACAAAATGGCGAGGAAAGCAGGGGGATTTTCAATATATTCCCTGCCCCAAACTTGCATAGCCTCTCACATTATCAGCATCACTCAACAGAATGGTACTTTTCTTTTTTTAACCAAGGATAAATACATCTACAATAACATCATAATTACCAAAAGTCCATAGTTTACATTAGGATTCACTATTGGTGTGGTACATTTTACAGGTTTGGACAAGTGTATAATGACACACATGCATCACTGTAATATTATACAGAGTATTTTCATTGCCCCCCAAGTCTTCTGTACTTCTGCCTATTCATCCATACCCCTTCACCCCAAGCCCTGACAACCACTGATCTTTCTATTCTCTCCATTGTTTTGCCTTTTCCAGAATGTCGTATGTTGGAATCATATATTATGTAGCATTTTCAGATTGTCATCTTTTACTTAGTAATATACATTTAAGGTTTCTCCATGTTTTTGCATGGCCTGAGAGTGCATTACTTTTTAGCACTGAAATTATTCCGTTGTTTGGATGCACTACAGTTTTTCTATCACCCTCTTAGAGATATCTTGGTTGCTTCCAAATTTTAATAATTATGAGTAAAACTGCTACAAACATCCATGTGCAGGTTTCTGTGTGGACATAAGTTTTCTGTTCCTTTGGGTGAATTTCAAGGAGCATGATAGCTGGATCATATGGTAACAATATGTATGGTTTTATAAGAAACAGCCAAACCATCTTCCAAATGGCTGTACCATTTTGCATTCTCACCAGCAATGAATGAGAATTCTTACTGCTCCACATCTTTCGTTATCAGTACTCTGGATTTTGTCATTCTAATAGATATGCAGTAGTATCTCATTGTTGTTTTAATACGCATTTCCCTGGTGAGATATGATGTGGAGCATCTGTTCACATGTTTACTTGCCATCTGTATATCTTCTTAGGTGAGATGTCTGTTAAGGTCTTTGGCCTATTATTTAATTGGGTTGTCTGATTTCTTATTGTTGAGTTGTAAGAGTTCTTTATATATTTTGGGTAATAGTCTTTTGTCAGATGTGTCTTTTGCAAATATTTTCTCCCAGTCTGTGTCTTGTCTTTTAATTCTCTCAATATTGTTTTTTTGCGGAAGTATGTATTTTTAATTAAATCTAGCTTATCAATCATTTCTTTCATGGGGCATGTATTTAGTTTTGGTTTTTTTTTTTTTTTTTCCCCAAACACATTGATGTTGATGACTATTGCCTCACTCAGGTAGGAACATATTCTGAAGTGGGAGAAAGACACTTTTCATTGTATAATCTTTCTTGTTTGAATTTTTATCCCACTTTTATATTTTCATACATAGAAAAATGATTAAAAAATGAAACTACAAGACTCTTAATTTAAAACCTATTTCATGAGGTTCTCTTTTCTATTCCTTGTTTTAGAATGTTGTTACATCTACAATTACAAACTGGTAATTGATGGCACAATTCTGAAGATGGTTTAGAATTGGGAGAAGTTAAAAATACCTTGTATTTTTTTCATTAGAGTAGTATTGTTACTAATTCAAAATAAGACTTTATCCTATCAGTAATGAGCAACAACTTCACTGATTCTTTGCTCCTATGATTTTAAAATTAGAAATAAGAAAATATTATTGTGGTTATCCTAATAAATTAGCTGCTGGTTTATAATACAAACTCTAATGATTCTGTAGAAAACCTGCATTGAGCTGAAAATCAGTATGTGGCACTTGGACAGCAAGAGTATATAAATGTTTTCTTAAAATTATTTAATATTCATTGATGCCTGTTATGTACTAGATACTTAGATATTGCAAGGGCTGTGTTTATTCATCATTATTCTCTCTTCCTTTATTTCTTAATTCATTTATCACTTATTTATTGTCTCCAATATTTTAGGAACTTTTCTAATTCTTTAGATTAAATTTTCATAAGGACTCAATTATGCCCTGCTGTAGCTTATATTTCATTTGTGAGGAGGGCAGACAAACCAGTAAGCCACAAAAAGAGAGAGTGAGAGGAGAGAAAACAGTAGTAAGATAATTTTGAGCATGTAATAGAACCTAAAAAAAAAGCAAAAGGGGTTAATTTGAATGGCAGACACTAGTGGGAATGGGGATGAGGTTGGGGTTGGAGGTGGATTGTGGAGTCTCATAGCTTATGACAGTTAGAGGGAAAGTACCATATGATGAAATAAAGGTTCAGAGCGTTGAAAGGGTTTTATTTTCTTAATATTTACTTCTCTGTTCTTTTCAGCATTTTTTTTTGGGGGGGGGGTGTAGGTAAATTGATTTATTTGAGGATACAAGATTGCCATTATCATAGAGAATTTAATGAAAGGGACTCTGAAATTTATTTAAAGGCTGTATCTGTTCCAAGTTAAAGCAAATCATGAATTTAATCAAGCCAGAGGAGACAACAGTTTAATGAAGCTTTTATTTTGGACCATGTATTTTATTGACTCATGTAAAAACACTCTTGAAATGCCTATTCTTACTGATTTTATCTTTTATGATTGCAGGCTTATTGACTTTTGTGTAATATCAATTCATTCATTCAATCAATCTTTCATATATTCTAAAAATTACATCTACTTACAGGTAGCAGGGACCACAGCTGAAATTATGTCTTAGAAATCTAGCATTTATTTATTTCTTATAGTGAGAAAACTAGAGGGAGGTTGGTTAGTAGCTTAAGGTTTCATCCTTCTGGCTTTCTATTCCATTGTCATAATATGCTGGCATTTTGGTCCTGGTCCTCAAGATGGCTGCTACACCTCTAGGAATGGCAGGAAAAGTCAGTGCCAGAGCAGAAAAGCAAAAACATTCCTAGAAATCACTTGACAGGCTTCTGCTTTAGTCTCATTGCCTAAAACTGAGGCCCATGGGCACCCCAACCGCAAAGAGTTCTGAAGAAGCAGGAAGTAGGATTGGGAATGTCTTAAAACAATCTTTATACATTTTCTAGAGCTTGATACACTGATGCTCTCAACAAAATCAAGGAATATGGATAACAATGAACATTAGGCTGTCACCTATGAGTAATTTGCCACAAATTCTACTTATATTATAAACCATTGAAAAAAACCAACTATTTTATCCATTGTATTAAAAAAGTTTTTTGCAAAAATGTTGTTTGGAGTAAGAATACGTGTTTTTACTGGTTGGAACACGCAGAACAACCCCATTAAAACAAGCAGGTTTTAATGGTACCATCTGATTTACTCTTGAAACTACATCACTGCCCTATATATTTTAATTATGATATTACAATATTATTATAACAAAAATAAATTGTATTATTTATATTTATCTTTTAAATTATTTTGATTACTGTTGTAAGAAAGATAAATTTCTCACCACCAAACTTCATACACTTAAATATGTATAACAAATGGTTTAAGTTCAGAATTTGAAATTTATTTGCAAAAGTGGAATTTGCTGTCACTTTTAATCTGTCATTGGTATCTGAAAATTATTTAAAATTTGAGAAATTCACTTCAGTGTGTATAATTTCATTTTCTTTATATGTCTATTTCCAGTTATATATAATGCCTTTAAGAAGTCTTGATACTTTTAGATAATGATTTTCTAAATGTTGAAGAACTACTTTCATATAAAGAGACAAAATGTCTGGTTATTGCTTAAAAGAGTACTGTTAAAATTAATTATCTCTGAATTAGGACTTTTTAAAGGAATAAAATCTCAAATGTGCAATCTAAGGAGAAACTTCTAAAAATAATTAATAGAAGTTATTCAGTATACCAGATAACCATTATGTTTGCTCTTTTATATATTTTTGTGGCTTATATAATACTATTATATGTAGTTCCTGATACAGAATAGTTAATAAGTAAATGATTATTGAATTAACACTTTCAAATTTATATATGTACTTTCCTTAACAAAGAATTAAAAATATTAATTTCAATAGTGATATTGAAAGACCACTCAGAAAATAAGAATACTTATGTTTATAACAATATTAAAAATTTTAACATTTACAATACAAATATCTCATTTTTTTGTTTTTCCCCTTTTCCAATTATTGACATAATTTGAGCACTTTGAATGTTATTTATTCATCAAAAATGATAAAATAATAGTGTTACCCTGCAAAGTTGAAATTTGGAGGAGTCTTTAACCTGTCAGAACTCTGTTACCTGAAGTCATTTATAGCCCTTATATGAGTACAATGTAATTTATATTATAAAGAAGATGAGCAAATGCATCAAAATTAAGAGAAAACAGTGTAAAATATTTCACAAAGGTCTTATAATCCCATAGTATCATTAAATACATGTGTTCTCTGGCCCCTAGAATAGACAAGAGTAAACAATTGGCTTCCCCAAAATAAGCCACAGATCATACAGACCAGTTAAGAAATCTACATTGAACTGGCCAATGTCAGAATAGATCCACCAGGTTTAATCTCATTCTCTTTAATGAGGAAAGTCAGTGCAACTGAAGGAACCAATCCTCAATGAACTTAATGGATTCAAACAAGAGGAGGAGCAATCTTGAGAAGGTTATCACTTTGAAAAAAAGAGAGAGAGAGAGTTAATAACTATGATGAAACGGTTGGAATAAATTACATGAAACTCATTTGGCCATAAAAACCCAAAACAAAACAAAACAAAAAACTCTGGATCCAGAAATAAATACTTGCTCTGAAGGAGTCTCCTATTTACCTTTAACAATACAGTTATTTAAAAGTCCCAGGAAGTTAGGACTGAGGGGCAATAAGGAGACAGAAAAGGATAATCATGGATTCTATTTAAAGAAGAATTTCAGAAACTCCTAAGTGCTTCATTCTTATTTATACCTTCCAATAATATAAAGATATAATAATGTAAAATTCTTTTAAAAAAACAATTCATTTTGCTCTTAAATGTGTTGGTTCCCAAAGTATATAAATGCCATTATGGGATGCCTAAGATTCTTTTGTATAACAAATCTCAATCATGCAGATTTCTGGGGTTAACAAATTAGAGTTGCTTTTGCAACTTTTCCTTTGCCCTATTTAACATCAGCATTTTGTCTACATTGACATTTTCTTGTTAGCTGATCAATTTCTCAAAGTGCAAGAGAAAACTCATTCTTTTCTTGCAGATTTTATTGCTACTTATTCAAAGTGATGCAGCATAGGAAACATTTTTGGTTTACAAAAATATACTTGACCTTGAAGTTTGGAAAGGGATGCTCTGCATTAGTAAATAAACTGATTCATTCTGTCATTGATGATTTGAAGAAGTGATATACATAGAACATCAAGCTGTCATTTCTCCTATATTTTTGGTTGTCCTTTTGTTTTAACTAGGAACATTTTGGAAAACATCTTAAAAAACAGCAATCTTGAGACATTTCCTTATAACTGTCAAAGACAAGCCTATATTCAAGTTTCAGAGAACAATAAAGGATAGCACAGAGCCAGACTAAAAGACAAATCATTGTCATAAGAACATTACATTATTATTATATAAAAGTTGAATATATTTTATAAAACTGGTCTAATTTTATCATTGTTTTCCCTTTAAATTAGTGTTTTATTATATTCAACCAACAATAATAATATCACTTTGTTACTGTTTATCTTCTTTACTTTGAAGAAAAATAATGCTATCAAGACATTAAACTTTACATTTATTGTCAAATACCTTAAGATAATTTGAGGAACAGGCTATTTCAGAAGGCTGAGTTTCTCCACACTTATATTAGTTTCAGAAATGTTGATAGTTTTATTTGCAGTTAATATGACCAGCACTCTGGTTCATTTTTTAAAAAACACAATTGTTGTTTCCCTTAAAAAAAGGCTATAAGACCTTTTGTCTTGAAAATTGTTCTCTATTTATAATTAACTTGACAGGTAGGAAACTAAACATTCTTTTAAAGGAAATAATATTGTGCAATGGTTAAAGTATAAGTTGAAGCTTAGTAAATGGCAATTCTAAAATGCTTTCAAGCTCAAAGCTATAATCTAAACGTGAAATGACATAGTAATAAAATAAAAAGCAATTATAAGGCAGAAATTGAAGAATAGTGAGAAGATTATAAAGACATATTAAGAAGACCAATTTTGTATCAACTAGCTGCTCTTTTGCCATGAACAGTCTTGGCTATGGCAACATTTACATCAACTTAGTTACAAATGAAATACTGAAAAATTCTGTCAATCAGTGATATTAAAAGTAACATGTAATTAGGAAGTGTAGATTGCAATGAATTGGAAGATTGATCTAATATCATGAAACAAGTTAAGCTTTCACTTTAGATGTCGGTAGTCTCTTTAATTTTTGGTATCAGTAGGGCTTCTGGTAAGTAACTAGAAAAGTAGGAAAGGAAAGGTTATTTGAGTAATAAGAAAGATTCTTCTAACTTAGAACTATGCCCTAAATGATTATTTTAATGCTAGAACGCTCAGAGCCTCTAAATAGTGATTTTTGTAACCAGCATAACGATATCCCCCGAGGATGATCAAAGGGTTACTGCAAAAGGTACTTAGAATTGTAGATATATTCTGTTTCCATTTTTCAATCAAATTGTGCTATAACAACAGGACGAGAAACATTGTGGAGAGATTACGATTAACAGTGATAATTAAACTAGTACAGTTAAGGAGCGAAAATATTTTTTATTTTATTGATTTAACTTTGAGCAGATGTAGAAAAAGACATTTAAAATTTTTCACTAGTACTTTTGTATGGAAATTATAAGCAATTATATATCAAAATATATCAAATTTATACATAATTTTGTAATTTTCTCTTAAAATGGGTTACATTTCATGATAAAAGTATAAAAATACATAGCTGTTTCCTTTTGAGGCTCCAATCCCAAGAGTCTGTTGTGTCTTTGAAAAAGCAGTGCAAGTGGGCTATGTTTGTGCTTTTTGAGAGAGCTCTTATTGAAATAATCAATTTTATTTTATAGATATAGTTCACTAACTATAATAAAACTCTGTTGGTAAATGAAATTTCGCTACTTCAGTTCCTCAAGTTGGTAGTTAATTTCTTCTCCCAATTTATAATGCTTTGCATTCCTTCAACAATTTGAGTTTCTGCTCACAGATATAATCAAATATATATCTTCTACTGTTGGCTAGTCTCCTCCAATGTAAGTTACATTGTGAATGAAAAGTCTTAATGGGAAGCAAGGGTACCAATGTTGATAATCAAGCTTTATATTTGCATGATATTTAGGTTGCCAATTAAAGTCTTCAGAGGAGTTATTACTGGGCTGTTTATTTTTAAAATACAGCATTTTTATTACAGAATGCACTTGTTTGGCAGAGTGTGAACTAAAAATCTGCAAAAGCCCAGAAGTAATGTAGAAAAGAAAATCATGATGACTAGAAATAAGATTCAGCAAGAATACAAAGTATGTTCCATTGAAGTATGCGCATGTAATTTATCCACAAAAACTGTATAGATTTTTTTATCAGTAGTCTGTATTGAACAGTTTTTTTTTCTGTGCTAGGTACTAGAAATATAAATTCGTGCACAATGGAGGTGCTCCCTGTTCTCAAGAAGCTTAGAGTTTGAAAGAAACAGTCAATAAGAGCAAATGTGCAAAAGTGTAGCCATGTAGTATGATTGATGAAGCATCCAAGGCACAAAATTAAATCTTTAAGCAGGAATGATGGAATCAGGTAATGAAAACTTACTAAGGGAAAATGACATCAAACTTAAGAATATATTTAAAGAATTAGCAAGCAAGTTATCCAGGAGAATGAATGGGTAGGAATTGACTAGGCAGAGGAAATGGCATCTGCAGAAGCCTTAAAGTAAGAGATGACAAAAGACATGCAAGTAATTGAAAGAAGTCTAACAGGATTGGAAAATCAGTTTAGTTATAGGAAGAAGAGAGCAGTAGGTCTGCTGTCCCTCCCCTGGAAATTTGCCTCATCTCCTACATGCCTGCATCACCAGTGTGGCCTCTCTGGTCTTTTTTTCTAGCCCCTAATCTTTGTTCTAAGCACCCAGTTGAGGTCCATAGAAAAGATCTTACAAATGTGCAAATCCCTCCTTGTGTCTGGGGCTCCAGGGAATTCTAGACTGACAATCTAATCCATCTTTGATCTGTACCAAATTGTTCCATTTCTTCTTACGCTCTTGTGCGTTGACTCTCCTCACTGTCATATTTCTCCTTACAGGGTTCTTTCCCCTTGAAATTCCAGTTTCTTAGCTGCCTTATGATCTCAGTTCTCTGACCAATGCAATAAAAAGTTATAATCTTGTTATTTATCCAATTTTTCTCCCTGTTACTGTGGAAGTAACGTTCTTCACTGCTTTATACATCTTAAGTGGATGGAGAGGACTGAATATATTTTTAAGAATATTAGTGGTATGGGAAATGAAATACAAGGAGAAAAATTTGGAATCCGGGGAGACAAGTTATTTGTGTGAGCTGTGAAGCAGGTAAGAGATTATGGTAGACAAGACAGAGAAATACTATTAAGAGTGGGAAATCTGTGCATGAATTCAAGAGAGATATAGAAGACAAAATGGACAAGTTCAGTCATGAATTAGGAAGCTGGCAGACAGGGAAAAGTCAAGGCTGATTTCCAGGTTTCTGGCTTATGAAAGCAGGAGAATTTTGAGCAGATAAATCTTTTCTAGTTTTATCTTCTTTATTTTTATATTTTGTAAGTACTATTGTTATTATTTAAATTAATATATTGGGACCAAAGAAAATCTTACCTTGTCAATTCGATCAAAAACATATATGCTAGTTTTGTCAATGCAAGTTCTTTTTTTTTCTAATTATGTGAATACTTATGCCAGATTCTTGTAGTCACTTCTTTTGTTCAGATAGAAGGATTCAACTTTTTTAGGGATTTCTTCTTATATTTTCTTCATTTCTGCAAAGATGATAAACTTTGATGCATAATCCAACTTGGAAACTCAAGTAAGAGTCTTGGCGTATATCTGGAAACTCAATCTTTCCAAAACTCAGCTTAAAAGCAAGCCACAGTTTCATGTAGACAATTTAGTTTTATTCAAAGCCTAGTACTCACTTTGGCAGCACATATAGTTTTATTCAAAGCCTAGCACACCTGACTTGTAAATAAATTCTTCATAAAAGTTGTTCTTTCATTAAGATTTTCTAATACTTGATTCAAAAGTAGCAAATGTTAATCAGCAGGTCTAATGTCAATTTCCTTTTAAGTTGATTTTAGAATAATTGTCCAAATTTGTGAACTGGGAAGAATCAATAACTAACTCTGTATCTCAAGATCAGAAAGGTGCAGTACCTAAAAATTATCTTGACTTTTGGATTTTTTTCACATGGGCATGCTGACTTTGGTCCCACCCAAAGGATGGCATAGACACCAAGGACTGTCTTGGCAGTGCTAGTGGGTCTTCTGTTCCTAGCCATGCAGTTTGTCCAAAGGAAACTTCAGCCACTTCAGAACATTCCTTTCTCATGCAGACCAGATATTACTGATGCAGCAGTGATTAGAGGAGTCAGATTTATAAAACTGGTCCAGGAAACTTGACACCTAAGTGCTGTTCTTAAGTGGCTGTTTATTTATTCCTATGATATGTTTAAACTCATTCTCTGAAGACAAGACTCAGAAAAAGAATATTTATTAGCTTGGTTGGAAGTTAAGTCTAGTTATTCATCCATCCATTTCTCCAGTTATCCTTTATTATCCCATGTTATCTTGGCTCTGATATGAAGTCTGGAAAATTTATTATTGCCATTCTTTATTCCAGTTCATTCTTGGCTTTTTGAAGGGATGGGACACTGAAAAAAACCTCTATAGAAGTAAGAGGGATCTTCCAGATTATTCTTTAACATCATACTAAATCATAATATGAAACTCTGAAATCCATGATTGCAAAATTCTCAGTTATCAGTGGAAAAAGAAAGGATTTTAGAAAGAAAACCTCAGCT
Source organism: Camelus ferus (assembly GCF_009834535.1). NCBI lineage: Eukaryota > Metazoa > Chordata > Mammalia > Artiodactyla > Camelidae > Camelus > Camelus ferus. Next base: position 87,702,858 of record NC_045696.1, on the reverse strand, counting down.
AAAAATTATAAAATTTACTTTTTTAAATTTATTCATGGTGAGGATTTTTTTTAAGAAAAGAACTAAACACTATTTGGTAAGTTAGTATTAGAATAAAAATCAGTACCATTAAAACAAGGATAAGAAGGCATAAATATTTCTTAGAAATTCAGTTTTGTTCTCTGTTTTGTGGTTTACTCCCATAAAATGAGAATCCAACTAATTAAACACTAAATTCAGTATATAGCAGTTCAAAATGTGAAAAAAAAAAAAAAGGAGAAAAAGCCTAAGGATACAAAAAAAAATGTTTCACTTTTCTTTTACTTTTATGGGATTTTTAATCTCGCTCAGCTGTCAATCAGTTTCATTATTTTGGGCACGTTCTTCAAGCAACCTAAATTGTTCCCACAGTGACAGACAAACCAAAGAAACAGTCAAACACTGAAGAGTATGTGATTTCACCAGAGGCTTTAAACAGTAGAGTGGCCCAGAAAATCTCTATTAAGTAAAAAGAGGTAGGAACCTTCAATGACAGCTTTAAACATAGAAGGAAAATGTTCTCTGTATTTTTCCCTCAATATGCCCTATCAAAACCAAAATATCTTAATAATGCAAAATAAATAACAATGACAATGAAAATCTTGCCATGCACCAGATAGGAAGTATATTTTAACATGCAAAAACTTATACTTTGAAATGCAATGTGGTTCACTGACATTAATGCAAATATATTTGAAAGAAAATGAGATCGATCCTCTAGTTTAAAAAGATAACATGTGGTCAGATTTTATTTAATTTTTTTTAAATTATTAAATTTTTATGTTTAACTGGAGTTTTCTATTTTCTGTTTCTGCTTTTTGACATATGAAGTAGCACATATTTTACAATAAAAAAGGTTTACATTAATGCGAACTTTTAAATTTAAGTTCTTAATTTTTTGAGAATCATACTTTTTCCATATCTTTGAACATACACATTAGCCTCTTTCCCTATTTGTACCAAAAGCCAAATTTACAATAAATTTAAGCCTATTTTTGAGGTTCTGTATTTCTGATACATAATAGTAAAAATAAAATATTTTATAGGTGAAATTTTTAAATGCCTTAAAGTTTATGAATTCTTGGCCAAAGAACAAAGTTTTAGGCTCTACCACAGCAATCTATTCATTTGAAGTAAAAAAAATTCTATTTCATTGTTAGGTGACATGATTTAGAATTAATATACATGAAGATTAAGAGTTTGTTATAAACAAATTAAAAACACTATTTAAATTTTTTTCTCATTCAGTTTTCAATTCATTAGAAACAAATTAACCAGTAATTATAAATTACTTCACTTGTGTGTCCATTTATTAATTTTCTCCTAAAGTTTTCCTCCAGTTATCTTCCATAAGTACATGAAGATGAGTAAATAGCAGGTAAACAAATGAATAACACTTCAGAACTCAACAGAAATTACTCTTGTTGAGAAAAATCAGTGCACGAGGAAACTAAACTTACAAAAATGTTAAAATCCATGTCACCTATTAAAATTTTTAAAATGTCGAACACAGAAACAGATTAGCTTTTGCTTCAAATTTAATTTGTTTGGTTTGTGAAGGTGTTAAGAAGCAAACTAACATTCGGAAAATTTTATATATCCTAGCAAATAAAATGTTTTGAAAGCAATGAGGAAATTAATAATATTTTCAGTGTTTGTCATAATAATGAAAATTACTATATACTTTTCTGTGTATTTAGTGTTGACCATGCTTCACTCCCTCTAATTATATTACGACTTTTATAAACATTACATTCTATGATTCTTATTTTAATTTTGGAAACAAGAGGGAAATAACGAATCATTTAAATAATTGTGGTATTTACAAAACTCATTGTAGACAGGATAGCAATACTGATGACTAAGATTAAGAAAAAAAGCTGTATAAAATTTACCACTTATATTCTTAGCATTTTTTTTCCTTATTCATTTATAAGTATATATTTGTATTCAAAAGTTCAGTGCCAAGCGTCACTAACCACCCCCAGGTTTGATGTCTTACTAGGAGGACTCTGCAGACCCTATACATGGTCGTAATGAAGACTTTGATTTATTTTGGTGAAAGGATGGAAAGCAAAATCAGCAAAGGGAAAAGGTGGGTGGGTAAAGTCTGGGGAAACCAGTTGCAAACTTCAGGGGTCTTCTGGTGGAGTCACACAGAACTTGCTTAATTCTTTCAAGAATGAGTTGTGATGGAACATGTGAAATGTGGCCAACTCACCAGTGAGGCAAGTTCATAAGAGACTCTTCGCCTAAGTTGTTACTGGATGTTGATTATGGAGGTGCCCTCTGCCTGATGCATCAGCAAATTCCACATTCCCCAAAGAAAGGCAGGCATTCAGTATAAACCATATCTTTTGTGTAGTTGAGGTACACTGAACCACTCTTCTCAGTTAATATTCTTGGGACCCCTCCTAAAATCCAAGTTCCCAGATGGTAGCCAAGAGTCAACTTTATAAATAGGCCTTTCAAAGTAGAGCAGTTAGGTCTGCTGTGTTAGCTCTTTCTTCACAGTTTCATATTGTGTTGTTGATTGTTTTCTAGTTAATTTTTAATATATGAACATCTTTTAAAATTTTTTCTTTTATTGACGTATAGTTGCTATACAGTATATGTAAGTTGTAGGTGTACAATGTAGTGATTCATAGTTTTTAAAGGTTACATTCCATTTATAGTTATTAGAAAGTATTGGCTATATTCCCTGTATTATACAGTATATCCTTGTAGCTTATTTTATAATTTGTACCTCTTAATACCCTACTCTTCTATTTTCCTCTTTTGATAGCAATAAATATCATTCTCATATATTTAAAAGCTATACTGTTTCCAGTTTTATGCATGTACTGTTATTTATTTAATAAATCCATTGGTAGATTTTAAAATGTGGGTTCATATTTTCACTGAAATAAAATGCAGTGAACATTAAAATTATTTCCTTGGGATAAATTCCCAGAAATGAAATTATAAAGGATTTTGAAGTATACTGTGCTCTCCTCCAGATCTTTAACAATATACATACTCACCAAACAGCAATGTTTGAGTTCAGGAAATTATTGTTTACAATAATTTATTAACTTGATAAGACAAAAGTGAATCATCCTTATTGCCTTATTTAAACTTCTTTGATATTGTTGGTGTTAAACGTTTAAAAATATATCTTTAAGCCATTTGTAATTTGTCTTTTTTAAGTGTGTATTCATTTAACTCAAATTCTTTGCCAGCAACTGTAACAAAATAAAGTCATGATTGAAAAGAAATGAAATTAAAACACCAGTTGCAATTAATAATAATGAAATAAAAGCACCACCATTTTTGTCCAAGTTAGTTTGCATGTATCTAGCCTCATGAATTAATTTACTTAGTATTTCTCACTACTGAAGAGTAATAGGCATGGTACCAGTTTATATTAGTGCAAATGATAGATTTTTCTACAAAACTTGTAGTGAGATGTTTTCAGGGGTTTATTTAAATAAGCAATTAATGCAGATAATCTTACACACTAAAGGACATTCATAGAACCTTTTAAAACTTGGATTCTTAATTTTCTAAGATTTGATTTGTTTTTGAGATCTAGCAGTTGAGTTTTCTAAATGATAATTTTGTTAATTTAAATAGTTTTGGTAGAAAATTAAAACCTCTTTCCAGTTACATTATATATCTGAAAATGTAAGATATAATTTAGGTAATAATTGTGAAATTTAGATTTTCCCCCTGAATTAAGCTAGCTTTCTTCAATACTTTATAATTAAAGTTTCTTTTTGATGCTATTAAATATTTGGGTAGCTTTAATCTTTTGGGGAAGGAAATCTATATAGCACAATCTCAAATATTCTTACTGTATTATGTATATAATATATAAGCAGTTTTCAAACAAGTTTCTAATTAATACTGATCAATCTCTTTTAATTCTAGTACTAGGATGAAAAATCAATCAAAATTATATGTCAAAGTATATTTTCATCTTGAAAGCAACAGTCAAGTTTGTTTACATTAACTTTTAAATGTTGATTAAACAAATTGAGAGGAAAATAGGCCCAATAAAAAGCACAGGTTGCCCTTTATTCAGAACTTATTAAAAAAAATTAGAGATATTGTCATTATTTACCTGGCAAAGAAGAGAAAGCAAATGACAGACAGAACAAAGGCTATGCAATTGCTACAATTATAATGAAAATCAGTGAAGTTTAATTTATTCTGTATCATTATGAGGACAGGGAGAATTCTGAAGTGGAAGGCAATACATCAGAAGTAGATAGAAGTCGATACTAACTTTTGTTTTAATATACAGAATGTGAGATCGCCACATAGTGATTGAAGGGGAAAAACAATGAAAACCCAAACAAGGTTAAATAGTTAATACTAAAAATCCTTGTACCGCTGTGGAAGGAATTTCTTTTCAGCTAATTGTTTGCATATAATCAAATAGGAAGTCTATTAAAGACTGTTTGCTTGGCATTTAGAATCCACTGTAAATTGATAGTCTGAATGAAGACTTCTATATTTGGAGGAAATTATTCTAAATTAATTCGAGAAAGAGTTCACAGGGTATGGTTTTTGACAGTCATGAAAGAATTCTGGTGCACCTGCTTTGGAACATTTTCCCCTTGTATAAAGGTGTCTGCTAATTTGCTTAGTTTGTGGTAAGTAATTTGCATAAATCTATAATGTAGCTGTCAGATTCTTTTTTTCTTGTAGTATTATGATGCTAATAGAGAAGTGAAAAATAAAATTGAAAAAGTCTTTTTAGACCCAACACCACTATACTCGACATTTGTATACTCTTTATGATAAGTATAGCATCAGCTTTTCTGTGGTAATGCTTTAATCATCTTAGCTGCTGGGCATTAGGGCTACACAGTATTTGCACAGGACAATAATATTTAAACTAATGAAAGTTAGAGACGTTTTTCAGTGTGTGAAGCTTTCTCCTTTCATTCCAGTGGGTGGGAGCAGATTGTGGATAAACAAGATGAATTCATACTTGAAAACTTAGAGGCATTCTTTGCCAGTCATTTCCTTAGCCTTTTTCCTCTAAATGTCTCCAACTAAAATGTTGTAGTTAAAGTGAAGCAGTGATATGGAAATATTGACATAAAATAGATTATTGCTTTATCAACTCTTTAAACTATTTATAATTTCCAATCTTGAAAAAAAACTCAATTCATCCCAAAGATATACCTTTGAGAGTCTATTCACTGCTTATCGTTTTGAGAAAGTATTAGTGACCATGAATAGAAATTTGTCTTTCACAAATATAAAATGTATTCACGTTCAAAGCAATAGTAAGAAGGCATCCTTTCCAAATTTAGGATAAACATAAATCAAATAAAAAACATCAGCCAATAAACTATAAACTTTATTATTATTGTTATTTTATCCTAACTAGGCACCCTTAGGTCAGTAGATTTCAAGTGGTTAGTCATATTAGCCAAACAGTATCCAGAGCACCTAACCAGAAATTGTTTCTTTTGTGCATTCATTTTGTTTAAAATACAGTTTTATCTACAAAAGGACTACAAGCTGTGTCTATAAATATAAGCTGGATTGACGTAAGAAGGCAGCCAAGTTGTTAATGAATTCTATAAAATGCCAGGAAAAATGTGAAGCAGCACAATTCAGAAGCAATTCTTAAGAGAGTATCTGAAAAGCCACCTTCCTTCCCATTGACAAGGAAGATGTTAGCATACTGAAAAAAATAGAAGAAAATTTCAGAGGAGAAAGATAATAGAAGGAAAACTGTAAACAAGAGCAGGTATGCAGTCAGGGGAGGGAGTCCCTGAATGATACAACTCATCAAAAAACACCCTTAATCATAAGATATCATACCGAAGTTGTCAATTCACCCCAACCTAGAAGTGGATTTTAAGGTTCTCTCTTTCTTTTTAACTCTGTACCTGTATCTTTCACACACACTAGCACCCACACAAACATACACAACTTCCAAAAATAAATCTTTAAAAATCCCAAAGGCTCATAACAAGTGAAAACAACAACATTCAAAGCATCTTCATGTATACCCAGAGGGATGGATAGGATAGCTAGATAGATACCTTAGTAAACATGGCACTATTTTCTTCTAGTCCCTTTAAAGAATTACTTATTTTCAGCTTAAAGACTTCAATATAAGACAAGATATGATAAACCTCCTAGAGGAAATATAGGCAGAAACATTCTCTGACATAAATCTTAGCAATGTTCTCCTAGGGTAGTCTACCCAGGCAATAGAAATAGGAGCAAAAATTAACAAATGGGATCTAATTAAACTCATAAGCTTTTGCAAAGCAAAGGAAACCATAAGCAAAAGAAAACAACAACCTCAGGAATGGGAGAAAATATTTGCAAATGATGTGACTGACAAAGGTTTAACTTCCAGAATATGTTAACAGTTCATAAAACTTAGTAATAAGAAAACAAACAACGCAATCCAGAAATGAGGAGAAGACCTAAATAAGCAATTCTCCAATGAAGACATACAAGTGATCAATAGGCACATGAAAAAAATGCTCAATATCGCTAATTATCAGAGAAATGCAAATCAAAACTACAATCAGGTATCACTTCACACCAGTCAGAATGGCCATCATTCAAAAAGTCCACAAATGATAAATGCTGGAGAGGGTGTGGAGAAAAGGGAACCCTCCTACACTGTTGGTGGGAATGTAGTTTGGTGCAGCCATTGTGGAAAACAGTATGGAGATTCCTCAAAAAACTAAAAATAGACTTACTGTATGATCCAGCAATCCCACTCCTGGGCATATATCTGGAGAGAACTCTAATTTGAAAAGATACATGAACCCCAGTGTTCATAGCAGCACTATTTACAATAGCCAAGACACGGTAACAACCTAAATGTCCATCAACAGATGACTGGATAAAGAAGTTGTGGTATATTTATACAGTGGAATACTATTCAGCCATAAAAATAATAAAATTAAGGCCATTTGCAGCAACATGGAATGACCTAGAGATTGTCATTCTGAGTAAAGTAAGCCAGAAAGAGAAAGAAAAATACCATATGATATCACTCATATGTGGAATCTAAAAAAGGAAAGAAAGAGGATGCTAATGAACTCATCTACAAAACAGAAACAGACTCACAGACGTAATAAACAATCTTACGGTTACCTGGGGAAAGAGGGTGGGAAGGGATAAATTTTGGAGTTTGAGATTTACAAATGTTAGCCACTATATATAAAAATAGATTTAAAATTTTTCTTCTGTATAGCACAGAGAAGTATATTCAATGTCTTGATGCATGACTGGGACATTGTGCTATACACCAGAAATTGACACATTATTTTATTTTTTTTTAATTTTTAAAATTTATAATTACCAGAGAGGTTGATTAAATTAGGGGAAATAATTATTCATTTTCTTTTGAGATATAATTTACCTACAGTGGTATCCGCAGATATTAGGTGCAAAATTCTATGAGTTGGAACAACGTATACATCCTGTAGTCAAGGTACAGAACATTTTCTCCAAACTGGAATTTTACCTTGCATCTCCCTTAGGTCAATCTGACCCTCAGATAAGCTACCCTTCTGATTGCTCTCAGAATTTTTTGTCAGGGATTAGTGGAGAGAGCTTGTCCTATTAAAAAACAAAAACAAAAACAAAAAAAAAAAAACAAAAAAAACAAGACAATAAGAGAAAGTGACACTGGATCATGGACAGTTCCGATGAGGCTCTCTTGATATCATTATCAGGTGCCAAGGGACAACCTGATGTTGTTTTGGTTGTAATTTGGTTGAGGCCTAGAAACATACCTGACTGTCCACTGCACACTCACTGGGACAGACTGCCATGAATAATACTAATGATAGTAATATACTAATAATATTGCCACCATGTAACCCAGCACAATTCTTGGTCCTATACCTGTAATTTAAACAGAATGATACATAAGCAGTAAAAGAAACACAGCACTCACCTGTGGGTCCTAGAAAATGTGGGGTGGGAGCAGGGGGAGGAGAGAGAATGAAAATTCACATATTATCAGAATAACCAAAATGGTGCAGTTAAATGAAATGACATTGCTAAAGGCAGCTAATAACAACCTGGACAAAAATTACTAAATCCACATAAAGAGATTTGATTGTAGTATAAAATCACTTTCTGGAATATAAAATTTGATTTTCAAATTAAAAAACAGATAAAATGATGAGGATATTTCCTCTTCAGATTTGAATATGTGGCCTGGAGGAAGCAGCAAGCAGATTGTCTCAAAGCACAGAGCAAAAATACAGTGATAGAAATTGTGAGAGAAAAGCTGGAAGGATTGGAAGATCAAGAAGTAATTTGGAAATAACTTGCTATCAGAAGGAGAAATAGGAATAACTGAGTTTGAGGCAATAATTAAAATATAGTAAAATAAAAATTTAGTGAACAGACTGGAGAAAGCAGATTGAAAACCAATTGCATCAATTTTTTAGGCAAGATTAATTAGAAAAGCAATACAAAAGCATATCCTAAAATAATATTAAACTATAGAAATAAACAGAAATCATATTAGTTTACACAATAAGATAATATAATTTTAAAGGGACAAGAAAGAAATCAAGCTGGTCTTGGAGCTTTCGTCTTTATCACATATGAACCATTGAAAAAATAACAATCACATACCAACCAAGATAACATTTCACCTGTTATGACTATACATATATATTTGCAGATACATAAGGATTCAGAGAATATATCATGTAAATATTGAATTCTCAAAAAATTGAGTCTAACTAAGCAAAAAATAAATTAACAACACAGGTTTCAATGTAGGAATAAATAAATGAGTGGAGGAAAAACTTATGAGCCTCTGTGAATTCATACATGCGAAATGTAGAATTTGAAATGAGGACCTTATGCAAAATCATTATAAATTCTCATATTCTAGTTAGGATGAAGTAGTGAAGAAATAGATCATCTTGGTGTTTGACACTACTAGTATCATGTAATAGCTTTCATGTAATAGTAGAGAAGTAAAAGTTGAGTCTCATTAAGAGGAAAGTAAGTTAAGTCAGTTACACGCATGTAGGTTGTACACTGCACAAGGCGCCAAACTTTATATTGTAGATGGACATGTATTTTATTACAACTTGTAATTAGCAGGTGTAATTAAACAGATTTTACAGATGTAGTTAAAGTAATTATTCTAACAAAATCCTTATATTATGGTAGTTACACTGATTGGAAGTCTAGTGTTTTGAGGAAACAGAGTAATTTTTCTATTAACAGAAAGGGGTGACATGAGCTAGCAATGACATTCCTGCTGTGGTGCAGCAGGCAACTGAGATATCAGTGGATCTTTACTGAAATTCTTGAAACTTCCTTTTCTCCTGAACACTTTCCCTGATCCTGGATTCTCTTGCCCTTTCCACAGTTTTATAAGTAACTGATTCCTTACATTATATGCACTCTTTGTGAGAATGTCTATAGTCTAAGATACCTTTGACTGGTAACTGACTAATGCAGTAGTGTTGAGAATCTTTGTATGCTTTGTTCCTATGTTTGTTACTATTTTTATTTGCTAACATTGTTACTTCTCATACTGTTTTGTACCTGGCATGATGCTATATGATTTCATTTAATATATAATCCCCATTACAGACCTGAGTGATGAACATTATATTCTCTATTTTTAGGAAGAGAAAACATAGATTGGAGAGTTTAAGTAAGTTTCCGAAACCAACTAGTACCTTATAAGCCAGGCTTTAAACCTATATTTTTCTGACTTGAAATCCTTTACCCTTTAAATATGTCTTGTTTCTTCTTATAAAAGTTCATCCACAGAGGATAGAGTTCTTAAACTTCTTTGAGATCATACTCATTTAAAATCATTTCCCCAAGTAATATTGTCCATATAAACTTGTATTACTAGCACTGACTGTTCCAAATTCTTTCAGATAACCTTTAGGTAGCCTAATCACATCATTCATTTTCTTGGCATGTTGGCTGTGGTGAAACTTCTAATAGACAATTAGCACCTCTTTAATGTAACATATTGTGTGTGACTTGAGCTATGGTGACAAGAAGACATGGTAGCAAACTAATTAGCAGAATGAAATTAATTCTCACTCAATAAATATTTAAGAAGAAATGAAATTTAGCTCTGAAAAACTGAAGTGGCTTGATGTTCAGCTAAGTGAAATATTGAATGCGTAATAGTACGTGGGAGAGAGGACTTATTTGAATAGCTAAATTTCTGATGTTTCTTCGATAGTTACAAGTTGAGATGATTTTTAAGGGACATGTGTAGACTTGTTGAAGTTCCCTTAAAGATATATTAAAATCTTATTTTTTTTTTTTTTTTTTGAGTCTGGAGTCTTTTGGTGGCAAGTAACAAAAACCCATCTCGGAAAAGCTTTAGCAAAGAAAAAAAAGAGGAATACATTGGCTTCTGTATCTGAGGAATCTAGATCTCATTAGCTACCGCTGGACACAAGGATGTGCATGATGATTTTGGGCTTTGTCTCTCCCCATAGTTTGGTTCTGCTGCCATTTGTGCTGCTGACTTCATTGTTCAGTTTCTCTGTGTGGTAACAAGGAAGGTCGCTGATTCCTTAAATGTACCTCTTGCTATTGTTGAGTGTTTGTGTTTCTCCCAAATTCAGATGTTGAATTCACCTAATCCCCAAGGTGATAATAGAAGGTTGGGATCTTTGGGAGATGACTGGGTCATCAGAGAAGAGCCCTCGTAAATGGGTTTAGTGCCCTAATTAAAGCTGTCTGAGAAAGCACTCACCCTTTCCTCCGTGAGAGGACATAATGGAAGGATGTCTTCTAAGAACCAGGAAGTGAGCCTCACCAGGCAGGGAACCTCACCATGTGGTCTCCCCTATATCTGACTTCCAGACCCCAGAAATGTGAGAAATAAATTTCTGCTGTTTTTAAGCCATCTTCTCTGTAGTATTTCATTATAGTAGCCTGAATAGAATAAGATATCCCTCTGTTTCATCTGTCACAATGCCCCAACTTACCTTAGCAACCACAGTGAAAAAAACCACTTTTCTTTCCACATGCCACTCCTGAGTAGAACACTGCATAATTGCACATGATTTTCAACAAATGCATTTATTTAACAAATATTTATATATCACCTACTATATTCTAAGCACTCCTCTAAGTGTTAGAAACATTAACTCATTAATCTTTGTAAACACTCGAAGAGGAATGTACTATTATTATCTCTCTTTTACCCAGGAGGGAGTTGAGACACAGACAGGTTGAATATTTAACAAATGACAGAGCCAGGATCAGAGCACAGCAGTCTCATTCCAACAAAAACGTTGTATTGATTCTCCATGTGGAGCAAAAAATGTTGCCAAGGTGAAAAATGCTCCTCAAGTTAGGTTACCATTGGATAAAGCTTACATCTGGGAGGGGGGAAGGGTGACTTCTGGGATTAGAGAAAAATGGGGAGGAAAAGCTTCCCAAAGGAATAGAGATGCTGGTCTGGAAAGAAAAAAAGCAAAACAAAACCAACAAGTCAACATATGTCCACTAAAACAAAAGAGTGACTTTTTTTCTAGGAAAAAATACATAGAGAGAGAATTATTATCGTTTGAGAATCATACAGAATTTTATCATATATAATACAGAGGCTAAGTATTGAATGTTTATAGTCAAAATATAGTAAAATATATATATTGGTAAGGTTCGTAGATTGTAATGGAAGATAAGCTGAGTGAATCTATGCTCAAGTAATGATAATTTAAATATAATTGTGATGTCAGATTAATGGAAAACTTATTCCTTAGAAGAGACTATTCTATTTCTTAGTGATGTTCTTTCCTCCATTTAAGCACATATCTCACAATCTTTGACTTTCTTCCTGAGCCAATAGAAGAGAACTTTTAGTGATATGACATCAGACAACTTACTCCATTCTGATGCTGTCTTCCCACCTCATTCTAAATGAGGTGCTTTATTACTGCAATTTGATGAATATTCTCAAATTATAAAAATTGAGCTGCCATTGTAGAGTCCATGTGCATTTAAGACATTTCTGTAACTCAGCGTCTCCTCCTGAACTCTTTCTAGGATGTTTTCATCCTTTGCCCTATTTCATCAGCTCTTGTACCCCTTTTCAGTGATGAAAATGAATGGCCCATCCTCCTGTCACTTCCTTGGGTGAAGGCATCAGTGATATGTGTGCTCCAGGTCATGTCACTACACTGACTCTGCACAATCCCTGTGCATAGCTCAGGTGAGCAGGTTCTCAAGGAATGCTCCTGGCCCCTTCCCTTCACCTGCCTCTCCTGTCCCTGCCACACTTGGGGTCTTAATGTTGGGTAAAGTAAGTGAAGGCTATGTTTCATCCCTTTGCAAACTTCTGCTGGAGAATATATACTAAAGATCATAACAATCACTTTTCTATCCTCAAAATCCTAAATATTTAGTCAAATTGTTTGTTGTATGGCTTCATTTTGAAGAATTATTCTTTTGTTGTTGTTTCAAGGATTCATAAAACTTAAGTCACAAATTATTTCCTTCCTGGGCTATTTAAGAAGCTCTCTTAAGGCAATGGGAAGTGAAAGTCAAATTAAAATGCAAATAAAGTATGAATATTATTTTGCAAGTAAAAGAATTCAAATTAGTCTTATAAAATTATAGAAAGCTGTGTTTTAAAACTAGATTGTCTGAGTTAATATCCTGGATCTCCCATTTACCAGTGAGACTCTCAGTCTCCTCATCTGCAAAGCAGGGATAATAATACCTGTATGCTCATATCCAAGGATTAAATGAAGCTTTAGATACCAATCACATAGCAAATAATAGTAACATAGTAGTTAATAGCAAATAGCAATGATTTTTATTTTTTTGCAATTGTGGCTTAAAAAATAACCAAGACATGGAAACAAACTAAATGTCCATCAACAGATGACTAGATAAAGAAGCTGTGGCGTATTTATACAATGGGGTACTACTCAGCCATAAAAAAGAATAAAATAATACCATTTGCAGCAGCATGGATGGACCTGGAGATCATCATTCTAAGTGAAGTAAGCCAGAAAGAAAGAAAAATCCCATATGATATCACTCATAATGTGGAATCAAGAAAAAAAAGAAAAAGTAAGAAGACACTAATGAACTTAATTATAAAACAGAAACAGAGTCACAGACATAGTAAACAAATTTATAGTTACCAGAGGGGTAAGAGGGTGGGAAGGGATAAATTGGGAGTTTGAGATTTGGAAATATTAACTACTATATATATATATATATAGTATATATATATATATATTTGATAAAAAAATTTTCTGTATAGCACAGGGAACTATATTTAATATCTTGTAGTAATCTATAAGGAAAAAGAACATGAAAACAAATATATGTGTGTGTATATGTATGACTGAAACATTATGCTCTACACCAGAAATTGACACATTTTAGCTGACTATACTTCAATTAAAAAAAAAAAACTTTCAAAGGAAAAAAATCCTCTTTCGCACTAGGGGGAAAGAAAAGAAAACCTCATTGACAGGCACTTTTTCTTCTTCTTCAGTGTATATTCCCATCATACACACCTCCAGCCTTTTCATATATGCTTTCATTTTGACAAACTAGACTACTGAGAGTTCTCTAAACACATTAGATTGACATTCAGTTACCTTACGTTGATTCAGTTATACTATCACCTATGTCTGAAAGGCCCATTCTCCACCTTTCTTCTCTCTTAAAGCCCTCCACATCCCCAGTGGTGCAGACCAAATTGTCTTTTTCACAGAGTCTTCACAACTCCCTCTGGTTTCATGGCCCCTCTCCATACTACCATTGTATTTTGCTTATAATGATATTGCATTAATCAGAGTTCTCCAGAGAAACAGAATCCAAGAGAAGATTCTGTGCTTTGTGCTTTGTGTGTGTGTGTGTGTGCGTGTGTGTGTGTGTGTGTATACTTTTTTAAACTAGCTCATGTAATTTTGGAGGAAGTGTCATGATCTGCCATCTGCAAGCTAGAGACCTGGGAAACCAGTGCTGTCATTCAATCTGAGTCTAAGGGCCTAAGGACCATGGTTGCTAATGTAAATCCTAGCCTGAGCACAGGAGACAACCAACAGCTCAATCATTCAGGCAGAAAAGGCACCTGTTATTTTACTCAAACCCTCAGTGGATTGAATGGTGCCCACCCACTTGGGAAGGGCCATATGCTTGACTAAGTTCACCAATTCAAATACTAATCTTATCCAGAAACACTATCTCAGACACATCCAGAATTATGTTTAGCCAAATATCTAGGCACCCTATGAGTCAATTAACTTGGCACATAAAATTCGCCATCACAAGTATCATAGCAGAATTTAATATGTGAATACTATAATTCTCCTTAACCAAGTGTATTTCACTAAGAACTTGGAATAGGAAAAAAATCTCTTTGTTCTTTTTTAAAAGGCTAGCCAGAAGATAGAAAAGCTCATTATTTGAAATTGATAAAGTGTCCAATATAAGGTCCAGTCCTCCATCATCTGTAACAAAATTGGAAACCAAATCAAAAATGCTCTGTAGGGACTCGCTGATGTATCTAACTTGGATAATATTGCTGTACATGAAGTAAACGGAGAAGGGATATTATCAAGTATTTACTCAGATGATAAAACTAAATATATAAAATATATCTAAGAAGAAATTATATTTATGAATGAGCACCAATAATAGTCTGTCAGAGGAAAGAAAATTAACCATTTCCCTCTACAAAGTGTCCCAAAGCATCATTATTTAAAGTAAAGACACTTGAGTGGAACAGGGTGAGACTGGATTGAGTTTTTCAGATACTTCTTTCTAGCTGTAGAAGTTTTCATTCGAGTGAAATGTTTTACAAATTGGTGAACAAAGTGGATAAATCAGAGCTTCCTGACACTTGGATTCTCTCATCTTCTGGTCTTTAGTGGTAACTTTCAGAAACACTTTCTGGATAACTATCTTATATAGCACCCTTCTTTAAGTTTCTAAGCCCTTTTTAAACCAAAAAGATGAAAGATCTGTCACATCAGATTGATTCAAAGTGGAGAACTCACAGAAGAGGAGCCCGTTTGGGGACTGTACTGAGCACACCTGTTTTTCCATCGGTTTTGTCTCACAGTCACACAGTGTCCTTGGCAATGAGAACCAAAGACACAGAGGCTAGAGTAAGAATTTTAACTAAAAGACCACAGCACAGTGATGTCAAACATTTGCAAAATGAAAACACTTAGTAAGCTAGTTCAAGAAGGAAAGAATGAAGTCAATGCACATAGACACAGATTGAGGTGACAGACACCATGTGGACCTCTCCCTGATGGAGGGCAGGGATGCCTTCACTTCCCAAAGACGTTCCCGTTCTTTCAGTTCAGTTTGCAGCAGATCTGGCATATCCATACTTGGCGCTGTCTTCAGTATCTGCTTTCACACAAGCTTACTTTTCATTTCACCAAAGTTTAGTGGGGTTTTGTTTCTTGCATTCAGAAAATTCTGTAGTGAAATAATTTTTTTGATCTATGAGTATTATTGCCAGTAGTGGGATATAGAAAATTTGCGAGACTGGTTAAGGTGTCATGACTGAGAAGAGGCATTCAGAGTCCTTCACCCAGCAAGAGAGCTATCAGTTTGTGGATTTGTGACAGAAAAACAGCACAAACTTTTAGAGTCTAGACCATATAGCTGCTTAGGGAGAAGAATTGAAGGGTTTAGAAAAATGTCAGGTTGATGACATTTTCTGTTATTTATTGGTTACTCCGCATAGCACTAAGAACATTGAGGACCCAGATATACTTCTGTTTGGGGGTTCCTGGCTGGAGCCAGATGATGAAAAATGAAAATAATTATATTCAATTGCTGTATCAAGCCATTTCTGCTGGTTGCTGGCACTCTGAGACCATTGGGGTTTAGGTACAAAATTCAGCTTGTCAGTTGAAGCTAATATCCCAGATGTGTTGTGTTTTGAATTAAATCAGTGCTTTCACTGAAAAAAAAAAAAAGCAGTAAAAGAAAAAGCGTCTTGGCAAGTGCAGTTGAGTGAATGAGCAGGATTTCCCGTGTTGTCGGGAATTTCTTCTCGGGAAGTCCCTGGAGGACCAGTGTGTGTGGGAAGCCAGGCTGCAAATCCACAGACTCCATCATTTCCAGTCAACTGAGGCTTTTAATAAATTTTGGTTAGGTGGATGCTCTGATATAGGCAGTGGTAGGAAATACATATCTGGATTTGACTTTTAATGCATATAAATCTCAAGAATGAAAATATAAGCAAATTTTATGAGATTCTTAACACTGGAAAATCTTAAACAGTGACACGTGTCTTACACAAGATGGTAGAGAAGTGAGTGCCAGACTCTTGATAATGCCAGGCACCGAGTTGAAAGACCTGGGATGGTGACACCCATGCTGCAGCTTTAGGACCTTGCAAGGGGCATACTATTTTCTTTCTCAAAGCTGATTCTTAGGGACAATTGAAGGATTCAGCTGTCCTGTCTCAGCTGACTAAAGAGGGGCTCATCTGGAGACTATGCTAAACTCATCAGATTATCCACCATGGAAATAATTATACTCAAATACTGTGACCAATTAACAGTAAGTTTCCAAAATAACTTGTAGGTTTGGGGCTGGAATGTTGCTGAAATGCATGCAAGCTGACCGTGCAGAGATGCTCCTGTATGATGAGGAGAGTAGAGCAGATTTACTGAGAAAATCAGAGCAGGGGAGCCAAGAACCTCCTTCTTGACCAGCGTAATCATTGGTCTGTGCAGTACTCCTTTCCAGTTCTCAGGAAACCTGCCTGTACTGTGGATTCTGTGATATCTCCAACCCTGCCCTAGAACCTCCTTTTCAATTATGCTCGGTCAAAAGGAATTCTATTCCTTCTATTTAAAAGAGACCTGGATGGAAGTGTTGGAGGATTCATAATTCCTTTTTTTTCTTTCTTTAAAACTGAAGTATAGTTGGCATACATTATATTAGTTTTTAGTGTATAACATAATGATTTGTTATTTGTATATATTGTGAATTGATAACCACAAAAAGTCTAGTTAATATTTATCACTATATATAGTTACTGACCTTTTTCTTCCCTTATGATGAGAGCTTTTAAGATTTACTCTCTTAGCAATTTTCAAATAGGCAAACCAGTATTATTAACTACAGTTGCTATACTGTATGTTCCATCCCCATGACTTATTTATTTTGTAACTGGAAGCTTGTGCCTTTTGACTCCCTTCACCAATTTTGCTTACTCCCTACCCACCCCCACCTCTGGCAACCACCAGTCTGTTCTGTGTATCTATAAGCTCTTTTTTGTTTTGTTCTGTTTTAGATTCCACATATATGTGATACCTTATAGTATTTGTCTTTCTCTGTCTGACTTATTTCACTTTGCACAATGCCCTCAGTGTCCATCCATGTTGTTGCAAATGGCAAAATTCCATTCTTTTTGTGGCTGAGTAGTATACCATTGTATGTATATGCCACATCCTCTGCCCATTCATTTGTTGATGGACATTTAGGTTGTTTCCATAGCTTGGCTTTTGTAAATAACGCTGCAGTGAACATGGGGGTGTGTATACCTTTTTGAGTTAGTGTTTTCATTTTCTTCAGATGAATATCCAGAAGTGGATTGCTGGATCTTATAGTAGTTTTACTTTTAACTTTTTGAGGAACTTCCAAACTGTTTTCCATAGTATCTGCACCAATTTACATTCCCACTGAGAGTGCACAACTTCCCTTTTCTTCACATTCTTGGCAACACTTATTATTTCTTGTCTTTTTGATAATAACTGTTCTGACAGGTGTGAGGAAGTATCTCATTGTAATTTTGATTCACATTTCTCTGATGATTAGTGATGTAGAGCATCTTTTCGTGAACATTTTGGCCATCTGTCTTCTTTACAAAAATGTTTATTAAGAACCTCTGCCCATTTTCTAATGGGATTGTTTGTTTTGCTATGAAGTTGTTTGAGTTTTATACATATTTTGGATATTAACCTCTTGTCAGACCTATGATTTGCAAATATTTTCTCTTATTCAGTAGATTTCCTTTCCATTTTGTTGATTGTTTCCTTTGTGTGCAGGGCTTTGTAGTTTGAGTTAGTCCCACTTGTTTATTTTTGCTTTCGTTGCCTTTGCTTTTAGTGTCAAATCCAAGAAATCACTGCCGAGATCAATGTCAAGGATCTTACTGCCTATATTTTCTTCTAGGAGTTTTATGGTTTCAGGCATAATTACTTTTTGTATTACCTTATTCCAGACTACTGGTCATTCCACTGTTAATTACTGCTGTCTCTCCTCTTTAAAACCTTTTCATTTTAAGAACTTTTTAGAACCAAACCAAATGCAGTAGTTCATAGAATACAGACCTACAAATGACTGAAGGACTTCCACTGCCCTGCTCCAGGGCTTTTGTGTATGAAACCCTAAATTACTTCAGTGCCTTTGGATCACTATATCCTATTTCAAGTGCATTTTGACATTTCAGATATTTCCTTAGTTCTCCCTGACATTTCAAAAACAAGTGGTCATTGATTTTTTTTTCATTAGTTATGTTCCCCAAGCCCTTGTGACACTCAGCGCCTGATCCAAAGATCCTATATTCAAATATAACAGCTGACAAGCTGCAAGGGCAGGTCTTGACCAACCAACCTTCTTTCATTTCCTGCCACGAAGCAGTAAACATTATCCTGCCACCGCGCTGAGATGCTTCTTGTATCACTTACTGAGGATGCACAATTTGAAGTTGCCACCATGGTGAAGAGTAGAAATGTAGTCTGGTGACTGGGGACGATTCACTAATAATAGCTTAAGAGAGGGTAATGGCAGGTATGCATGTGGTGTAATAAGTACTTATTATGTGCTGCTTGTAGCTAAAAGCATTTAAAAGTAATTAATGTGAAGATCATCTTTGAGAAAGCAATCAAAGCAATAAATAGCAGCTTAGGCATAACAAAGCAGCATCTTAGATCTGATAAGCCTATTTTTAAGATGGTAATTTAATATTTATTTAATGTATTAAAATGATATTTCTTACCTACAGTCCTAGGGGAGTGATATTACTTTGCATTGTGTGTAGAGTTCAGGGCTTCCAGGATTTTATATGCATTTTAAATTATAAATCATTTCTTATCAGGTCACCTTTTAAGAGATTTTCAAACCTTTGACGAACACAATAGTGGCTGGAAGGAACAGAGCAAGAAATGTTTTGTTCTAAACTCATCCTGGCAGTGTTTCAGGGAAAGGTTTACAGTTGATCTATTTCCTGATCAAAACATTTGTTCTCATGAAATAATAAAAATATTCTACTTGCAAACCAGGTCTGCTTGTGGTGAGTTGTTTACCTGGGTTAGCCAATTCTGTTTATTGCTACACCCAGGAAGATGCAGAAGGGAAAAGAGAGCAAACAGGTTTTAAAAATGACTCAATCAGTTTTAAATGACTCAGTCAGTCAGGACAAGGAAACTCCGAACGGTTCATCAGTGGCATTTCTTACCTGAATTTGGCAGGTCCTAAACATTTTAAACCATTTCATATATATGCATGTGATTCCAGAGAATATCTTTTGTTAGATGTCTCTTGTCCTCTCAGTTTATTTTTTTTAGTTTTTTGTGTATATATATATGTATTTTTTATTGACATATAGTCAGTTTACAATGTTGTATCAATTTTTATTGTATAGCACAATGCTTCAGTCACACATGAACATACATATATTCATTTTCATATTCTTTTTCACCATAAGTTACTGTAAGATATCGAATATAGTTCCCTGCACTATACAGCATAAACTTGTTTATCTATTTTATATATATCAGTATCTGCAAATCTCTAACCCCCAATTTATCCCCTCCCACCCTGCTTCCCCGCCAGTAACCACAAGTTTGTTCTCTATGTCTGAGAGTCTGTTTCTGTTTTGCAAATAAGTTTGTCTTTTTTTTTTTTTTAAGATTCCACATGTAAGTGATGTCATATGGTATTTTTCTTCCTGGCTTATTTCACTTGGAATGACAATCTCCAGGTTTATTTATATTTTATTTATATTTTATTTTCTTTTGCATCGCGAAAATGTTTCCAATTTGATTTGAAAGTCACCGACCAAGAGTTTTTGGTTTGTATGTTTGTGTGTCTTTCCAAAAATGGTTAACATAGAAAATGTGTTATGGAGAGAAAGCAAGGAATTGTGGTGACAGTGGGATCAGTGGAGGGCTAGCTTAATTGTGTGGATATGTTAACAAGCCTTTGTTCCATTGTGTAGCTGCTAATCAAACTCTCAAAAGCTAAAAAACTATTTAACAAGACAATATGTTATATGATGTTTCCATATTTGTCTTGTGTAGAAAATGTACAATAATACTATCAAAAGGTATATGCAAATGTGAAGAAAGTACTTTTGGATCCTTCAGAAATGTTTACATATAGAATAAAATATTTCTTTTACCTTTGAGTATGGAGCAAACTGTTAAAAATGACTTATTTTATGTCTGTATTACTAACTTATTATATATAACTTGAGGCCATAATGTGTTTGAGCCATAATTCTTAAAATGAAGTCTTTATTTAAGAAATGGCATATAATGTACAAAATATCACAGAACTCTTGCCAAACTAATATGTTTTAGTATATATTAATGTATTTGAATACATTAAAATAAAAGTTGGCAATACAATATCTTTCTTTAATTGAATGTTTATAGCTGTAGTTAACAAAGGAGTAATTGTTAACTTGCAAGTATTGTGTGGGATATTTAAGTTTGTTAATGCACATATTTTAATAACTATGCTAGGAAAATATCCCTGCAGAAATTTCCATCTGAACTAAATATTATTGGCATATGAATAGTTAATGATGTAATTAATTGCATGAGATACATTTCAAGGAGATTTTAAAATGTATATTGAAATATGAAAAATTCTGCAATATCTTGTATGTGTATGTTTCAGAATTTAAAGATTCAAAATGGAAGCAATAGCACCATATAAACATCACTGGTTTTCCGAAGAAACTTGAGTCCATATATTGTCTATTCAGTGGAAATTCTATCTCAAACAAGTTACTTAAGTTGCTGTATTTTTCTTAGGCTTAAATCTATCAGTTGTAAAAAAAAAAAAAAAAACTTGCCTCAAAGAATTGTTAGGATAAGATAGGCTATTTTATAAGAGAAGCTTATAAGATGCTTAAAACTTAGTACCTAATGTATATATATTTGTATAAAATAATCAATAATAATATTATAGATTTCAAACAATTTATTAAACATCTCTATTTTCAAGGGTTCAAATATTTTCTGCAGTAATATGTTTTAATTTTGAGCAGCAGGAAAAACTTAGTAGAAATGAAGTAGCTGTACATACACATCATAACATATATTTGAAACTTCCTGAAACGTTTCATCATCATTACCTGAAGAGTTCATGTTTTATGTAGCTAGTTGAACTTGTAATTTTTTTTCTGAATTTTTATTTCCATATTTTATTCTTTGAAGATTCTGGATAAATCCATCAGAAAATTTGTTTTAATATTTATTATGCAGCTCAAGATTTACTATAAAAGTCTCATGATGTATATATTTAGTATTAAACAATCAATCAACGCTTAAAATATGGTATAATTCAGACAGCATATTATAAGTAATTGCCATACTCTAGATGTAATTAAGTATTATTTATAATATTTATTGATATTGTTGGGGAGAAAGAAATTCTCCTCTAAGTCCTTCTGGCTGGTCTAAGAATTAAATTGACATGAACAGATTAACAGGAGAAAGTCAAACACAAGTTTAATAACATGTATACGTGGGAGAGATCCAGGAAAGCTGAGTAACTCACCAAGATGGCTGAAACCCTCACCTTAAATACTATCTTTAGCTAAAGACAAAAGTGGATGTTGGGGATAGTGATTTGAGACTTCAGAGGGGTGGAAGGCAATTAACATGGAGGTAGAAAAGCAAACGTTTGGTAAACAAATGTTTGCTGGTCCCTGCAGAGATAAGGGGACACAGAGTGGCCTCTGATCTCTAGGCCTTGCCTGGAGTTTCCCCTACCACACCTAAGCTTTGTTCTGTGCAGATGTCTCTGGTGATAGCTCTATTCTGAGAAGAGGTTCTTTATCTAAATTTTAGGGCAGCTAAGGGGAAGGTGAAAAGACAGAATTTCTGAGTCTTCTGTGTCTTAAAGATAAGCAGCCTAAATTAATTCTTATACTAAAGAGAAATATTTTGGGGTAGCAAATTTTGCTCCCCTACAAAACCATTGTTGCATTTTATTTGATAGTTGACATCTTGACTAATACTTATAACATTAGCATGATGATATGCAAAAGCTATGTGCCACAACCTCATAAAACCGAATTCCTGGGCAATTGAAACCAACAGGGATGGCTTGAGCAACATTTCAAAATTGTTTTTTTTCCTCTGAGTAGTTTTCATTTAATCACCATAATACTCTGGGTTCTAGCTTCGGCCTTTGAAGTCTTTTGAGGGAACACGGCTAACAAGACATATGTCCTTTTATACTGTTTTCATTTGTTAATGTCATGGGATTTTCTTCACAATGACCACAGTGAGTATATTCAAGGAAATTAAATGCAGCTTGAGGAAAAACAAAGGAAAAAACAGGCTGGTAATGGAAATAAAATATTGCCCAAGAGGAGCTTTTGGCAAAAGAGACTTACCACTTTTGTCGAACATCATTAAGGTAGTTATTGGGAGATTTGTCCATGGAGAATATATTGTATGTTGATGTTTAAGGCCCATAATGAAGTTGTCTGCCTGGGGGAACACCTCCCACGGTCTCCTTCCAGCTACACACCTAGGTATACTGATCTTTCACCAGCAAGATGAGTTTAGCTTTTCTCTCACAGGCCCCATAATTTAGCCTGTGTTGCTGCCTCCATATGACTGACAATCTGTTCTATTCTGTGGAGTCTAGTTTCTGTCTCTAAAAGAGATTGAAGAAGGGTCTCAAGTTCCAGTTCTCCTTAATGCACTTTCTTACAGCACTGAGTCACCCCACTTCCTCTCCCCTTGTGTGTATTATTGCTTTGGGCTTACAATGCTGATTGGGAGGGGGAGTTCTAAATGTTCCCACTGGCTTGTTTATTTCAACTTTGCTTTCGGGAACTTTGGAAATTACCCAAAGCTGGGTTGTCAAATCCATTGAGTCCTTTGAGAGAGAGAGCGACTCAGGCCATTGGCCCCATTTATCACCTGATTCCCATAAGCCTCAGCTGCAACCAATTGTCCCAATTGTTTTTGGGTCCCCAGTTTAAATCAACACAGTGCCAATCTATCAAGCTCTGAATGATGTGTGCCTTTTCCTTTTTTCAGTTTCTATCTAGTTTTCCTGAAAAATAGCCGAAGTATTTCCACCAGGGGAGCGTTAAGGAAGGTTTATAGGCCATTCTTCACGTGGTATCTCAGGGTCCTTCTTTAAGTGAACCTGGCCTCTTTCATTCAAAGGGTTCTAGATCTGTGATCTAGCTCTGGAATGGAAACTTGGTAAGAAGATGAGACCCTCCATTGTGGTGACGAAATCAGACCTCTGCTCAGAAGCCCTAGTGTTTCTCTGTGATTATGTATTGACAAACTATTTAGAATGAGGACCTCTAATTTATTTCTAGTGATCAGTTAACCACAGCCAAAGATGTCTGTGGCTCAAGATATTCTGACTACTGCTCTGGATCTGCTGCCCACTATAGTAACTCTGACCACCATGCCTCGGGAGTTAAGGTGCTGCCATGCGGCCTCTGTCAGCCCAGAAACTCACATTTCAATGACATCTCCCACCTTGATCTCTGACCTGCAGAGAACAACTATGACATTTTCTAAGAATGTAGAACTCCCCCCTCATTTATGCATTTCTTAAATTTGGGAGATATTGGGGGATTGGTAGGTTGGTTGCCCATAATTCAATTATGTACTCCAATATTTGTATCTCCTTATGCATTTGGATCTTTCCTCTGTATTATAATCAGGAAGTTCTGGCATATCAAGCTCATTTAATGTAAATCACTTTTGAGTTCAGGTTCTAGTCAACCAACCAATAATTGTTAAAGCCACTCTTAGCAGCTTAAGCAGACACACTGAATCAAAGGCCTTTGGGAAGTTAATCATACTGATAAATGCAGACATTTCATATAGGGAATTAATTGATTGGTAAAGCAGAGTGCAAGACAGGGAGGGTAGTGTTATTCAGAGCTCACAATGTATTTGCCACTGAGGCTCCTGGAGCTATCTTGCTGCCACTGCTGCTGTTGGAACTGCAGCCTCTGACCCAGGGCAGGGAGCCAGGAGCCCACAGCCCCACTGACAGGGCTGTATTTGCTGCTGATGCTTCTGGAACCTTCAAGTCCTCCGAGACAGCCCCAGTGACCTACTGCCACCATTGTCTAGGGCATCTCTGCTATCTTAGGCTCACAGGCATCTCTCATAGCATCTCACAGTTGCCCACTGCTGCCACTACAGGAATCAGAAGTGGGAAAATAACATCTCCTTTTCTTCTACCCTCTATTCTCCAACTACTGCCTCTTATCAGCGGAACTCCATTGAAACCTTGGAAGCAAGTGCATATGAGAAATTCAGCTGGAAGACGTCTGGGACCCAGCTGTATGGAGGAGAGTAGTGGAAGAATGAGTGTATGGGTTGACACCTCTCCCTAGCCCAGTCCTTTTCCTTTTTAGAGTTTACTATAAAGCTTTTTGGGCAAGCTGCCAGAGGTGACAAACATAGCAGTCAAGGAATTTTTAAAGTTTCCAGAAATTTAGAAACTTCAGATACCATTCACTTCTTCTTTTTTTCTCCGTTGCATAATTCCCACTGGTTCTGGAAATTTCACTTTCTTCTTACTTTGACCTTCTTTATGAAAGAGTAGGATCTTTCAATTTTCTTTCTGGTGTATAGCATACTGATTCATTTATACATATATATCTATATATTTTTTTCATTATAGATTACTACAAGCTATTGAATATAGTTCCCTGTGCTACACAGTAGGATCTTGTTGTTTATCTATTTTGTATATAGTAATTTGTATCTGCTAATCCCAAATTCCAAAATTATCCCTCCTTGGACCGTTAGTTCTTATCCATTAAGTAAGGAGTCTGTTCAGGAGCTGGATAGTACCTGAAGTCTCTTCTGTTCTCAGGTTTGCCTTTCTACCCTTCCAGAATTTGCTCAGCATAAAAATATCCTTTTTTTTTCTTAAAAAAAATTACTGTACCAAAATACTCATAAGATTTACCATTTTTACCATTTTAAGTGATACATTCAGTGCCAGTAACTACCATCCTTCCCATTTCCAAAACTTCTTCTTCATCCCAAGTAGAAACTCTATACTCATTAAACAATAATTCCTCTTTCCTTCCCCTCCCAGCCGTGGTAACCTCCATTATACTTTCTGTCTTGATAAATTGGGTTCTCTTGATAAATTGACTTCTAGGCAAAGTCACAGAAAATATTTTTTAATTGAGCTTTTCTTTAACATTTTGAAACTTACAATTTCAATATCATTTTGCTGCATAAGCACATATACATGTAATATCAGGACAATTAAAACGTGATTACTAATGATCAAAGGGATTGTTAAAAAGGTTACTTTTTTAGTAGTGCACTTAAATCTAAATATTGTAACTTAGTTCTAAAAATACTTTGTCATCTCAAATAATTGCATACACAAAGGATAAGTATGGTCCTAATATATGTTTACACAATGTTCTAAATATTTCTAGAGATGCATTGTCTTTTTATGTCTAGTGTAATGATAATTTATTAAAACAATGTTTTTGAGAGAGTCCCTTTAGAATTGAAAGGATTCTAATCAAAGTCTAGAAAAATAAGATATTGCAATAAAACCAAAATGAAGGCTTGATAGAAATTCTTTTATAAAAGTATAATTCTTCAGTGGTCTGACTTGTGCCTTTGTCAGACAGGGAATAAATATAGCATACAAAAAGCATAATGTTGGTGGTTTACAGCTTAAGCATCAAAAACATCTAAAGTAAACCCAAGCTCATGCTTTATACTCAGAAAATGAAAATGTCTTGACATTGTCTGACATTGATCATTCTAAGTAGGTTCTTAAATTCTTTTAAAGATTTATTCACATAAGATTTTAAATCCACTCATTATTGATGTAATTATCTTCTGAATATGCTCTGAAAATTAATTTAACCTGGCAACATTTCATTTAAATATTTTATGCACACTAATCCTAAAACATATATATTTTTTCAGATTTAATTTTATGTGTTGGTTGTATATGACTAAACTTCACCATTTTAGTATCCTTTTGTCCCTGAATGCTTAGGAGTAATTGCTATTTATTCCCATTTGAGGTATTGTGGACTTGTGTGTGTTTGTGTGTGTGTGTGTGTGTGTACAGGGGTTTTGGGAAATGAGCACAGTTTGAATGTTTACTTTCCTTCTTACAGTTTTTCTACAATTTAAGTGAAGAAAGAAAGAATTAAATGCCAAACTGATAATAATCATAATATATTCCAAAGTGTTTAGTAAACAGTATACCAATGTGAATAAAAATAATATGAATTGTCTTCCTGTGTTCTGTAAGCTAAACTCATAAGAATAACATAGATACCACTAACTTTCTTAGGTTTTTTTTTCAAAAAACAAAAAAATCTCTTGTCCTCCATGTCATATTCTTTACCAATTCCCTCTGTTAAGAACAGATCAGTATTTATTTATTCATTCCTTTATCCAACAGATATTTCATGGACATTCCTCTCAGTCCTGAGGATATAGTGGTAAATAAGGTAACAAATTTTGTGCCTGCAAGGAGGTGACATTCAAAAGAGAGCAATGATAAACAACAACAAAAAGTTAATAGTAAGTGCTTCATAGTTAAAGCACAACAGTGTGTTAGTGTGTGACTAGTTAGGGTGGGTAGTCAGGCCAGGATTCTTCATGGAGGTGAACTGCAAGCTGAGATCTGAGTGATAAAAGGAGCCAGCCATGTGGCCATCAAGGAGAAGGGAACTCCAGACAGAGACTAGCAGGTGCAGAAAGCCCTGAGCTAGGGCAGAGAGCAGAAAGGAGGTAAATGTATCTGAGAACAATGAGTCAATGAGGAACGCTGTATAAGCTGAAGTTGCAGAGGTAGACCGGGGCTGTGTCTTCTCTGATAAAACCTATCATATCTGGTCAGGCATTTAAGACCCTCCATGAATGGCTGCAATCTATTTATCTGACTGAACTTCCATCACTCTCCACTATTTGGCTCTTTTCTGAACAAACCTGTATGTTTTCCATCTCTGTCATTTTATAGTAGAACCCCAACTACTTAGAATGTAATTTCCATTCTTCTAAATATCCAAATACCAGTCACTCCTCAAAGCCCATGCCTTTATGAGCAACTAAAGTTGTATTATTTTAAATATAGAATCCTGTGGAAAATACTTCAGAACAGTTAATTAAAAAACTTGCCGTGTTTGGTTTTTTGGTATATTGTCTAGGCTGACTCAATTATAATTTTTTTTCCTTTTAAAGAATTGCCTTTTCCTGATTGAAAAATGAAATACATGCTCCTGCCCCCCCTCCAAAATTCTGCAGCCACAGATACAAACTAAAACAAAGAAGAAAAAGAAATTATATTTTTATCACTACCCAGAGATAATCAGTCAATATTTTAATCTGTCTATATATCTATCTTTCTATCTTCTTTCTATTATTTATCTATCTTTCTATAAATACTTATCTATCTCTGTCAATCCGTCTATATCTAAATGTAAACAACCTGTTGCTTTCAACTTAATATTTTTGAACATTCTCCTGCAATATAATTTTTGAATTTTATAGAATTATTACTTCATTCTGTGGACATAAAATACATATTTAATCTGTACTCCAGAGATATATATTTGATTTTTAAAAATTATTCACTAAAAGAAACATCTCTGTGAAAATCATTTTTTTTTTTTGCTAAACTTGTTGTTCAGTTATACACTTCGGTTTTAAAGAGATAATTATGGAAGTAGAATGACTAAGTCAAATGTTACACAAATTTTAAGGGTTTGTGATACTTATTATTGTGATACTCAATTAAATTAACCATATACCTCTTTCACTGTATCTAATATTGCTCACACTGGCAGCTCATATCCTGTACCACATCTTTAACTTGAATCCTTCATATAGCTTAGCAGAGTGCCCTTTTCAACAGTAAACATTTTAGGCCATAATTTAATGGACTGAAAAACAATGAAAATGATCTTAGAATACCAATGGGTTTCATATCATCCTGATTTATCTCATACACACTCTGAAGAATGATGACCTCGATATTACATGTTAGCTTAATATGGGCACAAGATTTGCACAATGATGAAACCATGTTCTCAAGCTGGGGCTCAGATATATTATCTTAATAGGAAGTTAATCAAACTATGCTGTTTATATCCTCTACAATGCTGAATTATTTTATGAATCATAAAGACAAAACTTCTCTTTTGCATTGATAAGTTACAGTTGAAAATACATTCATGGAGTAAGACTTAATTTTAATTTTTAGATAGTGTTACCCTAGTTGTGGTTTGTGTATTCTCAAGTTTGACATAGATTTGGGAAATACTGAAGAATCAATTAAGAAGTGCTTATTGAAACAATCTGCCTTATTTCCAGTTATCACTAACCTACAAATGTAGTCAATATCTTCATATAGTTGCATCTCCAAATTTAAAAAGTTTTACATTCATTCAAATATTATTAGATGGTACTTGAGTCAGAATTGTTACTTAGAGATATTAGGGATATTCTGCAATGTTCACTTAATGAATACTGAGTATATGGATTCCAATTTTTTTTCAGATTTTCACATAAATAAATAGCATCAGCAGAATTAAACCAGAATTTAATGATTAAGAAAAGGAAAGGCTTTGATTTCTTTTCCCTTTTGAGGAGGGTACTTTAGCTGATTATGATGTGATCTCTATTGCACTCAAGTAAATGTCCACCCCAGGGACCAAATATAAAATAATATATTAAAACATTCATAAAAAATTCTAATTTAGAAGCAATTTAGAATGTCTGAGAGATTACCTGCTGCCTCTTTATACTTCTTTCTAGAATGAGACAGTTCTCTCAAAACTGAAAACAGATTAGCCAAAGAAAATATTACCTTTTTATTTCTCACTTATTTCACATACTTTCACTTTCTCACATGCTTTCAACTTCACATTTAACTTTAGAATTAGAAGGAAATGACAATAGCAGAAAAAATTTAACTTGAAATGTTGTCAGTTTTCTGATATTCTGTATTTCAAATAAACCGTGAAAAGTTATAAAATAATCCTAAAGAGCTACAAATAGTATTTACATGTGATCAGATAAAGCAATGTCCAAGCTCATTAGCATGTGAGATTTGACTGCTATAATAATATCTCAAAATAGTGTAACTCTGTGGATCATCAAATCACAAATTCAACAGCCAATCCAATGTGCATGCAGTGTACAGTCTAGGTCAGATATGGATGGACTCGTAGTCAACCAGACTGTTGTGCATATAGACACACTGGGGACTCTGAATGTTATGCTGTATACCAATATATGCAGTCTCTTTCTTTACAGCTATCAGTTTCTGAAAATGTCTTAGAATAGTGTTTTTCCTAGACAACTTAAATATAATCACTGTCAACAGTAAACTTTAATGTCTATGTTAAAGTAGCTTTAGATTTAGTTAGCAATCTCGTTTAGTATCTCAGTTGTGATAAAGAAATTACTTGGCTAAGTATTTAGATGATGAATTTGAACTAGCCAAGGTCATGTTGGCAAAAACATATGGAATAACATCAATGTTATATCATAAAATAACCATATAATAAAAGCACTCGGCGCACATTTTAGAGAAAACAGAACATCCAAATATTTAAGTGAGGTTTTTTTTCATTCTCTTTCAGAGAATGTTGTTGTTGGGCTCAAAGCAAAACTCACCATTTTTTTAAAAAATAGATTTTTATGACTTCCAAATTTCTACTGGAAATGTCACTAATATTAAGTCATTCATATTCATAAATAGGAAATTATGCTTTAATTGTCTATTCTCTTCACTCTCCTACCAAACTTGTTACCAAGTTTTGTCTGTCTAACTTCTGGGCTATTCTGTCATCAGATCCATGTTTCCATTCCCATAGAATACCCTGAGCTATTTCAATAAATCTGGGGATTTATGACTTCCTGATTAATCTTCCTAAGGTAAGATTTGATCATAGCACTAATTTGCAAAAAAACAACAGCTTCTCCATTTCTTACCTAGTTAAATGCAGACTTCTCTTATCTTGGTCATTAACAATCAAATTCAATCAAGATACTCAGATTTCTTTCGTACTTCTTTCTGTACCCTGTACTTAGAACCAACTGGATGACAGGCTGTTCCCTAGGAAAACTGTAAATGTCTCATTTTAGTAACTGGAATTTGTACTAAATGTTCAGCTCCTTAAAGGTGGAGATTTAGCTTCTCATCTGGAACATAGTACAGTACGTTATAGATACAGACAGTGAGTTGAATAAAATACTAAAATAAGATAGTTTCTCAATAATAAGTTTTCTTTTTTAAATAATTATTTAGTAGGTAGAAAGTAAACTCACAAGTGATTTCATATGTTGTGGTGTTATTTTCCCAATGTGCATAGATTGGGTGCATATTTTATAGTGCATAGATCAGGAGTCTGGAATGGGTCTTACTAGACTAAAATCAAGGTGTCTGCAGAAGTCCTCTTTCTAGAGTCTCTAAGGAAAAATCCATTTTCCTATCCATTGAGGTTGTCAGCAGAGTTCAGTGCCTATGTTTGCAGTACTGAGGTCTTCATCTTCTTGAAACCATCGGCTGAGGGCTGTTCCCAGCTTCTAGAGGCAAATTTCCCTTAATAATCTTCTCATAAAATAGGGCCATGTTATACCATTTTCTGTAGACAGTGGAGCTATTTGTGACATTTCTAGGTGTTTTACTTTAAGTGGCCACAAGGTGATTTCTTCTACCTGTGCATTTCCCAGATAACCACACAACCTTCAGTCATTGTGTTAGTGGAGGCGTACGCCTTCATTCGAAATATTTTCAAATAACTCCCTTATTGCTGTGTGTGTTTGTGTGTCCCAGCAAGTTACTCCACACATAAAAAGATAATTTTTAAGAAGTTTTGTTAATTGCTGTATGTATGCATATAAACACACAAAACATTTTTAATTGAAGTATAGCTGATTTACAATATTCTGTTAGGTTCAGGTGTACAACATAATGATTAAGTATTTTTACAGATGATACTCCATTAAAAGTTATTATAAGATAATGGTTATAATTCCCTGTGCTATATAATACATCCTTGTTGCTTACTTATTTTATGTATAGTAGTTTGTATCTCTTAGTCCCATAACCCTAATTTGTCCCTCCCATCTTCCCTCTCCCCTTTGTAACAACTAGTTTGTTTTCTATGTCTGCATCTGTTTCAGTTTTGCATATACATTCATGTGTGTCATTTTTTATATTCCACATATAAGTGCTACCATGCAGTATTTGTCTTCATCTGTCTGACTTAATTCACTTCCATAATATTCTCTATGTCCATCCACATTGCTGCAAATGGCAGAATTTCATTCTTTTTTATGGCTGAGAAATAAATATGCCATTGTATGTAACACCACGTCTTCATTTATCCTCTGTTGATGAGCACTTGTGTCACTTCCATATCTTGGCAGTTGTAAACAGTGCTGCTGTGAACATTTTTTGGGTGCATGTATTTTTTTGAATTAGTGTTTTCATTTTTTTCAAAATATATGCCCAGGAGTGGGATTGCTGGATCATATAATGGTTCTATTTTTAGTTTTTTGAGGAACCTCCATACTGTTTTCCAGAGTGGCTGCACCAATTTACATTCCCACCAACAGTGTACAAGGGTTCCCTTTCTCCAATGCTCTCTAACATTTGTTATTTGTAGACTTTTTGTTTGATGATAGCCATTCTGACAGGTGTGAAGTGATACCTAATTGCTGTTTGGATTTGTGTTTCTCTCATAATTAGTGATGTTGAGCATCTTTTCATGTGTCTGTTAGTCATCTGTTGGTCTTTGGAAAAATGTCTAGTCAGGTCTTCTGTCCAATTTTTGATTGGGTTGTTTGGTGCTTTTTTGATACTGAGTTGTCTGAGCCATTTATGTATTTTGGATATTAACCCCCTGTTGGTCATAACATTTGCAAATATTTTCTCACATTCTGTAAGTTGTCTTTCCATTTTGTCGATGGTTTCCTTTGTTCTGCAAAAGCCATCAAGTTTAATTAGGTCTCATTTGCTTATTATGAAATGAGTTTTAGACTTCAAAACATACCTTACTCATTATGAATTTACAACTTGAGATTTTAGTTTTCAAATTTTAATTTTTAAATTAATTAACATTGATTTAAAATTAAAATTACAAATCTAATTCTTAGTTGAAATTGATGACAGATCTCCATGAATTATAGAATCTTTAAATTTTACTTTTTTCCTTAGAGCTACAAATGTCGTAAATGCCTTAAATAAAAAGAGCTTCTGTAAGCTTTGGTTGTAATGTGAAGGTTGAAGCACATGGCACCTATTTGAGCCCCCATCAATTGCTGGAAGTATGGGATAATAATGAAAACTCTACCAGGCATGTTCATCCTTGCCAAGGACTAATAATAGTTTTAGGAACCAAATGTAGATTATATGGAGAAAAGTTATGAGATCAGCCTGTAGACAGCTAGATTTGATGCTTTGGGAAAGTATTCACCCCCAGCAGGAAGAATTAGAAGAGAACACGAGATGAATATTGAAGTGGTGTTTCAGAGTGGGATCAAATGAACATCAGAGTGTGGTTATTCCAACCCTGTTTATAATCAAGCATAATGTACTAAAATAGCAGTGTGAGCACACAGCTTTACGAGGCTAAGGAAGATGATTAGAGCCTTACAGGCAAGGTGAGCTAATCAGAGAGTCCAACCAAGATGAGGCTGGGCAAAATAAGAACTAAGATTCGGCTCTGGAAACTGGGGCTGGCAGCAGGGAAGTGGAAAAGCTCTCCTCAAATCCACCCTCCTCACGGAGGCCACAGGGATTACTCCCACTTTACGCCCTCCGAAGATTCTCCATTGCTTTTAATAAAATGAAAACTTCTTAACATGCTCAGTATGCTACTTTGTCCTACATTGATGTCTTTTACCACAAACCCACGTGCATTTCATTTGCTCTTCACACTGAATGTGTTTCTGTTCAGGGGCTGTGCATCTACTTGTCTCTCAGCATGACATACCAACCTCAGGATGGCTCCCATTTGTTTTTAAAATGCTTGAAGGATTCATATAGTACAGTCTATGGTAAATAATCAAAATATTTGAGGTTAAACAGAGAAATACAAATAACTGAAAGGCTTCATGAGACCCATATGGCAGATGCAGGAGAAAGTAGCATGGTTTTCAATAACTCATGAATAGAATATAGGCAAAATATAATGGAGAAGGAATAATGTTTTCTAGCAAGTGATTCCTGTTAAAATAATTCAAAATAGTACCTTGTTTGTTTTGTTTTGGCATGAAAGGATTATCTATAAGACCCTGGAAAAGCTGTTTTTCTATGCCTTAACCATGGTGAGTTGATACTTAGCAAGAGTTTACAAGTATTTTCAAAGGATTTTTCCAGTTACCTATTGAACTACTCCCAAATTTTGGGACTTAAAACAACCATTTTATGTTAGCAAATTTTTTGGAGTCAGGAATCCAGTAGGAATCAGGTGTAGGAATCAAATGGATGATTCTTGTACTTTCCATAGAGTTTACTGAGGTCATTTGGTGTATTTAGCTAGGGAATGACTGAAGGATCCTAGATGGGTTTGCTGACAAAGTCTGGTTTCTTGGCAGACATGGTTGGAAGGCATGGCCTGGCTGGAACTGTCAGCAGAGTGCCTGCATGTGGTGTATCTAGCATCACCATCTCAGCCTAGTCAGATTTCTCATAAGGCTGCTCAGGGCTCCCTGGGACAGGAAGTGGAAACTCTTAAGTTTCCTAAGAATGAAGCTCAGAAACTAGAATAACATCACTTCCAGCATATTCTGTTGAACAAGGCAGACACAGAGCCTGTCCTGATTCAAGAGGAGGGAAACAAAGATGCCAGTTCTGCGACAGAATGGCTGATGTATTCGTGGCCTTATTTAATTTGCCTAGGGACTATAGGAATTCCTAGAGTGCTAGCAAGGCTATGCCTAACATGAGTGTGGGTGCGGATGGATTTTTAGATGTAACTTTAACAATAGTTTTTACACATACCAGAGGTATGCAAAATGAAGATAATGTTAGAATTTTGATGTCTATGTTTTTAAAAGTTTATACATTTATTTCCTCAATTCCGTTCTTCTCTCTCCAAATGAATTTAGGATTTATCATGATGACCTTTCTATTTTTAACTTTCATTTGTATGCTACTAATTAGTAATATACTGTTGCAGTATTTTAAATTTGATAACAAGTATATTCATATATTCATACTTATCTTCTGCAATCTGTGTATTTGCTTAATATATCAATGAGATGTTTCTCATTGTTGATATATATGTAACTTTAGTTTATTAATAAACTAAGTATAGTTGGTTGATAGATATGTAAATTTAGTTTATTCATTTTAACTGTTGTTTAGTATCCTGCCATTTGAATATAACGTATTTCTCTTGATGGACCTTAACATCATTTCCAGTTTTTCACAGGTATACTTGCTATGAATATCATTGTAAGCTCTTCCCCCAACTTTCTATAAGAGCTTTTCCTATGCAGTTCATCTAGAAATGGAATTTACAGGTCAAAGATTATAAGTAACCTCTGCTTTACTAGATAATGTCTCTGTCATCTCCAGAGTGATTTAAACAGTGTATTTAGTACTACTAGCAGTATGTGAGGGTTGCAGTTCTTTTTCTCGAAAGTTTTGGAATGGTACAATTAAGTCATTGCCATTTCGATGGGAATTAAAAGTTATCTCGTGGTTTTAATTTATATTTTTCTCGCTACTAGTATGTGGCTTATCTTGTCATGACATCTTTATTTGTATGTCTATTTATACACAAAGAATATTTAAAGGCAAGGCAGTTGAGTTTATTGATCTTCCTTTATGATTCATGTTTTCTATGACTTTTTTAACAAAGCAATTTCTAGTCCAATTTCATTAATATGTTTTATGGCATTCTGTACATGATTGTGGAGAAATATTTTATTGTTATTATTTATTTTATTATTATTATTATTATTATTGTTACCTGTTTTCTTTTTTATGTTTACTCCTATATACCTGAAATTATTTTTTAAATCTGTGGTAGTAGTAATCCTTTTTTATTTTTTCCAGTGGATAACCAGTTACTCTAGCATCATTTATTGAATACCAGATAAGTTTTCATTACCACCTCATTTATCATGTTTCTAGTACAATGTTGAGAGAAAGAAATGATAGAGAATGTCTTTGTATATTTCTGATTTTAAAATACATTCTTCTAAAATTTCACCAGTAAGTATGGAATGTATAGATGTTTTAGTAGATGTCCATTTTTTATTTAAAGAATTTCTCAATTTTTAGTTTGCTAAAGAACTTTTTAAAAAATCATAAATAGACATTGATTTTCAATCTATGTTTAATATCTTGAGATGATTATAAGGTAGTTCTCCCATAATCATTTAATGTGATTAATTATATTAATTTATTTTCTAATGTTAATCATTATTACAATTCTAAGATAAAGTCAACTTAGGCATGACATAAATATTGTTAAGTTGTACATTCTTAAATTCAATTTATTAATGTTATGTTTAGAATTTTGCATTTATTCTCCTATGTGAAATGAGCATATAATTTTCCATTTCCATAAAATGCATGTTAAATTTTAGCATGAAATTACTTTAAAATAAATGCTTTTATTTTTTTCTCTTCTGTGAAAACATTAATTTAAGATTAGATTTAGTTTTTTCTTTAAAAATATAGAATATTAACTGACTTTTGTATAAACATGTATGCTGCAACTTTACTATAATCACTTGTTAGTTCCAGGAGGATTTTTTTGGTGCTTTTTTCCAGATTTTCTACAAAAACAAATATTCTTTTGTGAACAAAGATGGTTTTATTTCTTCCTTCCCAATCTGTTTATCTTTTATTTCCTTTTCTTATTTTATAGCATTAGCTAGGAGTTCTCGTATAATGTTGAAAAGCAGTGGAGAGAGGGGACGAGCTATGAGTTCCTCATTATTAAGAATGATGTGTTAACTATGAGTTTTTCGTAGATTTTAACAAGATGAAGAAATTTCTCTCTATTCCTAGTTTACTGAGCATTTTTGACATTTTAAGTGCTTTTTCTATATCTGTTGTTAACAATCATGTGATTTTTCTTCTCGAACCCGTTGATATGATGGATTATAATAATTGATTTTGAATGTTAAGCAAGTCTTGCATACCTGGAATAACATGATCATGATATTAATTCTTTCCTACAATAAATTGATATATTTTAATTTATAACAGTTATTATCAAAGTTAATTTAGAAAATCCATGAGGTTGTATTGATGAGCAAAACATTTTGATACCAGGGGCTAAAGATAGAAGATGTACTTTTTTATTTAGTTTTTAAAAAATGTTTCAAATTGAAGTATAGCTGATTTTCAGTGTTGTTAGTTTCAGGTGTACAGCAAAGTGACTCAGATGTAGATACATATATGTATACACACACAAAAAAAATGTATAATACACATATGTGTGTATGGATATGTGTATATATTTGTGTGTGTGTGTGTATATATATATATATGCACTATACAGTAGGTCCTTGTTATTTATCTATTTTATATAAGTTCCATACTCCTAATTTATTCTTCCCCCTCTTTCTCCTTTGGTTACCATAAGCTTGTTTTCTATGTCTGTGACTCTATTACTTGTTTGTAAATAAGTTCATTTGTATCTTTTATTTTTTTAGATTCCACATGTACATGGTAACATATGATATCTGTCTTTCTTTGTCTGAATTAATTATTTGCAAAATATACAAAGAGGTCATACAGCTTAATATTAAAAAAAAACCCAAAAACGTAATCAAAAAATGGGCAGAAGACCTAAATAGACATTTTTCCAAAGAAGACATACAAATGGCAAATAAGCACCTGAAAAGATGTTCAACTTCTTTATTAGAGAAATGCAAGTCAAAAAGCTACAATGAAGTAATACCTCGCACTGGTCAGAATTGGCTATCATTAAAAAGTCCACAAACAGTAAATGCTGAAGAGGTTGTGGAGAAATGGGAATCTTCTTATACTGTTGGTGGGAATGTAGATTGGGGAAGCCGCTCTGGAAAAGAGTATGGTGGCAGTTTCTTAAAAAACTAAAAATAGAGTTACCATATGATCCATCAATCCCACCCCTGGGCATACATCCAGAGAAAATGCTAATTTGTAAAGATATATTCACCTCAGTTCCCATAGTAGCACTGTTTACAATAGCCAAGACATGAAAGCAACCTAAACATCCATTGACAGATGAATGGATAAAGAAGATGTGGAATGGAATATTAGTTAGCTATAAAAAAGAATGAAATAATGCCATTTACAGTAACATGGGTAAACCTAGAAATTCTCATATAAAGATATTAAATATTTATATACATTGTTAGATTCAATTTTCTATCATTTTGTTGAGAATTTTTATATCTATATTTATGAGGAATATTAGTCTGTAGTTAATGTAAAATTTATCTTGTCCTGATAGTAAGGTAAGGCTGGCCTCAGAGATTAAGTTAAAAAGTATTCCCTCTGCTTTTATCTTCTGGAAGAGGTTACAGAGAATTGGTTAATTTCTTGTCAGAATATTTGGTATAATTCACCAGTTAACCGTCTAGGTCTGGTGCTTTCTGTTTTGGAGTGTTTAGTTTCTGATGCAATTTCTTTGATAGATACAGATGTTTTCATTTCACATTGTCTTTTTGTTCCTGTGTGAGTTTTGACATATTGTGTCTTTCAAGGAATTGGCTCATTGTATCTAGGTTATGGGTAGAGAGTTGTTCATAAGATTTTTTTATTATGTGCTTGATGCCCATGGGATTTATAGTGATCCCTTTTTCATTTCTTATATTAGTCATTTGTGTTCTTTCTCTCTCTCTGTCTCATTAGTATGGCTGGAAACTTGCCAATTTTATTGGTCTTTTTCAAAGAACTGGGTTTTGGTCTTACTGATATTCTCTATTGATTTGTTTCCAGTTTTGTTGATTTCTGTGCTGATTCTTATTATTTCTTTTCCTCTGATACTTTGGATTGAATTTGCTTTCTTTTTCTCTGTCTTTCTTAAAGGAAAAGCTTAGATTATTGTTTTAGATCTTTCTTCTTTTCTTATATATACATTCAAGTGCTATAAATTTCCCTCTAAGGATTGCTTTTGTTGAATCCCACACATCTTGGTAAGTTGTATTTTCATTTTTATTTAGTTCAGAATATTCTTAAATTTCTCTTGACATCTCCTCTTTGACTCATATGTTATTTCAAAGTGTGTTGCTTAGTCTCCACATATTTTAAGATTTTTCAGGTATCTTTCTCTAATTTTTTAAAACAATTAGTAGAAATATACTTTACAGTTTCCTGATTACAGCTAGTCCTTTTGGCTTAAGTCCAGTTTCTTCATTTTAGTGGAGATAAACTCTTAAATAAAGTAGTTTTAAATCTATTTCCTGTATATTACTATTTATTTGAACTTTGCCTTTGGATCTTGAAGGCTTTCTGGATATTGGCCTATGAGACATTTGAGAACACAAACAGTAAACAATCCTTTTTTCCCCCTAAAAGTCTGCAACTATACTTGATACAAGTAGATTATATGTTCAAGACACTTCTTGGTAAATTAAAATAGGGAATTACCTTCTTAATTATTTTTATAATAATTTTCTCAACTTGGGTTAGTGATACAGACTTCTAGTGGTACAACCCAATAACTATTTTAATTTTCTTAATTAAATATATCATTTCATTGGTCTTCAAGTTTTTTTTTCCATAAAAATTGTCGGATTTTATGATGTCTTAAACTTAAATCTTGACTCATAACTTTTTTTTCTGCAAATTGTTCTTTATTTTTTCCACAAATCTTTATTCCTTCTCAGGCACCTATAACTGCCAACTCTTTTTTCATATGTACCTATAGGTTTCCTTGTCCAATTGATAAAAATTAGTTACATAATTCCGTATTGTAGATCCAGTCCTTGTGAATAATGCCTGCCTTTAATTTCACTCTTACGCCATCTGGATATACATTCATTCATACAGATATTTATTGTGCACCTATTAAGTACCAGATACTGTATTAGAGGTTGGATATACCATGGCAGGCAAAATCCTTGCCCTAATGGAGCCTATATTCTAGTGGGAAAAATATTAAGCAAGTGCTATAATTTCAACAATGTATATTGACTTGGACGGCATTAATCTGAAATTAATGTGTTCCATGAAGGTGTCCCCTTGTTTATTGTTATTCTAAAGAGAAATGTCCTCTTTCTCTCCAAATGCCCTTTGCTGCTTTTCTGTTTTAAATCCTACATAGCATTCATTTGCAAACGCAAACCAGGCCTTCCAGGTGATTCTGATACAGGCTAAAGCTTGAAAGCCACTGAATCCATATAATACCAGGCATGTGATTGAAGCCTGATATATATCCTCTGAACTTGTTTGCATCAATGATAATGTAACCAGTTTCATAAACATCATTTTCTCTACCCGATCCATCTTATACTATCTGATGCTGTGATTCAGATAATGATAAAGCAGTATATGATTTGTTTATTTTATTGAAGTACCGTTAGTTACAATGTGTCAGATTCTTGTGTACAGCACAATGTCCCAGTCATGCATATACATATGTATAATCGTTTTCACATTTTTCTATTAAAGGTTATTACAAGATATTGAGCATAGTTCCCTGTGCTATATAGCATAAATTTTAAAAAAATCTGTTTTTATATATGTTTTTATTGAAGTATAGTCAATTAACAATGTTGTATCAATTTCTGGTGTGCGGCACAATACTTCAGTCATGTAGGAGCATATATGTATATATGTGTGTGTATATATATATATATGTATTCATTTTCATATTCTTTTTTACCATAAGTTACTACAAGATATTGAATATAGTTCCCTCTGCTATACAGTACAAACTTGTTGTTTATCTATTTTATATATAGTATCTGCAAATCTGAAACATCCAATTTATCCCTTCCCACCCCTTTTCCCCCCTGGTAATCATAAGTTTGTTTTCTATGTCTGTGAGTCTGTTTATGTTTTGTAAATGTTTGTTTTTCTTTTTTTTTTTTTAAGATTCTACATATGAGGGATATCATGTATTTTTCTTCCTCTTTCTGGCTTACTTCGCTTAGAATGACATTCTCTAGGTCATTCCATGTTGGTGTAAATGGCATTATTTTATTCTTTTTATGGCTGAGTAGTATTCCATTATATAAATATACCACAACTTCTTTATCCAGTCATCTGTCAATGGACATTTAGGTTGTTTCCATGTCTTGGCTATTGTAAATAGTGCTGCTGTGAATATTGGGGTGCATGTGTCTTTCTGAATTAAGGTTCCCTCTGGATATATGCCCAGGGGTTGGATGGCTGGGTCATATGGTAAGTCTATTTTTGGTCTTTTGAGGAATCTCCATACTGTTTTCCATGGTGGCTGCACCAAACTACATTCCCACCAACAGTGTAGGAGGGTTCCCTTTTCTCCACACCCTCTTCAGCATTTATCATTTGTGGACTTTTTGAATGATGGCCATTCTGACTGGTGTGAGGTGATACCTGATTGTAGTTTCAATTTGCATTTCTCTGATAATTAGTGATATTGAGCATTTTTTTTATGTGCCTATTGGCCATTTGTATGTCTTCATTGGAGAATTGGTTGTTTAGGTCTTCTGCTTGTTTTTGGACTGGGCTGTTTGTTTTTTTTTCTTATTAAGTTGTATGAGCTATTTATATATTCTGGAAATTAAGCCTTTGTCAGTCGCATCATTTGAAAATATTTTTTTCCATTCTGTAGGTTGTCACTTTGTTTTGCTTATGGTAAGCAATATGTGATTTAAATAAAAATAAAAATATATAAAGTGTGCAGGATGGAAAGTGGGACCATTGTTGTATTCTGGAGCATAAATTAGTCAAAGGAGATGAAAATTTTCACTGTGCATATTCAGATGGTACCCATGGAAAATCTTCATTGTGTGAGGTTGAGATCCTGGCTAAAGGTAGATAAGCACTGCAAAACAAAGTCTCCTCAACACAAAAAACATGAAAAATAAGCTAAAATGGAAAAGACAAAGAATATGCCAGCATTTC
Source organism: Camelus ferus (assembly GCF_009834535.1). Classification (NCBI taxonomy): domain Eukaryota; kingdom Metazoa; phylum Chordata; class Mammalia; order Artiodactyla; family Camelidae; genus Camelus; species Camelus ferus. The sequence goes on along the minus strand of NC_045696.1, from coordinate 87,661,554 downwards.
ACCTGATTGTTCCACAACTGTAACCTTAGGTTTGAAGTAAACTGGGAATAATTTTACCTATTCTATCCTGTTTAATCTCTTAGTGATAATATGCTAGCACAGGCATTCACAATTAGGCAGTAAGAGAAAGACCCATTTCCACTGTTGTTGAGAAAATGAATGCCATTCAAATAATGGTCTCTGTAACCTGATTAGGGAGTAAATCATCGTTAAGGTGAGGAGCACAGTAGTAGAGCAGAACAGAAAGTAAAGATACTAATCTAATTAGATAGCTTTTCATGTCCTTCCCTCACATTGGAGCTATCTAATCTTTTGTCACACTGGCCTTCTTAAATTTTATATTCAGATTTAGTAGACTGGCCTTTGTTGATCTTTCCTGAAACTCACCACCAGATTTATTTAACCTCAAAATCTGCATTTTTTTTTTTTGGTCACAGAAATGCATTCCTACTCCTGTTTGTCCACTGAAGGTGGCCTAGGCACCTAATCTCCCTACAGCCAGTGTAGCTATGTGATTCTGAGCTGCCTCTCCCCAGATGCTCATATAAACAAATATGCAACAGATCCATCACTGCCACCACCGTCAGCTCTGCCACAGCTACCATGCAGCACTAGAATGTTCTCCTCTTTCTTTCCTCAGGTGACATAGAGTCGAATTTGGTGAGATAACCCTGTTTTTGTCCTGCCAACAGAGCTCATTGATTTTCAACCCTGGTTAGACATTAGAATCACCTTGAGAAGTGATTTCAAAAAAACAAAACTAATGTGGGGCTCTGCATGGGTCAAATAAATCATAATACCTGAAGGTAAGAACATGACATCTATACTTGTTAACCCCCTCATGTGATCATCATTATAGGCAGCTGGGCTGAAGAACCACTGATTCTTCTCAGCTTGTAAGTCATCACAGACCTGAACAAGAAAAGTGGTTCTGCTCAGCTGGACAGCCCAATTTGGGCACCAGCATTGGCATAACAAAAGAAAATATGGTCCTCCTACTTGGGGAATGGCTCTTAAAGGCTGAAAGGGTATCTTCAACTCAAGGCATTGCAATGCCAACTATAACATTAGTTTACAAAGTGTGAGTTCCCATTTTGAAAGCAATTCATTGCGTTATGTCCAGTTCACTGAAAAGTTGACATGAATTAGATGCAAGACTCTTGGTAAAATATGGACAAATCAAGCAAAAACACTCAAAGTGATTTCTAGATTTCTTTTCAACTATAATCCGATACCAATGCTGGTAACAAAACTGGCATTCTAGGGGTGAATAAAGGATTCTGACCCTTATCATTTGCTTTACAATGGGTTTGAGCCTCTTTGGAACATCCTGCAATATCCAGTCTAGTCCTGTTCTTGGACCATAGAAAAGCTTAAAAATAGGTTATTTTCCCTGATCTCTACCAGAATGTTAATGCACAAAAAATTCTACTTTAGACGTAAGACATAGATATTTCAAATAGAGAGTCAAAATTACAATTAATGACAAAGGATACAGCACCAGTATCCTTCACTTTTCTCAGACTTGGTCCCAGGGCAGTGTATCCTTGGATATATTTACTACTGATGGATGTACAGTAGCTGCTCATCTTGTGTGGTGACACTTTTAGGTTTAACTTCTCTGATTCCTGGTGTCCTTGTGTTAATATAGCAATAAAAGCATCTAACTCATTGAGAGTGTATAATGATGAAATGAGATGATGGTGAAAACTACCCAATAAGTGATCACTCAAAAAGGGATTAGTGTTGGTTCAAGAGAATACGGTAATAGAGAAGTATCAGGAAATAAAGATGGTTCAAGATGAATTAATAGAGAGTCACAGACAGATAGCAGGATTCTCTAGTATTTTTGATAAATGACCTCCTAATCTGATCTTCTGAATCATTCCTTTGTACAAGTGTGCCCCACCACACATGCCACCACAGTGTAGTCAAAACACCAAGTGCTCTTTTGACTAGATGGTCAATGAGTGCAGATGCCAGGTGAATAGTCAAAGAGGTGATGAAATCTTTGGAAACCTCTTTGGAGACCTTCTCAAAATGATTCTTCTAACCTCAGAATCCACCCTAATATACTTTGAGTGCACCCTGTACTCATTCACAGTGTTTCACAGTTGTAAATTAAATAATTGATGGCTTAATTTTATTTGTGTGATTGGATCTTCTTCACTAGATTTTAAGAAGTCTGAGGGCAGAGATTTGTTTTAAAAAAATCCGTCTTATTCATTACTGTATCCATTGTTCCTGGCACTTAGTAGGACCTTAATAAATGTGTTGAATAAATAAACATCCTAAAAGTACCTCACAACTCCTTTTTTGTTGTAAGATCATCATAATAATACTGTTATTTGATTTTTCTGAACCAAAAGTGGTTAGGAAAGTGTTGCTTTGTTGTAGCGATGGCTTGACATGCTTGTTTCTTTTACTGGCTATTTCAGAAGTCTGTACACCTTCTGGAGCTATAACTCTCCTAACTGCCTCTTCTAATGTCACTTATAAAAATGCTATTGCAAAATGCTCTTATAAAACTCTGTGTTCCTGGAATAAAGGCTTTGTATGACTACAGGGTGGGGATTATGATCTTCTAGGTTCACTGCTGTGTGTCGGACTGTCTCCAGATTATGTGAAGACCTTTGTCTGTGGTTGTTTACTTTCTTCCAGAGTTCAGTTTCCTTTCACTTTTCCTCCATGTGCCTACTTCCCTCCCTGTGTAGACGTAAGAAACTATTTGCTTCCTCATGGATGATTATTATTTTATTCTTCTTGTGTAGTTGGTGGTTTGCCAAAAATAAAGATTTGGATCAAAACAACTTAGTCAGTGATTTTATTTCGACAGCCAACTTTTTCTTTCTGACATGCTGTCTCATATACATTTAACTATCCCTTATGCCTTTTAGCTTATAGACGCTTGAACAAAAACTTAATTTCAAGGAAAGAAGTCTTGTAGGAAGGCTTTGTTTCCTTAGGAACACATTCATTCTCTTGGCAGACCAGGATATCTAGGATTAAAATATAACAAAGTGACTTTACAAGTTTTCTTAGTGCCAAGTTTTTGGCCATGGGAGTATGAGAAATAAAACATTTGCTGAGGGCAATATTGCTTTGGCAGACTTCTTAGCCATGAATAATGCACACAAAACTCTCATTAAACTATAGAAGAATGAGTGAATATTCACAAAATAGGATTAATCACATTTAAAGAGGATATTTCTAAATTCCTTTCAACCACTATCCTATTACAGGTCAGCAGTGGGACTTTATATAATCCATCAGAATATATTGCTTGTTCAAGGTCAGTTCTAAAAGATGTCATTGTATGATTGTTTTAAAACTCAAACTGCTTCACAGTAAAGTATCTTTAATATTGAATATACTGAAAAAAATCTCTACTTCACTCTTCACAGGGTTTCATTACTACTGTGTGTGTATTCCCTCAGCATAAGACAGTAGCTGCCTAAGTAGAATAATTGTTCCCCCTCATAGAAAAATGGTCCAAGAAAGCCTTCAGGAATTTATCTACGCAAGCACTATTTTCTCATCCATAACTACAGAAAAAAAGTGCAATATGCGTTTTTCATGTAATTTACACAACACTTAACAGTAGAAACAGAACAAGCTAAAAGGTACCACTTGTCTCTTGGAAAATTAGGGCATTTAAAGTGCTTTGTGAACCTCTCCCTTAAATTTTTTTTGTATTATTTTAAAATTATCTGTAAAAGAAGTAAATGTCATGAGTCCCCTGTCTTTCACATTACTACGATTTAAAATTTTCATAAATTCTTTGATTTTCCTTATATGTCATTGTATTTCTGACAGGAAATTCAGTTTCTGAGGAAACTAGGGACTAAGTCATGCAGGATTTTGGAGGTAAAAATCTATGGTCAGAAGGCCTGATTCTTGACAAATTTCTTCTGATATTCATGTATATTACATGATGTATATGAGATGATTACCATTAGAAGACTACAAATTATGTACTCTAAATTCCAAATTAATTTTTAGCTATTCATATTTAGTAAGCTACTGCCAGAAATGAGAGGAAAACCTGTCCTCTGGGTGTAGGGTGGGGAGCACTTCTGAACCTCAGCCTGCCTCTGTCTCTGTTGTGTAACCAGCCATCACCCTGCTTGCACATAGTGGAAAAGGAAGTTGCTAATATAACTGATCAGTGGTCCAAATTGAGTCACAATTATTGACTTGCTTTTTACTTACTGACACAGTGTCATCCTGTTTTGGAATGAGGTCCTGGCTGTATTTGTTGTTGTGGTTATTGCTGTTGTTTATTTCAGGGAGAGAGGGAGTGTTGGCCTTGATACAACGTCAATCTAAGTAAATCTATTAGAAGAAAGAATGATTTTTAGAGTCAGTTTTGAGGAAGGTGGTGAAATTTATTGGTTTTTAGGTAAAAATGCATATTCTACCTACCTTGAGCAAAGGATTTCATGGGGAGGCAATGAGAGGACTTTGTTCCTTTATTGCACATTGTATGTATGGATTCCTTATGAGAGAGGGCCAGAGTATGTTCAAATAACCTGAGGACTGTCCTGGACATTATTCTGTCTTAATATTATAAGAACTCTTATTTTTACCTATACTCTCTTGTGTATTTGGGTGGTCTCGAGGAAAAGAGAAATGACTGACAGTCTCTTTAAGGAGTTTCCTAAAGGAGTTTACAACCTACCCTCCTTCCCTTCTTTCTTCCATTCCTTCTTTCCTTCCTTCCTACCTTCCTTCCTTCCTTTATTCTTTCTTTTTTTTCTTGCTTTCTTCTTTCTTTTATTTGATGACGAAGAGAAAAAAATGTTATGAAAACCATTAAAAACGTACTGATGTCAGAATGTAATATGTAATACAGGAGAAGTACAGGAAATTTATGAAGACTTCTTACATTAAGAGATTCTTCCCATATTTTGTGGTGAGGAGGGTGCAAGGGAAGACATCTTGAAAGAGAAGGGTTTATTTTCTAAACTGATACATTAAATTATGGCCAGTCTAGATGGCAAAGTGTCTGGTGAAATCAGATGAGGAAAACTATGACATCAAGAAAGAGAAGAGGTTCACTTTATCTAGAGGAAGTCCTATGTGCCTTGACAAATCATCAGAACAAAGAATGCTTTCAAGGTCACATTGTTCTCTCATAGAGGGGTCAGCTCGAGATCAGACAGGGGATTCAGATAGGAACACATTCCAGGTATTATTTTAAATATTAGCTTTGGAATTGGGAACTGAGAAGTTTCCAAGCATTGAAGCCTTCTGAGCTAGACACTGATCTTTGGGGAATAACTTTTTCTGGCATCAGTTTGTAGGATGGATTTAAAGAACAGATACTAGAGACAAATAATTTTTTCTTTGCATATATCATATTATGCTGGTTAGGTAATTAGAGTCTGAAACAGTGGTGAAATTCTGTAAATAAAGGAGCAGATGGAATTGGGGGGCACTGTATATGTCAAAATGGCTTACCCGTTAACTGATTGGAAACAGTGATTGGGATGATGGAGAATGTAGTACTTTAAGTGTGGGGGCCCAAGAGAATGGTGATGCAGTCAATGGAAACGTGAAAGACTTGAGGCTTAACTGAAGATAATGAGCTCAGTTTTGGACGGAATGAATTTAAAGTGCTCACGGGATGTGCAGATGGAGATGTCTGTAAAAACTGCTCTGGAGTTCATTGGGTGGATTAGAGCTTACAAGCTGCACCTTCTGTGTGCCTGCCCAGTTTATTCCCTTTTCTTTAAGGAAAATTAACCACCCACAGCTCTTAACATGCCTCCATTCCCCTTTACAGACCACTCCAGCAGCCCTGCTAAGTCGGCATCTGGCATTGTGACTTGCCTCCAGCCCCAGCTGAATAGACACCTGCCCAGTTTGGGTCAAATAAATATCTTTCCTATCTCTCCCAGGAATTTGGATTTGGGTTTCATAGCTACTTCTTAGTGACTAGTTTGTTGCTTGAACTTGGGTTGGGACAGCTATATGTGTACTGAGATAGAGACATATGGCCAAAAATATAAAATAGAATTAAGCCACACACAGAAAGATGCAAAGATGAGAGAAGATATGGAATCAGGGGAAAAAGATATGGAGAAATGCATATATGCAGGGAAATTTTCTATGATAAATCACATCCAAGATAGGAAGAATGAATACTCATTATGGGAAAAATGCCATTTATATAATGGAATGATAAAAATGCCTGCTGTTCAATTACAGCAGATATCTCGTGGAATGATGCCTTGTCTCATACTAATTTTGCCTTCTTGTATCTGTCACCCATATCAGGCTAAATCCTCAGGAACTTTTTACTATGTGGTGCTGACAGATTCAGAGTTAGACATTTTAACCAACTTGAGTAAATCCCAATTTTCCTTTGAAGAAATTTGGAACTATTTCAGCTGAGTGACACTCAGAAGAGATGTGATGGTGTTCATGCTGCATACTCTCTAGTAGAAGTTCCTTGAACATGCCAAGGTCCCTAGTGGTGTCTTAATCTTGTTCATTCTGATACTTGGTTAGAGCTTGGATCCTATAATTTGATCCAATTTATTTCCATGCTTATTTAAGCAAGAGTCTTTTTTTTTTTTTTACATGCAACTAGAAGAAACTTGACTAATTCAGTAACAGTGGTAGAAATAAAGTTATAACACAAATAGGCACTGGTTAAAGGACAGCTGGCATCCCTGCACTTAAGCAGAGTGATGCATAAGCTGTTATAGTATTTGTATGTATTGCAGAATACGTCTACTGCCAAGATCTTTTATAGAATCTGTGCTACTGCCTTCTCATAATGGATGCTGATATAGAGATTTCCCCTTTTTATATATGATGTAATGTTTTGGCCCACATGCCCCCACAGAAGTCTTTAAAGTCCAGAAAGATTAATGAGGTATGAATCAGTGTTGAATGTGCCTGATCAACTTTTTTTTAAGACTATGAGGAAAATTTTCTTTTATAACCTTTAATACACATTCCAGTATTTTTTTTTCAGGGATTCCACTTATATTTACTCAAATCTCCTTTTTCTTCCATATCTATTATTTCTCTCATTTCATTTTGTCTGATTTTCTAATGTCAGTACTCTATATCCCTGTTCTCAGCATTGCCCATTCTTCTTCATTCAGATTCTAAAGTGATTTTATTACTTTGTTTTTCTGTTTATTCCAACGTATTCCAGATCACTTTTCATCTCTTTCTAGATCTTATCATCTCCTCTTTTCGTCCTTGTCACCAGAAATGGTCTTTTGATAGGCCCCCCAGAATATAAGGATAATGAGCTGGTGTCCATTTGATTAGTGTTTTTGCAAACTCTGGTGTTAATTCTTTGCTATCCTTCTCATTTGCTTTGTTGTACAATTATTCTAGTGCATACCTTCCTTCTCTGTTTTAGTTATGTTCATTTCCTTTTGTATTTAGCTATCTCTTTTTAGCTTCCTGGCAAGTTGTTTTGTACTTTTTGGTCATTTTTTAATGGACCTTTTTCTTTTTAAGCTGTTTCTTTGTTGACAATATTGGAGAGAAGATCCAAGGGAGTGTGATGGGTGAACACACCACTTGGATTTCAGCCTCTTTTCTTTTCTTTTCTTTTTTTTTTTTTTTTTTTTTTTTGCTGCTACTATTTTTTAAATTAAAGTACAGTTGATTTACAATATTGCATTAGTTTCAGGTATATAGCAAAGTGATACAGTTATATACATAAATTTTTCAGATTATTTACAATTATAGGTTATTACAAGATATGAAATATACTTTCCTGTGTCTCTAGAGTAAATCCTTGTTGCTTATCTATTTTATGTAGGGAAGTTTGTGTCCTGAAAGGGAAGAACCTGCAACCTAGGATATTCTACCCAGCAAGATTTAAAATAGGAGAGATAAAGAACTTATCAGAGAAGCAAAAACTGACAGAATAGTGCAATATTAAATCTAACCTAAAAGAATAAGCTTTCGTTGATCTGGTCATGAGTGAGACCTTGTACTACACAGGCCCTACATATCATGATTTGATATTTACTTTTATTTATATGATGAAAAGCCATTAGCATTGGAATGGAAGATACCTAAAGTTTCTTGCCTTTGCCTTGTCAAGTGGGTAAGGAAGTATGTCCTTCCTTGAAGCTGTCCTCCCCTGCTGTTCTCTGAAATGCAAGCGCTACTTGGGAAACTCCAACATGCTCACCATAGAGGATGGAGAAAGCGTCTATTTTGGATCTGTCCATACTGCTTATTATTTTGACCATGTACTCATATCATATTTGCTTTTCTTTTTACTGCCAAGGAACATTATCTGAGAGAAAAGAGTAAGGTTTCTATTAGTGATATCTGTTTTTTATGCCTAACCAACCTCCACTTCCCCTGCTTCTGAGGGTATTCTGGGTTCAATTGTGTCCCTTCAACAAAAGATACATTTTCCGAACCCTCCTGTACCTTTAAATGTGACCTTATTTGGAAATAGGGTCTTTCCAGATGTAATTGAGGTAAAATGAGATTATATAAATTAGAGTAAACCTAACCCAATATGACCAATGTTCCTTGTAAGAGGAGGAGAAAAGACAGACTGAGACAGACAGAGGAAACACCATGTTATGACAGAAGCAGAGACTGGAGTGATGTGTGCCAGAAAAGGAGCACCAAGATTGCCAGCAACTCTGGAAGCTAACAGAAAGGCATGGGACAAATCCTCCCTCAGTGACTTCAGAGAGTTTGGGTTTCTAGCCTCAATCACTGTGAGACAATAAATTACTATCATCTTATGTTATCCATTTGGGTAATGTTTTTGAAAGCCCTAGGAAATTAATACACAGGGTAACATAATAACTTTGTTTGAAGAACTACCAACATGTTACCCCATGTAATCGATTTTTATGGTTTGACAAAACTGTGCTTCATTTGCTTGGTAAATTCCTTAAGACTACAAAATTATTCATTAATTACTTTATAAATAACAATTAAAAATAAATCTATATTATTACATATGTTAGACTGAAGACAGTAACCAAAATATCTGTAGAGACATTTCACTCATTATTGCTGTGACTATATTTTGTTGCCACTTGCTTGATTTAAATGCAAATTTAGCTGCATAATTCCTCATTTTAGAGAACATTAAGTGTTCTCTTAAGCAGACAACATGTTATTACAGACACTCAAAGGGAATTTGGAGGAAAGTGATAGGAGTTTCACAAAGAACCAAAAAACAAGAAGTTAAGCCAGGCCTTCCACAGGAAGAGAAGTGAGAAGCAGAGAAACTGACCACAGCATATAATTTCTCTTAGCTCCCCTCTCTTTCTCTCTGAGGTTGAATGGTCTGTCATTTCTGCTTAACTTCGTTACTTTTACAGATTAGAGCTCTCTGCTGATTCAGCAATTTACATGTTGTCCTTAATGGCCACCCTAAAACTGCTATCTCAGCTCCTGAGTCTGCTTGACCTTACAAGTCCTGTTCCCAGAACTTGGAATTCAGTATTAAGGCTCTAAATCAAAAATTGTAGTAGAGAAAAACTGGTAGCTCTGGCTTAAGTTAGACACTGATCTCTGATCCTATAAACTATGGCCAAAGGATTGAATTTATGTGAAACACAGGGCTGCAAACTTCCAGGTTATGGACAAGGCAGAGTCTTGAATAAAAAGTTGTAAAAATAAGACAGAAGTATTCAGTATTCCTAACACAAAATCCGAAAGCACTATAGATATCAAATTGTCAGTGCTTTTTTTCAAAGGCTCAATAAGATATACTTATTATACTTTACTTTTAAAAATTCATTTAGTTTTAATTTTAAGTATCAAAATCTAGGTAATGCTCTGTAACTGTCTGAATTGATGACTACAGTTGTGCAACATGATAAGAAAAGTAAGTGAGATTTGAAATTAAAAAACCTGGATACCAAGACCATTACCACTTACTAGTCACAAGATCCTGGCAAGGCTTGTAACCTTTCTAGCCTTCGCATTTGTTATCTGTAAATGCAAGTGAAAATAAGAATATTGGCTTGATTAATGGTTAATGTGAAAACAAAATAGGTCATTCATAGCAAAAGGCCTCAAAAAAGTGGCCGGTGTTATTAACTCTGAACATAATGTTACATTACTTTGTCATCATCAGGGAATATAGTACTCATGAGATCTTCTGTAAAACAAAAAAGTGTGTATAAATTATGATAATATAAATCCAGCCATTTAGAGATAAGTAGGAAAACTAACGAAACTCAACCACAGACCTCTCCAGGGGATTGGTTCACAGAGACCACGATCAAATCATTAAATCTCAGTAACATGCTGGCAAACTGATACAGATTACTCCAGATGTCCTCAGACTCATGGTTACAAAGCAGCACTATTAAACCATATATTTCATGCCCTGCTCAGGGCTCAAGTGCCATGAAGGAACTTTAGTAAAATATCTCCACCAACACCTACTCAGTGTCCTGCTAGAATCAATCCTCAGCATTTTTCCCATCCCAGTCCTAGTAAGAATATTTTTGGTTGCATACTCATAATCCCAACCTCTAAGTCTTCGGATGCAGATATATTTAATTTCAGTGTAATCGTCCAGAGTGTCTTGCAGAGTAGCTGTAACAGCTCACACCCCCAATAACAGCACAAAAATCCTTGAGTACCCATATTGTTGGGCAACACTAAGTGATACTACTTTTCTACTTTATGGGCATAAAATACTTTTTATTTAACTTTTATTGCTTTGTTGACAGATGAGATTAAGCATCTCTTTACTTCCAGTTTAGTTATTCTTTGAAATTCCTGTTTATCTTTCATGCTCCTATTTTCTACTGAATTTCCTATAACTGTCCCTTGTATTTGTGGTGTGCACTGTGCACACATGTGTATATTGGTATATATTTTAGATATTAATGTATCAGTTTTAGATATGGCAAATATTTTCTCTTAGTTTTAATCTGTTTTTTAACTTTGGTTAAATAGAAATCTGTAATTTTTAATTTTGATGTAGTTGAATCTTTTTTTTTTTTCCCTAGATTTTGTACTTTTGGGGATCTTTTGAAATAAATCTGTCTTCTAGATGAGGTTCTTCCACTAATTTTCCTATAAAAGTTTTGCATGTTTAATCCATGTGCAGTCTCCCTTTATATAGTGTGTATATTAAGAAATATTTTCTTCATAGAATAGCTAGTTCTCCCAATATCAACCTCCTAAGCAATCTGTAATTTCCCATTTCTCTGTCTTATCAATCATTACCATAAAATTCAGATCTATTAGCTACATATCAGAATTCTGTATTCTGTTCTGTTTGCTTCTCCATGTGGCATTTTGTACCCTCTCCTTTACTTTGTCTTTGCATTACGGCTTACTATCTTACTCTGTTAGTCTTTTTATTTTTTTACGTTGAATTAGCCCTTTATAGACATCTTTTATATGGATTGTACAAAGAGCAATATGTGTATCAGGTGAATTTTAATTGTGACAGTACTGGGTTGATAGGTAAACTTAGGACAATTTCTATTTTTTTCCATGTTAAATCATATCACAATTAAATTTTATATCTCACCATTACTGAAATACTTCTTTATGCTTTTTATTTGAGTTTTAACTTTTTTCTTAACAGCATCTTTCACTCTCAGAATTAAATTTAAACAGCATGTGTTCTATAACCTTCCTGTCAAGTCATAGATTGGCAGAGAATATTTATATTCAGCACAGATGATGAATCAATTAGTCAACATTTATTTCTCAAACCAAATATATTTTTCCTATTAATATCATTAATATTATTGAAATAACATAAATAACTGTAGAGAATCTAGAGAATACAAATAAGTATGAAAATTGAACAAAAACTAAAGTTACCTGTAATCCCTACAGCCAGACATAAGTTGTCTATTTTTGTAGATTCAAAATAATAGAATTTTACATCCTTAATGCTATTCTTAAATTTGAAAAGATGAAATACTTTGTACATAATAGTTCTTGTTCCAGGTTATTTTTATATGATGTCACTATTTTTCTTTTCCTCTAAAACGTAAAAGCAAAAGTTAAAGTGACACTCCATAAGAGAAAAAGTATTGAAATGAAATTATGTCACATGTCGCTGGTTCAATCTGTAATTAGCTGGTGTCCACTGTGTTAGAAGTGCTCCTATCCAATACAGATGATTAGCTTATCAGAAAAAAAGAATGGTGTGCATTCCTGAAATGTTAGATTAAGAGTCAAGTCAAAACAAATCAAGATTAAAAGGCTAGCATGTGCCACGTTGTCTCCCCTAGGTGATAAATGGGAGGGAAAAAGCTGAGATTTGATGATAGATAATTTTAAAAATTTTGGACATATAATTGCTGTTAATTATCAATTTCTTTTGATGAAAAGATCAAACAGCATGAGTATAGAAGAATGACATTTACAATCTGTGTCACACTTTGAACTTTTACACTCATTTTGATATTTAAATTTGGTTTCTAATAGTTTAGCTTTATTGTTTGCTTACTTAGAAGATTGCAATGCAGATATAACAAGAATCATAAAATTCAGTATTGTAGCTTTTTACTTTTATTTCACTTTTCCAGTTACTTTTCTACTGCTCCCCTAGGACATAAAGCTTAATAGCTCACAAACACAAAAAATGTGTTTAGAAACTCCCTTTGAGGCTTAGAGGTTAACCTAAAGGTTCTTCACTACTTTTGAGGCAAGACTGACAGCTGCTCACAGAGATAATTTGCCCCTCATGGTATATAAAATTTAGGATCATTTTAAGTGAATTTTTAGGCATTTTGATATATACTATACCAGAATAGTCATTCCCAACCGAAGAGCACTAAGACTGAAAACCTAAAGAGCCAAAATTGTAAATATTTATCAGAAACAACTAAAATATAGTTTCTTTCTTGATGAGAGAAAAAAAATTCCTCAAAATGATTTCTCTAAAAAGAGAAATCACAAGTCATAAAGGAACACTGTTGAATTTGTTTACAGTAAATTTTTTTCTTTACATTTGTTTGTCTTTATGCAACACAGAACCCTGCAAATAAAAGGACTAGCTAGAAACAGGGAAAGATCTTTCCAAAGCACATGAACAGTGAGGTTTTGCATTCCAGAATTTACAAAAATTTCTATAAACCAAGCAAGGAGGAAAAAAAAGAAGTACAGTGAAGTAAAGTACAAAGGATGCAATCAGACAGTTCATAGTAAAAGAAAACTAAATGGTCAAGAACTATATTATGCTCAAGCTCATCACTAATCTCAATAATCAGGTCATCATTTCACTCCTATCAGATTAACAAAGATACATACCAATGCTGGAGACTATTTTGAAAAATAGGTATTCTTATTTGCTGGTGAAGAGCTGGATGACATAGCAGTGAAGAAAGAGCATGGGTTCTGGCCTGAGTCACTTCTGTTTCAAACTGGTACAACCCTTACAGTTATGTTCTTTGGGCAAACTACTTTATCTTGCTGTGAGACAGCTCTCCATGGGTCTCCTACTTTTGTGGCCCCCTTGCTTACAATTTGCTTGGAACTATCCTTCCAAAGATATTTGTATAGTGAACAGACTCTGGACTCAGAGATAGCGTCTCCCTCTGGAGCAAAGGGCAGGCACATTATTAAGGTTTCCCTAAGCTCACTGCCCCTCCTTTGCAATGCAATCCACTGCCCTTGCAGATATCATCTGACCTTTCTCCCCTGATGAACTGGATTGGGAGAACCAAGGCAAAAAATGCTAGTGCTCTGGACACTGCTTTTACTAGGAGCAATGCATTGTCTTTCATCTAACCTGGGTGTCTCCTGTCCTCTACAAGTATCCAGGAATCTTTGGCAGACTAACTTGTTAGCTCATAGATAATCTCAGACCTTCAAAGTACTTTGCAAATGTCTCTTGGCCTCATTTATTTTTCTCATGTGTAATGGAGTGGGGGTGTGTATGTGATAATTTTCTATTCATAGGGCCATTGTTATTTTACCTAAATTAAAAATATGAAATGTTTTGAGTAGTATGTGGTACAGAGCAAGTGTATAGTATGTTTCTGTGTATATGAAGTTCAAAAATGCTACAGAGCCTAACTGTATTTTTATGGCTGTATGCATGTGTCATAATAGAGTTTTATAATAGGTAATAATAGACTCCAAATCAATTGTAGTTAATTCTGGGGAGATAAGAAGGCAAATAGGATTAAGAAGTTTACATAAGATGCCTCAACTCTACCTGTTCTGTTTTAGTGTTTGAAAAAGTATCTCTAAGTAAATATAAAAATATGCAAACATTTTAAAAGCTGGATGTTGTGTACATGGTTTTTCATTTTATAATTATGCATACTTGCCTGTATTTTTAAAATACTTTAGAAAAATAAACTTTAAAAATATTTATAGGACACAATTATTTTGAAGGATAATTTTAAGGCCACAGAGTTGTCAGTCTTTTATGTGAAATAGCATATTTAAGAGGGTGCATTTTACTTATTTGAAATATAACCGAAACAACTGTGACTACTGTATCCAATTTTTCCATCTCCCCATCTTCAGTCTTTTTTTTTTCCTGCCACTTAATTAGCTCCTTACATCTGTGGCAATTGTAAAGAAGTGACACTATGTGAAGTTCCAAGGTTGGGTCATAGGGACCATGCAGCTTCCATGTGTTTACTGGAATAGTCACTCTTGGAACCCTGAGCTACCAGGGAGAAAGGTCATACTACTCAGAAGTAACCTTGCTGTGATTAAGCCAAGTGTAGGCGCTTTGGGTCACACCAGCCCAGAGCCAAACAGCGAGAGAGGAAGCCTCCATCCGATTCTTGCCCTCGACCATTTAGTCATCCTTCCTCTCCCCCACTCCCATCCCACCTGGGGCCCCTGACTCAGTAGCAGTGAGCAGTTATCTCCACTATGCCCTCTTAGAATTCCTGGGAGAGCAATAGAATGGTTAGTGCTGCTCACTAAGCTTAGATATGTCTGTATGTGGCAGAAGATAGCAGGAACAAACCTGTCTTAAAAAATACCTGGGATAATTGGCAGTTCAAGAGTCACAAATATTAACTACTATATATAAAATAGGTAGAAAAACAAATTTCTTCTTTACAGCACAGGGAACTATATTCAATATCTTGTAGTAACCTATAATTGAAAATAATATGAAAAGGAATATATATATATGTATATGTATGGCTGAAGCATTATACTGTATAGTAGAAACTGACACAACATTGTAAACTGACTATACTTCAATTAAAAATTAAGTAAAAATTAAAAAAAAATTCAAATGTAGGTGAAGACTTTGAGCCAAGAGCAAAAGATCCCAAGGAATATGGCAGATAATTGTACCTGACTGTTAACACTGATTAGAGGCTGATAGAGCTGGAGAGTATGAATTTTTAAAAATGGAGAATTTTTTTTCATGAGCTTTAAAAAAAAAATAATACTGTGAGAAGAGTTCCAACTTATCTGCTTTTGTTTCCTTTCCCTTTCTGTGCTGAGACGCTGGGAACTTGAGGTTAGAGTACTGAGTACTACAAAATCTGTTACATGGGATACAAGGTCATGGAGGAGAAACAAGGCTGCCTGGTAGGAAGAAGGGAATGAGAATGTTCTGTGAAAAGAAAAGAAAGAAAGGGAAAGGAAAGGGAAAGGAAAGAAAAGAAAAGAAAAGAAAAGAAAAGGAGACGAAAAAGGAAGGGAGGGAGGGAGGGATGAAGGAAGGAAGGAAGGAACAGATGTGGGGGAATTTTCTGACTTTATAAACCCAACAGAAATATTATGAAGAAAGATGAGTGGTGGGGTAGGGATAGACAGTATCAGAAGGGAGAGGAAAATGTGTGTGATATAAGAGAAGGAGAGAGTTAGGAGGTGAAAGTGATTGATATTCTGACAAGTGATCAGAGATGAGGTATCCAAGATGTGGACAGAATTAAGTGGCCCATGAGGTTCGGAATAAAACTTTAGAGTAAACATAGGTATAGTGCTAGGGCTATTGCAGGTTTGCAAATGTCAGACAGAAGCTGACTGGTATCTGTAGCTAATTTGTGTCTGTTTCCTTTGTGGTAGCTAGCTCATGGAAAATAACGAGCTCTGAGAACACTGTTCTTACTAGCTTCCCTTCAGCACGTTGGTGATCAGTGCTCTTGAATGGGCCTTTCTTATTGCTAAAGAAAGTTTGAAAACTTGAGTTAGAAAGATGTACCATTAATTTTGTATTGCCTGAGAAGAGTGAGATAAGTCATTGTAATTTGGCAAACACTACTTGATGCTTACTACATACAAATAACTAAGTTGAGCTGTAAGATTGACAGTAGGCAACAGTTTTAAAAAAATTGTTGAAAATCTGAAAGTTTAGAATTGTTCACAGGAAGAGTTAATAAGAGTTCACAGGATCTGAGGCACCTTCATAAAAGAATGAGTGATTGGACTAATCATGAAACACTACAACTATATCTGTCCCTGAGAAGGTTATTTCAGTGACTCTCCAGTATCTTTTTACCCCTTGACTTCTGACTGAGTGTCTCAGTCAGTTTGAGCTGCTGTAACAGAATGCCATAAACTGGGTGGCTTCAACCACAGAAGTTTATTTCTCACTGTTCTGGAAGCTGGAAGTCTGGAGACTTCCAAACATACAGAGAACCAGCACGATCAGGTTCTGGTGAAAGTTTGCTTTCTTGTTGGCAGATGAAGACCTTGTTGTATCCTCATTTGAAGGAGAGAGAGAAATCATCTCTTTCCTGACACTTCTTATATGGGCACTAGTCCCATGTGAGGGCTCCACCCCCATGACCCGATTTCTTTCCAAAGGCCTCACCTTCAGATACCATCCCACTGGGGATTTGGACATCAGTGTACAGATCTGGGAGGGAAACATTCAGTCTACAGTGCTGAGTTGCCTACCTGTTTTGAGTGCAAAGAATTTAAACTTCAGTGTCATTGGGCTTCACCATACTCTCACTTTCATCAAATCATTGTTGTCTGTATTTATTGTAACAATATGTAATGTTATTATATTATATATATAAGTATATATTTTATAGGCTGTAATAAAAATAAAACATGACAAAAATATTGCAGTGTAAATAAAGTATATATAATTATTTAATCATATATACTATAATTAATATATTATGATTAAATATAATTATAGTTTTATTCATATTATAATATAATCATAATTAAATTATTATAATGCATATTATCTATAATTAAATATTATATGTATTTATATAAACTTAGAGGATATTTGCATCTAGAAATGTTCAACACCAAAATAGGGATATGCTTAGAATACTTATCAAGTGACAGCATTGGGAAGTGTGATGGTACTGACATCCTATACTAGTAAGAAGCATTCAGGCTAAGGGTTTTGAAGGGCAGTGTATAGGGTGATGGAGACTGGCAGATGGCAAAGGTCCCCGCCCTTCTCACACACACATACCTGTAAGTGTGTGTGACTCTTTCTCTCCTCCTTGCCAAATTTGCAAACACCTGGACACCAGAACACAGGCAACTGCAGAAGGGCAAATAACAGAATAGAATTTACAGTGTTACCTAATAACTCTCAGCACATCTGTTCTAAATCAGTTTCTCAAAGGTACATTTCATTATAATCATAGTCTTCCCAGCCATTGTCATTTAGTCACTGACTATCTGTCACTCTCCCACTGCCATCTCCTTGACAAGATTCTGACAAGATCCAGAAGGTCAGTTAAGTTGTTGGTGACTTTTTCCCATTAATGGCTTATTAACGAGGCAAGGCTAAATATATTCTTTTCAGTTATGTGTCTCTAGCCAAAACTGGCTCTGCAGAATGGTAAATTTCCTTCTAAATCCTTTTTCAAACTATCAAGTATCTTCTCCCTCCAGCCTCAGAAAGACTATGCATGCTGATGTTTTGAGCTACTTTTAAATATGATTTTGCTTTCATTAACTACACTGAACTGGATAATTTCTGTCTTTTTTCTTTTCCTGTTAAAATCAGCATTCTTTCCTTTCCAGAGTTCTCTTGACTATATTTGAAAATGTTATCTTTTTCATTTTTCCTTCCAGGTGGTTTTTGTTTGTTTGTTTTTTCTTTCTCTTGGAGCCTGATTTAGAGTCTCTCTTTTTGTTAATTATGCTTAGCAGACGTCACTAAAATATCTCTCAGTTAAGACCCAATTAACTGAACGACTTTAGAGGTAAACTCCCTCTGAAGCATAATCAGCATATTCAAGGCTTGGGTTTCTTCATTCTGCTTGTGCTACAGTATTTCTCTCATGGTAGAGCTGACACAGTAGATTTCCTTGCAGTCTGGTTCTAGGAGGACACACCCTCTCACTGCCTCAGCAAGCGCCTTCTCTATTATTGAAAGGAGGGCCACTTGCCATCAACATGTTCTTTTAGAAAAAGAGATTTTTAAAATACATCATCCATGGAACCTGGGGTGTATGCAATGTCCCTTACTGTAACTATGGACCTTTTGATTATATATGCTAGAGGTGGGTTTAAGTGTAAATTTCTAGAGAGAGTATCCATAGCTTTTAAATCAAGTTCTCAGTGAATCTAGTCTTACGAAAATTTAAGTTCTCTAAAAGGATGCACAATTCTTATAGTTACCTATTAATAGATGGCATACGGTCATATGTGTAAGTATAGACTTTTCAGCAAGATAGTCAATGAAATTCACAGGTAATTTAGATTTCTGTGTACCAGTATCATGCCTGTATTCCTTAGATTAGTTGTAAATGGCTAATAACTTCCAGCTTTTACTTGCCCTCCAGAACTTTAGTGGGGAGTCCATGCCCTTATATACATATAGCTACATTCACATGCACACATGTGTTACACAAAGATTTGGATGGGCATTACTGCTAGCCTGCCAGCTACAGGCATATACTTTGTCCCTGCTTTTACATCTAGCATTTTATAATCTCAAAAAATTGGATGGTAAAAAATTATCTTACTTGTAATATGAGCTTTTGTTTCTTTATTTTGGATATATACATTCTTTGTTCTTAGATACGCTTCTTGTTCATTTTGGTATTTCTTTGGATTTCTTTTGTTTCCAAGGTCTTGATTGTACTCAATGAATCCATACAACAAACAAGCAATATTGTATAAACTTTTGTACTACAAGACATAAACTGACTTTGGACCAGAGAAAAATGCAAAAATACATATATATAAAAGACAAATTAATACACAGTGTTTGATAGTGGTAAATTTTTGGACAAATTGCATTTTTCCCAAGTAAAGCTACTGGGGAAGCAGCTTCAGTTTATTTTGGGGAAGCCATGGATCGACAAGCATGACAAATGGTGTTCCCATGAGAACAAGACGTCCTGCCAGATTGAAAAATCGAACACTTTCTGCTTATTGAAAACAACTGATTGATTACTGACTGAAATTGTCCCTAAATATTCTAGCTTCCATAATTATGTACAAAAATTGTCCTTTTATTTCCTACAATTTTACATGTTAAATTTTAGTATAACTAATTTGGGGGGGGGTTCATTTGTGTCTTTCCTCTCTGCTTGATAAATAGGGATCCAAAAAGAGCATCAAGAAAAATTGACCTTTGCCTTTGTAGTCCTGAGGTTGCCAGGGTCAATGAAGACACCCTGTTAATGAACTAAACACATGTTGAGCAACAGAAACAGGACAACAAAGTGATGCAAGCAGAGAAAAAGGAGGAGGAAGTGAAAGAAAAAAAATGTATGCCTCAGTGAACTTATTTCAGAATATATAGACATTGTGTCATTTTGAAATGAAAACTGTTTTTCATTGCATGTGGCTGTTTTTTGGGCCTGGGGAGTAGGGTGCCATAATATATTTACTACTTGGGCTTCTTAGACACTATCCCAATTCAGCTATTTCTTCTTAGAGTTGAACTAATTCTTTTTATTTAACTAGAAGTTTTTACTTCTAAAGTTATTTGAAATTATTCATACTAGAGATAAATGATAAAATAAATTTACTCAGCAGTTAAATTATGTAGAGAGAAGTGTTTACATACAGGTACACTGCTTGAGTTTTATTTTGACAACCAATCCACTTTCACTGAGGCCTGGCTGTTACTATCCTAAGAAGAATTCCTTAACTGGATTTCACTGTTCTCCCTTTTAATCCGCCATCATCAGCTCCTGCTTTCTTACGGTTTTACAAAGGGGTCTCTTATACCTCTCCACTCCCTGTTTCAAAGAACCTCATGGGATTTGCCAGAATCTGGGATAGGGTAGAATGGCAGTGTGAAAATATTCACTGGTAATGATTCACCCTCTTAGCCACACTTATCTTGGTGGGGGAGGCTACTGCTGCTCACTCAACAGCCAACATCCTAGTATTGGTACCTTGTATATCATCCTTGTTGAAAATCCAGACACAGACGATCTTTTCTCCCCTCTGAGTGCTTGCTCTCCTGTATCTTCTCTGTCTTGGAACCCACAGTGAGAACACTCCCGCCCACCCTGCACTGCTGTGCTACCTCAACCGAATTCCTTGGCTCCCACAGCCACTCTCTGATGTTTGTGCTCTAGGTCTGCAAATAGCCCTTTTCAATCCATGCTGCTACTCTTTTAAAGAGCTCTTTCCACTATCAGTCGTTGGTGTTGTTGGCCTCTCTCTGTTGCAGACACACTGTCTGTTAATTAATGAGCATCTGTTATATGCCAGGGGGTGTCATGATGGGTACCAAGAGTAAAATCATAGACATAGCACACACACTCCCTGCCCTTGTGAAGTTTTCAGTCTGGCAGAGCTAATAATATTCCGAGGACATCTTTTCATCAGGAGGTATTTTCATTCATTTAGGATTGAATTGCATTCTTCATGGAAAACTGTCACCTCTTGGTCTTTCTTCTAGGCAAAAAATCAGCCATATATTTATGGTGTTTTCTGTCACTTTTTATCAAGCAAATACCGTATATTCTTTGAAACCAAAAAATGCCTCCAATATAATTAGAGTACTGTACCATATTACCAAGATAGAATTTCAAATATGGAAACAGTGACCTGCCTTGTATTTTCATCCAAATGTTTAATTGTGAGTGCCTTATCCATTCAGTTCTCATGCTGTCATACCCGTACAGGTCTGCATTGTGGGCATCCCTATGGGGCAGTCAGTTGTGAAATACTGACGTGATTAACCAATACTCAGTGTCTTTGATTGAGTGTTTAGTCTCACTCTTATTCTCATTACCAATGACTGTAGACTATATGTTTTACTCAATAAGCATTTCTCAAATTCATCGCTTTCCTTCCATTCTTACTTATCCCCAAGTTCAGGCCTCGGCTGACAACAGTCCCTAACTTACACTCTTTTATCCCGCAAAACCATTGTCCACATATCCACCATCCAAAACTTAAATGTGATTTAAGCCATATCATTCCATGCATACAATTCTTCATAAGACCCCTCATTGTATTGCACAATGAAGTCCAAGCTGCCTAACACAGCCCATGTTCCTGTGTTCCTGCGCTATGTTCCTGGGCTGTATCTGTCTTTTCTGGCTAATGCCTGCCAGGCAAAACCCCCCAGGAACACACATACCTGTCGTCAAACAAAATTGGGTTTCTTAGTGCTCCAGCTGGGAAAAGTGTACCTCATGGGTAACAATGGGACAGTAAGAAGGTGTGAGAAGAGACTGGTTAAAGAACTTGCGTTAAGTAATTTGGGGGAGGGTTTGAAAAAGCAGGCAGTTTGCTCTGCTTTGGGTGCTGGCAGAAAGCAGGCGAAGTATAGGATTGTGTATCTTAGTGATGCTGTTTCATCTAGGAATTGGAGGAAATGGAGAGGTGCTAAAGGTGTGATTGGTTAAGAAGCAAAGGTCACTCACATTAGGAAAGGAGAATGTTTGGTCATTTTTGTGGTTTTCTCTGTTCTCGTTTTCGTCTGTACTGAGACGTGACTACAGAGTGGTCTTGTTTGTGTCTCACTCTGTCAAATCAGAGCGTGCCTGTCTCAGTTTGGTGTTCTGTGAATTGTTTATTTATAATGAAGTGGGGAACACTCACAGCAGACAGCCTGTTGTCACCACATCAGTGCACAGTTAACACTGGCAGAGGCTGCTTTTTCCCTTCAGTATGTCTCTGACCGTGCTCTGCTTCCCATGCTGTGTGCCTGAACTTCTTAAAATGTGCTGCCGTTCTCTGCTGTTTCTTGCTTCTGTGAGTTTTCTCATATTCTCCCCCTCTCCCTGCATTCCTTACCCACTCCACCTTTGCTGGGCTCAAAAATAATTGTATTTTTAAATAGACTTTTTTAAAAGAACAGTTTTAGATGTACAGAAAAGTTGAAAGATAGTATAGAGTGTTCATATTTTGTTATAAATAAGGAAAAATACTGATATATTCAGTAAAGTACATGGTTTCTCTATCTCTTTTAATAGCTTAAGGGATTTACTTTACTGCTGAATAATAGTCCATTGTCTGGATGTGCCTCAGTTCATTTATCCATTCACCAATTAGAAGACACATTGGTTGTTACCATTTTTTTTAAGACATTGAGTAAAGCTGATACCTTACTTATTTTCAAAACCCATTTTAGGAGTATCCTTTAGGTTGATTTAGAAACTTCCCTGTTTCATAATGTCATTATCATTAAAAGTATCATTTTCTATTATAATTATTTGCTTATGATTCTGTTTCCTTTGCTATCAACCATAAGCCTCTTGGAGACATAGACTATAACTAATACAGCTTTACATCCCTAGCTCCTAACCTGGGTCTCAGTGAATATTTCTAATTGAATGAATTTGCTAGATACAGTATACAACAATTTATATTTTACATATGTTATCTCATTTAACATTGTATATACATTCATAAGTAGCTCAAATGTATTACTCCAAATAAATTAATTTTCTGAATGTTTTTATTTAATGATGACCATGTTCATAACTTTAGTCTACTATTTAAAAGAAATGATATGAGTAAGGATTTAAATCTATTGGGAAAGTCTATTTTAGCCTTTCTGCATCAGGATCATTTCAAATGATATGAAATAAACATATACATATCAATGGAATTGGAGGTTTTCTTCTATTCAAAAAATAGGTATTCATTTGGCTTATTTATACTAAAAATAATTTTTGATTGAGCTTTTTGTATGTAACAGATAGTTATGAATTATCATTGAAGATTATTGTCAGAACAAACCAAAATGCAATTCTTTCTTTTTAACTTAGCTCAGTTCAAATTATAAGTCGTTGTCAGACGTAATGAGCCATGTGATGTTTTTAAAGTCCTAGACTCAGAGAGTGAAGTCAAGAACTTATTTATTATTGAAGAAAGAGAGGTATTCATCATTTCAAAAAATTTTTCTAAATTATCCAGATGCACACTTAAAGTAATTTACATAATCATTTGTGTATCAAGTCCTTCTATTTTAATGAGAACATTTAAAAATTCCTGTTGTTATACTCATTAATAATATAAAGATAAGACAGGAACTACAGTCAGTTCTCATCATTCACAATAGGTATGTTCTTCACGGTCACTCCGAACACTGAATGTAGCAGACAAGGGACTACTGCTTCGGGGGCAAACAAGATTAGCAAGTCTCTGGTCACAACATACTCATCAGCTGATTAATGCACTACTTATCTGATGTGTCTGTCTGTTTAAAGATATCTTATTTAATACATATTGTTGATTAGTTGCCATTAAACTCAGGGCTGACAGCTTTTAACTCATGTCTGAATGAACATAAATATCTAACACACATATTTTCTCTGTGGGGCACAGTGCAGCTTTCTTGTCTTCAGAAACATTAGACAGTACTTTAGCACTATGCTTGGGGGCTTGTTTAAACAGGAAGAAAAAAATACCAATAGAAAGTACAAAAATACCAAAAAAAACCCCGGCACTAAGTAGACCTGCAAAGGGACACTGATTTTCAGTTTTGAGATGTGAGCCAAGAAGAAAAGGGGTCTCCTTGTTTGACTTCAGTTGGGAATGTGTATATTGGATGAAGCCAGTTATTTCCAGCTTTGCATATGTTCACAAATGACTGGGAAAGTGCCACCAGTATTGATTTTGAGGTACAAGTAAGTTTTACTGAGAGACTAATTTACTAATACAAGATCTGTGAATAATGAGAAATGACTGTGCTAAATGTAAAACCCCATGTAATTGCATATATGCTGTTAAAGCTGATATAAAATGCTTTTACACCTATTGGCAATAAAATATCCAATATGAAATGTATGGTTTGTGAATCTAAAGAGCTGTTTCTTAAATGTAATATTTCCAAGGTTTGTTTAGAGAAGTGGAAGCTCAAAATAATAAAAACAATATTCTATAAAGAATGTCAGTGAACAATGACTTCATATTGTCAGTTGGTTAACTATGAGAGGCAGAGTGGAAGTTATGAGGGAAAAATAGCTTTTAAAAACTCCATTAAGGAATATATCTATTTGAAGATAGATGTGTCATGGTGAAAAATCACCAGGGAAAAATCCTGCCAAATCAATTGTTAAATCATGTCACATGGATTCTTTGTTGTGTAAGAATGGAAAGCAGTGAAGCTAGAGATATCAGAGAGGATTTGGAGAGAATGGATAATGGGGGGTTAGAAGGATCTGGATGGACAGAAATCACAGAAAGAAAGGGCTGTCAAGGTCCAGGAATAATGGGAGAAATAAGGCAGAGGCTTGGAAGTCGTGGAGGTGTGCTTGGATAAGGAAGAGAATGAGACTAGAGAAATTTGTCTGTGAGACCAAAACTAACAGGTGAGAGGGGAAGGATGGTGCAGAATCAGACTCTAGTGAACCTTAAAGTCAGGCAGATGAATTTCAACTACACGCAATAATAACATCAAAAGCTAAAATCGCTTGAGTGCTCTGTGCCAGGAAAAAGCTAAAAACTTCACATGCTTTGTCTCATTTTTTCTTCACAGTAACCCAGTGTGAATAAATATTATTTTTCCTATTTTATGGATGAGGAAACCGAAGTTTAGAGAGGGATAAGAAGGAAAAGTGACTAGAGGAAGGTGAGGCTAATGTAAAATTTATGTTAACTGAAAAAATATTAAGTAAGAAAAGTTGAACCTCTTTTAAGCTAAGGGAAGAATGGTTTCACCAGAGCAGCATTAGTCTACAGCTAATTATCCTTAGATATTGAGAAACTGCCTTTGGAGAACTCACCTAATACCTCAAGGATTACATAATTTTCAGTCTAGCTAATACCCAAAGGCAAGGAAAGAACCATTTGAGGAATTGGAGAGAACAGTACTCACAGAGCTGGGGATAATTAGCCCTAGACCAGGGACTCTGTGAACCCCCCCAGGGTATCATAAAAGCAAGATCAGAGAAGGTCAAACTGTCTCGAAGCAACTTAACTACATCCCAGAATAAAGCTTAATAATATTTATAAGAACACAAAAATACCCACAAAAATGTGGAGTTCACATTTCCTGGTTTCCAGTCAGAGATCACCAGGCTTAACAAAGAAGCAGGAAAATATGACCCATTGTGAGAAGAAGAATCCATCAATTGGAGCCCACTCAGAAGGGTCACAGCTGTTAGAATTGGCAGACAGTGACATTAAAACAGTTTTAACTGGCAGCTATATAAAACATAGAAGTGAAGTGGAGTAAATTGACCTTAAAAGACAATCACTGAAGAAATGAGGCAATTAGTTCTTGGAATAGAGCCCTAGTATTAGAAAATAATATGATCGGATGGATTAAAAATCAACCTTGAGTTGGGAAAATCCAAAGAAATTTTCATGAGATTGTGTCAGAAAGAGAAAAATGTTATTGTAGAAAAAGTAAGTATCAGATTTGGAGTCATTCCAAATTAGTTTCTGTCTTTGTCATTTACTACTTTTGTGATCTTGGATAAAATATTAATGATTATATCTCAGTTTCCTTACCTGTAATATAAGGTTGATAACAATTACATCACATTGACATAACAGTTCTTTAAAAACAGTGACATACTGTATATTACATATATGTATATATACACATGTATCTTTAAATTTACACTTTACACATACACACATATATGTATATCCCATGGCAGTCTGACGTGTCATGTGTCAATAAACACAGCAAGTGAGTTTACGTGACTAAAAGTCATGAAATACTGAAAAAGCTGAGCATAACTTTTTTTTGTTGGCACAGAAAGTTCTGTTATTTAGGTATATTTTGTAAAGTTTACATTATTATTATTATATTATTATATATTATTATAAACATCACAGGACGTGTGATGAATGTAGGGCTTTAAAAAATCAGAGAAGAGAAAGAATGTTCAATCTACAGCTTACAAATAAAAATGGGTTCAGGGACGCCAACATGGTTATCCAAGTAAGAAAAAGAACTATTGTGAACCCCTGCAGGCTGTCAAGATTATGACAATGGAAAACTTCAGAAAAGTGTTAATGAATGGGGAAAGGAAGGAATAAGGCTTGTTCATTTTAGTGGTAAGGTTATAGTGGGTCACCTGGAGTCTGAAGAAATATGATTAAAAAGTTTGACAAAGCAACTGATGGCAGCTTTGGTTATAAATTTCTGCTATCCTTTCAGCTTATGAGTTTTAAAGCAACCTAGGAAAGAACTTAGCTCTTGGAAATGGATGGATAGGGCAGATCTTACTGGGTACACTCATTGCTGCATTTAAAATTCTGTATAAAAAGACATATTTTTACAGAGTGAGTTTATAATTGTCCAATCCCTAGGGGATTTGTAAAAACATACCAATGAGCATTTTTGGTAGGATAGAATGACTATTTCAATACATCACTGAGATAAATCAGTATTCTCTTCTGACCAGCAGTTTTATTCTCTCCATATTATGAACATAATTTTAATAATATACTCAAAGCAAGATTAGCTAAGACGCATAAAAATGTTATAAACGTCTCAAAATTTTCCATTGATCTTGGATTTTTACTACATGTAGATGTGATTAAATAACAAAGTTCAGAGATAAACCAAGTGTCTTACAATCACAGAATATAACTATGCTTGCTACTGCACTGGATAGAGTGCTGGCTACTTTTAAGAACCTACTTTTTTATCAGTATAAATCTCTGTTTCTCTCTTCCTCTCTCTCTCTCTTCATATGTGTAAAAGAATTTCAGCAGGAAAGACAATATTGATCAGAAATATCTCTGCCGTATTTTGGACCTTGGTATTATTGATAATATTACTAGGGAAAAGGGGTCTGGATCCGGTAGCTTGATTTTTCATGCTGGTCCTGATTTATTAAATTTAAATAAAAGTATAGGCTGATACAATGCAAGAAAATGAAAACTTAAGCTGGATCTTATAATCTCTCTTGGTCTTTGGATCTGTTCTGAGGTGCCACAGAACTTTCTACAAAGATTTACTTACTTACTTACTTATTTGTTTTAGTTTTAGTTTTAGTTTTAGTTTTAGTTTTAGTTTTATAGTAATATAAAAGAAATATTGTAAGCATTCTGAATCCCCAGGATGAGTACGTTGCAGGTGAATACTGCCAAGGAATTTTAGGGCTGTATTTGTGCTTGTATTTCTTGTTGCACATTGGGAATAAGGAACTACTAAAGGGACAGTAAGATTCAATGTGGTGCTTCTTGAACTGGAATATTTACATACTTGAGGGTCTATTAAGGTATTTGGCTAGCAGTGGTCTCAGTTTCTTTACCCTACACACACACACACACACACACACACACACACACCACTTCTTGGTCAGGAGCTTTGTTAGCTACTTTATAAAAGTGGATGTCAAGGCACAATTGATTCTGGGACCTAGTTAAATATGCCTTCCATTCTCCCTTTCCTAAATTCTGCACATCCACTCAGGAGAAAAGCAAAATGTACCACCTAATGACTAGGAACACTGGCAAGAATCCTATACATCCACACAAAAAATGTTTTCAAAATGCACAGTGTCATAATATCTATTTTTAAATTAAAAGAGGCAGTGAGATAAACAGGAAATTATGGCATTTTGCATGAATTAAAAAAAATAAAATCACTCCCCTAAATAAAGGGTAAAACAATCTCTAGTGATATCTGATTTCCAAACCTGTGCCTATTTCCCGTGGTGTGTGAAAGATATATAACACTTCTCGCTGTAATTGTTTATGTCTTGAAATATCTGATTGATAGTGCCTTTTAGTTACTGCATGACAATGACTTTGAGCTGGACACATTAACTCAGTGTATTTTAAGATGTACAATCTAAATAGCTGAAATAGAAAAAAAAAATACCATGACTTGAGTGTCTCCAAATATATTTAGTTCCATGGTGAACCTAAGCATTAAATGAAGGTAACATATATATGCTAATTATTCTCAAAATGTCCTAATTTTGTGCAAATCCTCAATACTGATTGCTTCCTACTCCCCCGCCCCCAATTCCCTCTGGTGCGCACAACTCTCCTGGGTGATGATTAGGAGCAGGAGAGCAATTTTAGTAAATATCTGACACTGATTACACATCAATTGGCACAGATCATAAAGACATTGTGTTTTTGCGACTTACTAGTCTACATTTCCTTCTAAGCATTGGTATCAGTGGGTAAAATTGTCTACATACGATGGACATCCAGCTACATAATTATTTACCCTGACCTTGACCACTGTGAGTAGGAGAAACAACAAATTGCCATCCTAAGAGACTGTAGCAGATAAGCTAAACCTAACCCTCTAACCTTCTAATCTTTTATAATTAATGAACATTAATACCCTCATATCCTACCTCCATTCCTGTGGCACAATCCATCTCAGACTTCTCTCTAGATCTTCCCTATGGTAGGATGAGACAGCATGTGGTTCCATCTCTAAATACTTATTTATACTATTTATTTCATTTGCATGCAATTTTCCTTGTAATAATATTACAGTTGACCATTGAACAACATGGGTTTGAACTGTGAAGGTGCACTTACAAGTGGATTTTTTTTTCAATAAATATATGCTATAGTACTACACTGGCTGAGATTGATTGAATCTGTGGTTGCAAATCACAGGACAGGGAGGACCCACTGGATATACTTGGATTCTCAACTGTGTAGGAATTTTCACCCCTAACCTTCGAGTCATTCAAGGCTCATCTGTATTATATGGTGAAATCCTATTGCCACAGCAACCAGGAGTGGCAACATCACGTTATCCAAAATCTAAGTCATGCTTACTAAAACCCCCACTGGATTCTGATCTCATCTTGTTACAATATCTTTGCAGTTCCTGCACTGTTATTTTGTGTTTTTCTTTATAAAGTCTTAGTAGTGGGTTACTAAGAATCATTTTCCTGGTTTCATATATTCTTCCATACGTGACTTTTCTGCTAATTAACATTGATTTTTTTTTCCGACACTAACAATAACAATTCCCCTTCTGATCAATGTTGTGCATGCAGTCCATCTTTAACAGTGCCAACTATATCAATTTTAAGTCAAGTTATAGTGAAAAGTTTTAAATGACTTTTAATTAATTCATGTTGTGTGCACTTCTATAGAAACAGCTGATGTCACTCAGAAATGAGAAATAAAGTTGTTTAGGTAACACATTAGAGTCCAAGCTGACTAATTTACACTTACAATACGTGTTATGAAAATAGTATATGAAAGTAAATTGAGGCACCAGGATGATTTAGCACATTTCACCATAGTTACAAGGACTGCAGAAACAATAGATGTAAATCATACTATGTTTATTTGAACCATACGCATAGTATTGTTTCAGTGCTAGGAAGTATAAAACTATTTCCCATCACTTATTATTTCATTTCTTAAGTCTCTGTTCTATGAGAGCCAAAGAAAAATGATGAAAATTCAAAGATGAGTAAGACTAAGTTCTGTTCCTCGAGAAGATAGGTTTAATTGGCATCTATTCTAATTTCCTCAATTATTAAAATGAGTTATTCTTTATTCTGATAACTTAAAAATCAATATCTTAAAAAAATGAGGCATACACCTATTGTTTAGTTATCTTTATCCCTTCTTAAAAAAACAGTTAACACAATCATTTTTGCTCTAGTTGATTATGTTTTAGAATCAAATACTTGATTACTGTTTGCATGAAACAAAGCACTGTGACAGACGGTGTTTCTTTAGGTCATAGGCATTGCAGCCTGTGGTGATCAGTTTGAATTCTAGCTCTTTCAGTCACTTCCAGGTCCCCGCTATCCCACCTACACTTTCTGATCCCTGGTTGTGAAAATGAGCATAATTGCTTATAGCTGGTTATAAGAAATTATTCTAAGTGTTTCTCATATAGTGTTTATTTAATAAATAGTAGGTAGCTCACAATTACTGTATCATCCTAACAGAAATATTTTTCTTATATTATTATATGTAGAGGAGCAAAGTGGTTATGACCCTTAATTATGTGTTTTAAAATAACACTAATTTACACTTTAAAAATCACTCATCCTTGGGCTATATTTGATGGGAACTTGTGTCACTGTGAGTAATTATATTGGAGGAAAATAAAGTGCTATGTATTATTTTAAAAAGGAAATAGAAATTATTCATCAAGATTACAATCTAGGCAGGAGAATAAGTTGTGTGTACAAAAAAGTTGGTGAGGATGTGAAAGGATGCTGCCGTATGATAAGGTGAAGTGGTTGATATGCACAAAGTTAGCAGGATGGTTAG
The DNA here is from genome assembly GCF_009834535.1 of Camelus ferus. Lineage (NCBI taxonomy): Eukaryota > Metazoa > Chordata > Mammalia > Artiodactyla > Camelidae > Camelus > Camelus ferus. The sequence goes on along the minus strand of NC_045696.1, from coordinate 87,631,053 downwards.
TATGGGCTTGATGAAGTCAGATGTTAAACATGAAGTGGAGACCAGGTGTCTGTCACCACTCCAGGATTTGGAATGGGTCTTGCACGTTTGCAAAGGGCTCCATTGAGGACGAATCATGAGCAGAACTGCAGAAGAGCATAGGGACTTAGGAGGCAGACAGTCCTATGCTGAAGCCTGGTTTAATCAAGTATTAACTATATGATTGTAAGCAGATTACTACACCCTTCTGAACCTGCCTTTTCATTTATACAATGGGCACAACAATGCAATAATAGTTCACCACTGTCTATTGAAGGTGTTGTGAAAATTAAATGAGTTTAATATGTGTCAAGCTCTGAACACTGTGTCTGGAACACAATAAACATTAAAAAAAAAGTGACTTTTACTCCACTGTGGAATCACAGAGGCAGTTAGTTCAAACAAAGTCACAGGTACGAAAGTATACAATGTGTACAAAAAGGAAAGCAAAAATAGATAATTTTGGTTCAAGCTGAGTGTTGTGAATATGCAGTAGTTTATTAGTATGGAGTCAGATTGCAGTAAGTTTTGAATGCTGGAAATTTAGACTTTACACAGTAGGCAATGATGATCTTCTAAAAGTTTTATTAGCGGAGTGATAAGATAAACCAAGTATCTATGTAATATTTGAAAAACTAACTTCAGGAACACAATTACAAACAGAATAGGAGAAAGATTACAGAAGATCCCCTACTATATCTTAAGTTCCAAGTGCAATTGAAACGCACATTTAGAGAAAATGAGTAACTGATAAAATAGAGCTGAAGGAGGGACCTAATATCCCTGCTCATCTTGCGTAAACTATACTAGCCAACTCATTAAGTTCTAAATTTCTAAAAAGGAAAGATCATATTTTTACTAGTATATGTGACTAAAATTGACAAGTGTGGCGATGTTTAGAAGAAGAGGCAAGGACTGAAAATGATCACTCCAGGATGCCCGTCTTATTTCTACCAGTGACCTTTACAGTTACAGTCCTTTTCTGGACTCCACTTGACACATTTATAAAACGAGGAAAGTTAACCAGGTGATGTGAAAAGAGCCAAATACAATTTTAATATTAAACAACTCTAACTTGATTGGGAAATTATTTAAATATTCTTGAGATAATAAATGGAAGTATAAGCTTGGTTTTATGAGAAGTTAGGGAAAAATATTCCCCGAAAGTAACTAATTTACCATTATGTGATTAGAACCTTGTGGTGGCCATCTTTATTTAGCTGAAATGTTTTTCTGATATAAATTTGTGAAGCTTGTTGGAGGGATGTGTGTGAGTTTGGATCATGTTTGTGTATGCATGTGGATATCTGACTATATCCCAGGTTGTGTGCATGTGTGTTTTGGGAGGGGGACTGAGGTACATTTCAGTGTGATTAATTTTTGTTTAGGTTTTTATTTTTTATAATAGATTTTTTTTAAAATTGGACCTAGAAATAGTCATTCTAAGTGCAGTAAGCCAGAAAGAGAAAGAAAAATACCGTATGATATTACTTATATGTGAAATCTAAAAAAAAAAAAAAGACACAAATGAACTTATTTACAAAACAGCAACAGACTCCTTTAGGTTTGTCATTGTTTTCTTAATCTCTTCAGTGTAAGACATACGTAATTCAGAATCATAAACTCCTTAAATTTTTTATTGTCCCTTTTAACTCAATCAAATATTTAAAAAGCTATGCTTTCTTTTCCATAAAAACATGTATCATTTCATGCTATGTCATAATTTTATTAAATAGTGAATATCACATTTGACACCTATGTACACGAAGTGTCTTTTCTTCCTCTCTGATGAAGTTCAGGAAGCACAGAGAAAAGAGGGTGATTTTCTCATTTCTCTTGTCCCAATGGCTACAGAGCTACATATCTTTTATTTATATTTTTAGCACCTGTTTTTGTCAAGAATACATTTTATCCTTCTTCTACAGATTTGTTGTTTGAATGAAAAGTACTGCAACAGAAAACCAAAACAAAAATGTCAACAAATGAAAAGCAAAAGACTCTTAGAATGAGGTAGAGTCTCTAACAAGCTTTAGGAAACAGATTACAATTGGTGACATTATTATTTTGTATGTCAATTGCTTTTTATTATCCAGGCTTGAATGAAGTAGCACTGTAATTTTGTTGCAGAAGTGTTGTTTCTCTCAGGGATTTGAAAAACGAACACAAATATATCTCTTGGTTTTTTCCCCTATAATGCCCAGCTACACCATCCTATCTTGAGTTGGCAGGATTTCCTTAAACCAAATGGTCAGTGTGTAGATTTTTCACAGCTTTACTCTCAATGGACTTTATCAGTGAAACTGTATTAAAGTTTAGAAGTTATATTAGAGATCAACAACCCACGACAACTGATTCAACTCAGAATGAGTCATAACTTAAATTGTCAGAACTAAGGGGATGGTGAGATTAGGCAGCGGGCCTGAATATGAGTGCACCATTTCTTTACCTGCAATCTTAGGCATAAGCTGTCTGTGCAGGATCAACTTGGATCAACACTAAATATTAATAACTACTAAAAAAGAAGAAATTGGAAATTGAGGAAAAATAAGGAACATAAAGTAAAAACACAGCCTCTGAATATATAATGGTGACAGTAATAACTGTTCTATTTTGGGGACTATATTCTTCACTACCAGTGATGACAGTCAGGAGGACATTATATGCCCTTGAAGGGAAGAGATAACAGAGCCTACTCATGCTGGAATCTGGCAGGGAAATTTCAGGGACAGACAGAAAACTCTATCATCATGAAAAATGGTCAGAGAAAGTACTTTACACATATGTAAGACTGTACACACATATTGACGGAGGCCCATGTTGATGTTAAATATATTAGTAAAGTCTTTTTAAAATGTTCCTCATACAAAGAACTCAACTACTCCTTATATAATAAAGCATGCCAAAGGAGGTTAAAATTAAAAAAAAAAAATTAAACTCTTAAGTCAGAAGTCAGAAATTTCTCCATTTATGAGATATTGAAATTAGAAATGGAAAAGGTCTATTAGCTGTTCTAATATATCTTGTTTTTGACAGGAAAATGATCCCCTTGGTTATCCTTACTTCAAGTTGAACCACTTACAAAATATATTATTATTGAAAAAAATAAATTATCCCTCTGACCATTAAGATTTTCTTAAAATGGGATTTGGTCTTTAACAGAAAACTGTATTACATTTCATCCTTATTAAGCACTTTATTTCTATGCTTGATATGTATTTAAATTGCCACTTTGGGGGGAAGCCGTACTTTAAGATGGTTGGAAAAAACCCTTACCATTCTGTCAAGTGTCTAGTGTAAACCTTTGTGAAAACTTAAACAGGAGTTTTGATAAAAGGAATATTTAAATGCATTTAGGGTGAATCTTTTTTTTTAAGGGTAAAAAAACAAAAGGAATTGGAGGATTTTTTTTTAGCTTACTTATTAGCTTACTTGTTTGTTGTTGATTATTTTACCCTCTTTTCATTCCCATAACATCTGTACATTCTCTCTCTTCTCTGGTGCCATTCAGTGGCATCTTGAATTCTCAGTCATCTCAGGAAGTCTTGGTCTTTTGTCATTGGGCTATGAAGAGTTAAATTTGTACATGACATTTTGATAGGGCTCTTTTAACCTATGCAACTTCTTTAACAAAAGCATTTTGATGCTAGGAGCTTTTTGATGTGCCATGGTGATGTGCAATTTTGATGCAGGGCTGTTTTTGACGTGGCTTAAAAATGACATTTAAGTTTTCAGCTTTTATTGTCATCAGCCTCACCCTATCACTGAACTGATCTCACCCTACAATGAGGATGTGGGCTGAGATGTGTTCTGTGCCAAGAGCAGGTGTTAGGATCTGGACTGAAGTTTAGGCAGAGGGTCAGAGACCCTGGGGACAAGGCCCAGTCTGATGCAAACCTCATGTATCTAGGAGTCAATACTTAATTCCCTTGCACACATCCCTCCATCAACTGTTACAAGAAGTATATAAACATTCTGCCAGGACTCACCTGTATCCATGATTGTTTTATCTCAAATTCTTGGATTTTTTCCCCAGAAGCTTCAAGACCCATGGAAAAGTGATATTTGAATCATAGTGGGATCATGATTGCATCCAAATGGCCGAGGGAACCCAGTTTTTTTTTAAGTTACATTTCTATCAACTAGCTCTCACTGTACCAGTTACGTATAATATTGTGAAATTTGGGAGGCAAAAATGATACCCATTTAGAGACTAACATGTATCACAATCCTAGCATATCTTTCTTTCATCTTATTATAAAGGCAACATCCAATCATAGCAATTTGTAAATAAAGTTTAAAGTAAAGGCCCATGGTAGTTGAGGAACAAGAAACATCTAAATCTAAGGCTTTTTTTTCCTGCTGTATTAAATTAACTACACCAAAACGGCTGTGTGAAAACATACTCTGTTTCCAAACAGTTGAGCAAAAAATGATTGCTTTTAAAGAGTTGCACATTAGAAGAGGGAAATACTATTGAATGTCTTCACCTGTCCCATTTTTTTTTCTACATCAGCTTTATTAAATCTGTGTCTAAGTTTTCATTGAGGTGTGAGGGCTGGCTGGCTGGCTGGTCTTTGCACCGAGATGCCATCAACAACATCATGGTTCAAAAGGGACTGCAAGTTCTCTGTGGTCAGTGAAGCAGCTCTCTCCTTAGCGAAGGCCTGCCCTGTTACCTGACCAGATTCTTGAAGACAAATAGCTTCTGGACTGAAAGGAGATGGCCCTCTTGCTTAACAATTTCCAGCCCTCATTGTTTATATCTGGCTGTGGGAGAGAAGTGAAATAGGAAAGAATGGAAAAGATACTGTGGAACGGGATATAGATTACATACAATTTAATGAATTCTTATTTTCCTTCGATGAGCTGGGGTGCACCATGCTGTCAGTAAAGTCTACCTGGGATATGAACCCTAACCTTAACCCTTACCCTAACCCTAACCCCTACCCTAACTCTAACTGTACATGATTCCTTGGTTGCTCCTTGATTGTGGGTAGTAAAACCTAAAGACATAATTTCTTCCTTGAAGATAATTTACATATTCATGACTTTCCTTTTTTTATTACTTGATTTGATTTTACTTTTCCCTTATTAGCCAGAGGTTAAAATTAGTGATAGAAATAGAAAATCATTTTTCCCTTTTTTGCATCCTGCTATACCTTAATCTTGCAAGTTTATCACAGAACACATGGAAGAACATTCACACACACAACTCACCATCAGACCCTCTCCTCCCTTATTCTGTGAGCTTGGCTCAGTAATATTGAAAGACAGATTATGAAGGTAAGATGGCTAATGTGCTGACAGGCTTATTTTGTTTGGAAGTAGTTGCATGTAGGTGGGATATAAATTACTATTTTATAAATAAAGAAAAATCCTAAAGCAGAGAGACTGAGGGTCTCTAGTATACAATGAGATGCCCTTTATATGGTCTGAAACACAGATTTAGCCCTCAAAACAGTGGTCAGCTCTGAGGTAAAAATGATAGAAAAAAGAGATAAAGTAATCTAGGCTGGTGAATGTCTTGATAAAAACAGTCTAGCTGTAAGAAATATGATTGTGCTATTGTATCATTAAGTTGTCTTTTTTGTTCGGAAATTTGATCCTCTGAAGACCTTAGCATATGTATTTATACAAGACTAGAGCATCTATATCCATACATGCTTTTCATTCCATAGGCATAAGGAAGTCAAGGTGAGGGGTGAGTGGGAAGTTCAGGGCAGCCAGAGGCCCTTAGCTGAAGTCAGACACTGTGGCTGGTACATCCTGACTGAAGTTAAGGGTGGAAGATATCCTTCTGGGTAAACTAAGAATCCTGCAGAACACAGGGCATCTTCTTCTGGTCATGTGGGGCGGGGGGGCGATGGCCCTTCCTTCAGTTGAAGAAGTATCATCACAGCCAGAAAGTGATGTTATTAAAAACTGCCCCAAAGACAAATCAATGCCTTTGTTTATGGATTTAACTGAGGTTCACTGTGTTTCTTCAACATCATAAGGTGTTCTAGGATGTTTCACAATCTTCTTCATCCCAACTAATCAAAGACACATTCAAGATTCAGCCCAACTCTTAACATTGTTATTAGTGAACCATTTCTAGTTTTAGGGCCAATAATCCCACAAATTTATTTAAAAGTTTAGTGGCTATCTAAGGTGATTTTATCAAGTGATTTACAGATGATATTTGAAAATTGTCACTGGCAGCATACTTTTCTTGTTATAGAGAGTTCCTTTTATTTTTAGACTATTTTGTAGTTACCAGATGTTCTCTTATATACTTTTAAATTTTTCCAGCCATCCCTTGAAGGAGGCAAATTGTAGCAGCTCTGGAAACAGGTTGGTCAGATAGTGGTTTTCACATGTGATGACTGAAATAAGGCTGATGAAGTGCCCCTCTCCACCTTTCTCACCACTGGATACAAAGCCCTGAAGCTTGCAAAGACTCATGCTTGATTTCTTTCAGCTCATGGTTTATCACTCATGGTTGATCACTTAGGAGAGTGGGGAACTAGAAATGGGGATGAGTGTACTTTCCACTCTCATCTTACCAATGTTCCAAGAAGCAGAGCTGGGAGACCTTTGGAGATGTTTGGGAATCAAAGCAATATCTACAAAAGAAGTCTTAGAGCAGCCACCTTGGACTCAAAAGCTCAGCAAAGTTTTGTTACTGTTCTTAACATTGTTTTTTTCTCCCTTCCCTTTCTCTCCCCATCGCTCCCAGCTTCAGTGCTTAGCAAGACGCTGTTGTTCCTCTCTCTCTATGAGAACGACAAGAGAATTGAGTTGCCCTTGAATGTGTGCCTCCACGTTTTTATGTGACATCACTTGAGCACTCACTAGAAGGCCACTCAGAATCACTGCAGATGCCGCAGGTTCCTCACCTCTCCAATGCAATTAGAAAAGGCTTACAGTTTAGTTTCTAAAATATTTATCTCACAGAGATATGGTTTATGAAGCATGCCCCTTTTTGAGGCTTTAGCCTTGCTTATTAGTAACTATTTAAATCCTTTAAAGGAAATTTTTATAGCTAGTTTTATTAGCTATAAAGAAATTGGAATAAGACATCTGAGAATATAGATTAAAAACATACTTTTTTTGGTAAATATATTTAGTGTTCTATAAGGTTTTACCTAATTTTTCAAATATCATCCCATTGTGTGGAACTCTATTTCACATTTCATAAAATGCTAGCTTTTGTCTTAATTCCTTTTAGATCTCTGTGATCATGCTAATGTATCTGACTGGGCCGTAATAAAGTGGTTATTTCTACACCTGATTGAAAGCTATAAAGTGCTTAGAACCAGAAACTGAATTCTGAAAACCCATGGTTGTCATGGCAGCTATGAAATCCCTTTGGTGTTTCACAGTATAAGTATTGATCAAAAAGACGAATACCAACTGTTCTCAAAATGTGGTGAACTTATTTTCCCAGGTCATTTGAAAGGCCCTAAAGGTAGAAATATCTACCTTAAAAAGTTACACAAGAAAAATAATAGAAATATATTACTAAAAAAAAAGGTCTATTTCCTATATATTAAACCTCTACATAAATATCTATTAATAAATTTTTTTTCATGATTGGGGAAGGGAAGAACAGTGTATCAGATGTACAGGAACCAAATTAAGTGTATTCCTATAATTTCCAGATTTCCAAAGTCAGCACACCATACCTAGAGCCAGTTCACTAATTTTCAGCTATCACTTGTATACATTTCCTCCTACCAAAAAAAAAAAAAAAAAAAAAAACCAAAAAAGTAAAATGAAATAATAGCAGTGCTCTTTGAAGAAGTACCATTATCAGTCTCATTGTGTACACTGTGGAACTAAGGATAAGAAGGGTTGGGATGGATAATCTAACTTTCTTCTTAAGGCTATATTTCTACTGATAAATTGTATCTGTTTTTAGAATCACTGAAATTAGGGTAAAGACTTCAGGCAGCAAGATACTTTACCTTCTTTTTTTCCCTTTATTTTTAAGCAAACTCATCAGTGGAATATATTTTAAAGTACTTCAATATGAATTTAAGGGGAAATAAAAATAGATCCTCACTCCAAGTTTTCATACACATTTGTGATATTGCCCCAGTTCGTTTTATTTCCATGTATACTTTAAAATATAATACCATTTTCTTGTGTGAATAAAACAATCTAAAGAAATATTGATTAGCCAATTTAAGATAACATAGAATGTAAAACCTTCCCCCCCGCCCCAACAATAAACCAAAAACTATACAGAGCTTTTGCTTGCTTCACACTTTGATAAAGTTGATGGCTTTATTTAATAGCCTCCCAAAGGGTTTATGATGGAAATGCTAACATAAGCCAAACTCTAGTCCAAGTCAATATCTTTTCACATTAAACTCTAGACTGTGAAAAAAGTAACATGTGTAAATATGGGACAATCTTCAGTGCTTCTCATTGCTTCTCATCACCTCAATATATTGCTTGAAGGTCAAACGGTTTCAGAATGAATGGCAAGGTCATCCTCGGAGATAAAATAATAGTAAAGGAATAACAGAGCCTCAAGGAACAACTGCAGAAACAGGCCATTCCTTTGGTTGGTGGAAGATTTGGGGGGTGATGATTTACATATGAATCTCAGGTCTTTTCTATGACCAGCTGGTAAAGCCCTGTCCATCCTTCCCTGTAGACTCCCTTTCTACATCACTTGAGTTTCCAGCTCTGTGAAGTAAGCACTGAGCAGTCAGCTAGGAAGGACGGGGAACACAGGTAAGATTCTCATTCATCTAAGATGATACATTTCCAGTGAAACCAAACTAAATTTAAAATGTTATTCTGAGATATGGGGGTTGTGATTTAACACCAACTGTCCAGAAGCTATGAGAACTGGTTGGAAACAGCAATTGAGACCCCATATTCCTTCTCCCTGTACCAAATGTTACCAACTTGTGTGCAGCCCAGTAGCCCAGAATGTATATGGTGGTCCTGGAAACTCATCAACTCAGAAGCTCATCTCCTCTGGGAGGCCCAAGATGGTTTTATCACCAAAACATGTGCCAGTAAATTTTGTAGTGTCCTCAGTTACAGATACCTATTTATAGTATCTGACATATTTGTATTACTGGTATTTTCTGTATTGTTTCATGTTTGTCCTCTGTGAACCTATGTGACAGTTCATGATACCCTTCCCTGTAATTCTTCTATCAATGTTGCCAGAGAAATAAGCCTGCCATGCATCTGCTCATATCTCCATCCTCTTGAGAATCCTTGGTTGAATGGTACACAGTAATACCTGGTTTACTCTTGGGGAGAACACCGTTTGTTCAGCAATGATCTCCTCAAGGCTTCAGCAGAGTTTCTTAACTTTGGAAGACAGAGAGAAATGTCTTACCTCCAAGGGAAGAAATCAAGGGAGGGAGGAGTTGGTAGTATATAACATGAAGAAGTGTATTTAATACATTTATTATTTTCTTTATGCAAACTGTTGGGAAAAATTCTTTTTGGCTGGTAGGGTTATGTAGAAGATGAACTAAAAAATTAACACACTTTAAACATTTTAAAATTTAATTTAATCTTATTGTGGTAAGAACACTTATCTTGAGATGTACCCTCTTAACAAATTTTTAAATATGCCATACAGCATTGTTGACTATATGTACAATGTGGTACAGTAGCTGTCTAGAATGTATTCACCTTGCTCAATTGAAGCTTTGTCCACATTGATTAGTAACTCTCTTTTTCTCCCTACCACAACCCTTGGCAACTACTATTCCACCCTTCAGTTCTATGAATCTGACTACTCTAGATACTTCATGTATGTGGAATCGTGTAGTATCTGTCTTTATGTGATTGGCTTATTTCATTTAGCATAATGTACTCGAGATTCATCCATATTGTGGCATACTGCAAAATTCTCTCAGGATGGCTTTTTTCAAAAAAAATAGAGGACAAAAAGTGTTGGCGAAGATGAGGAGAAGTTGGAGCCCTGTACCCTGTTGTTAGGAATGCGTGATAGTACAGCTGCTATATGTAGGTCCCTCTAAATAGTAAAAATAGAACTACTGTATGATTCAGCCATCCCACTTTTAGGTATTTATCCAGAAGAACTGAAAGCAGGATCGGGAAGAGATATGAGCACTCCCATGTTCACAGCAGCACTATTCACAATAGCTAAGACATGGAAGCAATTTAAATGTCCATCAACAGATGAATGGATAAAGAAGATGTGATATATACATACTATGGAATATTATTTAGCCTTAAAAGAGGAAGCATGATTTTTAAAAGATTAAGAAATATTGGCCTTATGGTTAAAAAAATCAAAACTTTTTGCTTTGCATCCACAGCCTTCAGTATGACCCCTGTGAAAAATACAAGCTCACTTCCCACCCCACCTACATGCTCTGCTCCATTCTTCTTCTCAAACCCTGCAGGACTATAGAAAGAGTCAAAATTCCTGGAATATACAACGCCTCTAGCATTTTCATCATGAAGTCTCTCCTAACTTTCTCAAGCCATTTTAAGACAACTGTCTCCTTAGTCTCTTCACTTAGAATGGCCAAAAATAATCAGTGAAGTTATTTCCAGAATTGGGTTCAATATTAATTAAATTAGGACCAAAGATTATAATGTTAGTTGTGATATTAATTTAAACATTTTAATACCCCTTAACTCTACACACTAAATAAGACATTGGCAATTTTAAAGAATTAATGAAAGTGACTTTAAATAGTATGATTAACTAGACTTTTCATGCCAAATGTATCCAGTTGTGCTCACTTTAAATTCTATTTTAGGAGATACATAATGAAAACAGACATGTGATTAATAGAATATCCTGAAATATTCATAAGTTATTTTCAGCCAGGTGTTTCAGACATTGACAGTTTTTTTTAGTAAATTTAATTTAGTACTGCTGGGTACAGTATTTTGAAAATGACAAACAAAATTCTAATGTAATATTCTAATTTAAAACTGAATATATTTTTTCTTCTGAAAACATATTTAAGATAAAATTTTAATATGTCCCACATCTTAAAATTGCTGTTGGGAAATTTAAAATGTCCTGCATATATTTGCTCACCCATCACCTCTGCTTTAAATATTAGCTGATCCTTCTCGCTTCTTACTTTGCCAAATAACGTCACTCTTGTTAGATTATTCTAACAGAGCAGTAAAAAGGGTTTTCTAAGAATTCTTGAAGCAATATGAATGATCAGCTTTCTTCTGGTTAAAATTATGATTTTTTACATAATTTGTTCTTTCTGAGTGAAATCTTTATTTATTTTGCAAATATCAATTTAATCACAAAATACGTTATTGCAAAATATTGCTGAAAAAAGCATTTTAATATACAAGCAGAATAAATAGAATATAAACATTGTAGAAAATAACTCTGTGTGTGTAAATTTGTGTATAACCAGAAATTTATAAATAGTAAAATTACATATAAAATTTTACTATAAATAGTAAAATTTATAAACAATGCAGATTAGACCACTAAAAATAATAAAGTATTTTTAGAGACAGAAATGTTCAATATTTATATAAGCATATGTTTTATCATATGGTTTCTATGTTTTTGAGTTTTTCTTAGATAAACCTTCTATTCTGATTACATGCACATTTAGCATTGATCTTCTGGTATACTTGTAATTTCTTTTTTTGATGCATCTGGATTTAATGTTAGGAGATATTGTGAAGTTATGGAATGAACTTTTCCTATTTATTTGTCTATTTGTAAAAAAAACTCGAACTACTTACAAAAACTTATCTTCTGTTTCCAATGAACTGATTAGGATGCCTTAATTATATATATAATTTAATATTTTTTATTCTGTTAGAGAAAAAGACCAAAATGATTTTTGAAAAGCAATTAAATCATCTATAACAGAAAAGGCTTACTTTAGAATATTAAAATTGCTCTTATTAATCAAAAAAAATGCAGCTCAATCCAAAACTAGGCAAATGACATGAACAGGAGATTTTTACAAGAAGTATGAACATCCATTACCAATAAACATGAAACAAAATTTCTCTTCATTCAATTCAGTGAAAATAGGTGAAAACAATAGCAAGGCGGTTTTTTATTTTTTTCTTTCCTTTAGAGCAGAAAACAACAAATTTAATGAAACCCAGTTTTGACAAGGGTGTACAAAACCAAACTGTCTTGTATATGTTGCTGAAGAAATGAATTGATACAGATTCTTTGAAAGGAATTTGACAATACCTGTCACTTAATTTGGCAATTCCATAATATATGTGACAGTAAATTGTAGTTTATAAATTTATCTTAAAATATACCTGCACTCCAGAAAATGCAATCAAGTCTCCAGTGCCAGAAAGCACATCACTGGATACCCAGGGAAGAGGCTGAGAGGCAGGAGAGTAGCATCACAAAGGGACAGCTTTTGGGGCTGATGTACGTGTTCAGCATCTTGACTGTGGTGATTCTTTGAAGGGTGTATGCATCTGTCAAAATTGATCAAATAATACACTTTACGTGCATTTCATTGCATGTCAATTATACCTCAGTAAATCTGCTACGAGTGGGAGAGAGAGAGAGAGAGAAAGGTGCATAAATGTGAAAAAACATTTGCCAAAAAATTTTCCTTGCATCACCATTTAAAGTGACAACTGGTAAGCAATCCCCTATATGCACGATAGCTAAATAAAAATAATATAAATCAGCAAATACTCATAAAAGACCTTCGATGTGAAAGCAATTTAAAAAATGTATAAACCAAAGTTTTGTAGGGGAAAAATAAGACTGGAAGCAAAAATTGAGATATCTTTAGACAGTTTTTTACTTGAAATATGTATTTTCTAGCATTGCTCTCATAAGTATGCATTTTTATTTTAAAAATAAACAAAGAAAAGTGAACATTTTAACAGTTAAGAGGGGAACACCGTCAGCTACTGTATTCACAGAGTAAATCATATCGAATACTATCAAATTTGTTGTTATGGAGTAATACACTGTTAGACTTTGCTATTCACCAATAAGAAAGCATTTTGATTCCAGCAAAGTCTGCAGCAGTGTTGACTGCATATTTGTGGGGGAAAATGATAGCTCCCTTGACTTCAGTACAGCTGTGGTTTCAGCATCAGTGCAGGTAAATTCTGTGCATTGCGGGCCATTCAGCAGCCTGTACATTCAACAGGCAGTTTTCTGTTAGTTCAGTTCTTAAAGTCTTAGTTTGCTGACTAGGATCAGATTCATGCATGTACAGCTCTGGGAAAGGAGCCCAGGATTTTTATAAATAACTTTATGAGCTTGCTTTCCTGAGCCCTCTGCAATTTCCTGGGTTCTTCTGGTTCCCTGAGAATTCCCTTTTTGGTCCTTTTGCCATAAAGCGGGGGCTTTAGTTCCCCAACGCTGGTACATACTTTCGTGATTGCGCCAACATCTGGAGCCAAGTCAAAATTGCAAGGGAAAATTGCAAAGCTAATTCAGCCCGCGCTTGGGACCATGGCTGCACTGACTGGACAGGAAAATTCGACTCTTTAATAATTTTTGGTTCCCATGGGGGTCCCTTTGGGGGTGCTACTGCCACAGCTACAGGTTTGTTCAGAACCAGGGTTAGAGAAACTCTGCTAGAGGTCTCTACCTAGCCCCCAGTGCCTGCTTCCAGGTTTGGGACTACCTGACTTTAGGCTGGGACACTGGAGAAAAAGGAAAGTGGGAGAACTCACCACAGGCTCCTTAATACTTCAGACTGCCATCTTCTTCCCCAGTCTACCTGCTACCACTTAATGTTCAGAGTCCTCAGATAGTAACTCCATACAGCCTCCCAGGTTTTATAGTTACAGTCAAAGGAAAAGACATGGTGGAGTGTGCTTACTCCAACAACTGAAACTAAAACCCAAGCAAATGCTTTTCTATGTATTGAAAAGCAATAATAAATAATAATAAATTTATTATTACCATTTAATATAATATAAAATTACTTAATATTAATTAATTTAATAATATTAAAAATAATAAATTTATTAGAAATCCTTGCTGTTATCACAAGTGCAAGTGTGTCCCTTTGAGTGAAGTAAACAACTGAAGTCAATAAAAATTAACTTATTGTTAGATTTTTTTACTTTATGTAAGAATACATACATATTAAGATTAAACTTTAATTTTTAAAATTAGCCTTATGCATATCAATTTTTCTCAAGTTTTTCCTTTTCCTTAGTTAACCTCAGAAGTAGTCCAGAACTAGTCGTCTCTAAGTATGCTCACTGACAGTTCATTAATCACAATGTGCAGTTCATATCAATGACATTGGCAAGCTTTATTTTAAATTTAAAACTCAGTTTTGAATTTTAAAAAGCTTTAGAACAGACAGGATTCCTCTAGATGTCAAATAGTCTGTCATCTTCTTTACATAATTCAATTAAATGCACCTGTACTAAATGTGAAAAATAGGCAAAAGAGGTACTAAGGATACAGGATGAACTAGCTGGAAAATCCTTGACTATGCGCATGAATGCTGGCGTATCCCTGGGTAAGGACGATGTTGTACTGATTGACATGCACATACCAGTCTGTATAGGTTAGCCAGTGTTAGAGTGTGTTTTGGCAACAGCTAAAATAATTGGAGGACTCTGGACCATTGACTAGGGCTCAGGGAAGATGGAGTGACTGAACAGTCTGGCTTAAAATTTAAATTCATTTTGAGGCCCAAATATTCACCTTTATACTTGCATAACTTCAAGAACGTTGTTCATCAATAACCGGGCTCAGGAGAATCATCTTTTCTCTATTATTCGACATAGGTACAAAACTTGACCACTCTGAACCCCTCTACCACCTCCTCCCTGGTCTAGGCCGATGCCTTCTGTTTTCTATCCTGTATTTGCAATTGCCTCCCAACTGAGCTTCCTACTCTTTGCCCTACTCCCAACAGTTGAGTACCTGCAGTAGATGGAATCGGCCTGTTAGAACTTCAGTTAGATCCCCTTACTCCCCTGCTCAAGACCCTCCAGTGGGATCCCTTCTCCACCAGAGTAAAAGCTGAACCCCAAGTCTTTATGGTGACCTAAAGTGTCCTACATAGTTAGGACCCAACATGTCACTAACCATATCTTCTACTAATATTTTTCCTACCCTCCTTCCTTCAGCTATGTTGTCTTCAGTGAACTTGTTTGAACATGTTAGACCCAGTTGGATCTCAGGGTCTGTTCCCTCTGTTGTAACTCTTGTCCCCTCTCCACACATGGTTCATTTCCTCCCCTCCTTCGAGGTCTTCCTCAAAAATCATCTTTCAGCGAGGCCACCCTCTTTAAAATTGGAACCTATCCCCTCACTACCCCCTTTCCTGGCTTTAATTTTCTCTAGTTCTTATCATCATCTGATATTTTATTTATATATTAATGTAGTATCCATTTCCCTCTTCTAGATCGTAAGCTACCTGAGGGCACAAATTTTGTTTTGTTCACTCACTGCAACTGTATCTCCAGAGCCTAGGAAAGTGCACAGCACTTTATAAATATTTGATAATATTTGCTGAGTGAGTAAGTATATTCTTTAATAGGTGCATATAGGTATAAAGGCATGGTTTTTGCTAAACTTAAAAATCAGACAGTACAGCACTGATGCAGACAGCTTTCTAATAGTGATAGGTTTCTAATTAAGAATATTCAGCAAAGGTCTTTGGATAATAAGGTGGACTCCTTACTCTTCTGGAACTTCCACTACAATAAATGGGAGTTTGATTGTAACTGTATGAAGTTGTCCCAGCATCACTGGGATTTATCTCTGGAATATTCCTCATCTTTGTCTTGCCAGTCTTTTGGTAATTGCCCTAGTTTCTCTTAGCTGCTTTATTATAGTAGCTTCATAACTGGCCTTCTTATCTGTCTTATGCTCCAACTCTATCTTCAGAAACAATGGCTCCAATTTTGTCAGCCCCCCCACTGATGTGTTATTTCATAGCATTCAGGCCCCTGCATGATCTATCATTTTTGCCTTAACTAGCAATTATTTCCCATTAAATATCTTTTTTCTATGCAATTAGCATTCTTTTATTCCCTAAATCTACCTGCTATTTTCTATCTTCCAAGCTTTTGTTCAACACTCTTCCTGTATTCCTCAGTTTGCTAATGGTCTCTCTCTCACTCTTTTTTTTTTCTTCCTGATGGAGGTACTGGGGATAGAACCCAGTACCCTGTGTTCACCGTACCACTGAGTTATTACCCACAACCGCACCCAGTTTGCAGTCTCATCCAAGTAGCTCTTAACCAGAATGTGTATATGAAATGGAAATCTGTGTTTATGTCATTCTGTGAGAGGTCTGCATCTCCAGCTGCCCTTGTGTTACAATGGATTACCCAGCAAAAGTCATTTCAAAACTACACTCATTCCATTCAAGCTGTCCACTGTGGACTGTCTACAATCTTCAGACTTCAGGGCATTTTTAAGCACCTCCATCCCATTCTATAAGAAGGTGGAGGCATGAGGGGTAGGGATGCCCCATTACCCAGAGGGTAATCTTCCCCTTTGCCAATATTTGGTGCTAGTAGTTAGTTGATGCTAATCTGAACCAGCTCAAGATTTCCTCCCCGCTGGGAGCCTAGAAAAACTCACCTTCATGACACACAGATTATGGGTCCAAAGTTTGCAAGTTCTACAACTTCTGTGGCTTGGGGTTGGGCTTGTGAGCATGGCTGTAATAAAACTTATGAGGGAGCTCAAAAGATAAGAAGAAAATTGTGAAATAGGTGTCCTGTTGCAAATATATTTCAAAAATGTTTTTAGCTCACAGAACAGAGCAATTGACTTACCTGAGGGACTGAGGAGAGGCTTTATTGAGGGTTTACTTCCTTTTCTCTCTGGCTTTTCCTTCTCTCTCTTTCTGTCTCTCTTTTAATCCCCTCTTGCACGTGTGCATCTTAATGAAAAACTGGGAGCGGTGTGGATAGGCAGAGATTATGCCCTGAAAAGGTGATAAATCAGATTGCAAGAAATAATTCAAGTGATAAATCAATAGCAAGAAATACTAGGTGTATGTGTAGAGGGCAGAATGTGGAATGGAGAGAGATGAAGTTAAAACTGATGTTGTGATTTCACTAGATGGCATGCAATGAGAATTAAACTTATCTTTGTGATAAAAATGAGAATTTGTATATACCTTGCATTTACAGAACAAAATAACCTATATAGAGCACAAGTGGTCAAACATATATGGCTTAGTCGTCACTCATGCTGTAAGTAGCAGGAATATCCTATAAAGGCCTGGATGGTTATCAGTAGGGATGGTATGCAGTTATTTACAGTAACGATTGACATTAGGGGAAAAAAGGAAATGAAGTGTGGTTTGTGGAAAAATCACCAGATTTAAATTTCTCCTGGGTCTCTGTTTTCTTCCTGTGTAAAATAGGAATTAGGGATCCAAGCCTCTTGCCTGGCTCACAGGTCTGTTGTCAAGATAAACTGAGATAATACTGGAGAAAGCATTTTGAAAAACTCATACATTTTCTACAGATTAAGGTATTAGTAGCAGCTTTTTAAAAGGCAGGGCACATGCCATATCACCAGGGATTAGAAAGATAAAGTGCTTATTCTCAAAATTAAATTTAAGACCATTTACAGTTACCCAGTTTTTAGTTTGTTAAAATGATTTCTAAGCTTGAAAGAATTCAGTGAAGACCCCTGAAAGGCTAAAATGTTGTGCTACAACTTGACCCCAGGGCTCCTAAATGTTGCTGATACTCCCTGTGCCCTCAAACCCCCCGTAGTGAAGTCAGAGGAGAAAGGTTAGCATGATTACTAGGGCAACACTGGGCAAATTATTATTAAAGAATGATGTAATGTTGGTCTCTTGGAAGGTATTACATATTGCTGGCAAGTCCTCTTTCTTATTTCTAATCTTGAATGCTTTGCTTTCTTGGATTCTTTGTTTTCCTACTTACCTATTTTTTGAGATGCACAAATATACAAAATAAATTGAATCACATAAGAAAATAAATATATAAAGTAAATAGAATAGAATAAAGTAGAATAGAAATAGCTTGGGTTTTTAAAGAATATTTTCTTTTATATTTCATTAACTTTAGTCCCTTTTCAAAGTCATTTCAATTTTCCTACTTTGTTTGATTTCTTTTTGTTTATTTTTAAAAAATCCTTAAGTTTGAGTATTGATTTTCTTTATCTTTAGGATTTCTTTCATATTTGTAGACATGTTTGAAGATACATTTTGCTATATTCTGTAAGTTTTGATGAAATATTTTCTCTTTTTTACATTATTTTCTAGATAATGTCTAATTTTAATTTTTAAAAATTCTTTGACTCAAAGTATATTTAAGATAATGTTTCTTAATTTTCAGAAAGTCAGGGTGTTTGAGGTTAACATTTATTCTTTATTTCAAATTTTTGATGCTTCTAAACTACGGCTTAACTTTTTTAAATGTTATTAGTTATTTGTGCTAAGTATACACTTTTTTTTTAATTAAGTATATTTCCATGGCAAACCAAAAACATATATTCTTTATTTAGTAGACTTATTAAGTAGTTTTTGGTGATTTTATTTATTTAATTCCACTATGCCTTTGCTTATTTTTAGCTGCTAGTTCTGTCAGATTTTGGAATAGTTATTAAAATTTTCCCACTATTTTATGTTCATTATATTCTAATTGCATTTATAATAGTTTTTGGATTAATATGTTGGGCAGATACATTTTGATGCTGTTGTTTGTTACAGTGTTTATACTCTTCAAAATTGAGCATTTTGCCACTATAGAATTTCCCTTTACCATGTTTAGTGTTTTTAATCTACTCTTAGTTTATTTGGTTAAGTATTTTCTCTCCTTCATCACTTACTTTTTAGTTTTGTGAATTTCTCGCTTCTGCCTCCAAAATCTTTTCCTTTGTATATTCCAGCCCAGATTCTCAATCTCCCAAGCTAATAAATCAGGTCTCTACCATGACCATCTCCTTCTTGAATTCATCTCTAGAATATTTTAATTCTAAAACAATATTTTCAACTTTCATATAGCATTTTTTAACACTGTAACTGAGCAACTGCCCTTACCATTCTTTTTTTATTCAAAGTGTCAACTGTGTCTTCACATAGTTACATTCTGTTTGGAGCCGCCTTTTATGATTTGTCTTGTCTGCTTGCTTCTCTTGTGTGGAATTACTCAGTGGGACTCATACTTAGCTGCTGAGATACGTTTATGCAGGAGGGATCTTTTAAGTAAAGGCATGACCAGCATCTTTCCTTGTGGGACCAGCTGCCTACAGACCTGAAAATTGTCATTCCCTTGTCAGGGCACCAGCTGCAGAAGCTGTCACCCTCTAGCCCTCAAGATTCAGGTGGAATCTGCTGAGCTTTTCTGCTCTCTGCAGCTCTCCTGTAGCCAGCTCACCCCAAAGATCCTTATGGGTCTTTAGCTGCTTTTCCATTCAGACCCAGATTGCAACCTATAATCAGTTTTTCAAAGGAAAACAAAATCCAGGTCAAAATCCAGCTCTGGTTCTGCTCCCCTAGCCTGCACAGCATTGGGCTGTGTCCACCTGGGAGAGAGGGCACCTAGTACTCCACACAAAGAGCACCCTCTGCTTACAAAGCTGTCTGTCCAGAGGAGATGCTTTATTTTTAATCATTCATCTAAAGTAGCACTTTTCCCTAGTTCCCCAAAGGCAGAGTATAGGCAAATAGAGACCCTCCCTCTAGAGTCCACAAATTGCCTTTTACAGTATTCAATCTCTCTCTCTCTCTCTCCCAATCCCTCTCTCCCTCTCAAGGTCTAGCTCAAGCTTACACTAATCTTTGCTTTAGAATTCTCAACTGCAAGGGTCTTGACTCATTTTAGGGTCTGGAACTTGGAGGAATGAAAATCCTTTACGTGTTCCCACTATCCTGGATTCTGGCAGGGTAAAAACTCTCATTTGAGCCCTCCACACCCCTTCCTTTAGACCCAAGGGGCAGCTTAGCTCAGTAGAAGTAACTGATTGTTAAACAGGAGTTTGATGGATATAGGCAACATGGACTCATTGCCCTAGAATCCCAGACTCTCTGAATTTCAAATTCTCAAAGACTCTCTGTTTAAGTATCAGATATGACAGCAGGTAACTCAAAACAAGCATTGCCTAAGTCTAGCACCTCTGCTCACCTCTCTAGCCTCACCTAGCACATCTTTTCTATTGCTAGTGGATGTAACCAGTGTTCCAGGTTTATGTCCCATCCCAGAAAGAACTTAGAGACAAGACATAGTGGTTAAAAAAGTAAAGTGAGGATTTATTAAAGGATGGATAGTACCCTCTCAAGGGGAGAGTTTGCAGGCTCAGGTGAGAGGCTGTCCTGAGTTTCTTTGGCAAGTTAGTTACGTAGGGTGTGAAAATGAATTGGCAGAATTTTAATTAGGGAGGGAAGGGTCTGCGGTTGTATTCCCTAGTTTTCATCCCAACTCCACCTTCCCAAAGGGAGGAGGGGTTTTTGTCCTTATTTAGTCTAGATCAAAAGTGTCATGGTGGCGGTGCATGATGGGTACTTCTAATCTTCAAGGCTAATTTTATTGTAATGAGGGCATAATGAGCAAAAGGTTACATTCGGACACTGGAAATTCCTGCCTTTTTTCACCTTTCTTTGTTGGCCTCCCAACTGCTTATCTCTCCCAGAGGTATGACAACTTATCAGCCCAGAGGTTCCTGCCTCTCTTTCTCTGCCCAGGGACCTCTGGTGCTTACATAATGGATGGTTTCTTGCATTTGGCCTGTGCCCCTCCTTTCTGCCCAATTCCTGCCATTTGGCTTGAGTCCCCCTTTCTCTGCTCGTGTCTGGGTATCCGCCTGTGCTAACACTTCCACTTGCACTCACCCAGTCCAGCCCCTTTGACCCTCTTTTAGTACCTCAGGTATTCTGTGCGTCCTCGAATCCCAAGGCCCTTCGCACATGTGCTCTTGTTCATGTTCATTCCTACTCGTACTGCAAGTCTCAGACCAGAAGACTCCTCCCAGGCAGACTTTCCGGAAGACCTCAGCCAGGTGGATCTGGTCTATTTCATCTTATATTTACAGTACCTGAAACAGTGTTTAATCATTAGATGTCAATGGTATTTGTTGTATGAATATAACTGCTAAGGCATTAAAAATGAATGGCTGGAGAACAAGGAGGCTCAGAGCTGATTCTTTCATATCTTGGCTCTATCGTCTCCTGAATGAATGACAGGAAGGGGAGAAGTTGCACATTTGGACCAGATAGAACCTTTAAACTGATCACATCTGCTCTTCTTGCTCAGAGTGAGTGAGAGGCTGGTGGCTGGGCTTGCCTTCCTTCAGCCACAGCTCTTCATAAGGAGGTTCTCACTTCCCCAGGATGCCCACTGATTCTTCACTAGCATCTGGGAAAATGTAGTCACTCCTTCTATCATCTGAGTCTTGATAGGGTAGGATGTTATGAGATAAGGGGGCCCACTCTCCCTCTAGGTCTCTGACGTGGTGTGCAAGTTACCCCCTTCATTTGCCTCAGTGTCCTCATCAGTAAAACGCAAACACTAATATTTCCTAACTCATTAGATTTTTTGTATGGGTTTACTGTATTTATGTATGTAAAGTTCTTCAAACACCACTTAATATATAGTAGAGTCTCCAAAAAAAAAGCTCCCATCATTGGAGTTAGGCAGATATAGATTCAAATATCACTTCTATAATGTGTGACCTCAATTACTCATTCTCTCTGAGTTTCAGTTTCCACATAAGGAAAATGTAATGGATAAACACAATAAAATATTAAATGATGATATCCAGGGGGCAGTGTCTCCCATACATTAGGTGCCCAATAGTTGTTCATGTTGCGTTTTTCTTTCTAGGTTCCAGTTACAGCAAAAGCATGACAGATGGCATGCGTTTTTCAGTCTAGGAGGAAAATGCAAAAGACACCTCTATGTCAAATAAAAGGAAATTATTTATGAACAAAGTAGATTCTCCAACACATTGGCGCCCACAGTGATGGTCTCCCCAGATGCCAGAGACTAGAATTTTGGGAACCTCTGTTCCAGAGAAGCCATAAACACAGGCCAGAGGGAATCAAATCAAGAGATCTATGGGCCATATTCCATTCTGTTGTATTAGCATCAATTTCACTATATCTTTGCATAAAAATGCTGGGGACTAGATGCATTATTAAAATTGTATCATCCTTACTATTATTATTATTTATTATTATTATTATTATTATTATTATTATTATTATTATTATTATTATTATTATTATTATTTGTGGAGGTCTTACTTTTACTTTTCTTACTTTTCACATAATGAATTGCTTTTAAAGTCACCTTACATCATTGCTATGTTTTTTTAAAAGTTTATCTCTCTGCATAATTCTGTTGAAATTACTATCTTTTCTAGATCATATGAATTCTCCTCAATATTATTCTATACATATTGAATTGCACTCATCAATTCTGGCAAAACTTCATAAAATTATTGTATAATACTTTTTCCACTAGTGTATATTAAGCATAGGTTTTAAAACTAAGATTTTTTTTAAAAAGAAAAAAAGAAATGTAAAGCATTTTCAATGTTTTTTCTGCCCATTTGCACTGTGAAATCACTTGTAACAGACCCACACAACTAATTAGCAGATCTTTATTTTGCTGCGTTTCTGGCCAAGTCAGAATGACAGGAAATGGGAAACCATACCAATTAACAGGCCTGAGCAAGCTTTTCATTTGACAGATGTTTAATAAGCAATATAATAGGAACTTGGAAGTTCTGAAACTCACTGATGGAAAATATAGAGAAAGGAGCTCTGCTGCTTATCTGGAAAAAAGAAGGAACTCAATTAAGCGAGTAAGATGCAATCCGTAAAAAAATATTTTTTCAGAGTTGAGCTGAATTTTAGTTTAGCCAGCAACTTTCAGAGCACACCTCATACTTCCTGTCCTTCCCCGACTACAGGAAAGCACAGCTGTGCAGCCTGCTGCCTGCTTTCTCTCTGGAAGTAATCCTGCTTAATGCGGTGGCTCTGGGGAAATTGGAGATTTCTGTTTAAAACGCTAATGAAGATATGGTATTTCAAAATCCAGCTTTGTAAATTTCTGGTGATCATCTTTTAATAACTGCAAAGGCTGATGATATCCATGCCTCCCCCTGCCTTCTTCCTGGTAGATCTGTGTGTGTCTGGTTCTAATGCTATTCCAGGCAGCGGACTAAACCTGAAATGAATTAATGCCACCTGTATATTCCCCGGGTACTTCCTAATGAACCAGGCCTTCCCACTTTACTTTATCATTCATTTAAAAGTTTTCATGTTTCTGAAAGTCAAAATTAAAAAATAATCATCAAGACCTCTATCTTAAATATTAATATCTAAATTTATAAAAATTTCAATTTATATGTCTGTATTTCATGTTATTTATAACTGACACACTTAAAAATCTATCATAGGAAGTGTAAACTGACAAGACAAAGTAGAAGTTCATTATTCAAATTAAAACCTGTTTTCTATCAAACAGCAACACAAAACATTTTTATAGCAAAATTTTAGTGCATTTTAAATACAATTCAATTTAATAGATTTTTTTCATTAATGCTGATATAACTAAATTCAATTATAATCTTTATTTTTGAAGCTAACTGAAGTGACATTAAAGGCACTAAATAAAGTGAAGATGAATCAATATGTGACTTTTTAACTGATTCAGAATTCCTTTATTCATTCAAACGTGTTATTGCATACTATCCAATTTCATGCAATTTAATTGAAAAGATAAATTTATTGAGCACAGACTCTAAGTTAGGTTTTTTATTAAGGATGCAAAAGTTACTAAACAGATATGCCCTCTTAGTGCCAAGAAAGGCATATACGAAAGTAATTCAGAAGTGGCAACTTTGAGCCCAAAATTTTTGCCCATATTAATGGTCATTGTTTTTCTACCGAGTTGGTTTGTGTTCATCTGATCTTTGAAAGAACACTTATGATTTATAAAGTATATACTGTGTACTGGTTTCGTAGTGTTCAAAGAAAGCAAAGGTAATTAGCAACATTATTAACAAGAACAACAAAAGACTATCAATGTCTACCTTACACAGTACAACAAATTAACAGCTGACATATTTTGATCTTTAGACAGTATCTTTAGATACCTTTTATATGCCACAGAATATCCTTGCAGGTTTCCTACTGAAATGCATTTATGTTTTTTATTTATTTTCCAGGTACAAAACTGATCTCAAATTCATTATCATTAATGTGAGAGAAACTAACTTGCTAAAAATCAGAACAGTGTTACATTTTGAAGGCAGGAAATTCTGTTTATAGTGGATTGGGAATATTCCCTGAACAAAGGACTGCCAATTAAACTTTATTCTTTAGTAGAGAATGTCTTCATTTACTTTGATAAAGTTATGATAATCACCAAAACTGCAAAAAAATTATCTATTCAGGACAGTGCTAGGAGTTTGCAGTTGGAAAGTTTAGAAATGTGAATACATCTTCCAATACTGGAAAAAAAAAATTCTACCTTGTGGTGCATAAACCAAGATTTTTTTTTTCAATTATGTTTCTATTATTCTTTTTTCTCCTATGACTCTGTTACATTCTGTCCTCTAATATTTTTATTCATATATTCACTAATATTAAGTATAAAATATGTTTCTTGTACATAGGAGGCATTAATGTTGTCAGAAAGGAAAAAAAGAAAAGAAGCAAAAAGGAAAAGAGAACGAAGGGAGTTCCAAGATGATTATGTGTTTCTGTGACATGGTATAAGTAAAATGAAAACAAAAACATGATAATCCCACAGTAATCTAAAAGGTTATGCAGACATGGTGATGAGATAACCAGTCCATCATTATTAGAATCACTAATGCTTCGTGGGGCAGCACGGAGACAGCCCCTGAGATAAGCAGAACTTTTTCTTATCTTAATGTTCACCATAAAGCAAATATGGGTATTTAGCAGCCATTTAAATACTAATGATGCTACAAGGTTGCCCACAGAAGCTGCTTTATCATTAGAATAGCTATTTGGATGGCTAGTCAGCTTCATTAGCATTAGTGACTGAGCATGAACTTCTGCGTAGGTAATTTACTTATTTTTGTTTGAGGAGAAAAATTACTTTTTTTATGGATGACTATATCTGGGCATTTCTAGAGTTTTCCACTTTCATCCGTACATTCAACTGTTGTAGGAGCTCATCAGAAATAGCCTGCTCCAACTCAGATCTGTCTTGGTGAATTACCTTTTCATTTCAACTGAAGCAAAAGAATATACAGATTTTCATTATTAGAGAGAGTTTATATTAAACAAAACACTACCAAAATCATCATGTTCCTATTGTTTACATGCAGCTTTGCATTTAAATGTTAGTAATACTTAAAAGGCAAGTGTGACCAATAGCTTTAAACCTTTGAAAAACAAGTGGAAATTAATATTTAGGGAAATGTTTTTGAATAGTGTATACTTATTAATTGTGATAGATTAATTGGATTGGATTCCCATATATTTCCCAAAGTTGTTAATGACAAAGGAAGAGTAATTGCAAAAATAATAAACTATTTAAAAATAAAATTTCAGAAAACCTGCAATTTAATCATTTACTTCGACTTCATATATGGACAATTGGCTTATAAATGGATGTAAATAAAAACATTCATTTTAAACATATTCTAACTCAAGGTTAAGTGGCATGCTCTGGATTTGACATTTAAGTCAAGGGTAATTATAGCTACAGCTTTGTAAGCAAGTTTGACTGAGCATGGGTAAGATAGCTAGTACACACAAAAAGATGACTAGTTAAAAAAGAGGCATTTTAAAAGGTTAAACAACGTTACTGAAGCATTGCATAGCAGGGAGAAAGGAAGGCAGAAAGCTAAGAGTTTGTATTCTGAAAAGATTGTGCTGAGCTTGCGAGACCTTTGAGCAAAGCAAGCAAACGTTTTCTAATTGTAGTTAATTTGAAGAGTTTAAAATTTAAAGAAAGCTAGAATTAAAGGCAGATATCTTTGCCACGTCCCATTAAAAGATTTTAGGGTGGGGTCTGATTTAAAGTACTGTTAGTGAGCAAGATGTTGTATTCTTGACGGCAAACAAACCAAAACATCTGAGTTTAGAGCAGAGAAAGGTTTATTGCAGGGCCAAGCCAGGAGAATGGCAGCTTGTGCTCGAAAAACCTGAACTCTTTGATGGTGTTGGCGGGGGTGGTGGTTGAGTTTTTATAGGCAAAATTTGTGGTGGGGGCCTTAGAGTGTGTGATTTTCTTCTGATTGATTGGCAGTGAGGAAACAGGATGGTCTTCCAGCAATCTTGTGAGCAACCTGAAGTTGCTGTCCTCCACCTGGGTGGGTGCTTTAAGTTCCTGCAGAAGAATTCAAAGCTATTATTATGTATATTATTTGAGGAGGAACAAGGACACTGCCCTAAGGCTGCTGTATTATTTCTTGACTGTTCCTCCCTTGTCTCTGCATCCCCTCCCTTCCCTGATTAGCAACTGTTTGAATCTGCCCTTTGGAACTCAGGTTAAGGTCAAGGAGGCTGAATGAAGCCTATTTCCTACAAAAGAGAAACAGGGAACAGAAAGATTTTGTACCAGGGAGGACCCTACAGGGTTCTGCTCCATTTCAGTACTAGGGTGATTATTTTCATATAGTTTGTACACACAATAGCAGTATATAATAATCACCACAAAAACAGGACCATGTGTTACATTTTACCCTCCTTCTTTCAAAACTCTGCCCCATACAGCTGTCAAATATCCAGTTTTTCCAGGTCTTGGTCAATTTGACATGTGGTTAAATTTGCAAAAATGCGTCCTAAGATACTGCCTCATAGAGGAGTTGTGAGGGTTTAAGTATTTATAAAATTTTTTTAATCACAAAATCTTTATAAATGTAAGACATAGTTATTTTTATATTTATTTTAATATTTATTTTGTCTTACGTTTATTTGATGTTTATATTATTGTTTGTCAGTTTACAAAATATTCTTTCTGCATATTTTGCTAACTGAGCCTATGGTGACAAAAAAATTAAATACATGCCCAAGTGGGACTTCTAAAACTAGATAATTTCAAGTGTCCTTAAAACATGTCTTCTCTTATGCATGTAAATTTGTTGTATAAGCTTGTATTCATTGAAAACTGCAAAATATTATTCATTAAAAGGATCAAACAATAATTGGAAAACTTTCTAGGCTTGAAAAAACATTAAGTATGGAAAAATTCAATATATAGACTATTTTGAAAAGATAACTTTTTAGATAAAATATATTTTCTCAAATAAAATAGTGTAATATTCATGGCATGCTATGAATAATTATTGTGTTTCCTAAGAACCACCGAACAAATCTTATACAGATGTATTAGTTTCCTAGGGCTGCTGTAACAAAGTACCACAGATCGGGTAGCTCAGGCAACAGAAATCTGTTGTCTCAGTTCCTGATGCTAAAAATCCAAGAACAAAGTGTCTGCAGAATTGATTCCTTCTGAGGGCTGAGAAGGAGAATTTGTTTCTTGCATCTTCCCTGGCTTCTGGTGGTTACCTGGCAATCCTCGATTGTTCCTTGGCTTGTAGAAACATCACTCTGATCTCTGCCTTCATTTTCACATGGCATTCTCCCTTTGGGCCTGTCCATCATTTTTATAAGAACACTAGCCATGTTAGATTAAAACCCACTACAATGACATTTTAACGTGATTGCATCTGTGAAGACCCCGTCTCCAAATGAGGTCACATGCTGAGGTGCAGGGGGTTAAAACAGCAACATAAGGATTTGGAAGGGACATAACTCAACCCATAACAATAGATTACCAATTGAAGGAGAATTATGATACTATAAAATATGGCCAACAGTAAAATCATCTAAAAGGAATTGCCAAGATTTACTTAATAAAGTGCAAAAAATAATAGCTTGGCAAGCAACAACAATTCTAAAAATGCCATCTTTTTATGTCATTTTTATTTCTGAAAATAATTACCATTTTTTTATTTGAAAATATTTTTTGAGCGTTTATACCATGAACGATTGGCTACTCATCTTTACCAGTGGCAAATACAAAAATGCTTTTACCCTCACAGATGTTATGGTATGGAAGAAAATATTTCTTGTTCTAATTTTGAACCTTTGAAATCCTGCTGAAATTGAAAAACACATACTAATTTTAATGGGTTTAAGAGATTGATGCAGCAGATCAGTTTCCTGTGTTATTTTACAGCTGTCACATTGGGCTTTGTACACATGCTATTTAAGAGTATTTAGTAGGATATCAAATAATGAAAAATTTATTCTAATAATTTAGCTGTAGTTTGGCTATTCTTTTGGTTTTATACTTGTATATCCATGGTTTTTGCTTTGCAAATTAAAATGAGGAAAAATACTATGACTTTTCAGATTATATATAAAGCCACTTGCATGACAATGTTTTGTTGAAACTTACTATCTGAACAGACTCTTAGACATTTACTCTTAAACCTAAGAAGCAAATGTGGAATGGGTTCTTAATTCTCTGGTGATGTTTTTATATTTCCATTCCTGCCTTGATGGAGCCTTCAGGGATGTATTTCACCTCTCAGGCAGTGACGGAACTCTTGATAGTCCCTTCTAATGCTAAAGCTGGGGCCAGATGAGATGCAGTAAGCTGGGCTGCCTGGGGAAATGGCATCATAAAGCATGAAGGCCCAACTCATGTTCTAGTCTGTGCTATTTTGAAAGACTCTATTATAGCACAACATAGTTGTACTTAACACAATATTGAAATTCACAGACACAAAAGAAAGAATGTAGGAAAGTCAATGGGGGATAAGGTTGCTTTTCACTTTAGATCTCAGCCCCACTCGTACTTAAGTATGATCTTTTTTTCTTCCTTAATCTTCACATAAATATGTTTTGAATGACAGAACAATTAGAAAGGAACCAGATTGCAGTATCTGTATCTGTCACTATAGCTACACCCTGACAGACATAAATTCCCTGCTGATTTTGCTACAGTGTATTATCAGAGAAGTAAGCTAAATCTTAACCTAGTTTTTTTTTCCCAATGTAGCAGTGTATTGGAAGAAATGCTTTCTTCATCCTACTCTGAAAGTTGCATTTTTTCCCTACTGTATGATAAATATCTGATGGATAAAATCTACTTTATCTATTACAGTAAATTGCTATTAAAAAATAATGTAGGATGGCTGATACAGGCAACTAGATGCTGCACAGTGGACCGTGTGAAATTGACTAGGCGTATCCAGATAATTTCAGAGAAAATGAGGACAAGTTCTACAGGACCATGAAAATACCAGTGCTCTCCCTGGATCACTGGCCTCGGTCTAATTTCCAAAGGCAGTTGCTCCATTGGCTGTTGTTGCTTCAGTGATGCCAAAGTAAATTTTCATCAACTTACGTAATATTCTGACAGCCCTGCATAGAGTTAAATAAAATATTTTTGTACAAATACACATAACTTCCAATCCATTGGCACCAAAATTAAGTCCACATCTTCATATGAACTAAATTAGATATAAATTAAAAAAACTTTTGGCTTCAGGAAATAACATAAGATGACCTTTTTTGTGCCTTAATTAGCTGTTTTGAATTTGTCACAGGTTTTAAGGAAAAAGTTATCTTCTTCTTTTACTACTAACATGTTCCTTTTCCATTTCTCATCATAATATAAATTACGGCTGGTTTGCTTTTATTATGGAAATGTTAAAGGTGAGTGCTTTTATATGTAGCAAGAGCTATGGGTATGAAAACTGTTCATCAGACATCATTGTACACAGTGTACATTTCTGACCCTGGCAGTCAGATGCCTACAGATAAAGAGCTTTTCCCAGTCAGCCAATTAAGAAGGTAACAACTGTTCATAATTATGCATATCTGATGCACCACCATCCCCTTTATTCTTTAGTTGAAAATATTTGTTGTCTTAATGTCTCTCTATTGCTTTGAATTGAATGAGCTCTTGTGTTATAATCTTGATCAGTATTTCCTACCCCTTTCCATTAAATGGCAAGTAGATTTTCCAGGCACTTTATCATGCTGCAGAGGTCTCAACCATCAGCTGCAGCAAGAACATTAGTGTTCAGTTAATTGGTACAGATGGTCACAGCACTGATGCTACCATTTCATTCAGAACAAATCTGGAGACAGGGGCTGGAAAGCAGATGTCAGACCAGGGGCTTTGTTGGTATGTGCTGGCATTTCTTTCAAATGCCATTCTTTCTTTCTCACTCTCCCCTTCTTTTTTTCCCTCCCCACTTCTCACTTCCTGTTTCTCGTGGATCTTTCATAAATTTAAAACAAAGAATTTACATGCTTTGAGACATAGGTATGATTCATATATTCCTCAATGTTTTTTAAAAAAGCATTGTTTTCTATATCACTGGTTTTGTTTCCAAATAATCTAGATACAGTGATGAGAAATCAAACACAACTTGAAAAACACTGTGAGGAGTAAAGAACCCAAGTTATAAAAGAAGTGGCCCCTAATTATAGAAGAGTGATGCAGTAATATGGGGATTAGGAGTATATATTTTAAAAGTAATGAAATATTCCAAAAGACTAATGAACGTTTTGAGTCCTTAATGAAAAAAAATTGAGACAAGCATGATACATGGCAGACTGTCATGTACAAAAAGTGCTAAAAAAAAAAAGGGGGGGGGGGAGACATTCTGGCTGAGAGTGAAATACAATGATTCAATAGAAAGGAAAGATTTTGAGTTGGGATGGAGGGCAAAGGGTGGGCTTTGCAGGAGCCAGAACAGAAGGGGAAACCCGCTAGATTTATAAGGACGATGAGTGGCAGAGCAACTTGTCAGGAGCTGGTGGTTAATGACATAGAAGCTACAACTAGTAAGTTTCATTCTTGTTAGATTTGGGAGATTTGATGTTCTGGCTTGAGAATTAAATTTTTCCCTAAAATCATTAGTGATTCATAATAGGTTATGAAAAAAATGAAACAGAGAGACAGAGATGGAAACAGATGGTGGGGGGTGAGGCTCTTAAGAGAGAGACTACAAAAATTACAATACATAGTTATATATATATATATATGTATTTTATATATATATGTTGTTGTTGGGGGAAATTATTTCTTTAGTTCAATTATCTATATCAGAGTTTAGAAAGATTTTTCTGTAAAGGGTCAGATAGTAAATATTTTCAGCTCTGTAGACCATATCATCTGTCACAACTACTCAGCTCTGCCTTTGCAGCATGAGAGCAGGCTAGGCAATGCAAAATGAATGGGTGTGACTGTACTCAAGAAAGTGCTTCTTTATAGACATGAGAATTTGAATCTCATGAAATATTCGTATGTCATGAAATATTTTCTTCTGTTGATTAGTTCAACCATTTAAAAATTTCAAAGCTATTCCTCACCCATAAATGTATTAAAACAGGCAGTGGGCCATAGATTGCTGATCCCAATCTAAACAGTGAAATGTTTCTTTTCCATTGTATTTCCCATGTTGCCTTGACTCTGAAAAAAAATAGAGGCTTTCTTACTTTATAATAAAACATTATTCATTATAAAACACGTTTTGTAATAAACATTAATCAAAGTTCTGAGAAGATTCATTTCTTTCATGTCTTCAATTTCATTTAAATAATTTTTGAATAACCTTGATATCATCAGTTTATTTTATGAAATTTATGTTTTCTATGCTGCATATAGCCTACAAATAAACATACTTGCAATGGATGTACGTTTTACTAACGAAAAATCATGTGGAATGAGCCAGGTATGATCTCAGTTAACCCCTTCCTGGAACATAGTTTTGCTTTGTATCATATGTATCGGCATATTTAATAAGATAGCTTGCAATGCTCTAAAATAATGTACTATAAAAAAGATTCATCCTTAGACAACTAATATTTACAGTGTATTTACAAATTAGTATCACTTTTGTTTCCTCACATGGTTCAATATAGTATATATGAAATGAGCCAAGAAAATGCTGTTTTTATTAAGTTACAGTAAAGGTGTAGTCATTCTGTGCTCATGACACGTAAAAATTTAAATGACAACCATATGGTTAAAAAAGCCAATGACACCCTGAGTGCAGGATCCATGTGTACAGACCCTGGGCTCCACTGCTCTGCTTCTTACTGAATGATAGTTTCTCTCCCCAGTTTTCTTACTTTTTAAATGACAATGTTGATAATAATCCCCATTTCACAGACATTTTCCCCATGATGGAGAAATTAATGTGATAATTTGCTAAGGTTTCATGTCTGTTCATTGCTTGGTAGGTAAAAGTTTGTTTTAAAACTTTTCATTGGACTAGCTCCTTCCTTTCAGGCTTAATGAGTTTATTTCTCTCCTTATACGTTTGATTTTTTTAAATGTAACTATATCAAATACTTCTCACTCAAACAAGGAGATCTATGCAATGACTGAAATGTTACAGAAGTATAGATATGTATACGTGCATGTGTGTATATACACAAGTTCATGTACGTACACACACACACACACACACACGTAATCTCAGAAATGTTTCCCAGATTGTGAAAGTTTCAGTAAACTCACAGTGCCCCATCCTTACAGAGATTAGTATCAAAAATGCAGTCAAGACATATAGAGCGAGCACTCAAATGATGGGTCATTGTACTGTTTCCCATCTACTATGACCCCAGCTGTTTCCTACTGTTAGTTTATAGTTTGTGCACAGCTAGAAAACTGACATTCAAAATAACCCTTGGGTATTTATTTGCAGGTTAGATGAATATGTAATGTAATTGTGATTCTTTATTTCCAAGTAAGGTGAAATGGCCGTCACCTGTTGGCTGGGTTTGACACAGCAGAGAAAGGCTGGAATTGGTGGTTACATCCACCTGCAACAGTGATTTCCTCAGGAGTAGACAGGGGAGAAGGGAGGATTTAAGGCCACTGAAGAATTAGGCATGAAACATGAGAGCAAACTTGTGTGTGTGTGTGTGTGTGTGTGTGTGTGTGTGTGTGTGTGTATACACCGTGAGGGGATGGACTGAAAACTTTCTTGGTGCTGACTGGATAATTGTAGCCTTTGTCTGGGTATGTCTGATGCCCATACCTGGAGATCATGGTATTCATTCCTTCCTGACAGAGGAAGCTAAGCTTAGATACAGCCTCTCCTCCTGCCAGGGAAAGTGAAAGGGGTATCAAGACAGAAGGAAGAGATCATTACTGTTTTAATCAGCTCTTCTTATTTTTGAAATGTTATACTCATTCCACTGAAGCAAAAATTTGGAGTTGGGACAAATAATGCTCACAGGATAATAGACCAGGTATTAGGTGAACTTGTGATTGAGGGGAAACATTTTATCAGTGGTACTTTGGTAATTTATACCCTTTCCTTCTGTTTTTTGGGGGGTTTTTGTAGAAGAGTACTTAGGTTTATTTACTTATTATTTTTAAATTTTATCTATCTATCTATCTGTCTAATTATCAGAGGTGCTGGGGATTGAACCCAGGACCTCAAGCCTACACATACTCTACCAATGAGCTGTACACTCTCCCTATCCTTTTCCCTCTGGAAATGCCTGTCATTATCTGAGAAAAGGCAGCCTAGGGATATAAATAGTTAAAACTGTGCTGATCATTTGCCTATTTGATCTCAAATCCATTCCTACCTCCACCCTGATCTTCTTTGTATCCCAAATACGGAGCACTGCCCACTCTTTCCCGGACTGCTTTCTGTTTGGTGCCAGTGAAGTCAGCAGCAAGGCATTAGAGGGTGGGAGGAAGGAAAAAGCCAGATCACTTTTCCATCTCTCGACTTGAATGAAATTTCTTGCAGTAGCTCCCTTTACTCCTTGGTTCTACTTCCTGCCAAACAGTTCTGCTCTCTTATGTGCTGATGGTGCTGATTTTCTTTTCTTCCACCTTTGTGACTAGATGCTCATATTAACTGCCTCTGTTAACTGACTGGATCTTGAATGATAGGAAATCAAAGGGAAGAGGCCACATTGACTCACCCTTTGTTTAAACTTAAAGTTAAACCAGTTATGCCTGACTGGTCATTTAGGTGTTCCAGATTAAGATAATGACCCATACATGGATGAAGATTTATGTTTTCTGAATAAATTTCATTTATTCACTCAAGTGTCCCAGAAGAGAAATAAGACTCAGAGATATTCAATATAGGGCATGTTCAGGCTCAAATCCAAGAATTCTGTCCCTCAACTCTGTGGCGTTTCCCTTAATCCATCAGGAAAACATGCCATTCTCCCTCTTGTCTGAAAGATATTAAAAGATGATGATATTTTGATATTTTAAATGCAGATAGGCTCTACATCAGGTTTCTGATCTCTGATGCAGAAGAAATTCTTGTTCTCTAATAGTATACATTCAAAAAGGAAGCATTGAATTATTATTAAGCTAGGTATAAACTCTATATTCTTATATAAATTAAAAACCCTTGACCTATTGAAATAAAATGATTCAAAACAAAGAAATATCCTCAAGTTTAATATACCTGCAGAAAAACAGTAGCTCCTGGGTGTAAAGAGGATACAAAAATATGATACAATTTCAAGTTAGTATTAAGGTCAAAATTAAAATGTGACTATGTATTCATTATTGTGATTTCCATAAATGTTCTTAATGCTTCTGTCATCCCCTCAGGAGATTTTAATCTCATTTAAGAAATAATATGTTGTTATATTTTTAAACAGATATTTCATTGTTTAACATACCTTATATTTTTATTTAATATATTTAGAGTTTCTTGGACAATGCTAATCATTGAAATATTTATATTATATTTGTCCTCAAGTAATAAATATACATCTAATGGACTATTATAAAATATGACAAAAAACTTGGTTTATTACTACTAGTTGTATTCACATAAAATATTTTTATTTCTAAATATGGTACATAAAATGTAAATAATAACTATTAATAGCTGTAAAATTAATAGGCATCTATTTGAAATACTGAAACAATGAATTTCTCAGCAGTTAAAATAGAGCAAAGATTTAAAAGTATAAAAAAAAAAATACTAATTTCCAATGGCTTAGTATTTTCCTAGTAGGGTTTGGAAATTCAAAATAATTTCCAGAAAATACAGACTTATTCAGGCATAGAGAATGTTTTAAATACTTTTTACTCATATAGTTTGCCTTTAACTTTTAAAATCTCCATTAAAATGCCTTTGATTTAAAGAATTTTAAGGAGTGAAAGAATAATTTTCTTTAGATATTTTAATATTAATAATGTAGTATATAAACTATATTCTGTCATTAACAAGGAATGCAATTGTGCATTGAGTTACCACTTTTACAAACATTGGTTGACTTTTATGAAGTATGTTACAAATGATAATTCTGTTTTCTATTTATATAAATTTCTGAGAATATTAAAGGTTATTTTATATAAATACTTAGTACAGGTAAATGGGTATATTACTTGCTATGCAACATATTCTCTATGATTGAAATTTATATGGGTGAAAAATCTGTGAAACAGCAAGAGAGGTAAATCAAAGAAGCATTTCCAGAGTATCTCCTTACATGTTTCTAGTCCACACAAGTTTAAACCTAGAAGGAAAAAAAATCACTCTAGACTTCTTATACTAAAAGTGAGAAAACTGACTTCCAAAGAGATTTTATTTCAGGCATGAAACAGCTGCTTAATAACACAAAAGAGGGAGAGAATTCTGACCTAAACTCTTTTTTTCTTACTGCCAGTTTTTCTAAAAGATTACGGTTTTCTCATCTCATTTTCAAATTCTTCTTATCCTTGCAAGAAACCTGTGAGGCAGGTATTATTACCATTTTACAAGTTTGAAAACTGAAGCTCAACTTAAACTTTTATCTTTCTTTCTTAAATAACACATTGAAATAAATATTTTTTAATGCAGGTAATCATGGCTATTATATGTTCAGTGCTTTCTATAAACCACACATTGTGCTAATCCCTTTATATAACATTTAATCCTCTCAAAAGTATGAGTTGGATTTTGAAGTTACTGTTTTATAGATTAAGGAACTGGAGTTTAGAGAGATTAAGTGAAGTCTTATCTATTGTAAGTCATGGAGATGTTTGAAACTAGGTCCATCTGACCAGAGAGGAAGGAGTTTGGTTAGATCTATTTCTAAACAAGCTTTTAAATCTATGTTCCCATAATCATTTTGCATATTTAGACAAATACTGTCAGCTCCAATATTAACTTCTGTTTTTGAGTATTTTTCTGGGAACTGAGACCTTACATTACTATGGATAGAAATACTATGCTGAACAACCTTATTCTGACCTAATAAAAAAGGATTTTTAGTAGCGTAGTAGAAAATGTATTTTTTAAAAATACTGTATATATCGGATTTGCTCTCAGAGTTCTGTGAAAATGAAGGCCAGATCATCACCTTGATTTGTTTCATGGACATAGCTGAACCTCTAAATTCAATCCAGCTATTTAGTAAATGCAGGCACTTGATTAAGAATGTAAATGATTAAATTCCATTCATCTTTATGACTTGGGAACATCTTTAAATTGAAATACTGGTTGATGGTAGGTTAATATTTTTATGTCTACTTATGAAAACAGCACTGTGTTTAAATAAGAGGAAAAAACACTCCATAGCCCAAATATAAAGTTGCAAATACAGGTGAACAACAACCTATTAACAGTGACTTTAAAAAAAAAAGTGTCATAAATAGAGATTTACACCATCACCCACTCAATACATAGGGAAATAAACAAAAAGATGCAAAAATAGTGGAGATAATATCGTGTATTTTGAAACCAAGAAAGGATCTGATATGTATTGCAAATAACAAATGCTCACAGAAGCAATAATTGAAAGGGAACTTTGGGAGCATGTGAAGTTGTTATGAGCACATTGCAGTGAAGTGGGAAATGAGGTAACTCAGATGGTCCCACTAAGTTTTGTCAGTATAGGAAGATGAGAGTTGATCATGCTTCAAGAAAGACAACAGATAACCTATTTCAATCCCAACACCGATGATTGACAGCAACAAAATGGGCTGGAGAAAAAAACCTATGTGTCAAGCAGAATTTGGAGTACAGCTGACTGGGCATGCAGAACTTTTCTGTTGCCTCTTATAAAACAGACTTCTAGGATAGTTGCAGAGTAGCAACGGAAAGACTTGGAAGAACATGGCAGCCCTGACCGTTTAGTAAGTAGCCACAATACTTAACGATCAAGCTTCATTTGATGTGGATAGACTGCTGAATCAAGGGAGACTGCCCTGTAGGAACACTAACCCTTCCTCATTGGTATGAGGGCCAGAGGTGAGGTTGTCCTGCGGAAATTGGACCAAAATCTACACGATGACTGATAAGCCCCAAACTAGTAACCAAATTTAATCACTCCATATCTTTACATATATGAGCAAATAATAAACCCTATTCTATCCTGCTTTTTATTGCTATTATTATTATTGTTATGTTTAATGGAAATCTGCTGATATCTTCTTTAGGATTTTTACCTCTATGACTCCAGATAAAGTTGGCCTGTGATTTTCTTTCTTTATACTTTCCAAATCCACTTTGCTAATCAAGCTAACAATAGTTTTATAAAATAAATTGGGTAATTTTTGCTCTTACTATTTTCTATAACGCCATATATAAGATAGAAATTACATGTGCCTTATACTTTCAGGAAAGCATACCTATAAAACTATCTAGGTCTGGGCATCATTTTGTGTTTCAGGTGGTCTTTAGTTACCATTTCAATGTATTATATATTAATCAATTCAGCTGTTCTTATTGTTTTATATTTTACACTTAGTTTTTTATATTTAAAAATTTTATGTTTTGTACCTTTCCATTTAATATTTGTTTTAATATTGTTGATCTTTATACCAATATTGAGATATAATCTACATAAAATAAGTACATCCATTTCAAGTGTATAATTTAATGAGTTGTGATAAATACATGCACGCACACACACACACACACACACACACACACACACACACACACCTCCCTCCATATAACCAAACATTGCCTCAAACCAAAAAATTACCTTGTGCCCATCCCTAATCAGCCTTAGTCAATCCAAACTCTCCCACCTCCCCCTCGACCTAGGCCCCAGGTAACCACTGAACTGTTTTCTGTCACTACCAGATTCATTTGTCTTTTCTAGAGCTTCATGTAAATTGTATCATACAGTATATATTCTTTCGTGTTTGACTTCTCTCTCTGAGCATAATTATTTTGAGGTTTATCCAGGTTGTTGTATCTATTTGTATTTTCTTTCATTTTATAGCTAAGTATCCCATTGAATGGATATAGCACAATTGATTTACCCTTTCATTTGATGGTGGACATTTATGGTGTTGTCAGTTTGTGTCTATTAAGAATAAAGCTGCTGTGAGCATTGCTAAATAAGGATTTGTGTATGTCTTAGTCAACTCAGGCTGCTAAAATAAAACACCACAGAGTGGATGGCTTAAACAATAGACATTATTTCTCATACTTCTGGAGGCTAGGAAGTCCAAGATCGAGGTGTTGGCAGATTTGGTAGGTTCTTGATGAGCGCCCTCTTCCTGGCTCTAAGACAACCACATTTTCTCCATGTGCTCTCATGTCCTTTCCTTGATGCAAGTGTGTGTGGAGAGAGGAAGCTCTGGTGTCTCTTAGGTCTTACAAGGATTCTCATCCCATCATGGGAGCTCCACTCTCATCACCTCATCTAAACTTAATCTAAACTTAATTACTTCCCAAAGGCCTCACCTCCTCATACTGTCATGCTGGGGATTAGGGCTTCAGCAGGGGGACACATTATGCTTATAACAGCATAGGTATGGGTTTTTCTTTCTTTTTGGGGTAAATATCTCAAAAATGGAATTGCTGGAGGTTGTATATATATATAGGTATTTACACACGTTGTGTATTCTAACACTGTGTTTAACCTTCTAAGAAACTGACAAGTTATTTTCCAGGTAGATGTACCATCTTATTTCCCCCACCCTCAGCAATGCGTGAACATTTTAGTTTCTTTGAATTATAAACACTAGTTGCCAGTTTTAAAAATTTTAGCAATTTTAATGGTGTGTATTGATATTTCATCTCTGCCCACTATCCAGTTACAAAGCCATTCACAGTTTTAGGTATTTGTTACAGCAGAACCCACCCCCTCTACTACCAAAAGCTCCATTAATTCCCTATGACTATCACTGTATTGCCACAGACTAATTGACTTAAAACAACAGAGATTGATTTCCTCACAGTTCTGAAAGCCAGAAGTTCAATATCAGTTCCACTGGGCTAAAACAAGATGTTAACAGGTCTACATTTCCTCCAGAGACTCTAGGGCACACTCTTCATGTCTTACCTCTTCTAGCTTCTGGTGACATTCCTTTGCTTATGACCAAATCACTTCAATCTTTGATTACATCTTTGTATTTCTTTCCTCTTTTTGTATGCGTAATGTCCCTCTGCCTCTCTTGTGAACATACTTTTGATTGGGTCTAGGACCCACCTGGATAATCCCAGTATAATCTTCCCATATTAAGATCCTTAAATACAGCTACAAAAATTCTGTTTCTTCATAAGGCAACAGGGCTAATTGGGACCGAATATCTTTCAGTGGCCATTTTTCATCTTACTGGAAATGGCCAATTCAGTTTGGAGCAAACTGGTTGTGTAGTGGTCACATTTAATTAGAAGCAGACCATCACAGAAGTCTATTAGTGTGTTCTCAGAATTTTGGGGTTGCACATCCTGATGAGCATCTAGTAATTTCTCAAAAATTATAGCCCCTTTTAATTGATGTTGTATTTACTATTGGGCATCTCTGGATAAAAGCTACTATAAATTTCATCTTAAATACATTTAACTCTTTAGATTATTAGTTAAGGACACAATTCAATTCTTTTGTGAATATTGATTTTGATTTTTATGTGTATGTTTTATCATTTTTTTAATTTTCATTTTTTCAGTCCTCAAAGCTATGTGCTGTATTATATCATCTATTGAGACAACTCCAGGGGAATGAGTCAACACTTAGGCAGTAGAAATTCAGATTTCTCCAAAACTTCAAAGTTCTTTGAAAGACAGTGTGATAATTATGGTTTAGTTACTGTCAAAAATATAAACAATTGCTTGTTAAAAAAGAAAGGAAACATCCTTTGAGAATTTCCAGCAGTTTAAAATTAAGCTGGGTTTTTCTTTTTAACTTAACATTTGCTTTATAGTAATGTGGAAGAAAACATAAAATTTAGATTCAGAAATCTCTAAAATCAGCTTGAGTTTATTTTTAATGCTTTTGACTTTTTAAAGCTCTCCATTATAACTGTGAACAGGCACAATATGCTCATTTTATTTTTTTCAAATTCTGTCACTGTCACCCACTGATAAAGTACTAAAAGGATTAAGAAGCTGCATGTCTCAAGCACAATTATGTTTAATTAATTAATTAATGGAGCTTGCTCCTGAGAACTGTGGCTATAAATAGCATATAAAATTTATTCTTGTCTTTTTAGACCATCAAAATAAATGATTGTAGTGGGATAAATTTAAAAATATATTTGTGATCTACATTTTCTACCATATTATTTTAAACATGTATATATAAGTAAAATTTTTAAGTTTATCAATTCAGCAAATATTTATTTCATGTGCTGTGTTAAAAGAACTGTTCTAGGTACTGGGGATAGAGTAGAAAATCAGACAGAATATAACCCCTACCCTTGTGAAGTTTACATTCTAGAAAAGAAACATCAACAAACAAAGTTAATAATATAAAGATGGACTATTTTCAATAGTGATAAATGTATGAAGAAAAATAAAATAGAGAACAGGGATGAGTGTGATGGGAGATGATGTGATCTTCTATAATATGGTCAGACTAGATGCAATTGACAAGTGAACGTTAAAGAAAACACTTGAAGGAACTTAGAGACAGAGCAATGTGCCTATCTGCGGGAACACACTTAACCAGAGGAAACAGTAAGTGCTGTGTTTGAGAAACAGTGATAATGCCAGTGTTTTCCAATAGAGGGAAAAGAGGTCAAGGAAGATAAGGTTAAAGAATGGCGTCAACTCTGTTGGATCATATAGGCCACTGTGAGGATTTGGGATTTGGCCACGAATGAGCCAGATTTCTTCAGAGGGTTTTAAGCAGAAGAGTAACTTGGTCTGACTATATTTTAGAAGGATTACTCTCTTGGAGATTGAATTAATTGCCCAGAGGGGCTTATGGGTGGGAGACATGTGGAAAGGGCTGACATGGCAGACCAGTAGGAAATCATTCAGGAAAAAATAAATCAAATTAATCTGGTAATGATGCCTATGATGAGTAAAATCTAGGATGAGTAAAACTTATTTCAAAGCTGTCACTTCAGTGAATATAGAATTGCAATACTTAACAAAACTTTCTGAATAATTGCTGAATGAGACAACTGTGAAATTTATTATATGCTTTTTGGCCTGATTCAAGAAGAATCAGTGTAAAAAAATAATTAGAAATAGCTAAATTAAGAGATGTGTGAGTTGTTACCTAGCAGGGTTATACATGTTACTCCATTCAAGGTCATTTCCCCAATAAGTCTTGGATGTCATTCTGACACTGAAAAGCTCTTAAAGGCTATTGTTGCATGACTCTTTATAATATCTGTCAGAAAGAGAATCTTATTTCAAGACATTTACTGGTTTTTCTTTTGCATTAACTTGTTCATATCTGCACTGTCCAGTGAAGTGGCCACTAGCCACATATGGCTATTGAACGCTTGAACTGTTGCCAGTCTGAATTCATACCTGTTCTAAGTGTAAAACACATGCTCGATATCAAATATTTAGTGTGAAAAAAATGTAAAATATCTCATTAATGATTGTTTTTATATTTGATTACATGTTGAGAGGTAATTAATTACATGTGAAAACATTTTGGACATATTGAGTTAAATCAGTAAATAAAATTAAAGTCAATAGTTTCTTTTTACCTTTTTTAATGAGGTTATTAGAAAATTTAAAAATACATATGTGGGTCAAATTATATTTCTATTGAACAGCATTGATCTGGGTGCCAGTGAATTCTAAGGTAGTTTTCAAAATTATAGTACTAATGTGAAAATAATAAGTGGGATAGCATGAAGTTCAGACCAGACTTACTATATTTGGGGATTATGTATATGGTAATGAAAGTGGAATAAACAGTTGGGAAAAGATAAATTGCTCCATTAGTGATATGGTGACAAATGGATAGCTATGTGTCAAGTA
The DNA here is from genome assembly GCF_009834535.1 of Camelus ferus. Lineage (NCBI taxonomy): Eukaryota > Metazoa > Chordata > Mammalia > Artiodactyla > Camelidae > Camelus > Camelus ferus. Next base: position 87,588,977 of record NC_045696.1, on the reverse strand, counting down.
TCTGGATCACTATCAATGAGAATCAAGAGTTCTCCATGGTATGTCAACATTTAGGAAAAAGAAATTTAAGAATTTAATGTCCCAAGGAAAGGAACTTGAAACTCTTGACAGATTTTGGACTGAGAGTAATCTCAGTATAACCTATGGTTGCAATAAATTGTTCCAGTCTTCTTTTGGGGGGCAGGGGAGGATTTCTTTGGCATAAATCTCTGTTTTTATTTTTAATACTTTTATCATTTTTAGAAATTATACCAATTACTACAAAGAGAAACTATTTAATTATTTAAAACTGTAGTTTTAAATAAATTCAAAATTATGGCCAGAATGGGTCAAAATGTGGTATTGTTTTCCTTCTGTTTCATATAACAAAACATTCATTTAAATAAATAACCTTGAATAATTTTTAAAGGACTCTTAAATATATAAGATATATTTAAGACTATTTTCTCTCTGTGCACACAGCCCACTTTGGGGTGCCGTTAAGTGGGAGGTGGAATTGAAAAAATAATAAATAAACAAATATAAGGATTACAGTGTTTTGTTTTGATACCAATACATTACAAATTAATTTCAATATTGTGAAACTTTAACCTGCTTCTGATGCTTTTGTCATTGGTTTGGGTTGACAGAAGCATAAATCTACATGACAGATAAAGAGGGGAAAATTGGTACTGTCTAACAAAGGTTATACTTGTTTCTAAATGGGCACATCAGTGATAGACCTGAATTCACTGTGTTGGAATGTTGGAGAGGCTGAGTTGGGACGTGAATGCGAAATTCTGTCCAGAATCTCGTTCATGCCTTCCATTGGTGTGTGTCACATTGTTCTCACCTTCTCAATATCCCCACAGCAAATGTCCCACAAAGATTTCCTCCTGTTGGACACTTAGAAAGTGTCTTGGAAAGTCTGGAGGCTCTGCCTTCTAAGAACATTCTACTCATCTTTTCTGTGCCTCTTAGGGAAGCTCTGATTTCTGGCTATCCTGCTCTATATGAACAGGCTACTCTTTCAGTGTCTTTGCCCAACATACAGACTTCAGGATACATTTGATCCATGATGTATAGCTAAGGGCCAGTGTCTTTGGCTTCTGAGTTCAGCCTCAGTTCTTGCAATTTCATCCTGTAAAGTGGGGCCTCTGGAAACATAATTTTATCCAGGAGAAGTATGATAAAGAGAATTTGGATGAGGAGAGCTAAGATCAGTGTTCAATAGTAGGGATTCGTTGTGTTTGGGTAGTACTTCATTATTATAAAATTTCTTCACATACTTTGTCTCACTTGCGCTTATTTTTCCCGTGGCCTGAGCAGTAAATGTTTTCATCTTCTATCATAGAGAATTGGACAATGAAGTCTCGGAGTACTTAAACCCAGTCAGAACAGTATTTAGTGATGTTCCCTGAACTTGAATCATCCTCTTCAGGCCTTTAGTTTACTGCTTTTTTCACCCTCTATATTATCTCTACCAAAAAAGAGATTTCAATTTTTGTTGTTATCATAAAATACTTGAAAGCTACTCTGTGTAATACAGTCCTTCAGTTGGTTATCTACTTGTGGAGTCGCACAGGTCTGTCTGTTGTCAGTATCCATGTGTTAATTGAAGAGAAAAGGTTTTTAGCCAAGTAGATAGCATTTGGGGGGTATTTCTTGTCTCATTCAGACACACCTATTGGCCAAATTATTCATAGCCAAGATGAAGTGGAGAGAAACATTTTCTAAGGGAGTATAGAGGAGTATAATACTAATGTTCAAGTAACACTTTCCATCACATGATGAGGAAAAATAACTTTCCGATGAAAGAAACAAAAAGTCATATCATTTTCCCCCACTATTATATTCAGAAAAAAGTCTCCCTTGGGTTATGTGATCTGTTTGAATACAATAAACTAAGTGGGGAGCAAGTTACTATACAGAAATAACTGACAAAGCGGTTCTAGTCACAACTAAAGCTTTGAAAGTAAGCACTAAATAAGTGGAAGTGTGGTCTGGGGGTGATCACCTGCAGGGTTTTATAGTACTACCAATAAGATTTTTGAACACAATCTAGGTAGATCACTCAATCCAATGGTGCCATCAAGGATGACAGCATTGAGAGTACACGTCATGTTCTGTTTTCAACTAGATTACTTATTTATTTATTTTTAGAGGAGGAACTGGGGATGGAACCCAGGACCTTGTACATGCTAAGCGTATGCTCTACCACTTGAGCTATGCCCTCCCCACACTGTTTTCAACTAGAGAACAAATCCAATGACAGCAGTGATAAAGTCATATCAATTTGTATAGTAGTCCCTCTCACTGGAGATGTGGCTCCAGCACAAGTAAAGGAACAAATTCTGTCTCAGAGTGCTTCCTTCAGTGGCTATGAGCCAGATAAATGAGAACATTTTGAACACTTACACTAAGTACTCTAGGTCAACAAGTCTAGATTGTAAGATTGATACTAAGTGATACAGTAGTGAAATGTTACTAGTACAAGAAGTCTTCTTAAAACCGTTTATGCTATTCTGAACTCTAAATACAATCTGTAAGATTATTTAAATTTTGAACTTGAAAGTTTTACCTTGTATCGAAAAGAAGTTGATTAAAAATATAGTTGCTGGTGGGGGAGGGTGTAGCTCAGTGGTAGAGCATATGCTCAGCATGCATGAGGTCCTGGTTCAATCCCCAGTACTTCCATTAAGTAAATAAAAAAATAGATAAATGTAATTACCTCCCTCCTCACAAAAAAAAAAAGCAGAAACAAAACCAAAAAATATAGGTCTCAAGTGACTTGAAAATTTTAGTTTCAAATTTGGTGCAATACATTAAGGTTACTTCACTGAAAATAAAAGACATATTTCATAACAAAGACCCATAAAAATGATATGTGTCTTCTCCCAAACCATGTTTAAAAATCATATACAAAGAGATCACATTTCCTGTGTTTTTGCAATTTCTGATAATAAACATTTGTTATTTTATAACTTGATAAAGCTAGTTACATTTCCCTAAATGTTTGAATTCCAGTGATTATTTGAAAAATGCAATTAGAACATATGGAATTCTGGAAGTACATTTCAACAGGGCCACAGTCAACTGGAGCTGAGTTGTGATGGCCCCTTCCACACACCTATGGAACCCCTGCTCCTATAGTCTTTCTCTTTATTTTTCTTATTTGTGCTTACTATATTCATTTTATTTTCTCACTTGTATCACAACTATTTATGTTTTTATTGCCTAATACAGAAATCCTGTAAGGAGCTTCTCATCTTTCAATATGTTTGATTCGTGAGGCTTCTGGTTAAAACACATTGAAATCTATAATTTTACCTTTTTTTTTCCTGATAGCTAAAATGTTTTGAAATTGAGCACAAGTAAACCCCATGAAATACTTAAATTATAGTCTTAAATGCATGACTTTAAAGCCAATAGCTGACTTTTAAAATGAAAGAGAAAAAATAAAGAAATAATGGATATTAATTTACATACTATTAAATGGGATGTATGTTATTACAAATATTTAAAAGGCTATGAGCTTAAGTTTATCTAGATAATACAACTAAAGTTTGTCAAACCATTATAAACATTTTATTTATTTATAAAAATGTTCTGCCATTTACAAAAAATGGAAGGAAAATGTAACTGACTTGTATTGAAATTGACTTACATGCCTTACACTGCTAAGCATATGTTCTGCATCACCATGGCCTTGACTCCTGATCTCAGATGCGTTATCTCTGCACTTCTTTTCCTCACCTCTGCCCAGCAGGCTAATGCTTCAGACTTTTATCACCTGAGATACACTGCAGGTTTGCTTTCCAGCTGAATCCTACTATTATTTCTTATGGTGTTATTAAACATAAGGAGAGCATCATATTAAATGATGACATTTTCCAAAGTCCAAAAATTAGGAGACCACATATTCTAATGGAAAAGTCATGAATGTAAACATATAGAGTTGGCCTTCCTTATCTGCAGTTTCCACATCTGCAGAGTCAACCAAACTTAGATCAAAAATATTCGGGAAATACTCCTTTTCATATTCATTTTCATGATAGGTTACTACAAGTTATTTAATTTAGTTCCTGGTGCTATACAGAATAAACTAGGAATATATATGTATGTATATATATATATGACTGAAACATTATGCTATACACCAGAAAGTGACACAAAATTGTAACTATATTTCAATAAAAAAAAAAAACTAAACAAAATTCATAAAATATATCCAGAAAGTTCTAAAAAGCAACTGATTTTCCTTGCCATACAGAGGCAACTATTTGCAAAGCATTTACATTGTATTAGGTATTATAAGTAATCTGGAGATGATTTAAAGTATACAGGAAGATGTGTGTTGGTTAAATACAAATAATACACCATTTTATATAAAGGACTAGAGCATGTGCTGATTTTAGTATGCAAGGGGGATCCTGGCACCAATCCCCTTGCTGATACCAAAAGACATGATCATACATCTGGTTTCTGCTCTTGGTTATTGTATTAGTTTCCTAGGGCTGCTGTAATATAGAACAACAAGCTGGGTGGCTTAAAACTACAGAAGTTTTTTCTCTGGTAGTTCTGGAGACTAAACATTTGAAACTGAAGTGTTGCCAGGGCCATGCTCTCTCTGAAGTTTCTAGGGGCGGATACTTCCTAGGTTTTGGTGGTTGCCAGCAACCCTCGGAGTTTCTTAAATGCAATCGCTGCCTTAATCTTCACATAGTGTTCTCCCTGTATTTCGTCATATCATCTTCCATCTGTGTGTGTCTGTATCCAAATTTCCCTTTTCTCATAAGGACAGCCATTATTGGGTTAGGGCTTGCTCTTACCCAACATGTCCTCAACTTAACTTGATTACATCTGTGAAGACTTTTTAAAAATAAGGTCACATTCATTGGTTCCAGGTATACACAATTTTTTTTTCTTTTTTTGGAGGGGGCACTATTTAACTCAATACACTTATGAAATATTTGACACTGGATGTGCATTTTGTACATAAAATTTCTCATCTATCAAATGTAAACTAAAAAGAAATGCCCCCATTTTTTCCAAGGCAAATCACAGCATGCATTCAAGTCACTCTCTGGGAAAAGTTTCAGTGAAAGAATCTCCAAACTAGTATCTCTGGAGTTGACATTCCCGAAAATCAAACTCCGCTGACTTTCACTCTATTTTTGTTCCCATTATTGCCAGGTCAGTGTCCCCTTTGTTAAATATACCCCAATCCCTTTCCTTGATTTTCCTTAATATAGTTCAAAAGCTTTTCTAAAATAATTTGTAAATTATTCACATATAACAAAAAATGGTTGGAAGAATTCAAATAGCATACAAATCAACGTGTATTTAAACAAACAGGCAGTTGTTTCCTGAATTGTCATATTACATGTCTGATTTAACGGCTTAGAATTTAACATTTTTTTCCAGTTCCTTTTTTTCCCTCTCCTGTAGGACTCTTATGGGAGGAATTTTATTCTCTAACAGGTTTTAGAGATGCAGTGACATTAGGGCCATTCTCAACACATGATTCAGTACCTAGTAGAAGGCCCGAGTTCATGTAATTGGTCATTTACGTAAATTGGCTAGATAAATGAATATAGCTTTATGCTTCTCCAGACACTTAGCATTCAAAGAATCTCAGAGATTTTTCCTCTGATGTCTGTCTATTATGGAGTAGTAGGTGACAAATTTTGCTTATGTACTGACTTGTGAAAATATATTTTGCTCTAATTTCTGGGAATTATACCAAAATATACCCAATCCTCATTGTTCATGTATTCCAGATTTGAGAATTTGCCTACTTGATAGATTTATTTGTAACCCTAAAATCTATAGTTTTGTTACCTTCATGGTCATTTAAGGACATGTTAGACTGACAAAAAAAATTTGAGTCCCCTGACAGCAGTGTCCCCAGCTGGATCACACAAAATGATGATTTGCCTTCTTGTTCCAGCTCTCATGCTGTAAATAAGTGAACTGTTGTGGTCTATATAGTGTTAGATTTTTGCATTTTTGTTGTGATTTTGCCCCCAAGCATAGTACTGAAGTCCTGTCTAGCTTTCCTAAGTACAAAAATGCTGTTCTGTATCTTACAGGGGAAATAGGTGTGTGAGATGAGACTCATTCAGGCATGAGTTATATTGCTATCAGTCGTGAGTTCAATATTATGTATTGATCAGTTTATGAAAATTCTATGACCAGAGGCTCACAGGTGCCTACTTCTGCACATCTTCTGGAAGCAACTGTTCAGTAATTACTAATTCAGGGTTCACAATGACTTTAGGGAACATAACTATCACAAATAATGAGAATCAACTCTGGATGTTGTTCTTTCACTTAGAGGCATTTTATTCAACACAATATATACAGAAAACATGGGTTTTAAACATTCTCATAAACTCCTTTTATCTGAAGATTTAATTAATTCATTTTAATGAATAATACCTGCCAAATATATTAAGTATCAGGCAAGTCCTCTTTGTCAAAACAGTTTATTGGATCAAAATAACTTTCTGTCAGAAAAAAGTCCAAGTTTTTCAATTAAAGTAGATACATTAGTAATCTTTCTTGAGGAGTAGTATAAAAAAACAATTAGGAATACATTATAGACTATCATTCAAGATACAGAACTGAAAACAATCAAGTCAAATATTTGAATAAATTAGAATTATGTTTACTAAAATATTTTATAACATGTTAGGTAGCAATGATAATAAATGTTATTTCTCACCCTTTTACTTAAATAACATAAAATAATATATAGTCATGGTACCAATAGAGGAATTAGCAGAAAGCCTGATAATCATCTTCCTACTGCAGACACTGAGGTGGACCAAGCAGAGTTCAGAGGGCACAGCTTCTCCTTCTTCAGTAAAGAAATATGTTTGCCAGTGAATGTTGTGGGTCTCTAGCTGAGTGCTGCTGGAGAGACTTCTAGAAAGATAGCACCAAAAGCTCCTCATCTCACACCTAATGAGCTCATCCTCTTCATGAGGAGATCTTAGCAAAGCCAAGCCACAGTCACTTTTGTTGTTGTTGTTTGTTTGTTTGTTTGTTTTTGATGGGAGGGTGGTAAATAGGTTTATTTATATATTTTTAAATGGAGATTTAGAGGAGGTACTGGGGATTGAACCCAGGACCTTGTGCATGTAAGCATGCACTCTACCACTGAGCTGTACCTGTCCCCCAAGCCACAGTACCTTTAAAGCATGATTTATTCTCAAATGGTTGTCCTCAAACTAAAAAAACAAATCTTCAATTGAAATTTTATTTAAAAAAGTACTAGAGAGGAGATATAAATAAACTAAGACTTCTTTATGAATAATAAAAAACAAAGAACTAAAAGTATATTTTTTTCTTATTCCATCTAATTTCAAAATTTATACATATACTTTATTCTAGTTATTCAGGGCTTGATGGCCATAGAGTGAGAAAAATAAAAGAGAAACATTTGCTTGGGTTACAAGACCTCAGTGTACTTACGTATAAACTTCATTTACTTAGTCACATATATCTGAGGCTTACTCTAGCTCCGAAATGAATGATTCTCATTGTGGAAGAAAATCATACACAGCCCCATTAGCATAAATCCTTATTTGTAAATGCCAGGCTTGAGGCTGGCAAAGGAGCTGAGGATCAAACTTGGGAAAGCATGGCTTACAACATTACAGGGCTTCAGGAGGAAGAAATCAAGTAAGGTTAGGCTAGCTTTGAGACTACTTGGTCAGGGATGGTACTCAGAAGAGGAAGAAATTAGTTTCACAGATTTTGCAGATTGTTTGGGCTATTTGAGTTTTATCAAGGGCAAGAGGGGGACTGTTTGAGGCTAAGATCATGTGCTGGGAGGTTAGGAAGGAAGAGCTGCAGGGGACAAAGACATGCAAGGACCACAGTAGATATTTCTTAGTACTCAGGGTCTCTCATTCTCTTCTATTCATATTTTATCAGTCAGTAAATTTAAAAGTACATAAATCAGTTTATATCTTCAGAAATACTGTAAACCAAATGTGAAATTTTGGGTTTGGGGTCCATTTGAAGTTCGGGTTTCTTTATATCCTGGAAATAAATTTGCTCTTTTGAATAAATTATAGGGTCAGTTTTGAATCTATGTGTAGTATCAGTTCAATGTCTGAGTCAATCACTCATTCATTCATTTATTCTTTCATCCATTGACAAATATTCATTGGGACTTTCTGTGTGCCAGGCTGGTCTAGGCACTCAAAAAACAACAGGGAGAGAGAGAGAGAGAGAGAGAGAGAGAGAGAGAGAGAGAGAGAGAGAGAGAAGCCTGCCCTTAAAGAGCTTGTGTTTTTAAACTATTAGTTATAATATCTTGTCAAACACAGTGACCTAATAATAAATTAATATATCAAGCTATAATAAATCACCAAGCTTAACAACTGCTAATTATAAAAATTTTAAGTTATTTATTGGTAAATGTAAATATCAAGGAAGAAGAGATCTTCAAATATGTAATCTGCTTCCTGTAGTTTCTATTTGTGGAGTTCCTCCTTATGCCAAGGAGAGACTGAAACATTATGGAGACCATGAGGTCATTCCATATACACAGCACCAAAAAATTACTTAGTTGCAACGTGAGTACTTGAAACATACAATCTGTAACAAACAAGATTGTTTTTTGCTATGAGATGTCCTTAGTTTTCCAAATAATCTAGCATATTTAAACATTTCTTTTAATAACAGTTTTGAAAGAATGCCTGTTACCTGCTAGAAAGTTGAATGAGAGAGATTCAAACGGACTCTACAACCCTCTGTAGAGGTCTTATCTTAGGAAGAAGTGGGGAGAAGTCTTGTAAAAGACTGAATAGGCCTGAGGGAACTTTAACTTCCATGACCAATACGCACTGACCTTGGCTGTTTTATAGAGGGTCACATTTTATTTCCCTACAAATAAACTGCTGAATGATATCTGCAATGCATTGGAAGAAAAAGTGTTTTTCTGCATTTACCGTGCTACTATAACACTCCTTCCACCTCCTTCTCACTGATATGTTCATTTCTTTTTTCAGCTTAGAGCAGGACAGAGTTCAATGTTAAGTCCCATACTTCTTACCATGAGTCAGAGATCTAATACAACAAAACTCCCCTAGCTGGAAATCTTAGCACATTCTTGAACCTAAGAGAAAAAGAATTCACAACACTTTTAACACATCGTTTATACATTTTATGTTTAACTGCTTGTAATGAAAATAAAAATTGTACTGAATATTGAGGCATCTCTATTTTATTAATACTAAAAAGTTCCACCATGGAGTTCTCCCTTTTTCAGTGTGTTGCCTTTTTTCTCCTTGCCACCACCCCTTTTTAACCACTTGCATGTGTGATATTTTTCTCCTTTGGTTCTAAAATTTTGTTTCCTGATAGAGGGATATACAAACAAATGATGTTTTCAAGTAACCATTTTTATTTGGGAGGATACAAATTTGATCACCCTCTGAAAGTGTTTCTTAGGCCCTGAAGCATAAAGGTAGAGAGATCCAATTGCATTAAAGTGTGCACAGTGGGCTCTGAAATCTTCAAATCTTAATGAGGAAAGTAGCTAAAGAGTTTAGACCCTATCATAATTTTGGTGGAAAAAAATTGATCCCATTTTGTTTGCAAAGACCAAAATTAGCAATTTCAAAAGCTATAAGAATAATTGTATAATTCTTCTGCCTTTAGGCAAAATTTGGCTTATGATATGCTGCCAATTGAATTTTATGTTAATCCTTATGATAACTCTCAGAGTCAGAGTAACATTGACCTCAGTTTATTTCCCTCGTACATACGTGTAATGACTTTTCAGTACTTGGCATTTCTTTAATTTTCAGTTAAATGGTGGCAATAGTCCACTTTTGCAAATTTTTTTTAAAGAGGGTATATCTATACCTATATCTAAATCTATATCTATGTATCTTGTTTACCATAACGTAGTGTAAACCAAACCTTACTAACTAGTATTTAAAATGCTACCAAGGTTGATAAGAGACTGGGCTTTTTCTTGTTTGCTTCTGCTCATTACACACCTGTATTTTCCTGATCTTTTATTCAAGTTAATCTCTTTATAGTGGAATTTGCCAATTCTATTACTATGTTGACTATACGAAATTGAAGTGATTTTCCCTCAAAACTAGGATGAAACTTTAAATTAATTTGACACATGCTTCTTTAAGAATACGTGATTTATGCTTACTATAATTTTCATTTCTAATGCCTTCATTAGTGTCCTGTGAATAACTTTACTAACACACATCCATTCTTTCTACTCCTGTCTAGCGTAAGAATTACAGAGGCAAGGAATAAACGAGAGATGAGATGAGTCATGATTTATTTCTCAGAATCTTAGAATGAAAGGACTTTGACTTCTTGTTTATATTGCCATTTTTAACATTACATTGAACTAGTATAGCTTGCTAATTTGTCAGTTCAATATCATAAACATTTACTGAACATAGTATAAGTGCCATGTTATTGTACCATAAAGAACAGCACGTTTGGAAGTTCATGATCCATCCAGCAATCCCACTTCTGAAATACAGCCAAAGGAAATGAAAACAGAGTCTCCAAGTGATACCTGCACTCCCAGGTTCATGGTAGCATTATTCACAATAGGCAAGACATGGAAACAACCTATGTGTCCATCTATGGATGAATGGATAGAAAAAATATGATACTAATACACACACACACTCACTCACACTCACATACACAGGAATATTATTCAGCTAGGAGAAGAAAGAAAATTCTGCCATTTGTGATAACATGGATGGACCTTGAAGGCATTTTGTTAAGTGAAATGTCAGACAGAAAAAGACAAATACTCTATGGTATCACTTCTATGTGGAATTTTAAAAAGCCAAATTCATAGAAAAGAAACAGAACAGAGTAACAGTTAACAACAGCTGGGGGCGTGGGGGAGATGGGGAGATGCTGGTCAAAGGGTGAAAACTTCCGGTTGTAAGACGAACAAGTCCTGAGGATGTAATAATACAGTGTGGTGATTGTACTTAATAATACTATATCATATACTTGGAAGTTGGGAAGGGAATAGATCTTAAATGCTCTCAACATAAAAAAGAAGTGATAGTTATGTGATGTGATGTGATGGAGGTGTTAGGTGTTGCTATGGCAGTAACCATTTTGCAATATACATGTACCACATCAACACATTGTATACCTTAAATTTACACAGTGTGTAATGTCGATTATATCTCAACAAAGCTAGGAAAGAAAAGTAAGTGAAAGAAGTTCATGATCCAGTGGGGGAGATAAACTGAAACAGAAATATTCTGATTCAATAGCTATAGCTCAGTGATAAATAGAAACACAAAATTCTGTGAGAGTGTTCAGTAGGGAGATCTTGATTTTACCTGGGAAGCTTCTAGAAAGGCTTCATAAAGAGTGGGAGGTTTGAACCGCTCCATGTTCTTCACCCTGCTGGTGATGCTGTGCCCTTTTTCAGATTAAGAAAGCCCACTGATAGACATGATATATGTCCTTTCACTGAACTGGTGTTTTCCAGAGTCAAGTGCCACATTTTCCTGAGTGGTGTGGTGTGGGATCCCCGACTCCTAGGAAAGATGATGATTAGCTCAATCCGTCAAAAGAACTCCTTCCGGGATTTAGGCCAGGTACTATCCAGGTAGCTGAACTGTTGGTAAGAAAGGAATTTGAGACAAATTTCTTTTTGAGAAACCAAAAGATAGAGATGGACAGAGGAACTACTCCTTAGAGCTGACTTGCTTATGGAAGGTTTATTTCATTCCATAACATAAAGGGACCTAAAACCTCTCTGCTATGTGCCATCAAAAGACATAAATTGACTCAGCCTTGTATTGTAAGAGTGATTTATCTTTAGCAGATTAACTTGCAGGACATCATTCTCAAGCAAAGCCTAAAGCCCCCAAAAAAGATTGTGGCCAGCCAACACATGGAGGTCAGTATTCTTAGACAGTGGGTTTATGTTAGAATGATGTAATGGAAGAATGGAGTGGTAGGGATGGGGCAGTATTTTGGAAGCATTTAAACAAATGTATGCTTTATGCCATAAGTAATCATTTAAATATTTATTTAAGGCCTGTGGAGCCACAGATGTTGAGACACAGAGGGCATACATCTTGATTTTCCTGGGAACATCCGCATCCAGTTTTATGCTTGTGGTCCTGATGTAATTGTGGCCTCTTTTCATTCTCAAAAGTATTTCAGTTTGGAAGATTAATTATAGGGTCAGTCTAGTTAGAATACTTCTCCCTGGGAGGCTGTTCATTATTTCTTTACATTTGCCTGTGGATCATTTATTCTAAAGTGCCTGTGGCTAGTTTTCTGTATAACACCATGCAAGTTGGGATCAATATGAATAGACAGATTTCTGAAGTTCATGCTGTTAGTTTGGTTCCAATTCCTTTGATGCATTTACTGAAAACGCTTAATTTCAAAGCAGATACTGGCTCCTAGGCAGTTCCTCAGCATAATAATTAGTCAAATTTGGTCAATAAATGGCCTCATTAGTTACTCTTTTAAGCATTTGCAATTCAAATATCTATTTGTAGAATTGATTTTTTTTCTGCTGCTGATAAATGTGTAGTTGATAAAAGAGAGAACTGTATTTTTGTTAACAGCATTTGCTGCCCTTAAATACACTGAAGTGTTGGTGGCCTGAGGCTGAATGGCAACAGCCTTCAATATCATATGGATTGCAAAGAATGTAGTACAGTTTCTTCTCTCACCATGCAACTTCCTAGTGCAGTCAGAGGCATTCTTTTTTTATGCAAATGCCCTATTTAAAGGTAACGTGGGTACAAAGGAAAGTACTGGAAGGTCATTTCTGAGACTGGACAGATGGATGAAAAATTCCACACAGTGCTTTGCCAAGCACCTGGCATTATATGAATGACAGCTGAGGATTAGAACCACAAAGAAGAATTTGTATTATCACAGGTGACAGTATGACTAATTGGAGAGGTTGCTTATTACAGAATTGGTCAGTTTCTGTTTCAGCTACACTCAGGATCCAAGAGCTGCAGAAAATGAATACACAGCACACGGTGTTTTCTTAGAGGAACTAAATGAAGATGGGAGGGAGTAGGGAAGAAGTCTTGCTGAGGGTGTAACGACTCACAGCAGGCTGGAGATGTGTGCTGCTGAGAAGATGCTCACAGCACAGTTTCAGAGTTGCAGAGGAAATAAGAGATAACAGAACCTTAAGATAGATTTTTATGTCATTTTTCTAACAACACTCGACCACAGCTTTTTTTGGAAGTACAAAAAATCCAATGGATTTGGGTTTCATTGTGATATGTATCACTGCTTCTAGATAATAATATGCCGTCAGGCATCTTGGCTGCATATTTTAGGAAGACAGCCGTGCAGACGGTAAGTATCTGTGCCTCAGTCAGAATAGTCAGAGACTTCACATCTTTCAAAAGGGGTTTGCCAAAGGCTTCCCCAAGCGGTACACACTGCTGCTTTGCCTCTCCTTTATGCCTTATTGAGTCTATTAGAAGACAAACACGTCTCTCAGTCATCAGACTTCTTGCTGACAACACCTGTCAGTCTGTCACTCCACTTCAGAGGGAAATACTGTAGGGTGTCATTTAGCAGAATTAGAAAGAAAACAGAAAGAAACATATCTGAGATAATTATTCTCACAAAAGGAATGATACAACTGTTTTTATTTGAAAATAAGTTCAATGATTACTTTGGAAGTAAAGCTTGGGATGATTTTGCCATAAATACTGATCACTGGTATTAGAAATCATTGTGGGTTCTCAGATATAGTCAAGAAAGGTAAAAAAAAAAAATCAGGAAGTGTGGACCAATAACTGAATATATATCCTTCTTCAAAATCCACTTATATTGAAAGGCCAGAATTCTTATATAAATTTTTATAGAGCTAGAATACTAAATATTTGAGCATGAAAACATTTTAGGAAAGTATTTGACTTCAGGAAAACTTTGAAAATTAATCTTATATAGCAATTTAGAGCTTACTAAGTAATAGATATAGCCAAGGGTGACAATTTTTAAAACAGTGTTTTTAGAGACTCTTAGTTTGGGATTTTTATTGGCTCATCTTTTATTTATTCAGTAAATAGTATTATCAATATCATTCATAAATAAGAAAGAGATTACTTTTAAAAAGTATGAAGTTGAGTTTCTCTTCATTTTTTTATAACTACTTTCCTTAAAACCAAACCATCATATAATCAGACAGCTTTAATGTCAAGACACACACGCAGATATTTTAAGCTGCTGTGTTTAATTCTTGATGCTTTCCTTTGTTTTGTTGGTATAGTCAGTTTTACTTTTTATGAATCTGTGGATTAGGAAATATTGTTTTTTCCACACATGACAAGCAGCTCCTCTGTGAGCCATGGAGGGAGGGATAGATCACACTGGGATTTCTCCACTTATATCCATGATGAAGTTTTTTTTTTTTTCTTTTTTTCTAGTTTCTGTGTCACATTTTTCTTGATGGTAGAGAGATCAACCATGACCTCCACAGGTTAAAGAAAAATGTAAAGTAATGAAAATGAAATGAAAACTATGAGATATGTCTTTTTGAAATGAACATAACAGAGTCTTTCTCATAAAACTTATTAGCTATGGTTTTACTATTTGCTATTAGGATTATACTTACAGCAAAGTAGATTAAATACCTCTATTAAATATAGAGGTATCCTACAAAAATCATTCTCTTAACTCTTACTATTTCCAACAGCAGAAAATAATGCCCAGATTGTGTTAAATTAAGTTTTTTATGCTTTTTTGATCACAAATGACTGTTAGTTTTATCTAAGCTTATGTAAGAATATGTTTCTGAAGTTTGGTGTGCTTTTATTTATGAATGTATCTATACATGTGTATATATGGATGGGTATCTGTGTATCTGTGTCTGTATCTCCTTTTAATCTGTTGATTTTGTTGTTGTTAAGGAACTTTCTGCAAGATAAGTATAATAATGACAGTAAACAGTTTTCAAATCATGTAAGGCATGAGATTCCCTAAGGTTGCTCTCTATCTCCTTCAGTAAAACAGTACTGGTCAAAAGGAATGCCTTCAATTATTTTCTGGGGGAAATGTTTCTAAATCTAAAGTTGCCCACTTGTCCTCAAAGTACAGCTTTAATGACATTCTTCAAAATCAAATCCATCACCATATTACCTTACTTGAAAATACCTTTCAACAGGGAATGACTTTAATTGAAGAAAAATAAATTAATCCTTAAAAAAGCTCAAAATCAATGAATCAGAAAGCAGAATCATGGGAAAACGATATAAGAAGTTGCCTTTAAAAAATACTCCACCTAATTCTAATATATACGGTATTTAAGAATCACTACTCTAAGACTTGCTTTTATTTTTAATGTAAACTTCATGTCAGATGTGCTTTTTGAAGGTAGCTAGTTCATTCAAGAATGAATTTTTATACTCACATCTTTATTTCATCTGATTATTTTTTCTTCTAGTTTTATTTTTTGTTCTATTTCAAATAATAATAGCTGTTTTTTTTTCTATAGCCATTTTCCTGTAGTTGCTTTTCTGAAAACAGTCAATTTGCTTAAGTTCCTATAGGCACTCATTTCTAGAAAGCCATCTTTCATTGTTTTTCTTTTCCTAATCTCTCCCTAGAAATTACTTCTAGACTTTTCACAGCTCTGTCTTTGAGTGTATACATGGTGACTGGGCTGGGGATGTGTAGAGATCGTGGCATGATGAAGGTGCTCATGAGAGCCTTAAGCTGAAACCCCAGGTACCTACCTACTCTCACCCATTATTCCAAGTACCGGCCACTGATCCAGATCATCTGGATATTGATGTGAGTAGCCTCAGCTGCTCCCTGACATTGCAGAAAGTGGCACATCTGTTTATAACCCTCCACATCACTTATTTGAAGGTGACTTTTGTAAGATGCTTTGGAGGTGATGAGGTACACTTTCATTAACATCTTGCAAAATATACATCTAGGAAGATGAATGATAAACTTGTGAAAATTTGAAGTCTACCTTATGGCATAAAGTTTTAGAGGTACCAAGATACGAGTCAATCACCAGCTTTCACACTAACATTTTTCCCAAGAAGTTTACTTAACATGTTGGAAAACCATAAAATAGTGGAATACATAAGTAATTATTATTATTACAAATTATTAATATTTTTTTGCTAAGAGATACTTTTGAAAAGTATTTATTACAATGAGATAACTACTGTGACCTATTTACCTTAGGAAAGGGCTAGGGTAATTATGTTTAATACTTCATATAAAATGAACATAGCACATAGACTCTGATTATTTCAAACGATTTAAATTACTTGACAGTATAAGTACCTAAAATTTTGATTTTTATTTCCACTTTCTTTAGTACCTTTGGTCATGTTACTCACTCAGTGTGTAGCAGGTAGCATCTTATGGGATTGATGCTGAAATTGAGATTTTAAAATAATCTGGAATAAGAAATATGCATATATGATGTCAAGCATGAGGAAAATGTGGCAAGAGAGATTAATTCACTTTTCATTTGCTGGAAGATTTTACCTATTTCTCTTCTGACAAATAATTTTATTTTTTATGATTCTTATGACCCTAGGCATATTTTTAAGTCAATCATTAAGAGTGAAGTTTGTAAAAAGTGATTGTGTCTTAGGAGAAAATATGAAAAATGTACATTATCTTCATATATATCTTTCAGAACAAGCAGCAGAAAAAGAGATGAGGCTGTCAGAGAAACAAAATATGAACTGAACATGACTTTTAAGCAGAACTTTGGAGAAAGACTCAGTGCATAGTAAGCAGGGAGAGCTTAGTGATCATATTTCTGTTCAGTGACAGTAGTAAAATAGAATTCAAATTATGAAATCTATTTTTAAGAAAAACATAACTTTTCCCCCCCAAAATTATAGGCAATAGAGTTGGACTTCACATGGAGGCTATTTGACAGATGGTCAAGGGAAAACACCTGCATCTGTCAGTTGATTTTATCAACTCCAACACCTTCTTAAAAATTCAGACATTTTAACCCATAAAATTCAAATTTTATAATTCCAAAAGGAAAAATTACATACTCTAATTGTAATTAAAAACTGCTTTAAAACTTTTCTTGAAATTGCTATAACCTAAGAATGGATCTTTGAACTGAAAGTAACTGCTCTTGTCTGCAGAAATGCATCAGATCATCTCCTTGAGAAATGGTTTAAAATGTTTATCTAGAAATCTACTAAACCCAGAGGTTTACAAGTATTAGACAGAAGTCCTTTAAAGCTACCTCCAGTGGTTTAATGGAGGGAACTGTTGTGAAGGAATGTATTCCCAGTACTAAACTTGATCTAAATCAGGTTATGACAGTTTTTTGAACTGCTACACACCCAGTACTGCTACATACCCAGACATTTTATAGTAATACAGCTTCATGGAGCAAGTGGTGATGAGGGGACTTGTGATCTGGTGGCTGCAGAAAAGAGTGAAGACAGTGAAACCATGTGCCTTATCTAACAGTACTAAACTTCCTGCTGTAAGGTGAACTAGGTATCATAATGAGGTTCCTACGATATAAAGGGTAATACATTATACAGTGAGGAAACATTGTAATTAAAAACACATTAAACCAGAGTATAATCTTGAGAAGGTTGATGCTATAAAGTCTGCACCAACCTCAAATTCTTTGTTATACACATATACCCCAGTATGTCTGACCCCTGGACCCTAGCACATGAAGAAATGCCCCTATTTCCAATGGGATAATGCTTACTTATTCCTATGGCTTAGTTCATATGACTTCTAGGGGACTTATCCTTTTATGACCCCCTCCTCCCTCCTTGGACTGGAGAACACCATTATTTTTTTCTGCACTTCAGGTCTCCTACCCTGTACTGTAAGTAGTGTGAAGGCAGGTATCTTGTTTACATTTCTATCCTCAGTATCTCGCTGAGCACCAGGCACACAATTAATGTCCAAAGAATGTCCACAGAAGGAGGGAGAGAATGAACAGAGGGAAGTTGCTTCCCTGGCCTGCACTCTAGGGATGAGACACCATCCCAGTCCGTCCAGGTCGGAGAGGTGCTTGCAACTATTGAGGGAAATTCAAAGCATGTGTCACGCTTCTGTAACATACATAAATCTTCCTGCTCTAGGCTTTTTGTTTTTGTTTTTCTTTAAATTCACTTGACAGCTTTGGATTTAGTTTTGCCAATTTGAATGGGAAGAGGAGGGCAGATGTGGGTGCCACTGTCAGGAGAAGCTGCCACTTGCCTTGATAGAATCATATCCAGAGGCAAGACAGACAGCATAAGACAAGCACATCTTTTCTCTCAGTTTTCAAGTGTACAGTTATACGATTTCATCTTTTTGTGTTAGAAGCTTCAGAAGTGCAGACACTTTTTCCCTTGCAGAGTTGGGGTCAGGGTGAAGAAGGATTCTAAACCAATCAATAACAGCATACAAGCCCGGGCATGTTCGTGATGGCTTTCATTTGCTGTTTCTTTACTGCATCACACTAGGCCGTCAGACATCCAGTGTGTTGCATTGACAGGCCTTTTGAATAGAAATGACTTAAATTGAATCACATTCCCTTCCCCCAACCTTGTAGCAGTTGCAAAAGAAATGTATTTGATTGTGTGTTTGTTTATGAATAGAGAGACAGAAGCAAGAGCAAGAGAGGGTGAGAGAAAGAGCTTTCTCACTTTTCCTAATAAAGAAATCTGGCTACCAAAAAAATGATCAATTATGTGATCAAAGTCTTTAGTAGCTCTATAGATTTGAATGCCCTCCAAAGTGTCTTGTCCTCAGAGGCAATGGATGAACCCAAAGAGTATGGAAAAAGGAAAAGCAGAATAGTTGATGGTATGATTATAAAGATGCATGATTTGTTTTTATTGCAATATTGAGCTGCCACCAGACTTGTCATGGCTTTCAAAGACCCCATGTCAAATAGAGACCTGAAGTTGCTGTGTCCCTCAGACTCGTCCCTCATCCACTACACTGTTTGTAGTCTGTAGTGTGTTGAATAGACCACATAGCAGTGCCTGTGCCTTGGCACCTAAATTGTAAATGGCTTTTTTTTTTTCTTTAAGACTGGTGTACCGTAGATCCTGCAGTTGTGAGACAGTGCTCTTCATCTGTGCTCTCACGATCTCACCCTCAACCCCCTAAAAAGAAGAGAAAGAAACAGGAAGATTGTACAAATGCGGATGGGAAAGGGGAGGCGGGCATGTCTTGTATGAGATGAGAATGTTACCAGGACTGCCTCAGGAGTCTTGCATATCACTAACACTGCTACGCTGGCCACAGTCTCCAGTGTAGACAGTGGACTGTGTGAGCCAAAACAGCCAACCCCAATGGAAGGCCATTTTGTAACAGGGCAAAGTAATACTGAGAGGCCCTAGGGCAGCCGAGCCACCAAACTTAACTCCAGGGTTCAGAATCTGAGATATTTAGCAGAAGAACCTAATAGAGCACTTCGCTTAATTAATTGTTAGAAGGAAACTGAACAAAACCACTATGAATATTCACATTCTGTAAGTTAAACTACACACGAGTCATATAAGCATATTATATTTATTGAAATGCTGCAATGTTTTAACTGAAGTAATTTTTTTTGTTTATTAAAGAACACATCATTTTTTTGTTTGTTTGTTTGCCATAGTTGTTGACAACTGGGTCGAAAGTCTGGTTTTAACAGATGCAACCAACTCTAATTAGCTAATTAATTTCAGTAAGCTTTGAGTTATTGCCTTTCTGAGCCTCAGATGCTGTGGGGATCGAATCAGATCATTTTTGTAACACTCAGTTAAATGGGAGACCTATAATAAGTGCTCAGTAAAAAGAACTATGAAAAATAATATTACTTGGTAAGTCTTTAAACAAAAGGATAAAACTAGATACCATATCATTACTATATTTTAGAAGAGATTAATTAATTCAAGTAGTAATAATCTACATGAGTCTTATGTCTACCAACAGGTTCCAGTACCAAGAGCAGAATTAGGCTGTTTGGAAATTCATCAAGTACTGTTTATTTCTCGATGCACAAAAAATGTCAAAAATAATCTCAAGAATATATTTGCTTCTCTTTAGAATGGTTCCTTTTTATGGCACCTCCAAGGACTATGTTATAAACAAAAAGAATGCTGTTTCAGAGTTTAAATGTTATAAATTTTGGATAGAATAAAAGAGTAAGACAATATACTTTTTGAGTGGAAGAATCTTATACATGTTCATTATTTTTGTGATCTTTTTCAGGAAGAAAAATAAGTATTCAACTGATTCCTTTTGGGTATTTTAGCCTTGTATTTGGACACCAGTCTACTCTTGATTATCTAAGACTCTCTCAGATCACTGACCCCCACATCAGGCTCTCCTGGAATTCTGTTTGATTTCACATTCCCTATAACCTAGTGCCTCTATTTTAGTAACTGTTTTTCTTTCATCATGGTTGAGATTATATGAGAGAGATGTTTTCCCATTCCAGGTGGTTGACTGTGTTTTGCGGTATAATTTCATGGTTTCTGTTACTTGCTACACTTTAAAAATACAGTATAGATTCTTTATTTTTAAAATTTCCTACCTATACATTATTAACTCAAGGAATGATAATACCAAGTCAATGACAACCCTGTGTGCTGTTAGCATCGTGGCATTGTCAGCATGACAAGTACTAGAAAATGTCTTGCCAGTCCCATGAGACAGCTTCTGAAAGCTGTCAGGCTAAATGCAGGAAACCATTTTGCTTGTTGTACGGAACTCCTGTGATCAGCTGACTGTGCACTGGCAGAATAGTGTGTGCTGGCACTGGCCTTCCCTCCTGGGGACAATGCTTTGAGCATTGCTGCCATTTAAATTCTTGAAATAGAATGGATCAGTTCCAAGTAGCATGATCGGTACAGGCAGTACAAGTTTATTAGAGAGACTAGGGTTTGCCCTTGAAAGAACTAAAGAGCTCTTGCTTAAGTCTGAAACAATCTTTAATTTTGGGTGAGAGAATGAGGTCTATAGCATCCGTTCATGCTGATGGTTCTGTAACAACAAGAGGCAGAATGCGGGAGCATGCATGCAGAATCTATGACGCAAACTTCCCAAATGAAGCTTAACGTGATGTCGTTAACTAAATGAGACAAAGCCAGATATATATTTCTATTAACATGTTCATGTTTGAGCATTTTAATGTTAAGAGTTTTACATGCATTTGATATATCTCTATTATGTGAAAACTCTCATGAATCTTGCTAACATTAAAAAAAATCTATATTGAGATGCTTTCTTTCGGCACCAGATGGCACTTTAACTTCAGAGATCCAATGTAATCTCAGTGAGCTTTCTCATTGCAAATGAAAACATGCAGTAGCTCATGCTCTGAAAACGGAAATCAGAGCTAGAAACAGGCAAGGAAAAGCAGAGAACAGTTTTGCGATAGGGAAAGTGTGTTATGATGCAGGCGAGTGTATGTTGCAGAGGATACGTTCGGGGCAGGGCAATGGGTGCAGTTATCTTTTGTTTAATGAGCTTGAAAATGGAAAGATAAGTTAATGTTATTTTACATATGAACAAAGAGCACTTCTGGAAATTTTTTTTAAACCCATACAGTCCCTCATTGATGCAATTTTCTTGAAACATGCCTAGATATTTTATTGAGAATCAAAAAATCCAGTTATCTTGTTTGTATTATGGTACCCAATCAATTATTTGTAGTATTACTGCTGCCACTCTTGCTGTTGCTACTCTCGGGTGTGCATGTTATGTTTTCTTTTTACAAGGAGTGACAATTTTGGTTCCTAGTTGATTCCTCTGGGAGTTGACTGTTCTCATTTACATGCATGTAATGTTTCTGTATCAGTGCACCCTGTTACTGTATATCTTCATTGTCTAGTGCTATTCAGGCATCCTCTTGGGAAGCAGCATCGAGTGATGCTGAATTTAAGATGCATGAACTTGTCAGAGTCACTCTTGCCCTTCTTACTTTCATAGTTAGCTGAAAGCATTGTTAGCTCATGGCATTCCTTGTTTCTCGTTTCACAGAAGGATTTCAGATGTGAGACTTAAAATATTTGGGACAAATTTATCCCATTCCTATGTACAATAATATCCCTTATAAATTATCCATTATTAAAAAGAAAATGGTAGAGCAAAAAAGTTTGAAAACCTAGTGTAATTATATTTTTAATAAAATGTGTCCATATTTTGCTTCATTGGTTTTAAGGAACAAAAAACGAAAGTGTAGTAGTGTCGCAGATTAAAATTATTTAAGGATGGATAATAATCACTGCAAAAATAGCATCATCTTTTCTTTATATAGTACATAAAACTTTCCTGGGCATGTTCATATGACTCTTTTCCTTTAAAAAAAAATCATGTCTTAAGTTATTAGTCCTTGATGAAAACATAAATTCATCCTTGCAAATTTAAGCAGAAAGTGGCTTATGTCATAATCTTTGTTAACACAAGGGCCCTGCAATAGCTGGGGAAGCCAGGCTGGGATGTTACACTCAGGACAAAGTCATCAGCAACAGTGCCCAATGTACTACAGGATGGACAACAGCTGCTGCTAAGGACTGATCACTCTGTGGGCACAGGGAGCTACTCCAGAAGAAGCAGATACCTTTGCCATGCTGCATGCTAGAAGATGTTTCTCGCACACAACCATTACCTCATCATGCTCCCTCCAACATCTGCATTTCAAAAAGTCAGCTGGCATTGGTAAAACTCAGATCACATGACTGTAACCTAGCCGCAAGGGAATCTGGGATATACAGTATTTTTTTCTCTCCTGGAAAAGTAGGTACACAGTATGATGAGAACTGTACACAATATAGTGAGATGGTTCAAAATGTTTGGGGCAGCTATGAATTCCAGGTGGTTAAAAAAAGTTTTTATTTTTCTGTTGTTTCAGGTGAAAATAATTGGAGCTCAGAAATTTTGAGGTTCAAGTCTTATAAAGAAAACTAGATCAGCCCCATAATTGTTAATATACTCAGAATTCTAATGTTTTAATATTTAAATTATCTGCATTATTCAGATCTCTTGGGAAATCTCTGTAACCGAGCTTATTTCTATATATTAGAAATATTCATTTTAAAAATATGAAAACTCAGTTCCATTTCAGTAGAGATGTGCTCATTTTGTATCCCTAAGGCTAGAAAAATTTCTGGCATGGAGGCGAAATCTGTTGGCTCCAGCACCAGCAAAAAATAATAAAAAATCAAACTTCTTGCCAAAACTCTTGCCTTGGTGTTTCACAAGGCAGTTTTATTTTAGGAAAATAATTATTTGATAGTAGATCTTGTATAGAGAAAAATACAGTAGCCTCAAGTAGGATATATTTATAATTCAAATACTCTCCCTCTCCAGTTATACTTATGGATTTTGGTTGATTATATCCAAATCTTAAGTTGTTACAATCGTCTTTCGTAGTTTCTTTTGTTCCCCTGTCCAGGGATGCTCACTCTTGTCTTCTCCTCCCTTCCTGGGCTTTGTCTGTGAAGTCAGTGCATTTTCTATTGCATTGTTTTATTCTGCCAGTGGTGGCTTCTATGACTAGTAGGAAGTCTGGGAGCTACTCATATGGTCAGTCATCATGCCTTCATTAAGTTATATAACCCTGTGTAGCGTCTTTTGTAGACACCTCTACTTCTGTTTATTCCTTAAATACTGAAGTTTTATCATTGGCAGGAACCCAATGCAACACATTTTGTGCAAAAAGGAAATGTTCTGATTTATGAAGCTGGGGAGGATGTGGGAGTAGCTCAGAATAAATAAAAGAGCCTTAAGGATTGGAACAAGGGTCTCGGTGCTACCCAAAAGCTTCTCTCCTGTCTCCACTTGAATTAATTTCATGTATGGTCTCTACCCGAATGGCAGAGAAAATGACTACTGGCAGTTACAGATTCATATCACTCAAGTAAACTGTCCTAGAGGGAAAAGAATGTCTTACTCTTGGGAAGCAGATTACCAACCACAGAAAACAATGAGATTGAACATATTGGGGCCAATTGCCAATGGACCAGTAACAATTAACAGCAGTTTGAGGCTCTCGACTTTTCTGAGTCTGTATCAAGTGAACATCCCTGTTGCCTAGGAAAACAAATACTATGACTAGCCATCCCACTAGGACCACAAAAAATGGAGGAAGTCTTCCCCAAAGATAGGGCTGTTGTTCAGAACACAGATGGGATGGGACCATCAGAAAGTTACCCAGTGATATGCCCAGTACTCTCTTCTCTTTCTGTAGACACTGACTTGACTCCTCACACAATGTTTCTTGTGAATTCCAAGTTGTGCCAGCCTGGGACAACAAATAATGTAATAAAAATAACGCAACTTTCAATGGCTTCAAGTCTCTGCCTGTCAGCGCAGCAAGTAGTTTACTGTTTTTCTTTTTTTTCTATACTTTCAGGAAGAGTTTATAAGCGGCAGAGAGAAACTATATGGGTTACAAAACCGAATACCAACTAAATGAAAGAAAACATCAGAAGTGGTAAGAATTACTTCTACTTCTGCTGCATTTCTTTAATGACTGTCTCCATGAACTTAAAGTCTATTTAGAGATAAACATTCCCTTTCTTACAAACACACGATTATATCAGGTCTCCTTCTTTATGCTCCCAAAGCACCAATTTTAATGATTATACCCAAGGAAAATGAAGAAAACTAAGAAGTTCTTAGTACTTGTTTTGATGTCTACCCCTCCCCTTTCCCACCTATCTGGCTGATCAACATAAGCATTGCATAAAACCAAGACCCCAAAATGAAGTTTAAAAAGTAGGTAATTCATCGTTATCCCTTGTCTGTAGTAGTGTGAAAGGCTTCTCGTGAAGGGATTTTATTAGATATGGTATCCTATAATGCAGAAATAGTGGATGAAACTTGCCATGGACACATTGTAAATGCTTAGATGTTGTAGAGTGAACATAAAACTTCATCTAGGACTATCCTGAAGAGGAGAGTCTGGGTGGCTCTCTGAAATGAACAGGAATCACCCATCAATTCCACATGACGAAGGGTCTGTGTGGCTTCAGTGCTTATGTTTGACGTGGAGATGATAGGTAGTCTCAGGTTACTCAAGGGGCAAAGCCTTTGGCTTTCACCCTCAGACTTTTTTAGGGGGCTAACCGGGAGAGGCTAAAAATACCCTTCCCATGCGCATTTACTAGATACATTATCCTATCAGTTCATCTGCACTTATCTACACCAGCTATTAAGACTCTTGTCCCAGACTTGGGGATTCCAAGGCATCAGTGTTCGGTGGTTGGTTTACATTTCACAAATATTGCTTAGCTCATGATTGAATCTAACTGTCCAATCATTTCTGTTCATTAGAAGAAACACATACATCATGAACTGACAGTAATTAATGAGGCACATCTTAGATTTAATTATTTCTATGATCATTTTTATTTCTTGACAATTTGGTATATAATCTTAAAGTAACATTTATAACCCTCTTATGCTCCTTGCCTGTGTGTCCTTATCTGTCACTAGCTAATAACACACATTTAAAAAACATTTGTATATAGGTAATGTATGTATATTTTTAGAAGATAAATATGTATTTAAAGTTTATGTGGTAAATAATAGCCTTATGTTAAAAAACAAGAGCAAGCTATTATGCCTTGTTTGCCATTAAATTCTTATGACTTAGCATAATATCTAGACTGTAGATTAGTAGGGTTTTACTAAATGTTTAGTAAATGAGTAAATGACGTATTTTTCATCACCAATAAGATCATGGGCACACTTAAAGTTAACCAGAGTAAGTTCTTTGTGTCCCTTTGTATTCTTTGGTTGGAAGAATACCACCTCTGTAGTCCTTTAAGTAGGTTGACATGAAAACATCTTTAAATTATTTTCCAAATGCATTATAATGATCGTTAGGACTTTTCAAAAACATTCTGGTTCTCCTTCTTTTGGGTGCATGCTAGAATTTCTCTTTCCTTTCCCCTTAGATATTCATAAAAGCATGAGACTTGTTTTGACAATAAAGATGAATGTCAGGGATATGTGTCGTTTCCAAGTGGTGTCATTAAAAGCCTGAACTTGATTTATCACATTTCTAAGTTAAAAATGAACTTTGTTATAGAAACAGTGAAAATGACATAACCAATCACTAGAGAATATTGATTAAAAAGATTCATTTATGAATAAGACTTAGAGAAATAGACTTTTTAGATACAGCTGGTATTAAACTCACAATCACAATTTGAAATTGCTAATGGACTCTTATTTTGTCTGCAGACGTGAGAACTTAGCTATTCTAAGGTCACAATAGCTTCTTCTTTAAGCTGTTAAATATTATGTTTACCATTTTAGAATAACCTAAAATTATTGCCAGATTATAGATGACCATTTCATTATATGTAATATGTATATTAGCTAGCACCTATAAAAGCTTGGTCTCTTGCTATAATTCCTTATATATATATAGCTTGTTTAGAAATTTTTTCTTGTTTTTGTTGTCTTTTTGCTTCTTTTCACCAAAGAGGGAAAAATAACATCTTTTACTCAGGATTCTTCTTCAGTTCTGTGGCTTTCACCTTCAATAAGAAAATATTATCTGTCCAAGTTTAAGCATAAGCAATTTCTACTGAATCCCTTCATTAAACTCTCTCTTAAGACTCTTTACAAATAAGTTAACATGTTATGTAATACATTCTTTCATAAAGAAGCCTGGTGATGTTCAGTCTACTTATTTTTAATTTCTATGATGGGATGTTTCAGGAAAGATTGTGGTAAAACCTACAAACTCACTCACCTTAAAGTGGGTCTGAAGAAAAGCTGTGATCCCAGAATTTTTCAAAACAACTTCTTGCCCAATATGTAGTTACAACAATTGTTCTTTCCATGTTACTTTATTTTTACATTTTTTATTGAGTAATAGTTATTTTACAATGTTGTGTCAAATTCTAGTGTAGAGCACAATTTTTCAGTCATACATGAACATACATATATTCATCGTCACATTTTTTTTTTCGCTATGAACTACCACAAGATCTTGTATATTTTTCCCTGTGCTATACAGTGTAATCTTGTTTATCTATTCTGCATTTTAAAATCCCAGTCTGTCCCTTCCCACCCACCGCCTTCTTGGCAACCACAAGTTTGTATTCTATGTCTATGAGTCTGTTTCTGCTTTGTATTTATGTTTTGTTTGGTTTTTTTGTTTTTATTTTTTTTTTTAGATTCCTCATATAAGCGATCTCATATTATATTTTTCTTTCTCTTTCTGGCTTACTTCACTTTGAATGACATTCTCCAGGAACATCCATGTTGCTGCAAATAGCATTGTCAGTTTTTGTGGCTGAATAGTATTCCATCGTATAAATATACCACTTCTTCTTTATTCAGTAATCTGTTGATGGACATCTAGGCTGCTTCCATGTCTTGGCTATTGTAAATAGTGCTGCTATGAACATTGGGGTGCAGGTGTCATTTTGAAGTAGGGTTCCTTCTGGATATATGCCCAGGAGCAGGATTCCTGGGTCATTTGGTAAGTCTATTCCTAGTCTTTTGAGGAATCTCCATACTGTTTTCCACAGTGGCTTTCCTTGCTTCCCTCTCCCACTCTTAATGATTTAGATGTCTTCTTTTACAATTTTGTGTTTATTCTTTTTGTAATTCATGGCAGTTATCTCCTTTCCAGTTATGAGTTTCTCATTTTTGTAGCATCCTGCTTCTTTTCTATTTAGAGTAGACCTCTGAATATTTCTTTTAGCATGGGTTTAGTGTTGCTAAACTCTTGTAGTTTTTGCTTGTCTGTGAAGTTCTTTATCTCTCCTTCTATTCTAAAGGATAGCCTTGCTGGATAGAGTATCCTAGGCTGCATCTTTTTTCATTCGGAACTTTGAATATATCTTGCCACTCCCTTCTGGCCTGTAGCGTTTATGTAGAGAAATCAGCTGAGAGCCTTATGGGGGTTCCCTTGTAACTCACTCTTTGTTTTTCTCTTGCTGCCTTCAGTGTCATTTCTTTTTCCTTGACTCTGGCCATCTTGATTATGATATGTCTTGGTGTGGTTCTGTTTGGGTTCTTCCTGTTTGGGACCCTCTGAGCCTCCTGTACTTGGATATCTGTTTCTTTCTTTAGGTTTGGGAAATTTTCAGTCATGATTTCTTCAAATATCTTTTTAACCCCCTTTGTTCTTTCTTCCCTTTCTGGAACCCCTATTATGTGTGGATTGGCACACTTTGTATTACCCCATAGGTCCCTTATATTGTTTTCATTGTTTTTTTGTTTTTCTCTCAGCTGTTCTGATTGGGTGCTTTCTGTTGTCCTGTCTTCTAGGTCACTTATGCGTTCCTCTGCATTATCTAGCTTGCTTTGTACAGCCTTTAGGTCAGCTCTCCTCTCAGCAAATAAGTTTACTAATTCTACTTGGTTCTTCTTTATAGCTTCTATTTCATTTTTGACATATTTTATATCTCTAAACACTTTCTTTTAATTCCTTCAGTACTTTGATCACTCCTTTTTTGAAATCTTGATCTAGTAGGCCATCGATGTCTGTTTCCTTGATCATGCTTTCAGGGGATTTCTCTTGATCTTTTAATTGGGAGTGGTTCCTCTGCTTCTTCATATTGCTCATATCTCTCTGGCACTGTGGCTTAAGGAGTATCAGTTATCTAATTCTCCTGGAGACGGTGTGCTCTTAATGATTTTATCGAGAGGTCTTTGTGTCTTTGCCCTGTTTCGCAAACTCAGCTTGCTGTTTCCAGAGGCCCTCTGTTGGCTCCCTCATCTGTGCTGCTCCCAGTGGCTGTTGGCTAGCAGGTCATGCCCCCTCCTAATACTGGGTCAGGAGCTGAGCTCTTACCCGGTGGGTAGGCGAGTCACTCCTCCTCCCGATGCCGCAGTCAGATGCTGTGCTGTGTAGGGGAGGGAGGCAGGTGGGCAATCGCACCCCATCCCAGCACCGTGGTCAGGTGCTGCATTCCTGCCAGGAAGGGATGTGACTGCCTGCCCTCTCCGGCACTGGTCACTCCGCTGCTCCGTGCAGCTGCCCGCTCTGCCTCAGGTTGACGCTCCGAAGGCGAAGGCAGACTCAGGGAAGACTGCAGAACAGCCCCGTCTCTGCTCCATGCCAAATCTCAGCTCCTTATTTGTCTTGGTGGCAGAAGTTCTCTGAGGTGCCAGGGCAGAAAGATCCTATCTGCCTCAGGATGTAAACAAGTCCTTGTCCTGCCTAGGAGGTTGCGGAGCCCCTGGATGCAGATTCAGGGCTCAGTCTGCCCCCCAGCCCAGGCCCTGCACACAGGAGGAGATGGCGGCTGTGGCTGCGCCCCACCTCTCTTCTCACGAGATGCGCCAGTAATGGCGGTGCAGGTCTGAGGAGACAAAGGCTATGGCGCCCCTCCCCCCAGGGCACACTAGCCCTGTTGCTTTGCTTTTTTCGCAATTTATGGGGGACCGAGGTTGTTCTGCTCTGTATCCCCTCCCAGCCACGGCACACAGCACCCTGCAGTCCCCAGGGCTGCCTCAGTGCAGCCACCCCAGTCCTCCGCCTGGCTTGGGCAGCCTGTCCTGGCCCCAGCTGCCGGCTTGCATCTCAGGCTGGGTGTCGGGGGGACCCTTTGTGCCCATTTAACTCAGTTCTGTCAGTCAAGGGGTGCTTGGGGAAGATCTGAGCCTCGGAGGCTCCCCTTCTGTCCCTCTGACCTCTCCGTTGGAGGCGGGGGAACCCGTGAATGACTGCCAGTCCTCCTTTGCCAGTCCCTCCCCTGGGATCAGTCCCACTCTGTTTTGCTTTGTCTTCTTTCTTTCTTCTTCTTTCTTTTTTCCTTTTCTCCTACCATATTTTTGGCATCTTTGTCTTTTCAAAGAGGGCAATGTTCTGTCAGAGTTTGGCAGGTGCTCTGGTTGGCTGAGTAGGTCCGTAGATGTGAGTTTCGGTGTATTTGTGGGAGAAGGTGAGCTACAAGCATCCTTCTACTCTGCCATCTTGCCAACAAAAACACTTCCCATGTTAATTTTATGTTCCTGATTATACAAATCTAGAAGAAACTTTTTAATCTATTTCTGTCAACTTTATATGTATATACACACACACATACATATATATATATGTATACACACACACACACACAATTTGCTTCTCTCTGGCAGATAAGAATGAAGTTTATTTACTTTTCCAAGGCGACTTGACAAAACCTTTGCTCAATCCTGCCATACACTTTACTTCCTGTCCCCCTAACAACAAAGTCATAGACAGAGCCTAAAAACTGGGGCACAGTTTTAGCTGTTAAGTTTTTAAATGTTAATGTGATTTATTAAGATGAAACAATATCTTAGAGCAGGATTATAAAATTTAGAGAGCGACTGGGGACTGATCACCTTTACCATGTTTTGTTGGATAGTCCCCACGACCACGTCCAGGTCATGACTCATTAGGAGGACTTGTAAGACACAGCATGAAGTCATACTCATGGCTACAACTTACTACAGTGAAAGGACACAAAGCAAAATCAGCAAAAGGAAAAGGCACGTAGGGCAAAGTCCACAGGAAACCAGGCACAAGCCTCCAAGAGTCCTCTCCCAGTGGGGTCAGGCAGATGTGCTTAATTCCTCCAGAAGCAAGTCATGAGAACCTGTGTGAAGTGTCTTCTATCAGAGAAGACCATCAGAGACTCAGCACTGAAAGCTGAAAGTTTTAGTGGGTAAAGTAGGCACTTTTGGCCTAGCATGTACCAAAATTCCAAACTCCAGGAGGAAATTAAGTACCAATCTGAATCCCATTGTTTGTACAGTTTACACACAGTGAGACACTCTTATCATTTAGAGAACATTTCTTATCAGTGTGGGTGGCTGTTTACCAGTCATGTTCCCAGACACGGGCCAAGGCAGCCCTTCAAGCAGCCTTTTTAACAAGAACAGCCTCAGGCCTGTTGTTCCAACCCATCCAGCTCTTTTCTGGACACACATCCTGTCCCTTCACCTGCTTGCCACTCCCTTGATTTGTTCCCTGTTCTGTTTTAATCTATGGGTTTGTCCTAAATTATTACTTTTCTACTTGCTACCATCAACTTTTTTTTTTATTCTTAAAAGATACCTTCTAGGTACAGAGTTCCTTTTTGGGTGATGAGAATATTCTGGAATTAGCAGTGATGGCTGCACGACTTTGTGTCTATATTAAAACCCACTGAGTGGTACACCTGCAAAGGCAAAATTTTATGGTAGGTGAATTATATCTTAAACATTTTTTTAAAGACAGGTTTTCCTTCAGATCTAAAGGTTTCCTGGTTTGTTCGGTCGTGTGTTGTAACAGTGGTTTTCTTCTAACAACACCGTTATACTTTAGTTCCCCTGGTTTCAGACTCAGTGTTTTTCAGTCCAAAATATTTTGAGAGAAAAGTGTTCATAAAACGTTGACAGGAGAGGTACCTTGTTTTTGGTGTGTATTTTCACACGGGAAGTTTATGTACATTATTTAACTTTATCCCCCACAACCACTCTCTCTGTAAATTAGGCAATTGGAGGATCAAAATATATAATATTGCAACAGTTTGTTCAAAGGGCATGACTAGAAATTTGTCATTTAGAGAGAACTTCAGATTCTGATGTCAAAACAGGTCTCCAGCTTTGCACAGTTGTTTGAATTGCTTTGAAAAAGCAGTTTAGCATTCTCCCAGGTGGGTTCAAGGAACAGATTATTCAGGCTGGTGGAAACGACACATTATGCTCTGTCATTGCTCTGGTTATTAGTTGCTATATCACTCACTACCTCAAAACTTAGTGGCTTAAAATAACAACCTATTACATTATCTCATATTTTGTGGATCAGGCACCTGGGAAGGGCTGGCTGAATGACACTTCTCTCCACATGGCATGACAGAGTCAACTTGGTGCCATTCAGCTGACGGCTGGGCTGTTCTGGAAGGCTTCTGTCACTTTCACTCACATGCCTAGTATCTCAGTGGGGACAAAAGAAAGAGTTCCATTGAGCTCTCTTCCCTTTTTGTGTAGTTTTAGGACCTCTCCATCAGGGTACACAGACATTTGACATGGTAGACTTAAGCTCTAAAAGAACAAAACAGGAGTTGTCAGTCCTCTTAAAGGCCCAGCCAAGAGATCCATGGTGTTATTTGGGTCCGACTCTACCAGTCAAAGCAGTTCCAAGCAGCCTAGACTCAAGGGGAGAGGACAGCCATGACCTCGCAATGCAAGGAGTGTCAGAGAGTGTGTGATCATATTAACCCACCGCAATTACTCACAGACGATTTTGTGGCTTTGACTGTGCTTACCTTTGGGGTGGAATCTCAGTGTCTTGTTCTAGCTCCTCAGGCATTTCAGCAGCACCCTGAGACTTGATAGCCTAGGACTTTTCTACATCTCCTTGGTAAATAACAGGGTAAGATAACTTTAACTGCCTGAGAAATCCCCCTGCACAATTTCTAAAAAAAAAAAAAAAAAAGAGAGAGAGAAAAGAAAAGAAACCTTTCAGATCCACCACTGCTGTCTTTTACTGTTTCACTCAAACAATTCTTACCAGGCATTCAGGCCAACCCTGAAGTAAAAATTTAGAATGAATAACTCAGTGATTTTTTTCCTTATTCCTGGGTTAAAAATTAAAGATTTATCAAAAATAAAATAAAATATACCTATTGTATCTAGGAGTTGCCATCTCTGTAGTGAGTGAGGGATTAGATTAACACATGACCTCTTCAGAGCCTTAGAATAGATGAGATAAAAGATGAGTATATTTTAAAGGTGTGAGGAAAGGGAAGTGCAGAGACTTAGAATCCATTAAAATGAGAGTTCCAGGTAAAAAAAGGAATGGAGAGCAAGACTGAAGTTCTCTGGTGTCCAGGTCAAGTATTTGTATTGAAAATTGTTCTGAAAAAGCAGTATTACAAAGAAAGACAAATTTCATTTATTTTACACTTTTAAGTACCACATTCTCTGGCTGTGGTCTAAGGTAATGTACTGTGACTGACTTTAAATATTTACATTCTCCAGTTTTCACACTTAGTAAATGGGAATATGACCTTTACTTCTGCCCTGTTTTGGGAGTTTTGAAAGCCTCAGAATCAATAGATATTATTGAGTCATTGATTTAATTGGTCTTTGACTGTGAAATATTCTACATATCATTGAAATATTTCCCAGTTTTCATCAGTTATATCATTTAATTTATATATATTGAATACACTGTGGGCAAGGCCTTAAAAAATTAAGTTGAAATTGGAAATGTACAGTGACTGTAACTTAGTCACATAAATCGTTATCTTTCCCTTCTTTATCTTTCTTTCTTTCTAATTTACTTTTTTATTTTCAGAATAGAATTCGCCTTTAAAAAAAAGTCCTTGACCTTCTTCAAGAAGTTTCCTGTCCTTTGGAGAGACCCAGACTTCATGGCTGTTACCTGGGACTGTGAAATATGCAGTTGCCTAAGGTGCCAGAAATGCTGTCATGGAGTGTCTGTTGGCATTTAAAAATAAACATTGTGTCTGTCCGAACTAGTGGAAAAAATAGCTTCCCCTGCTGTACTTCCAGCTCTCTTCTCTGTTTGCTGTCCAGAAGCTCTGCCTGGGGTTGAAATGCTGAATGGTTCTCAGATACGTCTAAATGCATTCCTTGCTGTGAAGCAGGATGGAAGCTGGATGCTTCTCATGGCCTGCATTTCCTGGCAATGTTATTAACTTTTTCAACTTTTTCTCCCAAAGGCCAGGACAGAAAGTAAGCAAAGAAATAAAGCATATCTTTGGGCACGCAGCATACTGTAGCCTCGGTTTCCACCTCTCTCACTCTAACTCCTGATGACTCTATGACAAAGCAGTCTTTCTTTAAAAGTTCTCCTTGATGTTTATCCAAGTCTGACTTTACTCAGGTTCTATTGTAGGATCCTGCTTCGTGCTCTGTGTACCACTCTTCACAGTATTTTTATCACTTCTCTGTTCTGAATTCTTGGAGGCCACTGAGTTATTACTTCACATCAGTTTTTGGTAGTTGTTATCTGGAAAACAGAGATTGCGTTTTCCAAAGAACTTTACCGTGCATTTGAAAAAAATAGTTTCTGTGCTAAAAAATATGAATACTTTAAAAAGACAATTAAAAACCTCTTCACCATGAGAATTATATGTCCACTATGATAAGATAAAAATAATGGGCCAAGTGTTAAAGTTGTTAAAATCTACAAGTATGTGTAAGATCTAACGTCACTTTAATACAATGATAAATAATTGATGCTATGGAAGGTAAGGCTGAGGTCATTAAATGTCTAAGGACTCCATAGAAGGACTAGTCTCATTTTCATTGGTCCTGGTCCAAAAAACAGTAGGGTGTTTGGAATTCACTGTAAATCTTGAGAGTGTAAATATAAACTGCAGTGTTGTTATGTACAACTTTAGATAAAATGTTGGAGATGTGGAAAGGTAAGAAATGGGGAAAAAAGCAAGTTTTAACCAGGAAAGTAATGGAGGATAAAAGCAACACTGCTTTCTCTATGATCTGCCCGCCCTCCTCTCCTGAGGTACCCATGTCTACAACAGCCAAATTCAAGGAGTGTTGCAAAGCTTCAGGTCAATTTCAGGCATGTGTCGACCTGTAAGAAATACCTACTTCAGGAGTCAGTCTAGAGTGTAACTTTATGATTTCTGGAAAATAGCAAGACTCTTTATCAATGCAGATAATATTGCTTACTGAGGAAGCCAGGTTGGTATGAAACAAGAGGGAGTGAAAATCAAGTACGGTCTTCTAGAGGATAAACCGGGCCAAGGTGAGAGTATCCACCTGAACTCTAGAAACAGAGAGTTGAAAATTCATTGATATCCTAGAAACATGAGGATAAGGATGTGTAATATTCATTCATTGATTTTTTAAATATCTGCATATATTTATTTTGCTAGGCTAGGGATAAGCACTAGGGATAAAGGAAAAGAAGACAAAAATGGTTCCTTCCCAGTGAACTTTATATTCTTATGAGGGAGACAGACACTGAAAATATACAGAGATAAATTGTAATTGTAATATATAATGTGAGACAAAATAATAGCAAGTTATCTGAGACCGTAGGGAGAGATTTGTTTTTCACTTAACTGTGGAGCTGGCTAAGGGAAGGCAAATCAGACAGTGCTCGCTAATGTTGCAATGTCTTACGCATCCATTCTTTCAGGTGACAGCACCAAGGCCTGAGTCGTCTATGCCTGTCTCTAAGCCTCTTTGTGGAGCTCTTGTGTCACCAAGCCAGGCTTCCTGGATGTTGGTGAGTTGATTGTCTGATCACTGTACATATCCCCAACAGACTTAAGACTGAAGAGAAAATTACATCATTGGTTGAATCCACAACTAAACTATGATTTTTAATGAAATTTTTCCAAGGCATACCCTCTGATTGCGGTGGATGGTGAGTTTTTGGGTGACTTTTCTCATCCCATTTCCTCTACCCTCTTTTATTTCATTTTATTCTATCAGCATACTCATTCCTACCACTGCCAATGATAAATGGCTTACTAATAATTCTTGTGCATTTAGAAAATGATCAAATTTTGCTGTTAAAACACCACATAGACATTGTGGCCTTCCGTCAAAAGTTAATTTCTAAGACATTTTTAAGGTCAACACAGTTGTTAAAGTGTTTCAATAACCATCATCGCCCTGTTAAATTAGTCTAAGGTGCTGGTTGGGATAACATACCGCTTTTGTTAATGACCTCCGCCACTGTTTAAATTGGTAAGGTAATAGGTTTGAGGGATTCTGTAATGTAACCTAGCGTATAGGTTAACATCTTGAATAAATGATGTCAAAATCTGTATATTTCTCCCTTTAAATTCTCAATGTCTCCATTGTTACCAACTATGTTTTCATATTTCTCTTTAGGATGTGCAATTAACATTTTCACCTGTAGTGGAAATAGGAAATGGTCATAGCTAAATTGCTTCTTGGTAAGTTCCCTTCCATTACAGACTGTGGATAGTAAAATCTGTGTGCTCAATCATCACCAGAAACAAGAACCACTTCATGTTTTTCATTCATTCTCTTTCAGAGTTTTGCTTTGATGAATCTTAAAGTGCCTGAACACTAGTTTCAAAGCTGTCCCAAGTGTCTTAAGTCACTTGGGCATAGAAATAAAATATACACTTCAGGTTAGTTTAAAATACAGCAGACAGATTTCAAAAATCCTACAACTTCTGTGACATAACGGCTGCTTATGTCTGATTCAGACATCTCTAAAACCTGCACGTAAACAGACTAGATCTCCAAGTTAAAGAAATCCTTTGAAATATGCTTTCAGGCTTTCATGCCTGAGATATATTTGCTGTTTTAAAACTTTATTACTAAAATGTGCATCCTAAAAATGCTATTCTACAAATATTTAATAAGAATTGCACTTTTTTAATTAAATCATTACACTTCCTGTTTGATCTCTTCCTCACATGCTCCCAGGACTGTGGCCTTAGCTTCAGTTTGTTCTGCCTTATCAGCCCTGGCTCTACTCTTTTCATGTTCCCTTCAATAACTAAGTGACTTTAGGCAAGTTCATTAACCTCCCCTGACCTCAATTACTTCATCTGCATGAAGAAGGAGTCAGATTAGGAGTCATCTACATTCTAACCCAATACTGATGTTCTATGATGAATTGTGGCCTTTTGATTAATAGTGAAACTCTCTCAGGACTCTACTTTTAAACAGTTACTTTCCTCAAGTTAATTTGTATAAAATGATCACATCCTGACTGCATGCTGTCCCTTACCATACTTTTTAAAAGTATTGTTTCATAATATCTCAGTAAATTATAAATTAGTGGACTTTGCAAACTACATTAGCACTTTAAACAAGGTGATATTTCAACATTCTGAATATAAAAAAATGTATATTTTTTTCCACTCTAAATAATTGACATCCTTATATGAAGCTAATTTGCTCATGTGAGTGATCGGAGTTCTAGGGGAGCCCATTCATTCACCCTCTCTACTCCAGAGACTAAACATTCAAGCAATACATTAAGGAGCTAAGTGGGAATTAAAATAATCTGAGCACTTCATTGCTCATATAGCTGTATTTAAGGACTTGGCTTGGACTTGAAGCTGAAACCTGGTGCTTTCTCCCCTATAATGTGAATGTTGCCAAGAAGGAAAAATTGGGTTC
The DNA here is from genome assembly GCF_009834535.1 of Camelus ferus. NCBI lineage: Eukaryota > Metazoa > Chordata > Mammalia > Artiodactyla > Camelidae > Camelus > Camelus ferus. The sequence goes on along the minus strand of NC_045696.1, from coordinate 87,551,942 downwards.
TTGGAGCTTACCTAGGTAGCACATGGAGAATAATAACCTGTAATGATCTGTCTTACATTGTAGAAAAGCCCTTTCCCAAAGAGGGTATGGAGTGAGGCAGGAGTAGAGCGAGAGATAGAGAGAGAGAGAGTGTGTGTGTGTGTGTGTGTGAGGGAGAGAGAGAGACAGATAGACAGACTGACAGAGATAGAGAGAGACAGAGAGAGAGGAAGGAGAAGAACTGACCATGTTACAGTCATAGAAATTAAAGCTCTGCAAGAACAAGTGACTTTTCTCATCATGAGATTAAGACTGTATCAGGATGTTCTGGTCAGTGCTAAAGCTAGTGCACCTCTGTCCCATACTCTCCACCCTTGTGTCATCACTAGTAGATGTGTCTCACAGGCACAAAACATGGACATGCATGGCCTTCTACTAAGCCAGCTTCCATGTCACAGGGAGATGATTTTACAAAGAAAACAAAAATCTCAGGGTGAAACACAACCAAGGAGTCAGTGTGATTCTAGGATATGTGGGTTTCTAGACATATATCATTAAACAGTGAGTCCTTCACTTTATTGAGGTGTTAGTCTCTATAAAAAAAAAAGAGAAGAATGTATTATGTGATAACTTTTCATATGGGATTTAGGATGTTAAGAATAACACTCACCCTAGTTTGTTTTGTGACTGGCATCATTGGGGAATGGGTTTTACCATTCTAGGCTTTATAACAGTTTGATTAAGGGCATCCTTGGATGTACTCCTGTGTGACATCTCATACCCCACCCTACCCTGTCACCCAACAAAGGGGTTAGCAGAGAAGTATATGATCTCTGACCAGGATTGTGAATGATCAGTAGGGAGAAGGCATAGGCTGACCCAGTGTCTCTGTGATTTAACTGCTTTGTTGTGCAGTCTGTGGAACAGGACTAGTAGTAAAGTGCTGTCAGGTTGCTTTGGAGGGAATAGTGGCCTCAAGCCATAGGGTTCACTAGTGGGGATGCCAGTCTCATGATTCACCAGTCAAATCTGAAACTGGGGAAACATATTGTGAGATCCATTACAAGTTGGAGTCCTATTTACATGAAATCCTTTTGCTTTGCAAATAGAGACTTTATAGAATGGCCAAGATAAAATGAATTTAAATTCAATTATATTTCAGTGAACAGTGTTATAGCAAACTTACCTTGTAACAACGCCTGAGAAGGTAATTAATTATAAATGGAGTGGTTTGTTTAATAATATTTTTATGTATTTCAATATGTATTTTACATTATACTTATATATTTAATTCCATATATTAAATATAATGCACATATATTTAATAAATTATCTTAAAATTTTGCATTAAATTAAACAATATATTAATCTTGACCCTGGTTAAGCTGCATTGCTATGTTGCTTTGCTGGAATATGGGAGGAGTATTATCCCCTAAGATAACTGACTAGAGTGACCCTTAGAAGCAACAGCAACAGGTACAAAGAGAAAGAATAAAGAAAAATACTTATGTTTACATTAGATGGAATAATTGTCTAGTTTTAGTATTTGATCTCTTATTTTGAAAAATACTTTAAATCTTGACATCTTTGTAATTTTTATATTTTCTAAACAAGGTATAACTGACACACAACATTCTATTAGTTTCCAGTATACAATATAATGATCACCATAATAAGTCTAGTTAACATCTATCACTGTACAGTTACGAATTTTTCTTATGATGAAAATTTTTGAGATTTACTCTCTTTGCAACTTTCAAATATACAATACAGTATTCACTATAGTCACCATGCTGTGCACTTCATCCCCATAATGGATTTATTTTATAACTGGAATTTTGTACCCTTGACTCCATTTACCCATTTTGCCCACCCCGAATTTTAGTCTCTTCTATGTATATATCAGCTTTTTTTTAATTATTAATTTTTATGGTCCACATATAAGAGAGATAATTTAGTACTTGTTTCTCCCTGATTTATTTCACTAGCATAATGCCTCTAAGGTCCATCCGTGTTGTTACCAATGGCAATAATTCATTTTTAATGGCTGAATAATATTCCGTTGTATACATACACCATATTTTCTTCATTCGTTCATTAATGGACATTTAGGTTGTTTGCATATCTTGGCTGTTGTAAATACAGCTGTAATCAACATAGAGATATATATATATCTTTTCAAGTTAGTGCTTTAGTTTTCTTCAGATGAATATGCAGAAGTGGAATTGTTGGATCAGATGATAGCTCTGCTTTTAATCTTTTGTGGAACTTCCATACTATTTTCCAGAGTGGCTGCACCCATTTCCATTCCCACCAACAGAGCACAAAGTTTCCTTTTATTCCACATTCTGGTCAACACTTGTTATTTCTTGTCTTTTTGATAATAGCCATTCTAACAGGTATTAGGTGATATCTCATTGTGGTTTTGATTTACATTTCCCTAATAATTAATGATGAGGATTTTTTCCATAAACCTGTCAAACATATATATGTCGTCTTTAGAAAAAAATCTATTCAGATCCTCTGCCCATTTTAAAATCAGATATTTTTTGCTACCAAGTTATATGAGTTCTTTATATATTTTGAATATTAACCCCTATCAAATATGCTATTTACAGATATTTTCTCCATTCAGGAAGTTGCCTTTTCATTTTGTTGATGTTTTTCTTTGCTTTGTGGAAGCTTTTTAGTTTGATACAGTTTCACTTGCTTATTTTTGCTTTTGTTTCCTTTGCTTTTGAGGTCAAATCCAAAAAATCATCACCAGACCAATGTCAAGAAGCATATCATTTATGTTTTATTCTAGATATTTTATGGCTTCAGGTTTGATGTTAAAGTCTTTAATCTCTTTTGACTTAATTTTTGTTTGTAGTGTACAATAGTGCTTCAGCTTCATTCTGTTGCATGTGGCTCACTAATTTTCCCAGCACAATTTAGTGAAAAGACTGTCCTTTCCACATTGTATATTCTTAGCTCTTTTGTGGTAAGTTAATTTGTCATTTGTGTGAGTTTATTTCTGGGCTATCTATACTGTTCTATATACATCGTTGTGTTTTTATCCCAATACCATAGTGTTTTGATTACTGTATCTCTGTCATACAGTTTGAGATCTGGGAGCATAATATCTACAGCTTTGTTCTTCTTTCTCAAGGTCATTTTGGGTATTTGGGGTATTTTGTGGTTCCATGCAAATTTTAAGATTGTCTTAGTTCTATGGAAAATGCCATTGGAATTTTGATAGGGATTGCATTGAATTTGTAGATTGCTTTGTATAATATGGCATCTTAAAAATGTTAATTCTTCCATTAGCATGTAATAGCTTTCCATTTATTTCTGTCTTCTTGAGTTTCTTCCATCAGGGTCTCATAGTTCTCAGTGAACATGTCTTTAACCTTCTTGGTTGAGTTTATTCCCAGGTATTTTATTATTCTGATGTAATTGTAAATGATTACTTTAAAACTTTTTATTTCTGATAGTTTGTTATTAGTGTATATATGCAACAGACTTAGGATATTGATTTTGTATCCTATGACTTTACTAAATTCATTTATGAGTTCTAATAGTTTTTGGTGGAGTCCTTAGGGTTTTCTATATAGTAGTATGTCATTTGAAAGTGGTGACAGTTTTACTTCCTCTTTTCCAATTTGAATGCCTTTTATTTCTTATTCTTGCCTAATTGCTCTGGCTAGGACTTTCATTACTATGTTGAGTTAAAGTGGTTATAGTGGTCATCCTAGTCTTGCTACTATCTTAGGGGAAAGCCTTTTAGCCTTCACCATTGTGTAAAATGTTAGCTGTGGGCTTGTCTTTATTATGTTGAGGTGCATGTTTTCTATAGCCACTTTGTTGAGAATTTTTATCATAAATGGATATTAAATTTTTTTCAAAGGCTTATTTTTTACATCTGTTGAGATGCTCATATGATTTGTATCTTCATTTTGTTAATAGGGTGTATCACGCTGATCAATTTTTAGATGTTTAAGCATCCCTGCATCCTCAGATAAATCTGATTTGATCATGGGGTATGATATTTTTAAAGTATTATTGAATTAGGTTTGCTAATATTTTGTTGAGGACTTCTGCTTCCATGTTCATCAGGGATATTGGCCTGTAATTTTCTTTTCTTGTGATAACCTTGTCTAGTTTTGCATCAGAGTAATGCTGGCCTCATAAAAATGAGTTTGGAAGTGCTCCTTCCACTTCAATTTTTTTGGAAGGGTTTGAGAAGAATTGGTATTAATTATTCTTTGAATGTTTGGTAGAATTAATCAGTGAAACCATTTGGTCCTGGACTTTTGTTTGTTGGGAGGTTTTTATTTTTTATTTTTATTTTTAAAAAATTTTATTTATTTATTATAGTATTATTTAATTATTTCATTTTGGTGGAGGGGTAATTAGGTTTGTGTATTTTTAGAGGAGCTACTGGGGATTGAACACAGGACTTCATGCATACTAAGCATGCTTTACTACAACTTGAGCCATACCCTCCACCCAGGAAGGTTTTAATTGAGTCATTCTTCTTACTAGTAATTAGTCTGTTCAGAGTTCCTGTTTCTTCATGACTTAGTCTTGGAACATTGTATAGTTCAAGAATTTATCTATTTCTTCTAGGTTGTCCAATTTGTTGATATATATAATTGTATGTAGTTGCCTATTATAATCATTTGTATTTCAGTGATAGCACTTGTAAAATGTCCTCTTTCATTTCTGATTTTATTTATTTAAATTCTCTTTTTTTCTTGGTGAGTCTAACTCAATGTTTTTCAGTTTTGTTTATCTATTCAGAGAACCAGCTTTGATTTTGTTGATCCTTTCTATTGTCTTTTTAGTCTCTGCTATGTTCATTACTGCTTCAATCTTTGTCATTTCCAGTTTTCTTCTCGTGTTTGATTTCTAGCTTCATACCATTGTGGTCAGAAAGGAGGGGTGGTATGACTTCAGTCTTCTTAACTTTGTCAAGACTTGTTTTGTGGCCTAACATATAATTTATCCTGGAGAATGTTCCATGTGCACTTGAGAAGAATATGTATTCTCTTTCTTTTATATGGAATATATAAATCTATTTAGTTCTATATAAATCTATTAAGTCCATCTGATCTAGCATATCATTTAAAGCCAACATTTTCTTTACTGATTTTCTTTCTGGATGATCTATCCATTGGTTAAGTGGAGTATTAAAGTCCTCTACTATTATCATACTGCTATATATTTCTCCATTTAGGTCTATTAATATCTGCTTTATGTATTTAGGTGCTTTTATGTTGAGTGCATAAATATTTAGAAATGTATATCTTCTTGTTGGATAGACATCTTTAGCAACATGTAATACCCTTGTCTCCTACCTGTTTTAAATCTATTTTATCTGATATAAGTATAGCTAGTCCAGCTTTCTTTTGATTTTCATTTTCATGGAATGTATTTTTTCATCCCTTCACTTCAAGTTTGTATATATCGTTACATCTGAAGTGGCAACATACAGATGGATATAGATGGGTCTTTTTTTTTTTAATCCATTCACCCACTCTCTGTTTTTTAGTTGCATAATTTACTTCATTTACATTTAAAGTAACTATTGATAGATATATACTTACTGCCCTTTTGTTAACTGTTTTCTGCCTGTTTTGCAGTTTCTCTGTTCCTTTCTCCTTTTGCTCTCTTCCTTTGTGGTTTTATGACTTTTAGTGGTATCTTGGATTCCTTTCTCATTATCTTTTTTGTATTTATTAGAGATTTATGCTTTGTGGTTACCATGAGGCTTATATATAACAACTTGTATCTTAAAACAATCTATTTTAAGTTGATGACAACTTAAGTTTGAATGTTTTAAAACTCTGCATTTTTAATGTTCCCCCCACTCACGTTTTATGTTTTTGATGTCAAACTTTATATCTTTTTATCTTATATATTCCTTACTAATTACTGTACTTAGTTATTTTTGCTCCATTAATCTTTTAACCATCATACTAGCTTCATAAATGATTAGTCCACTACCTTAACTATATATTTACTGTCACCAGCAAGGTTACACTTCTGTAAGTTTTCTTATTACTAATTAGTACTCTTTGTTTCAGCTTAAAGAAGCCCCTTTAATTTGTCTTGTGAGGCTGGTTTAGTGGTGATGAACTTTGTTAGCTTTTGCTCTTGCTGCTAGAGAGACTGAAGCAGATCAAGGAATATACTAAGAAGGTTCAGCAAGAACTGGAAGAACAGACCCACAGGGCTCTGGAACTTGAACAGGAATGGAAGCATGCCCAGAGCTAGAATGAAAAATTGGCCAGAGACTATCAAGAAGCTAAAGAGACTAAGGAGATCCTGTTGCAGGCCTCCGGGGACCAGAAGATGACCCAGGAATAACTGGCCTTGGAAAACTCTTTATCTTTCCTTCAATTCTGAATGATAATCTTGCTGGGTTACATATTCTTGGTTGAAAATTTTTTTTTTCTTTCAGCCCTTTGAATGCATCACACCACTCCCTTTGGCCTACAATTGTTTCCACTGAAAATTCTACTGGTAGGGGTTACAGGGGTTTCCTTGTATGTAACAAGTTAGTTTTCTCTTGCTGCTTTTAAGAGTCCATCCTTGTCTTTAAGTTTTGACATCTGAATTACAATGTATTATATGTTATAATATAATACTGTGGGTTTCTTTGAGTTCATCTTATTTGTAATTCTGTGGACTTCCTGGATCTGGATGTCTGTTTCTTTAGAGAAACTTTCAACCATTATTTCCTCAAATAAGGTTTCTGCCAATTTTTCTCTCTCTTTGCCTTCTGGGTCTTTTACAATGTGAATGTTAGTGCATTCAATGTTGACCAATAAGACCTTTAAGCTGCCTTTACTTTTTAAAATTCTTTTTTTTTCTTTTTGCTGCTCTGATTGGTGAGTTCCTCTGCCCTGTCTTAGAATTCACTGCTCTTTTGTTCTGCTTCATGAACAAAAGTTTTCTTTTGTTGAAACTTTCTAGTGCACTTTTCAGTTCAGTTATTGAATTCTTTAGTCCTGTGTCTTCTGTTTGGAACTATCTTATGTTTTCTATCTCTCTGTTGAAGTTTTCACTGTGTTCATCCATTTTTCTCAAGTTTGATGAGCATCTTTATGACTATTACATTAAACTTTTTGTTGGGTAAATTATTTATCTCCTTTTTATAAAGGTTTTTCCCCTAACATTTTATCTTATTCTTTTATTTGGAATTCATTTCTCTATTTCTTTATTTTGCTTAACTCTCTGTGTCAGTTTCCTTGCATTAGATGGAAGAGGCACTTCTCCCAGTATAGACATGTTGCCCTTTTGCAGGAGATGAACCTTATCATTCAACCCTGCCCTAGCTCTTTGTTGTCTCTCAAACCTTTGTGATTATCCAAATAACCTATTTTCCTTTTATAGCTCCTGGTAGTTGAGGACCAGTCAGTGTCCCTAAAAGGAGGATTCTATCCAGTACCTAGACTTAGACTGATTGGAATCTAGACCCACAGGCAACAGCTTTTAAAGAATGCAAATATATATACCCCTGGCACCAGAAGTGTAAACTCCACTGGCCACTGGAGCCAGGCAATCTGGCAATGTCCCTTAGGCAGAAGTCTCAAAATTCAGGGCTCCAGAGGAGTGTGCAGGGTCCTTATAGAAGATACAAGTGAGCTGTAGTGAGGCAGAAATAGAGCTCAAAGATGGCATTCCCCCAGCCTTTGTTCCTTGAAAGCACCTCCATACCCTCTAGATTGTGTCAAACCTAAAGCCAAAGCTCCAGGACAGACACATGGGCCTCTTTCACAGAAAGGCTGGCGGTATGTTTCAGCCTGCTGTCTGTGCAGTGCCCTGGGTATGGCAGCCTGTCAGGAACTGTCCCTCCAGTTGTTACTGTCCCATGGGGCCCAAGAACGTAAGCCCTCCTGACCAACACAGCCAGGTGATCAAGGCATATCCCTGGGTGGCAGCCACAAAAACCGGGCACCAGATATACAAATTGGGGTGCCAAACACATATAAGAGCTCCCCTCCAAGAGACCTTGATGCTGTGGAATATGGCAGAGAAAGAGAGAGTACAAAACACAGTGCCCACATTCTAAGGTCTTAGGAAAGGTTTATATCCCTTAAGTGTGTGTTTAATTAGAAGCCTGCCCTTCAGGCTGAAGATACAGTGATAAGGTAATAGGTCTCTTTCCAGAAAGATTGAGCTCCTGTGTCTGTTGCTTCTTGCTGTGCCCTGGGGGGCAGTAGCTATTGGAGAACACTTGTCCATTGGTTCCAGTCCTATGGGATATTTGCACGGAAGGCCCCCCTGGTCACCAGAGCCAGGAGATGTAGAGTTGTCTCCTGGCTGCAGCTGCAAAAATCAGGATCCCACAGAAGCATAGAATTTCCTTTACGGAAGATATCAGCAAGTGGGAGGGGGTCTTGATTGCATACACCAGGCTTCATTCCTGAGAGCACCTCCATGGGCCCCTGAAGTGTGGCAAACTGGAAGCCTTCTCCTTCGTGGAGAAGCAGTGTGCTGTCTGTGCAGTGCCCTGGGAGTGGTTGTCTGCCAAGAACCATGTATCCAATTGTTACAGTACCATGGGACTCAGGAACACAAGCCTGCCTCCTGGCCTCCGGAGCCAGGAGACCAAGGGATTTCTCCTGGGTGGCAGCTGCAAAAACTGTGTTACCAGTTGTAAAGACCAGGGCACCAGATGTGTGTAGATGCACCCCTCTGGGAGATACTGGTGCTCTGGAGCATGGCAGAGGGGCAATAGAAAGATGATACTCGCCAAAAAAAAAAAAAAAAAAAAAAAAAAAAAAAAAAAAAAAGGCAGGGGAGGAAAAGAAATAGGAAAAAGAGAGAGAGAGAGAGAGAGAAGACACAAGGGAAAGAAAAAAAAAAGATGTCAACTGGCTTTAGCCAGGCATAGAGAGCACAAGATAGCACCTGCCAGTTAGCACATAAAGATGGTGCCTGCAAAAAAGTTAAAAAAAAATTGCACCTGCCAACTCTAGCAAGGCAGAGGGAGAGCAAGCCCATGGTGCCCACCAGCCTCCCTTCCCAAAGATGATCACAACAGGCTTCTTCCCCTTAAACCAAAGCTTTAAAATTAGGAAGTGATTCCTTTCACGTGATTTCTGGGCTCTTTTTCAAGGACAGCTTCTGTGCTGGGCCGTGGGGTGGGTGAATCTGGGCATGAGCCCTTTAAGAGACGTTCCTCATTTCGCCACAACTCTGTGGGTCTCAAGGATGTGAGCTGTGTTGGTTTACAAAGCCAGATGTTTTGGGGGTCATCTTTGAAGGGCTGGTCTTAAAAGCTGGGATACCTGGTGTGGGGCACCACCCTCTTGTTCCTCAGAGAGAAGCTCCAGTTTGTGTGTTCCTTCCCAACTAGGGGTCACAGCCCTAGGATGGGGTTCATAGACAGATTGTGTCTTGTCTCAGTCTTTCCTGCATACTTCTGTGTGGTTTCCTGCTCATTTGTCTGATGTGAAAGGGTCCCTCCACCAGTTTTTAGGTTTTTCCAGAGGAATTGTTTCGTACATAGCTATACATGCAGTGTGTCCATGAGAGGAGGTGAGAACTGAGGGCAGGAAAACAGGAATGTAATGGTCCTGCCAGTTAAAGTGGAGTTTCAATCCTTTCATTCAAACTATTCTAAGCTGTTCCTAAAAATACAATCTTAATGCTTCAAAGATAGACTTTTCCTAAGACCCTCCTTGGCATTCAATCAGAATGTTAGCTTCATCTTAGTGTAGTTCCTTTATTCTTAAATTTTATTAAGATGCCACAACTTGGGGTTCTGGTTCAAGATAGTGATATAGGAAGATTTATATATTTTTTTCTTAACATGTTTTTCTTTTAAACAAACCTATAATAGAAACAAGAAAGCTGGAATGTATAAAATGACTTCTTAATTTTGTAAGCATTGAAAAATATGCTAGATGAACAGTTAACAAAACTTGAAATAATTTGATTACAGGAGATACAAGTTTTTTGTGACTTTCTTTTAGGCACAAAAATGTTCTTTTCAAAAAAGTGCTATTCTCAGGGAAAAAATTTACTGATAATCTAAGGCCCTATTATTAAAATAAGATATATGTGCAAATAGTGATATTTTATATAAATTACAGAATCACAAAATGAGTTAAAATCTCTGATACCTGAAAACAATTTCTTTATCAAATCCTTAAGTCTTTTTTTCTAAGAAGGAAGATTCAGATAATACAATTCTGTGTTTGAACACCATTTTTGAGGAGGTTCTTCCTAATATTTATGTTTAGTGTTTCTTCTGGGGATATAATGTTGAAAAAGTAAAATTTCCAGTATAACATTTAGTATATTTGAGTTCAGACAATGCTATTAAAAAAAGTTAATAACTCTCTGAGAAAGCAAAGTTTCTCATAAAATTAGAACCAAGAATACATAAAGGGAGATATATCATCTTAATAGTAATTGGCATCAACGAGAGAAAGAAAAACAGAGGACAGACTCTTTGAAGGTTCTGACCTTAAAAAGCATAATACTTCCCTGGAAGACAAGAAAGTAACATTAGGGTTTTCTCCCAAGCAAGACTGCACAGGACTAGTTCAGGTAAAGCATCATGCCCTCCCCAAATTACAATATGAAGTTTTGATGTTGAAAGTGTGGATGTAGTGCTATATCCAGGGCCAAAAAAGATGCTCTAAAAGAGGTAATGGGTGGAAATTTGGATGTTGAAAGAGAAAGCATAAAACAAAGTCTTTGCTGTTGTTTTGTTATTTAATAAATTCAAAGTCTGAGCATGTATGTTTTAATTCTGGGGGGTGCTGAAGGCCTTTCCACAGGCCCAGGAGCCCCTCAGTGTAAATAAATCGGAGGCAGCACTTTCATGTTGATTTGCCTCCCAGACTGATTTGAGTTACTGCAAATACAGGTTTACTTCCTTAGCAGGGCTTATGAGTTAAATTGTGTTAAATTGTGGTTGGAGGGATTACAACTTACACCTGTGATTGGCCCACTTTATTTTTTATATTTTATAACAGGTCATCAGTAAAAGGAGAAAAAGAGGGGCTAACAGTCCGTGTTAAACTGATTCCCCCTATACTAGTTTCATATACCTTTCAGTCTAATAAAGTGCCTTAAATGTTTTAACTACAAGGTCACATCTTAGACTTGGATGACATCCACAGTGATGCCACTAAGTAACTGTTTTAATTTTAACTTGAACAGTTATGGTAACTGTGAATTTATTATCTCTCAAGCAGACATCCTGTATTTGTGGGGTCTGAATATTACACAGATCTTCTTCATTAACATAAAGTTTAATCTTATCTCGCCGTAGCTTTCATCCTTAGTCTTAATTTCAATCTCTATGGCCAAATAAAAGTCTAATTTCTCTGGAGACAGCTGTCTCATTACTTTGAGTGTATTCACCTGATTAAGATCCCTCCAAGCAATCAATTCTACTAAGACAGTGTTTTTATTTTTCTCCCATTCTGCTTGCTACCACCTAGCATATGTCGTTTGATCAACATAGGGTATTTTAGGGAGCTAGCACCCCTGCTATTTTATATATTCATGTATATATTTTATCTGTATATGTGATATTGTGATTTATAATACATAAATATATAATTTGTTCTTCCTTCATGGTTCTGGGCTCACAGCTCCCAAAACCCTTGGAATTTCCTGAGCAATAAGAGCAGTGGGTGCATTTTTCTGTCATAATATTTGGTCTCTTGTCCTCAGTTCCTAAAATCACTTCAGAGCCATGAAGGTGAAATGCATGTGTTGTTATTCATAACAAGCCCTGTTCCACCACAACTGGGTTTATGCTAGTGAGCTGACTTTCCGAAAGGACCAAGGGATGGGGGCTGGCTGTCAGGGAAAACAACCATGACTAGGTCGAAACTTTCAGACCCTCCTCCTTATTTCCAGGGAGGTGAGAGGGGCTGGAGTTTAAATCAATTAACAAGGGTCAATGATTTAACCAGTCACACCTTTGCAACAAAGCCTCCATAAAACCCTGTGAGGGCTGGGTTCAGAGAGCCTCCAGGATGGTAAAACATACACGTCTCCTGAGGTTGATGGGTCCCAGTTCTAAAAAGGGAAGGACGCTCCTGCACTGGGGACCCTCCCAGACCTTGCCCTGTGCGGCTCTTCATCTGGCTGTCATCTGTAAACGTAAGTAACTGTTTCCTTGAGTTCTCTGAGCCGCTTTAGCAAGTTAATCAAACCTCAGGAGCGGGGCATGGGAACCGCTGACTTACAGAAACACAGAACCACAGGTGACAAATCTGTACTTGCATTTGGCTTCTGAAGTGGGGTGGGGGCATCCTGTGGGACCAAGTGGGATCTGATGCTATCTCCAAGTAGATATTTTCAGAATTGAGTTAAATTGTAGGACACCTAACTGCTGTCACAGAGAATAGCTTGTGCTGTGAGAACTCTCCGCACCCACCCCCAAGACACACACACACACACACACACACACACACACACACACACACACACACACACACACACAGGAATTGGGAACAGAACAATTATATATTTTATTGACAAACTTAATTCCTATATTGAAACTCACAAAATGGAGGCTACCCCCGTGGCCCACAGCACATCACAAATCTCAACCTAAGTCAGCCTGCACTTACGAGAAACACCTGTCAGGGAAACCTAAACATACACCAATTATAGTCCTCCGTTTCAGCTTTAGCTCTCTGACCTTACCCTCAAAAATAGGACCTGCTGGCCTTAGAAGGAAATCCTCCTCTCCAGTCATGTCCTGTTTCCACGGTGCCTTTTCAGCACTCTGTGAAAGTCTCTCTTGCCCAAAATTTCTTGGGAACAATGTTCTACAGCTTATAAGGCACTGGACTCCCCCAATCTATGGATTGTGTTCCTTTGAATAAAGGACATCAAATTCATTACTAAATTATTCAAGTTTTCTCACTTGATAATACTCTTGACCCTGGAATAATGTGGAGGTTAATCCTCGTATAATTTACAATCGGCAGGCCCCCCATATTCCCGGTTCTTCCACATATGAGGGTTCAACCAACCACAGACCTTGTAGTACTGTAGTGTTTACTTTTGAAAAATATCTCCAAATGGGACCCAAGCAGTTCCAACCCTCATTGTTCCAGGATCAACTGTATATATAATGCATTATAGTATATATTATAGATAATATTATTACTGTTGCCTAAGTTTTTCTGGTTGTTTTGTTTCATTTTGTGGGGTTTTGGAGGGGGCAATTGATTGACTAATTTAATAGATTAACTTTTCAGCAGCCACATATGGTTGATATATATTCAATATTCTTAGTTTTTTTCTTCCTAATTTTTTCTCTCTTCCATTGTTTCAAAAGGTGCCTATGTTTTTCCTTAATTCCACAAATATCATATTGTCACTTGAACTAAACCATCAGTCCTTTTAGACAAAGACTGTTATATCCTTTCATTTCTTGATCTGTGTTCTTGGAGTCTCTAAGGCTCATTCCACCTTTAGCTTTCTCTCATTCTGAAAATGTGTAGGACTTCTATGTTCTCTATCACACTAGGAAAATAGTAAATAAACAAGGCTGTTTATTTAAACTTTAAATAAAGTTGCTGTTCAATTAAACTTTATTCTGAGTTGATATGACTAATAACTATAAATATAGGAAACAGAGGCTACTTTATCTCTTTCTTCTAAGATTAAAGGCATCTTTTCCCAGTCATCTTTTAGGGGAAATAATTATGTTTCATTTGATCTAAATTCTAGTCTGCTGGTAGTATTTTTATTGGTCAAATGAGAATATGTAACAAAAAATACAGTGTCACTAGTGCTAAGTATGCTAACCTCACAATTAGTTCTTATTTTCTTACTGGCAAAAACCAACACATAATACCGTTTGATGAATAATATTAACAGTACAAAAATTAGCTAGTTAAATGAATTATTTAAAGCAATGGAAGTCAAGGTGAGATGGGTTAACAAAGACAGGATGGTGTAATGTTAACACATAGAGGAAATTTAGATAATATACAGTTATTAATAAAAGTTGTGCTCCTACAATGTACTTGGAGTGCGCTAAGTGATTTTAAGGTGTTATTGTCATGTAACATACTATCTCAGAACAGTGACTTAAAGCAATAAGCACTTATTTGGCTCATGAGTTGGCAGGTCAGTGGGGCAGTTTTTTAGCTCTGAGCCAGGCTCAGTTGATCTTAGCTGGGCTTCTTGTGTATCTGCAGTAAATAAGTAGAGGGCCATGGGTCTACAATTATAAGCAGGCTAGCCTGGGTTTATTCACATGGTAGTGGTAAATTTCCAAGAAAGTGAGTGTATACTCTGAAAATTCTTGAGTCCTGGTCATAGAACTGGCTCACTGTTGCTTCTATTACATTCTATTAGCCAAAACATGTCACCAGAAGAAGAATAGAAAATTCATCCTCATCTTTTAATTCAATGCTTCATAAGAACCTATAAGTCCCTTTAAATAGAGATACCTGTACGAGATCTATGAGGCTTAGAATTTGTAAAATCATTAATACTGTGTATCTTAAGCTGACGTTTTCTCAACGGATACTGTGTGGTTGTAGAATTCCACAAATAAAATTTAGAAGGAAAATATTCTAAGCCATTCATTACACAGCCACATTATTAAAACACTGCTGATTTACTAAATCAGCATTTTAAAATACCAATCCAAAATCCAAATTCTCTTACATTAGTCATAAAAATTTCTTCAAATGTAAATTTTTAAATAAAATAATTATAATCAGTTTTATTGACATTTGATAGCTTTGACTTTAATGACAAAGAAATTTGTCTAAACACTCAGCTTTTGTCCTGTTAATAATCTTTTATTAATAGATGTTTTTGTTTCCTTTCCTTAGTTTAGTATTTTGCACATATACTTTGTTAAATATTTAACTGCAACGTAGTACTTGTAAATAAGACAATTTTGAAAACTGAATATATGAATCTGTATACAAATTAAGAAAGAAAATAAGGGTTATAGGTATTGAGTTAATTTTGTTAGAAAAATGACTTCAAATTTTTGTAAGTTGAGCTCTAAACTTTTCTTTCTAGATTTTTCTCATATTTAGACCTTAAGTTTAATTTCGAGGGTATTAATTCACATTAGAAAATCATGAGTGTAGCACACGTTACTACTCCAAGTAACTACATGATATGATTTATTATGCAAGCATTTCTGTCCTCCTCTTGTGTTCTCTAAGTTTCCTTAGAATGTCCAGTAAGTTTTCGTGTTGAATATGACTGAACACAAGCATCCATGGTCAAAATGAGGGGAACTTGGATACCACGGTTTTAAAGAAAGCTAAAATAAACTCCGGTTTCTGAAGTACACATCAATTCTCCAAACAGCTAATATCCCGGATAGTTTTTTTTTTTTTTTAATGTAAATGCTTTTAGGCAACAAAGAAAGGAATTTTTTTTCCCCCAAAGTATAAGTAGGTAGCCAGATAATTAAGTAGAGCCCTTACGTTGGCTTTGTATATTGAGGGCATTTGCCAAAGTGAACTTAAAATTTAGTCTTTCACCACCCCACAGGAATTGGGATCCAGGAGGAAAAACCCAGGGTCCGTGTAATGTAGGGAGTCTAGTAGGAAAGTCTCTCCTCAAAAAATAGGTTTCAAGTCTGTACCCTCAATTGAAGAGTAAGTAAGAAATAAACCTGGCCCACCCCAGCCAGGGGACATCAAGGAGTCCAAGTATTTTGATCATGGAGAGGCAACAACCCAACAGGATCACCACTGATGAATGGAAAACACACATGGTCCATCCCCACCTCGGATGTATAGTCTGCAGTCATCTCATCTGGCTGGCCCCCAAACTCACGAAGATTAGAATTTAATTTAGAGCTATGGCAGAGAAAGCATTCCTTTCAGGGTACAATGTTCTTTCAGACAATAGTGTACTGTTGAACTGCTTAGAGGGAAACTCTCCAGTCATCTTGTATGATTAGAATCCTGGTTCTGTTTTCCCTCTACCTATGTGATTTAGGCTAAATTATTTAATCTCCTTTTTGCTTTGTCTTTTTTATTTGCAAAATAAGAATTAAGTGAGTTATTTTTGGAAGTCCTTAGATAATTATTTGATGCGTGTAAAAATACAGCTTACCTGCTACTTCAAAATATTAGTGCATCTATGTTACAAATAATACATGCCATCATGGAATTAATAGCATTACAATTGGGAAAATAAAGACTTTGATGATAGAAACTTCAGTTCCAGACCAGTTAACTTGGTAAATTAGATTTTTAAAAAATCAAGCATAAAAATTTGTGACTATCTTCTGTCTGATCAAGTATTTGAGACATGTATCTGATATTATTCTAAGGCCTTTAACTTCACTATTGACTGGGATAGTTATATCATTTGTATTAAGGGACTTAGATCACATTTAGTTGATGAACAGACTAGTAATGTCAGGAACAATGGATTTAAATAGTTTTGAAAGGTAAAAAAAAATTTAAAGCCTAGAGGAAAATGTTAAAAAGCAAATAGAATATTGTGCCAATGAGGGGAAAAAATATTTTTAATGTTGTTTGATCAAAATCTTTATAGAATCAGCAGTGAAACAAAAGTGTATATATGCATAATGATGGTACAATTAACAATTTAAATATTGAATTTAGTACTACCAGGAAGCAATTAATAGCTTAGCTCAGAAGCAACAATAGAAGATAAAAAGTTGTGAAAATGGAAAAATCCAGGTGATTTACTAGGATACAGTTGCATATATATGTATAAGTTAAATGAGAATCTAAAGTACAGTGTGAATTATATATTGTTACACAATTAAATGTTAAGAAACATTTCAAAGTCACTGTTGTGAATAATCCTTAAAGAGTATGTAAGTAGTAACATTAGAAATATAATGATCAGTTCTTGAGAATAGTTTAGAGACAGTAGCATTTCCATTTAAAAAGAGAAGTACTTGTGAGTGTTGCTTTCAAAACTCCTACAATTCACCAAATCATTGTGTAAAAGGTAGTTAGATGTGTGACAATGTGTGAGAAGCTGAATTATATCATACTAATTAAATAAACAAGCCTCTCAGTTCTAAAGGGCATTAATTTTATTCTAAAGTGAGGGTGATAGAATAACAATTTCCTATGTGGTTACAACTATAGCAAAATACTATAAGGTTGCTCAAAATATACTTGAGTTGCTTAATGCTGTTCTTTCAAGTGCAGTTTACAATATCAAACTGCTTTTAGAACATGTAAATTAGAGATTTAAATTCTTGATTCTAAATTAATGGACTTTAGAGTGTATTGAAACTGTCTTGAGCTCATTGAAAAGAATTCTGATCACTTTCTATTTTAACAGCAAAATAAGTATAAGCTACTTGGAAAATGCCAAATGTTATTTGCAATTAAATTAAATTTTGACAAAAATACATTTATACTATGATATATAATTCACAGGAAATGTAACAGCTTCATAAATACTGATATAATGGCATATCTTTGCTGACAGCTTAGCCTTCGGTTAGAAAAAAGAAATTATTCTTATTGCAAAAAATCAGGAAAATTTCATTCTTACCCTAAGTCATCTTTTTTTCTTTATAATAATAGCAGTATTATTGAAGGAGACAGAATGTGTACACACACCATTATGTCATCAATCAGAACAACTGCTGTTTTCCTAACTTGAACTTTCAGAATGTCAAAGTTATTTCAAATTCAATTACAAACAGCATAGAGTTAGACTCCAGTGGCGTTCATTTTCACAAAGATTTTTTTGGGTGAAGGATGACAGGGGTATAACAACAATGTTATTTTACTTTTTAAAAAATTTACATCGAGAATTTAAGTGTAAATTGGTTAGGAAAAAAATATCCAAATTGAACAACAAAAAAAAAACTGTGTAGGTTAGCTGGACCCTTTCTTGCCCTTTATCATAATATGCCATTTGCTCTTCTATAGAAGTAGATATAGAATATATATGTATATAAATATATACTCATTTATATATATAAATAAATTACTATGCTATGTATCAGAAATGAACATAATGTTGTAAATCGACTATACTTCAAAATAATTTAAATGTGGATGGGAGAAGCATTTTATATATTTATTTATTTATATTTACATGTATATTTGTACATAAATTTTATATATATTGTTATATACACATTTTATAATCAAATAGACAAAAAAGTTTAGAGATATGGGAAAGGTTTGGCCTCTTTACAATGCAGCAATATGGAATTCAAATGACAGAACCAGCTTGGAAAATGACATGGACTGCAGAACAAGAAAATTTTTTAACATTAGAAGTCTAATGCTCTCCAAAGAAAAGAAGATGTAGAGAGGCAGAGATAGTAGTCGAAAGTAAGAATTAAGTGAAGTGTTTCCTATGAATAAATTGATCAGCCAGAAACTGGCCATGATTATAGGAGAGATCTGAACTTTGGGATCATTCCTAAGAGTAGGAAAAGAGAACAAATCCACATGGCCTTGATGGAGGAAGAGGGCAGAAAGTTAGAAGCTCAGGGTGCTGGGGAAGTTTCTTGGGTTGAAAAGTGGACCATAAATCTCAGTTTAATAGAGCTGGAGTAAACAGTGCAAAGTGTTTTGGGTGTTCACAGCAATGAGCTAAAAACTCAAGGGAAGCCATACATAAATGACCACAGGCATCTTTTGAGTTATCCTGAAGTTCTACCCACGTAAACCAGGCATAACACATAGATTCTCTCTCACACACACACACACACACACTCTTTAATAATGTGTTTAAGTAGAGGAAATGTGAATAATTGGTTTAGACGCTATTGCGTATGTGGAAAACTTTGTCTTACCTAATCTCTAGCTAATAATCTCAAAGAGAAAAACAGTGCTGCAGTGATAGAAGCGGCAGCTACTTGATGTGCATACAGAGTGTTCAGAGGAAATGACCTGTATCGTAACAGAAGCCTTGCAACCCCATCAACGTTCAAAAATGATAAGTTCAGAACAGAAAGTCATAGTATTATCTCTTTAAGACGAGAGATGTAAGCAACATATATTTAACAGTATTTTTGCAGTTTGAAAAGTGAATTTTAAATTAATATATGTTTACAAGTAAGTCAGGTTTAAATATTTTCATTCTTGGAAATTCTCAAGTATATTTTAATTTTTTTATAATGACAGTAGTAATCTTTCTTTGGTCATATTTAATATCATCAAATTCATTATTTTGCTATTTACTCTTGGGTTGGGCCTGAGATGATAATTTTTTGCTTTTTGACTGAGAAACTTTAAATCCAGGCATGCCATTATTTTTTATACCTTATTGAACTTGATTTATTTTGTGAATACATGCTTATGGAGGACTTTCAGCTTAGACATAGATAATTGATATGGGTACTATTTTTTCTTTGAAAAGTATTAAGGTATAATCACTAACACTGAGGTCTGAGGCTTAATCAGAGATGTTAAGTAAACGGTACATTTGCTGTCTTCCATTTCTCCCTTCTCTGGTGGAATCTGCAGTAGGGCAGAGAAAGTGGGGCCCATTGCACAGCTGAGCTATATGGACAGGTCTGGGGCAGTCCTGGAACATGGAGTAGAGAGGAGTGGTGTGATGTCTTCCTGGAAGTAGACCAGGGAAGGCTGCCTACCCGGAGGACAGTGGTCCTGGCTACACGTTAAAATCCTCTGGATTCTCTGTTGAAATACCAGTGTTATGTTTCCCATACATTGACATTCTGATTTAGTTTTTCTGATGGTAAAGAATACAATTAAATCAGTCTTGAACAGTAGGGTGGGGGTTGGTGTTTTTTTATTGCTTTCTGGATGATTCTAATGATCAATCAATGTTGAGAACCATGACTCTGGGAGAAGCCCTGCAGTTGGCCACATTTGGCAAGAAAGGAATGATGGCATGGCAGTGGTGTGAAGTGACTGTCTCATTAGCTCCTCGCCTCCCAAATCCAGTGTGCAGGGATCCAGATGTTTCTATGCGCCCTGGTGATGGGACTTCTGTTTCACAGAGGTCATTCAGAGGATCTGCTCAGGCAGAATCCTGATGCCCATAAGCAGTGGTATGGCAAGAGATGAGTAATAGACACCATTAAATATCAAAGACATGAGGAGAAGGATCATAGTTTGGAGGACCTAGTTCAGGGGACACACCTCTGCTACTCAGAACCAGAGAATGACACATGTGGACCTCGCCACCCAGTGCACATAATGCCCAGTGTCCATAGACTTAGACACTTTGATACTCAGACGCAACTTGGTTCTATAATGGAGTTTAATATGAGTGTTTGCATTTGTATTGGAAATCATCAGTCCTTTAACAGGGAGCATTAAAACCTGGAAATGCTGAGATTCATAAATTTAAAGCTTATCTGATTACAGCCCTTTCTTTCACTAGGTAGGGGACTCAGAAGACAGATTAGAAAGAAATAGCTGTATTTTTATTGTGTTACATGTATAACATGATTTCACACATCCATATTCCCAAAAGAGAATTATACATTTCTTTTTAATCTTGGAGTTGAGATGGTTTTTGTTGATAAAACTGAATATAAAGATTGCTGAATTTGGAATACTGGCAACTGAAAAAAATTATTTTGGGCACAGAAAGCAGATCCTAGCTCTGCCATTTGCTAGCTATGGGATGTCAGTTTTATCAGCCCTAGTTTCTGCGTTTGTAAAGTATGAATGAGTATATATATTTTCCAAATTCTTTTCAAAATGTACTAACACATGCTGAAAATACATTATTATAAACAGAAATAGTATGAGCATGTTTAAGTTATGTCATAGGAAATGTTGCTTCCTCTCGCCAAAGAATAGGAAATGAAATCTACCATATATGGTAGTCAGTAAATTTTTAGAACTTGCTTTATTTCAATTCAGTCCAATTATAAGCCTCAAACATGACTTATTATACTAACTATATAAAAATCTGAAAGATATTTTTATATTTGATTAATCTCTCCTGTTAGCTCCTGTGCATAGCCATATACTCTCTCCCTCTTATAATCTATTTTCAAGAAATATGAGAAACTTCAAGAGTAAGGGTAGAATCAATTCACAGTATTATTTGCTTCATCTCTTCTATGGATGTGTATATTTAGAAAGATAAAAATAAAGATAAGGCAGGTTTTGGTTATTAAAAAAGACTGAGTTTTTTGTGATGTATGAGTTGATCATTTCTGTTAGATATTAAATAATATTTCTTTAGACCTTGATCAATATGTGTCATAAGGGCTTTGAATTTTAAAGCGAAGCATTTGCTATCAATTTAAGGGAGAATAAAAGAGGAACACTCCATAGAGAATTTGTTTAGGCAAATAATGTTATGAATATATCAAACATGCAATTCCAGAAAGCAATTTCTTTGTTTTAGCTCACCATGACTTACCTACTCTTCCTTGATGGCAGTAATGTTGGTGGGCTCAGCACTGCTGTCAATTAAAATCCATGCAGGTACAGAAAGAGGGAGGTGGAAGCTAATAGAATTGACAGAATTATTGGCCCTATTTCAGTCCACAATAAACATGGAGATCTTTACTTTCAGGCATTCAGCCTTTTCTTTTCATTTCTTGTGTCATTTATTAAATGAAACTGTCTTTCCTTTAAAAGGCAAAGGGAAAGTTCGAGCATCATTCACACATCTGCTTTGTTGGTTAGTGACATATTGTTTTGCTGTGCACAAGAACCGGGTGTCATGTATGGAATCAGAACTGGAAATTTTCATCTTTAGTGCCAGAAAATTTTAGGAAGAGGGGGAAGTTAAAAGGAAACTTACTTCCATCATCTGTTTGAAGTATTAACTTACCCTCCCAGATAAAGAAACTAATCCACTTCATTAATTGGCTTCTAAACAAATGTGTATTATGATCTGCATATTGAACTGAAACTAATGCACTGACAAAATTCTGATCATGCATCTTTCACTTGAGGCTTAAAATTGGCAGGAAGGCTTTTCAGTGAGATAGAGAATAACTTCTAGAGGGCAAGGTAAACTTTAAATGAGAGCAGAATAAAGCAAGGCAAGGTTTATTATTTCTTCATGGTAGAAAGTTGATTGTGAATATGAGGATTTCATTACTCTTAAACTTTTATTCTGAAATAGAACTTGCAAATTGCTCATTTCTATACATCAATAACCATAATGTTTGCTATCTGTAGATGTGATATTATATTAGCTCACACATAAATCAATAATTTTAACATTCATTAATCTTTGTTTACAAAAGTGGAGTGAATTCAGTGTGTTTCATTAAGGATTTATTTTTTCAGAGAGAACATTAGGTAAAGGCTTAACAGATGTAGAAACAAAAGAAAGTTTCATGATTACAATTATTATGTTTTTAATACATTTGTAGATATATTGCCCACATTTACCAAAAGAGTACGTCATGTAAATTATTACAGAATCGAAGATATTAGAACAAAACAAAGATATTAGAGGAGGCTCTTGGATATGATCCCATATAATCTCATTTAACCAACAAGTAATTATAGAAAGGCAGAGTGACTTCACTGATGTTACAGAACTTATCAGTGACAGCATTTCATTTACATCTTTTTTTTTCCTCGCTATTGATCATGATCTGGATTTGGTGCTTGAAAAGCTAAAATCCAAGTAATTACTGCTGGTGATTGAAGAATTCTATTTGGGTGAATGGAGCGAGCTAGACTGATATCATTATCCAACAATTTACAGTTCTTTAAACTGCTGGTTAACCTATGTGTCTTTGAAACTAAGCATTCAAAGCCTTTTAATTGCAGAGAAACTCTTGATATAAAAATCAGCTACTGATATGTAGGCAAATTCGTTCCCTTTTGCATACATGCTGTAAGTATCCTTCCCTTCAGTCTCCTCCCCTCTTCCCCAGTCCTGATTCCCAACAGCCATCACTGATACCATGAAATCTCTTCCTGTAGGGACAGTTATGTCATAAAGCTTGACTCATGAAACTGTTAATGGACCATTAATTTTCCCTTTGTGCTTCTAGTTTCTTCATGCAACAAAAGACTAGCTCCCTTCTGCCTTTAAAAAGGAAAACCAAATCATCTCCCAGTTTACCTCTCTTACAGCCCTGTGAAACATCTATATGTCTTTTGGTTTCATTCATTTGTTTGTTATGTCAGTTATATATTTTTGAAAATGGTAAAGAAATAGGATACTGATATCACCAAGGTCTTTGAAAGTCTCTCTGTACATGTTCACAATCAGATCCCACTCTTTTTAATCCAAGGATAATCTGATTTGAATATTGTTATCATCCCTTTGCTTTACTTTATTGTTTACTACATGTGTATTTATTAGTAAAACACATACTGTTAATTTTGCTAGTTTGGGGACTTTATGTAAGTAACATCATACATATAGTATTCCTTTGAGACTTACATGATCAATCAACATCATATTTTTGAGATGCAGTTATAATAATGTGTAGGATGTAGTCTATACATTTTTACTGTTACACAGTATTCTATTTATGGGTACACTACTATTCATTCTTCTCCTTTCAAAATACATCTCAGTCGTTTCTAGTTTCTTGTTATTACAAGCACTATTATTGTGGTCATTCTTGTACAGGTCTTTGGTTAACGAACAAGGGTTTCTCTAGATTATATACTTGATGTGGATTTGCTGGATCGGGGTGTGATCTTATTGAGTTTTACTAGGTAACATGAAATTGTTTTCCAAAGGGACTGTATCAAGGTTCTCTTTCATCTGCAATGAATGAGTTTCTGGTGCTCTGGATCCTGGACTAATCTTGTCATTGTCTAACCTTTAGTTTTGCCAGCCTGGTGGGTTTGTAATGATTTCTTACTGTTTTCAATGGCATTGCCGTAAATTCTAAAGATACTGATTATTTTATACTTATTGACCATTCACATTTTCTCTTCTTGGAAAATCCATGTTATTTTATAATTTACCTCTTCTACTGCTTTATTTCCCATAGGTTTGCATGAGTTATTTATTTGCTATACAAATTGTTTGACATATATGTAGCAAATATATTTTTCTTATTTTTGCCCTAATTAGCAGCACTTAAAGGAACAATCACTTTTAAAAAATGCTTATTCTTATATGAGTGAAGCATTCTTAAATATGCATTAACTTAAAAAAATTTATATGCATATGAAAATCAGGGTGACTTAGAAAGGAAATAAACGTTCTCTACAGGAAAGTCTGTATTGATATCTTAGGGCCAGCTTGAAACTGTTAATATGAAAATGTTTTATTTTGATGATATTAAAAAAATTTACTTTTACTATGCTAAATGCTTTATGTATCTTACATATTTAAATAATAAACAGTCCCTGCAAATATATATCCAAGAAACTTGTAGCCAAATTTACCCTATGAAAATAGTAATAGATATCCACCTGCTCCTTAATGCCCCCTTTAAGGGAGAATTTCGGCCGTATCCTGTCTATTTTTCTGATGAAAGCAAATATGGTGGAAGAGTGAGGGAATCTTTGGTTATTGGAAAAGAAGATCTCCAGGTTTGCACCAATCCCTTTTTGGGTGAATTTAGCTTTTACCTATTTTCATTGCTGTGCAGGATTTTTCTCTACGCCTATCAACTCCCCACTTCCAACACAGGTATACATACTGAACATTTTTTTCTATTATTCAAATATAGAACTTTTATTGATTGTAAACCCATTTTTTTCTCTCTTTTTGAGAGAAACTTTTATGGTTTTGAGAGGATAGGAGCTGACCATCACTTTATTTTTATTTTGTAACTGAAACTTTTTGTGCAGAGATGAAAATGCTGATTCTTACTGTTTTGTGCTGAAAAAAAAAAATAAAGGTACATAGCTGTCAGAGGGCAGTGATTTTCCATCAGCAATAGGCTTGAGGAGATTCAAACTTGTGACCTGAGGGTGATAAACTTGAGTTGCCTTCACCCAGTAGCAATCCCAAGTTTATTTCTTTATCATTTGATTGTCTTAAACTGAGTTAGAAACAGTCTATCATTTTTAGGTCAAAATGTATCTTTCTTTGTAACCTTTAAACCAAGTAAACATATTTTGAAAAATGATCTCCTTTTATAAATGAAACCTTTTATCAGTCAGATTTTAGCATATTTAGGGAATGATATTCATCATCATCCCTATAAATTATACATTTGGGAAAAATATTTGCTTTGTGAAAACATGGGAAAATAAATAGCATAAAGATTTAATTCTGTGAGTCAGGTATGCAATGTACAGTGCTTTGGTTAGAGCATCACTTCTTGAATAACCTAGACCTTATACAAATTTTGGCTCCCCACATATCACTTTGATGATTTTCAGACATTAATTTCTCTGAGCCTTATTCCTAATGGGGTTAATATAGAACATTGTCATTCAGTGTGTTTAATCGTTAAACAGACACTGCACATGAACCAGAAGCTCTGACAGCAAGAAGACTTCCACATTCGGTATCAGCAGAGGGTTATAGTTAATGATTGGACAGTTGAAAAATTAGGAACAACTTAAGTGTCTCTCAGTAAGGGAATGTATACCTAAAATATCAATTACTTATGCTATGGACTGCTATCTGACAGATAAAATGGAAGACATTATTTTGCATTAACACCAGAGATGGAAAAATATAATCTTAGATAGAAAAGCAGGTTAATCAGAGTAGACACACAGAAACATGCACACAGCAATTCTGTATGTACTATTTCTGAATATGGTTATATCTGGGAAAAATATAAATCAGGAATTGGAAAGATACATGTTAAACTCATGGTAGTTTTCTCAGGGATATTAATGAAGAAATAGAACTGGAGTTGAGTGCAAATGCATCTCAATTTTTTATGTAACTTTTTTTTGCTTAAAAAGTTTGAAACAAAAACATACATATATGTAATACAAATATACATACATACATATATACACTAAATCTGTGTGTATATATACATATGTATATACATATGTATATATATAAAGAAATAAAATCCGTAGGACAAAATAAGAGACTTTGAGGTTAAAATCTAAAAATAATCCTTAAGGAAAAGTAATCCTCTCTTCTCTTTTCCTCTCCTTCCCTCATTTCTCTTCTCTTCTTACTGTTTTACATTTTGTATTTCATAATTTTCCTTTTCAAAGAGATGGTATGTTATTCTGTTTCCACGCATATATTCTTCTGAGTTTTTACTTTTTAACTTTTGTATAATTTTTTCTCATTTGAATTTATCACAATTTATATACACCTCCCCTTAGTAATAAAGTTTCACTCTGTGTACAGTGCTGCACCTGCTAAGCTTGCCCATAGCTCCCGGGGGCCAAGTTAGACGTAGAAGAGCTTGAACAGTTTCTCCATGCTGCTAGAAATGGCTCCAAAGTGGTTGCACCTATCTACTCTCCCACCAGTGGGGTGTGAGAGCTCCTGTTTCCTCGTGTCCTCACCAACACTAGGTGTTCTCAGTATCTTCATTTGACCACAGTGATGTTGAGAAATTACATATATCTTGTTTTTATTTGCATTTCTTTAATTAACAGTGTCTGATCCTATATCAGTTTCTTATGTTTATTCACCACTTAGTTTTCTTCTGT
Organism: Camelus ferus; assembly: GCF_009834535.1. Taxonomy (NCBI): domain Eukaryota; kingdom Metazoa; phylum Chordata; class Mammalia; order Artiodactyla; family Camelidae; genus Camelus; species Camelus ferus. The sequence goes on along the minus strand of NC_045696.1, from coordinate 87,525,489 downwards.
AATTTGCACTTTAATGTTCTTTCTCCATTTTTATTTTGAGTTAATTGTATTTTTCAAATTGGTTTTGAATGTTACTTATAATGCATTTTAGAAATTCATACTTCTTCTGTTACATATTGCAAATACTTTCCATCTGCCTTCTCTTTTTCAGAACTTTGAGGTTTTTAACATTGTCACACCAATTTTTTAAAATAATTTAATTAGGTGAATAAATTTATTAATATTTTTCTTTAAGATTTGTAACTTATTTGCCTTTCTCTCAAAATAATTTTGTACCTTTAGATCATAAATCCATTTTTATACTTAATTCAGAAGTTAAAATTTTGGTTTTTACATTTGGCTTATCAATTATTATATATTTGTTGATACATATCTAATATTTTTCCATTAGAAAGTCTATTTTAGTAGTGCAGTAAATTAGTAATTCTTTTGCACTATTATGGATGAGTTTGTACTTCAACATCTACCCCTTCACATGTATAATTGTATCTTATTTGAGACTCTATTGGATTCCAGAGATCTGTTTGCTTAAACATTCACTGATATCCCACTCTTAATTACCATATTTTCTATTTAAGTATTGATTTATCAGAGCCAGATCTACTCATTATTCTTCTGTTTCAATTTGGTGACCCTTGGAAAATGAATTTAGACTATTTCATGAATTTAGACTCAATCTCCTAGTTCTTCAAAGAATTTATAGATGATTTTAGGGGGCATCAGCATGTTTCTAATATTTAATAATACATTACTGTGGTCACATCTCCTTTTATGTTCATTAATAACATACAATTTTCTTAATAAACTTCTTTTAAAAATGTATTACCAAGTACCTTTAAATTATTACTGTTCTTTTTGCATAATTTTCTGTTATACTTTTTAATTGTTATTGCTGATGTAATAATAATCAGGAACACCACTGATTTCTATGTAGATCGTCTATACTACAAACTTGTTTAATTGCTTCTAATTGCTTGTGTATGGATTTTTTTTTCCTTTTTGTCTTTAGAGCTTCTATTTATTTTTCTTGGCTAAGAAATACAGCACATATAAAACAGAGCTGGTGATTGTGGATAACTTTGTCTTGTGTTTAATTGAAAGAGGAGTCTTCTAAAGTTTTGTATTTACTATGAAGTTGATATTTTAGGAAAATATCTTTTATCATGTTAAGAAAATGTCCATCTATTCCTACTTTGATATACATTGCTTTTCAATCAGAAATGGTTGTAGATTTTTAAAATTAATTTTAGCATACTTATTATACAGGTTTCTGTCTTAATGTCCTAATTTGGGTAATTACTGCGTTGATAAATTTTATGATGCTGGTGAAACTTTATACATCAATGAGATATGATGTATTTAATTGTTTATTTATGGCTTGATGTAATTTGTTAATATTTTACTTAAGATTTCCACAGCTTTATTTATAAACCATTAAGTAGTCTGTAATTTTGTTTTCCTGTAATGCCTTTGGTGTAAAGGCTTTTCCAGTCTTGAAAAATGAGTTAAGTAGACTTCTCTTTCTTTCTTCTGAAACCATTAGTATGTGAAAAGGATTTTCACTCTTGGGATGGATTTGTGGTAGTAAAACATGAAACACCTGGTCCCTAGTGTCTTTTTGAAGGGAAATTTTTCAACACAGGATTTAATTGCTTTAATAGAAATTGTCTATTCATATTTTCTATTTTTTGTATTAATTTTATATTTTGAACATTAACAGTTTTGGCCAAAACATTCTTTCTTTTCTGTTTTAAAATGTAAGGGGAGATTTTATTCACTATATTTTGTTTACGTATTTTTTTCATCTATATTTCATTTTCAGCCATATCCCTCATATTCCTGTTAATATTTTTTGTGTGTCTTATTTCTGTATAGCAAGATGCTTGTCTATTGCAATAATTTTTTAAAAATAACTGCACTAGTGTTTTCTGGTAATCTCTGCTGTACTTTTGCTTTATGTTTTGTTCATTTTTTAATTGCATTAATCATTCACTTTTGAGGGAACTTTTAATTTTCATCTTAATTATTTTCTTAAAATTTTATCTTGACACCTGCAAATAAGTCTTTGTCTGCTCTTTGACTATTGGTCTTGAAACATATGGTAGAAACACTTTTATCCAAATTGATCAAAACTATTAGTGGTCAATTAAATTTTTCTTTAAGTGGCCAGCCACAGAAAACAATTCAAACATACCTAAAACATTTTAATTTGAATGAGATTAACATTTAAATGAGATAAACTTAATATAAAATAAAATGCTGCCTTCAATCTTTTGAGATAATTTCAAGTCTTTTCCTTGAGTATGGATGTGTTCTTTCTAGCCAACCCATTTTTCTTCATAAACCTATCCCACAATGCACTCCTTAACATTGAAGTTTCAGGGTTTTTTAAGTGGGAAAATAATTGAGATACTTTCAAAGGTATCTAAGTGCAAACTACTTTTATATTTTTATGAATTGTTCCTTTTCCTGATTTTTTTTTAATTACAGTTTTATCATGTATAACATCACAGCTTTTCTTTCCCTTGTGGTAACTCATCTTTGTTTTTTCTAAAGAATTCAACACAGTTTACACCAAAGATACGGTTTTCTATAAGTATTCATATTTCATTTCATTGCATAGTTAAGAACTACCTTGCATAATAATAATGACAAGTTCAGCTGACATAGACAGATTTTGAAACAAACTCACTGACTCTTTGTAATCACGTAGCTGAACTTGTGGCAGAATTGTGCAGATAGGTTATCTGTATAGAAACTGTGTGTTTGTTATGCTATGGACTTTGCTAGTGTGCTTTATAGTGGAACCAGAGAACGATGGTAGTCAATTTGTATCAAAACTCTACAAAAGAGTTGCTTTAACTTGTGCCCAATTTTATCCACTTTCATCTCTGACTTTAATTTTACCCTTTCTTTTCAGTCCGTCTCACTTACATACAAGCATGCTGCTATTTCTTCCATCTTAAAAACAAAACACGATTCTCTTGATCTTGTAATCTACTCAACCGTGCCGATTTTGCCAATATCTTTATATCAGAATTCCACAAAGAAGTTTTAGTTCTTCTCTCAGTCTGTCTCAAACCAATTCTCAGTAGGCATTTGTCTCCACTACTCTTTCAAAGTTGCTGTTATCCAGGACACCAGGGCCCTTAATTTGCTAAACGTGAGAATCTATTCCATTTCATTTTACTTACCAGAAGCATATGACACAGGTGATCACACACATTCCTTTCTGCACTTGGTATCCAGGATACCACATTCTCCTGATTTCCCTCCTACTGAACTGGCTGTTTCTTTTTATTCACTTTCACTGCATCCCTCTCACTTTCCCAAACTCTTAACTTTCAAGGATCACTTGCTACATCTGCATTCACTTCTTTGTTGATCTTTTCTGTTTTTTCTTGGCTTGATGGATCATCTGTATGCTGATGATTCCAAAATGTTCATATCCAATCTTGACCTCTGTATCATCCCAGATCCATGTAGCTAACAATCTGATCAATATTTCTACTTGGAGATCTAAAATATATCTTAAATGTACTGTGCTAATATCAAACCCCTTATCTTCCCCTCCAAACTTCCTCCTCTGGTCATTCTCTCTATCTCAATAAATATCTAATCTGTCCTTTCAGATCCTCGGGTCAAAATCCAACCACTTCTCCCTATCTGAGTCCAGGAAGTTCTGAAGCACTGTTAGTCCTCTTTTATATCATAACTTACCTCCTTACAGTTTGTGCCTAATACCTTGGGCAGAATGATCTCTTTTTAAACATAGGATGCCTCTCAAGACTCTCCAATGACTTCCCATGCCAAGCAGAGCAAAATCAAACTCTTATGACCTTCAAGCACCCCATGATCTGCCATCCTTGTTTCTATAGCCTTGTCTTTGTGATTTCTTTTCTCTCTGTTGATATCTTCACAATTCCTCCAACTAGACATGGTCCTTTTATAAGATCTTAGCATCAGTTTTTCTTCCAGTCTGGAATATTCCTCCCTATTGCCTTTCAGGTTTTTGTTCAAAAGTCATATTCTCTATGATATCTCCTCTGATTTTCCTATTTAAATTGCATATCCCAATCATCTGCATTATTTTTTCATTAACACTTGTTACTAATTCTATTTCTTTCTCTGTCTGTATATTATTTACATTTTGTCTCAACTCACATATCAGTTTTGGTTGTGATAGTATCACATATTAGGGACTCAGAATATTTCATAAATAAGTAAATGTTGAAAAAGTATAAATTTGTTGGTTTGGTACCGAGTTTTATGTGGAATTAGAAATTTATTTAAATTCAGATAGACGAGAAAAATGCAGCTTATGCTAAAGAAGTAATCACTTCATGTAGAAGTAAAAACTGAAAAACTATAAAATAGCAACTTATTAGAAAACATGTAGAGAAAAGGGCAGTCATGTATTGCTAGTGTGAATATAGAATATTATAGTCTTTATGTAAATCTTATAATATCAGGTAACTTTTTTATTGATGTATAGTTGATTTACAATGTTTCAGGTATATAGCAAAGTGATTCATTTATATATATATTCTTTTTAATATTCCTTTTCATTATAGGTTATTACAAAATATTGAATATAGTTCCCATTTGCTACACAGTAGATCTCTGCTGTTTATCTGTTTTATATACAATAGTATGTATCTGCTAATCCCAGTTCCAATTTATCCCTCCCCCCAGCTTAAACTCCTCACCCAATACACACTTGCTGGACAGTTAAATCAAGATACATGTCATACTTTATGTTAAATTAGCAGTAGTAGTTCAGATTTTTAATATAATATGATTTCTAAGTTTTAATCAAGGATATAAATCTTCAAATTATAATAATTCTGGCAACTTTTGTTCAGATGTTACACAATTTGACTTCTAGATTTTCTTCAACTCTGACATGTTCTGATTTTCTGACACTTTCCAAGACCCTAAACAACAGCTAAACTGATTTAAAAATCAGATTTAATATTATGTGGTAGCCTATATAGATATTTAATAGGATTACTGAGAAAAACATTAAGAAATACTACAGATAACTACTTCAAAGTAACTTTAGATTAAATAGAGAGGAAAATTTCATCAGCATATCCACTTCTAATAAAGACTATAACCAGCGATTCAATATTAATGCCTTTCAATAAAAATGCCAAATTTCTAAAATAAGTTTTTATTAGCATTTTATTCCTCATTGCTATACCAATGAAAACTAATTTCTATAATCAGATCTTCAGCTTTATTTTAAACTCATCTTCGGGAATTGATACCTATTTTGGTTTCTGAATCATGAACCTTCCCTTCTCCCTGAGGCTTAATATTTAATAGGTCAGTTCTTATTAATCTGAAATTCCTAGATATCTAGAATTTCATGAAAGTAGTATTGAAGTTCTGGTATAATATTTCTGAATGTCAAGTGGAATCAACAGAGTTAATGATAAAAGATCTGGGTCAGGTAATCAATTTGACAAATGTTTCTCTTGGTTCTTTTAAGACTACAGTGTGATATCGTCTGTGTATTTTTATTTGCCTCTCTATTTTTGACAAGTATATTTATCTTTAATTAAAATAGTGTAAAAAATTTCTACTTTTCATACACTAGGTGTAAGCTTCAGTTTAGAAAAAATCTCATTCCATATAAAACTTTCTACATATTTTATGTATAATATATAAGTAGATAGGTATATATTTTTTTATCTCATTCTAGTTTTTAGCCTGTTGGTCTGGAGTTTGAAGGATTGTGTTTGATGTTCTGCTTTTCTGAGATTCCTTCTTCAATACCCTAAGTTTAAGCAGAGGATTGTTGTTAACTTCTATTTTAAATGCAGTTCAATATCATGCAGAGGCTGCTAACACATCACTATATCAGAAAAGTTGCATGAAAAAATATCTTAAAAGTGGCTATGATCCAAGGTTCTTTCATTCATGACTTTACCTGAGTTTATTCCTTAAGGAAATATATTTTCTATGAACTTTAAGAATGAAACCAGGTTTGATTTTAATGAAAATGATATCACTTTATAGAATGACATTAAAACAAATTCAGCAAATTTATCATTTATGCCCTTTGTTTTTCTTATTTCTTATCATTAGCTAGGCATCAGGCCTGAAATGAAATACATTCTCATCAGTCTTTCACTGACAGGCTGCTTTTATCAATTGCATGCTGTGCTTGTGTGCAGTAGACCAGTGTGTGTACTTGACACTTTCATCACAAGATACGTCTCCTATTGAAACAGTGTCTAGGTGAGTCACAGAAACTATATACTAGAATTACAGCAAGAGCTCTGATTCTGTGAGTTCACTGTAGAGATAATTGAACAAAGCTTTGTTCACCTTCAAAAGGAAAATTCTATCAACATTTGGGATGGAGGGCAATAAACAACAGCATGAAACTCAGTTTACTTGGCATTCTGATAAGGATGATAAATTAATGCCCTTTTTTCTTTGGAAGAATTAAAACCAAAGTGATAAGAATCCTATATGTAGCAGCTCTTTTTCTAAACAACTTAAAAGATTTTTAATACTGAGTTCCAGTAAGCTTTATTTTATTGATGATCTACTATACACCCGAGACTCTGAAAGATTCTGGGATACAAATAAACTCGCCCCTACCTTCAGAGAGCTCATAGTCAGACATGGTAGATATTTAAATAGATATTAACAATTAATTGCAATAATTTTTTTTCCTGTTTACTGAGAGTTAACATACTATGTATTCTTATAAGCACAGAGGAGAGAATGTTACAAGGTGTTAAGAAGTGATCATGGAAGTTCTCATGAAAGATAAGATTAAAGAGACATCTGAAGAAATCTCTGTAAACACTCACAAGTGTGGTGCCTATACATTCATGAAGTATTTACATCATCCTGTATTTGTGACATCTCTTTCTTCCTCGTCTCCTCCCTCCCTGGTTTTAAGGAGTTGCTCATTCAGTCTGTGAGTTCCGCCACACTGATCTAAAACTTCTGGGTGTCATGTGCTTCTAGAAAGGTCTCTTGAGCACTGTCATTTAATCCTGTCTTTTTGTTGTTTCTGTCATTTTAATCCTGAGGTAGAATGTGACCTGTGTACATCTTGTGCAGGAGTTGCTCTTTAAATCTTGCAAGAGTTCATTTTCAAATATTTAGAAATTTAATAAGCCAGTTTTGGGTGAAATTTACTATGGTGGTAGCACGTATGCTGTACACGTTGGCACATGCTAGAAGTCAACCCTACTATCCTTTCCCACAGCTAGTTTACCAGCATACCACTAGGTGTATGAAGTGGGTCCAAAATTGGTAGCCTAGGCAGACAATAGTTTGGCATCCATTCAAACCAATATGCTTAATTTTTCAACATTAATTTAGTGGAGCCTTTGAGTGGTAGAGTGAGAGAGGGAAGAGTAAGTGTTCTTACCAAGATGGAGCTTCTCCGTATACTATGCAGATTAGTACCGTCCAGACTTTCTTCTTTTGCTAAGAGAGAGAGAGCAATGCTGCTTGCCATTTTGACCCTCTTTAGAGGGCAGTTTAACAAAATCCATGAGATTTAAAGCAAGGTCTCAAATTATTCCTTCTAATCATGTGATTTCCCCTCTGAGCCGAGTTCTGACACATGAATTTGTCTCCATATTATTGCATTTCTACTCCTATACCTACTGTCAGTGGTATTTTATCCCTTCTATAGAGCTGACCACCAGAAGCTGCCAAGCTGGCCTCCAGTTTATTTGTTAGGAGACGCCTGGTGGTGGTCATGTGGCCCGTCTGCTGGAGCTGTGTTGACTGCTGGTGGCCTATTTTAAATGACAAATATTCCAAGATAACCCATAATGTTAGCTGAGACACCTCTTATTTCACTTTCTATGCCTCTTCTTCAGCATTTCAAGATAAAATACAATACACTATTACATATTGTTTATCTGAAATTAAATTTTAACTGGGTGTACTGTATTTTAATTTTCTAAACCTGGCAACTATACGCCTCTCTAAATTTTAGTCTGGCCCCACATAGGGAGCAGAATTTTGGAAAGATTATAAGCTTTTCAGATTTGTAATCAAAGAAAATGGAAGTAGGGGGAAGATGATCTTTTTCAATCTGCTGCTTTGCTGTGGAAAGTTGCAGAGGCTTATAGGCTCACCTCTAAAAGTCCTATTTAAGAATGTGTTTTTGTTATACTTTAAGTATATGGAAAAAGAAAAGTTTAAACTGGAAAACAAACATCTTTCTCAGAAAAAAGTGATACATCATAAATTCACAAAAACAAATAAAAAACAAAAAGGAAAAATAAGAAAAATAAAAGTGTTTTATTTAGAAGGAAAAGTTCTAGGTCATAATGTGTAATTTTAAGTGAATTTTAAGTTAATTTTATACCTTCATGCAATTATTTGATATTCCTATATGTGAGATTTAGAAATTATTCAAAACATCTTCTATCTCAGTGTTTGTAAGGCTTGTTCCATGGAGCTGGTACTTTGCAGTGGTTAAATTGTAGGCTTCAGGCTCGGTCTAACTCAATGTGAATTCTCTCTCCGTTTCTTCCCCTCTATATGCCTTAGTGCATATTGCTTAATTTTCTGAGTTACCTCTAAAGTAGGGGTAACCAAAGCGCCTTAGTCATAGAGTGGTTGTGGGAAGTTTTTGTGAAACACTTAGAATAATGCCTGGTATAAGATATGTACTCCCTACACATCAAATGTGATTATTATCATTATTATTTTTTGATAAAGGAAATAATAGACACCAAACAGGCAACTGAAAAATGTGGAAATGGTTAATAACGAGTTATTTTAAGTGTTTATACTATGTTCAAATACAATGTAGATTTTTCATGGTTAATGTTAGTATTTATGCAGTGAGTCTATGAAATAAACTGAAAAGTCAGTGAAAAGTGTTCCAGTCTACTGCACCTGACAGCCTTTATGCAGCTTATTTTTTGTATGGTTTGGCAATAAACCGATGGAAAGCCAAAAAAGTACACTTTCCATATTAAAATTTTTACTCTTGATTGAGTTAATTGTAAAGTATTATTACTAAGGATATGTTGAGATAGTTTAGTAGCTCAGTATATTTCTCTATCTTTAATGTATTTATAGAAGAAATGGGTAGCAGTCCTTAATATCAATACTTTTGCCTATTCAATACCATCAAATAATAATAATTCAAAAATTTGAATTAAAATTATTCAAAAAATGTTGAATACTATTAAAGCAAAAAATATCAATTGATTTAATAAAATGGAGTCTTTTTAACTGACATTTAAAAATCGCTATTACTTTAGAAGAATGGCCTTACAGAAAGTTAACAAATTGCTTTTGTTCACCATTTTCTGATTTTCAGCTAGGATGCCTTTTCCAGTGGATCTGCTTCCTGCAGAATATATTATTTCTTCTTTTCTATCAGTTCATATTCACAGTAGACAAGCAGATGGAATTTTTTTTCTAACAGAGCACTAGCGCTATAGCGTCTTAAACAATGCTAACAACCACAGGGACATCTTAACATAGACATGAATAATAAGCAAAGTGATATTTTAACATGGGCATATTTATAAAAAGGAATCACTGTTCAAGGTCCCCCTCCCTTACTTTGGTGATCACTGGGACTATCTCTCCATGAGTTATGGGGAAATGACAAATGTAGGCTTGAATTTTTAGTTTAGAAAGTTTTTAAGTGGCCCAGCATAATTTGTTTATTAGCAAATTGTATTTTTTTAAAAGGAAAGAAACAAAAAAGAGAAAAAAAAAAGTCTGATATATCCCAGCCAATAATTAAGTGGATGTGTCAGTCAAAATAAAGTACATTATAGCTTTTAATGAAATACCTTGAGTCAGCCTATAACAGACAATTCTGTTTCTCTGCTGTTTTTCATTCACTATTTTTATTTCTTCTTCCCACATGGCCCTGACCCTCTTTCCTGTCCCAACTCCATTTGCTACAGGTTAAAAGGCTCTGATGAAAATTTTATTTTTAGTAATTTTTTCCCCTCATATTCCATGCCATGGAAAGCATAGTTGGGCCAAATTGATTTTGGTTTCTTAGAATGAAATGCTTCTTACTACCTGGTTGCATTTAGGATTATTTTAATTATCCTGGTTTTAAAATATTATTAGAATATTAATTTTTCCTAGAATTTGTAAAGTCTATTCAATTTTTTTCTTATATATTTATTGCTGTGTTTAGAAGAGTATCTATCACATAGGTTGTACTCAATATATATGCTGAAAGTATTAGTTGAATAAAATTAGGTATTTATGTTTGTGTTCTTAATCCATGAATATTTCCCTCCATTAAGTTCTTAAGGTTTGTTAAGATTTCTTTATAAATAAGGATAATTTATTTCTAGAGAGGAAGATAGTACCATTCTCTGCCCTCAATGTGAATCACCTTCTTTTTAATTTTCATAAATTTGCTTATTTTCTCTGTAGTACAGTGGAGATTATGAAATTTATCTTCTAATAACATTTTTTACTTTTTTATGTCTTGTGAAGTTTTAAACATACATAGAATGACAGCAAATATTATAATAAATCCCCCCCACAACTAGTAGCATTCACCAGCTTTAACTATTATCATCGTGATCCATTTTCTTTTGTTTAGACTGCCAACCAATTATTTTCTCTTGAAGAATGGATTAGTTTGAGGCAAATCCATAAACTTCATCTTATCTGTAAATATTTCACGTGCATTTCTAAAATATAGAAACTTTTTTGAACATAGTCCCAACAACATTGGCACACTTATAATATTAACAGTAATTCCTCAGTATCATTAAATATCCAGCCATTTATCATTTTTCCTCTGATTGTCTAAGAAGTTTTTTCTTTGTCTGGGAAGTTGTTTTTGTTTTGTTTTTGGTTTTTTTTGTTTTTTTTTCTTGCTTCAGTTTGTTTCCATCAGAATCTAAATACCATAATCTAAGAATTACAGTTGGATTTTTTATGGAGATTCAAACGCTTTTGTTGAACAAATATTTTGTTAAATATATCATTCAGTAATTAGCCTTTAGACACTCCAATTTTATGAAAGTTTGATCCTCTTTTTTTGTAAATTTGCAATTTCCTCCTAAATTATTTTATTTTTTCATTTATGTTTTATTTAATTTTTTCTCCTCATCACATTCTTTATTGCTTAAGGAAACATAATATATTGTGTTTATTTTCATTTATGTTTCTTTTTAATTTAACTTTCATTTCTGAAATAATTTTTTCTTTTATTTCTAATTGTTTCCTGAGTCTCATTATGACATTTCTGAGTTTTCTAATTCTAGTTTTTTTTTTTCTCTATTATCTTATATTATTTTCTTAGTGTCTTTTGGCTTATTTTTAAATAGATAGCTTATATTTTTTTACAATGTTTTGAGCATGTTTCTGGCAAACTTTTATTATTTTTAGGGATATATTTTGCTCCATATTCTAACAACAACTTTTTAATAGATTTGACCCAATCTTGTCAGTTGTCCAGTTTTACAAGCAGCTGATTAGCCACACTTTTAGAGGAGGCATGATATTGGATAGTTTTTCTAACTTCACAGCACTTTTTCTTGTATTGTTTCCATGCAATTTTTAAAAGTGTAGTTTACTTTTTGAGAAGTCCTGCCTGTGTCCTCCCACCACCCCTTTAATCTGTACTTTCTTAGCTTCGCTTCTGTATTGTATTATTGCTGCTCAGTTTTGATTCAGTTCCCAGCAGGTGATCTCCATTGTGGGGTTTTGTCATGACGTTTACTGGTGACATTTTAGAATTGTAATATCAGACTGCTTTGGGCCCTTCCTGTGGAATTCTACTGGAAAGCGTGAATCTCTTTCCATTCTCACATTGGTGATCCAGGCAGAGGTACAGTGAGTACCTCTGGGCTCTTCTGGGACTCTCAGATTCAGTCAGGTGTTCCATTGCTTTCTCTTGCATAACTGTGAGCACAACACAGTTTCTTCTGGCTTCAGTGTTTGTCATCATCTGAGTGTATTTTGAAGCTAAGGGGAACCTACATCTGTTTTGATAGATGCTGTGTGTAGAGTTTTGTTTCGCTGTCCTCGTTCCTCCACCTGTGTTTTAAGTGGACAGGTACAGGTGACAGGAAAAAAATGCTGCTGCTATCTTCTCAGAATCCTCCCCCATCGGATTTAACATATAACATGTACTCAGATGTCTATAGTACATTTTTGTGATTTAAGAGAAGAAAGGAATGAGCTGAGGTTTACTATTATATACAATTTTTAAAGTATTATGAAACGTAATACATACAAAGATGTAAAAAATAATAGTTAATATTCTTCTCATCTGAAAAAAATGAATATTGCAACCAAATCATATTATTCTTACTTGTCTTTCGAAAAATAACTGCTATCTTGGCTTTTTTCTCATTCCCAAGCAGTTTTGTCCTTGTAGTTCTATATAAATGATATGGTATTGTTTAAATTTATCTACAAATTGATTTTTAACTTGCTCTTAATTTATATCTAATTTTTATTGCTATAGAATTCCATTTTTTCAAAATACTACAAAATATTTTTCTATTTTCTTGTTGATGTACATAGCTATTTTCTAATTGTTTTACCAAAAGTTTTGACTTTTCACTTTTTTATGTTTATCATTCAGAAGACTTGAATTTTAATGTGATCAATTTTATGTCTTTTTCTTTAATATGTCATTTTAGAATTCAGGATTTCATGAGAAATTCTACCTACCCAGAAATCACAAAAATAATTTTCTGCATGTCTTTTAGAAGTTGTAAAGTTGACTTTTCACATTTAGTTTTCTAATCTGTCTAGAGTTGGTTGTTGCATTGCAGAGGGGATTCTTTTTTTTTTTCTTTTTTATTAACAAGCAATCGTTAAACACCATTTAAATGTCTACCACTAATCTGTAATACCATATCTTTCACAATCCAAGTTTTATATATATTTGCATCTGTTTCTGCACTAGTAAATTAGGTCCATTCATCTATTTGTTTGTGTGCTAGTGTTACAGTGTCATAATTAAAATAGCTTAATAATATCTAAGTGTATAGTAGTTCAAGATGTAAAAACATTTCCTTCACAATTGACTTGGCTGTTATTGACCCTTTGTTAGGTCCTATAAATCTTGGAATTAGCTTGTTAAAGTACATATCCATATTCAGAAATCTTTTGTTATTTGGATTGGAATTTCATTAGGTTAATAATTATAATGTCCTAAAAACTCCTCTCCATATTAAATTATTGATTTTTCTATATATTAACAAGGCATATTCTGAATATATTAAAGTTTGTTCCATATTAAGACTTCTCCAACTTTGTTTTATTAATGTCTGATTATTTTTAGGATATGCAAACTTCCACTAAATTATTTAGCAATTTAAGCTCAGTATCTGTCCATTTCTTTATGGACCCTGTTGTGGGTTAAATCATGTCTCTTAAAGTATATCAAAGTTATAACTTTCAGCACCTGTGAATGTGACCTTTTTTTGGAAATTGGGTCTTTGAAGACATAATCAAGTTAAGATAAGGTCATACAGGTTATGGATGAACCCTAAATCCAATGATCCAATGACTGGTGTCTTTATAAGAGAAAAAGAGTGAGAAAGAGAAGGACACATAGCGAAAGGAGGTAGCACTGTGAAGGAAGTGGCGAAAAACAAGCCAGGAAGTGCCTAGGATTGTTGGCATCCACCAGAAAGCTGTAAAAGGCAAGACAGGATTCTTTCCTGGAGACTTGAGAGGGACCATGACCCAGCTAACACTCTGACTTCAGACTTTGAGCCTCCAGAGTCATGAAAGAATAAATGTCTATTGTTGAAAGACCTACTTTGTGAAGTACCTTGCTATAGCAGCCCTAGGAAACTAATACAGAGTCTGTGTTTTTGAGTGTAGCCTAGGACTTAGTATTATAAAAATGCTATAGTTAATAACAAAATTAGTTTCAATTTGATATTATTATTATATGTGATCAAGGGAGTACATATTATATATGACAAAACGTGAAAGAGCACTGATGATATTTTTATGTGCTCCAAAATTTGCTAAGATCTATCCTAAGTACTCCACTGGGATTACTTGATTTATTAGTCACAGCAACTTTATGAGGCATTAAGTCTTATAATCTCCCTTTTTATAGGTGAAGTGATCATGAGAGAGGGATTTTGTTTTCTCCCTTGACACTGGTAGAATAGCCAAGCCAAGATAAAATTTCAATTCTGATTAACATTAAAGTGAGAATTTTTAAACACCTCAAAATAACTGCCTTTCTTTAGCAAGAAGTCAAAGATCATTAGAAAGTAAAGGGGCATTATTGTTAATCATGCTTAAAGGATTAAATGTTTTATTCAAATAAATATTTTCCTAGAACTCCAGTATTTGAAAGAGGGCAGAAGTTTCTGGAGCTCTGTTTGCTTGTCCTAATTCCCAAGGAAATTCAGTTATTTGCAAAACATAGAATTAAAACAGATACCTTTATGGAGGATAATCTGTAGAAATACTGTATCACTATGCTATACACCTAAAACTAACACAATATTGTAAATCAACTCTACTTCAATTAACAAAACAGACATCTTCATTTTACTATTAAGGAAAATGAGACTTACGGACACAAAGTGAATTGTCCACAATCATTGTATCAGATCCTGACAGAACTTGGATCAGTAGAAGTCCTGCTGAGAAGACCAGCCAATGCTTTTTACAGCATAATTGATACAAACTATCTGGGCTTCATGTTTTTCTTCTCACAGATAAAACAGGAAGCCCAGGTATTTACTAAGCAAACTGTGCAAACTATCCCACAGCTGCAGGCAGTACCATGGACAGCTGTAAGCACATGTGCATTCTGTGAAATAATACAGTTGTTCTGCATTATAAATATTGCCAAGCCATTAAATGCCATTTTAAATAAAGATGGATTACAAAGGTACTCGTTGACAGTGATAGAAAATTCATGTCTTAGCTATGTATAAAACACATAGTCTTCCATGTATTCTTTATTAGACTTGGTAAAATGCAGATTTCTTGAGCCTGATGAGGAACTAACAAATTGGAATGAACTGCTGAAAATTTTCTTTTACTTTTTTTAACCTCTCATCTAATTACTGGAGAAATGCATTGATCTTAGGTGAGCACAAACAAATATTTCAATTTTTTAAAAAATCAAAACTCCTAAATACATAGAGCATTGCAGTCTGGGTTGTGTAATAATCTGGCTTCCCTAAAGCACATCAAGGCCTTCCAACATCAACTGGTTATAAATTTTGTGAACCTAACACATGATGGAAGTGTGATAGCTAGAATGAGCTGCCCCAACCAACATACATACATGTCTGTAAACACCTGGACATATGTTTGGGATGATAAATGGGCAGGGAAGGGTTAAAACTAGACCTTGAAGATTTTGTAAGAAAACAAAATAATCAGGGTTGATTGAAATATATGTCCAAACATAGATTACATTTAATGCCAGATCAAATAATCCAATTTGTAACAAGTAACCAGTAGTGTCTAATTCACTGATATATACAAGAAGCATTTGCACACTTGTCTATACCTCCCTGAATTCCTCTACATGGAGGATTGAAATAACCCTTGTGACATAACAGGAGAGGGAGGCTATCATACTTTTGTGCACTCATAGCTTGAGCCTCAGGCTGTGAATGAGCCTGAAGCAACTTGATGTCATCTTATGGAAATCAGTGCTATTATAATCCCTAGAGTTATTTTTACCGTTTTTGCAAATTTCACTCCTATTACTGTCTTACATCTTCTTGGATCATAATTAGACAGTAAGTATACTGAAAGCAGTTTGCTTCTTTTCTTTAACTTCTTAGTTCAGAGCTCCCAAGTTCAGATGAATGTTTGAAAAGTCCTGCTTTGAGTAGGCGTGGCCCCACCTTGATTCTGAACCTACAGCCCTGCCTGGTCTGATAGCATATTAGAAGTTTCTTCTATATAGGCTAAGGGTTTTGACAGAAACTTTGCCTCAGTGCCCTATATAAATTTATGTGCATTTAAATATGGCTGAGGTACAGCAATAAAAGTGTTAGAGGAAAACTTACAAGGAGAACATCTAAGAAGATGTATTAAACTGGATCAAAAGCCACTAACCATAAATGAAAAAAAATATTGGACTATGACAGCATTTACCACTTTTGTAAACAAAACATACCATTAATGGTATGTAACAATAACACACAGAGAAGGAGAATATATATATGTATACACATGCATATATATATAGATGAAAAATGGGCTCATCCAGAATATATTAGGAAGTCCTAATAAATAAGATAAAAAAGAGTAATAATCCAATAACAAAAATGGGGAGAAAATTTGAAGACACAATAATGAAAATATCCAAATAGCTCATAAAGATATGAAAAGTTGTCTGACTTCATAAATCATTAAGAAATGTAAATGAAAACCTCCAATGTGATACCACCAGAAAGGCTAAAATGAAGCAGATAGGAAAGGTCAAGTGTGATGAAGATGTATAACCAACATAATTTTCCTACATTCCTGGGGGTATAAATTATTACAATAACTTGGGAAAACTGTTAACCAGCATTTATTAAAGCTTAATTGCCTACTTAATGATGTAGCAATTCTGTACCTAGGTGCATACCCAGAAGAAATAGGTATACAGGCTTAATGAAAGACACAAGATAGAATGTTTATAGCAGCACTATTCATAATTGCCTCAAACTAGAAATTATCTAAGTGTCCAGTGAAAGAGTAGTAAATTGCAGTATACTGACACAGTGGATGAGCAATGAGAATCCATGACCCACAACTATACACAAAAATATGGATGAATCTTGCAAAATACTTTTGAGTCAGATAAGCCAGAGGCAAAGCATACATACTGTATAATTTAATTTGTAAAAGTAAAAAAAAAAAAATAGACAAACCAATTTATGTTTTTAGTGTTCAGGATAATGGAAAGTTTGGGAGATGGTAATGGCTGGAAGGGATCATTAAACAGGCATCTAAAGCACTGATAATATTCTGTTTCTTATTTTGGGTCCTGATTACATAGGTGTAGTTTAATTTGTGAAAAGCTATCAAGCTGACACTTACGATGTTTGTACTTTGATCTTATATTGAATGACATGTTAAAAATAAATACTTTTCAAGTGTGGGATACTTATAAGCATCCTGCTTTTTCTGCTAACCCCATCTCTTATTTTCTGGTCTAACTTCTGGTCTGTCCTGGGATTCTGCTTCTGTTTTGTCCTCTGCACAGGGGGTTTGTTCCAGACAGTCAAGCATGTTGCCTGGAGCTCTCCCCATCTCCATGCAGTTTCTTTTTTTTACCTGGAGCAGGATCTTGCTTCTAATAAACCTGGCACATCACTCTGATGGCTTTTCCTACCACCACTGACATAAAGCCCCTCCAGTCTTGACAGTTTCTGCTGGTCCTTTGTGGATACATGGACACTGAGGCCTGGACTGGGCATGGGTTTTCTATGCCATCTCAAAATTTTGATTTAAGCTACAAATTTCCCCCAGAAGGAGACTTTTGGGAGAAAAAAATAAGGATGAGTTCATTCTAGTCCTATTTAAGCCACTTCTAGAACATTCCTCTTCACCGCACTCCACACATCCTCAGATACATTTTACATCTTAAAAAGAGAGCCCTACTTACCTAGCTACATATTTGTCTGAAAAGTTGTATAGTTAAGTTAGGTTTGGAATTGAAATTACAAGGCAGGAATAACTGCTTCTTGTATTGTTATTTAAAAGAAGTGGAAGTTTATAGTTTGTATGATGCAATAATGCTCAAAGTTTAATAGGCTTTATATAAAGCATTTTGAGGCAGTATCAAATAAGAATAGGAGTTCCTTTTCTTCGATAGTATGAAAAGTTAATCTGTATAAGGAGAAAGTTTCAAAATCATTGGTGAATTGCTCTGATAAGTTATTTTTCACAGCTCACCATATTTCTCATTTTATACTTAATAGGTGGAAGTTGATAGTTATGATCAGAGAATTACTTTATTTTTTCTGGCCACTTATTTCAAACATGCTTTATCAGATGCTAATTTTCCACCCTAAGGGATCTTGCATAGAGCCCATAACATTCTGATTACTTCTAGATGTTAAAAACAATTAAAAACACAAAACAAAACAAGAAAATACTGTTTTCAGGAATTCAAATTTAGGACAAGTCTGAATCAAAGCCTTATTCTCACATTTATTTTCAATCTTCTCCTTGAATGCTCAGCTCAAGTCTGATGTGCTTTTGCAGGGCAGTGGGGAAGAATTCTGCTGTCTGTTTTGAGCCCCCATGTTCCGTTTAACTCCTCTTCTCAGCCCCCCTCCCCCAGCTTCTGGCTCATGTTCAGTTGGACTGGTAGCCAGCATGTGAAGAATAAGGGCAAATGTTTCTATACTTAGCTGACGCCTGTGGTTCAGTATTGGTTGGTGAGGTCTTTTGTTCAAAGCAGGTGTTCTAATGCCTGCTCTTTTGTGCAGGATTAATAGTGCAGTTTTTCAAAACTTTAAAGCCTTCCTGAGTTTCAGTGTCTTCTGTTATGGTGATACATTCTCTGGCTGACTTCATGTTAGTCAACCCACAGCTGTTAATCTGTAGTGGAACCCCATTCCGATTATTTCCCCTGGGACCACTTTCACCTCAGTAGGTGTTTCTGTTGGTCAGTATCCTTTTAAAACATGTCAGTTTAGCTACCGTTGTGATATCTTCTTGGCCTTAAGGACCTGAACTACTCTTGTCCACCAGTGACAGGAGTGTTGCTTGTGCTATCGTTGACTTCTCTTTTTGTAGGCTGTTTAAGGAAGCCTTCTGTCTTCAGATGATTTTGGACAAAAGTCATTACAGATAGCTATGCCCCACCTCCAACTTGTATATAAAGGTTCTACCAAGAGTGCTCTTGACTTTGGCCCTGGTGGCTGCCCTGGACAAGCTGAAGGTTTAAGCAGCTCAGTCAGCATAGCATCCTTTTGGTTACAAAGCTATGCATTCCCCTTCTCACAAGCATCCACAACCTCTGAGAGTGTGCTCCTGGTGCCTCCTTCACTTGCCTTGAGGTGGGGTAGGGGAGGGGCATCCCCCACCTCTCCACTGTGGGGGTGAAGAGGGAATGCTGCAGTATTCTCTACACGTAGCAGTTCCTTTATAACAGCTCCCCACGCCCCAGGCAATAAATCTTCACATGCTTGATGGACCTTGAAGACTAGTATTGGTTATAGTTGGCCTTATTCTTAGTTAGTCCTACGTTTATGTGTCTAGCTTTGCTATTTAGAATTGTGTGCATTTGTACCTCATTCACTTCAGCTTGGAAGCTTCAGTGAAACCCTAAAGTCCCACTTGACATGTTTTTACATATCTAATATTCTAATACATACTTAGAACATATGTTCCCTTAAGTCTATAAACTATGTCTGATTGGCATAGTTAGATAAGATACATACATATACATAAATGGAATATATAAGCAGTCCAAGAGGAATATAATGCAATCCACAGATAATTTTAAATTTTCTAGTACAACTATTAAAACATTAAAAAGAAACAAATAAATTTAACTTAATAATATATGATGTATAACTCTACATAGTCAATGTAATTATTTCAACATGTGATCAGTATAAAATCTTAATGGGATATTTTACATACATTTAAAAATTCCAAGTCTTTAAAGTCTGGTGGATATTTCACACTTACAGCACCTCTCATTTGTAACTATATTTCAAGTGTGCAATGGCCACATGCTCTAGTGGCTACCATATTGAACTGTGCAGCCACAGACAACTAACTTCTTAGGGAAAAACTGAGGTCTTATTTATCTCTTTATGCATTTGGCCCAGATGGTTAAATATAGAAATTTGTTAAATATAGGATGAATAAATATATGAATTAATTTGTTGGTACATGTAAGAAAAGTTAAAATATGTATTATTTTGAAGAAAGCAACCAGAAACTCATCCAAGAGTCGTGGGGTTTCATTAATTTTATGAAAGAGAAATATTTAACTTTTCACTCATTGAAATAATTAAAACTTAAAATTCAGAGGAAAGAATAATATTGAATTGGGAATTACTGGAGAAAATACTAAGGAGTTTGTGTTCCTTAAAATATGATTTAGAGTTTGACGTTAGCCACTTAAAAATAAATTATTTTTTAAAGAAAAAATAAACCAAGTAGAATATCCCAGTAGTTCTTTTAATATAATACAGTTAAGCGTCTTACTGCTGATCCTGGACCCTCCCATCCTGAGGCCATCGATGCACCATGCTTCCTCTGTTGTCAGTTTATGCTAACTCTAGGTCACATTACTAGCAGAAAAAACCCAGTATTTTAAGTCAGTCATTTGGTCCAAAAATAACAATGAGGAGCATACAGTAATGTTTATTAAAAGTGTTTTTGGTAAAAAGAAGTGGGTACCAATTGTTATTCCTTCCTTTCATTTGCTATCCATTGACTGTTGTTTCAGGATAAGACTTTCACTGCTTTTATATTCTATTTCTGTTTTGCTTACTAGAATGTCTGAGTTACACATAAGTATAATTAAGCTTCACTGCCAGGCAAGCCTACTCATGGAGAATATTGACATTTATATTCTATTGAATCTGCGGGGGGCTATAAGTGTTTTTAGTGCTTTCCAGTGAAACTTGAAGATATCCTATTGCTCCCAATCAGATAATTTATAAGAACCATTATAGTAAATTATAACCAGAATGAGTATAGGGACTATTTTGAAATATTCTATGTTATTTTGTTTTATTCAGAATAAGAGAAAATATATTTGTAGAGAGTACATGAGATTTGGAGACTGGTATTCTGAAGTTCAAATCCTAGTTGAACTCGTATCACCTTGGGCAAACTTCTTAAGGGTTCTAATGTCCATTGTGAAAAGTTTCTGTTAGAATTGAAAAGAAAACAGCAAGTGTTTGTTAGCAGATAGGAGCTACTCAATTGGCCACTTCACTACTTAAATAGAGATTAGCTCTCATTTGAGATGAAGTAATGGTTGGGAAGTTTCCATATAGGTGTTGGCATTTGAGCTGGTCTTTAAAGAACATGTATAATCGTGATTGGAAGAGGGGTGGGGAAAAAAAAAAGAGACATGCAGTGCTTAAAAATGGTATAACTAAAATTATATGGCTGTGAGATTTTAAAACTTAAAATTTAACTGGACCTATTTATTTCTCCTTTTGGTCCTCATTGTTCTTAACCCCCTTCATGAGTGATTTGTCAGTATAAATCTTGAATAAAGCAAACAACTTTTAGTCTATTATTTTTGTCTGGAAGATTGCCATTGAGATTACACTTGGAGAGACAGAAGTATTTGTATGTATGTATGTTTGTTTGTATTTCCTTGATAAGTTCTTAATGATGTTACCCTAAGATTTTTTTCTATCCTTTACCACACATTGTGCTTTCCAGACTCTCAAGCAATGCATCCTGAGCTGACTAAATGGTTGATATTTAAAAAATTATATATATAAAATAATTATCATGTAGGCATTAAAATTAGAATAAAGATTTGAGGGAAAAGGCAAGTAGATTTTTCCTTCTGAACTAGTGGTGTAAACTACTGTGATTCTCAGTTTGAGCACAATCTGATTCTAAATATATGGATTATAAAGTGAAGAAAGTAATTTTTAGGATGTGATTTCATTATTAGAGGTTGGATTGTATTGTTGGATTATATTTGGAATTTAGTTGTAACATTTCAACCCAATTCTGTCTGCTTGCACAAGGTCATGTGGTTATAAGCTGTAGGATGTAAGGTTTCAGTGATATTTCTAAGGCAGTCAAATAAATTATTGGTTTAATCAAGGGGATAATGAAAAATAAGTAAGTGTTCCCCTGAATATTTATATAGCATGTTAATATACTATTAAAGAATCACATTGTCATATTTTAGGTGCATTTTAACTCATCACTTTTATTTTATAAATGAAGATCTCATATCCTACTAGAAAAAAATGGACTAAACTTGCAATCTTTAAAGTCCTAGCCCACCTCACTGTTTTACCAAATAATGTATTTTTCTACAAGGTAAAGAAAATAGAATGTTTGGAATTAGAATTTTAAACTCAGCAGAAAGTATAAAATAATGGGAGATTTTTCTTATTTCCACGGAAAATTGCATCTGGTCTTATTATCTCCTATAACCCCTGCCTCATAAAGCAGTCATTTGGTAGATGTATTTTATAGATCTTTAAAAAAAATTTAGATTATAACTTGTTCTGATGTAGGAAGCAATCCTAAAGCCCCAGGCTAGGGCGTGATTAAGGTTCTTGAATATGAAGGAGCTATGTAATATTTTTGGCATTTGGGAAATTTCTCAACGTGACATTGGTGTTAGATAAAATAGTGGAGTGATTTTCTTTCTAAAACTTTAGTACTTTGCAGATATACTGCAAAAACCTTCAAACACCAAATGGAGCTTATATAGTAAAGAATGGTGCTTGTTTAGTTTTCTAGCCATGGCCTAAACCACCAGTGTTGGAAGACACTGATGCTGGTTATTTTCTGGCTAGAATGTCTGAAAAAGACAACTTCTGAAGTGCTGTATTCTTTTATTTGTTTTTCGTAGGTTGCATAATTTGTCAGAATGGTTGCAGTGTGTTTTTAGGCCACTTGATTTGGAGCTAAGGACAGGGGCAAATCACAGCTCTCAAATGTTTTAAGTCCATCCTGAGTATGACCTTAGAACTACCACATGCATCAGTGTCCTCCATATAGCATTCATGTCAAGAAGTTGCTGGAAGGAAGAAAGGAAAATAAAACCCCAAACCAAAAACCTTATCATTATTTCACTGCAGACCTAGATATGACTATCTATTTCGTATCAACCACAGAAAGAAACTGCAGTTTTTCTTCTGTTTCAATGTGTCTTTACCTCTGAAGTACTTCCTCTGACTATGCCTGCCATATGAATGCTCTTGAAGAACACACCTTACTCTGCTTCTCTTTGCAAAACCTCCCAATAATCCCCCTTTTTTTAGTGGACCATGTTTAGGCTTTTCAGTTTGGCATGGAAGCCTTTCTTCAGCTTATGCAACAGACACACCTTTATCTTTTCATGCCTTCTCCTCATATATATTCTTTGCTTTGCACAGTATCTGTTTCTCTTCATGTTCCATACTACCGCTCTCCTGCCCTCTTTAAAAACATTCATTTCATTCTAAAATAAATAAACCTACTCTAACCATATGATCCAGCAATCATGCTCCTTGGTATTTTCCCAAATAAATTAACAACTTACGTCCACGTCAGAAACTATAGATGACATTTATGGCAGCTTTGGAGGCCATCAAGATGTCCTTCAGTGGGTGAGTAGCTGGTACATCCAGACAATGGATTATTATTCATTATTAAATAGAAATGAGCTATCAAGCCCTGAAAAGACATGGAGGAAACTTAAGTGAATATTACCAAGTGAAATAAGCCAATCTGAAAAGCTACACACTGTATAATTTCAAATGTTTGCTATCCCAGAAAAGGCAAAACAAGGGAGACAGTTAAAAGATGAGTGTCTGCCTCGGGCTGTGGGAAGGGAAACATGAATAGTAGGACATGGAGGACTTTTAGGTCAGTGAAAACTATTCTGTTTGATACTATATGATAGATCTGTGTCACTATACCTTTGTCAAAAACCATAGAATAAACAAAACCAAGGGTAAACCTTAATGTAGACTATGGACTTTGAGTGACAATGGCGTGTCACTGTGGGTTCATCAATTTTAACAAATTTGCCACTGTTCCATGGGATGTCAGTAGTGGGTGAGTTTGTGTGAGTGTGGAGACAGGGTGCATATGGAAACACTACTTTCCCCTCAGTTTTTCTATGAACCTAAAACTGCTCTAAAAAGTAAAGTTTATTAACTAAAAATAAAGAAGCAAAAAACAAAAAGAAAAGAAGAGCAGCTTGACAGCTTGGAACTGTCCTGGCATTGCTGTTTAGTCCTTTATATTTCTAGGAGCTGCACTTACATCACTGGGCCTTGGTGTTCTGTTGAAGTGGAACAATTTCACAGAACACCAACGTCAGATGTGGTCACTGTGTGACTGTGATGGGTCAAAACCAAGACTACTCTGTAATTAATCATGTTTGAATGCAGGCAAAACATGAGCTTTATTCATGCTGTAAAAATGGCTAGATGTTTTACTCTCCTGTTCAATATTAATGACTGGTGTTTCAAATGTTCAGCCTCACCTTGTTCTTTCTGATAAGAATTCTGAAGGTAATCATAGAATCACCCTCTTTCTGACAGCATCCAATCCAGAGTTAAGCCTTGCTTTTTTGAAGCCTTTCCTCAGACACCTAACATGAGCTCAAAACCTCTAAGAAGTTCTTACTAACATCCTCTTCCTAAGATATACCGTGGTTCCTCATGGTGTGAGATCTCCATCATTGAAATGCATCAGTAAGTCAACTTTGTTCAACCACAGTTGCATTTCTGATGGTCTTTGAATGGAGGACATCAACAATTATCCCTTTAATAATACAAGTCTGATTTTCTTAGACCTCTCAGCCCTCCTGTCCACCCTCTGTATTATCTTAATGTCTGTGTTTTCCATGTTTCAATTCATTTTCATATTAAATATTCCAGAGTATAAAGCATTTTAGGAAAAGATATTCCTACTCCTAAATCTTTATTTTATTCCAGACCAGAGTGTTTTTCTCTTTTCTGCCTACTGTGTTTCTTATTTACTTATTTTCCTGTAGTCTGCACAATTTCCCTTGCCATCTTATTCAAGTTGCTTATGCTTCAGTTGGCAGTGCTCTCCAACATTTAATTTGTTCTTAGTTAGCATGAGTAAATTATTGTTAACAAACTTCGTCTGAGAATTGTTTTTTTTCTTCTCTTAACTAGTTTGAGCAATGAGTGCTATTGCATTTACTTTGTGGTTGAAAATAGGGTGCCGTAGTGCAATACAACTTTGATGGGCTATGTAGCCATGGAAGGGGTGTCATTACATATGTAAGTCAGAATGCACTTCACCTAGTTGTATTTTATTCTGTCCTTATGAAGAATATAATGGGTTTTGGATAGAGGTCTCATTTTAATAGTGAACCTTCAAAAATAGTAATTCCTTGCAATTGTTCCTCTTCTGCTGAAATTCTAACCATCTGCAATGATTGTCACAGTTTGTTTTTCTGGAAATTAGATGATACTAAGTAAGAGTATTAGGAATTTATTGATACACTTTCTCCATCTGGAATGGAAGGAGAAGAACAGAGCTAGCAGACACTGAATCATGTCTGAATCTTTTCTTTTTTTTTTTTTTTTTGTTATTTTTCTTACTACTGTTTTACTCATTTTTTATGGTATAAAGTTTCCTTCTGCAGTCTCCTCTGAATATTTGTCTTTTTTATGATTTTCTTTATATTTCCTCAATACTGAAGGATGGATTATCTGTGATTCAGCTTTGTGTGTATTTGTGTCTTTATCATCTCCACCTAGAAGTTCAAATGAAGCTTCCTTTATATTCTAACTCACTAAAAATTTCTTTTCTTTTCTTATCTTTTAAAAGATTTGCATCCATGAAAATTTCCTGATTTTAGCCGAAATAAATTTTCTCTCCTCTGAAATTTCTGACTATGGTATTTAAGCAGGTGCCAAAATATGAATGAACTCTTTAGGAAGAAAATATCTTACACTCTTTGTATATTATGAAAAACTTACAAAAATATGTAGTATATGAGTCATTAAGAATTTAAAAGTATGAACAAAATTATCAGGGACTCAATGCAACCACTGAAATTCTTTAAAAAGATATACATTTCTTTAAAAATTAATAATCTACGCTCTCCTCTCCATTTTGAACTTTCTGTCTTCATAATATAACAATGTTGATGTCCTGATCAATAGCCTCTACCTTCTTCACACTTACATACCAAATATACACACATATATGTATATGAATTATTTTTACTAAAAAATTATTCATTACAGGTTTTTTTGCAAGCTGGCTTTCTCATTCATTAATGCATCATGGACTTCCATCCATTCATCAAGTTCAACTAATTTAATTTTTCTAATTAAATGATTTTAAAGTATTTTATTTAGTCACTGAATATTTTCAATATTTTATGTCTCTAGGATATTTTCTTAAAAGCAAAATTGTTAGATCAAAGGGCATGCACATTTATAATTCTGAAAGATAGTGCAAGGTTAAATTCTAAATGGCAGTGAAAATTTACAAAGTGTAGGGCACACTTTCAACATATGAGACAGATGCTGAAAAGGAAGAAAATGTTTGAATAAAAGGAAAAAGATTTTAAAACATGTGTTGAGTACAGTATAAATGATCTCCATGTATTTTCTTTTATAACTTCAGAGAAGATTTTAAAAGATATTTAGGAGAAGAAATTATATCCTTTATATGTATATAAAAAGATTTATATATATATATATATATATATATATATATATATATATATATATATATATATATAAAATTCACTTTATAAGTGAAAAATGGAGTTGATGATAGTTTAGTGTGACGCAAGACAACATGGATACTTTATACTGTTGCACTGTGTATTTGTCAACATTCTTATACATGCAAGTCAAATAACCCGGGGCTGTTACTCTGGAGAATTGTTGACCTTTGTTAAATAATTAAGTCCTTGCTGCTACTTACCCTGCAATATGCTACACTGAGCTGCATGTGTGAGAAACATATAGATTGCAAAATAGCGCTAGCAATTCTCAGCATCTACCTTTTGGGATTTGGGGTGTGAATTGACTTGAAATTACACTTCTCCCCAGCAGTGAGTTTCACACACGTCACATGTCTTACCTACATCTTAAGTCGTGCATTCCCCGCAAATGGCTGGGGAAAAAGCATCCAATCTTATTTTTGTGATATAGTAATATAAAATAGAAAAAAATGGAATTTTCGGTAGTCTTAGGTGTCATTGTGATGACATTACACTGAGGTCTGAACATAAATAGTCTCTGACAATTTATAGGTATATTTTCACTAAAATATCAAAAATTAATTAGTATTTACTATCAATGGAATTTTACAATGGTTCAATACTCTTATTCAGTTTATTAAAATTGTTTGAGAAAGGCTAAGGTAACTTATTTATATAACCAAGTATAGTCTCATCTAAAAACAGTAATCTCACTGATAATTAAATTTTTAAAAAAGTATTCTTTGAGATTCAAACCATTTTCTTAACCTGTGTTGAGGAAAATGTCATTCATTCACATCTGAGTCTGTTCCTGAATTGTATGAACAAATGCTAATATCATTTTTCACAATTGTGGAAGATCTTAAAGCCAGTATGATTTACTGCTTATGAGCTCTACCTTTGACATTAAACATCACTTTTGTCTGAATCTTGGATTTACTTGTTCCTTAGAATTTAGGTTTTCGGAGGTTAAGCAAATTTCCCTGCAAAATATACTACTTCTTACTTATATAATTGGAGGGCCAGCATGAAGTTATGCTTTCTGAGAGTGGCATACACTTACTTTTTATAAGTTATAATTTTGTATTTATTTATGATTAATATATTTCCTTATAAACTAGGAGTGCCATCAAGTAGAGATATTGTGTCTATTCTCATCATTGTAGTCTGACTGCCTTCCGTAGACCTGCCACTTAGTAGGCCCTCAGAATGTATATGTTAAACCAATGAAAAATGTATAAAAATAGCCTAGTGCAATGTCTGAAACTTAATCAATATTATTATCAAAGATAGCTATTCATTTTAAAGTGCTTTGTAGCCCATGATCTATTAAAATTTGGCCTTTGAGATTATACATGACTAGTTAAACTAGGAGGGCAAATTTCTTTTAGGTCTTAAAAGAATTTTTAAGATCTTTTAAATGATTTTTAAATGATTGATGAAAAACAAACAAAAAAATGGAGTTAATAACTGTTTTACTAAGTTTTAGCCTGAGACCCCAAAATGACTTATTTCCAATCTAGTTGAATTAAAGTTATAAAAAATGGTGTTGCTCATGAGATACTGAGAGGCCATTAAGTATAGAGATGCTAGGAGTCTACACAATAATAAATGAGATCAGTTGAATGTCATAAGCACTCTTCCTTGATATGGTTATTTTAAATTACTACAAACATAGTGATAATTAATTACATTTCCTGAGACTATAAACTCACTTTCTATACTGAGAGCTGAAAACAAATCTGAGATTTGATAGCAAAATGCAAGTGGCGCTTGTTGTTTTTTAAGTGTTCCCTGGAATAAGTACTTGAACAGGATAAAGATAAAAGGGCAATGCCAAAAAGATGATTTATTTCCCAATTGTTCATTCCTTTCCAATAAGCAAACAACAATGCTACACATTGTGGGAATGCACTATTTTTGACACAGGAAAAGAAACCTGTACTTCATCATGATTTCTTTTATTTTTTAATACACAGTTTCTTTTGATTTAAGAATTCAAGCAAATTTTGATATTTTGAACATCTGGGTCATTCTGTGTCTCTCTAGAGCTTATATCATGGAAAGGCTAAGTAATTCCACTTTTCAAATAAATGTCCAAAAAATAAGCAGTCTAATAGATCACTAATATGCAAATATTGTTCAATAAAATGTTAATGTTAGAAAGTACTGCATGTCATTAAAGATTTTGTTTGCTCAAAATTGGTACTAAGTAGTATTCCCATAGCAATAATGTGAAACTAATATCAACTGAAATCAATCTCTGATTTGAATGTGACACAACTCTTACTTGGTAAGAACAAGAAATTACAGATTCTGGTTCCTACGAATCTGCTCAGCCTAGATGATTCTTGTTGTTTCATAATGAAGTTAAAGCCTCTAGCACCTTATTCAGATCACTCAGATGGTTGATGGTAGAACCCAAATTAATATCCAGGCTTCTCTCCTTATAGCCTGTTGTCTTATTCAGGACACAGCAGAGAAGTTATTAATTAGCAACTTGACTCAGGCATTTTTGTCAAGACAAACCATTTACATTAAGTCATATGTTCTGCTTTGAATAAATTTACATTTAGCAATAAGATACAGAAAAATGTGTGAGCATTTCTTAAGCTTTAAAATCTAATATTAACACATTCTCCTGACAGGAAAGTTTTCCTATTTATATGACCTTACTGAAATCATCAAATGATTATATGTCATGATACAATCACAAATTTAATAGATTCATAAATTATCTAATTTTCCTTCCAACTTAAAATAATGGGTGTGTAATTATTAGTCTAATGGTAATAGCAAATAAATACATGAAAACAAGTATTTGAATCTTTTTTCATTTTAGTATTTACTGTTACCACAACTGAAATTAATTATTCTACATGTTTTATTCAATTATGATTGTTGAATTTCGAGTTTTTTAGAGCATATTCTAAATGATGTATGTATTCAAAACAAACATAGGACAAGTTATAAGAAAATGTCAAGCCAAAGTTGTAATTCCAAAGTTTGCCTATTTCAGTTTCTTTCAGAACATTTTCATCATATGGAATTAATACTCTTCATCTGTTCCTTGTGCTAATTTTCTCTTCCCACTGGAGCATAGAATGTTAAAAATCACTAATTTATTAATTTTCCTTAAAATTAAAGCTTAGATGAATGTCCTGGACATATGGTGATTTCCTCATCATGTATTCGTTTTGTTCAGAATGTGCACCCTTTGAACTTAAAAGCTGGGCCAGGTTATAATGAAATGTCTGGAGAATAATAAATTGAAAATACAACCAGAGGCACTTTTTCTGTTTCCGTTGTATCACTAGTGCCATTATTTTGTCCAATAATACTGAGTTTGGGGAAACCATGAGATATAGCTAATATATTTCTACTTTGAAGCCTGAGGCACTTAATGATTTACAGTAATAAGTGTCTGCCCACAATATTGCCATCCTGTTTTTAAGATATGGTGCAAATCCAGGCAGAGGTCTGGCCCCACAGCCCTCTTAGTCTTTTTTTTTTTTTATTTTCGCCTATCTACATAATTTCACAATATCATGGTCATCTCTTCTTGTTGTTTACCTCAGACAAGAGCTAAAGATAGAAACAGCCACCAGAGACTATCAATATTTTTGTAAATCCATGAAAAAAAGCTAATTTATTGTATTACAAGGTGTATTTAACTGTTTAGGCTTATTCTCAAGAATCTGAAGCAGGGGCGGGTATAACTCAGTGGTAGAGTGTATGCTTAGCATGCCTGAGGTCATGGGTTCTATCCCCAGTACCTCCATTAAAAATAACTAACTAAATAAATAAACCTAATTACCTCTTCCTCCCCTCTAAAAAAACGTTAAAAAAAAAAAGAATTTAAAAACTATTTGTGCTTTTCAGATTTTAAAAGAATAGCTTGTTGAATTTCTTGGATGTACTATTTATTTTATAGCCTATGAAAATATCTTCCATGAATAATACTAAAAAGCAGTCTGGCTGAGATGGCTTAGAAATTAATCTAGTAAATGTGATGAAAAAGCTCATGAAAAATATGAATCGATGCATACACAGACAAGAAGTATAATCCTGAGGGTAGGACTCCTTGTTTCCTTTCTCTTTCTTCTTTAGTTAGCAGAAATGCCTTTGCTTTAGCTCTGGTATTTTGCTCCAAGGGAATTCAGGTTGTAATTAGCCAATTCTGTATAACTAAGTGGATGAAGTTAGTTCTCACAGTGTAAGTATGTCATATATAATCTCAAAGGCTATGTGGGCTATGATGCATGTTATAGTTTATTTTTCTCATTGTCTTTTTTATCCAAAACCTGTGTTGTCGAAACATTCTTAAGTACCATGCTAATGCACATCACTAACTCTAAAATATGTATGCATTTTACTTAGAATTGGATTATTAGAACATATGGCTTGCCCTTCCTAACTAACTGCATGCAACATTTTACTATTGCTTTTGCGGTCATACTGCTCCTTTTGCAACAACGTATCTGGGTAAAATATTACATACTTTAAGATGTCCTTGATGTCCTCTGCTGTTATGTTTTTACTTCTTTGATACTTTTTCTATTATTTTGGCCATTTCAAGAGAGGCCAAAAATGCTCCAGGAATATTGGAGTGATCTGGAACTCTTAGCTCCATGGCTACAAGGTCAAAACCTATTCAGGGATTAAAGTGTGTTGTGTGTGTGTGTGTGTGTGTGTGTGTGTGTGTGGTAAGGGTGGGGGAGTTCTCCCATAACCCATAGCCACCCTGTCCAGCCTGTGTTATAGTTCACACTTTCCGTGTGTTGTCATCCTCACCTGCAGATTTTCCGTACTCTTATCTTTGGGGGAGCCATCAAGTCTGTTCCTAGTAAAGAGGAGAGATTTTCCTTATTTTTCTTAGAGACCTCTCCCAGATTTTTTTAAACCAGAAATTCTGTTTTTTCTTGGGCCAGTTGTTAAAATGTCTTTCCGTGTAACCATAACTGTATTTTCTCTTTTCATTTTTTCCTCCATTTTCATTCAAATCCTTTGAATCAAATCCATAGTTTTGCAGATGTATGCTTTCCTGGAGATAAGCTCAGAAATGCTCCTAACTCTTCTGATGACTTTGCAATTATTTAGATTCCTGTCATCCCTGCCACCAAAATACATACACACAAACATATACGTACACGTACACATTTACATACATTTAGCTTCCCTCCTAAAGCTACTTTTTTCCTAGGAAAAAAAAGTCCTTTAGTTGAACGATTTAAACTCTACATCAAGTCCCTTTCTCTCTCTTTTCCCCTACCCCATGTGTGTATAGATAGATAGATAGATAGATATGCATATGGATGCATGTATATCATTTAAAAATATTATACGACTATTCTTTAACGATATCTTGTCCAAGGTCACTTAAT
Organism: Camelus ferus; assembly: GCF_009834535.1. Classification (NCBI taxonomy): domain Eukaryota; kingdom Metazoa; phylum Chordata; class Mammalia; order Artiodactyla; family Camelidae; genus Camelus; species Camelus ferus. The sequence continues at coordinate 87,493,755 of NC_045696.1, read as the reverse complement.
CAGTAAGTGGTAGAGCATAGATTTGAACTCACTTCTTTCTGTCACTAAGACCCATGGCATTTTACTGTATCACTAAATACGTTGTGCCCTAGAAGAAGACAGTAGGTTGACGGTCATTTGATTCCCTAGAACTGAAACTTGAGCAGTGCTGTACAATTCCCACAGCCTTGTCATACATCTTATCCCATCTGAGCTTCTCCACCGTAAGGATAGACTGTGAATTACCTCTCCGGTTGAAACAGGGGAGAAACTGGGGGGTCACAGGCCTGTGGGCTGAGAGGGAGAGAAATCCCAGGATCAGTGAGAGGATTTAGAAGTGATATCCGAAATGCCCTTACAGGTCATGCAGATGCTGTAACAAATGAGGGATTCATTTTTGAGAAACTCTTGCTGGTGCAGAATGCATCAATGAGCAGATGACAGGATGGGGGCTCTGGATTGTGTCAGTGAGGTGATTGTCTTCTTTGCATTGGATTTATTTCATGCCTTCAACCTTTAGTGGGGGTGGGGGGCTCAACAATGAATAGTGAAAAATCGAGTGGATGTATTTGTCTCGTCCTCCTCATCCATCACTTTCCTTTCTCAGTGCTCCCTTCATAAGTCCTGTTGTACCACGTGCATGCCCTAGGCCCTCTGCTTCCCCTGGGCTGGTGGTCTGCTCTCCTCAGACTGCCTTGTGACTGGAGCTGTCATTCTGCCCCAAGCCCACTCTACATTCTCAGCGTAATAAATTAGTGTAAAAAATCTGTTGTAACAAATACTGATTGGGTGGCCATCCCGTAACAGAGCTTCAAATTAGAAAAAGAAATTCTGGAAAAAGAATATTCAAAATAGCAATATGATCATTATAATCATTGTAACTACTATTTCTGGGGCTCATGTGTATGAGGAGATTTCTCAGACAAATATGTCCTGGGATTCTTTTTTTTTTTAAGGAGGCACTATGCTTAGCACTTTAACATTATCTTCTTTAATCCTTACAAAAGCTCCATGCGTTAAGTGTCTCGTTTCCATTTTTCCCTTTCTTTTTTTTTTGTGGGGGAGGGTGGGTACGTGAATTCTTTGATATTTGAAGATTTAACATTCTCTAAAGCAATATAGGAAGTGGTAGGATGATGATTAAGAGTGATTTGTTGAGTCAAAGTCTGTATTAGAACCACCACACTATCCCGTGATGGCCGGCACCATACGGTGAGCTTGCACCTTTATTCCTCCCATCTGGGTCTATTCTAATTTTGTGGGGGTCCACTCTGAAGCTTGGTAGTTTTGCGGAGCTCTACTGTGGGTTTCCAGTCTCATTCTTTAACCTGAAACTACTATTTATAACATCAGCTGATTAATCCTGAGTTTCGTTTGATGTTGGGCACATGTGTGTAAGGTATGCAGACAGCACAGAAACAAGAGCCTTATCAAGGACCAGCACCCTTGACGTAGGGTTACAGTAGCACGTTGTCAAAGGCAGGGGCTGCGTCACTGATGGAAATTCTAAATAACCTTGCCTCTCCCAGGGAGAAGATACTCATCCTAGAAGGGCAATCTGGCCCGCCCCATCACCTTCAACCACCATAAATGTATTCTGTGCCCATAAGTCCTTATGTTTAAACAGGATCCAGCCTGCATAGTCGTCTAACCCACCAAATATAGAAACCACATTAAGTTAAATGCCACAAAGATTCCATGGAAGGCTTGAACTCGTGGTTCTGAAGGCATTGATGAATGAGTTCTGGCCTGCCAGTCAGCTGCTTGCAGAATTAAACAGTAAATGAACAAATCCAGCTGCCTGTTCTGCCCTGCCAGAGACAGTATGTAAGCACAGCCGTTTGAGAGCTGTTGTCTCTGTGAATGATTAGATATCTCCTCCATTTCTCTATCCCCTCCCCTAACAAAACATTCAGGATCAAGAGTCTCTCCTGCAAAGCCCTCTGATATTTGAGACCTTTGGAAACGGGCAGCTGTATGAGAACAAATAGGAGATGCTCTTCCCTCCAGTCTTGTTGGCAGTGTCTTTGAAACACTCTCTGGCTCCTCCCTGCCCTAAGTTGTCCCAGACATCAGCCAAGTGGCAGTGGCAGCCAGTTTTGAATTCACTGCTCTGAGTCTTGGAAGAACACACTGGTTTCAGGCTGCCATCACAATGGCATTATCTGAGCCACGGGCCACTAGGTTAGTCACTGCTTTATCACACTTTATTGTTATTTTTTCAGTCCACCCATCAGCCTGTCAAGCCTTGTTTTCTTGGTTCTGACAATCACTGAGCTGAGGCCAGAAGACAAATATGTACTGGGATTCTGTTTTTCAGGAGAGAAAAAAAAAAAAAAAAAAGAAACCCAGCCCTAATAGACTAGCCGTTTCTCACCCTTGAGGTCTAGCTGTGCCATGTACCAAATGGTTTCTGTCTAAGCAGCCATTCTTCTGGTTCAGACAAGTAGCTTCTGTTGCACCACTGCTCACAAAGATTTCCGGGTGCAGTACACTCTTCTTACATTTATTGATACAGCCTAGCATCAAATGAAAAGCTGTGCTCTGCTTCTGTGACCCTTGGAACAAGCCTGTATTGCAAATAACCATGGAACTTCAAGCCAGGATTTGGCTGGATGACCTGCTGACACTCCTCAGATGCAGAATGTCTATCAGCCTTCTCTTTGCTGGGCCTGAGTAAATACTGTCACTTGATTCTTGAGGCATTTATCTCTAACTCTGCTGTATATTTGTAAGATTATCACTCTGGTCAGATTCACTATTTCCTTGTTCAATATTTCAGTCTGAAAGAATTCCAAGACTCTTTTGAGTTAAACAATAAAGTGACTGGATATACTTTTATAGCAGAAAAAAAGAGTCTAAAATTTCTAATTTTAACTCTAATGTGAACTAAAGATAATCAATTGCTCAAAGTTTGGAAGCAAGATTCAAAAATCAAATTGCATGTTTTTAGCATGTTTATTTCACATTCCAGAGAGATGTTCCAAAATGTGTTCTGAAATTTAGATACAGCTATTTTTTGATCCACTTTGTTGTCTAAAGAAGAGGGGCACATTAGGCATATGGTCAACAGCATCTTTGTAAATTCCTCTGGTACCTTAGATGATGCAACACACTCTCACGTACGTAGGATGCTATTCAACAGCTTATCACTGTATCTATGATAGAGAGTCCCTCCTTAAGGTTTCAAGTGCACAACGTAGTGTTTTGTCATAAGTCTCTTAAGTGTTTGGAGAAAAGTTTATTTTAAGAAGTCAAAAGTCCAGACTGAATCAAAACAAAGCAAAAATGGGAGACACATTTTTTTACCCTCTCCAAATTTACAGCTTATTAAAAATGACAAAACTAGATGTGCAATACTCAGAATGAGCCTTGGCTTGTTTTAAGGTATATGTATGTGAATGTGTGTGTGTGCAGTGTGTGTGTTCACGCCCTCTGTGAACATGCTCGTGCATCCTGTTGTTTACAGCTCAATGTTTTCTAAGGACTACCATCTGCTTCATGATCATCGTGGAATAGTGCAGTGCTGGACAGCATTTCAGCACCTGCCAAGGATCAGAAGACCTGAGTTCTCTTCCTGATCCTGCTACTTAATAATTTTGTGACCTTGGCCGCATCATTATATTTATTTTAGGCATGTTAATTTCATTCATTTTCATTGGTGTGAAGAGTTATTCCCATTCTTCCATCTTTCTCACCTACCATTCAAATTTAGGAAATAATATAATCTTTCTTATTTGTTTCAGTTTATACCATTAAATATGCTTATATTCTTATTAATTGATAGGACAGTTGCAAGAGATATTCCTTGTCTTCCACCAGAAGCAAGGCTATCAGCAAACTCACCCCACTAACCACATTTTTTTATCCCTTGCATCTAAATTTGTTTCTAGTTGCATTATGGCCACAATTTTCTTTGCTTACTACATCTGCATCCTCACCAGTCACATCCCACAGAACTCAGTTTATGCATCACACTGGGTCTATGAACTTTGTTGCTTTCTGGCCACAGTACCCCTAGCAAGAGCTTGCTCTTCTAACAGGCATGAAGTTAGGTTGTTGTTTCTCTAAAGACCATGGGTGTTGGTTTGCTGCTTGTTCCAGGTCATTCTAGTCATATACAGAGAGAGAAAACAAACAGACAAACAGTGGTATGTAGTCTGATGCCTGCTTCCCATGCCTCTCACCTTTGGCTCTGGGGTTTCCCTGTTACTGCTGAGGCGTGAGAAACAGCAGGACTGACTTGTCACCCATGGACTCAGTGCAGGCCCATAAAGCAGCAGATCAGGAGTTCACTGGCCTGTGCAAGGCCCACGAGGTCATCATTGCTCTGTTGGATACTGGTTTCTGCAGCCGATGTTTGGGCAGACTGGTGCAACTCAGAAGCCTGGGAGAGTTGAAGCCCTATGCAGTGAACCTTCACTAAGGATACAGAAACCTACAGATAAATTCTCCTTCCCTGTCCTCAGGACAGATTGTTCATAGATGCAATAAGGCCTCTAGGAAAGTGTCCTTCAAGAAAAGCAGTAAGGGATGCTTGCCACTCTGCCATGGCCAGTTCAGTGAAGCCCTCTGTAATTTTTCTTCTCTCTTCTTCTCGGCCTCATTCCCCTTTTCTTTAGCTTTTTGCTGTCCTGAAATTGCACTCTTAAATAACATATTTGCACATTTTTTTCCAGCATCAATTTTATTTTGTTTTGTGGACTTGGACTATGACACAGTAATTGTCATATTTCCATTTTGTGGCTTCCAGCTCATTTTTTCAGTCCGTTTGTTTCACTGTTTTGACCCTATGTTCTTGTTTATTTTTTTAAATTAATTATGTTTTAACTGAAATATATTAATTTTCTTTTTGGTGATCTTCTTTAATAGAGGAGATTATGTCTTTACAACTTTGTTTTCTTTTATCATAGCAAAATGTTGATTGTAACTTTAGGAAAATATCTCTGTTGAGTAAGTTTACCACATTTTTGTATATTTTTCTTGTTGCATTTTAAAAAATCTCTGTCAGTTTATTTTTATTTCTACTAAATAAAAGAGTTAGAGCTTCTGGTGTGGCTGTTGGCAGGAGGCTCTGATATGGGATAGGGTGGGGCCACATTAGCATTCTAGGCTGCTTACAAGGTCCTGCTTTGTGGTCACAGAGAAAATGCCTTCTGATAAAAATTGCTAGTCTGTATGATTTCTGTGTGTGGCTTTGCTGCCTTTGCATCTCTGATACCATGTCTAGAAAGACTTCTGTCAGAAGCCATTGCACCCATGTTCCTAATTCCATGTTCTTGTGTCAAATAAGAGATACAGCTTCTGTACTTTAGGGAGAGACCTTCCCCTTCCCCAAGGTTAATCGTGCACCTTTTTTTTTTAAATTAAAGTTTAGTCAGTTACAATGTGTCAGTTTCTGGTGTATAGCATAATGTTTCAGTCATACATATACATACACATACCAGTTTCCATGTTCTTTTTCATTATAGGTTACTACAAGATATTGAATATAGTTCACTGTCCTATACAGAAGAAATTTACTTTTTATCTATTGTTTATAGTTGTTAGTATTTGCAAATCTCCAACTCCCAATCTACCCCACCCTGGTAACCATATGTTTATTTACTAGGTCTGTGAGTTTGTTTCTCTTTTGTACATAAGTTCATTAGTGTCTTTGTTTCTCTTTTTTTGTTTTTTAAAATCTGGTTTTTCTGGCCCCTTGCATGCTTCTTGCTTCTCCCCTTAATTTACTTCTGCCCATTTTTGGCTGCTTTTGTCAGCTCATGTCTGTATTTTGGAATGTGTGGGTCATACCTGAAAATACATAGGTATTTATCAACTGCTTTTGTGGATTGGCTAGTTCATAGCGAGTGTTTTCCAGTTTTACATAAAATGACAAGGTGCATAATGGCAACGTTTGTTCAGGAATACTGATACACCCTTCAGTAACCGTATTGTTTAAAATTTAAAAAAGTATATATTCAAATGACTAGATAATAGATTGACCACAATATATATTATTAAAATGTATGTTTTCCTCATAGGGGACATATCTATTCATTTCTATTCATATAGTTTTTATAAGAAGCTAAATAAATTAGTAATCATAAATTCACAGAGGATTACTGTAGAAATGAAATACTGCACAGTTTATTTGACCCAATATGCTACTTTCTCTACCATTTTAATCTCTCAAAATTTGAACAACTTCTAAGTGGCATTTACTACCTTAGAAGGTGTATACATTCCGTATTTATGTATCTATCATTTTAAAAATTAATTCAAGCTTTTGCAACTCTCTGCTAAATACTGTGCATATTAATGAATAAAAAGGCTTGATTTTTTTCTCAAAGTAGCAAACTAAAATTCAATATGCTACTGCTGCGATAGATGTATGAGAGTCCAAGAACACATCATTTTCCCAAACTTTTGAGTATATAACTAAATGTGTATGCTTATTTATAAAATATATGCATATATAATATCTTTATGTATATTAAGTATTAGTAAAGGTTAAGCTCTTGTCTGTTTTTTCAGATAAAATATATAAATTGAAATTCAGCATATATATGCATATATATGAAACGTGTGCACACACACACATACATAGTACAGTGCCTTGTGCCTATGTGCCGCATAGTCAGTGATTGTGGAAGAGAATTAAGTTTTTTTTAAAAAATCCGAATTTCTATCTTGTTTCTTCATGACCGTCCTTTCAGAGTTTAACACAGTGTTCACAAAAGGAGATCCTAAATAAATATTTGTTGTCTGGCCAAGCTGAATGGATGAAAATTTGTCATGACAAAATAATAGTACTCTATATTATTTCTGCCTGGAGAATTAGCAGTCTTTGGAGTAGAATAATTGTTTATGGATTAGTAGCTTCAGGAAGACTGAACATTTCTGGTGAGAAAAGCATTCAGGCAGGGGAGATGTAATAGAGTCCCAGTTAAACTGGTGCATGTCTACACCTCAAAACTGAAGCTGAAAAAAGCTAAAGTGATTAAAATTTGTTGTTTCTAGATGGACAATAGAGAATTCATGTTTTTTTTTTTTTCACATAAATGAAGATAATTGATGAGAGACTTTATTTCTATACACTGTAATCTTGTAGGAGAAAACCTGCAGTGTAACTCTTCTGTGCATTTTTCCTGTTATTCTAAGGCTTTTGATGAGAGTATTAGAACTACGATGTGAGCAGCTCTAACTGGAACTTTTGTATCTAGGGAACAAAATAGGTAATATCTTCACTTTAAAAAAAAAAATTAGTGGCTCTGTGAGTGTATCTTTCTTCATTATTAATTATATTAATATTTTTTCCAAGAAAATTACCAATCAGATTAAAATTGGGCCTTTATGCACTCAATAATCTAGATAAACATGTCCTCTTAAATGGACTTTATGCTTCTAATTATGTGAAATGCTCCCTTTCTTTTGCTTGGCATTTTATTAACTTATTTTAATCAGGGATATTCTATAGTATAAGATGTTGATATCTCTTACATTACTGGGGGGGGTGTGTGTGTCAGGGGCATGTCTACTGGAGTAAGACATCACAGTCTCAAATATATAATTACATCAAAGTGATCATAGCAAGTGCTTTACCAAGTGGTGATGAACATTATGAGATAGGGTAATTTTGTTCTCTTTTGCGAGAGGATATGTCTTTATCAAGCTGTTTTTCTTTAAGACTGAAAATTTTCATTAAAAGGTAAGCAGGGTCCCTTATGTATTCAGTATTATTTTCTGTTTCCTTCAGATGTTCTAAATGGCTTGCATCAGAGAAACTGAGGTGCTTATTAAAAGTGCCCATTCTGGGCCTCTCCCAAATGAACAAATGCCAGCTCACGATGGATCAAATACAGGAATCATCAGACATAAACTTTAAGGCAGCTTTAACCATGCTCTGTAATATAAGAGTAAAAGCTCTTGAAATGAATGGAAAGATATATTTCAGGAGAAAAATAGAAACTGTAAATGGGAACCAAATGGCAGTTTTAGAACTGGAAAGCACAGTATCTGAAATAAAAATTTGTTCTGAAAGGGCTCAATAGCAGAATGGCAATAATAGAAAAAAGTCAGCTAACTTCATGATATGTCACTAGAAATCATCCAAGCTGAAGAGCAGAGAAAAAAATAGAAAACAAGTGAACAGAGCCTCAGTGTCCATGGGAGTTTCAGAAAGAGAGAAGTATATTAATGCAGAAAAACTCCTTTTTTTTTTTTTTTTTAGAAAACAGCTAGTAACTCCCCTCAAAAGACAAATATACAGATTCAAGAAAATTAGTGAAAATCAAACAGCATAAAATCAAAGAAAACTATTCTCAGACATATCACACATACACTGTATATCAAAGATAAGGAAAATAAGTCTTGCAAACAGTAAAAAATATATATATGAACAACAATTCAAATGACTGAAAATTTCTCAAAAAAATACGTATAGTGAAACAACCTCTTTAAAGTTCTGAAAGAAAAGAAGTGTCAATCCAGAATTCCATACACACCAAAAAAATATCCTTGAGTAATGACAGCAAAATAAAGACCTGATAGATGAAGGAAAGAAAGTAAGAGGATGCAGTGATAGCACACCCTCTCTCTAAGAAATGCTCAGGAAATTTCTTCAGTCTGAAGGGGTATTTTCTTTATAACAGAAGGATGCCACACTGCCCCACAGACCAGCTGACAGGCTGTTTTTCTGGTTACCCTACAGATTTTGAGAGTGGATAACCACTTCCTCTATATTGTATATTTCCTGACATAATTCTGTCTTGTCTCGGTTTAGAGTCCTCTATATAAAGTATTCTTTGCTAAGTCTAAACATTTACAGAGGCTTTTCTCCTGGTATCTTTTAAATCTATGAACAAGAATTATTCACTTTCAATCATTAATATATATGACAAAACTAATCTATCCATTTCTATCCAGAGTTGTTTTTTTCCAAGTCCACTGAGATATTAAAAATTGTCTCTTTATCAAGGCTTCCAAGAGTGCAGAATACAGTCATGTGTAATGCGTATTCTTTTTTAGAGATTTAATTTTGTAGAGCACATTTTCCTATAGTATCTATGTAAGATCATACAACTCTTCTGTGAAGAAGGTATTTTACAGATGAGAAAAATAAAGTTCAAAATATGACTAAGTGATCTGTTCACTTACACATAGCTAGCATGTCAGTGGTGGGCGTACACAGGTCTACTGATTTTCTGTTCTGAGTAGAAGTCCTGAGGTGACTGACACAAAGAACTGAAAGAAAGCCAATGTAACTGGTCCATAGTGGGGTAGGAGATGAGATTTGAGACAGGCTGTTCTTGATCAAGCAGAGACTATTGGGTGACGCTAACTGATTTGTTTTCTCAAGTGCAAGTGAAAACAGTGAAAGGATATCAAGCAAGATAAGAACAATCATCCTGTATAGCTTTGTGGAGACTAGGATGAGAAGATAAACCTGATATCAGAGAAACCAAACAATATAACCTGTTTGCAGTTTAGGGGAGAGATCATGTTTTCTTGAACCAGCATACTGTCAGTGGAGGAGAAGGGAAATGGATAGTTGATTTGAGACAGAGCCAAAGAGGTCTTATTGAACTGAATGTACGTGGGGGTTTGGTGAGGAAGAAGCAGTTATTATGCCTCATGTTTCTGACTGGAACAGTAGTTTACAATACTAGGGGAGGGGCATACTTGGAGAGTGGGTCCAGGGGTTCCCATAGTTGTTTTCAGGTGAAACATTGGTCACAACGTGAGCTCTGTGGAGGAGTCTCAGATTCCAGAGGTGGTGCTAAGAAAGAATATCCTCAGTATGTAGATAATATATAAACTTATGAATAAAATATTTCACCTAGACCTGGAAGGAATGAGGGCCAGAACTAAATCAAATTTACAGTTGAGTTGCAGAGGAGCCACCCGAAAGGATCCTTAAAGCAAGGAGGATTCTTGGCTAATGGATGTCAAGGAGAAGAGACTAGAAAAGAAGGAACATCTGTGTGTCAAGACACTGACTTGCCTAGCTGCAGTGAGCAAGGTTAGTGGTCAGCCTTCAGTTGGTGTTGTCATGGTGTGCCCTGACTTTTGATCAGAGGTCCCCTATTCACAGGATGGTCCCCATTCAGTAATAGGCAAGGATGTGGTTCAAGGGCCTTGGCTTTTGTGCCCAACAGGGAATGTCTCTCACATGCAGTCTTTGCTCTGTAGCATCTTCCTGGGCAGGCAGAGGTGTTCTCAGCACATCTCAGTGGGACAGCTCCTCTTCCCAATTCTGCTTCCTCCCTTTCCTCCTGTAAGTGCTACTTACCAGTCAGCCTTCTGGACATTTAACTCTGGCTCAACATCTGCTTCCCAAGCACATGTTTAAAGTGACTAATACTCGGTAGGTGCCAAGGACTGTATTCCATCAGGTTTTCTGAACTCCCAGAGTTCCTAATTTCTCACTTGAATTGCACCCTCAAATAATAGTCTATTTGCTTTGGCTCTCATTGACACTATACTACCTCGATGTGTGAAATCATCACTGAAGTATGAAAGAAGGTGTTAACGATGTTATTTGGAAACAAAGCACAGTGTAAAATTTCTAATAACTTCTTGTGCTCTATATTTTTCCTCATTATGCAGATAACACATTACTTAGCATAACTGGAAAAGTATTTCATTGCACAAGAAAAATTTTTATTAAAGTAGTATTCCCTTTGGGTAAGGTCAGAAAATTTGTAGTTGTTTTTTTTTTTTAATTCAACTATATATTTTTTTAGCTATCAGAAAAAGTAGAGAAACAACTTACAGTAGATTTTGAATGGACTAGTAAGCTAAATATCATGTTGGAAACTACTTAAAAACCAAAATATCATTAAATAATAATTAAGGCTGAGTCTAAAATATATGAAACAAATAATACAGAAATGTCTTTTCTAGCCATTAAAGGAATAAATGTAAGGATATGGAACATTTAGCTTTTATAAGCCAATTTACAAATATTATATAACTTATAATTTTCCAAATCATGCTTTGCATGTCAGAATTTTTAGATTGCTTCAATAACATGAAGTAGTTGTCACTCAATAAATATTATTGAACTAAAGCTTGATGAATACATGTATACTTGATTCAGGCTAGCAGATAAATGGCAAAACATTTACAACTGCATGAATACTTCTTAACGTCTCCAGATGTATTGGCTTATACTGCCTGTATTAAACCTAAATTTTTGCTCTTTCAGGTCCCTGATATTCAGACATTGATTATAATTTGAAGAATGACTCTAGAAAAAAATAGTGATTTTATGATAATTAAATAGATTGTCTTTAAATTTTGAGATATCAAAATATTTAATATGATAGAACTATCATATATCCTAATAGGTAATTTTTACATTACATGATATTTTTCAAAATGAGTTCATCCATTTACAAACTTCTCATAATAGCAAAGTGCATTTGATATATTTTAAAGATTTATCTTTGACACTTGGAATATTTTTGCTTTATAATGCAACGTATTTTTGACTCATGGAGAAGCTTTATTTTAGCACAAAAATGTTCCTAAAAAAGTTTTGCTTCAGTGTGCTGAATTTATTAAAAATAAATGCTTGTGTACATCAAAAAAATTAAACACCTTCCCTTTACTTTAACCTCTTATACATTACTTCACTGTATTTAACACATCTGTTTATTTTGAATTTGCTGTAATTGCCATTACAACTAGGAAATATCTTAATTATCTCTGTATTCCCAGATTCTAAGCATTTTGCTTGGTTTCTGTAGGCACAGCAGGAATTTAGAGAATTATTAATTCAAGGTCACTTAGCCTTTTGTTGTTGCACTCTAACACCTTCCTAGAATTTGCTTGAAAATTAGCCTTTCTTGGTCAATGGGATAGCAAAGATACCCTGGTAGTTAAAGGTGATGACTTGTGTTAGTTCAACTGTATTTTGTTCACTCTTCTCATCAGAAGATAGTATTATTTCTCCTCCCCCCTTGGATCTAGGATACCCTTGTGATTTGCTCTGAACAGTACAAGGTAGCAGAAGCAGCCCTGTGAGTTCTAGAGCTCATGTCTAAAGAGGCTTTGCAGTTTCCACTTTTACCCTCTTGGATGCCACTCTGAAGCCAGGCTAGCTTACTGGAGGATGAGAAGACAGATGTAAGAGAACCGAGACTCCTTGGCAGCCAGCCAGTACAAACTGGCAGACATGTAAAGGAGGCCATCTTGACCCTTTCTAGCCAAACTAACATTCCTGCTGAACAGGGTCACATGACTGAGCACAGGTTAAAGCAGCACAGGAATCACCCAGCTAACCTGCAGAAAGATGAGAAATGATACATTGTCATTTTAGGCCACTATGCTGTAGATGGTTTGTTATGCAACAATAGGTAATTATGTAATTATTAACAGTCGAGATATTGTATAGTAACATAAGGAGGAAAGAACTTTCTGTACTAGGGATACATGAAAAGATGAGCTCCCAAGACAAAGAACACAGTTTTTTCTAAGGAAATATGAAAAGAAGAGACCAGATAAAGTTTTATACTGTTTCAAGATGGATACTGATTTAGCTGAGTGAAGCTAAGGGAGTCCTCGTGACCTGTCTTTTTGTATTACTTACATTGTTGTAATTGTTATATTGTTACAAATGCATGGGTATGCAATTATATAATTACATACTATGTAAATATATGTAAATACAATTACATAATATGTATTTAATTATATAATTATTTATACATTTATGTGTAAATATATATATGGATAGATAGTGTGTGCATGCACTCGTATAATCATAATCACACACAGGCTAAAACATGTATTTGCCAAAAATTACACTGAAGTGTACATTTTTATTTGGCCTTCTGAATGCTGAAGCCAAAGCCAAAACATCGCTTTTGGCCAAAAGTTGAAGTTGAGTACAATTGTCAACTCAGTTACATTGTGAAATATATTTCTAAGCGTGGATCATGGTCAAAATATTTGATTAACACTAATGTCAGTATTCAAATGGGATATGAATTTGTAAGTGGTTTGGACAGATGAAAATAGAAGAAACTAGAAAGTATCAGAAAAGAAGTTCTAGAATGGAGACTGTTACCAATAGTTGGTCTATATTATGGGCTTTCTATTTTCCAGACACAATGCCATGCCCTCTTATACATTCTTCCTAAATGTCCAAAAACACTCTGAAATGCACATTATTAAAGATATATGATATATGAGAAAGCTGAAGATTAGAGAAGTCTCATGCTTGTTAAATGGTCCAGATTTCACGATGTGGAAAAACCTCAAATTCACGTGGAATTGATTGTAAACTCTCTTCAGTTCAGATGTAGTAAAGAACTTAGAGAGTTTAAGGTAAAGAGTTTGAGGATAAGAGGAAAGAGTTGGAAAAGACAGAAGTAACCCCCATAGTGTCTTCTCTACTGAATTCAGTTGAAAATGAGGATCCATTTACTATGCCTGGGGCCATGATAATTACTAAGTCTCTGGGGGAGATCCTTCCTTGTCTCTTTCAGCTTCTGATGGCCCAGGCATTCCTTGGTTTGTGGAATCATTAATTGTAATCTTTGCCTCTGTCTTCATGTGGCTGTCTTCTCACTGTATGTCTGTGTTTCTCTGGGGCAACCCTAATGACCACATCTTAACTTGATTATATATGCAAATATCCTGTTTCCAAATAAAGTCATATTCACAGGTACCTGGGTAGGGGGCAGGGGTGTGTTAGGATTTCAACATATCTTTTTTTGGACATACAATTCAACTCATAACAACCACTAAAATATAGATCCCAATATACAATTTCAAAAACATCCTCTCAAGCAGTAGTATATTTAAACTCTGAAGAAAAATAGCATAAGTTGACTTACACACATTATATTCAACGTTTCTAGAAAATGTGAATGATTTTAAGATCTAATACATCAGTCAAAATTACCTGGGCATCTCTTAAGTTTATATATCTTTCTATCTTCCAGAAACACACACCCACACACACATTATTGACTGATTGATTGACTGCTGAAGCCACCACAGAGTTTGAGTTAGAATTTCCAAATAACTACATTGTAAAGAAATTTCCCTGATGATTCAATTTGTCAAAATAAGTTTGAAATCCATTGCCTTCAAGGACTTCAATGTATCTAAAGAAGGAGATGGGTATGTTAAACTTAAGGCAAAAGCATATCTTCTTCTTTGATGTGTTATTGAAATAACCCTACTGAGCTGAGGGTAGTGAACATAACAAGGCAGAAACATTGGCTCATTGACTTCAGGCACATCTGAGAGAGGATTGAAGACTGTCAAATGCAAACATCTTGCATCCTCTTTCTTAGCACCAGTTTCTCACAAATTCTGATGACTAAAAAGTATATATTAGTCTAAAAAAAAGTAATAATATTTGAAGAAATTGAAAAAAATCAATCTAAATACATTTCCTCTTTCTTAAAACAATTTAGAATGAATTTCATTATGAGAACTTTTGTATGTCATTCTAAAACCCTTCTACTTAAAAGAAAAAATAAATAAGATCATTATTTTTAATAAACTTAACAAGCATTATCTTTCTTTGTCTTGTTCATTTTAAATATTTATTACATAAAGAATATATGAATAAATTATTTTGTTAAAATCTCAAATCAGAAAGAAAAGCTCATCCACATAATCAATATATGTCTGTATCTCTATATCTATATGTAGACATGTATCTATATATAGTAGATTTTATATAAAGTATCTATATCTATAAATACGGATCTATAAATAGTATAGATCTATATATCTATAACTATAAACATAAATATGTGTACTATATACAGATAAATCTATATATAAATATAGTTTTATATTTTACATATAGTTCTAATTATTGGCTTTAACTCTTAAAATGTCTTGGAGAGCTTCCATATCTATTTAGATTGATTTCTTTTGTTAGAAGCACTTCCTAGTATTTGTTTAACATTTTGTTTATTAATACAGTGTACTCATAAAATAGTGATGTAATGATTTTCTTGTGTTTCATTGTGAATATATGCTAGTATTTTTCTATGTTATGTAAATTATATAACAATTAAAATTTTTGCCCATGTTTAAATTTTAGGAAAAATTGGTGTTTTACATTTAGTTTACATTTACTAAATGCCCTCC
This sequence comes from Camelus ferus, assembly GCF_009834535.1. NCBI lineage: Eukaryota > Metazoa > Chordata > Mammalia > Artiodactyla > Camelidae > Camelus > Camelus ferus. The sequence continues at coordinate 87,478,668 of NC_045696.1, read as the reverse complement.
AAAGATGTCCAGTTTCCATCACAGTTTCACAAGGTATGAGACTAATGATTTCCTCAAAATTCACCAATGCTATATATATTATAAGTCTCTTTATTTTGGCAATTTGAAAGTTAAATAGGACATTTCCCCCAAATCTCACCTATACCAGATATTATCAGTCTATTCATTTTTGAAACATAAATGTTAAAAAATATTTGTCACTTTAATATTGTATTCTTGATTCTTTATGAAATAATATTTTTATATATTTATTGGTCATTTATGTTTCCCCTGCTGTGAGTTCGTTGGTTTTTATCTGTTGCATATTTTTCTTAAGCTCTCTAGTGTTTCCTTATTAATTTCTTGGTACTCTTCATATATGTTATATTTTGCCACCATTTTGGGTATTGCAAGTACTCCCAATCTGTCACTTTTCTTCTAATTTAGTTTACTGCATCATTGTTATTACAATTTAAATCTTTACTAATATTCATCAGTGATTTTTCTTATTTCCATATAAGCTGCAATAATTAGAGAAAGAAACCTTAATCAAAATTAACTTTATGTTCATTAAAATTAAAAATAAAAACTGTTCCATACTTAAATAAAAAAGATTAAAACTGAAAAAAAACTAAAAACTGTTCTAGAAGAAAATCAAATAGAATGACTATCCTACAATAAAGGAAAACAATATAACCAGTTATTGGCCTTAACCAAATGCAGACCCTGGAGAGAATTTTTAGAGAAAACGGGACTGAAGCCAAAATGAATGAAAGAGACAAGTGTTTGTCTACATCTGCTCCCATTTGTGATGGCTAAGAGACAAGACCTGTGATTCTAACTTTGTCTTATAATTTTACGTGTACAGGTCTTAGAAATGTAAATACACTGAACTCCCTCAAGTTTGAGTTCAAACACCAAAAGCAGTTAAAGTTTGTATTTAAAAATATAGCACTATTAAATAAGAGCTGTAGTGATGTTTAAATGGTTCTTTTAGGATTTAAAACACTATGTACTTGGTCACTAGATACCTGATTTATGGAAGCTAAAAATATACTTTTATCTTGAAACTCTTGTAGTCATGTGCATCAGTTGGTGGACTTGTGCTAATGCAAAAAATAGAAAAGGAAAGTATTTGCTGAGATAACTGAATTCTGATTTAGAATATACCAGTGATTTCCTTGGGACTTTGAAAAGAACTCCTACAAATTATTTAACAAAAATTAGTTTTCTTCATATTTAGAATTTAGCATATTGGATAGAAACATGGTCTTGGGCAGGGGTGAATCTCTTTTATGATTATGCCAGGTCTGCTATGAAGGCATGTTGTTTAATCTTCTAATTCTTACCCTCCTATTTGTGAAATGAAGATAATAATGACTTACATCCTAGGGTAACTCTGAGGATTCATCAAAAGATATGTTAGGCACTTAGAGCAACACCTGCTGCATAATAATAAATGTATATTTATTAATCTAACATTGGTCCTCTTAATTTTTAGCTACAATATTTAAAAGACAATTGCTTTGAAAGCTATTTCTATTAATTATAAAATTCCATTTGGTCATTGACAAACTTCTCAATGTCTTCTGATGAACCAAAGCTAAAGATTAAGGAAATAAAGAATCATCATGATTAGATTAAATGGATATGAATTCGAAGGTCAAGTGTCAGGTTTGATAAGAGAGAAATTCATAATATTTCACTTAGTTTTTAGTCAGTTTTATCAGCTTTGGCAGAATTAGACAATTTCGTTCTTGTCTTGGTACGAATAACTAATTTAGTAATTAACCTAACTGTAACAGTATATTAATTGAAAAATCGACATACAAGTGGCTTTTGACTTTCCTCTAAAACCTCAAATTTCAAAGTGACTAAAACATCTGTCTCACCTGAAAAAAGTAACTTGGGTCAATTCTGAGTGAAACGTGTTCCAGTATTATAACAATGAAAGAAATCATTGAACACTAAGATAAAGCATATTGCAATCCTACATTTGGTCTTAATTAGTACCTGAGTAAGACAGTTAAAAGCTTATCAAAACTGACTTGGATGTATTTTCTATTTTATCCTTTTATTTATGTTTTTGGAATTTTTTTGTTTCTAAGAAGTTATACTCTTTCCATGGGGTATACATTAGAAATAATTTTGGAGATAAGATTGTGTCAGAAGACTAGAGGAAAATGGCTAATAATGCATGTCTCCAACTTCCTTATGCAGTAGTCCCTGAGCAATAACTTTGTGAGATCTCTGCTATCTAAGAAGGAAACAACCTGATTTTAGTCACTTACACCAGAGCTGTACGCTATCCCCTCAGAGGGCTGGGGAATGTAATGTTACTGTGTGTACAGTGCCTGGCATCACACGTGCAATTATTTCATTCCTCCAGTGAGGTTTGCAGACTTGAAACAACGTGACTCTTGGGTGCATAGTTGAGATCTGTGGAGGGCTACGGGGACTCTTAACAGTTAAAAGGAATAGAGGAATAAGATTGTGGAATAATGTGCCTTGATAAGAAGTCTGAATTGAAAACACACCGATTTGAAGAATCAGAGGAGAAAAAGTTAACAGCAATTGGAGTAAAAAGAAATCTTTTGAGCAAGAAGGTGATTTCTTAAAACTCTTCAGGGAAATTCTTTATCAGGAAAAGAGAAGTCTGTCTTTGAGGATTTAGGAGGAAAAGAGTTATAAAATGAGACCTGTGATTCTTTTCACTGATTTCTATTTATTATTGCTAGTAGAAGAAGCAAGTGATAAGAAAACTACAAATTCTGGGAAGTAAAAAGAATGAAGCCACGTGTAGCTGGGTCCATGGCACAGTAGTTTCAGGGTAATTTTGTGTTACTTGTTTACCTATTTGGGTTCTACCAGGTGGAACGATTCATCTTTACAGAAGTATTTGTGTGCATCATGTTTTAGTCTCTTCCTTTATCTGAAGTCTTCTGTGATTTTGCTCTTCATCTGACACCTTCTTTGCTTTGAACAGGGAAAATACAGCAGGACCCCCTTAGATCTGGAAGGGTAAAATTTCAACAAGTGGAGAATCTCAGCAAGAATTCTTGCTTTTGGACAAACTAGGGCTTTTATAACATTATCATAGTTTATTCAGGTGAAAGTGGAGACTAAAGTAGAAGTCTGACTTCAGAAGCTTTAGAAAAATAAAGGAGGTAGCTTGTAACACTTAGTTGGAGACATGTGGCATAATCAAATTTTAAAATGAATGGAGTTTAATAAAGGAATTATTTATGAAGATGTAGCTGGGATTAATGGGGACTATAAAGGGTTGACCTAAATTATCTGGAGCTTCAACCATCTGTAGGCTTCAGATACGACTGGAGGGAACAGTCCCTGAGACTGAGAAAGAAGAGGTATAGCTCTGAGGGTTGCATGACCTCCCTGACAGAAGCTGTGGCCTTTGGTAGAGACCTGTGCCAATCTCTTAGGAACCTTCAAGGAGGGAGGAGGTGGGAATATGTTTTTTCCATGTCCTCCAGTCTCTAGCAAATGATAACCAATGATTAAACCATACTGGAAGCCAGAGGGCAAGAAAGCCCTTTGACGAAGTCCCTGGAGTTAGCTCCACATGGTACAGAGAAGAGTGGTGGACAGTGGCAAGTGGATCTTAAGGGGCCCAGAGAAAATATCTAGGACATATGAAACCAAATGTCCAACATATACAACCAGGATACAGGATTGTTTAAGAAATGTTTTTTTCTGTGGTAAGTACCCTTGTGTTCAGAACACAAAGGTGAGACAGTCCCTGCCCTCTTTGGAGCTCATATTCTAGTGTATATTTTTAATATAATGTGCATATGTATGTGTGTATGAGCACTTGTATCACTGACTGGGTTACATATACATGTGCGTAGCTACACTGACATAGGATCTTAGAATATACACTTTTTTATTTGAAGTACAGTCAGTTACAGTGTGTCAATTTCTGGTGTAGAGCACAATGTCCCAGTCATGCATATACATACATATATTCATTTTCATATTCTTTTTCATTAAATGTTATTACAAGATATTGAACATAGTTCCCTGTCCTGTACAGAAGAAACTTTTTTTTAATCTATCTTTATACAGTGGCTAACATTGGTAAATCTCAAACTCCCAAATTTATCCCTTCCTACCCTCTTTCCCTGGTAGCCAGAAGATTGTTTAGTATGTCTGCGAGTCTGTTTCTGTTTGGTAGATGAGTTCATAGTGTTCCTTTTTTTTTTTTTTTTTTTTTTTTTTTAGATTCCACATATAAGTGATATCATATGGTATTTTTCTTTCCCTTTCTGGCTTAATTCACTTAGAATGATGATTGCTCAGTCCATCCATGTTGCTGCAAATGGCATTATTTTATTCTTTTTTATGGCTGAGTTGTATTCCATTGTATAAATATACCACAGAATATGTACTTTTGTGTTTTGTTTTTATCCCACAATTCCCAAGTATTCCTTTGGTAAACATAGAAGTTCACATTTTGCCTAGAGGCAAATTGGGAGCATTACAACAATAATACAGTAGGGAAACCATGTTCAGTTTTTTTTGTTTTTGTTTTTTTTAATTTGTCACTCAAGTAAACATGTGATATCCTCCTTGTGTGAATACAGAGGCCATTTTTGTAATGGTTGGGTGAGGTTTTCGGTAGGCTTACAAGGAACGTGCTGCCTCTGGGGCCTGGTCATTAACTAGCAGAAGAATAATTTCATGTCCTGTGAAATTTGGCTCAACACCCATCAACTCTAACACATGTCAATGATCCAGAACATTCATCAGCGTCCTCTTAATTTCCCAAAACATCAGTTGAGATTCTTGAAGTACTCACAGAATAGACAGTAATGATATGGAAAGAAAAGTCCCAGATGGATAATGTAGACAGGAATGTGAGAGTTTAGACAGGTGTGTGAGAGGGTATATGTGATTGGTCAAGTATCTGTCGGTGATGAATACCTGGCCCACCTAGAGTTCTGGAGGTTGTAATCATACATATAATTCAATTATTAGAACTGTTTGAACGTATTCCTTTTTACTAATTGTCATGTTCCTAGAAAACAGCCTCATTATTCTCTTCATATGAATTGATTTGACATTAATCCAAAAATAATAATTATGTCTTTTTATATTTATTTTTCAGAATTTATTGAAAACAAAGAAGTCTCCCGTTGCTACAGGGAAAGGAACAATTTGGAGGTTTTTGGAGAACCCACAATTAAATTCATATTCTGACTTTGATCATTGCTACCTTTGCAGCTTTAGGTAAGTTACTTAACTTCCCTAAACTTTCCTTTTTTGTAGTTTTAAAGTAAGGGTAATAATGGCAAACGTGCATGGATATTGGAAACATTAAAAGAGCGAGAAAATCTCCTAATCCTATCATCCTGCCATTCTTCCTTTCTACTGACCCTCACCAATCTGGTCATATTTCCTTGGGCACTATCAAACAGACTGACCAATGGTATAATTTTCTCCATTTATCCAGTTTCAGATTGCCTGTAAATGTATTCTGTCATTCCTAAAAACCTCAGCAAGTTAGAAATATTAAAGCTTGAATGGATTTAAAGCTTTGCCCCGTACTTTTCTGCCTCTCTTCTTGGTTCGCATCCTGAAAACAGAAAATATTGTCCACATCCTGAAAACAGAAAATATTGTCCACATCCCAATGTAATTTTTTTTTCTCATCTTCCTTTCTGACACAAAACTAAAGATGCCCAGGCTCCTTCTGCTTGCTGTCAAACTAATGATGCTTTATAAACACAGCCAGTCTTGAAGAAACTCGAAGCCTAAAATGAAATTGGTACCTCCCTACTCATGTCTAAATAAGGGGATAAATGTAAAATACAGCACATTGGACCTCAAATCCAAGATTACTTAGGCAGATTAATAGAAGGGAAAAAAACCAGAATATTTGTTTTATTGTTAATTTCACATCAGTGTTATAGATAATTTATTCCACAAAAACTGGAATGTGAAATTTAGCCATACCATTGTCATGAGAATTATGAAATTAATGACTTAAAAAATAACTTTATAAATACTGTCATGTATGGATATTGGTAACTAATACTGGAAATGACAATGAAACATTAAACTCTTAAGTAAATTCCAAGGAGGAGCTGTATAATACGTTATTAAATATTACTAGTTTCCTGAAAACTTTATATGAAGTACTTGTTCCAGATTCTTTAAGAGCAAACAAATCCCTAACTTGTCCTCCCAATGTGGTATTTCTGAGAGCATTTTTAGACACCTGAAACAATATTAAATTCATCACATTATATTAAGTCCAGATGAAGAATTCTTATTGTCCAGTTAATTATTATTGAGAAACTTACCTTTAGAAGAAGTAAGACAAAGAAGCAAAGGATGATTGTAAATGTAGTATGATTTCAATATTTGGATAAGAATAGTCTTAAACAGTAGCACTTATAAATGAATACTTATACTATGTGAAAGAAGTAGGGAAGAGAGAGCTAATTTTCAGATATTTAATAGTTATTTATACACACATTCACACATGCACACCCATATTTATACACCTACATATGTAAAGATGTATTTGTGTAAAATGGAAAAGGTTTAGAGAAAATTTATTAATTCATTTTTCTCAGCAATGAGTGGGTATAACTAATAATACCAACTTTCTGGTTTTGATGTTATACTTTAATCATGAGATGTTATCTTTGGAACAGGCTGAATAAGAATATACAGGACCTCCTTGAACTTTTTTTTTTGCAACGTATAGTGAATCTTTGATTACTTCAAAATAAATGTTTTTGAAAATGGGATAATGTACTAAAATGCTTTTTTTTTTTTAATACAAAGAGCATTTAGAGGGAAATTATGCTGTGGTTTTGAAAGCACGATGGTACTAAATGTGAGTTAAAATGTACCAGTTTTTACAGGAACTCAATTTGACCATATGATTTTACATAGGAAGTAAAGGATCAATAGGAATTTTAAAAGCCTTTCTTCTATAGAAATGGAAAATTGCTTTTATTCAATTACCTGGAGTTTATGGGTATAATCATCTAGAATTTTATATGGGAAGCATGGTAGAAATAAATGAGAATATTTAATTTCTGAAACTGCATGTAAACATATCCTAGAGAAAACTTGAAAGAGGATTCTTCTTTGAATATAAAGTCCATTTTGATTATATAACAATATAATGAATTATTTTCTTTTGAGTCCACTAAATATCTTAATTCTATACAGTTAAAATATCCAGTTATGTTCATCTGAAATCCAGGGCAGTATGTATTTCTCAAGATGATATTTTCATATACTTCAGCACTATAAAATTTTTGTTATAATTAGTTTACTAATTCATAAAAACAGTGAAATATCTCTTAAAATGATCTGATAAAAGATACAAAGTACTATATATAAAAAATATAAACAACAAGGTTCTACCATATAGCACAGGGAACTGTAATAAATATCTTGTCATAACCTAGAATACAAAAAATATGAAAAGGAAAAAAAGTAAGGAATTTAGTTTCCATGAAAAACAATTTGAAACATAGCAGAGACACACTTTAAAATTATTAAAGAATGAAATAAAATTGCATAGATTCAAGACATTCATTTACTTTCTAAATAAAAATTAACAAATATGAAATAAAATCTTATTAATATACAAACAAAGGTAATATTTTTTACTTTTTGATGAAATTTTTTTCATGTCAATCTGGTCCATTAGTATAAAATAGAGGTTGTAAGCTATGTGAATTAGTGATTTTTCAGTCCATACCTGGAAAGTAGGAGGATTTCCAAGATGTACTAGAAGAATAACATAAGTATATTATGGAAGAAAGAGCTATTGAAATAGACTAGGTCATTTATATAATCTCCTTTCAAACTATTAGCTGTGATTTCTCTGTCTACTAATTTCTGCTCCCCAGTAATACATTACCAGGGAAACATTGGCTTTAATTCATGTTTTCTCTTTATCACTCCACTCTGATGATCCTGGTTAAAACAGAAAATTCAATCGATAAATTTGATTGAGTCACTTGAACAATTCCTCCTAGTTTCTTTTGGGATTTTCAGTTCACTCTGCTTTAAAAAGAAACAGCATTTCTCCACATAAATGGCATTTGGGCAACTTTGGGAACTTAAGTAGACATTAATATGTAAGAAGAGTTGGAAAGAACAGCAATTGAAGTGCTGAGATAATTCCCATCAGCTGCAGGGCTCAGAACTGGCTTGTATCCATTGGAAGCCTTCTGGTCCTGTGGTCTCACTGAAGGCAGCATTCTGCATATTATCTTTGATCGAGTTACGGTTGAATGATTTTGGCTGAAGATAGAACATTTCCCCACTCTTGAGAACTTTACTATTGCACTTGCAACAGTTAATAAGTAACTCATGGAGTTATTTATTTTCCTTTTAACTATGAGTTAGTTTTGAATTACAGTTCTGTGTTGAGAATTCACAATAAAAATGTTTCATTTGTAAGAATGGTAAAAGTCTATAGTATCCAGACATAATAACCCAATCCTAGTTTTGTTTTTATTTTTAAACAACAAAATTGAAACATCATCATTATAACGTATTCTACTGTCTTAGTCTACTAGGGCTGCCATAAGTAAATACCACTGATTGGTGACTTAAAAAAATTGAAACTTATTTTCTCACAGTTCTGGAGTTCAGATCTGAGGTCAGGGTGCCAGCATGGTAAGTTTCTGGCAGTCGCTGTCTTGCTGGCTCACAGATGGCCACCTTCTCTCTGTGTCCTGTATGGAAGAGAGTGAGAACAAGCTGTCTGGCATCTCTTCTTAGAAGGGCCCTAATCCACTCATGAGGGCCATATGACCCTCAAGATTTTACCCAACTTTAATTACCTCCCAAATGCCATTTCTCCAGATACCATCACATTGGGGGGTTAGATCTTCAGCATATGAATTTGGAAGGAATACGAATATTCAGCTCATAGCATCTACCATATTAGGAATCTCTAAAAAAACAGTTTTAAACAAAGAGTATTACATTTTCAGGTGTCCAGAGAGGTAAGAATGCTCAATGTTTGTAGCATTTGACAACCTTCCTAAGAGCACCATACCATTTTCCACTGAAAATAAATGTGGTAGAGTTTATTTATTAAGGGCTTATAAGAAATTATAATATTTGCTTCCAGGAAATACTGGGAGAGAGAGAAAGTCTACCTGTAACTTTACAGTTGATGAAAATAAGACTCAGAGAAATATCGTGACTTGGCCACCATAATTCTGAGACAGGGACTCAGGTTTTCATGCTGGCTTTAGGAAGACCATGATGTTCATGAATGATATCTTACCCTTCTATAATAAAGATGTTTCCCAACATTTCTATTTTTCTCTCAACTTCTTCTTTTATAATGAGCAATGGAACACAATTTTTGGCTGAACATTGAAAATATACATTTTTCTACATTTTACTTTTCCACAACTAATATTTTTCTTTGTTGATTGACAGTTTGGATAGTATTTCTAGAGTTATAATCATCTATCTAAAAATTTGGAGATTATAGTTTTCTAGTAACATACAATGAGTAGGTAACAAGTTTCTCTAACATATTTCACCAGAACATTTCCTGTGATTAGAAATAATGAGAAAATTCTCACTGTTCTGTAAAATTTTTTCAAAGGAGAGACAAAAATTTGAAAACCTAATTTTGATGCTGCATATTTTCCTATTTCTTGCTTCAGTACTATCTCTGGAATTCGTTCAGATTTGTATATTTCTCTCAATATGCAAGACCTGAAATGGAACAAACACATTTCTTCAGAAGTCTAACCTAATTCAGTTCACTGAATATTTGGAATAACCAAATCAAATAGCATTTGGTTTCATATCTGAATCCATATTTGAAGTTGTGTAGCAACTTAATTTTTGTTATGCTCAAATTTTTAGCTAAAAAAGGATAATAATTACTCTAATATTTACTGTGTAAAATTGAGGCAAAGATTAAATGAATTAAATTACATATCTCAGTAGGTAGTAGCCGCATATATGATAGTATAATTAACTAATAAACTCTCTTCATTAAAATTTTAGTACTAGTTTATTTGTTATGCCTGACATTTCTTTGGGGCCAGCATATTGTTATCAATTTTGAAAAGACTTAAGATTCAGAAACTTGGAGTCACAATCTAAAAATATTATTGCAGGTAAGTGAATTGATGAGTATTGAGCACATTTTAAACTTTCATTATAAATATATATATTATGAGTGAAAATAGGAATGAGAGCCAGTGTTAATGTGAACATCTACTTTCATGATGCCTTAAGCCTCTTAGGAAATTATTATTTCTAGCCTAGTGCTCATAATGATTAATGACCATAGTGAATGACTAGTCTAGTAGTTCAACTTATATATTTACAATTTCATTTGCTCAAAATCGTAAGCTATCATCAGGAGGTGTCTCAGGGTTAGAAAGGGCACATAAGCCTGTCATCTACTTACATACCAGAAAACAGGCCAGAGGTTAGACATCCAGGCATGAGGTATCAGGAATTGTTGAGATGAGGAATTCATCTGAAGTAACCTTTCTACATTAATATTTTATACTGACATACACAAAGTGATAGTAAAGAAGCGCCAACAGATAAATGTACCTTTTTTTTTATTTAAAAGTGCTTCTCATAAATAATGTCATCAAAGGCTATATTTAATGTCTCTTCTGATCACAGTTTTCTTTATGTTTGACAGTGGCTTCTTCAAACATCAAAAGATTCTCTTTAAATTGGAGCTTAGTTCCCTATTTTTCAAACATTCATGTTTTTATATCTTAGCTCCAGTACTTAGGAGTATCCTGTACTTCAAGGATAGGCTGGTGGGGAGAATTGTGAAATGTGATTTTAAATTGATCAAAGTGGACCTATGGTACAGCACGATGGTAATGAATTTGGAATGGGTGGAATGGGATGGAGCTTTTGGGTGTCTGAGTAACTTGTGAATTTTATCCACACCCTTCCAAGCTCATTTATAGGCATATAAGATACATTTGCTTTGATATCTTTCCCTTTGTCCTAATAGTTCCCTAGTAAGGTTAGAGGTCGGCTGTAAAAATCATAGAGTGATTTTATTCTTCTCCCAGGGGTTCTTGAGATGCATGTGACCTGGGCAACATTTTCTGCCTCAAACAAAGCAAAACAAAAAACTGCTGAGACTTTAGGGTTTTTTGTATCATGCAGTGTGAATAATACGAAATATTAATCAAATTTGTTTAAGAAAAAAATTACTTCTAAAGGATGCCTTAAGGATTTAATATAGGAATTTTGGAAACCACTGATATTTCTACAAGTAGTTATGCTAATTGAGCAGAATAAAACTAGACATGACTGTGGTTAGTAACTAATATTTTCTGGTATTAGTATGTATCCAAATATCTTGATGCTTGTGTTTTGTCCTGGCCAAGGAAATTTCCAATTAATTGAGAAATTCTGTGATGTAAAATACATGAGAAATTAAATGCAAGTTTTTAAGTCTACCTGGTATTTACCTGTGTGACATCATGGAGGGTTTGTCAAACAAATGGTATTTGTCCTAATGGAGTAATAGTTAAAATTAATACATTCTTAGTTGGAAAAAAATTAAGGAAATTAAAATCCTTAAAGATGATTCTTGGACAATACTTGATGCCAGTAGAGTTGTGAGCCACCTGACAGCTTATTGGATGACTAGTTAACTGCTGCAGCCTAATCTGAAGTGTATTTTTGTCTCTCTCTTTCCATTGTAGAGTGTAAATATTAGAGAGTTATAATTAGGAGGTTAACATACTCTATTCTAAATTACATCTGTTATTAAATAAGCTTTACTATTTATAATTTTTGTTTTTTCCTTGGTCTTTATAATGATACATTTAGTTTTAAGAAAGAAAATTTAATTAGAATATGAATGTTATACTATCTACATCTTTGATTAGTTTCTGAGAGAAAGAGTATAAAGATTTTTTATGTGGGGAGAAATGGGCTTGTATGTAAGTATTTATGTTTAGCTAGTCACCCTTCCTGTTCCCCAAATGTCTTGCCTGGAATTACTGGCCTTTTTCACCTTCTTTACGCCTATGTGTGTCAATTCTATGCAGCTCAGATTGCACAAACAGGCTCCTGTTTGGTGGTGTCTGCCCACACTGTCTTTCTGGTTCTTAGTTTGCTTTTCTTACTGGTTATCTGATTTTATTTGTAATAATTTTGACCTACTTCTGTGACCTGCTTTGTCAGTATCAAGTCTTTCTTTTTGAATGCCCATTGTTTATCTCCTCTTAAACTCATCTGCTCACCTATGCTCTTATTTACCATTGCTCATTTAAGTCTTTTCTCCCAGCACTACCTTAACAGTTTCCAAGTCTGTTCTGTGTCTGTATCACTCTTCTGCTTTAAATTCTGGGATCATCAGATTTTGTAGCCTAGAGTTTTAAGTCTGAAAGTACTCGGGATGGCAGAATTATATCTTCAGGAATTAATCTGTGAGTTTAGTGAATATTTCCCATTCTCATTATTCTTTCACTGAGAACCCAAGGGAACTTTTATCCATCCCGTGCTCACACTGAAATAGAAATGTATACACTAAAGTTTTCTAGCCTAAGTAGACGACAGAAAGATTTGAAACATGCTTGCCTGAAATAGATAAGGTGGAGGGTTGAACTGGATTGGAAAGAAAGGAGTGGAGGAAAAGGGGGAAATTTTGACGACAGGGAGCAGAGTAGAAGGATACAGCATCAAACTCTCCTGAGTGCTGTCTGCCTGGACAAGCTTAGTCCTCTCAGAACAAGATTTGGTAAATTTTTCAGCCTTAGAATGACAACATAAAGGAAAACCTTACTTTATGACTGAGGTAGAAATTCTCAGTTAGGAATTATCCTTTAGGTTAGGCAGTGGTGGACATAACCCCCATGTTATAATAAGATGCATTTCTATTTTTTATAAATAAAATGGTAATAAAATCTTAGCTTCTAAGAAAGAGAAGGAAATAACATATTTTCAAAACAAAACCAGCTTCCCCTCACTGACTTTCACTTCCATGTTTTCTTATGAGTTGAATGAAGATCATTCCAGTAAGTATTTCTGTTTGAGGAATACTGTTACCTGTCTTTGATATTTTAATGTCAGCCAAAGAAATTTTTATTACTAGTTTTCAGATATTTTGTTTGAAGGGACCTGAAAGTAATAAATATAACTTAAATGACTGCAGTATCAACTTTGTTATAGACTTTTAAATTTATACTTACACAAAATAAAACTGGAAACGGTGAAAAATTATTTTATATTCAAAAACTGATACTCTTATTTAATAATATAAAATGTTTTAGGAAAATAAAATTTAAGTCCTTGTATTGCCTATTTTGGCTTAATAAAAGAAAATTAATACTCATATGCATGTAATGATGGAATTACATTAGTCATTTAAAAATAAAATCTGCATTTTAAGAAGTGCAAAATGAATGCAAATATTAATTATAGCCTACTTTAACTTTTAAGTACAATTACCAACCTTTATAAATGAACCAGTGTAGGAAATCAGCCAGCAAATGTCTTTTCATTTTTCTGGTTATCAATACTTTCTGCATCATTACTGTGAAAATAATAGTGATTTCAAAGGACATTCATTATTCTTATATTAAAAATTCAGATAACATTCACAAGTGTTACAGAATTATGATTTAAATAGAAATGACAGAATTCAGGTTGAAGCTAAATTTGAATGGTAAAGAAGAGTATTGAAGTATCTATAAAATATGTTTCTTAGGTTACTTAGTGTGACAAGGAAAAAGAAGAAAGAAAGGGAAGGAAGGATGGAAGGAAAGAGAGAGGGAGGGAGGAAGGGAAGAGACAAATTGAGAAGAGGCTCCGTGTTTGAGAGCAGGGGGTGGAATACTTTATTTTAGAATTATTTGAAGGTTTATGGAGTTTTCCAGGTAAAAGTGTACAACTGAATCTCTGAAATGCGAGATTAAAATTTGAGAAATTAAATTGACTTTAGTGATAAATGTGTGATCTAATAAATGTAATATGAGCAGACAAAAGGAAGAGCATGTGGAAGAGAATATAAGGACACCAAAAATAGTGTTTAGCTGGTAGGAGAAAGACATGCACAAAAGTATAGCAAAAAAGTAAAGCTATTGAGTACTACGATTTCTAGGAGCTGAAAGAGGAGGGACTTTTCAAGAAGAAAGAGTGTGTGTTCAAATTATGAAAGACTTTGAAAAATGAGGACAAGTAATTTGGCTTCATATTTTGGAGGAAATGGAACATATGAAAGGCACATAAATCACATCTGAGAGTGAAATAAATAGTTATAAAACCCTACATTATAAAATAATAAATACCTCAAATCAATACCCTAATCTTTCACTTCCAAAACCTATTGGGGGAGGGGGAAGAACACCTGTGGTTTTGCCTAATTGGTTTCCTATTCCTTTTTGGGGGCAATATCTCTCAATTGTGAAAATAACCAATAAATCTTTATTTTTAGTAAAGCTAATCAAGTTTTCCTATGTTCACTGGCCAAGAGTGGGCATGTAACCATGTGATATTACCCAGATGCTTTAATTTGGAATTTAAAATATTAAAATATCCAAATTATCCAATATAATTTAATACCAATGGAGGCACTCTAGGGGACTAATCTCTGGTTCCATGTACCTACTGCCCTGGAACTCTTTTGTATCTCATCAATCCTGAATCATACAATTCCAAATTTCCTTTCAGAATTGAGCTGTGCCATATCTTTCAAACAACTGAATGTGGTAAAAAAGAATATCAAGCATCTGTGTTGTTGCCACTTGGAATTAATCACTTTCAATGATTTTGCAAATTTGTATCTAGTTATATTTTTGTTTTTTCTTGTTTCATTTTTATGAAATTAACTTGATGAGAACGTAAATATTCCATGTATCTTCCAAAGAATGTATAATTGGCACTTAAGAGTCAAATCCAATTTTTGCTTGTTTTGTCTAAACTATATTCTTGCAGAGTTTTTTAAGACTTCTTCAATCAGTTTTATCAGTTTTCAAGAAAGCTTTATTCATATTTCTTAGAAGATGGTAGATTTTTTTAATTTCTCCTTTACATCAGCCAAGTTTTAATATTTTACTTCTTGATGTTAAATACACACAAAATTAGAATTTATAATTACATATTGAATTTGATATTTTTATGAATATTTTATTTTACTTTTATCTCAAAAATCTACACATTCTGATATAAACATAACTACAACAGATTTATTTGGTTACTGTTTACATGGTATGTATTTTACCATCATTTTATTTCAGCCTTTCTGTATCCTTATGGTTAAGATGTGTCTCTTTAGTAAGCAACACTGAAAAAAATCTGGTCTTACTATTTGTCATATTATCGTTGTCTATAATTTAAATATAAAAGTTGAGTCTTAGATTTATATTTGTCCCATCTGTCTCTATGTTCCATTTTTGCTTCTTTAAAAATTTTTTCCTAAATATTTTCTGTGTATTAACTTGTTAGTTATACATCCTATACCATTATTTTGGTGAACAGTTTAGAAATAAAACAAACATACATTCTTAACTTTTTGAGCTTAATGTCAATAATCACATTCATCATGCCCCAAAGCAAGAACCTAGCATTCTGTATCTTTGTTTGCCCCCCAACTTTCATGCAATTTTATTGTACACTTATTGTGCATTTTAATACAACACATACTTTAAATCCCATGAGATTATATATATCTAAATATCTATATATCTATATCTATCATATATCTGTCTATCTATATCTATCTGTCTATCTATATAAACTGTGGTTTCCTGGTTCTCTTGTTTATTTCCTTCTGAATGTACTTAATGTGTACTTTGCCATCTGCTGTCATGTTCCCTATGCCTAAAGAACTCTCTACAGAATTATTCTTACTATTTTGTCTACCAATGTTCTTCAACGGTGGAGTTTCCCAACTTAATTTTTCTAAATTTTTATATTTTCCTTTTTTATATTTTCCTTTATTTATGGGTTTAGGATTTTAGGCAAGACTGATTTTTTTTCTGCAGTATTTTAGAGAAATCTTTTGTTCTTAAATTGTCCTTTGTAATATTGGCTTTCGTTTTTATTCATTTGAGAGTACTGTACCCTGCCTTACCTGTTGCTCCTTTTCGTATTTCTTCTAGGACTTGCTACAAATGTAATCCTTCTTCTTTGATTGTGTGCTGTTTATATATGATTAAATGAGGCTTTTTTTTAACTGATGCTCTAGATATGGCTTTGGCTGCAAAATTAATTTGGTTAATTATGAAAGATAAAAACAAGACAGACTCTTAATAAACCCATACAGATAACCATGTATCCATGTAAAGAAGCTTAGTAAAATTATTTTTATATGATTTAAATATTCTTTGATTCAATAAGAATCAGGCCCCATTCAAAAATATTCGCATCAGTTTACACAGCATAGTATACCACAGTTGTTCTCTAGCTTTTTGGTGTTAATACAACTTTACAATCTTTAATACTTTTTAAAATTCCAAAGAACTTTTGTTTATATAGGCTATATTTATCAACATTTACTATATAAATATTAAAATAACCATTATAAACACAATACATAAAATCATAAATAATTTTTAATGAAAATAAAGGTTATCCCAAACAAAAATAATTAGTAAGAAGACTGGCATATACATTTTTTTTTTTTTTTGCAAATTTCTTTAAGGTCCACCTTAGTAGAAAACAGCTGGATTATCCTATCTACTTCTGCACTGGAGCTGTTGCAATAATCACAAGCTATACAACTTTTGGAAAACTCACCTGTACACTCAAGAGAGAATAAATATAAAAAACGTAAGTAACATCTTAGTATTATTTTGTAATAATTATTACAAAATTAGTAATAATTATTTTAAAATAATTATTAATAATTATTTTAAATACCAATACCCATCTATTTTCTGATTGGTAGACAAGAAACTCCTTTCTTTTTCTTCATAAGTTTCCTAATCATCAGTGATCTTAGAGACACTTTTAGGGAGTCTGTTAAGTAGACAGCACTTGCAAAATAATACTAAGATGTTCATTCTAAGTGAAGTAAGCCAGAAAGAGAAAAAAAATACCATATGAGATCACTCATATGTGGAATCTAAAAAACAAAGCATAAATACGGAACAGAAATAGATTCATAGACATAGAATACAAACTTGTGGTTGCCAAGGGGGTGGAGGGTGGGAAGGGATAGATGGGTTTTTAAAAATGCAGACTAGATAAACAAGATTATACTATATAGTACAGGGAAATACACACAAGATCTTATGGCAGCTCGCAGAGAAAAAAAATGTGACAATGAATATATATATGTTCATGTATAACTGAAAAATTGTGCTCTACATGAATTTGACACAACATTGTAAAATGATTATAAATCAATAAAAATATTAAAAAAAATACTAACAGAATTTTTTTTAATTGAAGTATAGTCAATTTACCATGTTGTATTAATTTTCGAGTGTATAGCATAGTGATTCTGTTATCTATTCCTTTTCATATTCTTTTTCATTACAGGCTATTACAAAGTATTGAATAGAGTTCCCTGTGCTATACAGTAGGACCTTGTTGTATATCTAATACTAACAACATTTTTAACTAATAACAGCTATAAAAGAGATTTGGTCACTTGACTAAGATAGGATCATGAATAATACTTGACTTAACATGAGTTTATTTTAACCAAAGTAACTCCCTTGCATTTCACAAAGAAAATGTGTAGATAAGTCCAAATTTTTAAAATTAAAGTTTGATCTTAGAAGTTTTCAAGCAAACATACTACAAAGCATAATTACTATTATAAAAACATATTGCAGAATGATTCAATTTAATTGAACATTTAATTTTACATTTTCACAGTCCTAAATCTTATAAATTTTGTGTACATACTTCATACTAATAAGCACAAAAAGTATTTTTTAAAACCAAAATTATTAAAATGGTCTGTCATCAGGAGACTCATTTGAACTTGGATTTTCATATAAGCAGATGCTTGAGGTAAAAATTTCTGAGAAAATAATCTTTGTATCTCTTAAATTCTAGTACACTAAAATATTACCAGATAAGTTTATTTTCTATTATCTTTTGAAATATTAGACGTATAATCACCTCTCTTCTCTATAAAACAATTAATACAAAACTTCTTGAATTTGAGTATTATAATCAAATGTATCAATACCTTCTTAGATTAGGAAAATATTTCAACTCACAAAATGAAAGATAAAGGCCCTTATTAATTCAGACATAGAGACACAGAACTTAAGTTTTCTAATCTCCATAACAGGTCAAAATAAACAGAAAAACCTAACTCCCTGGTCCAGATTTCAAAGACCTGATTTCCATTCCAGAGGGCATAGAATATGTTCTTAAATTATTTGTTCTCCCAAAGAGAAAAACAAATTTAAAAGGACCGTTAAGCAGGATTCCCTATCAGCTCTCACCCAACAGAGAACACATCTCCATCATCCACTCAACACAGACCACTAAGTAATCAAATCATAAAACCTGATTCCTAATTTGTGCTGCCACCAGCTGGGAATAATTTCTTAGCCCTGAACAAATAAATGAGAACCACAACCAGACTTGGTCTAGAACTGGAAACAAAGTAAAGAAAACAAAAACCAAAAAACACAAAATCAGGGAAAATAACAGAAACAGAGAGTCAATGACTTAAAATTCTAATGCTTCTTGGGAATTACTCTAGGAGCCAAGACAAGATGTGCTGTCAGTTGCTGTTCTCAGATAACTCCGTGTAATCGTCTCTGGCAGGTGAGTCTACTTTGCACAACTTGCAGAACTGTTGAAGTGTAATTTTCTAAAGTTAAAAGCAAGACTACAAGACAAGTATAGGATAAACATGTTTCGATGATGTTATTCATCTCATTCATCAATAAGGGAACTAGTAAAATGGTAAAACTGGTTCAAAGGATAATTCAAGGAACAGAGATTTATGTCTTCAAAGGATTCCTGAAAAGAATTTGATAATAGGAATAAAACTGTTAAATGTCTTATAAGCCTTAAAAGTGAAACCGTGAAACCTTTAGGCTTATCTTTTATACCCGACAGAAACCTGTAAGTCAACATTTAACTTCACAGTTTCAGAGATCTAATAAAATAATAAATAGGAAAGTAAAACACATGTGCATTCTCCAAGATAATTAAATAATTCTAGACTGAGCCTCTTAAACAATGACATTGAAAGGACATGCAGCATCCTCCTGCTTTATTTCCAAGTTGTGGATCTTTTTTACTTAAGTAATGGTAAAAAGAATCTTGCCACACATAAAGCCTTAAGCAAGGTTACTCAAACCTAGAAAGCAATTCATTTTAACTTTCACAATTCGCATGATACTGTGACTTTCACAAGGGAACTATTTCATCAGCTACTAACAACCACACAAGATAAGTGAAAATAGTGTACTTAGTGACAGCCTGTACTTTTAATTAAAAAATATGAATTATTAGTAAGTAATAAGTATTAAAACACAAAACTAATTTTGCACAATAACATGCATTCTCAAGCCATTTCCCTGACTCAATAAGATGGCATGAAAAAAGCAGGGCAGACTTTACACTCACTTTACTGATTATATTCCAATTTTGAGCCAAAGTATAAGAAAGATACCTGCTTATTGTGTTGTTTTGAAGACCTAGATTAAACCCAGAGCTGTAAAAATAAATATCTTATATATTGCCACAAAATGTCATCACATTCATCTATGCATCTATATGTTAAAGAAATTTAATGTTATAATCATCGGTTGAATTTCAGAAGAGATACCACTGTTAGATCACATTTAAATAGAACCTAGTTTCCTAAATTGAGAAAAAAAATCCCGAGCAGGTTAAAAATAGCTTTCTATGCTCAACACATATTTTTCCCCTTGCATAGATGGCATTTTAAACACCTGCTGTTGTAAATGATCTTATTATCATTAACAGCCAAACCTAGGAATGGCAGAGCTCTTACTGCCCTCCGTGTTCAAATAGTCCACCTGTTTTTAATTAGTTAAAGCATCAGTATCTACCTATAGCAAGCCATTTTGGGTTATAATGGCAGCTGCTATAAGGGCAGAACTTTCATTTAACCCAATCACATTTTTCATTTTCCAGTCCTATCTAGTACACATATAGTCTGTTACCTGCTAGGCAATAACAAAGTAGGAGTTTCCAGGGAGATGCCATATGGTTGTAGGATAACTTATATTTTATATATTTTAGATACTTTAGGGTAGAGGAAGAATAGGAACTTAAAATCAAACGGTTCACTTATGAGACAGTTATTTATATTTATTTCATTGATTTTTGTTTTATGGGATTTCAAGCTCTAAACAAAGACTCCAAGGCAAAAGAATTTTGGAGAGATAACTAGTGTATTTCAAACAACGTTTTTCAAGCGGCTCCATGTTTTGGAGAGATACTGGCTTAACAAATACAAAATTCCGTGAGTAATTAAAAGGAAACAAATTTTAAAAAACAAATAGAAGTCTCCACTAGAGGATCTATGTTTTGGACATACAGGGTGTTTTGGATACACTGTTCTCCAAGACCACGATGGAAAGACAAAGACCGAGACAGAGAGTGCGCTAGGAACACACCTGAAGTCAATCAAGATTTTACTTTGCTGCGGGAAGGGAGAGCCCACTTCCGGGCAACCTTGAGAGACTTAATAAAGGGAGTTGGCTGTGTGCTGGATGGTTCATAAAGGGGGATTAGGAGAGTGGGGACCAGTGCTAGAGTGATATGACTTGTGTTAGAAATGATTTTCAGAGGTGCTGACCCACAAATAATGTTTAAAGCTGTAGAATTGGTTGAGATTACTTTGACGGAGAATGAAGTTAGATAAAGAGGAGAGTTCTGAAGACAAAGTCCTGGAGCACTTCGTAATGAGAAAAAAAGCAGCCGGTAAGGTAAGAGGAAAACCAAGAGACTGATGTCCTGAAGACAGTGGTAAAAAGTGTTTATAAAGGATTAATATTGTCGTTGTTATTAGGGAATTTTGATGGAGGCTGACTTTAGAGCCCTAGCAAGGTATACTAGAGTAAGAATGGGTTAGCTGGGAATTTGGCTACAGGAAAAAAACGGCTTGACTACATTTTTTGTTGCTGCTGCTGGTTTTTAAGGAATGATAGACACTTTCCTACCAGGTTTAATAATTTTAATTTTTTCCTCATTCAGTCATGTAACAGTTACTACCATGAGATTTCTGCTGTTATTCAACCCGTATGACAAACAGCTAAGTAAGTTTTAGTTACTTATCCGAAGTTATGTGATTCCTAAGTGAATTGCAGGATTCAAACTGTGGTTTCTGTGTCATTTTGTGGCGTTTATCACTAAACTTAACTGAGACTGCAGAACAGTGGTTTCTCATCTCTGGCAGCATGTTAGAACTATGTGTAGAAAGTTTTAAATTAGGGCACAGGTCTCACTACTAGGATTTCTGGGCCAATTCCATGAATTCATTGCTTTCTGCATCAGTTTTGTCAATTCATTGCTTTTATTAGATAAACTCTGGAGTACATCCTCTGTGCAAACCACTGGTCTAGTTATTTCTACAAAAATGTTAGTTGGACTAGCTGCTTTTCTAGAGTTCAATCCAAGAAGGACACTCTAGAATTTCTGAATCAGAATTTCATAGAATGGAGTTCATGAATCTTGAAGTTTAACTAGCTTCCTACATAAATTTTAATCAAACAAAAGATTGAAAGCCAACAGGGTAGCAAACCAATTCCCAAAATGGCTATTGCTGAACAAGGTCTGAGAAGATCTTTAAAAATTTTGATGCCCAGAGCATATCAACTTAATTGATTGTCTAGGGATGGAAGGCAGGTGTTAGTAGGTTCTAAAGCTTCTCAGGTGATTCCAATGTGCATCAAAGATTGGGAACTATTGGCATAATAGCTCAAGCTAAACAGAAGTGATACAGATTATAGAAATTGATAAAGATGAAACTGTTACATTTGAAACATGAAACTGACTTCTTTGACCTATATAATTATAATTTCATACAGTTTAACTTAAAAGACAATAGTGTCCGTGAATATTCTGCAGAACCATTGCTTTTATTTTTCACTAAATATTTTATAGAAACCACACCTTACTTCTGAGGAATATAAACAAATAGTTTTACAGATGGAAAAACAACTCTTAAATCAGAATCCACTGTGTTTAGTGTTACTTTAGCATGTTTTTGGAAGTCTTTAAAGTTTTGTAGAATAATTTAATGTCATTATACCACCTTTTTCATATGCAGATGAAGACATTGCTCTATTATATAAGTTTATCATTTTTTTTTTTTCAGAGCTTAAATTTGTTGGTTGAACCTAAAAGCAGCTGATCTGGTTAGTTAGGACATTTTGAACAGTTTGTCCTATGATTTAAAAATATACATTCCAAGGTTGAATTCATGGCAGATAAACTAATTGAGCTCAGAAAAACTGAAAATGATGAGAATTGGTTTAGCTCAATGTTACATAAATCTGCCCCTCAGCCTCCTCTTACTAACAAATCCAGAGTTTAACTCCTCCTACAAACCTGTTCTGAATTGGTTAGCATAATGAAGATGCTTTCACCTAAAGAAGCAATATTCCCTCTGCCCTAGAAGCCCCTTGGCTCTTTGACAGGCTAGACAAGGTCCATTTTCTTCCTGGCTGTGAAGCAAATAGGGTTGTTTTTGTTGTATGAAACAAAGACACTGGTGGAGCAGGGGTGAAACAGTCTAAATTTGAAACATCTTAGGTCCATTAAGCATAAATTAGGTTTATGTATTTTTTAATTTTAAAATTATTTCCAAAATTAACTATAATATGGAACTAATAAATACAAATACATTAACAGAATAAATGTAAAATGATTTAATTTGACTATATGACTCAAAAGGTTTTATGAAAAACTACCTACATATTTTATATAAAATCTCTCTTTATTGACATTAATGGCTCAGTATAAATTTTCATAAATATTCATACATTTTTAGACACCCTACTTAGGCACAAATTATATCTTTAATTTTTTTCATATAAATTGTGAGATGCAGAAATACAAGCAAACAAAAAAAGAGTGGAGACTCCAACTATTTAATGATTAAAGTACATATTTTGTATTTTCTTTATCTCTCCTTAAATAGTTTTGAGTTTTTTTAATCTAAGCCAGGCTCCTATTTTTGTTCATTACTTTATTTCAATAGCTTTGGTGTCCTATTTAATAAAAATTCAATCTTTATTACCTCCTTTTGCACTTGAATATGGTATTTTTTATTTATATGGAAAAACTTTCAACAGTTACTTCAGGTGTGATGTATACATAGAAGCGTTGCCTCATTTAGTCCAATATATTTTCCTTTAAAGAGATTTGAGATGTTCTTTGGTTAGTGTCATAATATATGAAATGTAATACTTTTAAGTGTTACTATCAGGCATCTTTCTAAACATTTTTTATATATTTAATCATTTAACTATCTTGTAATGGGATGAATATTAGCTCTAGTAAGACTACAGTTAAGGCTGAGAGTCAAATCTGTATACTTAGTCTAGGTGTATTGGGTAAGTTGCAAAACCCAGCTTTGAACACATGTTCACTTGAATGGTTATGCTTTCCCACCCTGACAGAAAAGAGAACATTTTATGAAATGAGTATTGGGAGATTCCAGAGATAAATGGAAAGTTAAAAGATGTATAACTTGAGGTAAAGAGTCAGCTAAAATAATGGAACAATTTTTTTAATTAAAAAAAAAGGCTGAGAAAGATCCAAATGTTAAATCCAAATCTTTTAGTGACATTAAGTAACTACTATGTGCATGTGTAGCAATTCAGTATAAAGTGTTAAATTTGATATATATAGTGGCTGGTGTGATAGCCAATTAGAAAAGAAGCTTAAATCATAATTTTAGGTGAATTGGGTCAATAGAGGAGACAATCTTGGATTTGGAGCTCATTTTTGATAATCTGATATGGGCATTAAAGGATGAGAGAGAAAATGCTACCTTTATTTGGATTATAGACCTAGTTTACTTTTGTTTTGCCAAGATCTTAAAAATGTAGCATCTGGATAAAATAAAACTAGCTGTGAGGCTTCATCTGGCTAAAAGGAGAAGCACTTGGAAGAGTTGGCAAATGCTGTCCTATTCCTTCATTGGCAACAACATGCCTTTTCTGTATCACTGAACTTGAGGATGTCAAATAATTTTGAATCCCTCTTGGTTCCTGGGATCAGATGTTACAGTATCATACACTTGCATAGGCCAAGTAAAGCACTTTGATGATCAGAAAACACCTTTCTTAGATGATACAAGTCACATCAAAAGAAATCACTCCATCAGTGCTCAGGAAGATGGTTTGTGTCCATGTTATAAGGGAATAGCTATGACTTTCAGCTAAGGTCACTTTTATTCTAACCAACTTAATACTATGAATATTGGGAGAAAAAAGGTCTCACACAGATTGTGAGCAGATTTAATAGAAGGCCATTTATGAGATTTAAAATAAAGTCAATATATGAGAACCAAATAGTTCTGTTTGTGGTACTTCTCCCCCTTACACTAATACATAACTTCTCCATATGGATAAAGACTGAAATAGATGTCACTGCATCTAATAATATGTGGAAACACGACTTGTACATTCTTTCATTCATTTGCTTATTCATTCATTCAGCAAGTCAAGTACTATGCTAGTGGCTAGAAATAAATACTTAAACAAGACCTGTATCATCCATGACTTAATCCAATTTGCATTTAAGAAAGGGAAAACTGATTACATGTACGTAAAATGTAATTCCTGATTAGTAAGTACTATGAAGAAATGAACAAAAAAGTTACTTTGTGGAAGACGATCATCACAGGCCCCTGCAACATGACATTTGAGTTGAGATCTATATGCAGTTAAAGCAACTTATGCAGGTATTGAGGCAATAAGGTGAGAGTCTGTGAAGTAAGAAAGGGCTTCACATTTTTTATAAAGAATTGACAGGAAGTTAGTGAAAGTATAACATGATGGAGCGGAAGATAAGGGCTGCGTTCTCAAATGAAATTGGAAAGGTCAGAGACCACCATGATGTGTGGTGTAGATCTGGTCAAGGCATTCGCGTTTCATTCTGAGAGCAATGAGGAGCCACTGAAGTTTTTAAAGAGAAAAGTAAAATTAGTTGATTTGTGTTATTAAAATGCTACCATGGCTGCTCTGTGGAGAATTAACTCTGGATCTTGAGTGGGCTAGGCAAACATGTTAGGAAGCTATTTCCGTAGTCTCAGTGAGCTATGGTGGCAGTGGTATTAAAGATAGAAGAGGATGGATTTGACATATTTGGAGAAAGTTGGAGGAACCGGAAAACTATGTACTAAATGAGGAAGAGGGGGTTAGCAAAAGGAATAAAGAAATCCCTTAAATCTTGATTTCCAGAACTGGGAAATGACTCGTGCAATGTTCAGCACTTTACCCAGGAGGGGAAGGCTAGATATTTAAGGAAGGGGAGCAGAGGAAAAGATCCAGTGGTGCTGTGGTTTTGAGGTTATTCCAAGGTGTTCAGGATGAGTCAGCTTGAGAGCTCAGAACTGAGCTCAAAGGCAGCACAGAATAGAGAGAATCATACGATTATTACTGGAAAGTAGTGGCCAGAGTAATAGAGGACAGAGAAGTATTGTGCCAGAAAATTCAAGAGAGAAGAATGTTTTACAATGGATAGCGTGGTTGACTGTGTCAAATGCTGTACAAGTCCGAGATGAAAGACGAAATCCTGTGCTCAATAAGTAGAATTTGTCAATGTTATTTAAAAGAAAAAGCCTTGTTTCACTGTATTTCCTGAAAGGGAAGATTTCTCATGTATTCAATTTTTGTTGAATTCTAAAATATCTCAAAAGATATATCAAAGTTTCTTGCTCAGAAATTCTGGAGAAAAAGTGGGGAGGGTATAGCTCAAGTCGTAGAGTGCATGCTTAGCATGCACGAGGCTCTGGGTTCAATCCCCAGTACCTCCTCTAAAACATAAATAAGCAAACCGAATTACCTCTATCCCCCCAAAATGTGTTTTTAATTTTTAAAAAAATTTAAAGAAAAAGAAATTCTGGAGAAAAAAGAATCATTAAAAGCTTGATCAGAAATTAGCCTAAGAAGCCACCTTTTTGCATAGGAATGCAGTTATATGGTAACTTCTGTTTAAGAAGCTAGTAAAGTTTCTGAAATTTGAGAGATTAAAATAGAAAAAAAGAACCAAATTCTTATATAACAGTATAATTTCTTTGTCAAATAATCTCATAAAAAACTTGTCACAGGGAAGGAAAAAAGTCATAGCTTATTCCCTTGTTCCCCTGCTACACAGGACAAAATAGAAGTAGAAATGGTATCAGATTTTCAAGCTGTTTCAGTGTGACAGGAGAAAAAAATTGAGGGTTGCAGTTGGGAGTTAAAAGACAAATTCACCACTGCTGAAGCTTTGGCTCTAAGGAAAGTAACCTAATTTCCAGGTCAAGAAGTATGCATTTAATTATATTTTATATATTTGTTTATTCTGTGAATTTTCAAGGCACTAATAGAATTCCTGGTAATCTACTGAAAAATCTGGCATCTTTTCAAAGTTGTCCATTGAAACTCTCCTTTGAATAGTACTGTGTAACCATGACAAGATCGTGAATTGAGCCATAAATCTACAGCATGTTTAATTTAAAACAAAATTTGTACTTGGTAAAGAATACAAACCGCAACTTTTATTTGTATATAGCGCTATGCATAGTTTATAATAACCTAAAGGCAGTCGCAACACCTGAAATTAAATAGGAAATAAAATTATTCCCTGAAGGCAGTGGAGGTTGATGCTCACAATGCATTTTAAAATGAGTATACAAATACTTTATACTACCATTGTGTATGTACACTGCTCAGCACCTGTGACCTCATTACAAATCCCACACCATGTTTCTCAGAAGATTACTTTAACCTCTTTGAGCATGATGCCTCTAGTATACCTTTATGTTACTCTTAGAAAAATGTGTCTGATATGGTAAACGTGATGAGTTGCTATTATAGCAGATGCACATCTTGGTTCTCTTTAATATGGCTGAAATAGTAGATCTGTGGGGAATGTAATGAAATATTATCACCCAAAAAATATTATTAGTCAATGAAGAACACACGGTGAGGACATTGTTTTGTTTTAATTTATTTTCCCAGTAATGTTGGTAGGTGCCATCATTAATTTGACAAATATAGAAAGTGTCTGCTATATACCAGGTGCCCATCTAGATCCTGGGGATAGATATTAGTGAGTGAAACAAACATCCTCACCTTTATTGGAATTCTAAAAATAATACGTATCCATTTAAGAAAAATGTTTGAATAAAAATAAAATCAAGAAGAAAATAGGTGGAATAAATCTTTCAGTGTCTGATTCATCTTTTTCTCCTGTCTTTGTACACAGTCTCATGTAAACATCCCATAGACAAACACTATACACAGCATATTAGAATCCAGTTTCATTTAAGTCCAGACAAGAAAACAAATCTAGATCTTACAGTGTTTATAGTACAAGTTTACTATGTACCAAAATCTGTGCTCAAAGAAACAGTGACGAACACGACCACTCATACATATAGTTTACAGGCTAAAAGATAGGACTGACATTCATTTCATGTACACATGTGCACTTTGTGGTTAGTTTTATGAAGGAAAGGTACATGATGCCTAAAAGATAAAAGGAGTTTGGGGACTAATACCTTTTAAAAAGTCTTTTGAGTACAGTGCATTTCACTCTTCTACCCATCCCCAAGTTTACCTCTGTTGTGATTCAAATACAAGCTTCTCTGAACCCCTCCTCTCCACACACTGTATATTGCTTTGTGCATTAGTTTGTCTCATGCAAGCTTACATTGCTTTTATCGTTCCAAAAAATCGCTACTCATTCCTCTGGAACTGTGCTGAAAAACAAAACAAACAGCCACATCCTCAACCCCTTCAAAAAATGTTTCCTCCCATTCCTAGCATAAATATAGCCTTCTCAAAGAGGTGTTCCTTGTCCTAAATTCCACAAATGTCAGGCATGGTAGATGGGATCCCTAATCAGCTCTTAGATCATTCAGATTCTAAAATCTATTTATTTGGGATGCCTGTCTATACCATCAGCTTCTCCATTCTTTCTCTAAATCACTGAAGACATGAGTTGTATTGCTCTGCAGGTTTTGAAGTTTCTGAGAAATGTCTATGACTCACTAAAAGCTTTAAGTTCTTAATTCTCTGACTTCATCTTCCATAACCTTCAGCCGTTTGTAATATGACAGAAACTGTGGTCCTCAGCCTGTAACCTAGGCTTGTGGCTCTTTGTGAGTTTGTTCCACTATCATTCTTCCTGCTGTCTAAGTGGATACCTAGTGTGTCCTCTTTGACATTTCTCTTTCATCGTCTCATATTCGGTAATCCAGTTCCTGAATTTATTTTGAATCTAAACATTCATTTCCACTTACTCATTGCCACTGCCCTAAACCATGCCAAAATAATCACGAGCTTTGCTAAGGCTGCTATTAAAAATACTAAAGAGAGGAAGTCAAGTCTTAGTAAGGTTAGTTCTCAGTTCTTCCACTGTACTGAAAAAAATCAACCTTGAGGGATATTCTCACTGTCACTTGTTTTCCAGGGAAGTACCACATATAAATTGATAATGATTACTTTCACCTGCAGAGGTTACTATGTATTTTTAAATGTTTTTTTCCCCACATGACTTAATCGTTGATCAGCATTTATGAAACAGAATTTGTGTTCTCCAACATAACTATCATTAGGATTGTTTTTTGCTTATGAAACATATCATTTGCTGTCTCTCACCAAGTTGTTCATATTTAGCTGAACAGTAACTTGAGGTATAGGCAACCCCAGCACTCAATTTTATGCCATCAGGAATGCAAAAATACTGGTATCTCCATCAGATAATTGTAGATATTCAAAGTCAACCTAACAATTTTGGACCAGAAATTACAAAGCCTTTTCCTAGACAAATCTGTTACTTTTTGACATTCAAACTTTTGTTTGTGTGGGTTACAACTGAGGAGATGGCCACTCACAAATTTTAAAATATCATGGAGGTTTGGCCTTAATTACTCCACATGTGGCTGTTTCTCTGTAGGCACCGAGTGCAATGAACCCTTTTTCAGGCTGTATTACTGCTCCAAGAGGAGTGATAGCAATTGTTTTTCTATCTCCGTGATATTGCAAAGCACCAAAAATGTCATCGTGTATAGATATTTTGCCAATAACTCATTCTTCTCTCCAAGCACAAAATTTATTAAATTTGAAATCGGTTTTGTGAACTTCTTGGCATAGTAAGACTTGCTTTTCTTTTTTTCTAAAAGGAGTGATTTTTCTGTGGTCTTTGAGATTTTCTCTTTAAAAAACAAAATCCATCAATTTGTGCTGAAAAGCATCACTTTATCCTTGTGCTTCTGGGGGAAAAAGCTCACTTGATGTATCAGATTACTCTGGTTAAAAATGATGCAAAACCTTTGTTGGCTTAACATTACAGTTTGACAAAGTTTCATAACAAAATTCACTATGTCCTGGAGCCAAGTGGATATTCCTAATTAAAAAAAAAAGCCAACTTAACAGGTATTTGTCATCATACCTACTCACAATTTTCTTTTTTGCTGTCTGTGCGAAACCATTGACTTGCCCTAGACTATTGTATTTTAGTATTAACTCCAAAATAAGTCTCAGGGAAGTTAAAATTATTGCCCAAGGTCACAGAGGCAGCATGTGAGAGAATGAAACCCAGGTTCCCAGACATCATATCGTTTGTTATCAGTTCTGCTGTCCAGCATCCTAATGGATTAAGAGTTTTCTTAAATCTCATCATAAACATTGGATAAATAATAAATTAAAAACCTTAGCACAGCAGATTTTAGATATGATTATATTAAGAGTGTGGATACTATAGATTATAGCTATTGAAATTTTAATTTGTTTGCAGTGGTAGATATATTACAGTATCTTTTTAGCTATAAGAAATTTAAAGGTGATAAATACAAACTGCAATTTTAGATTTTCCATTTTCACTCAGGATATAATCTTGAGTCTCAGCTGTTGTGTAGCAGCCTCTACATCAGTCTTTTAAAATTTAAGACAGTATGCCTTATTCCAGGCAATATTATTAAATTATTTTTAACATGGATCATTTTATTTTTTTTCTCCACGTAAATAGACGTTGTAAAACCTCCAGTAGGAAAACTAAATTATGTAATCGCACGGTCATGTTATTGCACTCTTGAATGAGAGCTTTATTGCAGATACTGCAATTCCCTTTCCAGCCCTTTAGAAAGTAGATAATCTATTGAAAAAAACAAACAAACAAAAGTTTCTTTAGAACAAACAAGTCAGTGTTACTTTCCTGTTTTATGGTTTGTGTTACACTTTGTATCACTTCTACTCTGATTATTCAATGATCTTTTCAAGAAAATGAAGACTATACACATCTGTTTATATAAGGCATAATTTAGAGAAATTACCTTTCTGAAATATATTTAAATGTGGTAAAATATTTGAAGGTTTATTTGAATATTCTGTTCTTAAGTATTTTCTCCATAAAATTCTGTTGTATTTAAAGTGCATAGAATTTGAGTATATTTTCATCAAAAACGTAAAGTAAATGTAAAAGGAAAATTTATATTTTCAAAAATTGATTTTATTTCTTGGAATTATCTAGAAAAATAAAACTATACACATCATAATTAACAAATACCTGATTTTAAAATAAAATTATTTAAATAGAAAAAGTGAAGATGATATAAATGCTCATATTGCTCTCTGAAACTTTAAAAATTTTCAATAAATGCTCTCTATAAAAAAAATACACTACATCATACATGTTAATGTGTATCTCTCTTTTACCTGGCTGCTTAATGAAATCCTTTATTTTTCTCTGGCACCCAAATGACCGTACAGTTCTTCACACATATTAGGCATTTAGATACTTAGTAATGACTATATGTGAATAGAAATGTTGTAAAATATAACATGTTCTCATTACTCGTAACTTCCAGTACATATTTTAATATTTAATAGCTAAATTTGATGTTCAAAGAGATTGAAGATATATCTCATACTAGACATGTATAAATTAGATTACAATTTAGACAATTTAAACACTTTACAGGAAAAAAGATACATATGCAGTCATATTAGTGGGAGGAAAAGCCATTTATTACGAGATGAATACGATTTTCTTCTTTCTTCCCTTGCTTTTTTTCTTTATATGTAGTAGTTTGTCACTGTTTCTGAAGGTGATACTGAATTAGCTGTAGGAATGAGAATAAGAGTTGCTAATGAAAAATATTCTCTAGCCGACCCATAAAGTTTAAAAGAGAAAACTGGCCCAGTTTATGAATGTAACACAATAGTAGTGGCACCAACTGCCTGATTCCACATTTTCTGAGATACTGTTCTAGTGTAGTATTAGCCTGACAAGTTCATAACACTGTATTTTACCTATTGATTACAGTTTTTTTTTAATGTAAAATTACATTTGGAGATTACTTTTATTCATTTCCACTAAAGTTCTACTTTTTTGATTGCTTCTTTAGCTTTTCTTTCACTAATATGTAGCTTTAACTCCTATATAAACTTTTAATTTTCTCTAGTAGTAGATGCTATGCTTGTTTATAATTATAGAACTTTATATGATGCTTTCATATTAATAAAGACTTAATGGGAAAATGTACTTGAAATTTCCAGATTAAATAACCTTTTTAACAACTTTACAGAGCTCTCTGACATATAAAATAGTACTGATTTAAGATCTACAACCTGATTTTTTGATCTATGCATATGCTGAAAAGATCACTGCAATCAAGCTAAATAACTCATCTGTCACCTCTTCATAGTTACTACAGTGTATGTGTTGAAGATTTAAGTTAAGATCTATTCTTTTAGCAAATTCCAAGCATACAATACAGATTAAATAACACTTATACAAAATACACAATTTTTTATACTTAGCATTATGTCTTGCTTGCTTTGTCTAAATTTCTTTCTTTTTTTTTTTTTTTTTTTGCTTTCTGTGCATGGCTTTCTGGATTTTTAATTTAGGTTTTTGCTGTATAAATTATGCTTTGTGTAATTTAGTCCTAAGTGTTTTGATCGTTAGGTAAATTGTTTCTAATTTGAATAGTTTTACTAAAGGCTTACAAGATCCCTACAGCTATTGCTGTGAAATGACCTACATTAGTTCGATCATGCACAACTCTTAGGTTCTTTTCAGTAGATAAAATCAGCCACCAAAAAGTTTGGGCATGGGTAATCTCACAAGGAGAAGTTTTTCCTCACATATAGGCGTTTTTTTGGAAAGGATGTGTAGGCCAGTAGCGGGCAAGGACGCAACTTGGAAAACCTGTTGCGTAGGCTTGATTTGAGTCCGTGCTCCCTGTCACTTAGGCTTTGCAGCTCACTTGGGGAAGACAAGACAATATTCCAGTGATAGGACTTGGTTAGTCTTGCAGTTGGCATCATGCAACCAGAGACCTGTACAAGAAGTTGGACAATTCCTAAAGTAGAGGTTACAGAGCTTGCTGGGTTCTCATATCCCATTAGTGCAGGTGTGGAGGATTTTTCTACAATACTTTGTCCAATTAACAAATCTTGAATGCCTCGAATTTCAACAATGAATGTATAATTCTGACTTTGATTACTAATTTACTAATGAAAACTCGTTTCTGATATTCTTCATTCTGTTTAGCAAAGCCTCTGGCTGATAGCTCAGACCCTTGTGGTACGCTAGATGTTTGACTGTAACATCATACTATCTATGCTGAAATATTTCAAATCAAGTGACTATAGCATAATAGTCACTTAATATAATAATAATTTTAAAAATTGAAAGTAAATTTGTAGAGTAAATAATGAGAAAAGTAGGTCTTCTGAGTCATCTTCTTTTTGTACATAACCCTTATTATGTTCATTTGTCTCCCTGACTTTCGATGAGAAGAAGTATATCCAGCCTCTGCATTTGGCTTGTTGAGCTCATTGTCCACTCCTGTGTTACCATCTTCCCACCTTCAAGTCACAGCTAAGATTTAGTTTGTGCAGAGTCCCTAGTTTAATTTATAGTGCCAAGAAAATATTTACCTAGTGAAATGGACAGAACTGAGATTTTTTTTGTTATTTTTTTATGCATTATTACTTTTCCTGCTCCCAGTTCCTATCATGTTTGTTTTCCACATTCATAAAGTAACTGGAATATGGATAAAGTTTGCCTCTTATATGTGATATTTAATAACAATGGAAATAAATTTCTAGTAATAGGGAAATGGTTAAATAATCCCTCTATAGAGTTGTATATGTCCAGAATATATCATATTATATAACCTATAACCCTATTAAAAGGGATTACCTAAAAATAAACTTTATGATTTAATATTTAGCAAATAAAGCATTCTTTCATACCATATATACAATTGACTCTTGAACAACATGGCTTTGAACTCTGCAGACTTTTTTCACTAAATATGTACTATAGTACTACAGATTTGTGATTGGCTGAATCTGTGAATGTAGAACCGAGGACACTGAGGGCCAACTGTAAAGTTACATGAAGATATTGAACTGAGTAAGGAGGGTGCCCCTAAGCCTCATGTTATTCAAGGGTGAACTGTACATAGTTTTTGCTATCCCACTTTAAATAGGGAGAGAGAGCCTCTCCCAGGCATAAGTTAGGGCAGTGGTTTCAAAGTTAGTTCCAGGGACCATTGAAAGTTCATTAGGATTCACTGCAAGTTTAGAATCACTTATTGGTAGAAGTCCATCCAAAGTGCAAGACAGACCTATGAATTTTAATAGGACAATATTCAAAAAGTCTACTGACATGATTTTGTATTCCACATTAAAACTAATTTTGAAAGAAATACCACTTTTTAGTTTGATGTAGCCAAAGAATATCCTCAATTCACTGAAAAGCCCCTAAATTATCTTTTGTTCTTCCAACTAGATATCCATGTAAGACGGGCTTTTCTTTACATATTTCAATGAAAAATGTTGCAACAGTTTGCATACATAAACAGATACAAAAATTAAACATCTTTATTTCTGAGGTACAACATAATTTTGTAAATTCTCATTACAGGAAATAATGCATGTAAAAAAGTTAAATGCAAACATAATGACCATCTCAAATTGCATAATTTACCCCATTTAGAATACTAATTTAAATTTTAGAGTAGTATATGCACATTGAAAAGCTCAGAAATAAGAATGTACTAGCAAATTAGTATCAGTTTAATGCATAATAAACTGGTTTAAAAACATATAGTGATGTCAGCAAAATGTTAGAATAGGAAGCCCGAAACCTTTCCTCCACAGATGCACAAATTAACAAAGATACATGGACCAACTGCCTTTGTAAGAAATCCAGAAACTAGGTGAGAGGTTTCTGCACCCTAGGAAAGTGCAAAGCCAGCTGCCTGGGAGCCCAGTAGGAAAATTTGTGGTACTTATTCACCAGAGCCCTTCTCCCCAGCATAGTGTGGCATGATAGGAAGCTCCCAGTTTCTCGCTGAGGAGTGAAAGGGAAGATTGGAATATAAGTCCAACATTCTGACTTTTGGCCAAGGACTTTCCCAAGGACTAGTGTCTGACTACTCTGAATCTAAGCACAGACACTGATGGGGCGCCGGTTTGGGGCTCGCTGAAAACACAGGCAGACGATGTGGTTTGGTCCAGTACCTTTATAACCACAGATAGATAGTTGGTGAAGCTCCTGAGCAGAATACCGGTCCTGTAATGCCTTCGGTATTGGTATTAGGGTAATGCCTGCCTCCTTAAGTAAGTTAGGAAATTTCCTCTGCTTCTATCTTCTGAAAGAGATTGTAAAAGTTAATGTGATTTCCTCTTTAAATGTTTGATAGAATTCACCTGTGAACCTGTCTGGGCCTAAGTTTTCTGTTTTGGAAGGTTATTCAATTTCTTTCATGTATATGTATATACGTTCGTAATATTCCTTCATTACCCTTTTAATGTCCATGAAATCTGTAGTAATGCCCTCTTTTTCATTTCTGCTATAGTAATTTATGTCTTTTTTATTTTCTTACTTAGCCTGCCAGAGGCTTATCAATTTTATTGATAAAAGAACCAACTTTTGTTTTAGTTGGCTTTCTCTATTGATTGCCTGGCTTCAATTTTACTTATTTATGCTCTGATTTTTGTTTCTTCTGCTTACTTTGAACTTAAGTTACTCTTTCTAGTTTTATAAGGTTAAAGCTTAGGTCATTGATTTTACATCTTTCTTCTAATAATATGCATTCAATGCTGTAAATTTCCCCCTAAGCACTATTTTTCACTGTATTCCACAAAGTTTGGCAAGTTGTTTTCATTTTCATTTAGTTGAATTTTTTTTTATTTTTAGTTTCTCCAATTTCTTTTTTGACCATTTCTTATTTAGAAGTGTGTTGTTTAATCTCTGTATATTTTGGAATTTTCTAAGCTACCTTTTATTGACTTCTAGTTTAATTCCATGTGGCCTAAGAACACACATTGGTATCTATTTTTTCAAATTTGTTAAGGTGTGTTTTACATCCCAGTTGTGTTCTGTCTTGGGTACTATTCCATGTGAGCTTAAAAATAATATGTATTTTGCTGTTATGGAAGAAGTAGTCCATAGAGGCCAATTAGATCTAGTTGATTGACAGTGGTATTCAGTTCAACTGTGTCCTTACTGATTTTTCTACCTCTGGGTCTATTTCTAGTAGAGGGGTTTTGAAATCTCTAACTATTAGAGTGGATTCATCTTCTTGCATTTACATCAGTTTCTGCCTCACACAATCTGATGCTCTGTTATTGGGTACATACTCTTTAAGGATTGTTATGTCTTTTTGAATAATTGACCCCTTTATCATTATGTAATGACTTTCTTTATCCCTGATAACTCTCCTTGCTCTGAAGTCTGCTCTGTCTGAAATTAATATAGAAACACATGCTTTCTTTTATTAGTGCTAGAATAGTTCTTCTCCATTCATTTGATCTGTGTTGTTATATTTAAAGTGAGTTTCTTGTAGACAGCATATACATGGGTCTTGTTCTTAATCCATTCTGACAATCCCTGTGTTTTAATTACTGCATTTAGAACACTGTTCAAAGTGGTTATAGCTGGATCAACATTTACCATATTTGTTACTATTTTCTACTGGGTGCCCTTATTCTTTGTTCCTATTTTTGTTTTTCACTCTTTTCCTACTTTTGTGGTTTTAATAAAATATTTTATACAATTTTATTTTCCCTCCTTTCTTAGCACATCAGGTATACTTTTTTTTAAACTTTTTTTTGATGGTTGCCCTAGAGTTTGCAGTATACATTCACAGCTAATCCACTTTCAAAGAGCACTATACCATTGCATGGGTAGTTAGAGTTTCTGCAAATTACGAAGTAATCCAAATTCCTCCCTTTCATACCTTGTGTCGTTTTGTTATTGATTGCACTTACACATAAGCATACATAGCACTTTTATATACATAAGCATATATAATTAAATATATTGTTGCCTTTATTATTTTGAACAAACTGTTATCTGTTAAAACAATTAAGACTAAGTATGGATCTTATGGACTTAAGTTTTTATTCTGTATTCATTCATTGTCCAGTGTTCTTCATTTCTTTACATAAATTAATGTAATCTTTTGTAATTTTCTTCTCTCAAAAGAACTCATATCTTGAGAGACAGGTTTACCATCAACCAATTCCTTCAATTTTTGTTTGTATGAGAACATCTTTATTTCTCCTTCACTTTTGTAGAATAAATTCTCAGAATACAGTATTCTAGATTGGTGGGGTTTTTTTCTCTCAACACTAAATATTTTACTCCACTTTTGCCATGCTTGCATGGTTTCTGAGAAATTCAATGTAATTTTTATCTTTGCTCTTTTATAGGTAAGATTTTTTTTTCTCTTTGACTTATTTCAGGATTATTTCTTTCTCTTTGATCTTCCATAGTTAGAAAATTTTATGACTAGGTGTAGTTTTGTTTACTTTTGTTGTTGTGTTGTTGGGGTTTTTTGTTTGGCATTTATCCTGCTTATTTGTTCTGAGTTTCCTGGATGGTGTCTGACTGAATTTGGGGAAGTTCTTAGTCATTATTTTTCAAATATTTCTTCTGTTTTTTTCTCTTTGCTCTCTTTCTGGTGTTCACATTTTGTTTATGTTATGGCTTTGTAGTTGCCCCACTCTTCTTGATTTTTCTGTTCTGTTTCTCTGAGTCATTTTTTTCTCTTTGCTTCTTGGTTTTAGAAGTTCCTATTGAGATATTCTCAAGCTCAGAGATTCTTTCCTCAGCCATGTCCAGTGTGCCAATAAGCCCACCAAAGGCATTCTCCATTTCTTGTATAACGTTTTCTTATCTCTAGCATTTCTTTTTGGTTCTTTCTTAGAATGTTCATCTCTCTGCTTTATTGCCCATCTGTTCTTGCATGCTCTGTACTTTATCCATCGGAGCCCTTAATATACTACTCATTATTGTTTTAAATTCTCAATCTGATCATTCCAACATCCCAGCTGTATCTGGGTCTGGTTCTGATGCTTGCTTTGTTTCTTTACAACTGTGTGTTTTGCCTGTTATTATGCCTTGTATTTTTTTTTCTTTAGTTTATTTTTTATGTTACTAAATGATCCTGACAAAAAGCGTAGTTATATATCCATCATCACAAATAGTTACAATTTATTTTTCTTGTTAGGAGAACTTTTAAGTTCTATTCTCTTAGGATCTTTGAGATATAACTATAGACACCATGCTGTACATTACATTCCCATGACTTATTCATCTTCTACCTGGAAGTTTGTACCACCTTCACCCATCTCACCCACCTATGTAATTTTCCTAGATAGTTGAATATGCTGTATTGGATAAAACGATCCACTGTAAATATGTCTTTAACAATGGAACGGTAAGGTGTGGCAGGAGGAGCTGTTGATAGTCCTATGATTAGAAGTCTTTCAGTGAGCCTGTGCTTCTAGACTGTGAATTCACAAGAGCTACTTAGGTTTTTTTAATCCCCTCAACTAAGGTGAGATAAGATGGCTGGAGGAGACTAGAATTCTCCCATATGGAAGGCTAACGGGAGCCAAATTGGGTATTTTCCTCCTGCTAGATCAGCTAGACTCTGATAAAATCCTAGTGAGTTAGACTTTGGTTAAGTAGTTTCCCCTGAGGGCAGGCCTTTTTAAGAACAGAATTCTCTGATCTGTTTCAAAATGGTTTCTTGTCTGCTCCCCTGGCCTGAAGCATGAGGGGATTTTTCTTGAATATTCCTTATCAGGACCAGGTAGAACTCAAGGAGATAGAACTCATAAAAGTGTGGGCTCCCCGATGATTGACTCCCCTTGGAGTTGTTAACTATCAGACCTATGCCCACACTGAGCCTCCAGCAATTCATCAATTACAGTTTAGGTTTTCCTACACCGGCAAGGCTTTCTACAGAGGTTTCTACTCATGGGTTTCGAATCCAGCAAATTGTGATGCTCTATATGCACCTCTGTGACTCACCAGTTTTGGGGTACAGCACTTCTCCCTGTGAACTCACTTATTTTACAGTTCTCAGAACTGTTGATTTTTTCAGTTTTTTCAGCATTTTACTTTTTGTCAGGATGGAGTGAAGACTTCCAAACTCCTTAAATGCCAGGCCAGAAACCAGAAATACAAAATTTTTTTGTAAGTTCTGTTTAAATGTTAAAATACCCATTTTTTGGCAAGAGACTTATATTTGGTCTTGTGCCTGCTTATATAAAATTTGTGAGAAAAGACATATGAAGGAAAGATGAAACATAACCCTGTAGGTCATCTATTCTGTGCAGTATTTTCTGGAAAAAAGTTTATAAAGTAAATAAAGTTTTTAAAGTAAAATAAATAAGAGTTAGAATGCAAATTCATATTTACATGAGACTCTTAGAACAAACCACCATAATCCTGAAGAAAAGTCCATAAATATTCCTACTAATTTGTAACAACTGGTTAAAATGTGTAAAGAATCCATCTTTTAATGCATTAATACTGTTTTTTTTTTTTTACCAGAAATTGTGTAAATGCCATTGAATAGTGAGCACATGGAATTGAGACTACTGCCATGTTTTCTTACTCTTTTTTGGAAAAAATTGTCTAAAATATTCTTACATTTTAATAGTAAAATTGTAAGGAAACAAGGTCTTTTGGCATCCCCCAACTGCTAATAGGCAGCAATATCAGGTGAGGTAAAATTCCTATATTCTGGGAAATCTAAGAAAAAATATATAATAAAATATATTAATACATAAAATTAGAAGCCAGTATAGAAAGATAATAATACTAACAACAGAATTTAAAAATCTAACCCTACTTAACTTTTTTTTTTACTAATATTTTCATAATCAACAGGTGAATGTTGTTTTCTTAACATCTTGACAACCTGGCAAGTCTTCGTTATGATTATATCATTACTTGTCACTTGAATTATCTGTGGTAAAGTGGAGTTAGTCCTTGAGATATACATGTCAGCTTATATTGGCAATATTCAGAAATACTTCTTATGTTTTTACCTCTCCTCTCCCACCACTATCTGCCAAGAGGTGATCGGTTTCCTGAGCGTGATATGAATTTTTTATATAGTCATTCTTGTAATAAATATATACATGGATATTTGTGCTTACATATGCACAGGAAACTTCTGGAGATGTGTATGTGAACACAGCTGCCTCCAAAGGGAGGAGAGGAGGGGTGCTACGGGACTAGTATGAAAGGCCTATATATATATAAATTCTGCATTTGGTTTTTAAATCATGTGCCCTTATGACCTTAATTTTGGAGTTTTATTTTTATTACATATATGCAAGGGCATTGTTTAAAGAATTAGCAGGTGCTATGAATGGTTCTGTAAGAATTGCTATGAAGTATAGGCATATCATTGACCTTTTAGCTAAAACTTTGCTTTTTGCTTCCATATTTTGGATTATGTATTTGTATTCTTTATTTTTCTATTTTTTACCTTACCTATTCAATTTTACTTTGGAAGATGAGGATTAAGCTCCTTTAAAACCCCCAAACTCCTTCCTTCACCCACCACACTTAGGACAATGTCCTAATGCCTAATACTATCATTTTAATGGTATAAAACTAATGTAAGTAAAATCAATGCTTTTTGTTTATATATAATGTGTATTTAAATGCTATTCAGATATAAGCCATGTATTATACTTCAGTAATACTTCTGTCATTAAAACTTCTGTTTTCCCTCAAGTTAATATTTGTATAGAATCTTTTTTTCCGTTTATTTAGCTTTTTATGTATTTTTTTTTTTTTTTTTACTAGTTTAACTTACATCTCTCTTCCAGTAATGTTAATCTCCACTTAGTGAGTTCAAATACGTTAGATATTTTTAAAAATTCACTTTTGGAGAAAAAAATCTTTCTGAGACCCTTTCTTTGGCTCAGTTTTGGCTGGCAACTTTCCAGACCTGCTGCCTAGTCATTACCTTACAACTGTAACCAAGCTGCACCCTGTGGGGCCCTCCTGGGTCAGACCTCTCTCCCATATCCTCTGCTGTAGCTCCTCTCTGAAGTACCCAGATGATAGTATCTTCTGCATGTTTCCTGAGTTTTTCAGATGTTAAAAAGCACCACCAAAGGGAAGAAATTAACTACTTGATGATCATGAGCACATGGCCCCCAGGCCTTCTGGCCAAGAGTGGTTGATAGTGTTGACCGCCCTGTTACCTCAGCATCTCAACCAATCAGAGAATTGTGCCTGAGCTGATCACGTACCCTGTGACCCACCTCCCCCACCTGGCCTTTAAATATGCTTTGCTAAAAGCCTTCCGGGAGTTCAGGTTTTCTTGGGCATGGACCACCCCATTCTTGCTCAGCCCTGCAGTAAATCTTTCTCTGCTCCAAACTCCGACATTTCCATTTGTTTGGCCTCACTGAGCATCAGGCACATAAAACTGAGTTTGGTAACACAATGACCCTTCAACCTTGAGACTTTCTGTCACTGCGATTTTGTATAAGATCCTTTCTTTCCAGAATCCTGTGTCTTCCTTTTCTGTGTTAATCTGCTTTTTAAATGGGGCACATACTCCTGAAGCTTTTTGAGAGGATGCATGGGAATTTATTTTTTTGGAATCCTGTTTTTCTGAAAGTATGTTTGTCTTTTCTCTTCTTGATAATTTGAGTATAGAATTTTGGGAAGGAAAATGTTACATCAGAATTTGAAGATACTCTTCTATTATCTTGCAGCCTCTGAATAACCATATTTAGAAGTACTCCGGAATTTTATACTTGATGTTTTGTATGAAATATGTCTTGTTTTTTGGCTTTGCTTCTGATTTCCTTCTTCAAAACTGGTAGAATTTTTTCTGTCTTTTTGAAATCCCATGTGGCTAGTTATCTTTTTTTTTTTTTTTTTTCCCTGCCATTTTACAGGTACTTGATGAATCCTTTGCATCAGAAAATTCATGTCCATGTCCATCCATTCTGGGAAAGTTTTTGACATGTCTCTATTTTCTCTGCTTTCTAATTTCCTGTTTCTAACGTCTTCTTATTTATTACATTTTCTCTCCTATTTTAAATCACTTTACCCTTTTTTGCTCAATTTTCTTGAACATTTCTTAGCCTCATATCCCAACCCTTCTATTGAGTCATTTTATGGAGTATTTCTTGATTTATGGATGTCATAACTTCTATTACCTGTCTGATCATAATAATAATTACTTTTAAGATTTTCTTATTTTTACATTTTTCCTCTGAATTATTATTTTCTCTTAATTTCCTTTGTTCAGTTTATTCTCATTGCTTTATTCAAGTGACTGACTGATCCTTGTCCATCTGCTTATAGTTAAAAGTGAGCACTAAAAAAGCTGATTGGAGGTTCTATTTGAGTGAATTTTATTATCTGCAGTTTTTACTTAACTGATACATTTTATAGTAGAATTGCTGATTTAAGTATGCTTGGATATTTTCTTTTGGACTGAAAATATTCCCTTGAGAATAACATTGCAATTGCTCTACAAAGTATATACTTTTGTTTGGTTAACTGATTGTTATCTGATTGGGAGTTAGAGGAGAGAGGCTGGTTATCTCACCATGCTTTACTTGGTAGCAAGCTCTGGGAAAGCATTAGAAATTGTATTTGTTTTAATTGAGGCAGTCTCTACCAGTGGGATAGTTCAGATGATCTAATTCACTATATCAGTAGAAGTATAAGTTCTATACTGACTTTTAAAATAATTGAATGTGATGCAATTTGATTATTTAATAAAATACCTATTTCATCAAGCTTTAATAAGTTGTTAGAAATTGTTTATTATATGGAAAATCAGCTGGAATTTTGATGTCCAGATACCACAATTTTGGCACCAGGAATGTAGATCCACTTCATACTACATTGTTAGTCTTAGTGAGGTCCTTCCAAATTTCTGCATGTTATAGGTCTCAAGGGAAAAAAATTTTGAAAAAATTCAAGTTCATTGTTTACAGTCATTTCTTTTTTCAGTTTGCATAGAAAACCATTATCAGTTTCTATATAATGTTTTCAAGAATATTTAGTTAATAATATCAATTATTTATCTAGAAAGGAAGTACAAATACAAATGATATAATTGATTTAGTTCTTTCTGTTTTATTGAACCAATAAATTTCTTATTATGCCTAATATATGCAAGACATTTTGCTTCTTGCTAAGTTTTCAAAGAATATAATATGGTCTAAATATCTGAAGTGCTCCAATCAAATATCAATTGCATGACAATTAAAACCCTTCACAAAAGTTATCTGTAGGAAAAATGTATATTTTAAAACCACAGTTCACATCTAAAAGCTTCACCCCCACTAATGTATCATAATCTTTCTCTGTCATACATGTTTTTAATTCAAATACATAACATAAGCTGAATTAAAATTTTAGAGCAAAGACGAATATTACCCTTCATCAAGGGGATAATTTATGATGAATTTACCTGCTAAACTTCTCTGTATTAAAAAAAAAATACTTGGTAATTTCAGGACAGATGAACAAAAATCACATAGGAGATCAATCAACAAAGAAGTTTGACCCACTTTATTATAAGTTCAAACAGCTTATTTTAGTGATGTTTTGGTGAGATGAAAGTAAAAGTGACTGCATTCCAAGTTGATTTTTCAATAAAATGGAGAGAAAACGCTGTAGGAAGAAAGAAACCAGTAAGTTTAAGAATTCAATTGGGATTGTTCACTAAGGAAGAAGGGATTGTACAGCCTTGAGCTCCAGGAATTTGGCAAATCTTGCTGTAGATGTTGAATTTCCCACCTAACATTTGCTGAAAGAATCAGTCCAATGATTCATTGATCTCAACCAACTTTAACATGACTCCAGCAGATAACTGAATTATAGAATATGAATAAAGCGATGTGAGAAACAGGAGGAAAATGTCAATTTTCTAGGAGATTTTGAAAAAAATTTGATTGAAACTTATATTCCTCTGGCCTTGAACCACCAGTTGAAATACGACAATCAGAAAGGTGGGAATTTTTATTAAAAGATTGAAGAAGAATATGTATAAAGACATGGAGTTTCAAAAGGGTATGGCAGATGCTAGTAGTTGTTTGGCTGAAACTTCAGGTATAGAAGGAGGAGCAGTGGAAGCAAAGTTAGAGATGTGCGTGTATTCTGAAGACTTAAATAAAGCTAAAGAGATCTCCTTTATTCACTAGGCACTCTGCAATTGTCTGGACCCCATATAGCATGATCTTATATGTATTTTACAGAAAATAACTTTTTGCAGAAAGCAGCATTAGACAATGATGGACTGAAATACAGAGATGAGGTCCAGGGGAATGCAGGCTCTAAAACAGGATTAGGAAGAAATATAATGAAACTGTAACAGAAAAAGTAACATTGGGAATGGGAAATAAAATTTAGATTTTGGAAATATTTCTAGGGTGTAAGTTGACTGAATGCTAAGATGTTTTAACTACCTTATAGGCATGGATCCTATTTTATTTTTTTTTTTAAATTTACTGGGGCTATCGCCTAGAAAGGGTCAGACATGGATAAAAAATGAAATACAGTTACTTACTCTCTTCTGGTACTTGACTATCATCAACTCAGTTTCTCTCTGTTGCATCAGTGGAGGCCTTTTTCAGACTTGTTGGGTGAGGGAAAACCATTAAATTCTCTAGACTATGGATGCTGCTTTTTAGGATATGAACATTCAGCAAACAGAAAAATGATTAAAAATATCTTTGCACAGATTTTATTGAAATAACTTTCATATTTTATCACCCTTCAGAATCAATTTCCCTCCCAATTGAAATTCTTACAAGGGAATTTAGAGGGTTACTTCTAAAGAGCATTTGGAGAAAATAGAAAGTGAAATGGGATCAGAGTGATTATTTTTAGCAAAATACTAAAAAGAAATTACAC
Source organism: Camelus ferus (assembly GCF_009834535.1). Taxonomy (NCBI): domain Eukaryota; kingdom Metazoa; phylum Chordata; class Mammalia; order Artiodactyla; family Camelidae; genus Camelus; species Camelus ferus. Next base: position 87,434,337 of record NC_045696.1, on the reverse strand, counting down.
TGAACATAACTATAGGAAGAATGTCTCGACTATCTCTATGTAAATTATGTTGATGCTTTACAGCTGGTCTGCTTCTGTTTGCCTCTTTTATACTTGCAGGCAGCAAAAATAATGATTCATTCTATTGAAACCATATATGCATGTAACTAGATTAAAAATCTAAACTTCTGGGTTTTTTAGTTAGAGTAGTTTTCTGAGATTTGAGGTTTAAATGTACAAATTAAAGGGCACTTTTGTGACTTTAAAAATTGGTAGAGAAAGCTATTAATAATGACATTCTCATTTAATGTCCAATTGATACTGTAATTGAAATATAATAAAATAAATCTATTCATCTCAGTCTTGAATTTGTGCTATAAAATACAGTAAATATTTTACATACTCAGTAGTGTATTTTACTATTCTTTAATCCGTCCTTTTGGGTTATTATGTTCTACAGTCTCAGAGTTACCACAATGTCTTATTTGATAATGTTCACAAAGTGCCAAATTACTCAGCTTTTCTGGCTAACTACTTAACACTTAGGTGCTATATATTTCCTTATAAGATTTAGAGTTACCTTTGGGGATAATCTATGATTAAATGATTCATTTTAGTGTATATACAACTCTTGAAAAATGAGTGTTATTAGCAAGGTATTACGCATTCTACTTAATTTTTATAAGGATGACTGTTAATTTTCTTATCTACACGTGTGGTTTCACCTGTCTGGAAAGAGATCAGAAATGGAAAGGGTGAAGACCACAAGCTGTGTGAGACTAAGTCATTGTCTCTTTCCTTAGATGGTATCGGTAGATATATAGAAGGAAGTTCTGAGTAGTTGTGAGAAGTTGATCCATGCAAACCATCCCATTGTTAGGAACTAAAGAACCCAAGATATTTGCATGTGAAAATGGTCCAGGCTTTTTGTGACACTGTTGGAGATTTCCTGGGTTAGCCTCTGAATAGGACAGGTTATATGAGGCCAAAAAGCAGAAATTTCAAGGTGCAAACAGGACAGATATTATGCATCACTTCTACATTACTTTGCTTTTAGTACTTTTTAATAGTCTAACTAGTTTAGTTTAACAAGTGAAATATATTAGTTAGTGTAATTGATGCTATCTTCTATAACAACTCCAAAATCTTATTACATTAATACAGTAAAAAGCTGTTCTCATTTATGCAAATTTCAGTGCAGATATATTCCTGGGGAAGATGACCCTCTGCCAGGGAGAAACCAAGCAATAGAAAATTCTTCTATTTGGGGATACTGTCCTTAATATGTGACCTCCAGGGTCACCATGAAGAAGAAGAGTAAAGATCATGCTTAGGAGATTTTTTTTTTTCTCTAAAGTGTCAGATCTGGAAAGGGCATTCATAACTATGCCACATTCCTCCTGCATTGTATTGGCTACAACTATTTATGTGACCCATCTAAATGAAAGGGGACAGGTCATGTTGTTTTCTGTGCTCAGAAGGAAAATGAGATGGCCTTTTAAACAAATACTACTCTCTGATGGGCAACAAGGGACTTCTGTCCACTTGGGGGTATATGATAAGAGGTGTAACAAATGTCTGAGAGTCAGTGGAAAATATGCAGTAATGTGGATAAAGTCTTAAGAACATATACAATGTAAAGAGACAGTCTCTTCAACTTTTTGTGCTCTAAACTTTAAGTATTCATTTAAGGACAGTTAGACCTGAAAGTCTACCTCTTTGTTTCTTTATTTCTAGCTTTTTCTTTTGGTTTTATGATAGTTCTCAAATCACTTGATCCTGCGAAAAAAATAGGAACTTAATAAAAGTAAAGACCATATTGCAAAATTAATTTTTTCATGAAGTGTTACTAACCATGAAAATGTTTTACAACAGTAACATTTACTTTTGGCAAACAATATTTGTGCCAAACTTGGATTATTTTTTTAGATTTATTTTTCAAATCATATTTTCAATGACAATCTTTTTTGTTTATTAGCTATGGTATTCACTTTTCAAGATCAGTTAATGTATTTAAAGATGTCCAAGTTACATCATTTAATATTCTTTTGATTACCACTTAGATCTAAAATACCATGTTTTGAGAATGTCTATCTGAAATAGTCTCTTCAGATTTTGGTACTTCAAACTTAAAACTTGAAACTAGGGTAAATAAAGAAAACTCACAGACTGTGTCATTTATAAAATATTAAAATATTAATTGCTGGGTAATCCTGAGTTTACCTACCTTTGCCTTCTTAAGAAAAAAAAAAACAATAACAACAAAAACTAGGGTATAAATTTCAAATCAGGAAACGCTGATAGGACAACCAATTCACAATTGCTTGCTTCTTGGTTTTTGCCAGAGATTTAAGGTTTTTAAGGGTTAAAATTAAGTCAAAAGAAAACTACAGCCCCAAACAGGCAGGACTACAAATGGTCCAGATCCTACAGCAATGGTCATTTTAGTTTCTCAGATAAATAGCCGCAACCAGCTTAGCTGCTTGCTGGGCAAAGGGAACACAGAATGGGTGGTAGTAGAAGACTCTTGTCAATACCAGCCAGGAACATGTGACCAATTATAGAAACATGAGCTGTAATTGTCATGAGTATTTTCTTGTGGTTTTTGTTTTTGGTGACTATGTTAGTTTCTCTGGAGTAATGATTTAGCCAAGTCCTCAATGTCAGAAAACCGTTGTGTCCACTTTTAGCTACACATTTAAAACAAAGTTTAATTGAGTAATATCAGTTATTTTTTTCCTCAAACTTTTGAGCAAAGTTGTACTCTGAGCCAGGTGACATTAATGAATAATCTTGAATCATGTATTATCCATGATGTTCTACATTGGTATGCATTACTATACACCACTACTTATTTTATTTACTGTAAAATATATAACAAACTGTCAGGGGATGCTCACAAGAACATCACAAAATAATTAAGATTCATAAAACCATGTAGAATAGTAAAAAAACACCAACCAAAGTTGTATCAATGTCATTTTACCTTTGGCCCTTCAAAATACATGCTATTATAATTTTTGTGAGCTAAGACTAAGGAGATACTACAATAAATTTGACTCATGTACAATGCATTTTAATATGAATATATTGTATACAAATCTCTTATAGCATAAGAATCTGTATAACTTTCTTTTAAAAGAACTCAGGCACTTAGACCCTTCAAAAAGATATTTTGTTTTCTCTCATTCGTATTTTAGGAGAAAGTAGAAATAAAAAACTGAAGGATCAAGTGAGTAGGGAATATTCCTATAATGCTAAATGGTCATTTTGGGAAACCGTTTAGTAATAAATATCACAAATTCTAGTAAAATTCTATTCTTTATCTCAGCAGTTCACTGTGATGAAGGGAACGGTATACTGTTATCTAAAAATAATTTTTATATTTAAATATTGTCAATTTGTATTCATTGAGATTCTCCAGAGAGACAGAATCAATAGGTTGGATGGGAAGGGTGGATGGACAGTAGGATGGATAAAATAAATGTATGGATGGATATATGGATATAAGTTTACTATGAGGAATTGGTTCATGAAATCATGGAGACCAAGAAGTCCCACAATTTGCTCTCTGTAAAATGGAGAGCTAGGAAAGTTCACAGTATAATACAATCTGAGTCCAAGGGCCTGAGGACATGGGAAGCCAATGATGTAAATCCCAGGCCAAGGACAGTTGAAAAAGTGAGATTAATTGTCCTAGCTGATTCAGTGAGACAGGGAAAAAGGGACAAACTCATCCTCCCTCTGCCTTTTGTTCTATTCAAGCCCTCAAGGGACTGCATAATGTTCAACCACTTTGGATAGAGCAATCTACTTAACTAATTTCACTAATTGAAATGTTACTGTCACCAGGAAACATCCTCAGAGGCCCACTAAATAATATGACCAATTCATGGCTAATCCAAGTTAATACATAAAATTATCATACTATGTTATGCTCACGTCAAAACAAATGATAGCTATTCATAGCTATAAAGGACAGACGTAAACTCTAATACTTATATCCCTTATTATATTTAGTGGTACAACAAATCTACGAGGTCTCCTACCACACTCATGTACACCTACTACACAACTATTAATAAATCTAGGCATGGCAATTCCCCTGTGAGCCGGGACTGTGGTGACAGGTTTTTGCAGTAAGACAAAAGCATCATTAGTGCACTTCCTGCCCCAAGGAACACCAATCCCACTTATCCCTATACTAGCAATCATTGAAACCATTAGTGTATTCATTCAACCTGTACATCTGTGTTATATATGTATATATTATAAATGTGTTTTCTTCTAGGAGTTAAAGTTTCAGGTTCTAATTTAAATCTTTAATCTATTTTGAGTTGATTTTTGTGCAAAGTACAAGGCTTTAATCTCATTCTGCATGTGACCGTCCAGTTTCTCAGCACCATTTGCTGAAGAGATGAACCTTTCTCCATTGTATAGTCTTGGCGTCCCTGTGGACGATCACTTGACCATATATTCATGTGTTTATTTCTGTGTGCTCTACAATTTATTCCAGCTTTGTAATACCTTTTGAAGTCAGGAAGTGTGAAGTCTCCAGCTTTGTTTGTTTTTGTTTGTTTGTTTGTTTGTTTTTTAAGATAGTTTTGGCTATTTGGGGTACTTGTGGTTCCAAATAAATTTTAGGAAAGTTTTATCTGTTGATGCAAAAAATGACAGTGAGATCTTGACAGGGATTATATTGAATCTATGCAGCACTTTGTGAAGTTTGGACATTTTAAAAATATTTAGTCTTGCCATCCATAAATAAAGCTGTCTTTCCATTTATTTGTGTCTTTTTACACCAATGTTTTGAATGTTTTGTGGTTTTCAGTGTACAAGCAAATGTCTCACACCTTCAGTTAAGTTAATCCCTAAAAGTTTGTGTTTGTGTTTTTGTTTTTTGATGCTATTGTACATAAGATTTTTTTTAATAATTTCTCTTTTGGGTTGTTCACTGTTTGTGTATATAAATGCAACTGATTTTTGTATGTTTATTTTATATCCAGCAGCTTTGCTAAATTTGTTAACGAGTGCTAACAGTATTATTGTGCAGTCTTTAGGATTTTTAAAATATGAGAACATGTAATTTGATAACATAGATAATTTTACTAGCTCTTTTCAGATTTGAATGACTTTTATTTATTTTTCTTGCCTAATTGTTCTAGTTACAACATTTAATATGTTAAATATAAATGTGAGTGTAGTCATCCTTGTTTTGTTTTTGATTTTAGTGGAAAAGCTTTTATTTTTTGCCACTGAGTGTGATGTTAGTTGTGGGCTTTTCATATTTTCTGAGGTAATTTCCTTCTATTCCTAGTTTGTTGAGTATTTTGATCATGAAAATTAATTTTTGATATCTTGAAATATCTTTGCATCCCAATTTGGTCATGGTGTATAGTCCTTTCCATGTGCTGTTAAGTTCAATTTGTTAGTACTTTATTGAGGATTTTTGCATCACTGTTCATCAGAGATCATGGTCTATAGTTTGTTTGTTTTTTTCCATGTAGTTTCTCAACTAGCTTCGGTATCAGGGTAATGCTGGCTGTGTAACTTCAGGTTGAATGTGTTCCCTTGACCTCATTTTTTTTTTTTTAAAGAGTTTGGAAAGGATTGGCATTAATTCTTTAAATATTTGGTAGACTTCAATGAAGACATCTGGTCCTCGGCTTTGTTGAAAGGTTTTGAATACTGATTAAATCTTCTTACTAGTTAAAGATCTGTTCAGCTGTTCTGTTTCTTCATGATTCATTCTGCAAAGATTATGTTTCTAGGAACATATAAATTTCTTTTAAGTTATTCAATTTGTTAGCATATAATTGTTCATAATTGTCACTCATAATCCTTTTTATTTCTGTGGCATTAGTTGTAATGTCTCATTTTTCATTTCTGATTTTATTTAAATATTCTTTTAATCTGGGTAAGGCATAGTCAATTTTGTTGATACTTTCAAAAATCAACTCTTAGTTTCATTGATTATTTTTAATTGTTTCTGTTTAATTTTCTATCTCATTTATTTCTGCTCTAATCTTTATTAACGTCCTTTGACTAACTTTGGGCTTAGTTCTTTATTCCTTGAGGTGTAAAATTAGGTTATTTGAGATCTTTCCTCTATTTTTTTAATGTTGGTGATTATTGCTATAATCTTCCTTCTTACTATTGCTCTTGCTGTATCCCATAATATTTGGTATGTTGGATTTTTGTTTTTGTTAGTCTCAAAATATTTTCTGATTTCTCTTTTGGCTTCTTGTATGCATAGGTTCAAATTTGATGTTTAACTTACACATATTTGTGAATTTTTGAGTTTTCCCTCTGCTATTAATATCTAGTTTTATTTCACTGTGATTGTAAGAGATACTTGGCATGACTTCAGTCTTCTTAAATTCATAAATACTTGTTTTGTGACCTAACATATGATCAATTCTGGAGAATGTTCTGGGTGTGTTTGAGAAGAATATGAATTCTGCTCCTGTTGCATGAAGTGTTTTGGTGCATCTCTTAGGTCCATTCAGTGGATAGTCCTCAAGTCCTCTGTTTCTTAGTTGATCTTCTGTATGATTGGTCTATCCATTATTGAAGTGGGGTATTGAAATCTCCCACTGCTACTGTGTTACTGTTTCTCACTTCAGTTTTATCCATGTTTGATTCATATATTTGGGTTCTCTGATGTTGTGTACATATGTATGTTTAATATTCCTGTTAATTAACTCTTACCATTTTTTAATGTTATTTTTTGTCTCTTAAGACAAGACTTTTCTTATGTTAAAGTACATTTTTTTCTGGTATAAGTATGGCCACCTCTGCTTTCTTTTAATTACCATCTTCACAGAATATCTTTTTCCATTCTTTCACTTTTAGCCTATATATACCCATAGATCTAAAGTGAGTCTCTTTTAGACAACGTATAGTTGGAGCCTGCTTATTTATCCATTCAACTGATAGATGTCTTTCAGTCAGGACTTTTAATACATGTAGGTTTAGAGTAATTACTGATAGGAAAAGACTATTGCCATTTTGTTATTTTCTGTCTGTCTTGTAGCATTTTTCCCCTTTATGTTCATGTTGCCTCTTTTGTGTTTTGTTGATTATTTGTAGTGACATGTTTTGATTTTCTTCTCATTCCTTTTGTGTTTACTCTATAATTATCTTTGTAGTTATTACTGCAACTACATAAAACATCTTAAAGTTATAGCAATCTATTTTTCAACTGAACAACATCAGTGTCATAAAAATATACTCTTTTATATCCCTGTCCTCTTCCCACTTTGTCATTGATGACACAGTGGGACTGTGATGAGTGCCATGAATTTTTCCTTCCAGCTTCAGTGTGTGATTTTGTGCTTGCCTAGGGTGCAGCAGTCTCTTAACTGGCTTCAGATTTCTTCCAAAAGGAACTGGTCTTCATGTTGTTTTTGGATCGATGTCTCTGTGGGAGAAGGATAGTTTGGAGCCTCCTATGCTGTTATCTTGCTGAATTACTTTCTGATTCATTTTTAAATGAGTCATTTGTTTCATAAATTTCAGATTAACATGTATACTATATGTTTGATTATATTGTATTTTTGAGAAAATATAATTGTGATTTTTGTATAAATATTAGCTATATACACATATGTACATGTATGTATTTAATCAGGTTAAATGAAATATATTGTTTAAACTAGTTTGGACTGTTTCTCTTTTTAACATGTAGCTCTAGAAATTTTCAAATTATGTATGTCACTTACATTTGTTATTTACATTATATATCTATTGGGCAGTGCTATATAGAGCCTTCAGACTTAATATATCCATACTGTACTCATGTATCCTGATTTCCATTCCCATAGGAAAACAAATTGTTCCTGAAAGAATCTTCATTTTATTTATCAGCAACAAACTATTATTTTTTTTTAAAAAAAGCTGTCAGTGACCTTTATCATTTTTAGAACTAGACTCAGATAATGTAATGGAATTCTTTTGTCTCTCTGTACCACCTAAGCATCTCTAATACTCATAGCCACTGGAAAAAAAGTTTACAAGTTTAAGAGGAACTGTCCTCTTACTGTCTTGTGCTAAATCCCTCACTCTTCTTCCCCTCCCTGCCCATGGTCATAAGTACCCAAATGTCTCTCGCATACCTTACTTTTCTTTGGCTAAGGGTGATTCTTATCCAAGATGCAATTGTTGAAGCAGGGCAAGATATGCTATGCAAGACTAAGCTAGCAGTTATTAGGAAGGCTCTGGTGAGCAGGGGAATATGATAAACTGAGCAAACAGAAGTCTTATTTTGTGATGCATAGACCCAAAATCTGCATGTTTTTCCCTCAAATACCTGGGAAAAGCCTGCCTGTATGTTGATTTGAAAGTACAGTTGATCCTTGAACAATGCAGGGGTTAATCTGCATAAAGACTATATTCTGACTTCGCTATCCATGGTTCCTTCAAACCCGCATATTCAAGCAAACTCACACCATGTAGCTCTGTAGAATTTACTACTGAAAAATATCCACATACAACTAGACTCACACAGTTCATACCTGAATTGCTCAATGGTCAGCTGTCTTAAAGGAAAGTGGCAAGGGTTGGCCGGAGAACATAAAGACATAAAAATGTTCTACATTTTAATCACTAATCTCAAATATCCTAACACTTAGACCAACACCTTCTGGTTTGTTTTCCACCATAGCTCTATTTCTCATTATCTCTTTCTTTGTCAATAACTTCTTAATCACCTTTTCTCCTTCAGTTCCCATGCCTTCTCATCTATTCTTCCCTAACCCATTAAAATTTTCCATCAGCTTCTAAGAATATTCTAGAATAAAAATAAGATTTAGGCATTAATTCATTCCACTGCATAAACCCTTCTTAGATCCTTATAGTCTTCTGTATAAAATCCCACAAGGACAAAAAATATCAAATAAGACATGACCCTAGCCTAATTGTACAACCTTATCTCTCGCATCTCTACCTTTCTACATAAAACTCTTTGCTTCAGGTATAGTGGAATCCAGACAGTTTCCCAACTGTATCCTGTTCCCTCTCGTTTTTGCCCAAGCTGCTCCAAACACTCCTTCCTCACTCTGCTCTTCTAACTAATTCTTCTCTAACACCCCCTTAGGTGTTACCTGCATCAACACACCTCTGACTCCCTCAAGACTAATTAGAAGTCACTGTTCTGAGACCTCAAATCCATAATTCCTTCAAAATCATCTATGTCTCTCTTTTCCAGAGGTGGCCATCCTTGAGAAATGTACATGTATGATTTAGACTTTAATAGAGGGGAACCATATCAGTCATTTAATAACCTATAATTTCAGAGTGAAGGAGTTGAGTTTGCGTGGTTTACTTTGCTCTTGAGTGTTTTAGTTTTTTGTATGTTTTGCTCCTGGGCACAACTGCTTTTTCTTTTTGTCCTTTAGACCTTTGTGGAGTATAGAATTACCCTGCTTCACTTTCTTCATGTTATGCAGGATTCTTGTCCAGAGAGATCACTGACTTTGTTTAGAAATATCTTGAGATTTTATAATGGTTTCAAGTACTATATGAAGCTGCCTTTTCCACTTCTTCTTTCACTCCCTCTGAGCCACTTAAAGTTACAACCTGAAAGGAAGAATTGTGACCATCTTTGTTATACCTCTATCATAACCCCAAATAATATGTTATCTGTGACCCTGGCTGGGAAGTATTCTTTAGCTTTTTTCCTTAGGAGAAAAAGACAGAGGTACTTACTTAGCCTAAGCTGTATATATCTAAGGAAGGATATCAGTGATGAAGTAAATTTTTTTCTGACAAAATCAACTCAATTTTGAATGCATTTTCCACTTGAAAAAAATTCTGTTTATGGCAATTAGTGTTGATAATAGATCTGAAGAGCTATGGAATGGAAGCCAATGTTGGAACTGGAGCACATATTCAATTGTAACTCAGTTTTCCATGAGGGGGAAACAGGTGGCTAAAACATTATTATAGATTATAACTGATTGTTAAATTTAGGATAGAACTCTATAAAAGTAAGTCCCAAAAAAAGACTAAAAAAATCATTCCGTATTAAAATTTCAAGGCAAAAGCAATGAAATAAGTACAACTTTTTATCCTGAGGTGGATCTCAGTCCTGAAAAACATCTAAATTTTTTCTTTTGCAACAAAGGGGGTTAATGAGACAATTGGTGAAATTTGCATATAGTCTCTAAATTAGATACTATTATATCACTGAAAATTTTCTGATTTTGATACTTGTATTATGATTGTGTAAAATTTTTAAAGAATATATAATTTAAAATATTTAAAGGCAAATGGGCTATGTGGTTGTAACTTAAACATGTTTCAGAAAATTGATACACATGTGTGTATGTTTGTATACAGAGAGAATGATTTAAAAATAATGAAAATGTAATATGTTAACATTGGGGAATATGGGAGAAAAGTAGTTATTTTTGCACCTTATCTTTAAGGCTGAAATATTTTAAAATAAAATGTTGAAAATAAGTTGAATATATGAAAGATACAGTTATGGAATGTAAGAGTAAGTCATGGCATTGTTTGAAGTAAATTTAATATTATTTGTTTCCTGTTAAATACTTGATTCTTTATTTCTTTCAGAGTCATTATTTTATGTTGTTGTTTGTATTTTTAGGAAACTTGTATTCTACTCTTCTAACTCTGAGAACAATGCTCTGTCATATCTATCCTATTTTAATATTTATATATCATCTCTGGAAATTAAGGATACTCATTTTTTTTAGTTAACTGTATTAATCTTTTTGGTCAGAGAACACATCAGAAATCTCCTTCCTTGCCTGTTAAATGAATCTCTGTGTTTTTCTGAGTATGTGGTATGGGGAGGATTGATATTGACTGTCCCACAGAGGTTAGAACAGAACACTTGAAATACAGCTAAAGTGCAGAGGAACCAAATGATAGATTTTATTTAATCGTAGCAGTGTGAAATGTTGTAAACTGTTCACTGAAACAGTATGAAATACTTTTCCATTAAGCTGAACTTTATTCTCTCAATAGGAATTTGTTTCATTTTAAATGTTGATTAGCCTGAGATGTGTTGTTGTGTTGTAGTGCAAGTGTTGACAGTAGACAGTATTTCTAGTATTAAAAATAAACATATCACTGACATAGCTGTTATCAGTGAATAGATTCATTTGGAATAGTGTTTTCTATGTACAAATATAACACTATGATACGTTTCTGTTTATGAAGATGGTAATAATAGTGATGCCTATGCAAAGTATAATTGGTAGTTAATACTAGTATTGTTATATTATGACACAAATAGATTTTTTTAGGTTAGGAAATAAATACATATTTTTAAATTTAAAATAAAGACAAATGACATGCAGAATTGAGTGAAGATGCAGAACATAATACTAGATTGAGACAGTTAAAAAAAGATAATGAAGTAATCTTGGAAACTTGTTACAACAGAAAGATAATAAAGCTATTTGTAATGTAAAAATTCTATAGTAATAAAATGGATGATCTTAAGATATACTTTCAAGTGATACATAATGGACTAGGTATTTTTCTCTCATCAATTAAAAACAAAGAAATTTGTTGCCTGAAATAAAAACTTTTAAACAAAAATTTTAACAGAATCTGAGCTTGTAACTTTGATCAGCTTTTATTCTTGCACAAAAAAGAAAGTAATTTTTAGAGGGAGAAATGTTAAAATAATTTTCTTTGAAATTGTGTTAGAAATAATGAGGAACAGACTAAATGTTTCACAAAGTTAAAGATCTTCAATTAGCCACTAAATAATTGACTGCAGACTATAAGACTTTTCTAATAATACCGAAGACTGGTTCAGAATTCAAAAACTTGCAAGTACTTTTCTAGCTTTAGATTAACTGTGATAAAAGAGACACTGCCCAATTAGTATCTTGAGTAGTCTCAAGGACTTCTAAATTTATGAAGGAATGTTATAAATCTGCAGCCTGAAATATGAAATGTGTGGCATAGTAATTTTTATGTATTTGATCTGTCAAGGAAGAATTTTAGCTAAATAAAACAAAATTAGTTTCTTTCATGACAGGTGGTACTCTTTCTGTTAGGCCAAAAATTAGGATTTATTGGAATTTCAAAACAAGAGACTAATGTTCCCCTTCTAGTTTTACTCCACTGTATGCTACATATTGAATATATTTGTGCTCAGTTTCCTGAAGCAGATGCTTAGAAAAGTGTCATGGATATAGTTATTTAAATCTTTCAGTGTGTATATGCAAATGTTATGAATTATCACCAGTTTATGGAACTGTTGAGAGATACAGGAAACAATGAATTTAATGATATGATGTTCTTTGTCATTGTGCATTGGTTAAGTCGTGGAAGAGTTTTATCAAGATTTGCTTGTTCTGTTAATTCCAATTCAAAATTTTCTTGAAGAAAAAGGAATACTTGCCAAATAGTCAACAATCAGGACAAAAATGTCAGTGTAATTTGTTTTCTCACCAATATTATTCTGCATAGAAATGAGCTCCAAAGAGAAAGGATTATTTGAGACCTAAAGAGATAATTTGACAAAGTATGTTAAAAAGGAAACTTTCATAGTATAAACCCAGAATAATGATTTATTTTACTAACATCGATTTATATACAGATTTTAATTTTAAGTGATACAATTATGTAATTATAATTGGCAGCATTGTGTCCACTTTTAATATTGGTATATTTAAAGTATTGATTCAATTCAGACATTTTACATTAACATACTTTGAATTCAGTGTTTGTGATACTGAGTTGATATGAGTTAGTGCCAGAGATGCACTTTAGAAATTGATACACTTTTACTTCAAATCAAATCCATTCTTCTTTAAAAAAAGAAAAAAGAAAAAAAAGATAAACCAGTTTCATCAGTGTGGATATGAAAACTAGAGGAAAATAATTGTTGGCACTTGAATCAGGGATTAAAAATATGTTTGGAACAACTAGAATATGTAAATCTGTTTTTATAACTAAATTTTATGAAATATATCAACAGATCAGAATTTTCAGAAAAATGTAGCATCTGAAATGGATATGATATATATGTAAAATACACATCAGCGGCTTTCTGTAACATAGCATAAAGAAAATCATATAAAATGCCTTAATTTTATACTAATTATATATTGACATGACCATATAAATGACACATGTGGCTCTCATTGTATTTCTAATCAATGGCACTTTTCTAGACCATGCTTAAACTAAGAGCATGATACAGCTAATGTACTTTTAAGTGGCTTTCTGGAGACCAAGTAATATTATTTTGAATTATTCCTGCCCTACTAAATGGACATGTGGCAATATTGCTACTGGTTTGGTTAATTTACAGAGATCATCTTTATTTCTTGGCCCACTGACCATGAGCACGTGGGCATGATACTATGAACTTTCCAGTATAACTAGTTTGCTTACTTTACACTGTGTACCTCTAACCTGCCCTACCTGTGTGTGAGTATGGTTATAATGAAAAGTTAACATCAATATTCATCTTTGTAAAATGAAAAATACAACTTTAAGAAAACAGCACAAAATAGTTATTTTTGCTTTCTGTTTTTGAAAGAAATTGAGAAATCCACATTTACAAAATGAAAAATAACCTGACACTTCTTTATTAATAGTAAGTAAATAAGAATATATTGTTTTAACCATTCATAAGAACAGTATGTGGCATGTGTAAATGAATGGCGAAAACTATAATAATTAAATTCAAAAGATACATATAGGTGCACATATATGTATATAGAGAGAGACAGACAGACAGAATACCACTGAGTAAATATTTGCATCAAAAAGTATAGGAAGTAATTGTTATAATTAGGTATTTTTCTATTTAATGGTTCAGTATTACCTTGGTTTTCATAGTATTTGCATACACGACTGTCGTAATAGTGATAGTGACTGGCTACAGGCAGGCACAATAGGAAAAAAGTCAAGGAAGCATGTTTCTTTCCCATGGACAGAAGGTTCACTGGAGGTAGGAACAGAGTGCCACTCTTTATCTGGAGGAAAGTTTTCTAACCTTATATTGTCACAAGAGCACCCTACCTGCTCAGATAGAACTCGAGTGTTAATTCTGTTACCTTGTTCAATATACTAATTTTCTCATATATTTAAGCCCATTTATATCTCTGACTCTTCTCAAGTATTTTGGAGACACATGCCTGCTTGACCAATGTAAGCTATAATTGGTAATAGCGCCAGAATTTTTAAAGTATTTATTGAATTTATTTACCAGGCAAGATGTGATTTCAGCAAGCACTCTTTTGGTTATTTGTGCAGTAGAATGGTAAGAAGGAGCTGGTGGCACAGTGTCTAAGTAGCTTTTATTGGATTCAAATACATGATGAGAGGATACACTTCTGTACCCTTAAGGGAAAACAGCCAATAAGATCACTCATTAGTGGCCTTCCACTTCCGTATACATTTTTAACCTAAGGTCAGTTTCACACTTTTTTGAGAACAATAATAATTGGTTCGAAGACCTCTAGCATTCAAAGTTAATTAGTATCTCAATGGGTTACTTTTCAAGTAGAAAATAGCACATATATTTCAAATCCAGAGAATCTAGGCAAAAGAAAAATCTCTATACTTAATTTCTGACATTGTATGGGGAGAATCTCAAAGTCATTTAATAGATTTTTCTACCAAATACTCTCTAATTACTGTTTCACAAAGAGACTATCCCTGACATGATACAAAATTTCATCTGCCAGAAAGTCTCCAAGAGTTGGCAAGCACATTAATAGGAAATATTTTTAAAAATCAATATATCAGAAAAGCACCCTAAGTTTGAAATAGAAAATTACTCAAGTTTTGTTACTTTATTCATAAGTTACTAAGAAAAAACTCATGATGTGGGTGTAGACTATTTTGTTTAGAGAATATGGAAGAAAGTACAGCATAAGTGACTAAAACATCTCTTGTTATTCATAGTAGAGTTGCAATTTTAGACGGCACCTATTACTTACTCTCTTTGGGAAACATTGTCGTTTAACTGGTGATTATCATTCCAATAAAGTCTTTCCTATTTGGAGTTTAAGGGCTGATGTCTCTTCCAAAAGACTAAGTACAGATATGTCCTGCTTTTTGAAAATTCACTTTATGACACTTAGCTTTTATAAAAGACCTACATTAGTACCTGTTTCACTAACTGAAATGGGAAGAGAATATTTGCTTTTAGGGCCAAAAAAAAAAAAAAAAAAAAGAGAAAAAAGCATTCAGCATTTGTTCTGCAGTGAGCCATTAGAGGGGCAGTAGTGACATGGAGGAGCACCCAGAGTAGCACCAGCAAGCTCCTTCCCCAGGAACTACATTTAATATTTCAGCATCAAAGCTTTGAACTACGTGTAAGTATCTGTGCTTTAGCTTGATTTATCTTGTGTATCCTTAGCAAGATGTGTCCTAAGGTAATTGCTTCTTTGCTTTACACTATTTTGGCTTTGATAGTTTTCATAGGAAGACTTTACTTTCATATAGTGGGGGAATCTGTATTCAGGTGTTAATTGATGCAAGGGTTGGTAGAAGGATATTAAGAAAATGTGCCCATTCATGCTGATAATAAAATTAGATGTGTTGTATGAATCTTAAGTAGCCTTCTCTCATTAAAATACAATAGAACTTAGAAATAGAGTTGATATTTACAAATGCACAATATGGCCTATTACTAAGGAGAGACCTGATGTCCTCCTAACGAAGTTGAAGTCATTGTTTTTAAAGTCAATGAAAACATTTTAAGCCGTATGAGTCTGAGGATCTCTGAGGGCTTTGCTAATTTTAGTTTTTGAATTTCATTCGTTTATTCTATCTGGCCTGAATATTGGTTGTGCAACAGACAGTGGATCTTTTCAAAAGGTGGTGAGTGTTTATAAGCTATGTAGTGACAACTGCATGAAAATAGGTGTCTCTGTCACTGCAGAAATAAGTTGGAATTACTCACTATGTTCAGAGCCAGCACTCTTCAGCAAGGAAGAGCTTTAATCCATCCTGTGATTTTGCAAAACTGGCCAGGACATGGTTTTATAGTTACATGTAACCATGAGGGGCTATTCAAAGAAAATGTGAGGTTTGGGATCTTGTCCATGTCTCATCTTTATATTTTTACTGAAATTAGCGGGAGACATGGACCAAAAATATCATCCACAATTTTTTAAATTTATTTTTTAGTTGAAGTATAGTCAGTTACGAAGTATCAATCTCTGGTGTACAGCACAGTATCCCAGTCATGCACACATATATTCGTTGACTTTTTTTAATGCACAATGTTGAGTAACCAAGTTATTCTAGTATCAAATAATCATGTAAGATTTTTACACGTTTCCCTTCAAACTTCTCTAGCACCATTAAGTGGCTATATTGAAAGTGCCAACAATTACACTTGTGTGATTTGAAAACAGATTTTCCCAATATCTTTCTGATAATAGAGCTAATCACTGGAATTCTCTAATTGCATTTTTGAAACTTTCCAAAAACTTGGTCTCTTAAGTTATTATGGGGGCATGCATATGAGTGAGGGCTGCTTGCCTGGACATAAAGGTGGGCTTTCCTTTAGTCTCTCTATATATTTATTTTTATATAGTATTTTGCATACTATAGCCTAATCTTAGAATAATTAAAATAAAAATTTTATTTTCTCCACTTACAGGTCTCTTCAGTACCGCTCATTTTTTCTATAGTTTCTCTCTAGTATCATACTACCTTTGCCTAAAGAACTTCCTTTAATACATGTTTTGGTGCGAATCAATAGGCAATGAATTCTCCAGTTTTATCTGGAAAAAATCACCTTATCTCTTTATTTTTGAATGGTATTATTCAGTAACTGATATGGAATTCTGGGTTGACAAGTATTTATTTCCCCCCAGCACTTTAAAAGGTCCTTACACTGTTTTCTAGCTTTCATCGTTTCTGGGAAGGAGTTATCTGTAATTATTTACCCCTGTTGCTCTCTCTGAAATTGCCTCTAAAACAAATCTGTCTGCCTTTAGTTTTTCCTCTGTATTTTTTGCTTGTAGGAGTTTGAATATGGTATGTCTAGGCATGAAGTTTTTTGTTAGTTGGTTGGTTTTGAACTCATCCTGTTTTGTGTTCTTGAGTTCCTTGAAACTATGATTTAGTGTCCATCAATTTGGAAAATTCTCAGTCATTATTTCTAATACTTCTTCTGTCCTATTCCATCTCTAGTCTCCTTCTGACAAGACATATGTTAGAATATTTTACATACTTTCACAACCTTTTGATAGTCTTTATTAATCTTTTTTTTCCCCTTGTGTTTCAAAATAATGAACTTTTGTTTCCATCAACTTTTGTTCATGTTGATGATTCTTGTGTTTGCTGTACTGAGTCTGCTGATGAGCTCATTGAAAGCATTCTTCATTTCTATTACTCTTTCTGTTTTCTTATAATTCCATTTCCCTTTAGTTGCCATCTCTCTGCTGAAATTACTCAACTTATTGTACATATCATTTACCTTTTCCACTAAAGTCTTTAATGTATTAATCACAATTTTGTTATTTTCACCAAATAATAGTTCATCATTGTACTGTATCTGAGTACAATACGGCAGTTTTCTTTGTTGATGGTGTTTACCTATTTGTGTTTTCTTGGGTTTTGATGCCTCATAGATTTCAGTTGAAACATGCATATCTTGAGTAGGGCATCAGACTTTGAAGACCATATGGCTTTGGCTTGTTTTTAAAGGTGAGAGTGCCTCATTTTCAGATTTCTACCTTTAAGGGAAAGCTGGCATCACCTACAATCTCCATAGGAAGAATTTCAACACAAAATTTCTCTAATATTTGACTATTTCCAATAAGATATTTCTAAGTTTAAGAACCTCAGTTTTTGTAAGAGTGTTCTAAAAAATTATGGACCACTTTTCTTAGCTAATCAACATGTGCAGTTGAATTTGACAAATTCTGACCTCTGGAAAGATTTTGCCTCTGGTAAGGGATTATACTCTTAGGTCAAATTGAGATAAGTCATGCTATATCCTGTCTGATAGTTTCCTGTTATAATTCTTTTGCAACCACAATTAAATCTAGATTTTCTATAAATCTCTGTAATAAATATATTTGAAACATAAGGAGTTCTCAAAGACTATACAGGTGTGAGTTCCTTCTTCAGATAATGGAAAATTTGTACCTGAATTTAAAGTATTGCAATGATAAATAAAAATTGTGGGGGAGACAATGAATAGAAAAGCCTATTTGCTGAGAATTTTTTTTAGTTGCTCCTGCTATTGCAAGATGGGTAAGTTTTTGCCCCTGAATCAAGAGGAAGGCAGTGGTAAGCTACTGATATCTAATGATTTTCATAGAGATGAGTTAGACTTGACCAGATTTATTTATATATATACACATATATGTATTTATAGATATTTGTTTATGTATATTTATGTATATACATACACATACATACATGTATTTATATATGTGTGTTAAAGATCACCTCATTTTCAGTACTTGAAAAATTCATTCCTATATTGGATTTAAATATAACCACAGGGAACTTTGAAGTCTTTAATGTCCTTATTTAGGACTCAAAAAATTTGAGAGGATCCCACAGTAAACATCTGAAGCACAACTATTTATTTTTTACTATCTTTATACAAAATGTGACTTAAAGAAAGCAGAGCTGTAAAATATGTAGCCTTAGGTGGTACTAAAGATAAAATAATACTTGATTCTGCTACCAGTGGAGAGCAAGAAATGACTACATATAGATTTGAGATTCTAAAACAATATATCCTCACTTGCTGGGTTTTTCAACTCTATGTATAGGAGTATTACAAGAATTCAAACTACAGTTAACTTTTACTTTATTCAGCTATTGACTGTTGGTTTTAGTCTTAACTTCTAAACTCTGATGAGTTCAGCCCTAATAATCTTGGTAGAAAATTTAGTTGTGCCCTCCAAAATAATTTAGATCTAACCAAATGAGAAACTATTGCAACTAAGGCAGTTTTTGAGAAAGGATGAAGTGAGAAATGCTATGCTCCTACTCAGACTCCAGTAAGATTTTAAAAGCCTGTGATAGATAATTTTATTTTAAAAAAACAATTTGATTTTCAGTGCTATAAATACAAAAGCTTCTTTGGTTTATGTACTAAATATGTATAACACTAGTTATATAGACTGGTAAGATGGGATTTGGGATATAGAATATTGAGTTAACCATTTTTTTTCTGAAATTGTGTATACAAGTCTCCTTGCTTGTTTTATTTAAAGACAGTTATTCAGATGTGTATATTTGCTTACATGTGTTCTTTATAAATGTATATTGTTTTGCCATCATGTATTTTTAATTTACATAAATTTGTATATAATATTTTGTATCTTATACATACATGTGAATGTATAATACTATTCCCTTTTTTAATGAACACTGTAATTTAAAGTTTCATTTGGGTTGCTACATATATCTTATTATTTACTTCTAATTACTGCATAATAATTTGTGAGGTGCACAGATCACTTTTTGGCTATCCACCAACCTAGTTACAGAAACCTAGACTGTCACCTATTCCTCATCACCCCACACAGAGGATGCTGTGGGAAATATCTTTTAATGTATATTCCTTTCTTTATTTGAGAATTGCTTGGGCATATAAGCTGCTATGAGCATTATTAGCTCAGAATATATAAAAATACTTAATTTGACCAAATACTAACAGGTACTCTTCAGAATGGCTACATCTATTACATTCTCATCAGCAATAAACAAGGGTTTCCATTCACATTACTACTAGCACCTAGTATATCCAACTTCGAATATTTCGCCAACTTAATAGACATAAAATATCTCATTATTTTAATTTGCTTTACTCTGATTACCAATGATTTGGAGCATCTCTTCATTTTCGCATTAGCCTTTTGGATTCTCTCTTCCATGACTAGAATTCTGTGTATAGTATTTGTCCATAGAGTTCTAGTGGAAGTATTACTTTACACTATTGGATTGCAAAAGTCCCTTGTATTTTCTTCAAATAATTGCTAGTTTTAGAAACTGCAAATATTTTCCTACAATGTGTGTAAGATCTCTATACTTTGTACATAATGTACCTTACTGAGGGAGATGTTCAGTTTTATATAATTATTATCAATTTTTTTCTGTTTGTGTTTAAAATTCTAAGTCCTTCTTTGCCTTTATTTAACAAAACATCCTATTTTTTAAAAATAATATTATAGAAACATTTATAGTTAGGTTGTTACTTCCTTTATAATTCACCTTTCTGTACAATTAGACTGGAAATTTTAATTCCTTACAGTTTTTCCAGCTCAGTTAATTATCTATCCTTTTGCCAACAATTTTAATCACCTTTATCACATATTGTGCATTTGTGTGTGTGTAGGTCTGTTTCTTAGCTGGCTGCTTATTTGTTTTATTGGCCTGTGTGTCGGTTTTTGTTGATGTAGTCCAGGGAATTCCTCTTTTTACCTGTTATTCTTTTGCTTACATCTTTTGGTCAAGGTTAACTAACATATATGGACATTGATTTTGCTATTACACTTTAGAATGTGTTGGGTATTTATTTTAAAAAATAAAAATGAAATTTTGATGAGATTATTTTAAGTAGGATTAACCTCTATATAATTATAAACCCTAAGTGTTTGGAATGTCCCATTTATTCAGAGCGTTTTCCATGAATTTTATTAGTTTTAAAGTTTTATCCATAGATACAGTGTCCCCTTGACTTACATAGGAGTTACATTCTAAAAAAACTGATGTAATTTGAAAATACTGTAAGCTGAAATGCATTTAATACACCTAACCTGTGGAACATCATGGCTTATCCTAGCCTACCTTAACGTGTTTAGAACATTTACATTAGCCTGCAGTTGGGCAAAATATTCTAACACAAACCCTACTTTTTAAAAAATATAATGTTAAATATCTCATGTAATATACTGAATACTGTACTGAAATAGAAAAACAGAATGGTTGTAAGTGTCATGGTTGTTTGCCCTCCTGATCGTGTGTGGCTGAATGGGAGCTGGAGCTCATCACTGCTGCTCAGCATCGTGAGAGGGTATTACACCAAATATCACTAGCCCAGGAAAAGATCAGAAGACAGAATTCAAAGTACAGTTTCTACTGAATGCCTATCACTTTGGCACATGGTATAGTAAAAAATCGTAACTTGAACTATATTAGGAACATGACTGCTGAGTTAGTAAAGTAGGAGAATGTTTAGTTTTTAAAAGAAAAAAGTCAAACTTTCTTCGAAAGTGGCTATTTTATTTTCCATTCCCATCAGCAGTGAATGAGAGTTCCTGTTGTTCCACATCCTTAAAAGCATGAGGTGATGTGGTGTCATCAGTGTTCTGGATTTTGGCCAGTCTAAGTGGTGTGTAGTGATACCTAGTTGTTGTAATTTGCAGTTTCCTATAACATAAGATGCTGAACATCTTTTCACACACTTATTTGTCATCTGTATATCTGCTTCGGTGAGATATCTTTTCATTTCTTTTGCCCACTTTTTAACTGGACAGTTTCTCTTATTGATGAGTTTTAATAATTCTTTGTATATTTTGGATAATAGTCCTTTATCAGTTAGGTCTCTTGCAAATATTTTCTCCAAATCTGTGTGACTTGCCTTCTCATTCTCTTGACATTGTCTTTTGTAGAGCATAAGTTTTCGATTTTAACAAAGTACAGCTTATCAATTATTTCTTTAATGGATTATTCCTATATTGTATCTGAAAAGTCATTGCCATACTCAGCCATCTAGGTTTTCTCCTATGTTATCTTTTAGAAATCTTACTGTTTTATATTTTACGTTAGGTCTATAATCATTTTGAATTAATTTGCGTGAAGGGTGCAAACTCTGTCTAAATAACCTTTTTTAATGTAGATGTCTGCTTGTTCCAATACCATATGTTGATGAACTATTTTTGCTCCATTTTATTGCCTTTGTTCCTATGTCAACAATTGGCTATATTCACATAATCTATTTCTGAGTTCTGTTCCATTGATCTCTTTGTCTAATCTCTTGCCAATACCATACTGTCTTGATTACTATAGCTTTACAGTTAAATCTTGAAAATGGTTAATATCAGTCCTATGACTTTGTTCTTTTCCTTTAATACTAAGTGGGCTATTCTGGGCCTTTTGACTCTCCATGTAAACTTTAGATCCATTATCAATTATATGTATTTTATTTACCATATTAAGATAGTTCTTTTATTTCATGTTTGTTCTTGAGAGTTTTTTTAAACAACCATGTAAATATAGAACTTTAGCAAATATTGATGCATTGATTGCATAATCTCCCTTATATTATTGATGTGATGAATTACATTAATATCTTTCTCCTGATTTAACTATTGAAACATGGAAGTACTGTGACACAAAGCTAGTTCTCACTTTGTGTGGTTTAGAGTTGTACAAATTTTAGTTTATATGGTTTACTTAAATAACAGCAGTCTTCCAAAAACATGGTTCAAATTTTATTTACCATAGCATATATTAACTGCGAGTTGTTACATAAAGTACAAATTTGTTAGCACTTCAGCCCACAAATCACTATAAATAACAGATGTACATCCTAATCAGTGACCAGTCATTTCATGTCTTTCACGTCTGTTGGTGACTGCTGTTCATTCGCTATGCATCTGTTGTTCAGTTTTCACACACAGACAACAAAGCATGCTTTCTTGCTCCCAGGGATAAACTTACCTGACATTTTACAAAATTGGGTAATCAAAAAAGAGAATTCGTCAACCAAAGTGAAAATGTAGCCAGAAGAAGAAGGATGAGGAGAGGGGGATAAGGAGGAGGAGAACGAGAAGGAAGAGAGGGAGGGGAGAAGGAAAAAAGTGATAATGCTGAAAGTGAAATACGAGTCAAATATAGATGAGGTTTGACAAGAAACAGTTGACCTTGGACATGTTGGCACTGCCACCAATGGAAAGACTTTTGATTTGCAGCCAGAGGAACTTAGTGAAGGTGAACTTACTGACAAAAATGAGGAAAATGGTTGTGATTAAAAAGGGTAAGGTATCCTAGGGGAAATGACATCAGGAATTACCTTCACATTAAAGAAACTCATGGAGATATTTCATGACACTTGAAAGTTCAAAAAATAAAATGGAGGAAGCTAATCCAAACTTTTGGAAATGAGTATGACAATTCTTCAAAGCTTTACAGAGAGCTTTCCTTGGTTTTGTAAATTACATGATAATAAGAGGAAGGCAAGCACTGTTCAAAGTATTCTTAATAAATATTTTACAAAGAAAACATTAATTCTCAATGTTTCTAATGTTTTAAATTATAGTGTGCTAAATAGGTATTACATTCACTATATTTTTTTCATTCCTCTATGCATTTATAACCAAGTATAAGAAAGTTTTTTGTGTTTAAAAATTTTTACAGATCACAGAGCAAAATGAAGACAGCCTGTACTTCTGTTCCCTAATTTAGGCTTCTTCTCATTGGAAAATTTGGATGAAGAAGTATAATACAAATACTGTTTTCTATTTAAGTAGGAGTCATAAATCATATTTCATTGTCCTTTGTAAAGTAATTAAGGTTATTACAGAAACAAGATTAAAAACATTTCTTTAGATTTGTATAGACTACATTGACTTTTTGTGGTCATTCAACACTTAGCTAGTGTGTGTTATGCACCTTTATAAACTATTGTAATAAGAATTATATTTTTCTTCAGTTGAGAATGAAGCATTGTTATCAAGAATGTTTTTGGTGATTATAATGAAAAGCTTTTATATACATAATTTTTTTTACATCTTATGATTGCTGGACTTTATTTTAGATTAAGTAGTTGAATGAAACCTAATAGACAACTCAGGATTTAACTGGTGACCAAATCTCCATATACATGTATGTTGAGTATTTATCCAGGTAGGACTGATCCACAAAGCAAAATCCATAAGAGCCATGGACTATTAAAAAAAAAAAATCACATACACATAAATACAGAAAAGAGCAATTTTAAATTTAACTATTATTGGTTATGCTAACTAGATTTTATATTCACATATGTAAATATTACTTATTTAGTTGATTAGATTTTATTCTTATTACAATTAGTTTATCTTCCTTCTTGATTTCTACTTAAAAGCATGGTGAAGTGAGACTTGTGTAATATAGGCATCCCTTCATAAAATACAGCTTAACCAATAAAAATATGTGTGTCTGATATATCAACTTGATTTTATTTGGTTGATGTTAGAAAGACATTACTTAGAAAAAAATTTCTATTTTCATCGGTAGTGAGTTATATTGCAAATCATATGTGAGACAGACAAGTGACACAGTGTGTGTATTTTTTCTGTAAATAAAATAGAACACATAAAATAATCAGTAATATTCTAGAAAACTATCCTGAAATAATTATGAATATTTGTATTGATAAGCTACTCTGTGTCTGAGAAAAACAGATACAGATTCACTAACACTGGAGAAATATCTTAATGAAATTATTGATTGTAAACTAAAGAGAGAATTCCTTAGAAATCCAAGGAATAATCACCATTGAAATAAAAGCAAGTGACCTATGAATGGATTCTGTTTGGGTTCATAATACCTTATAGCAACATCTGATACTATACAATAACATCGCTTTGTCTATAACATCCTCAGAAAAAGTATGTTCTGGGAATTTTATAGAGTTTCAAACTTTCCTTCAAATATAAAGAGGCTACAGAAGGTATTTTCAAATGTAAGAATTTAGAGAATATAATTCCTATGAATTTTTTTCAAAAACACTACAAAAGATAAATTTGTCACCAACTTACAGAACAGTAGAAGTATAGTGATAGAATGAATAACTGGCAATGCATATTGAATCAATTTAACTAAAGAACCGAACTTGTGGAAAATATGGTTTCCAAATAGATTTTTTTATGTTATAAACTATGAAGAGCATGTTAAACTAGTAACTACAACAGTCAGGCATAAAAGAGAATATGGGAGACTGTATAATATTGATTTCCCTATAATTTAAAAAAAAGGTCAATATATAGCTATAAAATATGATTAATCATGTAATATATTCAAGAATACGTAAGATTTAAAGCAACAATAAAAGAACTAGTACTAATATAACCAACTAAAATTAAATGTTGGCAGTGATGGCAGTGGGAATGATCAAAAGAAAAGACAACAAATTTTATATTGTTCCTGATATGCAGAGTTCTTAAATATTGAGATTAAATGGATACATGGTTACAAAGGCAACCAATACCATTTCCCCAGCGGCTGAAATAGTTTACAGTCTCACCAATAGGGCACAAACATTACATTTTTCCCCCATCTTTATCACCACTACTTAGCTCCTGTCTTCATAGTAGCCATTCTTATAGGTATGAGATACCTCGTTGTTGTTTTTATTTTCATTTCCCTGATAATTGTTGATGTTGAATACCTTCTTATGTACCTGTTCACCATTTGGATGTCTTCTTTGGAAAAATGTGTATTTAGTTTTTCTGACCATTGTTAAATTGGATTGTTTGTGTTTTTTGTTACTGAGTTTTATGACCTTTTTTTTTTTATAAAATTGGGTATCAACCCCATAGTGTTAGTGTATAGAAATGCAACCGAATTTTGTGTGTTGATTTTTTTATCCTGCAACTTTACTGAATGCATTGATTAGATCCAATAGATTTTTTTTAAAGTGTGTCTTTGGGATTTTTGATATATAAGATCTATTAACAGCAAATAGTGATAATTTTACTTCTTTTCCAATTTGAATGATATTTATTTGTTTGTTTGTTTGTTTGTTTATTGTCTTGCCAGATTGCTCTAGCTAGGACTTCCAGTACTGTGTTGAATAACAGTAGTGAGAATGGGCACTTTTGTACATTTCCTGATGCTAGAGGAAAAGCCTTCAATTCTTCTCTGTTGAGTATGTTAGCTGTGGGTTTGTTGTATATGTCCCTTATTATGTTGAGGTATGTTTTTTATACACTCAACTTGTTAAGGGTTTTATCATTAAGGAATGTTGCATTTTAGTCAAATTTCTTTTCTACATATTTTGAGATGATGAAGATTTTTTTTTCTTTCATTCTCTTAATGTGGTGTATCACATTTCTTGATTTGCATATGTTGAACCATCCTTGTTTCCCAGGGAGAAATCCCACCCGATCATGGTGTAATATATCAAATTATTGAACTCAGTTTGCTAATATTTTGTTGAGAATTTTGTCATCAGAGATACTGTTGTATAGTTTTCTTGTAGTATCTTTATCTAGATTTGGTATCAGGGAAATGCTGGCCTTTAGAATAAGTTTAGAATTCTTGCCTCTTCAATTTTTTGGAAGAGTTTGGGAGAAATTGGCATTAATTTTTCTTTAAATGTTTGGTAGTACTTGTCCATGAAGTCGTCTGGTCCTGGCATTTTCTGTGTTGGGAGGTTTTTGATATTTTTTTTTACATTTTTTTATTGAGTAATAGTCATTTTACAATGTTGTGTCAAATTCCAGTGTAGAGCACAATTTTTCAGTTATACATGAACGTATATATATTCATTGTCACATTTTTTTTCTCTATGAGCTACCACAAGATCTTGTATATATTTCCCTGTGCTATACAGTATAATCTCGTTTATCTATTCTGCATTTTAAAATCCCATTCTGTCCCTTCCCACCCCCCACACCCTTGGCAACCACAAGTTTGTATTCTATGTCTATGAGTCTGTTTCTGTTTTGTATTTATTTAGTTATTTATTTTTTTAGATTCCACATATGAGTGACCTCATATAGTATTTTTCTTTCTCTTTCTGGCTTACTTCACTTTGAATGACATTCTCCAGGAACATCCATGTTGCTGCAAATGGTGTTATGTTGTCGGTTTTTATGGCTGAATAGTATTCCATTGTATAAATATACCACTTCAGCTTTATCCAGTCATCTGTTAATGGACATTTAGGTTATTTCCAAGTCTTGGCTATTGTAAATAGTGCTGCTATGAACATTGGGGTGCAGGTGTCATTTTGAAGTAAGGTTCCTTCTGGATATATGCCCAGGAGCGGGATTCCTGGGTCATATGGTAAGCGTATTCCTAGTCTTTTGAGGAATCTCCATACTGTTTTCCACAGTGGCTTTCCTTGCTTCCCTCTCCCACTCTTAATGATTTAGATGTCTTCTTTTACAATTTTGTGTTTATTCTTTTTGTAATTCATGGCAGTTATCTCCTTTCCAGTTATGAGTTTCTCATTTTTGTTTCTTTCTGCTTCTTTTCTATTTAGAGTAGACCTCTGAATATTTCTTTTAGCATGGGTTTAGTGTTGCTAAACTCTTGTAGTTTTTGCTTCTCTGTGAAGTTCTTTATCTCTCCTTCTATTCTAAAGGATAGCTTTGCTGGATAAAGTATACTAGGCTGCATCTTTTTTTCATTCAGGACTTTGAATATATCTTGCCACTCCCTTCTGGCCTGTAGCGTTTATGTAGAGAAATCAGCTGAGAGCCTTATGGGGGTTCCCTTGTAACTCACTCTTTGTTTTTCTCTTGCTGCCTTTAGAATCATTTCTTTTTCCTTGACTCTGGGCATCTTGATTATGATATGTCTTGATGTGGGTTATTTGGGTTCTTCCTGTTTGGGACCCTCTGAGCCTCCTGTACTTGGATATCTGTTTCTTTCTTTAGATTTGGGAAGTTTTCAGTCATGATTTCTTCAAATACCTTTTCAATCCCCTTTGTTCTTTCTTCCCCTTCTGGAACCCCTATTATGCATAGATTGACACACTTTATATTATCCCATAGGTCCCTTATATTGTTTTCATTGTTTTTTATTTATTTTTCTCTCAGCTGTTCTGATTGGGTGCTTTCTGTTGTCCTGTCTTCTAGGTCACTTGTTCGCTCCTTTGCATTATCTAGCCTGCTTTGTACAGCCTTAGGTCAGATCTCATCTCAGCAAATGAGTTTACTAATTCTACTTGGTTCTTCTTTATAGCTTCTATTTCATTTTTGACATATTTTATATCTCTAAACACTGTTTCTTTTAGTTCCTTCAGTACTTTGATCACTCCTTTTTTGAAATCTTGATCTAGTAGGCCATCAGTGTCTATTTTGTTAATTGTGCTTTCAGGGGATTTCTCTTGATCTTTTAATTGGGAGTGGTTCCTCTGCTTCTTCATATTGCTCATATCTCTCTGGCACTGTGGCTTAAGGAGTATCAGTTATCTAGTTCTCCTGGAGATGGTGTGCTCTTAATGATTTTATCGAGAGGTCTTTGTGTCTTCACCCTGTTTTGTGAACTCAGCTTGCTGTTTCCAGAGGCCCTCTGTTGGCTCCCTCGTCTGTGCTGCTCCCAGTGGCTGTCGGCTAGCAGGTCGTGCCCTCTCCTAACACTGGGTCAGGAGCTGAGCTCTTACCTGGTGGGCAGGTGGGTCACAACCCCTCCCGATGCCACAGTCAGATGCTGTGCTAGGTGAGGAGGCAGGTGGGCGGATCACACCCCCTCCCAGCACCGTGGTCAGGTGCTGCGTTCCTGCCAGGAAGGCAGGTGGCCGCCCCCCCTCTCCTGGCACTGGTCGCTCCACTGCTCTGTGCAGCTGCCCTCCCCATGGGGTTGGCACTCTGAATGCCGGCTAGGGGAAGACCGTGGAACAGCCCCACCCCTGCTCTGTGCCAAATCTCAGCTCCTTGTTTGTCTTGGCAGTGCGAGTTCTCTGAGGTGCCAGGGCAAAAAGATCCTATCTGCCTCAGGCTATAAACAAGTCTGAGTCCTGCCTAGGAGGTTGCGGAGCCCCCAGGTGCAGATTCAGGTCTTGGCCTTGCCCCCCACCCAGGCTCTGCACACAGGAAGAGATGGTAGCTATGGCTGCGCCCTGCCTCTCTCCTTGCGAGATGCGCCAGTAATGGCGGTGCAGGTCTGAAGAGAAGAAGGCTACGGCGCCCCTCCCCCCAGGGCACACCAGCCCTGTTGCTTTGCTTTTTTCACAATTTATGGGGGACCGAGGTTGTTCTGCTCTGTATCCCCTCCCAGCCATGGCGCGCAGCGCCCTGCAGTCCCCTGGGGCTGCCTCAGTGCAGTTGCCCCAGTCCTCCGCCCGGCTCAGGAGACCTGTCCTGGCCCCCAGTTGCCGGCTCGCATCTCTGGCTAGGTGTCGTGGGGACCCTTTGTGCCCATTTAACTCAATTCTGTCAGTCAAGGAGTGCTTGGGGCAGATCTGAGCCTCAGAGGCTCCCCCTCTGTCCCGCTGACCTCTCCTTGGGAGGGGGGGGGGGCCCAGCGAATGAGCGCCAGTCCTCCTTTGCCGCTCCCTCCCTGTGAGATCAGTCCCGCACTGTTTTGCTTTTTGTTCTTTCTTTTTTTCTTTTCTCCTACCAGATTTTTGACGTCTTTGTCTTTCGAAGAAGGTGATGTTCTTTTGGAGTTCAGCAGGTGCTCTGGTTGGCTGAGTAGGTCTGTAGATGTGAGTTTTGGTGTATTTGTGGGAAAGGGTGAGCTACAAGCATCCTTCTACTCTGCCATCTTGCTTCTTTCCTCGGGAGGTTTATGATTATTGATTCAATTATTTTCTCATTATTGATCTCTGCAGACTTGCTATGTCTTCCTGGATCAGTCTCAGTAGGTTGTATGATTCTAGG
This sequence comes from Camelus ferus, assembly GCF_009834535.1. Classification (NCBI taxonomy): domain Eukaryota; kingdom Metazoa; phylum Chordata; class Mammalia; order Artiodactyla; family Camelidae; genus Camelus; species Camelus ferus. Next base: position 87,404,836 of record NC_045696.1, on the reverse strand, counting down.
AAATTATCCATTTTTTCTAGTTTATCTAATTTGTTGTTCATAGTAGTCTCTGAGGATACTGTGTATTTCTGTAGTGTCAATTATTATATCTCCTCTTTCATTTCTGAATTTTTATTTCTTAACTAACCTCACTAAAGTTTTCTCAATTTTGTTTATCTTTTTGTAAAAAAAAACTCTTGGTTTCATTGATCTTTTCTATTTTTTTTTTTTTTTCTGGTCTCTATTACATTTGGTTCCACTTTGATCTTTATTATTTCCTTCCTTCTACTAACTTTGGGATTAATCTGTTCTTTTTTTAGTTCCTTGAGTTATAAAGTTAGGTTGTTTATATATGATCTAATATCTTAATATAAGCATTTATTGCTATAAATTTTCATCTCAGAAACACTTTTGCAGTGTCCATAGGTTTGGGGAAGTTGTTTATTGTTTCATTTGTTTCAAGTTACTCTGATTTCCCTTTTGATTTCATCTTTGATTCATTGGTTGTTTAGGAGTCTTTATTTTTCACATACTTGTAGACTTTCCAGCTTTCCTAAAGTTGCTGATTTCTAGTTTCAAACCATTGTGGATAGAAAAGAGACTTGGTATGATTTCAGTCTTCTTAAATTTCCTAAGATTTATTTTCTGTCCTATCATATGATCTATCCTTGAGAACGCTCCATGTGCAATTGAGAGGAATCTGTATTCTGCTACTGTTGGATAAAATGTTCTATAAATGTCTATTAGATCCATTTGGTCTAAGGTCTGATTCAAACTGATTTGTTTCTTTGATTTTCTGTCTGGATGACCTATTCATTGTTAAAAGGGCATTGATGTCTCACACCATTATTGCACTGTTATATTTTTCTCCTTTCATTTCTGTTAGTATTTGCTTAATATATTCAGGTGTTCCAATGTTGGGTACTTACATATTTATAATTGTTATATCTTGATTGATTGTTCCCTTTCCCATTATATAATGAACTTCCTTGTATTTTATTACTGTTTTTGGCTAAAGTCAATTTTGTCTGATATAAGTATAGCTATCCCTGCTTTCTTTTGGTTTCTACTTGCATGGGATATCTTTTTCCATCCCTTTACTTTGAGTCAATGTGCATTCTTAAATCAGAATTTGGTCACTTGTAAGCAGGGTATAGTTGATTTATTTTAATTCATACAGCCACTCTAACTTTTTGATTGGTAATTTCAATCCATTTACTTTTACAGTAGTTTTTGTTTATGTAAGAACTTACTAATACCATCTTCTTAATTACTTTCTGATTGTTTTGTATTTCCATTGTTTCTTTTTCTGTCTCTGCCTACTTTCATAAATTGGTTATTTTCCATGCTTGTATGTTCTTTTTCTCCTTTCCTTGTTTTTTATGGATCTACTGTAAGTTTTTGCTTTGTGGTTACCTTGTGATTTTTCATATAAAATATCTTATCAATAAGAGTCCACTTTAGGCTGATGGTAACTTACGTTTGAATGCCTATAAAGCCCTTGCCCATTTATGTTACTACCATTACAATTTACTTTTTATGTTGTGTATTCATTAACAGTTTATAGTCAGTACAGTTATTTTTACTATTCTTTCCTTTCTATACTATAGTTGAGTGGTTAACACACCATCCTAATACAGAGGTACAGTTTTCTAAGATTGTACATTTTCCACCTTTACCAGTGTGTTGTATATTTTGACATATTTTCATGATGCTGTCTAGTGTCTTTCATTTCACCTTGAAGAACTCCTTTTAGCATTTCCTGTAAGGCAGGTCTAGTGGTAGTGAATTCTCTCAGTTTGTGTTTGTCTGGAAAAGCCTTCATATCCAAAGACTAACTTTGCCAGGTAATGTATTCTTGGACGGACATTTTTATCTTTCAACACTTTGAATATGTCATTCCACTCTCTTCTGGCCTATAGAGTTTGTGCTGAGAAATCTGCTGATAGCCTAATGGTAGTTCCTTTTTAGGTTCATTATTTTGTTCCCTGGCTGCCTTTCAGTTTCTTTCTTTATCATTGATTTTTTTATAGTTTCATTTTAATATGTCTTAAAGCAGGTATTTTTCCATTGAGATAATAGGGAATTGTATTAGCTAGTGGACTTGTATGTCCCAGTTTTCCCTTACACTTGGGAAGTTCTCAGCTCTTACTTCTTTAAATAACCTCTCTGTTCCCTCCTCCTTCCCTCCCTCCTTTATCCTTTTGGAATCCCATTTATTCTGACACTTGCCTTTTTGATAGTATTCAATAAATCTTTTTGATAGTATCCAATAGTTTTTATAGGCTTTCTTCATTCTTTAAATCAGAGTTCTCCCTCTTCTTCTGTTATTTCCATATTCCTCTCCTCCTATTCATTTATGCTTTCCTCTATCTGGTGTTCCCTGTTTCAGGTGCTCTCTTTGATATTCTTCATGTCATTCCTTGAATCCTTCACTTCTAGAATTTCTGGGGTTTTTTTTCTCATAATATCAATTTCTTTGGTAAAATAGCCTTCTGTTCATAGATTTTTTTTTTCTGAGTTCATTGAATTGTCCTGCTGAGATTTCTTCTAGTTCATTGAGTTTCTTCATGATAGATATTTTGAATACTTTATCAGTTAAATCACAATATTCTAGGTCTTTTGAGCTCAGCTGCTGGAAAATTATTTTCTTTTTGTAATACCATATTTCCTTGATTTTTCATATTGCTTTTAGTTATGCATTTTTACTTATGCATTTCAAGTAGAAGCATCTCCTTAACTTAGACTTTATGTCTTCTCTGGTTTTTACAGTTCACCAGACTGGCTATTGAAACCACTCATTTGTTTTCTAGAAGGTGGCACTAGCTCAAGTTTGTGGTTTCTCCCTTGCCCGCAGATCATTGCTTTTCTGAGCTGTTCTCTGTGCACAAGGAGCAAGCAGCAGAGTTGGGGAGGTGTGGATCTAGCACTCAGTGCGGTGAGGATACGTGGAGACCCAGGAAGAAAATCCCCAGAGGTGGCATTCCCAGAGGCTCCGGGATGGACTTCCTGCTGAGCATAGTGCTTTCAAGGCTGTTTGAAATTCTCATCTGTCTCTTTCCATCTCCAAGTCTTAAAGTTCTCACCTTAGTACTCCAGGTGCTGGTGGAGAGAAATCATCCTGCCCAGCTGGAGTGGTCAGACCCTCCCTCAATGACATCTTATTTCCTAGTGGGAGAAATCACCTTTGCCAGATGAATTAGTTCCAATCAGCCCCACTTTGGGGGTGAGGTGACATGGGAAAGTTTTTCTTATTTCTTCTGCTGCTACTAAACTCATATTTTCCTTTTTGTTTTTCTTTTCTTTTTTTTTTTCTCTCGAATGGTCAGAACCTTCCTTCAGAAGGGCTGAGCTTCTGCAAGTTCAGTTTCATGGATGAGGGTCTGCCTGTTTTAAGTACTAATCTGATTCCTGCCTGACAGCAGTGAAGAGGGATCCAGGCAGCCTTGTGGGCTCCACTGGTTTTGCATCCCATGTGGAAGTTTGTCTACCTTCTACCTCCTGCACTGGTAGGTGAGATTCCCTTTGAATCTCTTGTAGCAAGGTGCAAAGCCTAGAAAACCCCCAACAAAGTCACTCTTGTTTATGTATGGATGTCTAATTTGTTGAATAAAAAAGGGGGATAAGGAGGACCATCTTAATTGCCTCCACATTGCTGATGTCACTCCAAACCAGTCTTTTAAATAAATAGGCTGAATAGTTACCAGGAAATAAAAAATAAAATTGGTATTTTCAGCACAAAAACTGGAAATAGTAAAAAGAAACAAAAGGAAATTCTAGAATTGAAAATGTAGTCATGGATTCAGAATTAAATATGTAGACAAAACTTAAACCACAATTATTAAACTGGAAAACAGGACAGGAGAAAAAAAATACCAGCACAGATAAAGAGAAATAGAGATAAATACAGAGACACATGAGAAACAAAGAGAAGGGCTTTAAGAGTCACAGAGGATGAGGTGAAAATTTCTAACATCTGAGTATAATTTGAATCTCAAGAGAGCCAGGATACTCTTGGAGAGAAAGTTAGGAGGATTTAATTTGTCAGAAAACAAGATTTATTACAAAGCTACAGTAATTAAAGGAATGTATGGTATTGGCACAAAGATGGTCTGATGTATCAGTGAAACGGACTAGAGTTCATTCATGTGTAAACATTTGAATTATGACCAAAATGACACAGTAGATTAGTGGAGAAAGGACTTTAAAAAACTGTCACCTAGATATACATATTTTTAAATGTATGATTAATTTAAAATACCTCAACCATATACAAAAATCAATTGTGGGTAGATTGTGAATCTAAATGTAAAAAAATAAACCACATATCTTTTGAAAGATAAAAGGACAATATCTTCCTGATATCTAGTTAGGAAAATTTTAAACAGGATACATCAAACAAAACAAAACAAAACAAAACAAAACAAAACACCTAATCAAGAAGGAAAGAGCCATATTTACAATTCCATTAAATTAAAAAATTTTGTTCATCAGAAGACACTATTTAGAGAATGAAAAGTTAAGATGTACTTAGTTGTATGCTATTTGTTTTATATATATGCATATATATAAAACCAACAAAGGGATACTGTTCATATTATTTAAGAACCCCTCATAAATAAATGAAACAAAATGGATACTCAATATAAAAAACAGTAGGTGGGGTCTTGAAAGTCTACTTTACTAAGTAGACAATAGTTACTTTTAAGGATTAGCAAATTATTAGCAGTAAAATATAAATTAAGTTCACAATATTGTGTTTCATTCCTTCATTGGAAGAGCAACAGTGAAAAAGATAGGCAATACCAAGTGATATACAAGCTATAGAGCAACTGAAGCTCACACATGGCAAGTGTAAGTGTACAACCACTTTGGAATACAAATAAACATATCACTTGGAGAACAGAAATTGCACTCCTAGGTGACACCTAAAAGAAATAGGTACACATTTGTACCAAAGTACGTGCGCAAGAGTGTTCATAGCAGCATTATAATAGCTCTAAATTGAAAAAACCAAAACATTAGCAGAAGAATGGCCTATCTGTAAGATGAAATAGCTGAGTCAATATACATGCACGAACTGCTGCTGCAAGTAGCAACATGAATCTCTCAAATTGTTGCATTAAAGAACACAACACAGCAGAATACATAGTGTTTGGTTTCATTTATATAAAGTTTAAAAACAGGCAAAACTAATCTGTAGTTTTAGAGGACAGTAGAGTGGTCACCATTGGAGTAAAAGGATAGAATGGTGCTTGGAAACAAGCACGATTAGGGAATAGAGTTCTTGAGTAACTCCAAGACATACTTGGAAAGATGTACTTCTTGTTCTAGGTGATGGTTGCATGGGTTTGTTCATTTTGGAATAATTCATGTGGCTGGAAGTTTATGTTCTGTGCACTGTTTTGTATGTTTTTATTTTAAAAAATAGTCAAAAAAAATCAAAATGTGAACTTATAATAAATGCATTCTCTATTTTTCTATTTGAGGAAGAAAGAATTTTCTAAACTATTTATAGAGAAAAATACATATATTTGGCTACATAAAGATTAAATTTTTATAAATGAAAATGTGAATATTTATGTCATAGTAAGTGAAAACATGCAAAACATATGCAGCACATGACAAATGACTGATTTTCTTAGCACTGCATAATATAAATTAATGCACTACCCTGGTAAAAGTTGTAGAACCTTGCAAAAATATTCAGATTTTCACAAAATTTCAGGTATTCCTAAATAATTGAGAGATTTGTCAAAGCATTTCATTTTATCTCATTTCTCAGATAGGAAATAAGATTCAAAGATGTTTAAGCACCTTTCAGGGTTATCGAGACAGTAAAGGACAAAGCTGGATTTCAAATCTCTTCAAATTATAGTGTCCTTTGCACTAGTCTTTCTTGAATTGTAATGTGAGTTGAATGATTAGGGATCTTGTTAAAACTCATACCGCATGAACCACAGTTGGAGTAGCAAGATCACTTGGCATACCACCTGTGTGTTACCCACGATGTGCCACAAACTTGGCTAGGAAATTTAGAACCACAAAGATAAATAATGCCCTGTTTTTGTCCTTACAGAGCTTAAAGCCTAATAGGAAAATTTTTAAATAACAATAAAAAGCTCTGATAAGATTCAGTATTCTGCTGATAATACTAAATAATTGAGCTTCCCAAAATAACATTTTTTGGGGTAATGTCAAAAGTTCAGAAATACCAGAATTAAAACCCCAGTGAATCACCAAAGTAGTAATTGGTAAAAGTTCATTGTGCACTCGCCACAAAGACAGTTTGCAAACTGGGAACACACAAACCAAAACATGGAATGAGACTCTGGGGTATATTGTTATAAAGTAGCTTATATGGTGAGAAAGCAGTGATTGATTTTTCTTCACAGTGTTTGGTTATATTATATAAGAATTTCTTAACCACTGACTAATTCCCTATCATTTATCTCGTATCAACCTTGGGAAATAGTTTTAAGTCTGGCTTCTAGATTTCTGAAGCACAGGAGAGACATGACCCAGGTCAACTTAGTCTTGCAAAATAAGCTAAATTATGTTTTGTTTGCATGACGAAACTTTTTGTCTGCTTAGGGTATCTTCAGGGCTGGTCTCTGTTGGCTTTTGACTTTAACGGTAACAAGGCTAAGACCTTAGCAGGATTGCATTGTGTACTTCCCCAGAATAGCATCAAAATAAGCTCATCGTGTACAAATAGGAAATACATACATATAAATGGGATCACCTGTGAGTACATGTTTATGTATTTAAAACTCTTCTTGGTAACTATCTTCACTGCAGAATGGTGCCACTCTGTGAGCATTGATATATTTAAGGCTTTTAGTTCTTCATAAACTGTGCAATCGGCTACATTGTAAGATGTGACTGATTTGCATAAGTTTTTCATCTGTTGAAGACTCCACCTCATTTTCAAATGTTTGAACAATCTCATAATAAGTAAACATTAAAAAGTTTAATCCAAGAGTAATAGATTTTCCCAAATAAACACATTTCAGCTATAATCACAGGATATTATGGATATCCTGCCATTTCTATCATCTGAATTTTAGTCCAATTTTGTGAAGCTCATTACTGAAAAGTGGATAGTTTGCTGATTTGCACTCTCAAGAGTTTTCTTAATTGAGTAGATATCTTACATCCTGTGTGTGTAATAATATCTGATTATAAACTGATCTAAGCAGCCTAACATTTTAATTAGCAGAAAAGCTTTAGTCACTTTCATAAAACCACACAAACTACTAATTTTATTATAATCTGTATTAATAACAGCAGATATAGTTATTTTTCACTCTTAATAATTTGGGAAATAGAATAGCTATAGAAAGAAAATTAAAATATGTGATAAAAATCGTGAAAATACGAACTAAGTGGTTAAATATTTTCAGCATAGGATAAAAGATGAGAAGTATTACTCAGACAATATTTAGAAATAGAATTTTGAGAAGAACATGATTCATTTTACCAATATCACAGGTGATATAGTGGTATTTTAATAAGATAATATCAGCATCTTTTTAAAAAAATTTTAAATTTATTTTTTTTAATTGAAGTATAGTTGATTTAGTGTGCAGTTCCATAGTGTAATCGTTAGTGCTCTGGACTCTAAAGTATAGTTGATTTACAATGTTGTGGAAGTTTCTGGTGTACTGCATAGAGATTCAGTTATACATATATACTTTTTCATATTCTTTTTATCATAGATTATTACAAGATGTTGAATATAGTTCCCTGTGCAATAAGTAGAACCATATAGTTGTTTATCTGTTTTATATATAGTAGTTTATATCCGCTAATCCCAAGTTCCTAATTTATCCCTCCCCACCTCCTTTCCCCTTTGGTAACCATAGTTTGTTTTCTATGTTTGTGAATCTGTTTCTGTTTTCTTAATAAGTTCATTTGTATCATTTATTTAGAGTACACATATAAGTAATATCATATGATATTTGTCTTTCTGTCTGACCTACTTAAAATTTGGAACTAAAAGGTATAAAGAAATTGCTTGCATTAAATATAATTGGAAGTTCATAACCTTTGAAAATTATTTAAAATATGGCAGATACTTTTGATGAGGAAATGGAAGAGGTTTAAAGTTGAACACAAACTTCTGAAATGTACGTTAGTTAGTAAATGACATTGTCAAATGTTGAAACTTAATGAACCAGATGAATGTAAACCAGAAGGTAACTTTCTGAGAGTATTTTAACTATATTCACCATAGAAATAATACAGAACTTCCAGGGGCTATGGTATCTTTTGTCAACTAAAAGTACCACAAAATACAGGAAATACGAATAGGGCTATAAATAACCATATGACAGCGATTTTGAATAAAATCAGTGTAAAAGATAGTTAAAATGTGGTCCTACCTTGATTTCATATTTTACCTATTCCAACCCGTACTTCATATTATATTAAGTGGAATTTGTTCACAAATGGAATAGCACATTGCCTTGTTTATAGCAGTTTTAAAATGAGTATATGTAGAATAAGCTAATGAATGAATGTCATAGCTAATTAACCATATTTATTGAGTGCCTCTGATGTGTCAGACACAATGTCAGATGGTTGAGATGTCATTAATGCAGCAGACAAGGTCCCTGTCTCCATGAAATTTACAGCCTGTCCAGGTAGACATAGTAATCAAATGATTTCAAGTGGTAAAGGTAAAAGCAAATGAACAGTATTAGGTCCTAGAGGATTTTATATTACTGAGGGGTAAGGATTTGGGAGGACAACTATTTAACCTCAGGCTCAGGAGAGTAACTTTTTAGCTGAGAACTGAAAAAAAAAAAAAAAAGGCATATTAGGTGCAAAGATAGAATGTTCTGGGCAGAGAAAACCATGTGTAATGGTCGATCCTCCAATGAGAGAATGTGCTGTGTTCAAGGAAATGCAGGAAATCCAGTATAAATCTTCATCCAGCATGAAGAGAGAGAGAGGTGTGCCCAAAGCAGGAGTGTTGGGCCGGAGCCAATCATACATGCTCCAAGCAACAGGAAAGCTTAGAAGGATTCTGAGCAGGGAAATGATGTGGCCAGACCTCTGTATTTAAAAGGCCCTCTGACAGATGTAATGAAAGGAGAACAGGGATAGACAGAAGCATCATGGGGAGCCTCAGACAACTTAAATCATAGGAATGGTTGTTACCCCCTAAGGGGGAGGCCTTGGTTCTTGTCTCCGCCGAAAGAGTTCAGACAGGAGACAAAAGCATTGTGTACTTAAAGATATTAAAGATATTATTAGCAATGCCAAAGTTCACCTCCAAGTGTGAAAGGCAGGCTGATCCAAAAGAGAATGGTAGCCCAGTCTTTCATTGTCCTTCTGTCTTATACTTTTGCTTAGAGGAGGTCTCTTGATTGATTGACAGCTCTTGCCCCTGGAGTGCTTAGTTATGCCCATCCCCTTTTGCGCGTGTCCTTACCCATGATGGACACAGAAATGTCCACAGGGGGGTAAGGGGGAGGTGCTAAACTGCAATGCTAATTTTATTACAATATGTGTTGTGTCATGTCCAGTTAGGTCCTTGTTGCTACCACAGCTGTCCAGTCCCAACTGGTTTCTTACTGGCACTCATTTAGAGGAAGTAAAGCTCCTTATGCTAGAGGTGGGCATATTGCCATCTTTGAGACCATTCTCCCTCGCCTCCACCTCATCTCCTCGGTGCCTCCACGTACCTAACTGATTCAGAAAGAGGACAAGGAGGACTTAGTGGCTTATACCCAAGAAAACCCTGAACTCCCAGCAGGGTTTCAACAAAGCATATTTAAAGGCCAGGCAAGGGAGGGGGGTTGGAGGCTCCGGGCCAGTAACTGCTTAACATGGTGAGAAATGAAGGTAACATATCAAAATGGAAGCAGTAGAGTTGGAGGCAGATGTGCAGTTTTTGGAGGGAGAAGATAAAGAAGCAAAGGTTATTTATAATTTTCTAGATGGCTAATAGGGCAGTTTATTGAAATTAAAACTTCTATAGAAGAAATAGACTTGGAAAGGTCACAAGTTAAGTTTAGAGTATTTGGGGTTTAAATGAATGTGAAACATGAAAGTGCAGCTTTCAGGAAATTAAGGGATACATTTCAGTCTAGAGGACTGAGCAAGCCAGGAAGGAAATACAACAGTGGGTATACCTGGGGCATTGAACACATGAGCATAAAAGAGATTTTGAGATTGCCGAGAGAGAATGTAGAGTGAGCACAGAACAGGGTCTAGGCTGAAGCCCTGACAGTTGCTCACGTATACTCATTGGCTGATGGGCAGAGAAGTAGTACGCAAAGACACCATAAAAATCTACTGTAGACAGCAATTAAATGAGAAAACAAGAGAACTCTTAGAATCCTACATTAATTGGAGTCGTCGCATATGGTTGTGCAGTTTAAGCAGTTCACAGTGACCTCCAGTCAGCTTCCCTCACCAAGCTCAGATCCCTGGTTAAAGGGTATTTTAGCCAAAAAAAAAAAAAAAAAAAATTTGCTTTTTGTGATGTGTCTATAGGGAGCATTTTTTGTCATTTACACAAGGATATAGTATGTGCTAGTCACCACCACTGGTCTAGTTTTGCTTTCTCAAGACTAAAAAAAGGCTGCTATATGCATAAGTGGGACAGAAATCTAATTCCTACAATTAGAGGCAACTATTTAAAAATGTCACAATCATTAAAGTGAAAATATACCTGGGAAAAGTATCAGTGAGCTTTGCTCATGTTTTACAATTAAGTTTAAATTAGTATCAGTAGTTTTCTAAAGGAATAGTCAGTAGATATAAGAGGATTGAGGAGTTTATGGGGCATAATTACAGGAAATGTCACATGGTAAAGCTGCAAAAGAAGAAAAGATACCCCAAAAAAGGAATTCTCAACATTTCTGATGAGCTTCCCATTAAGCTCTCCCCATGGTTTGGAAACTGTCCAGCCACTAAAATAGCCACGAGTGGTGAGTGTCAGAGCTTGCAGATTGTGATCATTCTGTCCAGTGTTTTCTATCTCAAATTATACTGTAGACAAGTGAAGTTTCTCATATCTCAACCTGTACCTGCAACAGAGAGGGACAAAGCGGAGGAGAGAGAAAGAGGGGAATCGAGCATTTTGTCACCTCAGAAGTTTATGCAAGAGGGCACAGGCATGATGTTGTGGGCTGGTCATTATGAAACATTACATTCATTCTGAATAAGGGAGCAAGTATGACTAGCATAGAATTATTCGGCAAGCTCACGGTAGGCCTGTTAACCAAATGCAAGTTCCTGAGGCCAAACTGAAACATGGGAATTTGGAACAGAAAAAGGTTCATTGCAGGGCAGAGCAAGGAGGACTTAGTGGCTTATACCCAAGAAAACCCTGAACTCCCAGAAGGGTTTCAGCAAAGCATATTTAAAGGCCAAGCAAGGGAGGGGGGTTGGAGGCTCCGGGCTCAGCTCGTGCACAATTCTCTGGTTGGTTTATGTTGAGACAACAGGGCGGCCAGTAACTATCAACCCCTAGGCACCAGAAGGTTTAGGTCTATGTGCTCTTGATCATCAAGTAGTTAATTTCTTCCCTTTGATGGTGGTTTTCAGCATCTGGAAAACTCAGGAAATATATATGAGATGCTATTATCTGGGTAGTTCAGAGAGGAGCTGCAGCAGAGGAGATAGGGGAGGGATCTGACCCGGGAAGGCCTCACAGGGTCCTGCCAGGCACTGTATTCCAACTTAATCATCTGTACAATGGGGTGATAATACCGCATTAACTTTTCCTTCGGAATTTATAGGTTAAAAATAAAGTAGAAAAACAGAATTTCAATAGTACTTGATTCAGAAAGAGGACAATAAACGTCAAGTTCCTTGATGTTAAATGCTTTTAATGATCATCCAGGTTAAAACCCTACTTAGAGCTTTTGCAATTAACTAAATCATTATGTTGCAATATTTAAATGTGCCAATGTAAAAGGGAGCATCACTAAACAATTCCAATGACTTACACTCTAACTCATCCCAGGGACTACTGAAACTCTTGTTTAAAAATGGCCAGAAAGGAAGTCGGCTCTATGGTAGTAACATGTTTGGGAAAATGGAGCAGTGAGTAACTTACATGTGTGTTACTAACATAACTCATTTCCGTATGTTCTTCCAGCATCCCATCCCCAAACACAAGTAAATTGGAGAAAATTTCCTTTGAAAAGTTTCTAAACATTTTTCTTTTCTCATAAAGTGCTTTCATCAGAAGATGGCAGTAAAATCTCATAATCCATAATGTTTACAAGTCATTTCCAGCAGTGTAATCAAATTGTTTGGAATATTTATAAAAATCTATTTTATTCTTACTTAAACTACTAATCTGTTGAAATGCTGTTTGGTATGAATAACAGCACATGATTTTTGAAGGCAGTGGGATGAGAGACACTTTATAATTTGAATAACTCCTCAGCAAAAATAAACAATTTATTTGATCCTTTAAATTAGTGGAAATGAGTATATAACATTTTAAAGTTGTTTTTATTTTCTTAGGGAAGTCCTTTTAAAAATCACTACAGTATAGATTCTTTTAAAGACAAGTTCATTTGAAAATTTGTAAACATTTGTACGTGAAATTAGGCCCAATAACTGCTCAATTTATTTTCTCTAGAGAACAAGTAAAACAATATATATTTTACTTTCTGAAAAAAGAAATAGAAAAATGGCATTCTGTGGTAAATGCAAATATTTTTGGTTTTTAAATTATCTAAGTTAGTTTAAATTTATCTAAAGTCTCTTTTGTAATGACATTTAATGTGCTGTCAGTGAGCTGCACTTGAGCATAAAGAAAATTTGGCCTTGACAAGGTTATAATAATAGTGGAAGTACATTATGAAGAACTAGGTAGGAACCATGTAATAAAAATTCCTATGACCCAAGCTATGGGATTTGAACCTGATGCCTCATCATCTCGTTCCAGAGAGCCAGGTAACATTTTTAAGGTGTGTATATCCATTGTCTACATTTAGTCTGTACATCTCAGTTGTGGTCTAGTGGCTGGCCCTCCAGGGGTCTGTGCGTCTGCCTCACGGTAGCTCTGCTTGGGATCCAAAAACTAGTACACGTGCCTCATGCAAAAGTGTAAGAATCTCTCGCCCTCTCTGACTCTTCCAGCTCTGGTGATTTTAGCTGTTTCCTGCTGTTTTGAAACCTAAGATTCCTCTGTTGGTTCTTTCTGCTCCCAGCATATGTGTAATCAGTTCTCTGAATTAAATTCCCTTTGAAATACCTGTCTTGGTTTCTGTTTCCCTGTATGGTTTCCTATTACCTGATAGGTGAATACAATTAAATGCCAGCAAAATAGTGAGTTGTAAGAAGAAAGGATTGTCCCTAGTTTGTCTCTTCTTATTTCATTGCTATTTGCTCCAGGTTCATTATCTTCAAAACCATCCAATTTATTTTTGTACCACAAGCAAAATTTCATTAGAATAAGTGATACAACGAACAACATGGCCATATAGGAATGTTTTTTACTTGTATGATAAGCTCACAGTACATACTCTAAAACTCATAATCCTGTATAAGTAATGCTCTCTGATGTCTGAGAAAAGCGATTTTAAAGAGAAGCAGTTGTTTTTATGTTCCATGAATGTCTGAATGCATAGTCAGGGATTGGCATATCTTGAGACTTAAATAGACTTTGTTCAGTTACTTTCTGCAGGATAAAAAACCAAGTTCAGGCATTTTAAATGATCTTTGCTTTCTGGAAAAAGCAGCTTCTTGGCTTAGAATCCAGTTAGTCAAGCAAGAGTTACATCTATGAGAAATGACAAAAACAGACTGTAGTACAATAGGTGACACGTAGTCTAAGATGATTTCACAGTGTGTTCCAATAGCTAGAATATCCACAGACTAGGACTTTATAAGGTGCAATATTTGGAAATCACGAAGCAAACAGTCTGCATTAAAGAGGCTTATGAGACTGTGTAAAAAGCATTAAACCCAAGAGAAATACTTAAGAAATACTCAAGAACAGGGCCCTAATCCACTTAAGAAGAACGCATGAGAACATGACCAAGTCCTAGGAATAGGGAGACATAGACAGTTTACCAGATCACTTATAAAGCTGTTGACCAAATAATTGGTGGCAAAGCTGTAAAACATTTAGTCCTCAGGACATGGAGAAACCTGTTTCTCAAAAAGGTGCACAGATTGAGATATGATAGGATTCTGAGCCACAGAATTCAGACTTCACACTGACTATGTGCTTAGATTCATTCTAAGGTCTCCAGGTAGAACATGCAGGAAAGGAGCAATTTGTTCCAGCTTTCAGGAGGAGAGGTTAGGAATTAGGTTGGTAAAAAAAGGGACTTATATTTTAACAAGTCAAATCAAACTAACAAAATAATCCTGAGATATTGTAGTACAGAAAAGTTCAAGGATGGGCATCACTTTCCTTTTATCCAACTTGGAACTTTGAATATTGTGCATTCTTTTGTGATTTAGTCCCACCAAACTTTGTCTACATAAGTCATAACTTAAGCAATAGCACATTTGTAGGATTAGATTTATAAGTATTTTTCTGTTTTAATTTGTGTTTAAATGTCAAGGCTTCTATCAGCTCCTCTATTATTTAAATAGTAAGAAACATATTTAATTCTAACAATTACCAGAAGTTAACATTCCCAGAGAACTTCAAAATATTCTTCATAATGATCCATCTCTGAAATGAATATAATTTTAGTAAACAATGTTTTTTCTTTTCTGGTTACATTTCAAGTCCATTTTGGTTTTTGTTTGTGTTTCAGAAATGGCATCTAAAGGAATAATTTGGGACATGTATAAAGTGGAGGAATTCAAACAGTTGTAGAAAGTGATAAAAATGCTAGAGTTTTGTACTCCTAGTTTTTATGCTTGTTTCTTTATTTCATACCATGGGAAATTAATTTTGCCATAACAAATTGAATGTTTTATTTGTTTTATGCATATTGAACTTAATTTTGTCTTTGAATAGATTGTTCTTAATAAAAAGAAAAGTTCATTTAAATTTCTAAGAGAAAACATTTTTAAAGAGAAAAAATTGGATTGCTTCTGATTAAAAAATACATTTCATTTAAAATGATTCGTGTTATTTCAGGTGTGGTCATAGTAACATTTCATTTTTCACATGTTGAGGAAAATGTACACAAATGATTACTAGATCTTCATCTGACCTAATAATCTGACCTCAGACACAATAGCCTGACATACAAGAACCAATTAATAAGATGGCAACAGAGATTGAAATTTTGAAAATGCTTCTATTTTTACATAGATTTTTTAAATTGCCAGTGTTCAATTGGCCAATAAATGTTTCTAAAGTGACACCTCCTCCAGGAAAAAAATAAGCACATGAGTTAAAATAAGACACATTTGACTAAATAGCCCTGTTCTTTTTGCAGCTTTACAGGTTCCATTACTCCATAAATATTTCTGAAAATATCTTCAGTTCTAGCGATTGGGTCCCTTAACATCAGTTGCCTGCTCATGCAGCATAACACCCTGGTTTATAGCTTGGATCTCTGTGTGCACTTAGGAAGCTGATAAGTGGAAATATTGCCTCACTTCTCAGAGTGACAATGGGCAAAGGGGCCTGAGTGGGAAAGGCAACAGATGTTGAGGTTGCCCCGGTGCAGATTCAAACCCTCTGGCTTTCCGCTCCAGCCTGGGCCTGGGCACAGATATTAAATGAACCCTCTCTACCCTGTCCTTTTGCATTACTGCCAACATTTCTTAAAATTCAAGATTTTTCCGTTTTTTTTCTTTATATCATTTTTTGTTTTGCTGAAATAAATCCTCTTTGAAAAATATTTCCTTTCAGAAACTGCATATGTTAAGTAAACTTTTGAATGCTAGCTTGTCTGAAAAATTTCTTAATTGGTTGAGTTTGGCTGCATATAAAATTCTGTGTTTGGAATTACTTTTCCATATAACTTTAAAGGCATCGTTCAGTTTTCTTCTAGCATTCTGCATCGTTAGAGATAAATTTGATTTGTATCCTTTTGTGGGTGAAGTGCATTTGTCTCTCACATCACATACTGAGATCATAAGCATGTACCTCTGTTTAATTTTTTCCATAAGTGTGTTCAAGGTTTGAGAGTGTCTATATATTTCTGTATTGTGGTAAGATTATTAAGAAGAATTTAAAACATTCTACCCTCTTTTCTAAATTATCGCTTTTTATTTTCATTTCAGTAACCCTAGTTATTTATTTTGGTACTCTGTTGTGTTGTGTGTGTGCTTTAAATATCTACTGATTTTTGCTCATTTTTAGCAAGATAGATAGCTGGTATGAGTATTTTCTGCCATTTTATAAATCATTCTGTTTCTAAAGTAGACCTTATTTCTAAACGGAAAGTCTGATATGAACTTGTGGCTGGTTGCCACCCCCACAACTGGTTGCTCCCCTCAACTGCCCCACAGTAAACACACACACACACACACACACACACACACACACACACATGCACGCACGTACACTCTCACATACAGTCTGTATTCCTTCTGCCCTGCTTTGTGTTTTCCATACTACTCACCCATATAACATAGTATACAGTGTATCTATCTCTTTGTGTGTTTATTGGCTTTCCCTCCCATCCTCCTCTAGGATGGACCCTCCAGGATTCCTGGGATTTTTGTCTGTTTGATTCACCTCCGGATCCCTGTTACCTAGAAGACTACCTGAATAGATATTTGTAGAAAGACTGAATAAATGAATGGCCAGTAATCAGGCACCCTCATCCTCTGTGCAAGAGCATGGAGAGGAACTCTATGGAGTATCAATACTTGGAAAGTGTCCCTGACCTCTCCCAGCATCTTTTTCAATTGTCAAGGCCAAACAGCAACTGATTTTGCCTGGAAGTAAGTTCCATGCATGAGTAGACAGAGGTCAAGCAGCAGAGCTAATCCACAGACATTCCGTAGAAGAAAATTGCTGCAGGTTCCTGTCCCACATTCTTAACCTACCCTCTGTCCTCACTGATTCCTTATTTGTAACCATTTCATTTCTCAGCCAAAGAATAACTCCTATCTCTGCTTCCAGTGTCTTCTGAGACTGTGGCTTCTGTTTGTTACTGTTACTGGAACTCACCATCATCCCTGTTTTTCTGTTCACTTTTCTCGCATTCTTCTTGTTGTGTATGTCTGATGGTTTTTGTCGTCCTTCCCTTTATGGATGTTTAAGGGGTAGAGGAGACCAATCCACAGGCTTTGCATGCTGTTTGACCTGGAAGCCCAGTGTTTGTTTGTTGGTTAATTGGTTAGATTTTAGCCCTTCAAGTTGGTCTAAAGGAGGCAATTATATACACAAATACCAAGTATGACTCCTTTTAAGCATTTCTGTAAGCTTTTTGTAAGCAAGCTTTGTAACCTTATACAGCCTGAGGGGGGATAAATGACCATAACTAAATCATTGAATTAAGAATATATCTTGCAATGTGTTCTTTTTCATGTATTCATAGGATTTTACTAGTGACATACATTGCTGTGTATCAGTCCCCTAAAGAAATGGACTAAGGAGTTTTATATTAAGGCAGAATAATATACCTAGTCTGGGAGTAGTTCAGGAGAGACACTATTTCACAAATGCTGGCCTGCTTTTGAAGATATGGGATATTCAATCATATTCAATCATAAAATATTTTCTGTTACCAAGCTCTGTCAGTAAAAAACAAGTTGAGAGAAAGAAAAAAGAGATAAAAGAGAGTCCCACATTTTGCTTTCTTTTTATGTCTAATTTAACAAGAAGGCATAACATAGTCAAGTCCTAATATCCTTCAGACACAACTCAGAGCAGGGCATAAGAAAAATCATTATTCAAGTCATGAAAAATTCATTTATGCTGACCTGTGTTTTTTTTTAAATAGAGGCTTCTAAAAGAATTCTGTTTCTCTTAAGCACATCTTGATTCCTTTCTTTCACCGTGCCAAAAATAAAAGTTGAAAGGTGATAGCATCTTCTATTGACAGGTGTCTTACTGGTTCATATTTAATATTTTCTTCATTTTGGGGAGTTTGTTTTTTCAATCTATCACTCAGAAGGAGTCAAGGATGGTTTAGAGAGTGATTTCAAGTGAGCCTATGAACTTTTTGATATATTAAGAGAAAATACTTGATTTGCTCCTAATGATAAAAGATAAAGGTTATTTATTGCACTCAACAACATGTTAATGAAATTTCATCATCCTAATGAAATATGCTAGTGTTTATTATACACATTGCATAGAAAAGGAAAATAACATTTAGAGAAGGGTTCAGTAATTTTTCAAATGTCATATACCTTGTAAGTTGAAGATCTGGAATTTGAGCACTGCTGGGTTTGACTCCAAAGTAATTGTTCTACATCGTCGTAACTTCAGTATCCTGATACAACAAATTTTCACAGTCTCCGGGTATGAGAAGTTATGTTATCTCTCAAGATCTGAGGGAGTGACTGAGAGAGAACAGTGTGTGAGGGGGATGTTAGTCCTTTCACTTGTATGTCCTGATACAGACCCTACAAGTGATATTGACAGAATTGTTCAATAGTCCCATTTCTAAATGTTGCTGTTAGAAATCTCAGTATTGTTACAAGCTATGCTGTTTTTCATATCTAAAAAAATTTTCTTCCTGTTAAACTATTGGCTAATCAACTTTACTTATTCTTTCTTCAAAGCTCTAGAAAATTATTTCTTTAATTAAAATTGAGGACTAGATGTTTCAAAATCAGGACTTCTCATAATGATTAATAAGTGTCGCATATGTTTACATGCTATTCAGTTCACAACATTTTCATTTTTAAAAATAGAGATGATAGTGAGTTTCTAGTAGGAACATGAGTGACACATTTTGGCTGGCATCCCAAATTTTAGTTGTAGAAAGTTTTTTGCTCATTCTAAAGTTATGCATTTTATTTTTATGAAAAATAAAAATAACATAGCCTATACATTTTTTATTTTTCTGTCAGTAATCACAGTGACAGGCATCTGATAACGTTGTAACAGTGATCTCTGAGTTCTCTTTTCCTCCACCTCTCCTTCCTTGAATCCTCAGTTGTTGGTTTTCTTAATGTTCAGTGTATAAGCCATGGCATATTCCTCCAAGACAGTACATAGTAATGAGAAGGGCATTAGGCTAGGAATGAGAATGATGGGCTCTTAGCTAGACTCTGCCTCAAAATAATGGAGTATATAAAATGGTAATTAAAAAGAATCCATGTCAAAGGATTGCTATGAGGATTAAAAGAGATAAAAATGTTGAGCCTAGCATATAGGAAACATCAAATAAGTGATAGTTTTTTGCTTTCTTAATTAAGTAGGCTTAATTAGCAAATAGTCATTACAAAAGGATTCTATGTTTATCAAACACAACAAACAAAAGAAAAGCAAAGGGTAAATGATTTTCCTTTGAATCTTGAACTTGCTGCCACACGTGGAATGCTTTATTTAATAGAGTATTTACATCAAAGCTTTTAGAATTGTGGCAGTGGCCCAAAGTCAGATTCACTGAAACTTTGAAATAATCTTAGAAAATAGTAAAATTAATTGCAATTAACACCATGAGCTTATTGGGCTTGGAGCAGTTTTCTACTCTGATATTCTGTTTCTATTTCCTCAACCCCCTATTAATACCTTATTCCCTTCTAATCTGACTTCTGCCCACAAAAGCCCCACTGAAATCTTAACTCCAAGTTTACTACTAACCTCACAGTTGCTGAATCTGAGGGATAAGTTTCGCTGCTGTTATTTGATCTCTGAGTGTTGAAAGTGGCAGTCTGCCATAGGCCTTGTTATGGACTCAACTGCATCCCCTCCCAATGAATATGTTTATGCCCTAATCCCAGTGTGTTAGTATTTGGATATGAACCCTTTAGGAAGTAATTACAGTTAGAAGAGGCCATGAGAGTGGAGCCCACATGATGGATTCACATCCTTAAAAAAGAGACACTATAGAACTTGTTCCCTCTCTCTCCCTCCCTCTCCCTTTCTCCCTTTCCCTTTCTCTCCTTGTCTGTCTCCACCAACACCCCAACACCCTCCCTGCCTGCCCACCCCCATATGAGAACACAGCAAGAAGAGAGCTGTTTGCAATCCAGGAAGAGAGGCCTCACCAAACCCAACCCTGCTTGCCCCAGTCTCAGACTTTCAGCCTCCAAAATTGTGAGTTGCTAGAAATGTTGCGGAAAAATGTGTTACAGCTTGGTGTTACAGCTCAGTTGTGACAGCAACCTGGATCCGGGCGAGAGACCAAGCAGCACTCAGAGAGTTGGAGAACTCAGGTTTATCACGCCAGCGGGCCCAGACAAGTTAACACTTAAAGCTCTGGACCCTGTCTGTAGGTTTACATAGGCCTTTTATAGGCTGCCAGTTTTACACTTTGCAACATCATATGCAGATAAAGTAAAACAGAAGTTGACCAACCAGGAACAAGCTTTGTAGAAATCAATCAGGAGTGAGCTCCATGCAAATGAAGTACTACAAATGGACCAATGAGAAGTTAGGCAAGTGGACCAATCAGAAGTGAGAGTAATAACCAATCAGAAGTGAGATTAATAACCAATCAGGAGTGAGAGTAATAAGCAATCAGGAGTGAAGGAAATAACCAATCAGAAATGAGCTCAGGGAACCAATAGAATTCTAGGTGTAAGTTAGCTGCTTTAGAAGCAAAAAGTGAGATAGAGCCTCTGGGCCAGGCTGCAGGGTGCAAGGAGCTGGAGCAGGTCGGAGCAGCGGCCCTGCCTAGGGGTCCTGCCGGTCTTTTTATGGGGCTTCCCGCCTCAAAACCACCCTGTCTGTCATGGCCATGAGTGCCTCTGCATGTTCTTGATAACAGTGCAAGGCTCTGACACACTTCTCTGGACCTTTGTCAGTGTCCTACGCTTGCAGCACGTAACCTTCAGAGATGAGATTCTTTTTTCTTCTGGGACAAAGAATAGGATTGCTTATCTTTGCTATACAGCTGATGGTTCCCCAAACTTCAAGTCCCTCGGCTGTAATGCAAAACCACTGCATAGGCAACATCCTTCTGCCTCTGTTAGCATCATTGCAGTGGGACTTCAGGGGAAAGAGAGCTGATCCATATCCTGATGCCAAGAGCATAGTATCTTGCCTAGCAGCATATTAGTGTTACCCTAAAAGGGGAAGGGAAAAGACCCCAGTTCTTGTCATACCCCAAAGATAAGATTTCAGATGGTAGACAGAACATTGTATAGTGAAAGATTTTTAAAGAATTTATTAGCAAAGGAAAAGTATACCTCCAAGAATGGGAAGCGAGCTGATCCAAGGGAGGAAAAGCCACGACCTTTGTGTGCCCCTTCTCTTACACCCCCGCTTAGAGGAGGTCTTTTGATTGATTGACAGCTCTTGCCCCTGGAATGCTTAGTCATGTTTGTCCCCTTTGTGCATGTCCTTACCCATGATGCGTACAGGAAAACCCATGGGAATGGGGCCTAAATCACACAATGTTAATTATATTACAATGAGCATTGGGTCATGTCCAGTTAGGTCCTTCTCACTACCATGCACTTGCAGCTCTTGGGTTCTAACTGGTTTCTTGCTGGCACTCATTTAGAGGAACTAAAGCCCCTTTATGCTTGAGGTGGGCATACCGCCATCTTCCTGACCATCTTTGCTTTGGTCCACCTTATCAGCCTAGTGCGCCCACTTATCTAACTACCTAACACGAGGACTGGACTTAACTCCCATATAATTGGAGAATGTCCCTGATACATTTCCCATTCTCCCTTTTGTTCAGCACACCCAGGATCATTTCCACCTTTGCTTTCCCAGTAACTGCCAAAATGTGTTCAGTAGGTCCAGCAGCTACTTTATTGTCCAATACCTTTCTTTCTTCAGTAGAGCCTGCGCTCCCCCAGGGAATCTGCAAAACAACTCTTAAAATTAAGTGAATTCAGCAAGGTCACAGGATACAAGGTTAATATACAAAAGTTAATTGTAATCTAATATACAAGGGGTCAGTAAACTTGCTTACAAAGCACCATATAGCAAATATTTCAGGCTTAGCAGGCCTACGTCACATACTCAGCTTTGCAGCTGTAACATGAAAGCGGACGTAGACAGTGCACAAATGATTAGTGATGTTGAGCATCTTCTCATGTACCTGCTGGCCATCTGTATGTCTTCTTTGGAGAAATACCTATTCAAGTCTTTTGCCCATGTTTATTGTTGTATTATTCACAATGGCTAAGTTATGTGTGATTCCACCTATATGGAATCTAAAGTAGTCAAACTCATAGAAACAGAGGTACTAAATGAGGTACTAAATACGAGGTAGTAAAATAGTAAAACTTACAGAAACAGAACAGTGGTTTACAGGCTGGGTGGGGAGAGGGAAACAGGGAGTCATTGTTCAACAGTATAAGGTTTCAACTACGCAAGGTAAGTTCTCAGGTTCTGCTCAACAGCATTGTGCCTATAGTTGATATTACTGTATTGCACACTTCAAATCTGTTAAGAAGGCAGAGTTCATATTAAGTGTTCTTACCACAATTAGAAAGAAAAAAACCAGCTTGTATACAGTTGGTACTACTTCCTCCTTATGTGTTTGAAATTGACAATGAAGGCACATGGGACTGGAAGATTTCTTTTTTTTAATGCAAAGCTGTGTAATTAAAAATTCAATTTCTGTAATAAATATAAGACTATTCATGGTATCTATTTCTTCTTGAGTAAATTTTGTTAGCTTATAAATGTTAAAAAACAAGTTTGTCCATTTTATCTGCCATCAGATATATCATCATAAAGTTGCTCAAAATAATTTATTTGCCTTTCAAGGCTACAGGATTTGGTGTTATAAATTTAATGCCTAATATTGGTGATTTGCCTTAAATATTTTCTTCTGGGTTAGTCTAGGTAGAAATTTATCAGTTTCTTAATGTACTCTTCGCTTTATTAAATCCTTTTTCCACTTAGTGTGTCTTAAACCTGCTCTTTTTGTTTTCCTTAGCTACATAAAGCTAATCCTGAGGACACTGGTTTTTAGATCTTACTTTATTTCTAATATATTTAAATATAATTCTATAGTTTTGCTCTATATAGTCATACGTATTTTAAAGATTTTAAAGGAAAATTTGTCTTTATTTACTTTTGTGTGTGTGTACCATATACAACACATTGCATTCATTTTTGAGGATCTGAAATTCTCTATAATAGCTGAACCTCTTAAATCTTTAAACTTTGCTCTTCAACCATATTTAGGATAAATTTTTGGCCTCAACAAAAATTGTTGTCAAATAATTTACTCTTCTTCTAATATTTTAATTTCACATATAAAAGACATTTTGAAATTGTCTCACAGGTACTTGGGGCTTTGTTCTTCATTTAAAATCATTCTGTCTGCCCCTCAAATTAATTCATTTTTTTCCAATTATTCCATCACATTTCACTGACAACCTTTTTCTTTCCTCTCCAATTTGTAATTAAATTACAATTGCTCAGTATATTTTTATATTACAAATTGTATTTTCACTAAACATTTTCAATCTTGTTATTTTATTATATTTATAATTCTTTGCTATTATTCCTCATTTTATTTATTAAGAGCATATATCTTTACTTCATTGACCAGAATTTTAATAGCTGCTTTAGAGTCATTGTCTGATAATTCCAATATCTGTGTCATCTTGAGATTGATGTGTATTGATTTTCTCCTTTGAAAATAGGTCATATTTTCTTGGCTGTTAATATGTCAAATAATTTTGGATTAATGCTGGACATTTTGAATGTTATGTTGTAAATGCTAGTGAGTCCAAACTTGTTCTGCTTGCTGCACTACAGGCCGATATGTCAGGAGACAAGGTTTTAGGCCAAGAAATAACTACTTTATTTGAAAAGCCAGCAGACCAAGAAGATGGTGGACTAATATCCTAGAGAACCATAACCCAAATCAGAATTCAGGCTCCTTTTATACTAAAAAGGGGAGGGAGTGTGGTGGGTTGTTGCAAACTTCTTGGTGTCAGAATCCTTTGTTTTTGCCCCTGTCCACCTGGGTCAAATCACAATGTTCCTGTAAACCTCCACCAGGACAACTGTTATTCTCTGTTCTGCAAATTTTTATCTCTTTGTGAATGAAAAAGTGTTATACCCTTAAAGATCAGAGCCTAGAGAATGGGCTATCCTGTATATTTCAGGCTACAGGCAACATTCTTTTACAAAAGATGCAGAACCAGCATGACTAAGTACAGGAAACATAGCACAGGGTTAGAGTCAGATTTGTTCTTTCCTTTTACATAAACACTGAATTTTTTTTATATTATTACAGAGTTTTAGCAGGTAACTAACTTGGTTAGGCTCTAATAAACACTGTAATCGATATACAAGCTATAAGCAGTTGGCCCCATGTATGTTTGTTTCAGTATTTTGCCAGAGACTTGTGGGGTTTTTTTATGTACACATATTTAAGGAATCTCCTTCTCTGGCTTTCTCCTTTCTCCTTTCCTTAGTCTCCAGGCACCCAGATTTTTTGAGCTCCTCCTTCTGTTTCCTTTGTCCAAAAAGATGAAAGATTTTCTACCAGTGTTTAAACTGCTTATGCCACCACTAAGTACAAAAATGACCTTGTTCCAAATCTCATTTCCACTCCAAAATCTTCCTTCTTTTGTTCAAAGACCTTGGATAGTTTCTATTTTAAAAAATGATTCCAGAATTTATAAGTTATTTGTGGGAGAATCAGTGTTTTAGAAACTCACTCCTTCATACCAGAAGCAGAAATTCACTTAGTTATAATTAATAGCATAAGGATTTAGATCTTTCATTTTATCCCAAGAAATACTCTCTTTCCTAGTATGGAAATAGCAGATGGAACACTAAGAGTTTGAAATTTATAGACCCTTGTATACAATAAACTGCAGTTTTACTGCTAGAAGATGAAATGGATTGAATGATTTTTTTTAACTCAACTTTTCATTTTGAAACAATTGAGATTAACATACAGTTGTAAGAAATAATACAAAAAGATACCCTATACTCTTTACCCAGTTTCCACCAATGATATCTTTCAAAATTATAGTATAATAGCACTGCTAAGAAACTGACATTAACATAATCCACCAATCTTTTCCATTTTTTCAGTTTTATATATACTCATTTTTGAGTGAAGTTAGCCTGAAGCAGTTTTATCGTATATGTAAGTTCATATATCCATCACTATAGTCAAGATACAGAACAGTGCTACTATCACAGAGATCTTTTCTGTTGCCATTTTATGACTTCACTCACCTCTCCCCCAAAACCTCATAACTACTAGTCTGTTCTGCAGTTCTATCATTTTTGTCATTTCAAGATGTTATTATACAGTTATAATTACATGGCATCTTAAGTATTTTAACTTTTGGAATTGGCATTTTTCACTCATAATTCTCCTGAGATTCATCTAAGTTACTGTGTATACAAATAGTTGATTGTTTTTTTGATGTTTACTAGTATTCCATGGTGAGAATATACCATTGATTGTTTAACCATTCATTCCTGGAAAGGCACATAGACTATTTCCTATTTTCATTACAATAAATAAAGCTGTTATGGGCGTTCAGTCACAAGTTTTAAGTGAACTTAAATTTTCATTCCTCTGGCATAAATGGCCAACATTTCAATTGCTTGGTTATATACGGTAAAGGCATGTTTTAGAAAAAATTTCCAAACTCTTTTTTCCAATTAACTGTATCAATTTTACATTCCACTAGCAATATATTTTTTCTTTTTTTATCGTTACCAGAATTTGAGGATGTCAATATTTTTATATTAGCAATTTTGTTACATATGTAGTGGTATGTCATGGTAGTTTTAATTTTCATTTCCCTGGTATTTACTGATGTTGAATACTTTTTCATGTATTTAATTGCCATCTTTATGTCCTCTTAGGTAAAATGCTTGTTCATTTCTTTTGCCTATTTTGTAATTGTAATGTTTATTTAATGCTGAGTTTTGACAGTTTTGTATGTATGCTAGATACTAGTTATTTGTCAGATGTATGGTTTGCAAATATGTTTCCCAGTCTGTACTTGTTTTTTCATTTTCTTAAGAGTCTTCTGCAAACCAGAAGTTTAATTTTGATGAGATCTAATTGATCAGTGTTTTCTTTTGGGTCTAAGATCTCTTTGCTTCATCTTAGATCTTAAATATTTTAATATATCTTCATTTTATATTTAATATTTAAACCCATGATCAACCTTGGATTGATTTTGTACAAGGTGTGAGAATTAAGTCAAACTTCCTCCCACTCTCTCATGGATGTCCAGTCGCTTTAGCATCATTTGTTGAAAAGTTTATCCTTCCTCCAATAAGTTGCTTTTGTGCACCACTGTGAAAAAGCAGTTGGATGTTTCGTAGTTCTTTTTCTGGGGTCTGTATTCTGTTCTGTTGATTTATGTATTTATCCTTTTCCCCATACGACACCTTCTGGATTACTGTAGCTCTGTAGTAAGACTTCATCTTCAGCAGAGTGATTCTTTCTACCTTGTGCTTCTATTTGATAATCGATTTAGTTATTTGGGGGCCTGTGTCTTTCCAACTAAACTTTAGAATAAGCATGTTTATGTCTACAAAACACTTTTTTTTAGATTTTGATAGGAATTGCATTAAATGTGTGGATCAATTTGGGGAAAATTAACTTTCTATGTTGAATCTTCCAATCCACGAACACCATATGATCTCAATTTATTTAGCTTTTTTTCATTTCTTTCATAAGCATTTTTAACTGCAGCATATAGATTCTGCATATGTTATTAAGTTTTTACATAACTATTTCATTTTCTCTGCAGTGTTTGTAAATGGTGTGTGTTTTTACTTTGGGTCTTCATATGTGTATTGTTGGGTGATTTTTAAAATTAAACATTTAGTTAAATACCTAGTAGAAGATAATTTTCAATACATTAGAACTTCCTCCTATTGGTGCTTGCATGTCATATTTCTCTTCAAATTTAATCAATGTTATATTAGGCAAAACATTAAAATCATTTTAAATATTTTGAAATTAGATTGAGTATATGCTTCAATGCATAAAAATTTAAATTAAACTATTTTTAAATTCTTATTTTTTTTAGTACAGTGTTAAATACGTTGAAGTTTTGAAACTGGGGTGCTTTATAGAAATAGGTGTCAGGAAAAGAACTGGCAAGTGAGGTAATGGATAATAGGTTATATTTTAAACACTTTTTATTTGAGTATTTCTAAGAATTCTGTGCTTGGAAGGAGGTTAACTAAATTACCTTGATTATTCAGCTAATTCAAATATTTAGAGGGTAGATGAGGTAATATTCAATTATTATTGGAAATCAGGGTGGAGTTGGAAACTTGTTAATCTATATCTTTAAGAGGCTGGAATGTAATCAT
This sequence comes from Camelus ferus, assembly GCF_009834535.1. Taxonomy (NCBI): domain Eukaryota; kingdom Metazoa; phylum Chordata; class Mammalia; order Artiodactyla; family Camelidae; genus Camelus; species Camelus ferus. Next base: position 87,377,553 of record NC_045696.1, on the reverse strand, counting down.
TGGGCATCAATATCATACTGAAGTGATCCCCTAGTGTGTGTGGTTCTCGTTTGCCAAAAGATGTTCATGTGCTATAGGAAGTATCCCCTGTAGCTGCATTCAGAAGGGAAGACTGGATATAAAAGGGCAGTTCTGTTATCTCTTTCCCCATTTTCCTTATCACCCATTGTCTGAATGCACAGCTACAGGATCAAATGTGTGGACATAATATGTCAGATGCTGGGTGAAAGATTCATCCATGAAATGATAACCATATCAGGTATGTTTTTGATGATTTTACCCAAGAAAGTCACTTACCAGAAATAGAGTATTTCTATAGTAATAGCCGCAGTAATTACTTTTTGTAATCTGTGTCGTTTTTCCAATAATGTTAACTCCTTAAATACATAGGCAGAGTCAACTTTTGACTTCATCTGAAAAATACTTATTTTTGAAGTTATTAGAATGAAAATTAAATCATTATGCCTTAGTTTCTCCTGTTTTAATTTTGAATTCTGATACAATATATAAAGTGTCTGTTGAGTAATTAATGACTAGAAGTCTATATGATCTTTAAAAATAGAGAAATCGGTTATTTTTTACTAATTTAGTTTTTTCCCAAATTACACATACACATACATACATGCATATGTATGATTTTAAAACATATTTTTGATCACTCTTTCAGTTCTTACTTTACCATACGGCTTTGGGTGTACTCTTGAGGCCTAAACTGCTTTCTTCAGCAATTAATACCTATAAGAAACCAGCGTGCCCCAGGATCATTTCCGCTAACTGGGTCTCCAAATGAAGTGCTGTATATCAATGCCTTCAGGCTTGAGATACACTGTAGGGTTCTTTCTCTGGGTAAATGAAGCATGTTTCTTGGAGCACTGTGCATATCAGTGAATAGGAGTCTAGGGAAAAATAAAGTTCCAATAGTCTTAATATCTAGTCTAGAAAGAAGTGAATCAGGTGTAAGCTTCAGCAGATAGAAACATACTCAAGATATTTTTTAAAAGGATGGGGGGACTTTCATGAGATGTAATGTCAACCAATATAATTATCTGAGCTAGGTAGGGTCAGATGACCTCATTTCAGTGAATAGCTCATTGGCCAAAGGGTATTTATTTTCTCTACAAATAGTTTTCTTGGTACAATTAACACCTGCTTCTTTAAATCATTGGAGAGAGAATCAAAGAAGAGGGTGATTAAATATTAGCACAGATATTGGCTTTAATCTTTCTATAACTCCTCCTGGTATTAATGTATGCAAATGTACTTAAAGGTTTTATTTTGTCTCTAGAACATGGACTAGAAAAATCAACAGTGCTTCTTACTTAAAACACTTCAGTGCTTCTGTGCTGAGTGTTACTAATAGCTTTGTTGTTCTAATATAATTCTCTGGGTACTCCTTTTTCCCTTTGTAATCTGCCTTTCATTAATTGAAGCAGATAGTCTTATGATATGGACTCAGAGGTATATGAGGTTTGAAAATATATTCATATATATCTATTAATGAGACCGATTTTGTAGAGAACACAACAGGCCTTAACGCATCTCAGTATGCGTTTATCTTCAGAATAGTCACTTTAGTTGAACTATACAATTTTTTTTTACCATTCTGTTGCTCTTGCTTAAGTTATCTTTTTGAGATTTTGAGATTTGCTTTGGGATTGGCTCTGGAGCTTGTTGAATATTCCTTAAAATATCTGTATATGGCATGTTTTTAAAAAATTAGGTTAGTCTTCAGGGGAGGGTATAGCTCAGTGGTAGAGTCTGTGCTTAGCATGCATGAGGTCCTGGGTTCAATCCCCAGTACCTCCATTAAAAATAATTAGAAAATAAATAAATAAACCTGGTTATCCCTCATCCCTCTAAAATTAGGGTAGTTTTATCTTTATCAAGAAGGCAAAGTCTTTCAAAGTGGGAACAAGTTCATAGGGTATATGAACAATTAGATATTTCTATTCTGCATTCACTAGTCATTAAATCTCTCGTTTGTCAGCACAAGAGTGAGGGTGGGAAGCAACTAATGCAGCAGCTACCTCCAGTCAAGTCGACCCCAGGGATGCCACCAGTAAATGACATTCATCAGCTCCTGTGGTTGTGTTCTGTTGCTTTGTTCCATGCAGTGATTCCTACAGATAGGAGAGACAGATTGCTGCTGTTTTCATCACGATAATAACAGGAAAAAACAAAAGATGCAGTGCTCAAGAGGGTCTTGGGCTCCTCTAGTTATTAAATAAAATGTATTTCTATAGTTTGCAGAAGTCCTTCTGTGCTTTCCGGCATTTTTAAGCCCTGCGCAATGCTGCCAGACTCCATTCGAGTTCCTCCCACTTTCCAGTGTTTGAAAGGATGTCAGAACTGTGCTGCCTATATTCATGCCTAAATTTCTTTGTTTTGCTGGTCAGTTAATAAAATGAGTTTTCAGTTCTTCTTACCCGAATTCCCATACTTATATAACCACGCAGTTAACAAAGTTCTCTTTAAAAACTCATTTTAAATATTTATTAGTTAATTAAATACTCTGACTCTCCTACACTATATTCTCTTCCTGGAACAATGCATTCCATTATCTTGCAGGCTCTAAGATTAATTATAATAATAAAATAATAGGAATTGATTATCATAGATATCATGCCTATTATCCCTCGGAAACTAAAGTGAATGACAATATGCAATTGGTTGTACACAATTTGACAGTTACAATTGTTTCCTTCTCTTATAACCAAAGCTTAAATTTAAAAAAGAATATAAATCAGAATGTTTTATTGCCATTTGTAACCTAGCTTAACCGAGGGATACACTTATATATATGCCAGACATAGGCCAGCCAGTGCCTATAACATCTTTTTAGAACAGAGTTTCAAACCTGGCCCAAGAAAACACTAAGAAATCAGCCAAGATCCTCTGACTTGGCCCTGTCAGTCTCTTTATCCACACTGCACTAAGTTCAAAGTTCCGATGTTTTTTGCAACTCTCCTTCCGAACTTGTCTTAATGTACTTTTGTTTTTCATCATATATCAGTATCAAGTTTTATTTTCTGTTTATACATATATAGTTTATGAATTGATCTGAGAATATGAGGAAAAGAGACGCTGTTCCAACCATGTGAGGTCAACGATTAGGATCAGTTAATCCCTATCTTCCCTTAATTTGACATCATCCGGTTAAAATTTGTGGAAAATCATTGACCAGTGTATTTATATATATACCATTATTGATACCATCACTTAGCAAAATGAAACGTATGCCTTCATTCTAATACACACCCTCCCTGCACCCCGGGGTTTTCCTTTGACTGTAATGTCAATGGGAGAATAGGGACAGCGATTCACAAATGTTAGATCAAAGTACAGAACTAAAACTATAGTAGACACTCAATTCCTACTTACCAAAGATGTTTGAATCTAATTTGATGGTCTAGATTAAATGTCAGCAAACTTTTTCTATTAAGGGTCAGATAGTAAAATACTTGGCTTGGCGGGTCATATGGTGTCTGCCATGACTACTCAACTCTGCCTTATAATACAAAGGTAGTCACAGACAGTATTCCAGTGGATACGATCAGCTGTGCATCTATATATATTTACTGACAAAAATAAATGATGGGCCAGATTTGACCCATGGACTATAGTTTGTCCACTCCGAATTTAGAAGGATAAAATCAATTATAAATCTTGTGCCTACCCAAAATTAAAATAATAAGTGCATCTAGTTAATTTCAGTTACGTTCATTGGCCCAATCGTTATACTTTGTCCAGCAAATAAGTATGTATAGTGTAAGAGAGCTCTTATACATATTACTATGAGATTAATTTGATTTTTCCCCCTGATGGTTTATTCTTAGTGATCAAGAATGATGACAGTTTATTTTAAAGACATGGCCTATTTGTAGGATATGTCAGATTATTTAGAATTTAGCTCTAGTGTTCAAAACTTCTCTTCTGTGATTTTATTGAAACATTGTTGATGCTTTTGAACTTTTAATTACTATTATAAGATCTCCACTCAAACCTCAAAGACAATGTTAGATAAAAGAACAAAAATGAGCAGGGATATTTGACTCATTATAGTCTTTATTATAACCAAATTCCCATGCTTTACAAATTCAGAGGCTGTAATGATTTTTTAAAAAGCAACAACAATAAAAAGCAAACCTGCAAGTAAAATTGTTATTTGCTATCTTTAGTAATTAATTTGTAAATTCATTTATTTATTATATCTCTTTGCCATCTACAGAAATACAGAGAATTGTAACTACAATTTTACTTTAGAAGGTAGTTGATTTGAAGAATTTTAATGCTTAAAGGAGCCAAAGGAAAAGGGACATCTGTTCTTCTTTATACTTTTGAAAAGGCAGGAGATGGTATATTAAAGAACCCCTGTGGCCAGGGTTTTGCCTCAGTTATGATACATTTAATTTTAGTTCCCTTTAGAAAAGATTTATCTGAGTCCTACTAGAACTTAAATATATATTTATTCCTGTTTTATTTATATATAAATTCTAAATATAATTTGTTAGGTTGGAAAGTAGACTTTTAATATCTAAGCATTTTCAAGTGTTCCATAATGAAACCAAAGTTTTCTAAACTAGATTTCTTGTAACATTAATAATAGGACTGTGTTGACATCCTCTGTAAAATGATGATGACAGATACCATAAGGATGGTACTAATGTTCATGAAAAAGCTTTGGCTTTTATTTTACAGCTAGTGATGCTGAGTAAATTGCCTTCTTGGAATGCATTTACTATATTTCAAACACCATTAAAAAACTCTTTGTACATTTCCTCCATCTCCTTAAAATAACAGAATTATATTGTAGAAATGATACAGTAATAGATCTTAAAAATCAATACAGCAATCAAGCAAGCAAGTATTTAGGAAACAATACTTACTTTCTGAGTAAGAAAAAATTGTTCTAAGATCAATGATCTAAGAACAAATACAAATAATACATGCTCTTAATTCACTGGGGAGAAAAAAGTCACTTTTTAAAAAAAATCTTTGATCCTAATTTATGATTCTAATTTATCTCCTCCTTCTCTCCTTCCTTTACTTTCCTGTTTTAACCATGTCTTCTTCTCCCTGTTGGTAAGGGAGGGATTCAGACTCTAGAGCCAGGAGGATAGACAAACACAAGACACTGGACACTGGACAGACGAGATACATTTCATTAGTCATGTACTCATAGCCCACGGGAGGACACCCTCCATGCAGGGCCATGCAAGGTTGCATCCAACTGGAGAACAGAGTGAAAAATCAGGGACTGTGGGTGGCATAATTTTGTAGTATCAAGAGGATGAGATATCCCCTGGTTCCCATGACAGGGTATGCCTGGCTTATTAGAGTAATTCTGTGGTTTAATTCTGAAATCCACTATTCTGGAGCTAGTAGAAACTGTGTCAAGTCCTCTTTATAAGGAAGATTGTTGGGCTAAGGCATCTTATCCACAGGAGCAGACCTGGGAAGAGAAATTTGGTTTAGGCCTTTCGAGGCCATTTATCCCAGAAGATGTCAAGTACCACATAACACTGACCTTTAATTTTAAGCCTTATCCCACAACTGACCGATACCTTGACATCAATTTAGACCTTGTTGATGACTGAAACTTTTAGGGAGTCAAAGTGCACCCTTAGGAAACAAACTAGGCACTAGACCAGAAGGGTGAAGGGCACATGGTGATACTGTCATCAGAGTGAATTTTAAAGGCCCTTTGTGGCCATTAAAGGCAATTGAGAGAGCTGTGAGGCATTGGTATAGACAGTGCCTGTCCCTCTGCAGGGACCCAGTACACCTTTAACACTTACTTTAATGGATGATAAAGCTAAACTAGTTTTCTTGACCATGTGTTTGCAGCACATCATTTTTTCCTGTCCTTTTAAGTTTATTGCATCCTTATTTTTAAGATGTAGTTCTTATAAGGTGTATATTGTTGAAATTTAACCCTGTCTGATAACCTTTGCTCTTGTAAATGTCGCATTTGAACAAGCAGTATTTATAATGCTTACTGATTATTTCGAGTCTGTAGCACTTTCTTGTATCCTTGAGACTTGAATATTTTTATTTTCTAGAGTTTGTGTGTGTGTGTGTCTGTGAATTCTTTTACACATTGATGACTAAATTAATGTCCACTTTCTCCAGAGACATACTTCTGCTCTTCACAGGCAAGAGCAAGATTAGAAGCATTAGTATTTCCAGATGCTCTGCATTCAGTTTCGGTATTTGTGATAATATAAAGATGGGTTTGAGTTCCTGAAATAGCAAGAACCTATTTCCAATTTACATTTTCCTTCTTCTTGAACTGCCAGCCTAAAACCAGTGTTTTTTGTTGTCCTTGTTGTTTTTTAATTAACCAGAACCAATCTGGCTACTTCTCTACTTCTTGGCATACTCTGACTCCATTTGTTAACCCAGTAAAGCAAAAGGCTATTAAAACTTTGCTGATTTTTTCATACTCTCGGCTGACTCTCAACCTAAGGGAAAAAGTATCCCCAAAACTCATGGTGAAGCTTGTTCTATTCAGTCATCTCCCTGACCTTGCCTATGCAACACAAATATATTTTTCAATACATATGTGTTGTTGTTTCCTAGTTATTCTCAGTAGCACATTTTATGTGATTTTGCCAATCTACCATTACCTGAAAATGAGTTTCTGGTTTTCCTCTTTTCCACCGTGTTTTAACTTGCTGTTTATCTTATCCATTAGTGCTTAATTGACCTAACCCTGCTGTTTTGTTTCTTGGATGTAAGGGTTTTTTCCTTGGGTCTTTTTGAACAGCATCTCCACTGTGGTTTCTGTTATTTCACTAATCATTTAAAAAATTGTAAGTATGCATATTTTGTAATTTTAGGAAACTTCAATTATTTCTATTTCTGTGGAAATACTGATTCTCTTATTTTTGATATTAACTCTCATGATTTATAATTTTACATGTTTTGTTAATTTTTTAATGTCTTCAGCTTCCTCTGTTTTCTTTATACTTCTCAGTGTCTTCTGAAATTCACTTTAAGTCAGATAATGTTCATTCAGTACCCATTAAGTATTACTATTGATCTAGATGCAAGAGTAACAGTTGAGTAAAAAGTTACACGTTGAAGAAGCTTGTAATGGGTTGAAGGAAACAGAAATGTATACAACTAAGTATAAAACAAAGAATATGGATACATGAGAATGCCCAAAGTGCTCCTGAAGCAGAGCAGAGAAAGCAATTCATTAGAATCCAGGAGCTGGGAAACACTTCATGAAACAGGTGGCAACAGAGTTCAGTCATTATTCTACTAAAAAAAAAAAACCTTTTCAGTCCGTGTACCTGCTGCTATAGTTTTTTGGACCTCTTTTGTTGGCAGTCTGAGAGTTTTAAGGCTCCTTTCAGCCCCAACTAAATTGTTAAACACTTCTACGTTTAAAAAAAAAAAACACTCCTCTTCTGGCCCATCAATAGTAAATTTACAACCTACAGGTCAGAATCAAAAGCTTTTCAAAACGTAATTGACAAATACCAGGAAGCATCTCACTTTGTCACAGAAAACTTTTCAAAAGGAACCTGGCAAACGTGGGGTGAGTTGCCTTCAATCAGGATCACTCCAGCTATTTTTCTCAAACTCGGTAGGAAGATAAGAACAAATTTCAGAAACCTGAAATAGTCCTGAAAGCTTCTTACAATAGCATGCAGCAAACAGAGTCCCCACAATGCCATATGAGACAAATTTATATCATAGTCAAAACCCTAGAACTAATTTTGCAGCACACTAAATCTAGTGCAACTGCAGGTTGCTGTCTAAAATTATACAGCTGTCTTCTGCAGTAGCTTTAATTTTCTTTCCTTCTTATTAGGAAATTTTTGCAGTTAGTGAGGAAAACTTATTTTGGTTGGTGATGCTTGTTAATTAAACTCATAAATAATATTATTGTTATTTTTATGTCATTTGTGTACAAATTTATGGGTTTTCTTAATACATTTTAATTTCTACGCATGTATACTGATAAAATTATAACTTGCTTTGGTATCAGGCCTGTACAGTAATGCCTTGACAAAGATAATTGTACTTAAAGAAATAATAGTTCATAGGAAAAAATGTGCTGCAAATTTTAATTAAGCAACAGATCCAGAAATTTAATACTGTTGCTGCTCTACCTTAACTCTATGGGGTTTAATTTTTTAAATATAAGCCTTGGGAATCTAACAATTGCCTTGCTGCTGTTGTTGTCAGTGTACTAATTAGCTAGTCTATCAGTTCTTTTTTTTTTAAAACTTGGGGGTTTTTAGTGTTAAAGTATAGAGTTTACAATGTGTCAATTTCTGGTGTACAGCATAATAGTTCAATCATATATACACGCAGGAATCTGAGTAGATTCCTGCAGAATCAACACTCTATAAATATGAATACTCTAAAAGTATACATTTAATTTGTCAAAATGCAAGTTAAACATTATATTTTATCTTGATTTTCCTTTCTAATGTTTATATCCTCAATGTCAATAGAAATTTTTCCTGCTCTCCTAGATGTTTCAAATAACTCCATATGCATTCATGGGGAAACAAATTTGGCTTAACATGACTCTTTTCTTGGCAGAGGTGGCATATTCTGGTTTGAAATAACTATTCTGAAGTATCTTGTTTTCAGAATATATATATTTTCTTCAAATTTGGGAGAAAACATTCTATTCTCTCTATTCTTACAAATACTTATACAATATAATTTCCAGAGGCAAAATACATATAAAAGCATATATATGACCACTTTTCTAATTGTGTGTTAAATCTTTTACCTGATAAAATTAAATTGTTTTTACAGTGTTTTTCCTAGTCTTTAGTAAGATAAACTCTAATTTTGAAATGAAAATCACAGCATACTTTTATGCATATAACCATGAACATACACTTTTCCTGATTAAAATAAGTATTTAATTTTACTCAATATTAGTAAGGTAATTAGTGATAGAATTTATTTTTTAAAACCCTTTAAGAATAACTATGCATAGATCATGTTTTCTTTTCCAGTAGGATAACAATAAGCATCAAACTTTAAATGGTATCTATGCAATAAATAATATTTGATCGATAATATTTTCCTTTTTATCTTTTACTTTAATTAGGACCATAATGTTATTCTCTGCATATATATTTACTAAAGATTTATTGTAGTTAAAATTGTCAAATCCTGCACTGATAAGTAATTGTCTCTCTGGTATTTGTGTCTCAGAACATCTGGCCTAACAGTAGCAGTGACCCATTCCTCCACTCCAGCTCTCCCCTCAAAGAAAAACATGTAATAATAGAGGCAGTTGACGTCACCAGACAGATTTGATCTTATTGTAGAGAAAGCAGGTGCATGAGTGATGGTCGGTGGGAAATTGCTTTAGAGATATTGGGATAGAAAGGGGATATTTGGCGGACATGTAGTAGAAGAGGTCTCCTCTATGGAAAGCTAGGATATAAACGAGAAAGGAAGATGGTAGGAAGAAGCAGGAAATGAGACTGGATACCTGTGATGAGGGAAAAGAAGCATCCTATTTGCACTCTTACCTGAAGCTGATCTTCCTCTGAGGCTTGAGCATAATTAGAAGCCAAACAAGACAATTAGGATCTGCAGATTTATATTCTCCATAGGTGTCAATTTAGCTACTTTCTCGTCTTTTCTCCAGGAAACCTAAATATGCATGTTTAAAACCATGTCCTAACCTGTTGTTTAAGGTGGTATCTACAAAATTAGTTTTTAATCATTTCTCTTCAATGGCGTCAGGATTTAAAAAAAAAAAAAAAAAGGGACATTCTAATCGCAATTATAATTTCACTAAGAACAATTCCAGCAAACATATGATTGCAAAGCAACTAGAACTGTGTTTGATGAAAAAAAATCCATACTATTACTATTTATTAGAAATTAATGCTTAAAAAGATTGAGAAGTCATTACAGCAGAAAACACAAATGTTCAATCTTAAAGGGGAAGTGTGACTAAGATTTTAAGAGGATTTGGATGTGAAAAATGTGTCTGATAGTTGTAAATCCATGAAATGTCTTTGGAGGAATGGCAGTCCCTAACAGCTCTCTTTTCTAGTGGGAGTAAAGATAGGTTATCCTTTGATGTTGGAGCTGTGAATGTTAATGGATTTTGGTATTATGGATAAGTAAATGCTCTGGATGATGACATTTAATAAATGATTTTGAACTTTAATCAACTTAGGCTCACCCCTCTTATATCCTAGTGTTAAGACCCAATACAGTATTGGAGCAGCCCACCAGCTTGTACATGATTTTGAGAAGGCATGAGCCTACCTTGGTGTATCCTCTCAGGGATCTAAAAGATGATTTTTCAGAAGTGTCTAGAAAGAAGCTAACTCAACATAGAGAAAAGATCTAAGTGCTCTATCCGAGATTGCCTGGTTTATAATTCTAATAAATCCCTTTTGAGGCTATTGTTCTCTTTTTATTAGGAGGTTGTTTTAAAAATCATTTAAACATCTACTGAATTTTAAAAGTTAAAAACTGAAATCTCTAGTTGAGGAATCTGATTTCAAAAAGTGAAATTTTTGAATTGCTAACCATCCATCCCTCCAGCTGTTCTTCCTCACTGAATATCAAAAGACAGTGCTTAGATTACATGTTTGGTTGCTGATGGCATAAAGAGATGAGGGAAACATGTATTTGTGTATGTTGTATGGAAAGACTCCTGTTCCCTGTCAAAATTTTACTTTTGTTAAAACTGACTTTTAAAATCAAGAATGCCACTCCCTTTATAGGTTTATTGTGAGGGATACAGAATATAACTGGCTTTATTTTGATTTCTGCATCACTGCGAATAGAATCCATACTTATTTAGATTTTATTGACATTAATGTTTCACATGACTAGAAATGCGGAGAAAATAAAAATGTTTCAACACGATTGAAACTCTCTAAGTTATCTTTACATATATGAGAGTGAAGCAAGAATGACACTTGATAATGAAGATCAATATAAACAGTCATTCAAAATCATCTGTGAATAAAATGTTAAGACTGCTCATGTGAAGAAAAGTTGTTCAACATCAGATGTAGTAAAAAAAGTAATTATGGTTATAAACTTGGAAAATACTATTGTTACTAGGAGGAGGGGAATAAAAGTTAGCTCAGTTCTTAGTCAACCAAAAAATGAATTTTTAATGACAGACAGAAAGCATGATATAAACAGAAGATTTTATTAGTAAGGTAAAAAGGTATTAAAATATAGTACACCCCAGAGAATTGGGGGCGGGCCAATTGAAGAGAGGGAAAAATGGTGCCACTCCTTTGTTTCTCCTGTCTTACATCCTGGTTTAGGGGGCGATTTTGTTGATTCACAGTTGATGTTCCTTGTGCTCAGGCACACCCATCCCTTTTGGGCAGGTTCTTACCCAGGAAGCACACACAGAAACCTACTGGAGGGGGCTTAAACTGTGATGTTAATTACATTATAATGAAAACTGGGTCAGGTTAAGCCAGGTCCTTCAGCCTATTGTGCAGCCACAGCATTTGATCCTATACATCTGATAAGTGGTTAATATCTAAAATATGTAAGAACTCATACAACTCAGTAGCAGTAAACAAATGGATCAAAAAATGGGCAAAGAAACTTAATAGATTTTTCTCAAAAGAAGACCCACAAATGACCAACAGGTATATAAGAAAAAGAACAAAATTAAGAAGAATTATTAAATATATGTGAAAACATTATTTCAATTACTATAATATTTGTGATACAGAATTTATATGTGAGCTTGATGTCATATACATGAAATAGCAGTTTCACTAAAGGCCTACCACATATCTCAGGCTAAGGGTAAAGACCTAAAGTACCTTATGATATCTCTAATATGGAATTCTCAGGTTACTGATACTATTTACCTATTTCCCCTTATACTTTGAGAACTTTTTGTTATCATAGCACTTACTTTAGTGACAGACATGGAAATGATGCTCAAAAATTATCTCCCCTGAGCCTAGTGAATTGGTGAAAGCTGGGACAATTAGTCCTTTCCTTGGGATTTTAGAAATTGGGATAAAATCAAATTAATTCCTCTCTAGTGATAGAGCCCATATATTTTAAAATTTAGATATTATCAATGTCTGCTTCTCACTATGTAGAGAAAATTTTTAATATGAAAAAAACCCAAAAACAAACAAAAAATGCAGGTAAGACAAGAGACATTAGTCCTAACAGCATTCTTTTGGTTTTTGTTGCTGATGCTTAGTTACATTTTCTAGCATTCCTGTAGGTCTGTTGCAAAAGCTATTCTATGAGCCAGTGTAATATTCTTATCTTAAGGCTGCTTTGAGTTAGACTTCTGTCAGTAGAGAACAAAGAAATACTGTTCACATGAATAATAAAGAAGTTTTTATCAATGAATTAAAAATGGAATACAGATATATAAAATAATAAGCCATATAGTATTAGAAAAATAACAATGTTCTAAAATTCTCAATCATATTTACAAAGTTCTAGAAATAGTTACTCAAAAGGTAACATTAAAAATTATGTATAGTTACTGAGATGGTATTTCAAAATATTTAGAGATGATTTGAAAACATAAATGTAATCATTAACCTAATTTAAATTAGGATATATTTTAAGAAACAACAAAACAGCATGCAGACAAAATCCAGATTACATAACTAGTTGTAACAAACAATAGAAACAAAGACCTATAAAAAATCAAAGTCATAAAATAAAAATGATAGTAAACTAAAAAATTACTGTAACAACTTTTGGGGGTTTTATTATATTATTATAAAATCTATGAGATCAAAAATTAGAAGTGTGAGAAATCTCAAAAATAATTTTTTGTAAAAACAAAAAGGAAGAAGGACAGAAATCTCACAAATCACAAAGTGTGTTACATAACTAGCAGATTAGTAAATTAGAGTTAAGCAAAGATAGCAATATCAATCCAAACAAGAAGATATAAAGACAAAATACATTAAATCAAAGAGCGTAATTACAATTTGATAGCCAATAAAATCTGCAGTGAAATTTTAAAAACTCTGACCCTCTTTTCCAGATTAAAATGGCATGCGTGTTTTTAAGAAAAGCTACTCCAATTGAAGCCAAGTAGAAGGATTGTTTTCTGCTTTGTTTTGATTTTTACATTTCCATAAGACTCTCAGGCTGAGGTTTCTCTACAGTATGTCAAAATATCCAATACTAAGCAGATAACTCATAAGGATATTTTGTTTTTTAAATTATGGGAAGATTCAAATTAATACATATGGAAAATACAAATTAAACAAATGCAAGTAAAAAGAAATTCACAAGGTCAAAAATGATGTAATTTAAACTAGAAATCAGTATAGTAGGCCATAGGACCTGTACCTAAACTTAAGTGAGATGAGTACTGCTAGTTCATCTTCTACCATGGGGTACTCACAGGGCAGTAAACAACAGTGAGCCTTTCATTGCTATTGGCTCTAGGTGACCTGTTTTGCACACAGTTTGATACATCTCTGTAGGGAATGAACTGTCTGAACTTTCTCGCTCCCAATCATCAAACTTACCCTAGAGAAAGATTTAAAGAAAATAAGGACTATTAGAAGATTTAGGAACACTTTATAAACATCGTATTATATGTGCTTGCTTTTAAAAAAGGTACTAAAGTGAAATGAATAATGATACTAATTTAGGTTAGCTTGTTGCTTCTTTGTATATGAACAATGATTTGGCTTTCCATAGTTTATATCTAATAAGTAGAGTTTATTCTTTTGTTCTAAATAACTAAGTAGTGTTTAATTTGATGACTAGTTTCTACTCAGTTTATAATTTTTCCAGGAATTTCAAAACAAAATGATAAATAAGGACATTAATTGTTTGAGGTTATTATACAAGTCAACATTGTTTATTTTAAATTAGTTCCTTGTATATATTGGGTTCCATATCTTTATTTCTGTCTTAGTCTGTTTGGGTTGCCATAACAAAACCATAGACTGGGTGGCTTTTAAAGAACAGAAATTAATTTCTCACAGTTCTGGCTAATGAGAAGTCCAGGATCAAGGCACCAACAGGTTCCATACCTGGTGAGGTCTGCTTCCTGGTTCATTCGCAATCATCTTTTCGCTTTCATACATACATGGCAGAAAAGACCAGGAAACCTTCTAGGGTATCTTTTATTAGGGCACTAACCCCTTTCATGAATTTTCTACCCTCATGACCTAATAACCTGCCAAAGGTCCTACCTCCTAGTACCATCACATTGGGAGTTAGGATTTCACTATACCAAATTTGGGGAGACATAACTGTGGATGTGCACGTGTTGAATCCACACGTATGGAAACTGCAGATACAGAGGGCTAACTGAACTATGCCATTTTACATAAGGTACTTGAGCATCCATGGATTTTATTATCCATGGGGGTCCTGGACTAATCTGCTGAGGATACCAAGGGGTGACTATAATTTCCATTGTATAAATATCCTTTCATATTGCACAACATACCTGAAAATGTATCATTAGTTTTTAATTGCATTTCTATTATTAAAAAATTTCCAAGATACCACAGTTTACTCTCAAAGTCACAATTAATACCTTCAAAAAATCTATTCTCCCTTATTCCTTATAAATTATATCTAGAAGGCATTATTAATAAAACATTTACAAACACTTTTGAAAGCCCATTTAAAATAACTTTATGACATGAAAGTTAAATCTTGAAAAATAAACACTGGTAAAAGACATTGGGATTATTGGGAAATATGGACTATGTATCAAATGATGATATAGTATTAATGTTAAATTCTTGAGTGTGATTATTGTACTGTGGTTATGTAGGAGAAACTTCTTGTTTTACTAGTGATTAATGTTAAAGTATTTAGGAGTCAAGTGTTATATCTACAAATAATACTCATAATTAATTCTCAAAAGATGTACATACAGTGGTAGGGGAGAGAGAGAGAGAAATGTTAACAGTCAGTGAGAGTTTTGGGGAGCATATAGATTGCTGTTTTGTTCTTTTATTATTCTTGCAACTGTCCAAAATAAAGTTGATGAAAAAAGGAAAGGCAAAAATATTTTCCATTGATTCCAGCACATGCTTTGTTTCACAACATATGGATGATGGTGATGATTATGATGGTGCTAGAAATAAAGTTCCATTATGATTCTGTAGTTCTGCTTCTATTTGTAAAATGCTTGCATGAGTAAAACTCTTTATTTTCATATGAAACACCTAATTAAAGAACAGAATACAATAACCATCACTGATGGAAGATCTGTCCTTCCAGGTATTTTTTACATGTGTGAATGTATCTATTCCTTTTTAATGTTAGTAATGCTGTGAAGTAGGTATACTTAGGTTACTTCTTTTTAAAATATGAGGAAGATGAGACTAAAATAACTAAGTAGCTAAAGTTACAATGTTAATAAGCAGTAGAACCTAAAATTAAAGCCAGTTCAATTAGATTCCTAAAGCTTAGAGTCTTTGTACTGCTTCAAAAAAGAAATAAATTTGCACTTTCCAGAAGCTGATGTACTCTGCTGGTTAGTGATCAGGTAGGAGAGGAATGTCGGCCCGCGGAATTCTGGTTCTTCTACTATTTTTCCTAGCAGTGATATTTCTGAGGAGACCAACTCATAACATATGTATTTTCAAATAGTTGGCCTAGTTATATTTTCGTAAAGTTTATCTTATTTTTCGCAAACACCTTGGAGGGTAATCAAATGGTTTTATAATTTCTATTGTATTCTCAAAAGTGCCTATATATAGACTGATAAAACAATACTCAGTTTGGAGTGTTGGCATATTCATTCACATGATGGCTTTTGCCACATTTAAAGCAAGAGGACATAACAGAAATACCCCATTTGTATGGCAGTCACAGTAGTTACGTGGATTTCCAAGCGTTTGTTTCGGCCAGGCAGAATTTTATTGGGTATGAAAGCAGCTGTCTCAAGGGTTAGAAGAGATAGTCACTGTCCAATTCATTAGCTCCCTATAATCAGAACTTCAGTCACCATATAAATCAGTTATGAAGACAGAGTCCTTTAAAATGATGCTTGAGAACACTGGACTTAATCTCTATAAATCTGTTTTGGTCAATTCTGTAAAATCTTCAGGTTCTTTACTCATATGAGAAACTCATATGAAAAAAATAACATGAAAGATTTGAAATGAATGTGATGTAGTACCCATTTAGTTCTTTTGTCGTTTGATACATACTCATTAGTATTTTTATTAGTTTTATTGAGATATAACTGATATATGGCACTGTACAAGTTTAAGGTGTACAGCATAATGATTTGAATTACATATATTGTGAAACGATTACCATGATATGTTTAACATCCATCATCTCATATAGACAAAAAAAAGGTTTTTTCCTTGTGATGAGGACTCAGGATCTACTCTCCACAACTTTGAAATATACTGTGTAGCCATGCTACCTAGAGTCATGATGATGTATATTACATGCCTAGTGTTTATGTATCTTATAACCGGAAGTTTATACTTTTTGACCAACTTCATTTAATTTTCCTACCCACCACCCTCACCTCTGGTAAACACAAGTCTGATCTGTTTTTCAATGAGTTAGGTTTTGTTTTGTTTTGGGTTTTTTTGTTATCTAGGTTTTTTCATTTGGGTTTTTTGCACATGTAAGTGAGGTCGTACAGTATTTCTTTTACTCTGACTTATGTCAGCATAATACTCAAGGTTTATTCATATTTTCACAAAGGGCAGGTTTCCTTTCTATGGCTGAATAGTATTCCATCTTGTGTGTATGTGTGTGTGTATGTAAATAGAATGAGAGACTGAAAAACTAATGCTACTGTGAACAGGCAGGTACAGATATCTCCTTTTCATAGTATTTTCATTTCCTTTGCATATATTTCCCAGAAGTGAAATGGCTTATCATATGGTAGTACTGTTTTTAATTTTTTTGAAGAACCACCATACTGTTCTCCATAGTGGCTATACCAACGTACAGTCCCAATAACAGCGCATCAGCATTGTTTTCTCCACATTCTTCATAGCATTTGAAATCTCTTGTCTTTTTGGTGATAGTCATTCTAACAGATACGAGGAGATATCTCATTGTGGTTTTGATTTGCATTTTCCTAATGAATAGTGATATTGAATACATTTTCATGTACCTGTTGGCCATTTGTGTATCTTCTTTGGAAAAATGTCTAATCAGGTCCTTGCCCACTTTTTCACTGGATTATTTTATTTTTTGCATGAAGTTGTATGAGTTTTCATTTTGTTGATTCTTTTGCTGAGCAGAAGCTTTTTATTTGGATGTAGTCCCACTTGTTTGTTTTTTGTTTTGTTGCTGTGCTTTTAGGTGTCATATGTAAAAAAAAAATAATAATAATTGCCAGGACCCATGTCAAGAATCCTTTTTATCTATGTTTTCTTCTAGGAGTTAACATGGTTTACAATGTTATATTTGTCTTGAATTCATTTTGTGAGTGGTATAAGATAGGAATCTAATTTCATTCTTTTACATGTGAAGATCCAGTTATTTCCAGCACCATTTATTGAAGAGTCTGTCTTTACTGAGTATTCTAGACTCCCTTGTCAAATATTATTTGACCGTATACATATTGGTTTATTTCTGGACTATCATTACGTTCTATGTGTTAGTTTTTATACCAGTGTCATACTGTTTTAATTACTATACCTTTATACTAATATAACTTGAAACCAGGAAGCATGATCCTTCTCATTCTATTCTTTCTCAAGAATGCTTGGCTGGCTATTCTGGGTCTTTTGTGGTTCCATATAAATTTTAGATTTTTTTGGTCTGCTTCTGCAATAACTGACATTGGATTTTGGTAGGGATTGCATTGAATCTATAGGTTGCTTTGGGTAGCATGGTTATTTTAACAATAGTAATTTTTCTAATCCATGAAAATGGGTATCTTTTCATTTATTTGTGTCATATTCAGTTTCTTTGATCAATATCTTAGTTTTTCACATAGCAATCATTCACCTCCTTTGTTAAATTTATTCCTAAGTATTTCATTGTTTTTGATGCTATTGTACATAGGAAATTTTTTTATTTGCTTCTTTTTTAGGTAATTTGTTGTTAGTGTACAGAAATGCCTACTGATTTTTTTATGTTAATTTTTTAGCCTCCAGTTTTACTAAATTCAGATTATATTCAATAGTTTTTTTAGTGAAGTCTTTAAGATTTTCTTATATAAAATCATGCCATCTACAAATAGCATTATTTTTCTTTTCCCTTTTCAATTCTGATGCCTTTTCTTTCTTTTTTCCTGATTGTTCTGGCTATGACTTTCACTAATAGGCTGAACAGGAGTAGTGAAAGAGGGTGCCTTTTGTCTTATCCTTAGTGGAAAATCTTTCAGCCTTTCACCATTCAGTATGTTAGCTATGGGCTTACCATATATGGCTTTTGTTATATTGAGATACAATCCATCTATACCTAATTTGTTAAGAGGTTTTTATCAGAAACAGATACTGCATTTTGTCATATTTTTTTCTCCATCTATTGAGATAATCATTTGAGTTTTTTCTTTTATTAATGTGAAATAACACATTTATTGATATGTGAGTTTTGAACCATCCATGTATCCAGGGATAAATCCCACTTGTTGATGGCAAATGACCCTCTTAGTATATTGCTAAATTTAGGTTGCTAGTATTTTATTGAGAATTTTCGCATCTATATTCATCAGGAATAAGTTTTCTTTTCTTTTGTGCTAGCCTAGTAAAATGAGTTTGGGAATGTTCTCTCCTCTTTGATATTTTGGATTGGGTTGAGAATATTAGTGTTAATTTCTCTACAAATGTTTGGTGGCATTCACCAGTGAAGCTGGCTCTGGACTTTTGTTTGTTGGGGAAATTTTGATTACCAGTTAAATCTCCTAACTGGTAATTTAGTCTGTTTACATTTTGTCTATTTCTTCCTGATTCAGTCTTGGCATACTGCATCTTTGTAAGAACTTTTATATTTCTTGTAGGTTGTCCAATTTGTTGATCTGCATTTGGTCACAGTAGCCTCTTAGGATCATTTGTATTTCTGTACTATCAGTTGCAATGGCTCCTTTTTCATTGATAATTTTTTTTTGATTTGAGTCCTCTTATTTTTTTCCTTGTTTAGTCTAGTTAAGTTTGTCAATTTCCTTTTGTCAAAGAACCAACTCTTAGTTTGGTTAATCTTTTATAATGTTTTTCTGTTCTCTATTTCTCTTATTTCTGCTCTAATTTTTATTGTTTTTTTTTTTCCTTCTAATTTTGGGCTCATTTTGTTCTTCTTTTTCTAGTTTCTGGAGGCATAGAGTTAGGTTTATTTGAGATGTCCCCTATTTCTCAGTGTAGGCATTTATAACTGTGAACTTCTCCTCTTTGAACTACTTTCACTGTATCTCATAAGTTTTGGAGTGTTGTGTTACTATTTTCATTTGTCTCAAGACACTGTTTAATCTCCCCTTTAATTTCTTCTTTGGCCCATTAGTTTCCAGAGGAGAATTATCTAATATCTATGTATTACTGAGTTTTCCATTTTTTCCTCCTATTACTGATTTTTAGTTTCATACTATTGTGGTCAGAGAAGATATTTGGTATGATTTCAATCTTGAATATGCTAAGATTAGTTTCCTGGCCTAACATAGAATCTATCACAGAAAATATTTCATCTTTTCTTGTTTCATCTTTTCACTCTATGTGTATCTTTATAGCTAAAGTGAGGCTCTTTTAGGAAGCACATACAGAGATTTTTTTTTATCCATTCATTTGTCCTATATCATTTTTTTATATGTTTTGATTGGAGAATTTAATCTATTTATATTTAATGCAAC
Source organism: Camelus ferus (assembly GCF_009834535.1). Classification (NCBI taxonomy): domain Eukaryota; kingdom Metazoa; phylum Chordata; class Mammalia; order Artiodactyla; family Camelidae; genus Camelus; species Camelus ferus. Next base: position 87,357,791 of record NC_045696.1, on the reverse strand, counting down.
TATTGATAGGTAAGTATTTATTGTTTCTGGGTGTTTTATAGATCTATTGTCCCTTGCTTCTTATCTTTATGTCCTTTATTTGTGTGTTATCATGTCTTTGTGTATCAGAATACTTTATAATTTTCTTTTGTATAGTTACTATAGGTTTTTCTTGTGGTTGCCATGAGGTTTACCCAAAATATCTAAACTTATTACAGCCTATTTTAAACTGAAAACTTCAATAGAATTTCTAAACTTTACACTTTTATTTCTCCTCCCTCTCACATTTAGGTTATTAATGCTATACTTTAATTATTTTACATTTTGTGCCCAATAATATATCATTATAGTTATGTTATTTTTACTACAGTTGATTTTTGGCTTTTATATACCTATTTATTTATTTAACAATATATTTACCATTACCGGTGAGTTTTATACTACCTTCTTTCTCCTATGATTTAATTAACATCCTCTTACTTCTTCTCAAAGAGCTTGCTTTAACATTTCTTGTCAGGCAGGTCTGGTGGTGATGAATTCCCTCAGCTTTTGTTTTTTCAGGCAAATCCTTATCTCCCTTTTATCTCAAGGACAGCTTATTGGGTATAGAATTTTGGTTTTTTTTTTTTCTTTTAATGTTTTGAATACATAATGCCATTCTCTCCTGGCCTGAAAAGTCTCTGTTGAGAAATCTACTTAAAGTCTTATGGGTGTTCCCTTCTGTGTAATTTCTCTCTTTCCTCTTGTTGCTTCCATGTTCTTTCTTTGTCTTTGACTTTTAATAGTTTAATTCAAATGTGTCTCAGTGTTGATCTATTTGGAATCAACCTATTTGGAGCCTTTGGGTCTCGTATATCTAGATGTCCATTTCTCTCCTCAGGTTTGGGAAGTTTTTAGCTGCTATTGCTTTAAATATACTTTCTATCCTTCTCTTTCTTTTCTCCCGGATGATCCATAAAGCAGATATTATTTCTTTTGGTTGGGTCCTATAAGGCTTTCTTCACTCTTTTTAAATTTTTTTTTTTTCTTTTTGCACTTCTGACTGGTAATTTCAAATGCCTTGTCTTCTAGGTAACTGATTTTTTTTTCTTCTACATTTCAAGTCTGCTTTTGAAGATCTCTTTTGAATTCTTCAGTTTATTATTGCATTTTTCAACTCTAGGATTTCTGTGGGTTTTTTAGGATTTCAGTTTCTTTGTTGAACTCAATTTATTCATGAGTTGCTTTCCTAATTTCATTTAGTTGTTTGTGTGTTCTTATGGTTCACTAAACTTTAAGAAGATTATGCTAAATTTTTGACAGTGTATATATCTTTATTTCTTTAGTGTTACTTATAGGAGATTTAATAGTTTCCTTTGGTGCAATGTTTACCTAGTTTTTGTTACCCTGTCATTACTTTAATATCTACTCATTTGAGTAAGAACTCTCTTTTTTTCAGACTTTATAAGTTCACATTGGCAGAGGTAGTTCTTCACTTGTCCACTCAGTCTGGAGGATATCTCTTTCAGGATACACTTACTGTGATGTCCTTGGGCAGGTGGGCTTGCTATCAGGGTCTATTTTTGGCTGAGGCCGCTGCCTGACCTCTGAGGTTTGATAGGGAGGTACCACAGACTTAGAACAGTTGGATAGGACCACTGACTTGATTCCCTGCCCATATGAGGCTGCAAGAGAGATTCCATAGTTGTCTGGGTTCTCTAGTCAGGCTTCCCAGATGGTCAGTATTGAGTATTATAGTCAGCAGTAGGCAGGGCTTTGAATTAGCTCCCTTGCTTTGTTAGGGTAGTAGAAAGTGTCCTAGTGCCTGCATGGCTCATTGTTTGAAAACATGAATCAGGCAAGACTGTGTACTAAATTCACTAGTCAGAAGGTGCCACCTGTTTTGTTCTGCAGATGAGTTAAACCATAGACTGTGTTCTCTGTTCAAGTGCCCCTGTATGCAGGGCTGTTGGTGAGCTACACAGCTTCTTGTGTGTTCTGGTGTGGTATCCAGTTCAGCAATGGGCAGGACGACAAGTTAGTCTCCTACCCAGGCTGAGTTTGAGAACAGACCCCAAGACTGGCAAGGCTCTTTTTTTTGTGGTTTTGACTCAAGCCTACCTACTCCCCAGGTTCCCTGACTGAACCACTGGATTTTCTCTGGATAATCAGATCTATCTGCCAGACTTTCTGCTTGAATGTTGCTGTGCTATGCAGCTTGTAGGTGTTCTGGCCAGGTTCTCTGGTCAGGCATGGCTTAAGGATATACTTAGCAGTGGGAGTGGCTATGAATTAGCTACGCTGCCTGCGTAAGGGAAGACTCCAGGCTCCAGACCAGTTAGGTTCTTCATTGAGGACCCAAAGCAGGCAAACCCGCACCCTGCTGAGTTCCCTGGTCAACTTGCACCACTGTCTTGGCTTTGCAGATGAGCAAAGTTGCTGGTTGAGACTACTACGTGGGCACTGCAGGTATAAACTCAGTCTGCCAAAATCCAAGTGCTGGTTGTTGCAAGCCCTCTCCACCTCTCCTTCACAATCTAATTCCCAATGATCAGCCCTGCAGATTCCCCCACAAACCCTGTGGGGTGAGTCTGGATTAGGGGCTCCCAAAAAGGGACTCACAGTGCTTAGGAGCTGCCTGTCCAGCTTGAGTCCTCTATTCTCTCACTGGAGTAACTGTAGGCTCAGGGAGATCAGTCCATATAGTGCTGCTCTAGGCTAGGGAAGGGCCAATTTTGTCAGCATGTTGCCACTCCTTTACCCTTCTAATGCAGTCTGTCTTGATCTCTGAGGTACTAGAGGATGCTCCAGCCTCACCCTCTTGTTATAGGATTTTCTCAGTGATGTCTTGTTCATGAATGGTTATTAGTTGTTCCACTTGTGATGGGGAACAAAGTCAGGAATGACCTATGTCACCATTTTGGTGACATCATTTCTCTAATATTTTCATTGGTTGGTGCTTCTTGCTGTGGTTAGATAATAAACATTAAACTCATTTTCATTAAACATACATGGCACATTTAGGTTAGAGGATTATTTTCATATTTTTTCTTTAGGATACAGTTCCCTATACATTGATTTTCATAATACAAGTATTTTATTAGTCCTTATGTAAGATATCCTACCTGGTTGCAATGTGAACAACATATCAAATATCACATAACAGAAAGAGCAAATCTTCCAAGACCATGACTGAATTCTTCATTCATTCAGTCTTGATTTTCAGTTATTCTACTTTCACATACAAAGTAGGTTTTCACATACACAGCAAAAGATCCCTTTCAGAAGTACCTGGAAATAAGTAATTGCAAGGCAACTCTTTGAAAATATTAAGGCACTTCTTTTAAGACACAAATATGCGTAAGAACCTGAAAGGGACACTTATGCGAGTGTATTATTTAAATTGCAAAATCAACTTGCTATGTTCACCTACAAGCTTCCTAAATGAAACAGAGCCAAGTGTAGAGAAAAAAGGGACTTTAATAGTTCCATACTTTCTAGTCCTTCTCTTTTACTTCCTGGAGGAAATAGTAGTTCCCTTCTGTCTTTAACAAACAAGAAAAGAACAATAGCAAAACAAAAACAACAACAAAAACCCCATTATTTGCTTTCTAACCACGAGCCAATTCACCACAGAAAATTCTGACAGCATGTACAATAACCAAACAAACAAACAAAAAAAGCCTGGTGAGCATGCTTTAACTCTTCTGTGCACTCCTTCATTTAAAGTCATGACCTGTACTTCAAGATCAGAAACTAGACTTCAATGATTAGCTAAGTAGCATTGGAAACTAAGAGAGTAAGACTTGTGCTGTGTAAATTCTTGGAAGGACAGACAATGGGTCTCAAGAGTAGTGTCAGCTGACTGAGATTAGTATCAACATATTTGTGTGGGAAGATAATTGTATCTGCTTTGGATACAAGAAGGGACAATGCAGTGTTCGTTAGCATTGCAACACCATCTTTGTGGTGTATGTGTTTTTTCAAAATACCCACCATTGGCTGTGGTATTTCCAATTAACTTCATAAACTCTTTTTTAAAAGTAAATTACACATATTTTAAAGTTGAAAACTGAATTACTAAAATGAATGAGATTAAAAAAATGACTTCCAAAATAAAACTCTAAACATACACTAAATTAACATTGACAAAAATTGGATAGATGATAGAATAACCAAAGAAGTCAGGCAAGGCTCTCCTTTATTTGTACATTTAAATAACTATATAAAATAGAACATGTTCTGATAGAAATCTTAGGTTTACTACTGGAGGCATTCTAAATATAAAAGACTCTATCATCATCTCTTTTTAAATAATCTAAATTTAGATTCACGTATCATTTTTGCTCCCTCAGTGATCACTTACAGTGCATCTCTTATTCTTTCATCATCATACTCTCCCTCCACCCTCTGGTGGTTCAACCAGCTTAGCTTCATACAGGCATAGTTACATGTAGTTTCCACAGATTGCACAGAATTAACTTGAGTGCTCTGAGCAGATGCTGCCAGCCAGGCTGGAGCTAAATTCTCATAACTCATCAATGTGCAGCTCTTTTGGAGAACAAGACTCCAGAGTGGTTTTCATGAAATCTTCCTCAACACATTTATTTCACGGTAGTTCTTTCCAGTCTGTCTTCAGTATAAAAGTATATATGTATTTACTTTTCTATATTCAATATTATGGTGAAACATACATACACATACTATTTTTATTCTCCCTTTTTTACATGCCTACCTCATTTTATTTGGCTTTCTTTCATTATGCTTCACAGATACTGCATTTTTACAAATTGAAGGTTTGTGGCAGCCCTGCATTGAGCAAGGCTATTGGAGCTGTTTTTCCACATCATTTGCTCTCTCACTATGTGTCTCTGTGTCACACTGTGGTAATTTTCACAATATTTCAAACTTTTTCATTATTATATTTGCTATAGTGATCTGTGATCAGTGGTCTTTGATATTATTGCTATGGCTCACTGAAGGCTGAGATGAGCATTTTTTTTTAGCAATAAAGTATTTTTAAATTTAGGCATGTACATTGTTTTTTAGATATAATGCTATTCATACTTAATAGACTACCATATAGTGTAAACATAACTTTGATATTTACAGGAAAGCTAAAAAAAATGACACACTTTATTGCAATACTTGCTTTATTGTGGTAGTCTGGAACCAAGTCCACAACATCTCTGAGGAATGCCTTTACTTCATGTTGGTAAATATTACTTAAAACCTTGATTTTAGTAGTGTATTAACCAGCCTGAGCTGTCATAACAAAGTACCACAGATTAGATGGCTCAAGTAAAAGACATCTATCCTCTCACAGTTCAGGAGACTGGGTGCTCAAGGTACCAGCAGGGTTGGTTGTTGGTGAGGCCTGTCTGTCTGGTTTTCAGATGGCCACCTTCTTCCTGTCCTCAAATGACCTTTCCCTACAGGCACACGTGGAAACAGATTAAGTGAGCTCTGGTGTTTTTATAAGGACAATAGTCCTAACAGATTAAAGCCCCACCCTTATTACCTTATTAAACCTTAATTACCTTCTTAAGACTCTATCTCTAAATACAATATTTCACACAAGACTTCACACAATTTGGGGGGAACACAATTTATTCCATAACAAATGGTTACAACAAATAGATATTCTATAATATTACTAACAACTACCCAACTAATGGACGTGATTTTTAAATTTTAATTATTACAATTAAAATAATTATAATACATACAATTAAATACACTGTATAATACTGAATTAAATACATTGTATAATACTTTTCATGAAGATCTCAGTATTTATAATGGTACATTTCTAAGGTTCTCATGCATATTGTTAAATTCATTTTCAGAAACAATGAACTGATTTATATTCCTGCCAGCAGGACTTAAGGGTATCCAAGAAAGCTAAAACAATAAATGCAGGAATAAGATAGCAAAGTGATCTATGCTCCTTCTCTCCCAAACCCATGCCTGAAGATTTCAGAAAAGCAAGTGGGAAGTAATTGGATCTAAGAAAACTTCACAAAAAACGATGCCAAATTTATATAATATCAGGTAGTTTAATAAAAGTAAATATTTAAAGACTATATGATTAAATGATGTTTTTATTAGTGTAAATGCTAAGCTGTTATAATTAAGAAGTGCAATATCATGGTTAAAATAAGATGAAAGTTTATTTCTCTCTTACATAAGATTACAAAATCAGGTGGGCAACTTTGGCACTTAGTCACTCTTTTCCACGTGCTTATCCAGAGACCCAGCTGGTCAGCTTATGTGCTGGACTGCCTGCTCTCAAAGCTCCTTCAGTGTATAGTTCTACACTAGTGTCTGTCAATGAGACACTCCTGTGAGACTCAAAGTAGAAGAGAGACAGGTCCTTATTCTCCTGAGGCTATTGCAGAAAGGGGTGTGTGTGTGTGTTTGTGTGTGTGATGTCCTGAGAAGCCTCCGTCGTGCCTCTAGAAAATCTACACTCTGATTTGTGCTGCACCTCAGGTACCAAACATTGTAGTAATCTGTGGGAATTTCCAGAAGTTCTTAAGATTTGCTGTACCTGCAGCAAGAGTTCTTGAAAACCAACTGTAACTTTCTGATTTTCAGTAACCCAATGGTTGTAAGCTTGTAATTCTCCTAAAATTCATCATATTTGTTTTCCTAACCACACTCAAACCAACACAGCATTTTATACCAGAAGTGGCTCCAGGAAATAGAAACTCAATTAGTAGAGTCTATAACTGGTTCTCGATTCTGATTAACTTCAAAGGCAAAGATAAATTCACTTCTAGTGAGATCCGGGTATTCCATGGCATCCACTAGAAAACTCCTTTTTGGAATTAGCACACGAAAATGCCTGCAATGAAGTACCTATAGAAGGCTAAGCTATGGGAGACCTATTAGTTCTTGAATTAGAACATAGGGAAAATAAATAATATAAGAATACGGGAACTGTGAGTTTAGGATTGGTACCAGTTAAACCCCTGAAGAATTTGAGAGAAGAAAAAATAAGCTTCAGGTTTAAAATTTCCAGCTTAAATCTGGGAAAACTCTCCAGTAGAAAACTGGAGAGTTTTTCTAATTATCCTGAGAGAATACCTAATTTCTTAACGCGAGATGGCAAAAATTTCTGATAACTAAAAAAGCTTGATCCTCCAGTATGCTAAATTTTAATATGTAACTTTAACTCACAGCCTCAGCGTGTCTTTTAAGTTACAGTTACGGTGTTGATTAGGAGAGACTCAGGTCCTAGAATTACAATGTGGACATCTGGGTAGATGCTAATGCATGTGAAGACCTTTATCCCCTCTAAGCTTCTCTTGCTGGCAGAAGTAACAGAATCCTCTCCACTCAAGGGGTTAGCTAAGTCTTGCCAACATCCCTATCATGATTTCACCTAAGATAGTGGCTTTTTAGGTGGATGCCAGTTTTCAGTCCCTGTACCCATTACTTTTCCCTGCATTTGGACTCAGTTAGATGTAAATCCCAGCAGACCACATCCGAGCAGGATGGGATGAAAAAATGTATTGTTGAATCTGGCTTAATTTAATCTTTTGATATGGATACAATGACCAAAAAAGATTCAGAGCATTAAATCCTGTGCATTAACAATACTGAATCCATTATCTTGAGCACAGAAAAGTGACTAACGCTTTACTCACTTGCTTGAATGAAATCTGGGCTCCAAAGTGGCCTACGTTACACAAAGTTGAGCCTTCAGAATACCCCTGTAATACTCAAAAAAAAAAAAAAAAAAGAAATTCAAAGATTTAAGGAGATAAAAGTGTAGATATAAGTTTATTATATATGAACTTTTTCTCATCCCTTAACTATGTCCCCTCAGATTATTCAGGCACATTTTTTCCACCAATACCTTGAAGCAGTGCATTTTTCTCGGAAGCATCAATATTGTTGAAAAATCTCTACATTTATTGGCTCTTGTCTGCAAGCCAGATTACAGGTGCAGATAATATCGATGCACCGAGTTCTCAGACTTCAGTGGGATGATGGGATGCCAGGGATTTAGATATCACTTAACCATCAGAAAGTAGATGAGCATGGTTATTGTAATGGACAGCAGGGCTGGTAGTAATTAGAACATTTTGACACACAGAGATTGTCGGTAGTGGCTGATTGACTATGCAGACCCTAGACTTGAGATAGATGATTCTTTTACTAAAGTCAACAGAGAAAACTTTATGACTTACCCACTTCCCAGACTTGAGCCAGTTCCCAGACCTAGACTGTGAACTTTGAATCAAATAGTTTGTTCTATCATGAACACAGGACTTCTACCTATGCAAAGGCACCTGATCTAATTAACACCTTTTCAAACAACAGGGTTGGCTGAGAAAAAAATCTAGGGCAAACAGCCTGTCTGTAGGATGTTTCACATATCACATATTCTCATATCCCAGTGGCCTGAAAGTCCTATCATGTAATTTGTTACTACTAAGAAATTTGAGAATGTAATACATAGCTGAGAAGCTATGTGTCTGTTATAACTCCAAGAATTCTGTTAATAAAAAAAGAAGAGGAAAAAAAATAGTAATGAATGACAAATAGTAGTATCTGCTATATCCTTCAAATGGCTTTCCCTCCCTCATTTTACTTTTTAATTTTTTTAAGTTAAATTAATATAGTTTAACAACTTTCTATTAGCAATACTGGTCTCTGCCTGCTTGATATAAAAAGTAAATTTAGAATATTGAATTTTGAATAATACAGATTTTTTACAGGTAGATATAGGTTATTTCCCAAAATTAGTCTAGTCTTTGCCATAAAGCAAGTCTCAATAGAGTTGAACTTCTAGAATCTAGGCTCTCTGATCATAATTAGAGATACTATAAATCAATAAGAGATAATCAGACAAAAACCATGTTTTCAAAGTAAATAACTTCACATTTTAAATCACTCATGTTTCTAAATAAATAATAATGAAAACTAGAAAATACTTACACTACTTATAATAATGATTCAAAAACATACACGGGTTGAAGCTGATGCAGCACTTCATATAAATGTTTATGTCAGAAAAGTGAAAATTATAAAAACAAAGAACTAAGTGTCCATGGTTAAAAACTTAGGAAAAACTAGCAAAATAAAAAATATCAGTATAAACTTGGGTGTTCGATAGTAAAGCATTTCCTTCAGCGTGCTGTTATTTCTCTCAACTTCTAAAAATAAAACAAACTCTATCATTCAATTTGCTTTTCTAACATATATTTCAAAATTCACATGCCCAAATCTGAGCTCTAGCCTACTGACCTTGTCATCTACATTTCAGTAAAGATTAACCTTCTTCTTCCAGCCACTCAAATATTTGGCAGCCAACTTGGCAGCCAGCTTGATTTCCTCCATACATCTCCTCTCTCACTGATCCATAGATAGTATTTTTGCTTCTAATTTCAAAATAAGTCTAGAATCTGATCACTTCTCAATACTTCCACAGTATTAAAATGCAACAAATTACTGATAAGACTAATACCATGAATGATTCAAACAAGTATTACCCTGACTGTGAGAACATGAAGGCAAAACTATACACTATATGAGTCACATTTATATGATGTTCTAGAACTAGTCTATGGTTAAAAAAAAAATTGGACAGTAGTTCTCTCTGGTTGAAATAATGACTGAGAAGGGATATGACAAATTTCTAATGATGAAAATTTTCGATTGATAAGGGCATGGTTTAGCCAGGTATATGCATTATGAAAAACTTACTGAATTTCCTATTAAAATGTGTTCCTTTCACTGTGTACAAATCTAACCTAAGAGAATGGAAATGAGTATTTAACTCTAATTGCTAGGTTTGCTTTCCACATTGGTATGGGTAAAAAAATCTAAAATGACTATTTTTGTACTAGGCTTGAACAATAAGTAAATATAGCAAGGATAATAAAAGTTCTTATTGTGGTAAAGGAGTTTAAGATACAGAAAATAGAAAGGCTAGAATGAAATCTGTTACTGCATTGCAATTATAGGTATCAGTGTAGACTCATGATATATATACATGCTATACATGTGTGTGTTTGTAGACATTTATATACCTCCTCGCTCTGTTTACACAAAAGGCCTAAAAGCAATGCTACACCAGTGACAATGAGCATACCCAGCATTCAGTTCTTGATTTCTAAATAAAATTCTCCACTAAAATAAACCAAGAAAAATAGCTGATTTCCGGGTTTTTGACTGGTAAAGGAGAAGACAAACCTGGCACTTATTTTTGGACTAGAAAATAAGAAAGTGTTTAAAGAATTGTAAGTACATGTCAAAAGGTTAGCAGAGTTTTAGTCTGAAGAGGCTTCTCCTGGCCAAATTTGGGACAGTTTAGGCATCAAAATAAATTAACAAATAATAATAACCCATTGAATGAAATAAGAATTCATGAAATCATATTGATGTAACAAATAAATAGCAAAAAAAATCCTCTTACAGTAGAATGGAAATTAATGAATGTGGTAGGTATGTTGACGTTAGAAAATCAATGGATGCTAAACTTTCCAGTGAAACTTTGACAAGAAAAAGAATATTGAAGTACTTTCCTTATTTTTTCCAGGAAATTACTTATTAATTACAAAGAGAAAAATAATAAATTTACAGAGAAACTTGGCAGACACATCTTTATGTGGGTAGTGTTCAACATCACCAATATTAGAAAATCACGTGCATTCTGAAAGGATACACTGAGGAGGACACAATATTATTCAAGTGATAATCCTACTCAAAATATATTACCTAAACACAGGAAGAAACATCCAAAGAACACACATTAAGGGGCACGCCCCTAAACATGTAATCTACATTCTTAAAAATTATCAAGACAAGAAATGCAAAAGCTGAGGAACATACTGAAAGGAAAGTGAAAAGACATGACAACTAAATGCAGTGTGTGATCCTGGAGTAGGTCCTGGCTAGGGAAACTAATGTTACAAAGTACATTATTGGGAAATCTGTGTGATCTTAGTACTACTGTGCCATTAACATTTTTTGTATGATTTTTATAATTGTAATTCTTATTCTCAGGAAATACATACTCATTTAGTGTAAATGAGTGTCATATTTGCAATTACCAAATTGTTCATAAAGTAATGAATTATAGAGACTAATAAAACAAATATAGCAAAATATTAAAAAATTGGCAAATCTGGGCAAAAGGGTCTATGGGAATTCCTTGTACTATTCTTAAACAATTTATTTAAGTTTAAAGCTATATCAAAATTTATAAAAAATCCAGCCTGCATTAGCCTAACACATACAGAATTTATTACAAAAAGTGAGGTGTTGCCATAATAGTAACCTGATATTTGTGTATAGCACTAGATTAGTGGATGGTGGGCGTATAAAAATAGATGTTGCAAATAGCAACATGAATAAATCTCAACATTTTGAGTAAAAACATATAAAAACATTAATACATACAGGTCAGTATTTTGTAAGATTTTAAATACAGAGAGACAAGGTATTTAAATATACACATGTATCAAGGAGCTATTGTGCAAGTGGACTGTAAAAACCAAGTAAATGAACCCGAGTGAGTATCTATGTAGAAAATAGTATGGAAGTGGAGAAAGGGAAAGGGAGCAGCATTAAAAATAATGAAAACACAAAACACGTAAGTGTCATTGCACACTTACCACTGTTTGTCATGAGTCTATGGGTGTAATTAAATTCTCTTCACATTCTGGACAAACTTCCAGTAAAACTTGGAACTGTATTTAATGAAATTGGGATAAAAAAAAAATAAGACCTTGACCATTTACTACTGTTCTCCAATACAGTTTTGTGGCCCACAGTCCACGCTAACATCCTCAGCTCACGACTATAAAATGAAGATTCAGTAACTTCAAATATGGTAACTCTATGACACACTCACTGTGCCACAAATATTTCTATGTGAATGCCGTCTAATGGAACATATTACCCAGTTTAGCTGACAAAGAAACTGACATCTAAAAGTTCATTGACATTTTGAATGAATAATACGAAATATTTGCTGGATACGAATACTAAGGAACAATGGTGTACATGAAAGAGTATTTAATCTTGATTCATTTCCCTTCTTTCTTCAGCTTCACTTATTTAATATGGTGAAGCAGATGTGCCACCTTAATCTTGGCAATCTTGCAGGCATATTCCAGAGCACTTTTTTTTATTAGTTTTAAAATGTTTTTATTTAATCATTAATACAGTTTGGTAGTTATTTGCAACGCCACAGAGTAGAATTGAATACATCATGGTGACCACAGTAAAACGACAATGGAAACATGCTATATTCTTCAGGGAATGCAATGTGGTTTTACTTTACTTTGGTGCCAAGTAACAAAGAACAAACAAATCAGTCATCAGTAACATTTTTTTCTCCCTTGACTGAGTTTTTGTCAGTGTCACAAAAATTGCAGAACATTAGAGACTTGGACGACGCAATGCTGTAAGCATTCCATTCCTCTTTTGTGATTTATTTCCACCTCATTTTGTTGTATTTAAATGGACTTTGTTTCAGCTTCCAGCTGCTGGGTGTCTTATAGGAATGAAATTCTGATGTTTTCAAAAGACTTAAACAACTTCAGTGATTATTTAGGCTTGGCAGTTTGTGGGATAATAAGTTGCAGTTTTTCACAGCCAGCATTTCAAATGATTGCACTTCATTTAGGAGTGAAGAGGTGAGAAACTCAGAATGTTCTGTTTCAGTTGGAGAAAAGAAATAGATAGCAGAGAGAGTCCCTGTGGACTCTGTCATCAGGCACAAAGCAGAGGATGAAAATTGGGACGGCTGCAAATCTAAGAAGCAGTAGCATTTCCAAGAGGAGAGAAAAAAAATAGAAATAAAAGATTGGGAGAATGGATACCATTTTAAGGTACCCAGGAGAAATCATCCTGGAGTTTTGAGTGACAATCCTTTCATGAACAGTAGGAGGTTGAGTAATACACTTTCATTTGCCATTGTAACCATAATTACTAGCCTACCTGCATTTTGCATTCCAATGAGGGAAAAGAAGTTAATTATTTGGGGTAGTTTTATTCCAAATGTTCAAAGGAAATCAAAGGATTCTATACCAGAGGTTCTTTCTATAATAGGCGAGAATAAATGTATACAATTTTGAGTGCAGAAACTAAAGTTTGCTAATTTGATTAGTTTTTAGCAAGAAACTGAAAGAATCCTTCCTTAGGAAATAGCAATTCGTCAATAGTAACTCGTAGTATTTTTTGCCTATCTTATCTTTTGCTCTAGATGTCAGCTAAAGATAAAACAAAGGTTTATCACTTACTTGGGAATTAATAAAAGCACTGTCTCAGAGATGATCTTAATCACTGTAGTCCCAACTCCCTCTAAAAGGAGAAAGGTACACACACAAACACATAATGAATTAGAGAAACATCAGCCAATGCACTATATTTTATGTCTTAAATTATCTTAAGTAGTTTTTGTTTTTCTGTTCAAAACTTACATATAGTCCTACCAAATCTTTTATGTCTGTAACTCCTATCAAATAGAAATAGATGATTTTAGCATTAATTTAATGTTTTATCACATATGGTCACTCAAGGGGAACATTAATGGGATGCATCATTAAAATTAAATAATATACATATATTGTTTCTGTTGTACTATTTATTTTTAAAAACTGTTCTTGTCTTAGATTGAATCATAATTTGTATGGGTAACCTCCACACAGCTCCTGTTTACCCAACTGAAATAATTGATAATTCCATAATACATGTTCTGTGAGACAAAGATACATTTTAGATAATCCAAATTATTCTGGATTTTAGAAAACAGAATTTGGAGAATTCCTTCATGATCACCTTATTCTCTACCTGATTTCTATGGACAAAAGATCTCAGTGTACAGTTGTAACTGAAGAATCATTGGGGAAAGATACAGAAATAGTCGTTAGACATATCTAAGTAATGAAAGTTAGAGTGAGAATACATTATGATTTAAACCGTAATATACATTTGATGCCAATTTGCTAGAATCTGGGGGATGTGAAAATCAGTAACTTTTATTTATTAAAACCATTAAGAAATCTATGATTATTCTGAAAATAGATGATAATAGCTTTGTATAAATATGGGTATAGTAATTGGTTTGTATTTTCATGCATTCAACCACTCATTTAAAGAAAAAAAATCATACAGTATTTGTTTTTTTCTCTGTTTGACTTACCTCACTTAGCATAGTGCCCTCAAGTTCCACCCAGGTTGTCAGAAATGGTAGGATTTCCTTCTTTTGGGGGGCTGAATAGTATTTCATTGTGATATCTATCACAACTTCTTGATCTGTACACCCACTGACAGACACCAGGGTTTTTCCATATCTTGACTATTGTAAATCTGCAATGAATGTGAGGGTGCAGATACTTACTTGAACTCCTGTTTCATTTCCTTTGGTTACAAACCCAGTTGGGAATTGCTAGACCATATGGTTCAATTAAAAATAAATAAATAAAAATTTAAAAGCTTTATAGCCTAAAGAATGATTATTTTAAAAAGTAGAAATGTGAAAAAAAAAAAAAGTAACTTTTTAAAATTGTGCTCAGAGGAAAGCTTCTGTTTGTGGTAAGAAATATGGATTTCCTCTAAATACAAGAATATACATACACATAGATATCACACATATGTATATATTTGTGTGTATGTACATAGGTATTGACTTAGGTACCTTTTACTCTGAGAATACACACATCAACACATAAACACATGTGTATGTATGTATAAATACATGTATGTATATATTATACATGTATATGCATATGTTATTTTTAATTTAAATATTTGATTATGTGTTTTGGACACTTCTCAAATCTGAAATAGTAGTGTATTCTTTGCAAATATGGTCTTTGAGTATTAGGGAACACAGTTAAACTAACAGTCAAATTGTTTCATGTGGTGTTCATATAATCAGTCATAATTACTTCCAATTAACATTAATGAAATTAAGTTGATATGAGGAAATATTATCCAGCAATAAATGTTATTTAACTAATAGGAATGGCTAAGTACTTAATGTTTCATATTTTTATATAAATATTTTGCTAAACTAGGTCTAGCAAAAGATAAACTAAAGGATCTTTTTCTTTACCACTATCCTTGAGCAAAAAAAGAAATGGATTTTTAAAGTGTTGTCTTTTAGGAAAACATTTGTTTAATGTGCCTTTGTACAGAGATAGCTAGGCAAGGATTATCCTGTACCTATCGTATCTGCATCATCTTGAGCTACCTCTTTAAGCAGTCCATTGCTCAGGAATCAGCAGTTTGCATGAGTCCACTGGTCACTTTTCTCAGTCCATGTTGTATCTCTTGCTTGCATTTCCCCAGAATTTATCTGCCATCTACATCTACATCCAACTACAGGTTCATCTATAAGACTTGCTCAGCAATTCTAAGTCACCCATAAACTTGGAAATATAAGGTAGTTAGTAGCTCCTGGGGGAACCCTTGATCAAATGAAAATGGAAGTCTGTGGATGAATACTTTTCTGTGTTTGTTAAAAATCCAGAGGTGCATTTGGTTCAGCTACTTGAAAATTTTCCTGGAGGTTCATATCAGTGAAGTTTCAACCAGAGAAACAGAACTAGTAGATTACATAGATACATAAATAGATAAAGCTATTTCTTACAAGGAATTGGCTTATGCAGTCAAGGGGACTGGCTAGGCAATTACAAAATCCTTAGGGCAGGCCATCAGGAGGGGCAGACTGGAACTCTTTTGGGAGCTGAACTGCTGCACATAAGTGGAATTTCTTCTTCAAGGAAGGCCTTTCAACTGATTGAATCGAGCCCACCCAGATTATCTGGAGTAATCTCTCTTACTTAAAGTCAACTGATTATGGACTTTTAATACATCTACAAAATACGTTTACTGTAAAACCTAGATAAATGTGTGTGATGAAATAATTTAGCATGGTAGCTTCGCCAAGCTGATACATCAAGAGCCCATCACAATGTTTGAACATTGTTTGTCCAGAACAGAAACCAGCTCAGTAACATACCCTTAGTTTGACATTCCTGTTTTACTCTTCCCTGACACTCTAGTCCTTATCCCCAGGAAAACATCCTCACATAAACCACCTGCAGGCCAACCCTTGTCATAGCTCCGCCTTGGGAGACAGGGTGACAACTGGCCTAGTAAGGTAATTGATATCATGGTGACCTTAGAAAGCAGCCCCTCAAAGTGGGATTCTGGAAATAGACAACCCACAGGTCAGAGAGCAATAAGGACTCCCCTGATGTTGATAGTAGTGGTGGTGATAACCCCTGATGTGCAGAAGCGTTACCCTTATTAAGAATCTCACTGGCGGAAAATTTTGATCAGGTGTGCCTTAATTTCCTGTGACTGTCATAACATATTACTGCAAACTAGGTGGCTTATAGCAGTAGAAATGTATTCTTTCACAGTTAAGAGGCCAAGAGTCTGAAATCAAGGAGTTGGCAAGGCTGTGCTTCCTTCGGGTGCTCTAAGAGAGAATCTGTTCTATGACTCCCTCCTGGCTTCTGGGGCTACCTGCATTCCTTGGTGTTTTAATTTCTTGTTACATTACTCTGATTTCCACTTTCTTCACCTGGCCCTCTCTTCTGGGTATCTGTCCTAAAACAACCTCTTCTGCATTCTTATATGGATACTTGTGATTGTATTGAGGGCTCACCCAGATAATCTATAATAAACTCCCCCTCTCAGGATTCTGAGTTATATCTTATGCCAAATAAGACAATATTCACAGGTACAGGCATTAGAAAATATACATCTATTTTTTAGGGCCAACTTTCAGCATGCTACAAGGTGGAGGAGTCGAATTCTGGCTTATAATACAGGGATTATAATTGTAAATTTTGAGGACAATGGACATTATAAGGACTGAAGTCAATACTTTTGAATTGATTTTAAATGTCCTGAAAAAAAGAAAATGATAGATTCAGATTAGCAACCTATTTATTCAAGGCACACTATGAATGTCAGAACATCTCCATGGGAACAGTCCAGGAGACTCTTTGTCACCTTCATCTGTAAAAGAGACTGTGCTGAAAAAAATCAGACTGAAATCTAATTATAGTGATGACAGAGCTTCAAAGAACACCAAATATATCTCTTTGTATATCTGCACCTAAGTAGGATCCTGATAGGGAAAAAGTAGGATGCTGGTACATAGAATTGGGGTAATTTGTGTCAACATAGCTGAGAATCTTGAAAGCACCAAATACCCCTGTTATTCCCAACCAAGGGAAACAACTCTTTCCTTCTTGCTGTAAGAGAGCAAGAGCCTTCTCTCACCTGGAAACCATGTAGAGACCTCACTTGAAGCAATTGCCACAAAGATGCTGTCTGTCTACCTCAATACTTCAGTTTTCAGGCTTATCTGCATTTTATCTCAAAACCAATAAATAGGCTTAGGTTTCTGTAAAGACCAATTAGGGAAAAACCACATTATGTTCCCAGGAGGGGCTCAAAAGAAACTTTTCACCAAGATAATAAATGCATTGGTTAGAGCACATGAAGATATTTCAGAAGCTCAGTAGGCTAGAGTTGACAGTAGAAACAGATTTACCTTGGTATTTCAGTTACCATGGTACTGCCGTGGAACTGGTTTACTTTGTTTTTTTGTTTGTTTCTTAGCAAGTTTTTTTTTTTTTTTGAGGTATAGTCAGTTTACAATATTGTGTCAATTTCTGGTGTACAGCATGATAGATTAATCATACATGTACATACATATATTCATTTTCATGTTCTTTTTCATTATAGGTTACTACAAGATATTGAATATAGTTTCCTGTGCTATACAGTATAAAGTTGTTGTTTATCATTTTTATATATAGTAGGTAGTATCTGCAAATTGTGAACTCCCTATTTATCCTTTGCCACCCCCTTACATCCCTGGTAACCGTAAGTTTGTTTTTTATGTCTGGAAGTCTGTTTTATAAATTAGTTCATTATTTTTTTTTTTTTTAGATTCTACATATATGTGATATCATATGGTGTTTTTCTTTCTCTTTCTGGCTTCACTTAGAACGACAATCTCCAGGTCCATCCATGTTGCTGCAAATGGCATTATTTTATTATTTTTTATGGCTGAATAGTATGACTGGATAAAGAAGTTTAGTATATTTATACGATGGAACTACTTTATTTTGAATTGGTAGAATTGTTGGTATTCTCAAAAAACAGAAACCAAGAGGTGGCCCTCAGTGGTAAGTGGTGAGATGGAAGTAATTGCCAAAATAGATTTTAGGTTGGAGTGGAAACCAGGGTGTCTTGACCTGCAGTGTTTCTAGAGCTGAGATGGGCAGTCAGCTAGAGTCTTACTTAGTCTATTACAGGAGCTATGAGCCTACTACCCTATCATAGAAAACCCTACCAAATATAATCTTTGAGCCAGTGATGGCTGAGTTAATAAATTAAATGACATTCTATAAAAAATGACCATAAATTGATATTAAATTTGAAATTGGCTAATTGACTTGTAATTTTTATTTTTTATACTGAAGGTTGTAGGGATGAGGCCAAGTATGGAGAAGTACTCCTATAAATACGTAATGCAATTCTTAAGAATTGTACATTTTGTACTTTGTATGATTCTGAAGACTAGACTGACTTATTCTGTATCTCTTTTCCCGATACCCCAAGGAGTTAGCTGACATCTACCACTACGAACCCATAAATCTTCTGTGAATTTAGCTGCTGGCTTTTTAAGGGAAAAAAATGCTGATAAAGGAATTTATTTGCTCAAAATTTACAAGTAAAGAAATGAACCATCTTAATATTTAACTTGGTAACCTTAGAGGAGAATTATTGCTGATGAAAGGCTCTTAAGTTTATAATGCATCTTAGTCAAACTTTCAATTCTTCCTCAAAAATATGAGGCACATTCAAAAGAAGAAAAAAAGGGAGTCTAACCATAATTTCCTGAAAAAAAGTTCCTACAAATGGATGCAATTATGCATATTTTAAATGGAAATTACCTAAGCTTTCAGTAAACACTGATAATTATCACATTTGAAAATAATCTAAATTCCATGGCATGTTAATTTTCATCATTAATGTGTGAAGTATTATACTCTAATTAATTTTGTAATTAAAAGGATGATATTTAAAATGTCAAATCTAAAAAAACATGAAATGCAGCTTTAAAACAGATGTATTATCATAATGCAAACTGTCTGTCATTAACATAAGCTAACATGGATTTGTTGATGTGTATTTAAAGTAGGTACTTTAATTGTTGGAAAGAATATTCTCTATAGGGAGGGACAGAATTTTATGAAATGATACAGGAAAATCAAAGGTAATTGCATTAATGATTTCTCCTGAAAGATATGTGTTTCAGGATTATACTAGTAGCTTATCCTGAAGAGGTTTATGGCTTGGTCCTATGATTCTGGGCTCTCCTCCTCGTCTACAGGTCTTAAGAAACAGTGAAGGGGTGATTCCACCAAGGCACACAATATGATTTCCCTAAATTCAAATCTTTACTGCCTCATTGCAGTCAGTGCTCCTCACTGCATCACTGAAAACAGAATAAAATATATAGTATATGGTGACTGACCATGACCATGGAGAAGAGGGATGGGTTAGCCAATGAAGATCTGAATGAAATTCATATTTATGACACATTTGGAGTACTTCATAGTATTCCTATGCTTAGAGGCAAAAGTTATTAGGAGAGAATTGCTACCCATCCCAGGGAAGGCCACCATAGTTCTTGCAACTTGTTCTTATGCAAGAACATTATTATTTTCCTTCTTACTGTAATATTACGTAGGGATCGTTAGTGGTGAGAACACAAAGGAAAATGAGAGGGGTCATCACCTGGTGGTCTTGACTTGGACAGCAATGGCTTCATGACATTTTCCCTTTATTTTCAGTAGCAAGTTGCAACCTTGCATTTTTCTCTCACTAGGAAGGCAATGAATCCATAACTTTTGTTGATTTGAAGGAAAGCTGCATGCTAAATGGGAAATTTTTCTGGATTTGTATATATGAAAAGGAAGTTTGAAGGCATAGTGGCCACAGGGTGAAATATAGCGGCCTCTACTTTATTAAATAAATTTTTCCTTCCACTTGGGAGCTTTGTTTTCTCCATTTTGTGTGAATCTTGAGGAAAGATAATTACAGGACCCTAAAGTCAAAAATATACGTGTAGACTAGATTAGGCTACTTGTAATCTCTCACCTGGGAGTGTAAATGGTGACCAGACACACAAAATTTATTGAAGAAGCATCATCTAATCATCTAATGTTAGAATCATACAGAGATGAGCCATGATTTCCTGCTGCTGAAAGCCCTGGCTCTGCCCTTTTTCCAGTTCTTATCTGGTTAAGCGCACATTCCTCCAGTCCTGTGACCATACCCTATTCATTGAGGTTTTTGTTTTTATTTTTGTTTGTGGAGCTGAATATTTCCTTAATTTTGGTTCTTAGTTTAAAGTTTTCATATCTAATTTTCATAATCAGAAAAAAAGAATATGATTAGTGTTATAAAAACTGGATAAACCTTTAAAAGATTGACTATTTATATTTAGCATAGAATGAAAGAAAAATCATAATTAATAGATTATAAATTCTCGCTATTACAAGTGTAACATTGTTTAGAATAAAGCTAAGGAGAAACTGAGTGCTATTCAAGAAAACTTAAAGAAAAGTATTAAATAGTACACCAGTATGACAAAAAAAACATACTAGTTAAAAATAATTAAATGTGGAACACTCATAAGATGCTAAGAAAATGAGCCAAATATGAGAGTAATTAAGAAGGTGATGATCTGGGTGTCTTCGTATATGTGTGTGTATAAAGAGAGAGTCAAGCCCATGGAGAAAAAAATACTGACTGTGGCTACTTTGGGCTTGGATTTATGAATAATTTGTTTCCTTGTTTATAATTTCTATATGCAAAAACATTTCTGTGCACAAAATTAAAAGCATATTCTCAAGTCTTGAAATTGTTAAATTAGAAACTGTAAGGGAGCTTAGAGTTTACCCTTATGTATGTATATATGTAGAAAGAGAGATTAGAGAAAGATGCAAACACACACATGCACACATAGACACACATAACAGCAGAAACATGAGACCTCTGGGTCAGATATCAGAGCTTTATTTACTCTAGCAACGAAGGGGAAGAATAATATTCTAGCATTAGTCCCTCACACCTAGCACACCACAGGCAGCCAAATGAGATCCAGATGGCTAGTCTACACATATAGTGGGATTATACTGAAGGAGAGTGTTTTGTGAGTCTCAGCCTACTGATGGTGATGTTCTCGGCTAGGAATACATGAGGCACTCATCCAGACTCATATTTACTCATAGGGAGCCCCATAGACTTTCCCCGCCGATACCACAAAGGCCAATATTGTTGCTGGAGCAGCCCTCGTGGCTCTAATTCCACACCTCAGCAAAACTATCCCAGAACTTTGAAGAACAAGATTTATTAACCATAGGTCTTGAAGTGTACACTGCATGTTCAGGGTCACAGTGAGGTGATGGGTAGAGTGAGGAAGGAGATAGGGCACTCAGCCTTTATTAGGGTCCAAGGGTGGAGTACCTAGGATTTCTCCAGATGACTCTTTATCGGTGAATTTAAAGCAGTAGAGTTGGAATTAGGGCACAAGAAGGAAGAAGTGAGGTCACTCATGAGGTCAATTGGTCATCAGTTATCTAGGTTACCTAGAGCTTTCTGAAAGAGGAGTTTCATGGGTGGGGGCAGGCTGGTTCCTTATCTAGATGTTTTACTAGTAGCTGTATTATACAGCTGGAAATATGCTTATTCTAGATGGATGTCTCTGAAATGGCTGCTTCAGCAATCAAAAGCTTAATGTCAGTCACTTACATTACAATCAGAAAGCTTCACATCAGGCATTTATACGACAGAGAGGCTTCCCAAAATGCGAATCTGCAAGTTTATATGGGAGTGGGACAGCTGTTCCCTCCTTCTTCTAAGACAGAAAACTTCCTACTATAAAGAAATTCTCCATGAAAAGAGAAAGGGAAAGATCCAGGATTCTGACATACTGGCATACAAATAAATAAAGCCCCATGAAGGATAAGACAGAAATTATTAATCTTTTCTTAGTATGGTACATTTGGTGTAATTCATAGGCTAATATCAACACATTACTAAATTAAAGTCCATAGTTAATTCAGATTTTCTCATTTTTCCCCAATATCCTTTTTCTCATTCAGTGTCCCAAAAGGATACCACATTACATTTAGTTGTTGTGTCTCCTTAGGCTCTTCCTGATTTTGAGTTTCTCAGACTTTCCTTATTTTTGATGACTTTGATAGTTTTGAGGAAGATCAGACAAAATTTTATAGAATGGCCTTCAATTCATGTTTGTCTGATGTTTTGCCCATGATTGGGTTGGGGTAGTGTGTTCTAGAGAAGGAGACATACTATCAACGTGGCTTAACCACTGTGGTTGTTGACCTTGATCATCTAGGCTGAGATAGTGTTTGCCAGTTTTATTCACTGTAAATTTACTCTTCTTTCCTTCCTTTCCATAACTGACCCTTTGAAATAAATTACTATGCAAAGCCCACACTTAAAAAGTGAGGAGCTATACTTCACCTCTTTAAGGGAAAAATCTTTATGTTAAGTTATATAGAATACTGCATAGAAGATTTATCTATTCACTCATTTATTTATGTAGTCAATCATCAATTTATTTTATTATGGGTATTTACTTTATTCTGGATTATAATCAAATACTACTTTATTTTGTTGCTTGAATTCTTCCAGCTTCATCAGCTCCTGTATTCCTTTGACACAAGCTTTTAATTTTTTTTTAACACTTCCTTTTTTAGCTCTACAAGGTGTTCCAAGATCATATCATATATTATCTGTCCCAACCCTAGAATCAGCCTTTTTGCCCAGGAGCCCTGTTTTTTTCTATCAGAGAAGGAGAGTAGAAACCAAGATCTTGGTAGTAGGCATGCTTATTGCTGCTGGACTTTGTTGTTTCCAGGACCTCTCAATGATAAATCAAGGGAATATATGTGTGTATACTAACTATAGATCTACACTTGTTCATAAATATTTCTGTATCCATTTGAGTTTGTATTAAATTAAACATGAGTTCATATTGATGTCTTCATCTTTAATCTATTACCACATGATCATTCTAGACCTCTCCTTGCTTGTCTGAACCTTTTGAACCCTTGTATTACAACAGTGAGAAACCTGGCTCCCACCATCTGCTATCAATTTATTTAATTGTTCAGTTATTGTATACATGTATAGTGTTTTCAGGGCTGTTAACCTGTGCACCATGGGAAACAGTCTTATCAACTCAAGTACTGAGAAATGTGTCACATAATTTGTAAGTAGTTTAGGGATTTTTTCCAGATATTTTCTTCTGCTATTGATTTGTTTAATTCCTGTGTGGTCTGAGGGCATTCTCTGTAGGATGTCTGTTCTTTTAAATGTGTTAAGGTATGTTTTATGACCCAGCATGTAGTCTGTCTTGGCTGAAAGTTTTATGTGAGCTTGAGAAGAATGTTTGTTCTTTGTTGAAGAAGTTTTCTATATAAGTAAATTAAGTTAAATGATAATGCTGTTCAGGTGACCTATATCGTTAATTTTTTTTTTTTTTATAATTTTCTGCCTGCTAACCCATCAATTACTTATAGAGGGGTGTTTAAGTCTCTAATTAAAATAGTTTAATTTGTCTATTTCTTCTTGCAGTCCTACCAGGTTTTGTCTCATGCATTTCATCTCTAGTTAAATGCATATATATATAGGATTGTATTGTCTTAGAGAATTTGGCAGCTTTTACATTATATAACGGTTCCTATTTATCCCTGATAATCTTCTTTGTTTACATGTCTGATTTATCTGAAATTATACCTACTTCAACTTTCTTTTATTAGTTTTATTATTGTATGCGTTTCTCCATTCCTTTACCTTAAACTTACTGTTTCTTTATATTTGAAGTAAGTTTCTGGTGAGCAATACATAATTGATTTTCAGGTTTTTTTTTTTTAATCCATTCTGACAATTTCTGTCTTTTAATTTGTGTTTTTAAAAATTCACAGTTAAGTGATTATTGATATTTCTGGATTACTAACTACCATGTTTGTAACTGTTTCTATTCATTGCTGTTGCTTGTTTTCTCCTCTTTTTATCCCTTGTCTGGTCTTAATTAAGCATTTTAAATTATGTAATTTTATTTCACTCAACATATCAATTATATATCTTTTTAAATGTATCTGATTATTTCCCTGGAGTTCATAATACACATTTTCAACTAATCTAAGTCCACATTCATGTAACACTATACCACTTTACATGTAGTCCAAGTACCTTTTAACAGAGTAGTTAAAATTATTTCCTGTTGCCCCTTATGACACTGTCACTCAGTTCATGTATTTGTATGTTATAATCACCCAATACATTGTCACTGGTATTGACTTTAACAGTTATCTTCTAGATAAATTAAGAATACAAAATAAAATATCTATGTTGCCTTCATTCATTTATTCTCTGGTGCTTTTATTTCTTTACGTAAGTCCAAGTTCATAATCTGTATCATTTTCCTCCTCCTTGAAGAATTTCTCTTATCATTTATTGCAGGGCAGGTCTGCTGGCAATAAAAATTCCCGTTTTTGTCTGTAAAAGTATTTCTTTCACTTTTGTGAGATAATTTTCCTGATTCTAGAATTCTATTCATTTTTTAATACTTTTAATATTTCACTCTACTTTCTTATTACTTGCACTGTTTATAGTAAGTCCACTGAAATTTTAATGCTTGTTCCTCTATAACTAAGATATTTTCCCCTCTGTTGTTTTTCAAGATCTTCCCTTTGTCTTTGATTTTCTATAACTTGAATGTGCTGTGCCTTTGTGTGTGTGTGCAAGTGTGTGTGTGCATGCATATTTATCCAACTTGATATTGTCCATGATTCCTGGATGTTTGATTTGAAGTCTATCATTAATATTGGAAAGTTTTCAGCTATTATTAATTCAAGTATTTCTTCTACTCTATTCTCTTTTTTTCCTACTGGTATTCCAAGTATTCATATGTTAAATCTTTTGATATTGTCCTATAGTTCCCAATGCTTTGTCCTGTTTTCATTTTTTCCCTTTGATGAATGAGATATTTCTTTTGATCTATCTTTAAGTCCACTGATTCTCACTTAGCTATGTTGAGCCTACTGATGAGGCCATGAAAGACATTCTTCATTTGTGTTGTTGTATTTTTTATTTATAATATTTCTTTTTGATTACTTTTTAGTTTCTATCTCTCTGCTTATATTACCTATATGTTCTTTTATGTTGTCTACTTTTCCATTAGGTTCTTTGAAATACTAGAAAATTTAAAATAACTGTTATTAATTATAATTATATAATTAATAAAATAACTGTTATTAATAACTCTCACATTTGTATCATATCTTGGGCTTGTCCCAATGATTGCTTTGTTTCTTCAGATTGTATGTTTTGGTCTTGCCTTTTGTCACACTTGAAACTTTTTGTTGAAAGCTAGACATAATATCTGGGAAATTAGGGAACAGGACATTAGGTAAATAGGCCTTTAGTTTGAGGATTGAAGTTAAACTGGTTAGGAGATGAGCTATGTTTAATGTTTAATGTCCTACCATGTATATATAAAAATTGTAATCCACAACACATCTTTCAGAATAGTCCTCTTTCCTACTCTGATCCTGACCATGAACTGGATCTTTGAAATATGCAAATTGGTTCCATCTAATACTGCATTTTATGGAGGAATTACCATATTATCTGAATTCTTCACCACAAAAGAGAACCCTGGAACATATTCCACAATCAAGAATTTTTCCATGTAGAATACTGATTCTCAAACTAGCTGCACTGCAGAATGACTAATTTTATTGATTAAAAAGTAGAGCTAAAAGTGTATATTTGTTTTCTAAACTTTTCAGGTGATTAAAATATGCAAAAGCATTTAAAAACCAGTGCTACCTTGAAAACACTGGACTTGATAAAAATTAAAAATTTTGTGCTTGAAAAGACACTAATAAGAATATGAAAAGGCAAACCAGAGTGAGATAAATATTAGCAAATCATATTTCTGATAATGGACTTATATCCAGAATATAGAAATGATCATTACAATTCAATAATAAAAAGACAGACAATCCATTTAAAAAATGAGCAAAAGATTTGAATAGACATTTCACCAGAGAAGATGTAGGAATGGCCAGCAAGTACCTGAAAAGATACTCTACCTCATTTGTATTAGGGAAATATATTTTAAAATTATAATGAAATAACACCTCACAGTTGCTAGACTGGCTATAATAAAAACACAAATAATCATAAAGTATTGGCAAGGATGGAGAGACATGAATCCTCATATATTGGAATGTAAAATGGTTCAGCCATTTTGGAACACAGGTTAGCAATTTCTAAGAATGTTAAACATGCATTTACCCTATAACTCAATTCTACTCTTAGTATCTACCCAAGAGAAATGAAAACAAATGTCTGTCCACACAGATACTTACATACATGTGAATGCTCATTAGCAGCCTTAGTCATAATAATAAAAAAATAGAAATAACCTAAATATCCATCAGCTGGAAAATGGATAACCAAAACGTGGTATATCCAAACAATATGACTATTGGGCAATAACAGAGCAAAGTATGGGTGCATGCTACAACATGGATAGAAAATACCCAAAACATTGTTAAGTGACAGAAGCCAGATGCAAAAAAACACATATTGTGTAATTTCATTTATATGAAATGTCCAGAAAAGACAACAGAAAGTAGATTGGAGTTCCCTAGGCCATTAGTGGAAAAGAGGAATGACTGTAAATGGCACAAATGATCATTTCAGGGTGATGAAAATGCTCTCAAATTAGATTGTAATGATGATTGCTCAACTCTTAAATTTACCAGAAATCACTGTACACTTAAACTGGACAGATTTTATAGTATGATACAGAACATGAGGAACAGAGACAAATACTAAAATTTCACAACCAATAATAACCTGCATACCTAGAGAAAGATAGTTGTATAATATTAAGCCACTATATATTATGAGTAGTCACATATTGAAAGATCAATGTACATAACAGAAGACACATCACTACTGTTTTTTCAAAATTGAATATTAAATACATAAGAAATTAACAACTTTGGTTCCCCTATGCCTGGCAAATACTGTGTGCTTAGCAGAGGTAGATTCTAGAGCTATATAAAGCTACACTGAACATCATGCCTGCTATGTCTAGTATGGGTCTTCTCTGTGATTTTGGTTTCTGTATCTAAGAATTGGGGATACTAATGTTCTCCCCACTGTATTATTTATAGTCAGAAATGTAAGACAAATAAAAGAGCACTTAACACAGGCCTTAGCATGTAGGAGAAAATGCTCCCCATGATATGTAGATTCATGAAAAAGTTCTTGCAGGCTGTAGTGGTTTCCGAGGGCTCCCATAACAAATTGTCACAAATTGGGTAGCTTAAAACAGCAGAAATTAAGACAAATTCCCTCATAGTTGTGGAATCTAGACGCCTGAAATCAAGAGGAGAGCAGGGTCACACTGTCTCTGAAAATTCTAGGGGGGGAATTCTTCCTTGTCTCTTTCTATCTTCTGGTGGTTGTCAGCCATCTGTATTGTTCTTTGGCTTAGAGCCACATCACTCTACTCTCTGCCTCTGTCGTTAAATAACCTTCTTGTTTCTGTGTCTTCACATTGTTTTCCTTCTGTGCATCTTTGTGTCCAAATTTATCTGTTAGTAAATAATGTTAGTTATTAGGTTAGGGCCTGCCCTTATTTCATATGACCTTATCTTAATGTGATTACATCTTTAAAACACTGATTTTCAAGTTAGGTCACATTCATAGGTGCTGGGGGTTAGGACTGGAACATATCTGGGGGGTGATGAGGATACAACTCAAGCCATAAAACAGGCTAAGAAAACCAATTATGTAAAATCTGACTTGGAAAACAAAGTACTAGTACTAGGAGCAACTTAAATAGTTTCATTGTGATCAAAATTATTTCCTATAGGGCTCTTCTAACATGAGCCTCTTATTAAATTTTGAAATGTATTTGAGTCATTAAGATTTTATTTATACTAATGGCTATATATGTTTCCTAAGGATTTGTTTTTTTGGTGCTGCATGTTGGGAATTTCAAAAATCTATATAAAACCTAATGTTTCCAGTATAACTTTTAGATTATTTACATTTATACCA
The DNA here is from genome assembly GCF_009834535.1 of Camelus ferus. Lineage (NCBI taxonomy): Eukaryota > Metazoa > Chordata > Mammalia > Artiodactyla > Camelidae > Camelus > Camelus ferus. The sequence continues at coordinate 87,329,648 of NC_045696.1, read as the reverse complement.
TACTAATTTCCTGAAAACATTTGAGAAACAGAATTTTAAAACAATTCAAATATGTTTAATTAGCAAAATGAGACATAGGATTCAAATACTGTTCATTTGTACATGCCTTTCAGGCACATTTTACTATTGGCTGGCAAATAGATTGATTACAGATACATGCGTAAGAGACAGTATAACTAATTTCACAGTCAGGAGTTAATCTTATTCCATGTTTGGTTTTTCAAAGTTCAATATAACTTGTATCAGGTCCCTAATATAACTTAGCTTGCACTTGATTAATGAAAATTAGAGTCATGGTAAACTTCATTCCAAATTACAATGACCCTTGAACAACACAGGTTTAAACTGCTCGGATCCACTTCTATGCTGACTTTTCTTAATAAATACTTGTTACGGTACTATATGATCTGTGTTGATTGAAACCACAGATGTGGAACTTCTGACACAGAGGGTCAACTATAAAGTTATACATAGATTTTCAACTCTGTAGTGGGGGTCGACACACCTAACCCCCACATTGCTGAACTATAATCAGAGAAGAATAATATATTGCTTATTTTATTTCTTTTTGAGATGAAAGATATATAATTAGATTATTCACATGCATATTACAACAGTTGGCATTTTTACATATTTTCAAGATAAATATATCAAGATCCACTTACAGAGATAAGCCCATTTGCAAATAAACTGAGTTACTGTAAATTGAACAATGCTAATTGCTCAAGTACATTAAAACTTGGAGAGTTAAAAAGTAATTTAGATCCATGATCGTGTTAAAATGATCCCACAATGAGTTGAATTTTTTAAAGTATACATATTTTCTTATTTAAAAAAAAGTGAAATATATTAATTTAATTTTTGAGTCCTCAAAAAAGAGGAATACTTGAAGCATTTGTGAACTTTTTATTCCAGATCTACACTAGGCCATCAAAATCACAACTGGTGAAACAGCTGACAACTTAGAAAGGGTTTAAACTTGTCTAACATTTGTCAGTTACAATATATACATCAATTTTTGAAGAGGCTGCTTTATATCTGAGAGGCAAATGTTATTTATCTCCAACTATTGTGATCCTTGATAATGCTCTCCTCAATCTGATGTTACATGTCACGTAATAAACTGATACATTTTGTAATGAGGTGCAACACACTTAAATCACCAGTGGTCTTAGAACTCCAGTTTAACAGATAGTCTCATGGAGGTAGACTGACATCTGCACATGCTTGCATGCACACACACACACACACAAGGGACAGCTTGATTTTGCCAGAGGAACAGGTAACTTTTAGTGGTGGTTTTAACGGGAGTATTTGCGGACAATATGTTTTCATGCACCTTTTTATATATTGTCCAGAACTGTTATTGATTCAGTAATTTTTTGGCACAATTTGTTGTCTAAAGTCACCATTGATAGGTTTTATTCCAAAAACATTAGATCTTGGTGGATGCCTATATATATCAATGTATGTCCGTTAATGCCTTACATTTTCTTGGAGACCTCCTGAAATTCTGTATATATATCACTATGCAGGATGATTTTTGCTTTATTTATTGCTAAATGTGTTTTTAAAATAATTGTGATTATTTCAATCATTCAATAAAATCCATTTGGCTTTTTAATGCAATATTTTAAAAAACTGGAACAGAATGGAATACAGAAACAGACCCACACACATACGAGCACTTAATTTGTGACAAGTGTGGTACTGGAAATAGCCTTTTCAATAAATATTGCTGGGTAGTTGGATTTTCACATAAAGAAATAAAAATAAGCCTGAAGTCATCTCACATTTTATTGATTCAGTCACTACTTTGGAACTAGCTTCTCCAGTTGAACATAAGCATATCTTTGAATCGGCACTTTCATTTCCCAAAATACACCCAATGGAAAACATGTATGTGTGTGCACATATCAGAATGTTAATAGCTGCATTATTTGTAATAACTCCATAATGAAATCAACCCAAATGTCCATCACTGTTAAAAAGATGATGAACTTGAAATTATGTCCATCACACTTTAAACAGATAAATAATGAACTCAGAATTATATATGACAATTAAAATGAACAAAAAGGAACACTAAAGAACATACACTACCAATACTTATTTTTAATTAAGGAAATTAGACAGAAAACAGTGCAATCTATATTATTCTGTTTACATAAATACTGAAATCAAATTTTAAAAAAATAAGACAGTAGTACCTTTGAGAAGAAGGGAAAGTAGTGATTCCTAGCGTGTCAGAGGGGCTTCATGAATGCTGGAAATATTCTAGGGTGTTGGTAATATTTTATTTATTGTCTTTGATGGTGGTTCAACTTATGATAATATATTAAGCTATAAATTTTAATATGTACTTTTATTGTGTTCTTAGTATAAAAGTTTTTAAGCATATCAGTAAGTTAATAAAATTTTAGCTGCCCTAGATAGAATTAAAACCTTAAAAATAGTTTTTGTTATTAACCTGATTGAATTTTTTCATCATATATTGGTTTGCCCATACTTAAATTCAAATTTAAAGTTAAATATTTATTTTTACACTACAAAATGTTTTATCTTACATCTTTTATCACAGAAAGGAAATTTATAATGACAAAAATATAGACCCTGCCATTTAAAAGGCTTCTAAAAATTCAGAATGTGGTGCTGGTGATACAGTAAAGTATCTATATGGTAGAGCATAATAATAGAAATACATGCAAAAATATATACTTTATACATATCCAAATAAAGAAATGACATACACTACAGCAGGAACATCTGAGCAGTTTGACTCTGGCAACTGTGTACATATGACAGCTAAGAGACGTTTCACAAGCTGTAGCTGCATATGGTAAAATTATTCTATCAAAATTTCAATTCAAATTGGCCTAAGTCCAACTAAATATTATTAAATATACATATAAATCTTAGAGATAAAAGATCTTTATTTCTTGTTATGTGAGTGTATATTTCCATTTAAAAAGAATCAGAAAAGGATCTAAAGTCTTAATTAAAGCCATTTGATTTACTCAGGATTTATCAATAAGATAAAGTATTTGTTTAATTTTATAGAATCATCCAAGTTCAAATCTGGAAGGTATCTGAAAGCTCATACAGTCTAAGTCTTATTTTACAGATGTGCAAATTAAAATCTTTTGAAGTTAGACAAGAGAGGCATAGTAGCAAGAGATAGCAACTTACAGTCATATGAAGGAAGGCAATATAACAGCTGGTCTTTGCATACAACTGTCTTTCTCAAATGGTATTACACATATACAAACACACAAATAAAATTTGGAAATTACTAACTAATCAATTAACATCTTAGTCAAATATATTTGAAAAATTAGCATTCAATAGCACCCTCCTAAAGATTAATAATACATATTAGTAGTTATTAATGGATCATACAATAGATATTCATGGATATAAAAAGATCACAAAAGTTCCACAGGTTGAAATATGATTAATTTAGATTTTTCCCAAGGTTATCTGGCCAGAGAATACACTACTTCCCATGCCCCATAAGCCTTACTAGAGAACTGTTCAGGATGAATTCTTGTAGTTTTTATTGACTGAGGCAGAGGTGCAATGATAAGAGACTTCTAACTAAACCCCTGAGGTTTCTCTACCCCACTTCAAGGAGAACAGACAGAGACTGGGTGGTCAAAAAAGATATGCAGTAATTTTTTGCTTCTATGTCTGCTAAGTAAAATTTGAACTTCTATAGGTAAATATATTCTATCTGGAAATTTCAAGGCCCTAGAATAGTGCCTACTTTAGGATTACAGTTTAAAATCTCCCTCCATTTGTTATTAATTCCTTTAGAGATTATTTTCTTTAGTTCACCCTGGTTATTCAAGTATAGCTGGAATTTTAGACTGCTCTACTATATTTTTACAAAGTAAGGGCCTTTCATGGGAGATTTCTTTCATGGGAGGAATATGTGAATATGCTTTGTAAAGTTAAAAGTACTGACAAATGTTACATCCAATACTCCATTATCCATTCAACATTATTACCAAGTACTTAACCTATACATAGGCTCTCAGTTACAAGGAGGAAAGAAAAAAATGATTCTTGTCCCCAAAGAACTTGAACATGGAAGAGGATGTTTGTAAGTAAAAATAAGTGGTATTCATTTTGAAATCTCAGCATGAAATAAATTCTATAGGAGGACAATTTAAGAAGTAAAAGAATAACTGAATGGGGGAGGGAAAAGTGGGTAAAAGAACAATCACAGTTCTGATTTCCATTTCCCTGATGACTGGGGCATTGAGCCTCTTATTGTTATATCTGTTAACCATTTGTATATCTTCTTTGTAAAAAGTCTATTCAAATTCTTAGCCTGTTATGTAATCACATTATTAGTTTTTGGCTATTAAGTTATAAGAGTGTCTTCTATATTTTGGAAATTAACCTCTTATCAGATGTAAATGGCCTGTGAATATTTTCTCCCATTCCACAGGTTGCTTTTTTGGTCTGTTGATTGTTTCCTTTGCTGTGCAGAAGCTTTTTGGCTTGATGGAATCATGTTTATTCTTGCTTTTGTTGCCTGTTCTTTTGGTATCTTATCCATGAAATCATTGCTAAGACCACTATCGTGAAGACTTTTCCCTATATTTTCTTCTAGGATCTTCATAATTTCAGATCTTACATTTTAAGTCTTTAATCCATTTTGAGTTGATTTTTGTGTATAAGACAAAGGTCAATTTCATTCTCTTGCATGTGAAAATCCAGTTTGCCCAGTATCAGTTGAAAAGATGGGCCTTTTTCCCTTTCATCTTGGCACTCTTGTCAAAGATTAGTTTACAATATATGCATGGGATTACTGGGGGTTCCCTATTTTGTTCCTTTGGTTATATATCTGTCTTTGCAAGTATCATACTATTTTAATTACTGTAGCTTTATAATTTATTTTGAAGTCATATGGTGATATCTCTAGCTTTGTTTACCTTTCTCAAGAATGTTTGGGCTATTCAGGTACCTTTGTGATTTTATCTAAATTTTAGGAAGGTTTTTTCTGATTCTGCAAAAAATAACATTGGGGTTTTGATAGAGATTGCATTGAATCTGTAGATCTCTTTGTGTAGTATGTATATTTTAACAATATTGTCTTCTAATTGATGGATTTAGATTTCTCCATTTACTTGTGTCTTCTTTAATTTCATATTTATGAGTTTTCACTAGACAACTCTTTACCTCCTTGGTTAAGTTTATTCATAAGTATTTCATTCTTGTTAATGCTATTGTAAGTGAAGTTGTTTCCATGATTTCCTTTTCAGGAAGTTTGCTGTCAGTATATGAAAATGCAACTGATATTTGTATGTTGACTTTTTTATGTTGATTTTTGTATCCTACAACTTTACTGAATTTGTTTATGAGTTATAAAGTTTTCTTGTAGTGTCTTTAGGGTTTTCTACATATAAGATCATGTCATCTGCAAACAAAGACAATATTACTTTCCCCTTCTGATTTAAATACTTTTTCTTTTTCTTGCCTCATTGGTTTAAACAGTGGTCTGCTTTGAAGAGAGGCTAAAATGGGCATCCTTCCCATTCCTGACCTTAGAAGTAAAGATACTATTCAAAAAGAAAATACTAATTCAATAACCATGATGAATATGGTTGCAAAAATTTTCAACCAAAAGCAGTCATTTGTATTCAGCAGCACATTAAAAAGATAATATACCATCATCAAGTGGGATTCATCCCTGGGATACAAGAATGGTTCAGCATATAAAAATTAGTTAATGTGATACGCCACTAACACAATGAAGGATTAAAAAATTACATCATCATCTCAATGGATGCAGAAAAAGTGTTTAAACACACCTGCATGATAAACTCTGAATAAACTAATAGAGGAAAATCATATCAACATAATGAAGGCTATGTATGAAAATCTCACAGCTAACATCATACCTAAGTGTGAAACAGTAGTCTTTTCTCTTAAGAATGGAAAATAACTATGAATTTAAAATATATATTCATTTCTTCTTTTTTCAATGTTTAATCATTTTGCCTATTTTTATAAAATAGATATTATAGCACTTTTTATTATAGAGAATACTACAGCATATTTTACATGAGATAATGATTAATTATTTAATTACATCCCTTATTTACAGAGAAGTCGAAGGTGCTATTTTATGTGAACTAAAATAAGTTACTAATTATTATAGTATTATGACTTTCTGAGCAGAGTATATATTTGAAAATGTTTTAAAATAATTTTATTTTGCATTGGAGAACTCTAAGGATGAGAATAAAAACTATTGTCCAAGGAATTAGAAAATTCACTGAAGGAGAAAACATTACAGTTTACTTAAAATAACCTCCTAGAGAAAGCAAAAACAACCACCACCAAGATAAAAAATTAATGGGATATCAACTATTTAAAAATATTTGAAACAGAATAATATATTTTTATTAGACAATCTTTGACAATTCCAACTTCTCACATAAAATTTAAAAGTCTTGATGCTAAATTACTAACATGACTAGGTTACTCTAGAACACAAAAATTGACTTAGATTTATTCAAAATATTTCACTTATATAGACTATGATCTGATAATTAATGATAATGCTTCACATAGAGTTACCCAGAATCTGTATTTTCAGATAAATTCTGAAGTTTGTATTAAATGTATTCTATTAGCTCATATACATATATTGAAATATAAAAATGTAGTAACATAATATAATACAAAATATATATACAACTCAATCATCATGAAAGTCCAAGAAGTAATATTAGTTGAATGAATTTACAAAAGAGAAAATTTGCAATCAGAGAATTTAAATATATTATCCAAGATCACATAGCTAGTGTGTGGTCAAAGCAAGTGAAAATTTCAGTTATTTTATCTCAAAATTCTAATTTTTCCACACTATGACAAATTTAAAAAATCATTGCTTGGAATGAGAGGGAAGTTTGAAAAATTAACAGAATTGTTGCAGATCCTTATCAGTAAGAAAGGAAAGAATGAATTTTATACACAAAAATGAGACAGCCTACTGGGCATTCTGAAACCTCTTCAACTTATGCATCATGGGTGATAAACAGCCTACCCGAATGAAAGGGTGGAGGAGGATCCTCATAGGTGTGACATAACTGGAAAAAAGTGTTCATGGAGCACTTTTTCAAAAAAACTATACTTTGTTTTCTTCTGCACCACTGGTCCAAATGGCTTTTGCTTCCACTATCCACAGGATTTTTGCTGCAATAATCAACCTGTGCCTCTCTGTCCCAGGAAAACAATCCCTGACGGTTTGGGAAGCTAGAGATTAGAAGATGAGACAGTGCACTCAGCCCATGTTTCATGAAATATTTATATTGGAGGAAACTGATAAAAACTTCATTAAAAAATAATTTAAGGAATTTCAAGTCCAGCACAAACATACAAACAAAAACAAAGAGCCTTTCTATATCTAATTTTAAAACCGTATTTCCAAATAAATTGAAGGAAAGTAATAGTATTAGACATTGATGTGAATCATATCTTTTATAAAGCAGAAAATATGGGTTAAAATTATAAGGGCATATGAAAGAGACTTGAGGAATAAAGTTAGCAGATTAATATTCAAAAAGTGTAAGTTCAAGAAAGAGAGGAAATAACCAACCAAATAATAGAAGTAAATGTTTCTGTGATGAAAAAAAAAAAAAAAGACTTGAATTTTCCAAATGAAAGGGTTCACTAATTTCCAAGCTGGGTTGATAATGGTAACAAAATAATAATAGAAATAACAACAATAGCAATAATAATAGTTTTTTTAATAGAATGCAGTTTTATAGTGCTTACTATGTGCCAAGCACAGCTCTAAGCATTTTCTGTATACTAACTAATGTAACACTCGTAGTGACCCTGAGTTAAGCCCTATTTTATAGTTGAGGAATCTGTGGCACAGACATATCAAGTAACTAAGTTAAGTGGCCGTCAGAGGCCATGCTCTTAACATTTACTGACTCTTTTTTTCCCTCAGCCTGTATCTGTAAATCTCAAACTCCCAATTTATCCCTTCCCACCCACTTTCCCGCCTGGTAACCACAAGTTTGTTTTCCGCAACTGTGAGTCTGTTTCAGTTTTGTAAATAAGTTCATTTGTCTTTTTTTTTTTTATTCAGTTTCCACATATGAGTGATATCATGTGGTATTTTTTTTTTTTGTCTTTCTGGCCTCACTTAGAATGACATTCTCCAGGTCCATCCCTGTTGCTGCAAATGGCATTGTTTTATTATTTTTTATAGCTGAGTAGTATTCCATTATATAAATACACCACAGCTTTTTTATCCAGTTATCTGTCGATGGACGTTTAGGTTGTTTCCATATCTTGGCTATTGTAAATAGTGCTGTTGTGAACACTGGGGTGCAAGTATCTTTTTAAATTAATTTAAATTTATTTGCATATGCCCAGGAGTGGGATTGTTGGATCCTACGGTAAGTCACCTTTTAGTCTTTTGAGGAATCTCCACACTGCTTTTCATAATGGCTGCACCAAACTACATAACCAACAACAATATAGAAGGGTTCCCTTTTCTCCACACTTTCCTCAGCGTTTATCATTTGTGGACTTTTGAATGACGGCCATTCTGACTGGTGTGAGGTGATACCTCATGGTAGTTTTGATTTGCATTTCTCTGATAATTAGCAATACTGAGCATTTTTTCATATGCCTGTTGGCCATTTGTATGACTTCATTGGAGAATTGCTTGTTTAGCTCTTCTGCCTATCTTTGGATTGTGTTGTTTTTTTCTTATGAAGTTGTATGAGCTATTTATATATTCTGGAAATTAGGCCCTTGTCAGTCTCATCTTTTGCAAATATTTTCTCCAGTTCTGTAGGTTGTCTTTTTGTTATGCTTATGGTTTCCTTTGTTGTGCAAAGCTTATAAGTTTAATTAGGTCCCATTTGTTTTGCCTGGGTAGATTGCCGTAGGAGAACATTGCTGAGATTTATGTCAGATAATGTTTTGCCTATGTTTTCTTCTAAGAGGTTTATAGTGTCTTCTCTTTAAGCCATTTTGAGTTTATTTTTGTGTATGGTGTGAGGGAGTATTCTAATTTCATTGATTTACATGCAGCTGTCCAATTTTCCCAACACCATTTACTGAGGAGACTGTCTTTACTCCATTGTGTGTTCTTGCCTTCTTTGTCAAGATTAGTTGACCAAAAGTACATGGGTTTATTTCTGGGTCTTCTATTCTGTCCCATTGATCCGTATGTCTGTTTTTGTACCAAAACCATGCTGTTTTGATTACTGTAGCTCTGTAGTATTGTCTGAAGTCTGGGAGAGTTATTCCTCTAGCTTCATTCTTTTTCTTCAGTATTGCTTTGGCAATTCTGGGTCTTTTGTGATTCCATATAAATTTTAGGATTGAGTTCTGTGAAAAATGTCCTGGTTAATTTGATAGAGATTGCATTAAATGTGTACATTGCTTTGGGTAGTATGGCCATTTTAACAAAATTAATTTGTCCAATCCAAGAACATGAGCTATCTTTCCATTTCTTTAAGTCATCTTTAATTTCCTTAGTCATTGTTTTGTAGTTCTCCACATATAAATCTTTCACTTCCTTGGTCAGATTTATTCCTAAGTATCTTTTTTTTTTTTTTGGATGCAATTTTAAAAGGGATGTTTCCTTTACTTTCCTTTTCTGATATTTCATTGTTAGTGTAAAGAAATGCCATTGATTTCTGTATGTTAGCCTTGTATCCTGCTATGTTGCCGAATTCTTTTATCAGCTCTAGTAGTTGTGTGGAGCCTTTAGGGTTTTCTATATATAGTATCATGTCATCTGCATATGATGATAATTTTACCTCTTCTCTTCCAATTTGGATCCCTTTTATTTCTTTTTCTTGTCCAATTGCTATATCTAGGACTTCCAGTACTATATTGAATAGAAGTGGGGAGAGTCGGCATCCTTGTCTTGTTCCATATTTTAGCAGGAAGGCTTTCAGTTTTTCATCATTGAGTATTATCCTGGCTGTAGGTTTATCATAAGTAGTTTTTATTATGTTTAGATATGTTCCCTGTTTGCCCACTTTGGTAAGAGTTTTTAAATGTACTGACTCTTGAAGAAGTAATATGCAGATCCCCAAATACATCAGAAAGCCAAAATTAGAGAATGTCTTACAAACTTTGGGACAGCAATAACCTCCCAAGGAAAAATAAGCAGATGGACATCATATTAACTGTAAGCTCAAAAACAATAAATTAGATACCGTCCATTTCATATAGCTTAAAAAATTTTATTAGGAATACATACAAATTCAGAATGTTTAATAAATCTGAAGCAGTCAAGAAAAGTGTAATCAATTAAAATGAAACAGCACAAAGGAAATGTACAAAGAAAAAAGGAAAGCAAATACTCATGAGCAATGACACTTGCTACATATATATTTCAATTTATGTTTAAATATGGTGTTAGGTTACATTTCTTAAGACTCCAGGGACCAACTCCACAAAATCTTTACGTAAGGCTTGAGAATTAATGTTAAAGCATTCTTAAGATTTCAAAGGGTTGAAAGAAGACAGGGACTGAAACATTTCCCTTGGGATGGAAGGATAGGTGAGGGTAAATTCTTTTTGTGGAATAGACACTGTATCTAGGAGAGGGAGTAGTTCATGTTGCTTTTCAAATAACAGAAAAAACATGGTTGTGGACGAGAAAAGGTTTAAAGATGGATTTGAACCTTACTGTTTAATTTCCTACTTAACAATGTGTGATAATACCCAAGAAATTTTTTAAAAGACATGAAGAATAATGTTTGCATATAGGTTTGCTGGGGATTATGGTCAAGGAGGAAAAATAGCCTAATCAGATACGAGAATACAGATTGTTATAACTGCTCATGGCTTTAGTGGAACAGAATAGAGAATCTACAAACAGAACTTAGTATATTTGAAAACTTAGTATTTGCTAGTTGAGAGTCAAAAGAATGGTTATTTAATAGGGTTGTCAATTCAATTAGCTATGTGTCTATAAATCAAATATAACCAAATACAAAAATAAATTCTGGATGCACTCAATAGTTAAAATAATCCAAATAGAGTATTCAAAATACACAGCACTTAAAAAGAGTAGGGAGAATTAAGCGTGTAGTTTCACAGAAAAGAAGAGAAGTGATGGCAATTAAGAGGCCCCATGTCTTTTCAGTCTACTAGGAATGAATATAATTGACAGTGACTCACAGGTTAAGTGATTCCTCTTAGACCATAAACTGAGTGCTGCTAAAACCATAGCTTTAGTTACTTGTTCCAAGGTGGGCAATTGGGGATTGAATTGAAGATCAACGAGCAAGTTCTCTCCTCCTCCAAGGATGTTAACAACAAAGCAAAGAGTTATTTTTGAATTGTTTACTCTTGAAAGAACTAGTCAAGATGAGGATTTAATTTCTGTAGTTACAATAGTTTTACCTTGTTCCGAAGACAAAATTTAGTAATTCTAGGAAACAAATTTTTTTTTTCTGGCCAGGTCTTGCTGAAAATTAAAAAGTTTTCTCCAGTTTATTTGCTCCCCTCCCCAAATTTACATGTTTAAATGAGCATTTCTACCTTCCACTGACCAATCAAATACCAAGAATGTTATGTAAAACTCCATGAGTTTCATTAATATGTTTATAAAACATGGTATTTTTCTGTTTAAAAACGGATTCAAAATTACAAATATACACTAAATTCTTATTTTTAAAAAATATTTGACAAAAAGATGTATGAAAATGAATAAGACTAGAAGCTGGAATCTTTTTTAAATAGTCTTCATTAAACATAGGCTATGCTTGCTTTCAAAATGTAGGTAAATGATAACTATACTAGGAGCTATATTACAAAATTTTACTCCTGCTGACCTGGTCATTCCCCATGCCTTCTATACAGTTACACAAAAGATAGTTTATCTGATAGATTGAGATAAATATTTCTCTTCCACATTGCTCTGGAAGAAGAGTTATATTAGAGATGAAAGAAAAAGTATTAGTTGCAAAGAAAACCTAATAATTAAGAATTTAGATAATTCCAGAATTTTAATTTCCAAAATGAAGACTCAAATTAAGTTTGTCTTTATAAATAAACACATAGATTAATTGGCTAGTATAAAATACCACCATCTTTTCCCTTATAAATATGCTTGAAATAAAGCCATTATCTTTATTTGAAGAGGAAAATACAGAAGTCGGTATCTTGTCTGGTTCATCCCCCTTACCCACCTTGCTTCCCTCATCTCAGCCTCAGCATTGTACCACAGGGGTTCTCATGTGACATCACCTAGGGTAAAAAATGAGTGGTGAACAAGAACACTCTACTTTGAAAATAAAACTTCCTAGAAGTTTGAATTTAATGAAAAACAAGTGAAAAAGTCAAAAGCACAGAAAGACTATCAGACTAACAGGTGTTATTTAATGTTTCAATTTCTGTCTTTTTCTCATATACCAGTTCAACATAGGACAGGACATATGGTGAATGCCTGAGTTTGCCTTTCCTTTTGATGGTGTTTTACCTGCTTCTTATTTCCTTTTCTCATCACGAGTTTGTATAAATTGTTTCTCACTGTGTTCTCTTGCTTTTATTTTCATGTATGGTTTTCTCAATATTTTTCCTATTAATTCCTTTATATAAAAGCCTCTCACACTAAGAATTTGAAAGAGATGTCTGTCCAGTCTCTATTTTAATTAGTAGAATTCTTTAACCACTTTCTGGAACCATGTACCATCATGGAATGTTCTTTTTACTATTGGATAATAGCCTCAGTTTTCTTTTCCTGTCCTTTACTCAGTCATTTCAACTCAGACTGACATTCTAAATTTCATTTTTTATAATGTATTTAAACATTAAAATGGAAAATGTATCTGTCCTGCTGCAAGTATTCAATTATATTCTTTTGACATTAATTACATTTTATATGTCCATAAACACATATTATGCTCACAGTGTGCTTCTTTGAGCTTTCTTTCATAGAGGGTAATTATATAAAAATGAAATGTAAGTGAAGCATAGTCAATTTAAGTATACAATGTGTGGACAAAAATAAATAAAACAGAAGAGAAGAGTCGCTTCTCTCTTTATTGACTACCTCCTTCAGAGACAGATGGGTGTTTGTTCTGGATTTTCAGATACTGTTAGTTCCAATTTATATTCCCAGTTTAAAGATGGTACAGGCATATTCATCACTAATTACCAAATAAATTACATTAAGCAAATACTCACTAGGTGCTTTATATGTGAGCAAGGGAAAATAATAAAGAGAAAATAATTTTAGATAGGAGGTATTGGCTTCATTCTTAATTTGACTAGGTCAAATCTCACCATGGGGGTATCATAAAAGCACTCAGATGAGGATGTTATAAGTTGAAAGATAGAGCATTATTATAAAGATTTGAATACTCTCCCAAGCTGATCTACAGATTTAATTCAATCCTAGTTAAAACTGCATAGCAATGATAAAAATATTTTTGGTCAAAATAGATAAGTAGATTCTAAATTTTATATAGACAGCAAAGGTTCAAAGAATAGCCAAGAAAATCTTAAAGAAGAATCAAGTGGGAGAATCTACACAAACAGGTATCAAGATTGTAATAAAACTATGACAATTAAGACAGTGTGGTATGAATGCAAAGACAGATAAATAGACAAATGTAATATAATTAAAGCAAATGCAAAGATATAAAGTTCTAATTTAAGAAAAAAGTTCAATCTAACAGGAAAAAGTTTTTTATTAAATTAGCATCAATTTGGATATTAATACAGGAAAAATGAATATTGTTTCATAAATCATACCGTATCAAAAAAAGTAATTTAATAATGTAGATCTAGTTGTGAAAGATAAAATGATATAGCTTTTAGAAATAAAAAGAGACTGTCTAATGAGCTTGGTTTGGGCAAATATATTTTGAAAAGGAAATACACATGCAAACACACATGCACTAACTGTAAAGGGAAACACTGATGAATTGAACTTCTTTAAGAATTTCTGTTTACCAAAATATCACAATTAAGAAACTGAAAATTCAATCCAAGAGTGGGAAAAGATACTTGTAATATATCTGACATATATCATCTATGTCTGACAAGGAACTCACACCAGATTATAATTAAGCTAACAAAAGTTTTAATAATTAATACAAAAAAGCAGGCAGTCTTTTCTTTTTTTGTTAATGGGCAAAAGTTTTCAGCAGTCACTTTAAAAGATATGTAAGTGGTAAATTAACATTTGAAAAATTATATAGCATTACTCTATGTATATTTTATTATTCTGAAAACAAACATGTTTCTGGTTCAAGGCAGAGGGTCTTCACTTACAACAGTAACCACATCACTTCTCCACACTCCCTTTTCCCCATTCAGGATAATGCAGTGCCAGTCAAATGATTATGCTCATGCATACATAAAGGGAGTGTTATAAATGAAAAGAGAAGAACCCCATAATTAGCAGTGTGGGAGTTTAAATAGACTATACCATATCCCTATTCCTCTCCTGAGAAAATGAAAATGACCTGTCTTTGTAATGTTTTACATTCAGTTGAAATATAAAAGCATGGCTTAATGAAATAGGAGACAAGCAGGATGAAAAGACAGTTGGCTCTATCATTATATTAATTTATTTGCTCAGGAAGCCTTGACTATGGAAAAAATAGATGTAAATATTCATATATAACAGTGTTTCATTGACAATACCACAAAGAGAGATTGCTGCACACCCATCAGACTGAGTGAAATTATAAACACAAACATAAAACTCTGCCATTAATTAGTGTTACCAGGATGTGAAGTAATTGAGGCTCTCGTGTACTGCTGGTTGAACAAAAATTATTGTAATCACTTTGGACAACACTTTGGCAGTATCCACTAAAACATATTACAATTTTTAGCATTCTCAATGAAAATAATATGTATAAATATTTATCAAAAACATGTATTAGAATATTTCATAGAAGTATTATTTTTATTTTTTAATTTTTAAAATTGTTATTTACTTTTTAGAATTATTTTTAATAGTGTCAAATTGGAAAGAGCCCAGATGCCCATCAACAGTAGAATGAATAAATAAGTTGTGGTCTAGTTATGCAATAGAATATTCTAAGATAATGTAAGTGAATGAACTGTTGCTAAAGATAAAAATATGCAGGAATCTCAGAAGCATAAGCTGGTATCTAAGTACTCAAGGACTATTGATCTATGTGTCTGTTTTTGTGCAGGTACCCTCCTGTTTTGATTATCGTGGCTTTGTAATATAGTCTGAAGTCAGGAAGTGTAATTCCTCCAGCTATGCTCTTCTTGATCAAGATTGTTTTGGCTACTTGGGGTTTTTTGTGTTTCCATAAACATTTTTAATTTATTTGTTCTAGTTCTTTGAAAAATGCCATTGATATTTTGATATGGATTGCATTAAATCTGTAGATTGCCTTGGGTAGTATGGTCATTTTAATAACGTTAGTTCTTCTAATCCAAGAACATGGTATATCTTTCCTTCTGTTTGCATTTTCTTCAATTTCTTTCATCAGTATCTTACAGTTTTCCGAGTACAGGTCTTTTACCTTCTTAGGTAGGTTTATTCCTAGGTATTTTATTCTTATTGATGCGATGGTAAATGGGATTATTTCCTTAATTTTTATTTCTGATAGTTTGTCATTAGTGTATAGAAATGCAACAGATTTATTAATTTTGTATCCTGCAACTTTACCGAATTCATTGATTGAGCTCTAGTAGTTATCTGATGGCATCTTTAAGATTTTCTATGTACAGTATCATGGCATCTGCAAATAGTGACAGGTTTATTTCTTCCTTTCCAATTTGGATTCCTTTTTTCTTCTTGTTCTTGCATATTACTGCAGCAACATGGATGGAATTGGAGGGTATTATGCTAAGTTAAATAAGTCAGAGAAGGGCAAATATTGTAAGATATCACTTATATGTGGAATCTAAAAAATACAACAAACTAGTAAATATAACAAAAAAGCAGCAGACTCAGATACAGAGAACAAACTAGTGGTTATCAGTGGAGAGATGGAAGTAGGGGTGGGTGTGCAATATAGGGGTAGGAGAGTAGGAGCTACAAACAACTAGGTATAAAATAAGCTGCAAGGATATATTGCACATCATAAGGAATACAATCAATATTTTATAATAACTGTAAGTGGAGTATAACCTTTAAAATTGTGAATCACTATATTGTATCTATAACTTACATAACATTTTACAGCAACTATATGTCAATTAAAGAAACACAATAAAAAAGAACCAATATCATGGCAGTTTAATGTGCTATCAATTACTATACCAAAAACTAAGGATATTGTTGCTTATAAAATGAAGTATTATGCAACCATTGAAATAAGAAAGAAAAAAATGTACTGCATAAAAATATTTTAAAGATATGCATTGTAAAGTGAAAAAAATTAAATGAATACCATATATAGCCTGACATGAGCAAATAAAGTATACAGTATGATTTGAGAATTATATGTATACCTTATGCTTTGTTTATGCAAAGATGGTGTGTATAAGGATAGGCACAGGAAATTATAAAAAGGTAGTATGGTATAGTGGCTGGAACTGTGGCCTTTAGATTCACAACATCAGGGTTTAAACACTGGCTTCAACAACCAGCTGTGTAAAATACAGTGTTTTAAATATTCTTGGACTAGTTACTTTAACTCTCAATTGTTTGGTTTAAACATAAATATTGGGAGTAGTAATATTTAACATTGACACAAGTTTTTGTTTTTGTTGGGGGGCTACAATACAGGATAGTGTCTGATGCATTTTATATTGTTTTAATGATTTATATAATATAAATTATACTAATTAAATATATTTAGTATAATAATTATTACTGTTATATTAACAATAATGATCCCTTGGGAGGGAATTTAATTGAACCAGAGAAAAAACTAGAAATCATATGCAAGATTTAACTATCAGAGTAGTAGAAGTACAGTGGATGTTGAATTTTCAGCTATGCCATGGCTGTTATGCTAAGGTTAAGTCTATGATTGGGAAAGACAGTGTCTCTGCAAGTTGAGATAGAAACTTGAAAACCTTCAATTCATAAAATCTTCCAAACCCTTTGATTGTGCTGAAGTGGCCCACTTTTCCCTATTAGAAGTTAGCACTGCTCCTTACCTGCATGTGATGCATAGGGCAATTACTTCTTTCTGTCTCACAATATAAACTCACAACCTGCTTGGCAAATAAGCAACTAGAGTCATATAACAACATAATCTACTTAAGGAGGAACTGGGCTTCTCAAGGGAGGTAAGGGCCTTTACACTCAAGGAGTTTCAGAACCTAGCTAAGTGTAAATGGACATATGGCCAATGGCAAATGGTTAACTGGTTGACTGGAGTCTTGGGGACAGGTCTTGGAGAAGACATGTGGATTGACATATGAAAGGGCATGTAGTATGAAGATGTTTCTATTGGTCATGAATGCCCATCAGAAAGCACTTACTAAAGAAGAGACACTAAGTAACCATGTAAGCAGAATGACTCATCCACCTGATACCAGCCATCCTCTTTGCCTTTGTATTCATGATGCTTACCCACCCCCACTATACAAAAAATGACCCAGGGATGGAGTAGCCACAGTGCCAGAAATGGGTATTATGCATGGGTCCCATTCCCATGGGAACCCATATGAACAAGCTGATATAGATACTGGTACTGCTAAGTGTTCAACATGCCAGTAAAAGAGACCAAAGCCATGCTCCAAACATGGTGTCAAAGGGACCAACTAGTCTTTAGGTGGCAAACTGGACTCATCAAAATCTTTCTAACATGGAAATCACAGAAATCAATCTTCACTGAAATAAACATATGTTCCAGGTTAGCCTTTGCTTTTTTGTTGATTACAGGACCTTGGGCAGTACTACTGTCTGAAGGCTAGAGTGTTAGCTACATCCAAATAAGATCAGACTATTCCCCAAAGTACTCCTTTAAAAACCTGCTGCACACAAATCTCTGTCTTCAAGTTTGTTTCTCAGGGAACCTACCCCAATACAATACCCTTTGGCACATAATATTAAAACTGTTAGGAAACAAAGGCAAACAAAAATTTTAAAAGCCACTATAGTAGAGGGAAAAAAAGCCTGTTATCTTCAAAGTAGCAATAAAAAGACTGACAGCTGACTTCCATATAGGAAAATAGGAGGCAGAAGTAAATGAAACAACATCTTTAAAGTGCTGAAAGGAAATTTCTCAGTGTAGTATATCACACCCAGGGAAAATAATGATCAAATGTAGAAAAGAAATGAAGTCATTTTCAGAGAAACGTAAACTGAGGAATTTGTTGTTAGAAATCTTCGCTAAAAGAAAAACAATAAATAAAGGGACTTGCTTCAGGAAGAACAATGATCCCAGGCAGAAGCCTGAGTATGCAAGGGGCGGGGGGGGGGGGGGGGGGGGGGACGGACCGGAAAGGAAACTTACAGGATAAATGGGGAATAATAAAAATGGGTAATCTCAAAGAAGGCAAAGTGGAGAAAAATAGACAAATTCAAAATCATAGTTATCTTTAATAATACATGGTAGTTTAACAATCCCCCTTTGTTTGTTTGTTTTTTAATTTATGTGTGCATATGTGTGAAGACTGGGAGGGAATCATTAAGCTCACCATTGGGAAAACATCAAAATATTCTTAATTATTGAGAATTTTGGAATAAGAGCCACCAAAAGTAAGAAATGAAGTAAGAAATGTCACTGTCCCTAGGTCAAAATTCTAAAGGGATGAGGAATATGAGTTCCAAGGTTCAAAAGTATTCATTAAATAGAACAGGTTTAAATAATAAAATGGATTTAGGAAATACTAAATCAGGAGCGTGATTTCTGTAACTGAAATAATTAACTGACAAAGGTAGAAGACCATGAAAAGAAAAATTCTATGACTGTGGGAGAATTAAATGAATAGTAAACAAAAAGGAGATCCACAATAAGGTAAGAGGCTTGAACTAAAAGGTAGTCACAGCTTTCCTTGATGGGAAAAACAATGGCTGCTGGATAAATTTGTGACTAGTGAATTAGTTAATTTAGATTTTGGTGAAAACTCATTGACTCTTTGCAAACCCTGTAAGCCAATAGCAAGTTCATGAATAAAATTTGGGCTTCTAGCATATAACACTGAGTGAAAAGATTTTTTAATAGTTTTTCTTTAAAATGCTAATTGCAGAGGAACTTTTGTGCATGCTGATCTCAGAACATCCCTATTCCAGATAATATGACTAAGCCTCCCTAATTTCACAATGCCAACAAAAAAAGGGAGAATGAAGCAAAACTAATAAAAGTAGTTAGTGATATTACCCTCTTTATATTGGCTTTTCACTTGTTTATAGATGTCATGTAGAAAGCATTGATATTCTAAGTATAGAGGGCTGGGAAAAATAATTCCCTCTTCATAAGAAAGCATAAAAACTAATAGTCTCCCAGGAGAAGATGATCTTCATCAGAAAAAGAACTCTCCAAATGAAAGTATGCCGTCCATCCTTGGGTAACATTTCCTTCCCCTAAGAAGTCAGTTCACAAAGACCAAGATAATAGATTTCACATTTTTCCCACAGCAGAATGTAAAATATTCTGAGGGAATTCATAATAACTATGGTGAGATTACCAGTGCTCACTTCTTAAGGTAACAAGTAGACTACATTTCTCATTCTTCTTGAATCAAAATGAGTATGTGACTAGTTTTCACTTAATGCAGTGTGAGTGGAAGTAGCATTTCAAGGCTGAGGTGCTGAAAAGTGGAAATGTCGTCTCTAATCTGTTTTACATTTTTTCAATTCACTAACTAAATGGAAAGTACTCTGAGGACCTTGAGGAGGAGAGAGCTACCAAAATAGAAGAAATCTGATTTCTAAGTTACTGCTTAAATTCAAGTCATTCATGAAAGACACTTACCCTCTAGGTAAGAAGTATCCCTCTGGGTAGTTGCATGAGAAGAAAATGCATTATATTTTTACATGCTATGGTGCTGTGTTTTTAGATTTTACCTGTTATACCATCTGGTATTACTTACTATCTTTAAGAAGCAATTAAACCTGTTCTTTCCTGTCTATCTATGTGCCTAAATAGCATGTAAAAATTATTAGTTTCTTCCCAGAACTATGTGGCTTTCTTTTGTTATTTGACAAATACACCCAATTAAAATAACAATTCTTTTGAGTGTTTAAAGGTGTGCAAACCAACAAACATTTTTGGTAAATACATGTATACTATGCCAGGTCTCAGCTCTCAAGAAATTCATAGGTTAGTGGAAGAGGGAATAAAATAGATTAGTAGCCCTAATGAAAGGAAGAACAAAATGCCAGCTGTCACAGAGGTCACGTCAATGTAAATTGGGAACAAACTTCTAATGGTGTCCACTTAGATATGAAGATGCCAGATCAGGGTATATAAGGTTTGAAAAAACTTACGTTAAATAGTTAGTTGTATTTGTAAATCCAGAAAATTTGTCATAATATAAAGTAGACAGCTACTGTCTCTTTACTGAATTAGAGTTCTGGCATTAGTTTGCATATATGTCATAAATATCTATGGTTTATATTAACTTAGATTGGGTAATACTCATTTAGTGTCTTTATTTTTTATAAGATTATTTTTATCTTTAAAATTAGACACTTATTTTTGTACTTCTATTTACTCAAAAAAAAAAGTTCTAACAGAGTAAATTATAGTACATTCAAGTAATGAGGACTTACTGAAAAAAAAATAAAATAAAATTCAGTCATACCATGATAAATTATGGGTATATTTTGATTTGGTTAATTGAATTTTACCGAAGTAAAAGGTAATTTTCTCTTGGTTTAACTTCGTTTTAATTTTTTGCAAGGAAAATAAAAGCTATTTAAAGTGACTGATGAACTTGCTAGGAAATGAAACTTAGAAATAATTTACAAAATTAGTAGTCCAAATTTAGGAAAACAATACAGTTAGGTACAATACAATGCAATATACTCCCACACAAAGTCTGCTAAGCAATTACTTGCTGGCAGTAAAGATCTTTAAATTTCAGTTAACTCATTATCTTTTACTGGTAATACTAATGTAATCTCTAGTTTCTGGAAATGGTTTCTCCTAATTTTTATGCTTTGTTTTTAAAAATATTTTCAATTAGAATCCTGGATAATTTTGTACATGCTCAAAATTGTTTTAAAATTTTTGGCTTATTTTTTATTGAAGTATAGTCAGTTTATGATGTGTCATTTTCTGGTGTACAGCACAATACTTCAGTCATATAGGAACATATATATATACATATTCATTTTCATATTCTTTTTCACCATAAGTTACTACAAGATATTGAATATAGGTCCTTGTGCTATATAGTATGAACCTGTTGTTTATCTATTCTATGTATATTAGTTATTATCTGCAGTTCTTGAACTCCCAATTTATCCTATCCAACCCCCTTCCCCTGCTGGTGGCCATAAGTTTGTTTTCTATGTCTCTGAGAATGTTTCAGTTCTGTAAATAAGTTCGTTTGTCTTTTTTTTTTTTTAGATTCCACATATAAGTGATATATGGTATTTGTCTTTCTCTTTCTGGCTTACTTCACTTAGAATGACAATCTCCAGGTCCATTCATGTTGCTGCAAATGGCATTATTTTTTTCTTTTTTATGGCTAAGTAGTATTGTAATACATAAATATAGCACAACTTTATCCAGTCATAAGTCGATGTACATTTAGGTTGTTTCTGTGTCTTAACTATTATAAATAGTGCTGCTATGAATACTGGGGTGAATGTATCTTTTTGAATTAAAGTTCCCTCTGGATATATGCCCAGGAGTGGGATTGCTGGATCATATATAAGTTTATTTTTAGTTTTTTTGAGGAACCTCCATACTTTCTTCCATAATGGATGCACCAAACTACATAACCAACAACAGTGTAGAAGGGTTCCCTTTCTCCACACCCTCTCCAGCATTAATCATTTGGAGACTTTTTTAATGATGGCCATTCTGACTGGTGGCAGGTAATACCTCATGGTAGTTTTGATTTGTATTTCTCTGATACTAGCAATACCAAGCATTTTCTCATATGCCTATTGGCCATTTGTATGACTTCATTGGAGAATTGCTTGTTTAGCTCTTCTGCCCATTTTTGGATTGGGTTGTTTGTTTTTTCTTATGAAGTTGTATGAGCTATTTATATATTCTGGAAATTAGGCCCTTGTCAGTCTCATCTTTTGCAAATATTTTCTCCAGTTCTGTAGGTTGTCTTTTTGTTTTGTTTATGGTTTCCTTTGTTGTGCAAAGCTTTTAGGTCCCATTTGTTTTGCCTGGGTAGATTGCCGTAGGAGAACATTGCTGAGATTTATGTCAGATAATGTTTTGCCTATGTTTTCTTCTAAGAGGTTTATAGTGTCTTCTCTTTAAGCCATTTTGAGTTTATTTTTGTGTATGGTGTGAGGGAGTATTCTAACTTCATTGATTTACATGCAGCTGTCCAATTTTCCCAACACCATTTACTGAGGAGACTGTCTTTACTCTGTTGTGTGTTCTTGCCTTCTTTGTCAAGATTAGTTGACCAAAAGTACATGGGTTTATTTCTGGGTCCTCTATTCTGTCCCATTGATCCATATGTCTGTTTTTGTACCAAAACCATGCTGTTTTGATTACTATAGCTCTGTAGTATTGTCTGAAGTCTGGGAGAGTTATTCCTCTAGCTTCATTCTTTTTCTTCAGTATTGCTTTGGCAATTCTGGTCTTTTATGATTCCATATGAATTTTATGATTATTTGTTCTAGTTCTGTGAAAAATGTCCTGGTTAATTTGATAGGGATTGCATTAAATCTGTACATTGCTTTGGGTAGTATGGCCATTTTAACAAAATTAATTTGTCCAATCCAAGAACATGGGCTATCTTTCCATTTCATTAAGTCATCTTTAATTTCCTTAGTCATTGTTTTGTAGTTCTCCACATATAAATCTTTCATTCACTTCCTTGGTCAGATTTATTCCTAAGTATCTTTTTTTTTTTTTTTTGATGCAATTTTAAAAGGGATGTTTCCTTTACTTTCCTTTTCTGATATTTCATTGTTAGTGTAAAGAAATGCCATTGATTTCTGTATGTTAGCCTTGTATCCTGCTATGTTGCCGAATTCTTTTATCAGCTCTAGTAGTTGTGTGGGGCCTTTAGGGTTTTCTATATATAGTATCATGTCATCTGCATATGATGATAATTTTACCTCTTCTCTTCCAATTTGGATCCCTTTTCTTTCTTTTTCTAGTCTAATTGCTATGGCTAGGACTTCCAGTACTATATTGAAAAG
Source organism: Camelus ferus (assembly GCF_009834535.1). Taxonomy (NCBI): domain Eukaryota; kingdom Metazoa; phylum Chordata; class Mammalia; order Artiodactyla; family Camelidae; genus Camelus; species Camelus ferus. Next base: position 87,306,403 of record NC_045696.1, on the reverse strand, counting down.
AAGTGGTGAGAGTTGGCATCCTTGTCTTGTTGCAGATTTTATGGGCAAGGCCTTCAGCTTTTCACCACTGAGTATTATTTTGGCTGTAGGTTTGCCATAAATAGCTTTTATTCTGTTTATATAGGCTCCTTCTGTACCCACTTTGGTTAGAGTTTTTATCATAAATGGGTGTTGAATGTTATCAAATGCTTTTTCTGCATCTGTTGAGATGATCATGTGATTTTTGTTTTTTCTCTTGTTGATGTGGTGTATCACGTCAATTGATTTGCACATTTGAAACACCCTGTGTCCCTGGGATGAACCCAAATTGATCATGGTGTGTTATCTTTTTGTGTGTTATTGGATTCTGTTTCCTAATTTTTTTTTTGAGGATTTTTGCATCTATGTTCATCAACGATATTGGCCTATTGCTTTCTTTTTTAGTGGTGTCTTTGTGGGCTTCGGTATCAGGGTGATGGTGGCTTCACAGAATGAGTTTGGGAGTATTCCCTCCCTTTCAATCTTTTGGAAGAGTTTGAGAAGGATTGGTATGAACTCTTTTTTTGTATGTTTGATAGAATTCCCCAGTGAAGCCATCTTGTCCTGGACTTTTGTTTGTAGGGAGGCTTTTTATTGCTAATTCTATTTCACTTTGAGTGTTTGATCTGTTCAAATGAACTATTTCTTCTTGATTCAGTTTTGGTGAACTGTATGTTTCTAGAAACTTGCCCATTTTCAAAGGTGTCCAATTTATTGCCATATAGTTGTTCATAATATTCTCTTATGATACTTTGTATTTCTGTGGTATTGGTTGTAATTTCTCCATTTTCCTTTCTTACTTTATTTGTGGCCTCTCTCTTTTTTTCTTGTTGAGCCTGGTCAGAAGTTTGGCAATTTTGTTTTCTCCTTCAAAAACCCAGCTCTCTTGGCTTGATTGATTTTTTTCTATTGTTTTTTAATATCTATTTTATTTATTTCCCCCTGATCTTTATTATTTTTTTCCTTCTGCTGACTTTAGGTTTCATGTATTCTTCTTTTTCTATTTATTTAGGGGGAAGGTTAGGTTGTTTATTTGAGATTGTTCTTGTTTTTTGAAGAAGGCCTGTATCACTATGAACTTCTCTGATAGGATTGCTTTTGCTACATGCCATAGATTTTGTGTGTTTGTGTTTTCATTTGTCTCAGGGTATTTTTTAATTTCTTATTTAATTTCATTGTTGACCCATTGGTTTTTTAGAAACAAGTTGTTTAGTCTTCATGCTGTTGTTTTTTTCTTATTTGTTTCTGTGGTTGATTTTTAGTTTCATGCCATTGTAGACAGAGAAGATGCTTGAAATAATTTCTTTCCTCTTAAATTTGTTGAGGCTTCTTTTGTGCCTGAGTATGTGGTCTATCCTAAAGAATGTTCCATGAGCACTTGAAAAGAATGTATATTCTTTTCGGGGGGATATAATGTCCTAAAAATATCAACCAGGTCCAACTGTTCTATTGTATTATTTAGTACCTCTGTTGCCTTATTGATTTTCTGTCTGGAAGACCTGTCCAATGTTGTTAGTGGGATGTTAAAGTCTCCTACTACTATTATATTCCCATTAATTTCTCCTTTTATGTCTGTTAGTATTTGTTTTATGTATTTAGGTGCTCCTGTATAGGGTTCATATATGTTAACGTGTATAATATCCTCATCTTTTATTGCTCCTTTGATCATTATATACTGTCCTTCTTTATCTTTTTTTATGGCCTTTGTTTTAAAGTCTGTTGTATCTGATATAAGTATTGTTTCTCCCACTTTCTTGTCATTTCCATTTGCATAAAATATCTTTTTCCATCCTCTCACTTTCAATCTATGTGTGTCCTTCACTCTAAAGTGAGTCTCTTGTAGGAAGCATATTGTAAGCTTTTGTTTTATTATCCAATCTGCCACTCTGTCTTTTGATTGGAGCATTCTGTCCATTGACATTTATAGTAATTGTTGATAAATGTGTGTTTATAGCCACTTGGAACTTTGTTTTCCAGTTGATTTGGTATTTACTCTTTGTTCCTTTCTTTTCCTTTTGTGTGTGTGTGGTTTGATAATATTCTTTTGTATTAGCTTGGTTTCTTTTTGGTTTTTGTGACTGTTTTATGCTTGTGGTTACCCTGGTTTTCAAGTATGTTAACTCCTTACTATATCTGTTTGCTTTCAACTAGAAGTCATGTAGGCTCAAACACATCCTAAAAAGAATGAAGAAAAAAAGAAGAGTGAGCAAAAAAAATCTATATTTTCTTGCTGCCCTCTCCGACCTTTTATGATCTTGATGTCCTTTTTTTTTTTTTTTTTTTTTAACATCTTCATGTTTATTTTCTTGCAACTCATTGTAGTTACCTCATTTCCAATTATGGTTTTCTCATTTATATAGCTTCCTGTTTCTCTTCTATTTAGAGTAGAACTTTCAATATTTCTTTTAGCCGAGGATTATTATTGCTGAATTCTTTTATTTTTGGCTTGTCTGTGAAATTCTTTATCTCTCCTTCTACTGTAAAGGATAGTCTTGCCAGATAGAAAATCCTAGGTTGCAGCTGTTTCACATTCAGGACTTTGAATATATCTTGCCATGCCCTTCTGGCCAGCATTGTTTGTGTAGAGAAATTAGTTGAAAGCCTTATGGGGGTTCCCTTGTAACTAACTCTTTGTTTTTCTCTTGCTGCCTTTAGAACAATTCCTTTAACTTTCACTATCTTAATTATAATGTCTTGGTATATGTCTGTTTGGGTTCTCTTTGTTGGAGACCCTCTGTGCTTCCTGTATTTGTATATCTGATTCCTTCTTTAGGTTTGGGAAGTTTTCAGTCATGATCTCTTCAAATACCTTTTCAATCCCCTTTGTCCTTTTGCTTTTTATGGGATCCCTATTATGCATATGTTGGCATGCTTTATATTATCCCACAGGTCCTTTATATTGCTTTCATTGGTTTTTACCTGCTTTTCTGTCAGCTGTTCTGATTGGGTGACTTCTATTACCCTGTCTTCTAAGCCACTTGTTCATTCCTCTGCATTATCTAGTCTGTTTTTGACTGCCTTTACTTGGCTGTTATCTCAGCCATTGAGTTTTCTGTTTTTAATTGGCTCCTCTTTATAGTTTCTATTTCATTTTCAAAGTATTCTTTGTCTCTATTCATAGTCTCTTATTTCAGCCAATGCTTTTATCACTCCCTTTTTGAAGTCATGATCTAGTAGACTGTTGAAGTCTATCTCATTGTTCTTTCAGGGGACTTCTCTTGTTCTTTTAATTGGGAGTGTTTCCTCTGCTTCTTCATTTTACTTATATTTCTCTGACTCTATGGATTTAGGAGTATTGTTTATCTACTATGGTTTTGAATGGCTGTTTTATTTTTTGTTTGTTTTTATTTAAAGTGAGAGCATTCCTGTGTAAACTGTGTGTGTCTAATAGTTTTGTTGCAAGGACTATTCTTAGTATGGATGGTTGCCATATCTTTCTTCCATGTGTGTTAGCTGTTATCCCTTTGATTGGGGATGTGGTTGGTATTGTGGTAATCAGAGCCTGCTCTGGTGGTGGTTGTTGTTGAGTTGAGCCTCCTTTTTTGTTCTTTGATTGTCACAGCCTTGACAAGGGCTGTGTCTGCTCCCCTGTTGCTGGAATAGAGGCTTCTAGACCCATTTCTGAGCTGTGGTGTGTGGTAGGCATGGTTGGAGCACTTCAGCTGGCAAGAAGAGTTGCTGACATCTCTACAGGAGATGTCCACTTGGAGGTGCCCTCTGTAGTGATGTTTGTCATTTGTTATGTGGGCTTACAAAGTACTCTTTGTTGACTCTGCCTTTGTCTCCTCCTTAGCTCAGGGAATGTCAGCCACCCACTCTGGTGTCCTCCAGGCTTGGGGCCCCTAGAACCACCAGTGCAGATCCACCAATGTTAGGTGCTAGGACCCCCCTGTAGCGGGCATACAGTTATATACCTGAATCCATGGTGCACGATAGGGTCAGTGTACACCCCAGCCCCACCTACGTGTACTGTATATGGTATGCTGGCCTATTGTAAACACCCACACTCTCCCTTGCCATGTGCCAGAACTCTGCTTACTGCCTGTTTTTTCCTAGAGATGGAGGTTCATAAATTCCACCCTCTCTGCCTGGGGATGTAAATAAATCTCAGTCCTATCCATGAAGTTGCAGCGCCCCTGGGTATGGATTCAGCTTTCAGCCCTATCCCCGCACAGTCATGATGGCTATGACGGAGCGCTATCTCTCTTCTTGCAAGAACACACCAACATAGGAACCATGAATAGAGAGAGACTGTGGCACGGCTGCATTGTGCCCCTTCCCCCTACACACACCAGCAGTGGTGCTTTTTTATGGGGGTCCCAGGATGTTTGTTCCACGCACACTTCCAGCCAGAGCATACACCACCCTTCAGTCCACTGAGGCTGCCTCTGTGCAGTGGGCCCCAGCCCTCTCCCAGGCTTGTCACCAATCTCCAGCAGCCAGTTCCGGCTTGTCCCTACTGGTTTGGGTCTAGGGCTGGGGATCACAGGGACCCTCCATGCTAGTTTCTCTTAATTTTGTCTGCCAAGCAGCTGCTACTTTCTCCTTGAGCCTCAGAAGCTCTGCTTCTGTCCCTGCTGAACTCCTGGCTGGTGCTGGGGCATCCCAGTGTCAGGGTGCCTTTTTTCTTTTGCTGCTCCCTCCCCTGCAGGACTGGTCCCCCAATTTTTTCTTTTTTCATTTTCTTCCTCTTACCGGATTTTGTGGGAATCCAACTGTACTTCGAAGTGAGAGACACCCTGCCAGAGTTCAGTAGGTGGTCTGTGTGGTTCAGTTGGCCTGTAAGTGTAATTCTTGGTGTGTTTGTGGGAGAGGGAGAGCTGTGAGTCTTTCTTCTCCAGCATCTTGGCCTTGTTGAAGAATTTTGAGTGTTCTTAGTTTCCAGAAAATATATATTTAAAACGATCTTTTTTCTGCATCATTTAAATTCGATGGCAAACTGTACATATAATTAAATCAAATATTTCTATTTAACAAATGGAAATGACTTTGGGAAAAAGCCTCGTAAACCACACTGTTTTTAGGAATTAGTGAAATGTCATTTTTCCAATTGAGCTTTGGGAGTTGGACATATAATGGTAGTACAAGTTTTATTTTTGTCATTGCTTCAACAGCTTTATAATTATGATCCTATAATTGTATTGCCACTTTAATAAAAGATGATAACAAGTTCTTCTAAATATATTATTTGTTTGAATTAATGTTATGTTTTGGCTTTTATTTGCTAGAATAGCATTATTATGCATCTTTTATTATAAAATTGAATATAAATTTTTTAGAAATTCTCATTGTTAAAAATTTCAGATAGCCTTTGGTTGGTCCTAAAACAGTCCAAATATCAAATCTATTAATTGAAAATTATTTTTAGATATAGAAATTTATATGCAATTCAAAATATTTCAAATATATAAAATGAAATCTTAAAAGACATAAGATGCAATTCTGTTAGTTATAGGATAGTTTACTGAATGGAATGTTCATATTTGTGCTTTTCTTTATTTATTTGCTTTTGCTTCTATGACTTGGGAAACAATAATGTTGTGCAAGAATACAGACTAACAAGAAACATACATGATTTCTAGAATGGTCAAAATTAAATATGTTCCAGTAAAATGGTATTTGTCCCCTTTTTAAACTGGAAAGTATCTAAAATATTGTTCCTTAAAAAAATTCTATCTTCCTGAAATATAATAATGTAAAATGCATTCAGAGTTAATATACAACTTTAAATTTATAATATTTTTTTATTCTGTCCAATACATCTCATATAGATGGAGACTAAATGTATTTGAAATAAAATTGTAAGTTCTGTAAAGTTAGTGGATTATTTATTTTCTAGCAATTTAAAAGTTGTATTAAGAAAGTACTTTCTAAGATTTCTATCAGTTCACTGGTTAAGAATCAAAATCCAGAAAATGCCATATTTATTTGAGAAAAACATTTTTGAGGGGAAACCTAGATAAACAGCAATGTGCAGCATGCAGACAGGGACAGGAAGTACAGAAAGAGTTCACATCCATCTGGTCAAAAGTGTTCAGCTATTTTTGCTTGTCTGATCATTGATATGTAAAATCTGAGCTGTTCTCTTATCTGCAAAGTAAGAAATCAGAATTATATGGTCTGTAGGGTTCCTATTATGATTTTATTCTTATACGTAAAAGTTATTCATTCAATATTGTTTTTCTCTCCTGTAGTAGTCGCTGTGCTTTTAGATACAGCAGTACATAATTTACTATTATTGTGTAACGAATGTTGTGGTTTCGCATGATTTAGTAGCTCAGTTCTGTAGGTCAGGTGTCAGGGCCGAGCATAACTGGCTTCTCTGCTGAGGCTCACACAAGGCTGTGAATTAGCTCGGTGTTGGCCATCTAGAGTTTGGGATCCTTTTCCAAGCTCCTTCAAGTTGTTGGCAGAACTGTTTCTTGTAGCCCTAGGAATGAGGTCTCTGTTTCCTTACTGGCTGTCAGCCAAGGGTTATTTTCCTCTCCCAAAGGCCATCTAAATTCCTTGCCATGTGGCCTTCTCTATCTTGCAAGATAGCAATGAAAAATCTCCCTCACACTGAATCTATCTCATGTTTAGAATCTGACTTTGAATCTCTCACCAGGAAGAGTCTGATGCTTATATGGGCTAACCTGATTAAGTGAAGCTCCCCAAAGATAACCTTTCTATCTTAAGGTCAACTGCTTTAAAACCTTAATTACATCTACAAAATAAGATTATAACAGCACCTCAATTATTATTTAATTGAATAACTGACAAAAGGTGTGTGTTCCCAAGGGGGACAGGAATCTGGGACACATCTTTGAATTCCTCCTATCATGAGCAATGAATAGGTCAGTAGCAATCTCTTTTTGCATAATACATTCAGTCAAGTTTGGGAAAAAATTCAGTGCCACAAAAATTATTTAAATGTATACTTGATACATGTTAAACAGAAGAAGTGGGTTGCTGTGAGTGCAGTTACCCAAGATCATCTTTATTGAACAATGCAATTGATGTGTATCCACTTGCACCAAAAGCCTAGCCAGTCTTTAAGTATCAACTGATGGCATGTATGTCCCTAAATCTTTCTTTGTTCAGCATTTCTCCCACAGACTTAACATGGTAATTGGATATTGCACTGGCCATTCTGCATCTACTCCTTAAAACGTACTCCCCTTCATTTGCCTGATGCTTTGCTTACTCTTCTTGCCTCCCCAAAAAGGTGGAAATTTGTAGACCGTTTTACTGGGTCCATTACCTTCTGCCTTCTAGTTGGATTTGACCAGTGGCAGACATAAGCAAGAGACTAGAGGCGGGAGGAGAGTGATGTTACGGTAATTATTCTCCCTCTCTGCCAACCTGTGGATTGACAGAGTTCCTGCCCAGAAGACTGCTCCTACAACGATAGCTTTATCTCTCTGGGCAACAGTAATGGCTCCTTCTTTTTTCCTTCAGTATAGACATAGTGATGACTCGCTGCTATTTCTGACCCTGGGGTCCTTTATCATCTCTGTTTCATTTTCCTTAACATTACCCAAATATTGTAAATATGTCCCTCTTCAATTATTCTCTTTGAGTGTGGAATTTATTAGCTGTAACTGGGAAAATGTTTTATTACTAGCTGGTATTTTTTTTCCCAACATGCTCCTGAATTTGTTTAGGGTAGCAGTGTGCTATGTGAATATGAGACCATGAAATATAGTTATGGCCAATGGGGCATAATCAGATAGGCCTTTCTGGAAAAGCAACTTGCTTTTTCCCTACAGATGACAACTATTCCTCATTCCCCCATCCTGCTGCTTCTTGGTTGGGAGGAGGAGACATAAAACCACAAGCATGTGGTAAAAGACTGAGCTCCTAAGGGTGAGAGTGAAAAGCTGGAAACAGCCTGAATTCCTAGTGATAACTTTTAGACACCATACTAGCCCTGAGCTTCATGATACAAAAACATCTTACCATCAGTAGGATTTTTTTGTTTCCACCTGGCTGATGAATGTATTCCTGACTAATACATCCACCCACCCCGTTTCTTTCATGCTTCTTCCCATATAACAATCTAATCAGCAGATAAAGTGATGAAATATGTACTCATGGAACATTTACTTTACTATTTCTGCTGCCTGTGATCAGAGCACAGGCAGATAAAAGAGGTCTGCAGTTCCCAAGAGGTCACTGAATAGGCAAGCTCAAGTTAACCCTTTAGCATACACATTCCTCTAATCCATCAAGACTCCTGTCCAAACTTTCTCATAATACTTTGCAAGAGTTTCATGTTCCTCAGCCTCTAGTTTCTAACTACTTGACCAACATTTATGCTCATCCTATAACCAGGCAGTAGGGTGGCAAGTTCATTATGTTTTTACAAGATAGACATGCAATTCAGCATTCATAGCAGCCTTAGGACTATTTTATTAAAACTACCCCCCTTTGTTTTTGGCTCACCTCAAACTTCACACCTCTGGTGGCAAGACAGAAAACCATTGCCATGTCTGTTTTGATCTCTTCTCCATGTCAACTTGATCATCTGTATATTTTGTCCTCAATTTGTTTTCCTAACTCATCATATTTCTACCAAATATTTTTATTGATTTTCCCTCTGTTACATGATTAATATATTCCCTGATTCTCCTCTGATAAGTCCTGGTCACTTCACATTTTATCTGTGGCATGTTAATAGCTCATCTCCTTAGTGGCATTCAGATGCATTAGATGAAGAGAAACTAGCTTTTTTTTTTTTAATTTCTAGGAAACTTTTATTCCTTTATCCACATTTGAAGCCATAAGAGATTTTGATTAGACATCTGCCTTTCTATAGGTCATGATTTTCATTCAGGCTTGGAGTAATTAAGCCTGAGAAAGTTTTCAGTGTATAGGGGAAGAAATGGATTTGAGAGCTAGCAACAAGGAAGAACAATCAAGGTGATGGTGAGTTTTATTTTAATAACATATGAGAGGAAGGAATCTCATGATACATGATGTCTGATAATTAGTGATATTTGACAGAGACAACTCAGATTTGGCAAGGCAAAGATACTTTGAAATTAGAAGACTAGATCGTAAAGCAGCATAAGACTTTCTTTTATGGGATATTCTTTCACATATTCATATAGTTCTGATTTCTGAGGTTGAGCTTTGCTACAGACCATTAGGTTTTGAATGTGAGTTACTGAGATGAGACAGCAGCAAGATAAAACAGCAAACAAAAAATTTAATGTGGCAAATTGAAAGGGTCAGCTTGTTGAACCTGGTTACATTTTACTAATATGAAGAAAAGTAAAATCTGTTGGCAGAGTGATAAGGAAATGCTCAATAATATTTCTATAAATTGTTCATTTTCTCTGTCATTTTTATTAGGGGAACAATTATAACTGAAATTGCATTACCAGTGTTATTGCCATTACAGTAATATTTCATAGATACTATTTGTGCTTTAGGATTGAGACATTAGAGTGATAAAAGGAAACAATAGCATTTTATGCTTTTGTGTAATAAAGACTTTTCATGCTTCTCTTTGGAATTTGAGATTATTCTCATTAAGAAAATTAAATAAATGATGATTTGGGGAATTCTCCGTCATCGCTACCATGCTTTTTCTGGTTTATTTATACTTAGTGAGAGGTTTGTATGAGTACAATTGCACAACTTGGATTAACTTCCTCTCTCTCCAAATGCAAGGAAGTGCCATTTGTCATATTCCTGAGTTACTTTCAGAGAAGTGTGACACTAACATCAAAATTGTCCCCATTTGAGGCTTCCAGTTCATGACTGGCAACATGCACTTGTTTCTTTAGGTGCCAGAAATAAGGATAAAACAGAAAGACAGGGGCAAATTGGAAGTGACACTATGGTGGCCTGAGGGCAGTGAGACAGGACTTGGTGATGAGATTATAATGTGTGTCCTAAGATATAAATCATAATCTGGGATCTACAGGAACCTTGGAGCTGAAACTGAGCTACTTAATTCACTACACCACTCTCCCTAATGGAAGTAAAGCAGTGGAGTAAATGCTTAAACACGACTGGAAATAACTGGGGCAGTAGTAATGTTTTCTGTCTTTCTGCCTATGTATATATTTTGGTGGTAACAACATGCCCTAGATGAGTGGGGCGCTTATTCAGGTGGCTAAGGGATTTGATCCTATTTGATCCCACCTCCAGCTTTACCCAAATTAAAATGTCTAAAATTTTTATTTGTTATGTTTACAGCAGTGACTTCATTGATTTACATGGAGTATTAGTAAATATTTCCTGAATGGTCAAAATTTTCTTTCATAGGCAAATTTGTGCAAAAAGACAAATGTCTAAACATACTGAAAAAGATGAAGAAATGATGTCATGTCATGTAAACAAATTATAGAAACCCATAAATTCCTTACCAAATTTAATTATATTTAAAACCTTTGTATCTCAAAATCAAGAAGCATTATTCATTTTATATACAAAAGTCAAATTACAGATAATCTTACTCTAAAAGATAAGGATTAAAAACTTTAATTTGAAACTTACAGGTTTTATTGAAAGAGCTATATAGAGTAATTAATTTTAAGAAAAATGATTTCATTCCTGAAAAACTGAAGTTTTTTCACTTATAGGTTATTTTCAGCACTTATGGATTTAAAATGGATTTAAAATTCAGCAGCTCATTTAAAAAGTTTTCTCTATATTTGTTAGTTTATTTTTGATCCATACCTCTTTGTTAATAACAGTATGACTAAAATGTAATTCTGCTTTAAATATTAACCTCAAATAGATACTTTTAGACATTTTCCCTCTTAATATTGCTCCCTTTGTTATTAATTTGTAAATAATAAATTTAAAAACCTGAGTAAAACAATACAAGCATAAAAGTTAACTATGGTGTTAGCTTCAATAAGTTAATTTAATTTGGACATAATATATGGAAAAACCATAGACTGTGAGAAAAGAATCTGATTGCATTAAATCGCTTTATAGTCAATGTGCTCATTTAGGCATGTGCATCTTTTAATTTGAGGGCATTCATATTACATAATTCATGAACTTAAGAGTATTTATTTGAATGTGTTATTTTTGTTCCTGCTAAAATTCCAGAAGTAATACAGCTGGAAGAATTGCTTTATGACTGGAGCATGAACAGACACTGTTAATTCAATGATAATACTATGATTTAAATTAAATACACTTTGCCACTTACCTCAGAGTAACTACTGTTATGTCTGACTTATGCTACCTATTCTCAGTAAAGCACTTCAGAATCAATTTTACCTATTAAATAGTCCTTGCTGTGTCTAAGAGAATATCTTTAATCTGTCCTCACATTCCCACAACCATTAATTTTAATATTGATGGGTTACCAGCACATCAGTTATGTCAATGGTTTTTCGTGTCTGCTTTCATTCTTGACTTACAGCCATTAAAGTCAAAATTCCTTTTCTTATGATATAGAGTAACTGCCCTTTCACTTATTTGAATAAGCAATGCTTTTGCCATTTAAAAAGTCAGAACTGGAAATATTAAAAATAAAAACCCTCTAATTTAAAATTATTTTAGACAATTAAGTATGTTTTATATTCTTCTCTTTCCCTTTCTCTCTCTGCCTCTTGACATTTTGCTAATCACTTTATATATGATAATAGTAGCATGGGAAGCCATATTTGTTTATGTTATAAAATAAGTTTCATGTCCTAGGCAATGAATCCATTCCTAGAGTGTAACTGGAAATTTATGAAGTAGGCATCATTACTTAATATGATATTTCATCAAGCATTATAAAGACTTACTTACTATAAGTAACATGTTGTGACAGAAGGGTCAGCTTTCTAATAGACTGTAGTAGTCATACAGGAAATATTACTTTGGCAAATAAGCTAAAATGGTTTTAAGTGAAATTTTTTTACTGAGGGGAATGGAGCTTTAATCTTCTCTGTTTCAGTATATCTCAGATATGATGTGAGAGTAAGACTAGTTCTGAGCAATAGCTCATGCTTTTGCCAGTATATGGCTTTGGGAAAGTTACTTAATGTATCATAGTCCTGACTTTACACACATTTGATAGTCATGGATTGCTTCATCATTAAATACTTGGTTAGAAGAGAAAGCAAACTAAATGTAATGATACTACTTACCGTAAATAGTTTTATAAAACTGTAACCAAATATAAAAATTTATTACTAAGTAAGAAAAGATTAGTGGATGTGTATTTTTGGACAATGTGACCTACCACTCTTGGGGTTCTTACTTCTCTATTATTTCCTCTCCATTAGTTTTTTGCCTCTATATATTATTCTCTTATTAGTTTTTAAAATTTCTCCAGGAAAATATCTCTACATGATTTCATATATGTATTTTCTGGCTCTATAAGTCTTAGAATTTAAGTGGGAGAAATAAAATTTTAGAAAAACAGCAGTAATAATAAATGAGCATGCCAATAATTATTTCAAATATTATATGGAATGAGAATCCACAAAATATACAAAAAGTACTGTAGAAAACTAAATTAGTAATATACAGGACAGGCTTGAGAAAAATCAGAGTAGAACAGAAGAAAATTTATTTTCTAGAGTAAAGCTTTAAAAATATGTTCTTCATCTGTATCCTAAATGCTACATTCACCTCAAACTTCTTATCGTTCAGTGTCTTCAAAATTTATGTATTGATTTTCCCAGTTTTAATTACTATTCTAGAAAGAAGGCATAGGTAAGATTGCTATTGACTTAAAAAGGATTCAGATGAATTACTTTTCAGCTCCTTTCTGGTATGACTGAATATCATCAAAACCCAGTGACAGTGACTCATATTATTTATGTCTATAATTTACCACACTGAGGAACTGGGAGACAGATCTGGAGTTATGGAGAGGAAAAATTCATCTTTGTATTATTTCCTGAATCTCAAAAGTGAGATTTCTTTATTGTCTCTTTTGCTTGGCCTGTTATCTAAGTTCATGGTAATTGTCAATCGAGCCTCTTTCTTTGTGCTTCTGACCACCCGGTCACCAGTTATTGACCAGCTGGTAAACCAGTTATTGCCCATGAAATTACAGCTTACTTCCTATTTTTATTTCATGGAAACTGTGCTTTTAAACCATTATACATTTTAAGAGACTGAAGAATATACAATAAAATGTTATGTTTCAATCATTAGGAAGAATTATTTCCCCAGGTTCTTTTTCTACATTTTTCTATTTTCATTAAAAGTTGGTTTACATAATAACGCCCCCACCAAAGGAAAATAAGAGTCTAGATTAATGGCATTTTCATACGTTTTAGATAAATCTTTTTAACTCTAATACTTGGCAATTATTAATAATCATAGTTTGGTAACATTATATGTTTTCTAAGCCTTTCAGAACTGAATCCCCAATATATTTTTATCAGCATATCAATAATAATTCTATTCAAAATAATCCAATCATATCAGTATATTTCACATTTCTATTCTTATGTAGAAACAGTAGATAGACTGTATTTTCAATGAGCAGCAAAATGTGGCCAGTTCTTATTTCATAGAACAGAAAGTAAAAATTGAATGTTGTATGGAGTCTTTATGTTGAGATAAACTATGATGTAGATTCCTGTACAATGTAAATCCTGGTTTTTTTTTTTACCTTAGTTCTCTTATTACTGATGTTCAAACTGACTACAGCTTCATCAAAAACTGATTCTTCCTTTTTGTCAAAGCCAATGTAAATATCCTTTGTACCATGATGATATCTGAATATATATTTGTAAATAACTTTGTATTTAGTGACTATTACTAATTTCTGAAACTGGGCTTTATAAAAAGGCATAGGTTTAAACGTCCAAACATTTAAAACTTTTTGAGCTCAGTTTTTTAAAAATTGAGCACATATTTAAAAAAATTATATTGCTAAACAGATAAATAATATAACACTTTGTCTTCCATCTATAGCTCTTTAAATTTTTCACATCAAAAAAATACTTGCTCTAAACTGGCAATAATACTGCTGCATATCATATAGCAGAGTTAAAAGGACAGGGGTCTTGAAAAGAAATTACTTCACAGATAACGCTTTTTTGTTGTCACTGTTCTTACTAAGTATGTGGAGTAATTTTACTGTGGCTGAAATATAAATGAAACATGTGACAAGTTAAAAAGTCTGGTTAATACTCTGAAATTGCATTGAATTCCCAAACATTAATTTTTATGCTTCAAAACGTGGAATTTGAAAACAACTATCATGTATTAAACAAAACAAGAAGTCAAATTTTACCACTTTCCTTTATTAAATAATTCAAATGCTTTTCTTCTGCAATTCAATAATTTACATAATACTTTAAAGCTATTCCATAAACCTGATTTTAGTGCTGTGACTACTGATTAGAAAATCCCTGAGAAAATACTAGGAACAATCTCATTTAATGCTACTTTAACATTTATTAGCCTTTTATAACCTACCAAGAACAGTATATATAGAGTCTTAAATATCTCAAATGTCTCCTCACAAATTACTTAATTAAACTTCAAAAGTAAATATGTAGCAACTATACAGGGAAACCAGATAACACTAATTAACATAGCCAGTAGTGGACAAACAGGTATATGTGCCTGAAAATGTGATACTCCAAGAAAAAATAATCAATTTTATATTATTGTAGCCAATAAGACGCTGAAATATTCAGGAAAGCTTCCAGATTAAAGGAAACTAATGGCAAATTACTTTCCCCCCTTGATTGACTCCTTTATAGGAAAAGCAAAGAAACATAATCGTTTATAGGGTATTACTGTGGAATACAAGAATTTCAATATATACTACAGGTTAAAGTGTTGTGTGAATGTTACATTTTCTAAACATGATAAATATAGCACTGTTATTTAAATGAAATGCTTTGTTCTTAGGAAATATGCAAAATGAAGATTTAGGAGGAAGAGAAAATGTTGTAACTTTTTGAATCTAGGCAAAGTGTATATGGGATTATTTTGTGTATTTTTTTAAAACTTTCTGAAAGTTGAAAATTATTTCAAAATAAAACACTAAAAGATATAAATAAATGTCTAAATGAAATGCATGCTTGAGAATCCGAAAATTCTTATCCATAGAGTTATAGGCATCTCAGTTTGGATTATTTATTTGCTTTTTAAAAGTCTGTGCATTTCCTGAATTTTAAAGAGAGATATGGCAGATTTATTTACATGAGATTTAGGCAGAACCTATCTAGTTCAATAAGTTTATGCATACCTTCCATATATCAGTACAGTTATCATAAAAATTAAAAGGAAATGTGAAGCAAAAAATGAAGCATACTAAAATATAAAAAATGTCCAAAAAGCAGGGGAAAAATTAAAATAGACCCCCAGGTGTTTTAGATATAGTTATTATTAACCATAGATGTCAAAATAATTATGATTATTTTATTCAAGAAAATAAAGGGAAATATGAATTAGAGAATTTAAATAGTTTAAAAATATCTGAAATTAAGAAATCATTGATTATGTTTAATAGCAGAATACTGAAAGACTACAGAATAGAAAATTATGAGGAAAAATGGAAGAAATGAACATTCAGAAAATGAAAGAAAGGAAAAAATGCATAAGTAAGCATGAGAGTTATGGAAGCAGGCAAAAGATCTAAGTCTAAATGGAATACCAGAATGAAAGGACAATGAGACTGAGGCAGAAACAATATTTTAAAAGATAATGTCTAATGATTTTTCAGAACTTAAGACTTTAACCCAAAGAATCAAGAAGCTAGGACCTGCTCCATAAAGGACAAATATAAGCAGAATTACATGCAGATTACTAGAGTCAAACTTTCTAAAACCAGAAATAAAGATAAAATCCTTAAAGTAGCAAGAGAAAAAGAAGACACAATACTTTCACAAAAACACTGTCTTTGGCTTACTTTTCAACAGAAACTATGGATATCAAAAGTCAAAAGAAAGATACTTTAAGTGTTGAAAGAAAAACATAATAACCTAGAATTATCAGAACTAAATAATATATTTTTGAAAGAAGAAGGTGGATAGTATACATCTTCTTATGAACAGTGCTGAAATATTAAAAGGCTGAAAATCAAAGTTCTTTCTTAAGGAGTTAGAAAAATACAGAAAAGTGAAACCAAAGAAAGAAGAAAAGAAGAAAGATGAGCAGAGAAAAAGGAAAAGTGAAAAAGCTTGAACAAAAAGTTTAACAAAACCAAAATTTAATTCTTTGAAAAGATTAAAAAAATGATGAACATTTTAAAAAACTAATCAAGAAAAAAAAACTGCTAACAAATTAAGACTATAGAGCTCTAATAGCTTCTTAGTAACAGGGATTAGCATAACTTAGGTCAATAGAAAAATGAAACATAATAAAGAGTCTCGAAATAGACCTACCCATTATTTAAAAGGCAAAATATACCTGAGTTGGAGTATAGAACATGACTGTCTGAAGGCCCATTCAATCCAGGACTGCACTTAGTTTGAGGTGTTACGATAGCACACAAAGGTTTAAGTTGGCTCTTTCAACAGATGTGAGCATCAGTTTTTCAAACTCTTATTGCCATACAATTATTTGTTGGGAGCTTAAATTTTGTATGGCAAACCCATACAAAATTTAAGCTCCCAGAGCTCACACTGTTCTTTATACATGACAGTGAGCATATAGCTAGGAAGAGTATAATTATTAAGAACTAGAGTACCCTCCTGAGCCAGTCCTTTCATTTCACAAATCCCAATGAACACAGGTTGAAGCCAAGCCAGAAGAAATCTGCTTTGGCACCATCTTGTTGGAGAAGTCATGATTTTTCCCATTTGACATTTCTATCTGAAATCCATTAGGAAACTTTTAAGTTTTTAGATAAGTCTTTAGGGATATATATATATATATAACATTCTTCACCAATGACAGCACAAGAACTTCTTTGGGAGACTGGAAGAGGACAGATGATGGCTCTATTATGTTTAACTACTTGTCCCTATTTAGCTACTGTTCTCAGAAAGTCAGTAGTCTTGGTGGAATTGCCCATACCTCAGTAACTCCTCTTTGCCATGGCATGGATAATCCTTTGAACTTTTTGAACTTCTTTCAGAGCTTAAAGTGAGGTAGTACTGGACCAAAAAATGGCTATCTAAAAATCTTTATTTGTGAACATGCTTAACACATTGTGAACTAATTTGTTAGATTCTTCTTGAAATAGAATAGACTGAGGAAAAAGACTCAAATTTAGAAATGAAAGAGGAGACAACAAAAGATGTCACAGAAATAAAATTTTTAAAAAGCTACTAACAATTATATGCCACTGAATAACACAGAAGAAACAGATAAATTCCTAGCAACATACAACTTACCAAAGCTGAACCATAAAGAAATACACAATCTGAGCAGACCTATAACTAGAGAGGAGTTTGAAGGAGTTTAATTACTGCTCCCTCAACAAAGAAAACCTCAGGATTGTATGGATTCACTAAAGAAGTCCAACAAACATTTAAAGAAAAATTAATACCAATCCTCAAAATCTTCCAAAGAATCAAAGAGGACACTGCCAAACTCATTCTATGAGACAAGCATTACTCTGATACCAAAACCAGATAAAGACAGAACAAAAAGAAAACTATAGGCCAATTTTCCTGATAAATACTGAGGCATACATTCTAAATAAAATGCTAGAAAACTGAATTCAGCAGTATATTTAAAGGATCATATATCATGACCAGATGCAATTTATACCTAGAATGCAAGGATGGCCCAATATGTGAAAATTGATCAAGACAATATGTAACATTAGCAAAATAAAGGACAAAAACCGTATGATCATCTCAAATGATACAGGAAAAAATTATTTGACAAAATCCAACACCCCTTCATGATAAAATCACTCAACAAACTAGGAATAGAAGGAAGTTACCTTAACCTAAGAAACCACATATGAAAAGCCCACAGCTAACATCATTATAGGGTAAGACTGAAATCTTTTCCCCTAAGATCAGGAATGAGCAACAATCCTTACTTTTGCCACTACCATTCAACATAGTAGTGGAAGTTCTAGAAACAGCAATCAGACAAGAAAAACAAATAAGTAAAAGGCATAACAATTGGAAAAGAAGAATTAAAAGTATCTATATTCACAGAAGAAATCTTATATGTGGAAAACCCTAAAGATTGCACATACATCCACAAAAAAAAACAAACCCTATTAGAACTAATAACCAAATTCAGCAAAGTTACTGGATATAAAATCAATACACATAAAATCAGTTGCATTCCTATACATTAATAATGACTAATCTTAAAAGGAACTTAGGAAAACAATCCCATTTAATATAGCACAAAAATAGTAAAATACTTAGGAATAAACCAAGGAAGTGAAAGATTTTATTTCACTGATGGAAAGATACTGAAATCTGCCAACCATTGCTAAAAAAAAATCAAGGAAGACCAAAAAAACTGAAAACTGAAAAATGGAAAGCCAGTTCATGCTTATAGATTGGAAGACTTAAGATTTAATGCAATCCCTATCAGAATCTCATCACTTTTTGTAGAAATATTTTTTAAAAGTTCTACAGTTCATATGCAATCTCAAGTGACCCCAAATAGCCAAAACAAACTTAGGGGAAAAAAACTAGATTGAGGCCTCACACTTCCTGGTTTCCAAACATACTATTAAGCATCAGTAATTAAGATGCTGTGGTACTGGCATAAAAAGATATGTAGACCAATGGAACAGAATACTCAGAAATGAACCCCTGCAGATATATCCCAGTGATTTTTGACAAGGTGCCAAGAATAGACAATGAAGAAACACAGTCTCTTCAACAAATGGTGTTGGGAAAACTGAATATACACATGAAAAAGAATGCAGTTGGAAACTTACCTTATACCCTATACAAAAAATAACTCAGAATAAAGACCTAATATAAGACCTATACTATTAAAATTTTAGAAGAAAACATAGGTTAAAAGCTTTTGCAGCTTGGATTTGGCAATGATTCTTTTGATTTGAAAGCAAAAGTAAAGGCAGCAACAACAAAAAACAGACAAATGGGACTACACAAGACTTACAAACTTCCACATATCCAAAAAATAAAAAATCTACAGAATGAAAAATAAACCCATAGGAGAAAATAACTGTATATTGTATATCTAAGGAGTTAATGTCAATACAGGGAACTTCTACAACCCAAAAACAATAAACAAGTAACCCAATTTAAAAATAATCTTAAAAAGGAAGGAAATCCTGTTACATGCTACATCATGAATGAATCTCAAGGACTCAAGGATAAGTAAAATAATCCAGTCACAAAAGGACAAATACTGTATGAGTTCATCTATATGAAGCATGTAAAGTAGTTAAAATTAAAGAGAAGTAGAAAGCTATTTATCAAGGGCTAGGGGAATGGGGGATTTAGGTTTAGTAGGCAAAGGGTTTCAGTGTTGTTAAGATGATTTCTGCAGATTACTGATGGTGATTTGAGTATACTGGCAATTTGTTTTTGCTATGGTGGGTAATTTGATGTAAATTCTTTGCAAGATTCCATTTCATGCCCTCTGGTATTGTCAAATCTGTCCTAAAAGCCCTAGAGATGATCATCATGTTAGGTATAATGGTATTTTCCCAAATATCTCTTTTCTGATTCAGGAGAAAATTGCTGAACCATAATGGGTTCTTTGAAACTCTCCAAAGAGCACTTTGGAGTATTACCAGGCAAGGTCTTAGTGATTGCTGCCTATCTGGTATGAAGATCAGCAAAGGCACTTCCTGGCTGTTACTCCTTTTTGTATAAGCCTTTTACCCTTATAAATATAGGCATTAGAGCACTTAAAAGATCTTTATTCTTTTCTCTGAGATCAAGAAATCTCATGGTCTTTGTAATATTCCAAATTATGGGATACCATAAAAGCATTTCTACTATCAGTGAATATATTATCTATTATTTCTAGATACTCAGCAAGCTGAGTAAGTGATGAGTTTTGCAACCTCAACAGAGATTTCTGTCTGGCAAGGAGACATATTCTAGGGGTGAGTTTAGATTTGTTGTATTGTGTGCTGCCTCATATTTTTTCTGTTCCTATCACAGAGTATGTTACTTCAAAATGCAAAATTTCCTAGAGGAGGAATTTTTCATAAATGTACTTGGAATGTGGACAATTGTCTGAAAGATGCTAGGGCACTTCTGAGTTTTACCTTTTGGTAGTAAAAGGAGATTTGAATGGAAATGTTTGGATACATTTCCAAACATTTAGGAATTTACCTCTCAGGTATACATCATATCCTAGGGGACCTATTTCTTTTGATACTATTAAAGCATGAATCTGTAAGTTCTTTCTGAGCTAAAAAAGCAGGTAGATCACTGTAATCAATCTTAGAGATCACCTCATATTTAGAACACACCAAGAGGTCACTTACATACTAGGATACTGCTAGTATTTCAGTGAAATCTAAAGATCCTCAGGGTCCTTCCTTGGCTGAAGGCTTTGAAAAGTAGGACAGTGCCTCAGTAAACTCCAGAAACATAACTGTCTCAATATAGTGTTGTGTTTTCCAGAAAAAGAAAATGTAAATATGTATTATCTTGTTGTAAAGGGACACCAGTGTAAAGATTACAGGCTGGGGCAGCAAAGCATTTGTGGGTTATTAGAAACAAACACTGAGGCAGAGTTTGTGTAACAGTGACAGGTGTTTAAGGTTCATATTCTATACCTACCTCTATCAAAAATTTAGAGAGTTGTCGATTAATATTTACACAAATTTCTCCAAGATTGTTTAAAGGTAAAACAGGAAACTGGGTACCAGGTTCCCATACAGAACACCTTCATTGATCAGTTGCTTAACTTTATTTCTTCTTCAGTTTCTTAGCGAACACAGGACAATTATTTACCCATTGTTATTTTCTGCTTGCAGCTGCTGCAGGTGTCTTTTTCAAAAGGCTCTGTCCCCTGGTACATAATGACTGGATGGAAGCAGCTCACTGTTTCATTTTTAAGGCCATTGGGCATCAGTTCTTCTTGGGTTTTATTGTACTTTTATTCTAAGACCCTTTAAAAATGTTCAGAAAGTAGTTAAGAGATCTAGCAATAGGACTTTGTTCTCCCCATTTCAGATTTTGCTGCATTTTAACTTCTCTCTTTCTAGCTTAAGGCTAGTCACAAAACACAAAGAGAAAGATTCAACACATCTGTTTAAGGATTTACATCTGACTATTGCATGAAAGAGTTAACCTATTCCTGAAATCATCTAAGGATTCGTCTTTCTTTGCTTGCAGGACTGTATTAAAATATAACCTACTTTCACAGGAAAGATGTTGGAGAGAATCTCCAAAAATATTATCTAGCATTTTCAGTTTTTTGAAACCATTTTAGTTCCGTATGCAAACTAGGATCTCTTAGTCAATCTTAGGATTTCCATCCTCTGCATTTGGCATCCATTATTTTCATGTGAGTTTCCAGGATTATATTCTTAAAACTATTCTAAATTCTTCTATAAATTTCTGTTTATCTTTCTAGGTTTGGGGATGTTAAAAATAGTTCTCACCTATTACAAGACAAGGGCTTAAAATAAGCTATCAGCAGCTTGCTGTATTCTAATTATGACTCAACTTTAAAGGCAGTTAGGCATTGGGAATTCCTGGATGGTCAGCAAGGTAGGTAAATTAGTCAGATGGAAAGGTAGGGGCAGAGAGTATGGCAGTATATAGGATAACGGAAGGGATATGGTTTAATTAAATTTATTGTTTGGGGAATGTAAAAGAGATACTTATTTTTCACATATTTTTATTTGCCTTGGTTACATAATTAAAAAATAATTTCGTGATTTGAATTTATTTGAAAGCATTCTCAATATCAGTTAAAATGTGCCCTACTGGTTAAAAAGCAGACCATGGGATGTTTGGGGTTTTGCTTCTTTTTTTTTTTCACTATAAGGTATTTTTCAAATGAATAATTTCATTTAAGTTTAGGATTGGTGAATATAGTAAGAGGTCTTGGTGAGCAATCTATTTTTTGAAAAGTGAGCAGTTTCCTTAGTTGTGTAATGTATCACCCAATAGGGCAATTGTTGCCCAGATGAGCAAACTATTTGCCTGGATAAATTGGTTTTCACGAACTTGCTAAGGCAAATTGTAAAATTATTTATTGGTTTATGGACTTATTTTCTGGGCAATCATTACTGAAATAAACAAGTTAGATTGATTAAGATCATCTAAGTTTTAAGTTCTAATAGTTGAGTTATATTGAAACACATGATCTCAACTTCACACAAAAGTATAAATCCTTTTTTTCCCCAGTTATAAAAGGAAGTTATTGATAGCACTGGTCTTAAATTTATTACAAATCAAAGGGAGATTCTGAAAAGTATGTGGCCCAGATCTTTTGGAAACCTTAAGTTTCATAGAAATTTTATCTGTAAGCGTATGTTGGAGATATTGCAGGTTTGGTTCCAGATCACCATAGTAAAGCTAATACCTAAATAAAGACAGTCATTGAATTTTTTCTGTTTGTTTCCCAGTGCATACACAAAGTATAAATAATCTATTAAGTATGCTATAGCTTTGTGTCTAAAATATGTACATACCTCAATTGAAAAATAATGCTGCTGAAGAAACAGCATAAATTGACTTGCTCTGCACAGGGTTACTGCAGACATTCAATTTGTAAAAAATACTGTATCTGCAAAGTGCAATAAATTGAAGCACAATGAAATGAAGTATACTTGTATAAAAATGCATACATACTGTGAAGTAAAGAATTTAACGTTGCCCAAAGAGAAGCCTGGCCTTTGTGCTCAGTTCCAGGGAGGCAGTCATTAACCCCTAAGAATGTCCTGCCTGATAAGTCTTTGTTTACTTAGGGACCATTGAAATGCCAGGTAGTCTCACAGTGTGATTTCTGGGTCATGTGGTATCAACTGGACCACTACCACTGGTGTCACAAACGATGGTAGTCTTGTGGACTGTTCCATACCTTGTATATACACATACACATTCTTTCTGTATATACTTGCCTTTCTCATTTCTGACATGTGAATCATGCTACTTTTTACATGTTACATAATACATATCTATCATACATATGTATCAGATCAGGATTATAAGTAAGGAATGCTCCAAAAATGAATCTGTGCAATTATTAGGGTTGAATGGCAGCTGGTATCTCCCTTTCTAAGTCTACTTAGAAATACAATGAGAAGAATCCTTGGTCCTCATGCTTCGTAATGTAAATAAATTTCTTCAAGGGGGAGATAAAACTAGTGCCTCCAGCTTTACAACCCAAGGAAGTCACCAGGGTCCCATGCCCCTTTGAAAATATAAATATGTGTCTCTAGAGCAGTAAATCTCTTTGGAGTTCTCACTAGCTAATCAGTCATAAATTAACTTCTAAGGCATATCATTTAGCCCCAATCCTATGTTCTAGTAAACTTTGCTCAGAGACACTTAATTGTACAAAAACATAAAAATATTTTCTCTACAACCCTCAAATTGGTAACATCAAACTCCCCTCTAATATTTGATTAGCTTTTCTTCCATTCTGATGATTATAGGATTTAAGCTTTTGAATAGCAGTTACAAAAAGCAATGCCTAAATAGACCTTTGACAAAACATCATTTATGAGGCAAAATGAATTCTGAATGAACTCCATTCTAAATATCTGTCTCACAGAGTGAAGATCTCAAAGAAACCAACAAGTTAATAATGAATATTGGTGTTTCAGGCTCACTTTCCTACAAATCCACTTCTGTTGGCTTTTAAAAAATATGTTTGAAATTAAACTTTTAATATTAAGGTAATTATAGACAGGCACGAAGTTGTAAGAAATAATACAGTGAGATCTGGTGTACCCTTTACCCAGGTTACCCCAATGGTATCATCTTGTGAAACTGTAATACAGTATCACAACCAGGATATTAATGTTGATGAAGTCAAAATGCAGAACAGTTTCATCACAAGGATCCTCCATATTACTGTCTTATAACACTCAATTCCCTTCTGCCCACACACCCTCCTATTTCCTGACATGTCTGTAATACTGTCTCTTTTTCTATAATATTGTCATTTCAAGGTTATTGTATAAGTAGAATCATATAGTTGGTAGCCCTTGGGACTTGCATATTTTACTCAGCACAGTTCTCTAGATATCAACCCATATTGTTGCATATATATTCCTTTTTATTGTTGACTAGTATTCCATGGTATGGATAAACCATAGTTTGTTTAACTGTTCACCCATTGAAGGACATTGTGTGTGTTTGATTATGACTAAAGCAACTACATACACTCGTTTACATATTGGTGTGTCTGAATGTAAGTTTTCATTTCTCTGGGATAAATGCCTAGGGGTGCAACTCCTGGATCTTATAGTGGCTCCATGTTTAGTTTTTTGAGAAACTGTGTGATTGTTTTTCAGAGTGGCTGTAATATTTTACATTCCCACCAGCAACATATGAGTGATCCAGTTTCTGTGTATCCTTGCCAGCATCTGGTGTTGTCAGTACTTATTTTAGCCATTCTGATTAGTGAGTGGTAATACATTATCGCAG
Source organism: Camelus ferus (assembly GCF_009834535.1). Lineage (NCBI taxonomy): Eukaryota > Metazoa > Chordata > Mammalia > Artiodactyla > Camelidae > Camelus > Camelus ferus. Next base: position 87,281,948 of record NC_045696.1, on the reverse strand, counting down.
TTTTAATTTGTATTTTCTTAATGGTTAATGATATTGAACATCTTTTTGGTGCTTATTTAATATCTGTATATCCTCTTTAGTGAAATCTCTTCCTATTTTATAATTGATACGTTTTTTTAACTCTTGTGTTTTTTAAGATTTATATCATATATACATACACACACACACACACACACACTCTGTATAGGATATGTGGTTTGAGAATATTTTTTCCTACTCTGTAGTTTGTGTTATCTTTTAACAAGGTCTTTCACAGAGTAAAAGTTCATAATTTTGATGAAGTCCAGTTTTCATTTTTTGCTTTCATGAATAATGTCATGTAAAAGAACATTTTGAGCAGCCCTAAATTCTTGAGATTCTAATTTTTTTTGCGTGGAAATTTTGTAGTTTTACATTTTACATTTCTGTCCATGATTTATTTTGAGTTATTATTTTTAAAAGAAGTGAGACATAGGTCATGGTTTTCCCCCTTTATTTTGTCTATGTATGGATATAACCTTGCTCTAGAATAATTTACTGAAAAGATTATCTTGCCTTCATTGAGTTCTGTATTTTTGTTCAAGTTATTTGAGCATATTTGTGTGGGTCTATTTCTGGACTCTTTATTCTCACAAGGTCTGTCTCTATCCCTCTGAAAACCCACACATATTTGATTACTGTAGCTATATGATAAGCCTTAAAATTGAGTGGACTGATTCCTCTCATTCTATTTGCTTTTCAAGTATTATTTTAACTATACTGGTTCTCCTGACTTTCCATATGTATTTGGCATAATCTTGTCCATACTGCCAAAATTTCTTGCTGAGAATTTCACAGGAATTGCACTAATCATATATATCAGTTTGGGGAAGAACTGACATCTTTACTATGAGGCCTTCACAGTATGTCTCTCCATTTATTTAGATCTTTGGTTTTTGAATCACCATTTTGTAGTTTTCAACATCCAAGTCGTATACATGTTTTGCTAAATTTCCACCTAATTTTTCTCACTTTTGAGCAATTATAAATGGTATTACATTGTTAATTTCATAATCTGTGTTGATTGCTAGTATACAAGAATGCAACTGAGTTTTGAATGCTTATCCTGTATGCAGTGAACATACAGGGCTCTTTTATTAATTTCAGGAATTTTTGGTAAATGCATTTTGATTTTCTATGTAGATAATTATGCCATCTATAAATAGACTTTGATTTCTTCTTTCAGTCTGTATGCCACTTACTTCTTTTCTTGCCTGTTGCACTGCCTAGAACTTCCAGCACTTTAAGAGTGATGAGAGCAGACAGCTTGCTTTGTTCCCAATATTAGGGAAAGGCATTCCATTTGTTTCTGTTAAGCACGTTAATTATAGTAGTTTTTACTTATTTTTTTGTAAATGCTGTTTATCAGTAGAAGTAGTTTCCTTCTATTCCTTTATTTCTGAGAATTTTATACCCGGATCAGTATTGGATTTTGTCAAATACTTTCATCAATTGATACGGCCATTTAATTTTATTATATAACATGTTCATATAGTTAACATACATAGATTGATATTTCTAATATAGACTCTTGCACTCCTGAAATAAACTCCACTATTTTATGGTATAAAATTCTTTATACATATAAATGCATATAAAGTACACACACATATACATCTATACTTGAATTCAATTGGCTAATATTTTATAAGGATTTTTACATTTATATTATTCTGTGATTTTCTTCACTCATACCTGGTATCCTGATACAAAGATAGTACCAGGATAATACTAGCTTCATTAATGATCTTTGAAATGGCCCCTCCTCCTGTATTTTGTAGAGGAGATCATGTACTATTGGTCTTAATTCTTTCATGGTTTGACAGAATTCCTTAATGAAGACATCTAGGCCTGAAGATTTTTTTCATTGTTGTTTTTATTGATTACAAATTTATTTTCCATAGTAAGTACAGGGTTATTTGAGTTATCTAAACATTTTGGGTGATCTGTGTTTTTACTTTTTGAGAATTAGGTCCATTTCATCTAAGTTGTCACGTTTATATGTGTAGAGTTGTTCATATTATTGCTTTAATATAATTTCTATGTCTACAGTATCTGTTATATTGCCCTGTTTCATTCCTGAGATTGATCATTTCTGTCTTCTCCCTTTTGTCAGTTGCTGAAGGTCTGTCGATTACATTGATCTTTTCAAAGAAACAACTCTTCATTTTATTGTTTTTTTTCCAACTTTTTTTTCTGTTTTAAATTTCATTTGTTTCTCTACTTGTTTCCTTCCTTTTGCGTGCTTTGAGTTTCTTTTGCTCTTCATTTCCTAGGTTCTTGAGGTAGGAGCCTAGATTATTGATTTATGACGTTTCCTCTTTACTGGTGGTGTGCATTTAAGTGCCGTAACTTTCTCAACACCTCTTGTGTTGTGACTGAGAAATTTTGATAATCTTTTCTTTTACATTTATTTCAGTGAATTTTTTTCTTTTCCATATGTCTTTGTCTTTAACCCATGGATGATTTGGAAATGTATTGTTTAGTTTCCAAGTGTTTGGAGGCTTTCCCATTATTTTTGTGTTAACGATTTCTACTTCAGTACCATTGTGGGTGATGACCATATCCTGTATGATTTAAATTCTTTTATATTTATTGAGATTTGTTTCAGGATATGATCTATCTTCGTGCATGTCCCATGGGAACTTGCAAGGAATTTTTATTCTGTTGTTGGATGAGATGTTCTATAAATGTTGATTAGGTTCTGTTGGTTGATGGTATCTATATCAGTCTCTTACTGGTGCTGTAACAAATTACCATGGATTCAGTGGCTTTGAGCAACAAAAATGTATTCTCTCACATGTTGGGAGAGCAGAAGTCTGAAATCAGTCCTGCTGGACTGAAACCAAGGTTTGGCAGAGTCACACTCCTCCTGGGGGCTGTGGGGTGAAATCTGTTACTTGCCTCCCTCCTTCAGCTCCTGGTGGGTGGAGGGATTCCTTGGCTTCTGGGTGCATCACTTCAATTTTCAAAACTGGTATTTTCAAACCTTTCTCAGATCCACGTTTATGTTTTCTTATGCCTGTGTGTATCAATCTCCTTCCTTCTGATCATCTAAAGAATTCAAATCAGATATGGATGAGACTATGGTTACAGTCCATCCTCAGGCAAAATTTTCAAAACTAGAAGACACGTTATCTGTTTTAAAATACCATCACAGGATGGCACAGTATAAGTTGCAGAAATTCCCATTCCAAAATCAAGGTGTTGATATGCTTTAATTATGTACTTTTCTATTTATCTTTCTAGTCCTATCAGTTTTCTTGTCATATTTTACAGCTCAGTTGTTTGGTGCAGACACATTTAGGACAATAATGTGTTTTTGATGGATTGACACGTTTATCATTACATAGAAGTCCCTCTCTGTATGGAGTAATTTTCTTTGCTCTAAAGAGATAGCAGTCCAAGTATTCCCACTTTCTTTTTATTAATGTTTGCTTGAGATATCTATTTCTATCCTTTTACTTTCACCTGCCTAATTTGTTATAATTGAAGTGAGTTTCTTTTAAACAGTATGCAGTTGGGTCATGTTTTACATCCATTTTGCTAATCTCTTTCTCAATTGGCAAATTTAGACTAATTGCACTTAATATAATTATTGCATATTAGAATGTAAGTATGCTACTTAAATTTTGCAGGGTAGGGGGGAGGTTTGTGGATTTTTTGGTTCCTCTGTTTTTCCCCTCTGCCTTCTTGTGAGTTTCTTTAACTCTTAGTAGAATTCCATTTTGATTTATTTTTAGTGGGTTATTTTTTTAGTCTGTCTCTTTTCATAGCTTTTCTAGTGGTTGCTTTAAGTATTACATTAGTTCAGATACAATGTATATATTATACACCATATTTAAGTATTACATTATATCAGACAAAATACATGTTATGTATACACACGTATTTATTACATTATGTTAATTAGAATGTATTGTTGCTATCATTTTAGAGCTTGAATGAAGTGTAGAAACCTTACTTCTCTTATCATTCCTTTACTCTTCCCTGTTTATAATTGCTTCAAGTGTTTATCCTATATACATTTAGAACTACATCAGTCAGGCATTGCTATAATTCTTGCTTCAACCAGCAGGCAAAATTTTGAAAACTCAAAGGAAGGAAAATCTATTCTATTCACCTGTACTTACTTTTCCCTATCGTTCTTTATTCCTTCCGGATGTTTCAAGTTTCCTCCTTACCCATTCTTTAAGGGTGAGTTTACTGGCAACAGATTCTCAGAGTTTTTCTTTATTTGAAATATCTTGATTTCCTTTTCATTCCTGAAGGACATTTTAACTTGATAAAGGATTCTGTGTTACCAGTTCTTTTCTTTAAGGGCTTGAAAAATGAGGTACCACTTCCTTCTAGTCTCCACGGTTTCTAATGAGAAATCTACTTTCATTTGAGTTGTTTTCCCCTACGAGGTGAGGCTTTGTTTCTGTCTCACTGCTTTCCATATTTTCTTTTTAGTTTGTATGTCTCTGGGATACCACCCGGGCATGTGTGAGGGGTGGATTGAAGAGCTGCATTATAGCTCTGTGAGGGGTGGAAATCTTGCCTCTTTACTCAACCTTTGGTGGTTTGGATAGGAGGGGGCGGTATTTCTGGTGCTGTTTGTCTGCAATCTAGCAGTTATTGTCTAAAAGATTTCTGTCTTCTTAAGCTGTCCCTTTCCTGGATTTTTTTTTTTTTTTTTTTTTTTGGTTTCGTTTTTTTGTTGTGCTTGTTTTTTGGTGCTGCCATTTGCATCTCTGGGTCGGTAGCTCTTTCAGCACCAAGTCCGGGAATCTTGGCAAAAACAATACTTAAGGAACTCACCAGTTCAGTTGCAAGGCCCTTAGCCATCATTCTGCCTTCTTATCTTACCTTTTCAAAGTCTTAGATTGGTTTTAATATAATGTCTAGGGGTCTTAGGGGTACTCAATATGAGAAGTATTCAAAAATATGTTTCTTGCATCTTTGTGGAAGTGAAATCCTTCCACTGGCTTTGTTAATGGTGTTCTATCTACTTATCTATCTCCAAATGTGCATTAGTGCTCCAAAAGGCTGATTCATTATTATGCAATGTCTCATGCATCTTCCCCCTACTGTCATTTTTTTTTTTCCCCCAGAGGAAAGTGTGAATTAACACAGTCCACTCCTACCACAAATTAAGCAGTTGAGTTTCCCACATTTGGGGAAATCATAGGCGTCAGCACATCCAGAGTGCAGTGGATAAGCCTTGCCCTGGGAAAACCACCTTCAGGATCATGGTACCTCCCCTACCAAGTATGTATCCCCTACTGTCATTTTTAAACAGAAATGCTATACAAAAATTTTGATGAAATCCTGACTTAGATTGCTTTTATTCTGAATACCTATGCAGAAAAGTGTGCTCAGTTTTCTAGTTTTAACTTTTAGCATAAGCATAGCTACATTTATTTATAGTCCATTATTCTGCAAAATAACTTAAACACCAGAGGGTTAAGTGTTCAGTGACTTCCAAGGTGTATCCAGGTAATGTAGTCTAATCAGGCAACTAAAATATACCCTCCAGCAAGTAGATTATATGAAATTGTTGACCTAGGGTTGGAAATAATTTCAGAGGAAATGACTTCCAATTAAATGCAATTCTTTCCTTAGTGTAGCTGGAATCAGCACTGTAGATGCAATTTTCTTCATTCTGGAAATAAAACTTACCATCAATAAGTAATCAAAGATTCTAAAGCCCTATGATCTGCTTTTTTTCTTCTTGTTCTCTTCTTTTCTTTGTGGATAAACTAGGTTTCAATCTATTTAGGACCTTTTCAATGATACAAAACATTGCTAACACTCATATCTATAATACTAAACCTGACTAATTTACAGAATAGGCATATTATTAGATATTGAGTAGTGGGAATGCTTGTAAGAAAATGTTCAGAGACAGGAATACTTTGTGAACAATATTGCTTATACTGTGATTCTGTAATAGTGACCAGCTGCACCTACTGAACAATCTCATTTGGTTTTTATTACTTATTTTTAACTTTAGTACTAAAGTGCTGAGGCAGCTAAGTAAGCACAGAGGCATTTTTTGAATACTAATCTTAGACAGCAACCTCTGTTATATCAAATACATTTTTAATGGAAAAAAAGAAGATAGAAAGTTTCAACACTAACTTAATTTAGAATTTACCGGGTTTTTTTCTTATGAGATGTAAATTTTCCACCACATGATTAATTTTATTGCTTTAGTAGGGTAAATGTCATCTGCAGAACTACTGAGTTGCTAGAGAATACTATTTATAGCAAAAACAACTGCTCCTTTAATCATATTGACACGGTTTATAGCTGTGCTGTAAAGTATTTTTTTATACCTGACACTTAAAACAGAAAACGAAATCAAACTAAGTCTTAATGATTGCTGTTCTTCTCTGAATGTATGAAACAGAAGAATGTAATAATAACTGAAAATATATTATCAGGGATTAAAAATAATCAATTTGCTATTCAAGAACAAGGAAAAGCATTATCTAAATGTGATTTGAAACAATACATGATTAGAAACTGAAAAGAATAAAATATCAAGTATATGGCTATATAGGTTATATTTCTTAATACTAATTAACTTTTGGAATACAGTGCATTTTCAATATTTGTCTCTAATAGAGAGCAAGGAAAAACTAGAATTAACTTTCTAAAAGTTATCCAAGTTATTTTCTTGATTCTGCAGTCTTCACTGAAGCTAATCTAAAGTTAGTGCCTAATCTATTAAAATATCAATTTAAATGCCCAATTGTATTAATTATAAGTGTTCACCATAAAGAAATCTAGCAATTTTTTTCTCCATTATTAAGTATGTGAATTTCCCAAGATATCCTATAGTTGAAATATCCCCAGTGATTTAATTATTCTGTATTCAAGTTGGTTATGTACAACTGACTCTGGTGGATGTCAGGATATAAATAAGTGTGGACTGGCCAACTTCAAAAGGTCTCCTCAACAATTGTCCTTTTATGAGCCAAATGATTAGCTGAAGAGAATAATAAAATCTCAGTCAAGATTCAGGAATTGCTTTCTGGCCAATCATTTCAATTGAGCAATCATATCAGATGGGGAACCAATCTCTTGTGATCTTTATGTTCTGTATTATTTTTGAGACTACTTTTAAATATGCTTTGATATCTACAGGGAGGAATTATAAGTTTTTATTTTGATTAGCAATTAAGTATTTTTGTAAATGCTGAACTTAGTGTCACATTCTCTCGAATATTTCATTATTATTAAGTTGTCATGTATTATAATATATTTGCATCATATTATGAACATTTTACTGTTACATCTATATTTCCTATTGGAAATTATAAATATTTAAATTGTAGTATGAACTCTTTATGTGCAAATTTTAATATATGTGTGTGTATAGATATAAATCATTTTAGGTCTAAGTTTGTTTTAGCTAGTTTTTGTTCTACATTACTGGAATTACTATTCTTTGACTCTTTTATAATCTAATTTTCATATAATTAGTAACACTGAATTCAATAAAATTAGTAACAGTAGCTTTACAAAGTAGACAGTATTAAATTATTTAATGAACATGTAAATCAATGAAAGAAAATGTTTATTATTGCTGGCAATTTTTTTTTTTTTTTTTTTTTTTTTTAGTTACTGGTTCCTACTTATTTGAAAGATAACTCTGATGAAAAGTTTTCAAAAAATGATTGTCTATTTTGGAGTTAAATGTAAAAATGGAAATAATGTCTGAATGAATGTTTCCATTTTTTGGTTAAAGTTTTAAGCTTGTTATTTTGAACTAATTATAAACTTACAGAAATGTTGCAAAAAATAGCATACGGAATCCCAATATACCTCTTCTGCAGCTTCACTTCCTGATGCAAAAGGAAATGTGGACACTCCAGAAACTCCTGGCGCATGACTCCATCTCGGAGGTAATCTTAACCTGGATCTAAACATTGCACAAGGTCAAAGCTACATATCTGAACTATATTACATGATTTATGACTTTGAAGTACCACTTTGGAGCAGAATATGATTTTGTCTTAGCTATATTTCACTGTGCTTTTTTCATGAACACAAGTAATATTTGTGTTCATGAAAAAACAAGTAATTTCCAGGAGAAAGATAAATTCTCAACCTTTACTCCTCTTCTTTGCTAAATTCTTAGGGCATCCATAGTTCAGCAACTTCCCGAGACCTAAACAAGCTATGTCATTCATTATATGTGTGTATGTGTTGCATTTTGCAGTGAATGTTTAATGCATTTTATGCTAGGTTTTAATCATATAAAAAAAAAACAGAATTTAACTAGTAGTTCTGTTAAAAAATTAGATGTAGGTATTACTTTAACTTACAGCATTATTAATAGTATAATCATTAAGAAACACGTAAATTCAAGGAGTATTAATTTTAACCATATAATCTATTAATTTGTTTGGCAATCTTTTGAAATTCTCCTTCACCTGGAAATAATGGTGAAACTCCTTATTACAGCATCTCAGACATTTCACTATCTGACTCTAACTTTTTTTGCTGCTCATTTCCTACCACTGCACATCCCTTGTATTGTATTCACTTGTGGTTTTTCCCTTAGCCCTTGCCTCTATACTGTCTTATCCACATTGTACTGCTCCCTCTCTTCTCGGCTGTCGATTTAAGCGTTCCCTTCTATCCTCTGATATTACTTTGGTCATAACACAAGAAGAGTACTTATCAAAGTGTGTTATATTTAGTTTTATGATCTTCTCTCTCCTCTACTGGATAATGAGTCCCATCAAGTCAGGGCCACTTAGGCATGTTTGTATCCACAGAGCACAGCATAATTTCTGGAATGTTGTGGATATTTTAATAGAGATTATGATTCAGTGAATCAATACATTATCAGGATTTAAGAACTAATTTAAAATATAAAAGTAACTGCCATGGCACAGCTCTTCCATAAAAGTAACACATTTTAAATATTAACAAATTCAACGTGAACCAAAGCTAGATAGATTGTTTCATGGGAATTTGACAGGATAGTGCACTATGTGGAGCTGTTACCTGAAAGAGTAATATGTATATTTATTTTTTTTTTTCTGAAGGGTTTAGTAAGTGCTATTTGTGTAACACTGAATGCAGTTACACAAGACAAATACAGAAATGGCAACAGTGGCCATCTTTATTTATCTCTGAGTAATGAATGAAAATAGTGGTTAACAATGTTTAAGTGCTTGTAGATAGTTCTATATTCTTTGCACGTACCTGCTCTCCTGATCCTTGCATACTTCTATAGTGAAGATACTGTTATTCATCCAGTTTAAAAGATCCAAAGCTGTGACTGATAGAGGCTAAATAACTTGCCAAAGGACATTCAGATAGGAAGTTGTAGAGCTCAGCGGCCCAGGGTCTTGCTTCAGATTCGGGGTTGTTACTCCTGTATTACCCTACTCCCCAGTGTTTATAAAGAGCAGGCTGTAGAAAGAGCAATAGATTAAAGATGGCAACAGAGATCCTGTACAACCACAGCCTACTCATGCAGGCAAAATAAGATGTTGGATTGTTAGATATACTATAAAATTGTTTCTAGAGTCTTCTTGATTTGATTTATTTTGAAATTTTCTAAATTTTTTCCACTATGTTTCTTTTTTTCTTTTTTTTCCTGTGATCCTTATTTTATTCCTTTATTCTCTTTTCTCACCCTAAGAAAATAAAGTCAATGAGTAGATGTCAGAACATAACATTATCTCTCAATTCTAGAGAGATGGCTGGCTGGCATAAATTCTATGGACTTAATGCAAAAAAATTGTATTAGGTGGTAGCCCCATTTCAAAGTGTTTGCCTCTTCATAGCTCACTGCCACGCCAAGATCTGTCTTTTTCAATGACTGGAGGATTTTCAAGTCTGTGTGTACCTCCTAGAAAAGTGCTAATTTTCTTGGCAAGTCAAAAAAAGAACATCTGCTTACACTGACTCACTAGTTGAAAAACAATAAGGAAAACTTTTTCTTTTCCTTTTCTCTGCTAGTGATATGACTGTAATACCCTACTGCATATTAATGACTCTCAAGATGCATTCTTGTTTGAATGGTCAGAAATAAAATGATGCAATATTGAGTTATAAAACAGAAATAAACCATATTAGCTAAATACTTTCTTCACCAAATAAAAACATACACATATAATATAACAGTAAAATAAATGAAACATTTTAAAAGGAAGTTCTTCTTGTTTATAATCATCCTTCCCTAGTTACATGACAGCTAATGTAGTATTCATGGTCAAATTTAACTTTTGAGACCATCTGTGCTATGCAAGATGTCATGGAAATAAAGGCTGTTTTGAAATAAAAAGAGAACAAAAACCTTATTCAGAGAACACCTCCCAGCTGTGTTACCAGTTACTGTGCAATCATCTTTCATTATACATGCTGTATGGGGTATGGAGGATGATTAGAAATGCAAACCTGATGTTCTGAATTTGTACATCTCTCTTAGGGCCAGATCTTCTTAGCAGGGAATTTAGCCTCAGATTCCAACTGTAGCTCATGAAATGTTTTGCTAAGTCACTAATATTTATGGAGTGATAACTCAAATATTCTAAAAAGCACCTTAAAGACACGGACAAGTTCTAAAATTCTTACATTTATAGAATACTAGACACTGAGCAGTGTAAGACTAAGCAAAATCAGAACCATACTGTTATCACCTTTGTTTTCTTCTTTTTCCAATTCAGTTAAACCTGACTGGACACCATTAATGTTTTTGTTACAAGCTTAGCAATTAGAGCTGTTTAGATTGTATATGATCATCCTTACTAAGGCACGTATTGACAATAACTCTAATTTTGGAAAATGTAATAGCTATGATTTGGTTATACCAGTATTTCAATATTTATATTTTTCTAATATTTTTATTGAAATATAGTCAGTTTACAATGTAGTGTCAATTTCTGGTGTACAGCACAATACTTCAATCATATAGGAACATACATTCATTTTCATACTTTTTAACCATAAGTTACTACAAGATACTGAATATAGTTCCTTGTGCTATACAGTATAAACTTGTTTATCTATTTTATATATAGTAGTTAATATCTGCAGATCTCAGACTCCCAATTTATCCCTTCCCACCTCCTTACTCCCCTTGGTAACCATAATTTTGTTTTCTATGTCTGTGAGTCTGTTTCTTTTTTGTAAGTAAGTTTTTCTTTTTCTTTTTTTTAAAATTCCACATATAAGTGATATCATATGGTATTTTTCTTTCTCTTTCTGACTTACTTCACTTAGAATGACATTCTCCAGGTCTATTCATGTTGTGGCAAATGGTATTATTTTATTCTTTTTTATGGCTGAGTAGTATTCCATTATGTAAATATGCCACAACTTCTTTATCCAGTCCTCTGTCGATGGACATTTAGGTTGTTTCCATGTCTTGGCTATTGTAAATAGTACTGCTATGAACACTGGGGTGCATGTATCTTTTTGAGTTAAGGTTCCCTCTGGATATATGCCCAGGAGTGGGATTCCTAGATCATATGGTAAGTCTACTTTTAGTCTTTTGAGGAATCTCCATATTGTTTTCTGTAATGGCTACACCAAACTACATTCCCACCAATACTACTATTTACTATAACATCTAAAGAAAGGTCATTCTAAAGAAATCAAACACAAACTAGTCAGAAGCACATCATGTGATAGCTTTACATTTGCTTTATTTAAGCTAGAGCAAATATTTAAAATTGTTAATTTCAACTTACTACACTTAATTTATATATCTAGTAAATGAAGCTTAAACTATATAATAAATATATATTCAAAATAGTGTTTTGTGAGATTATCAGATAAAATATGTATTCAAAAGTTAAAAATCAAGGTTCAGAATGCCTACAGTAATTAAAGTAACAAAAGTGATTATACATATCACACAAAAATAAAAATACCTGGTGGATATATACCTCAACTACTAAACTTTTAACTTTGAGAAACTATTAAAAGAAAATTTTGATTGATACATAACACCTTATAAAAGTGGTTAAAAGAAGATTCTCTTATATCCAATACCTATTTGCCAGCTAAAATGTTAGTTACATAAAATGTGCATTGGCAAAATATTATCTAAAATATAAAATAATGAGAAGTTGTAATTGAGGGTTACAAAAAAATCCAAACTATCCTGTATTCCCTTTAATTTTTGTTGTTTATTTTAAATAGAACCCACTTGGTGGCCATAATCTTATTTATAATTTAGAATTTTTCTTCAGTTTGTTAAACTGAGGGATTGGGGTAAAGGAGGAGGCACAGTGACAAGATGTCATTGGTTAACTGAGACATCAGACTCATGAAATTTATGTGATTAAAAACCAACTTTGGAGTTCTAAAGTTTAAAAATAACAACAAAAATTCTATTAATTCCATTTTAACATTCCTTTTTCTTTTCTGCCTCCTATTCTGCTACTCTTTCTCAGATAAAGATCTTAATGACAGCCTATGCAATAGTCTGGTTTATAATTAGCTCTGGATGCAATTAGAAGGCATCACGTTCTCAAAGTGATACTACTTCAGCCTCATTCTTTTTTTGTGTATCTCAAGACTTTGCCTGATCCTGTTAATTTTCTCTCCATCATAAACTCTCCTTGAATTCTACCAAAGACCCCCACTGACCTGAAGCTGCAGTAGTTTGTAGTGGTGTATCAACTCCCATTAAAAATGTATTTACTTTCAATTTCAGGCTGTTAAATACTGTGGCAGAAAGTCAAATCATTTTGCTGAGATACTACTTCATAATTTTTCCATTTTTAAGAAGTAATACAGTTGATGTATAAAATTGTTAGTTTGAGGTATACTACATAGTGATTTGATATTTCCATATGCTATGACATGATCACCACAATTAACCTAGTAACCATCTGTCCCCATAAAAAGTTATTACAGTGTTATTGACCGTATTATTTGTTATGTATTATATTGATGTGGCTTATTTTATAACTGGAGATTTGTACCTCTGAATTCCCTTCACTATTTCAGTTCATTTCAATCTCCTCCCCTCTGACAACTACTCATCTGTTCTCTGTATTTGAGTCTATTTTCATTTTCTTATTTGCTTTGCTTTTTAATTTTCCACTTATGAGATCATACAGTACTTGTCTTTATCTGACTTACTTCACTTAACCTAATGCATCTAGGTACATCCATATTGTCACAAATGGCACAGTTTCATTTTTCATTTTATGGCTGAGCAGTATTCCATTTTGTGTGTGTGTGTGTGTATACACATGCATAGAACACACACTACATCTTATTTATCCGTTCATCTATTGATGGGCATTTAGATTGCTTCCATATCTTGGCTATTGTCAAAAATTCTCTGATGAACATAGGGGTGCATATATCTTTTCACATTAGTATGTTTGTTCTTTCAGGTAAATACCCAAGAGTGAAATTGCTGGATGATAAGGAAGTTCTTTTAATTTTGTGAGGAACCCCCATACTGTTTTCCACAGTGGATGCACCAATTTCCAATCCCACCAGACAGTACCTAAAGGTTCTCTTTTCTCCAATCCTCACCAACACTTGTTGTCTTTTTTGATGATAGCCATCCTGAAAGGGGAGAAGAGGCATCCTATCTTGGTTGAATTTGCACTTGCCTGATGATTAGTAATGTTGAGCATCTTTTCAAGTGTCTCTTGGCCATCTGTTATGTCCGGGGAAAAATGTCTATTCAGGTCCTCTGCCCATTTTTTAATTAGTTTTTGTTGTTGATGTAGGGTTGTATAAGTTCTTTGTGTATTTTGGATATTAACCGCTTATCAGATACATTGTTTGCAAATATCTTTTCCCATTCAATAAGCTGCCTTTTTGTTTTGTTAATAATTTTCTTCCCTACGCAAAAGCTTTTCAGTTTGACCTAGTCCCATTAGTTTATTTTTGTTTTTGTTTCCCTTGCCTGAGTAGACAGATCTAAAAAATTACTGCAAAGACCAATGTCAAAAAAAGCTACTGCCTATGTTTTCTTCTAGGCATTTTATGGTTTTAGGTCTTACATTTAAGTCTCTAATCCATTTGAGTTTGTTTGTTTTTATTGAAGTATATTTGACTTACAATATTATATACGTTTCAAGTACACATGATTCAATATTTTTATACATTACAAAATTATGATCACAATAGGTCTAATTTCCATATGTCACCATGCAAAGTTATTACAATATTACTGAATATATTCCCTATGCTATACATTACAACCCCCTGATTGATTCTCTCCTTCACCTATTTCCTTTATCCCACCATTTTCTTCCCCTCATGCAGCAATCAGTCTGTTCTCTGTATCTGTAAGTCTGTTTCCATCTTGTTATGGATGTTTGATTTGTTTTTTAGAGTCTACATATAAGTGAAATCATATGGTATGTGTCTTTCTCTGACTTATTTCACTTTGCATGATACCCTGTAGTTCTATCCTTTTGTTGCAAATGGCAAAATTTCATTCTTTTTATTGCTGAGTAATATTCCATTATATATATAATTTACATATTTTTATATATATATGACATACCTTCTTTATCCATTCATCTATCAATGGACATATCTTGGCTACTGTAAAAAAATATTGCAATGAAAACAGGGGTGCATATCTCTTTTTGAATGAATGTTTTCATGTTCTTTGTAAAAATACCCAGAAGTGGAATTGCTAGATCATATGGTAGTTCTGTTTTTAATTTTTGAGGAAACTCCATATCATTTTCCATAGTGGTGGTACGAATTATTCCCACCAACAGTGCACAAGAGTTCCCTTTTCTCCACATGATCACTAACACTTGTTATTTCATGTCTGTATGACAAGAGCAATTCTGAAAGGTGTGAGGTCATAGCTCATTGTGGCTTTGATTTGCATTTTCCTGTTGATTAGTGATGATGAATATCTTTCCATGTGTCCTTGAGCCACCTGGATATCTTCTTTGGAAAATTATCTATTAAGGTTTCTCTGCCCATTTTAAAATTGGATTGTTTGTTATTTTGAATTTGCATTTTAAGAGTTTTTTGTATATTTTTTATATTAAGTCCTTACAGATATAAAATTTGCAAATATCTTCTCCCAGTCAGTTAGCTGCCTTTTCTATCTGATGACAGTTTCCTTCACTGTGCAAAAGCTTTTTAGTTTGATATACTCCCATTTATTCATTTTTGTTTTCATTTCCCTTGCCTTAGGAGACCTATTTTTTACAAAAATATATTGCTAAAACCAATGGTAAAGAGCATGCTGCATATATTTTCGTCTAGTAGTTTTATTGTTTCAGGTCTTACATTCAAGCCTTTAAATCATTTTAAGTATATTTCTACATATGGTGTGAGAAAGTAGTTCAGTTTGATTGCATATAGCTTTCCAGTACTCCCAACACTATTTATTAAAGAGGTAGTCTTTTCCCTATGTATATTCTTGCCTCACTTGATAAAAATTAATTGGCCATATAAGCATAGTTTTATTTCTGGGCTCTCTATTCTGCTCTGTTTATCCGTGTCTGTTTTTGTGACAGTACCATACTGTTTTGATTATCATAGAATACAGTATGGTTTGATAACAGGGAGAGTGATACCTCCAGCTTTGTTCTTCTTTCTCAGGATTTTTTGGTTATCTGAGGTCTTTGTGATTCATTACAAATTTTAATTTACTTGTTCTAATTCTGTGAAAAATACCATTAGTATTTTGAAAGCAATTCATTCAACCTATAGATTACCTTAGATAATTTGGTCATTTTTAACATTATTAATTCTTCCAATCCATGAGTACATAATATTTTTCCACTTCTTTGTGTCATCTTCAATATCTTTCAACAATGTCACACAGTTTTCTGAGAACAGGTCTTTTACCTCCTTGTTTAAATTTATTTGGCTGTTTCATTCTTTCAGTGAAATCATAAATGGGATTGTCTTCTTAATTTCTTCTCCTGATAGTTCATTATTAGTAAATAGAAATGCAACAGATTTCTGTTTATTAATTTTGTATCTTGCACTTGTATCTTGCAACTGAGTTCATTTATTCGATAGTTTTTTATAAGTGTCTTTAGGATTTTCCATATATAGTATCATGTAACCTACAAACAGTGATAGATTTACTATTTATTTCTTATTCTTGTCTAACTGATGTGGCTAGGACTTTTAATACTATATTGAATGAAAGTGGTGAGAGTGAACATCCTCGTCTTGTTCCTGATCTTATAGGAAATGGTTTCAGCTTTTCACAGTTGAGTATGATGTTGAATGTCAGATATGGCCTTTATTATGTTGAGGTAAGTTTCCTCAATATTGACTTTGATGAAAGTTGTTATGGATTATATGATTTTTATTCTTCAATTTGTTACTGTGGTGTATCACATTGATTGATTTGCAGATATTGAAGCATCCTTGCATCTCTGGAATAAATCCCACTTGATCGTGGGGTATGATCCTTTTAATGTATTATTGAATTTGGCTTGCTAAAATTTTGTAGAGGATTATCTGCATCTGTGTTCATCAGTGATGTTGGCCTGTAATTTACTTTATTTGTGGTAGGTTTGTCTGGTTTTGGTAGCAGTGTGATTCTGGCCTCCTAGAATGAGTTGGAAGCACTCTTAGTTTGAAAAGGACAGGTGTTAACTTTCCTTTAAAATTTTATGGATTCATCTGTGAAGCCTTCTGGTCCTGGTCTTTTGATTGTTGGCAGTTTTTTTTTGTTTGTTTTAAACTATTATTACAAACAAAATGATTCAATTTTATTACTGGTAATCAGTCCATTCCTTTTTTTCTATTTTTTCATAATGCAGTCTTAGAAGACCACATTTCTAGGATTTATCGATGTTTTCTAGGTTGTTCAATTGGTATATAATTATTCATAGTAATCACTTGTAATCCTTTGTATTTCTGTGTTATCCGTTGTGACTTCTTTTTCATTTCTGATTTTATTTGGGCTCTCACATTTTCTTGATGAGTATGCATAAAGTTTTATCATCAATTTTAATTTTTTAAATAATTCTTAGTTTTAATATTATTTTTTTGTCTCCATTTCACTTATTTCTGTTCTGTTCCTTATTGTTCTTTCCTCCTATAAACTTTGGGTTTTGTTCATCTTTTTCTATTTCCCTTAGGTGTAAGGTTACATTATATATTTGAGATTTTTTTTCTTGTTTCTTAAGGAAGGCTCACTTCACTTTAAACTTCCCTCTTAGAATTGGTTTTACTGTATCACATAGATTTTGTATTATTGTGTGTCCATTTTCATTAATCTCCTGGTATTTTTTGATTTCCACTCTGATTTCTTCAGTGCCTCATCGGTTGTTTATTAGCATATTGTTTACCCTCCATGTGTTTGTATTTTTTGCAGTTTTATTTCTTGTAGTTGATTTCTAGTCTCAGACTAGATTGGAAAAGGTGCTTATATAATTTCAATCTTGTTAATTCTGTTGTACTTTTGTGGCTTAGCATGTGCTCTATCCTGGAGAATGTTTTATGTGCACTTGAAAAAAATGTGTATTCTGCTGTTTTGGAATATATACACACACACACACACATATAAAGTTCATCTGATCTGTTATTTAAAGCTTATGTTTCCATACTGATATTCTATCTGGATCTGTATTTTCTAAGTGGAGTGTTCTCCAAGATCAGCAAGTTTCTCTTACCCAGGCTCCTTTCAAACTTGCCTCTGCATTGGGACTCAGCATGTGAGATGTGTATTCCTTTTAAAAACTGAGTGTCTATTTCTTATAGGCCTCTGGCTCGCCTGAACATAATTTCCATTAGTTTTCAAAGCAGACATTCTGGGGGCTTGTCCTCTGGCTAGGGAGCCAGACACCTCACTTCTTAGGGAGGACCTCTATAATTGGTATTCCTCCCTTTTGTGAACCACTGACCCTAGGGATAGAGGTTTTGACTATACTGTTCTCTACACACCCCATTCATCTTGTAGTGGTTTCTCATGTCTTTAGTTGTGGAAACTATTTTCTGCTAGTCTTCAGGTCATTTTCATTAATTGTTGCACTGCAAGGACAGTTGACCCTTGAACACCACAGGGGTTTGCGGCACCCAATTCCCATGAAGTTGAAATTCCATGTATAACTTTACAGTTAGGCCTCCATATCCATGGTTCCACATCTGCAGATTCAACCAACTATGGATTGTGTAGTAATGTAGTATATTTTTACTGGAAAAAAATGCATGTATAAGTGGACCAATGCAGTTCAAATCTATGTTGCTCAAGGGTCAACAGCAGTTGTAATTTTGGTGTGTCCATTGAAGGAGGTAAGTTCAGGGTCTTCCTACTCTGCCATCTTGGCCACCTCCCCCTTCAACTGCTTTATAATTTAATGTGATCTTTTATACACTGACACTTCCAACCCAGCCTTGTTGGGTGGCCGTTCTTTCAAGAAGTCTCTATTACACTCTCCATTTCAGAGTTAACACTTTTATTTTAAAAGAATGTATATTCCTGGAAACTTTTTAAAGCAATGATAGTATGACCATCAATTGGGTATTCATTTTATATATATGGTTAAATAAATATATGTAAGGCACTTTACCTTAACACAAATTAGTGAAACAGCTGAATAAGTTTGCATCCCTCATAACTGAAACCAAGAGAAGCTAAGTTTTTATGCCTAGTGAGACAGAGGGAAAGTAAACCTGTGTCTACTATGGAGGCTCCCTCTTTTTCATTCATCCATTCAACATACCGTTTATCGATTGCCTCTTATGTGCCTCTTCATTCAGTATCCTAGAATCTAGACAAATGGACTTCCTTGCCCTGTAAAATGGACAATCAGAAAGGATGGGCATTGACTGAGTGATGACAATTTTACACAGCAATAGTGAGGAAAAATGCACACTAGGCAAATTTGGAGCAGGGTTAGGGACAGAAAACTTCTGTTAAGTAATAGTTATGTACAGTTATGCTGAAATGAATCAGATTTAGCTACACAAAGCATATTTATGGGAGACAAGAGGCACTGGACAAACTAAAAAATGACATTTTCAAAGGGAAACATGTTTTATAAACAAACAAGCATAGTTGTCTGGGGCACAGAGAAGCTGGAGAAAAGGATATTTATTCTCTTTCTTTTCAGTCTCTCTAAATGGTTGTTAGTATACTGTGTTGTATTTTTAAAAATAAATATTTTCTCACAATATTGCAGGAGAGAGAAAATATTTAGCAAAAAAAAACCAGAAGTCTTATTCTAACATCCAGAGATGACCACTGTTAACTCTTTGATGTTAATCATCTCTATATAGGAATATGTGTATTTTGTACAGAAAGAATATGAATATAACCAGTATACTGTTTTGAAGCCTTTTGCCTAATGTAACATATGAAATTATTTTTCATGTCCATACATTTTCAGGTGTAATATAGTGCATCAACAATGTAGTACTGATACATCAATGAACAAACAGATGGACTGATTAAACAGGATAAATATTCTGAAAATGATGTTACTATGGAAAAACATTACAGTCTAAAAAAGAAGAGGTAAGTCATTTAAAATTATTTTAAAACATTTACTAAGTATGTGGGAAAAGTCAGTTTTAATCCTTGATTGCTGTTTCTCTTATACCCCCAGACTGCCAAAATTATAAATGATTATTTTGTATAAATTTATATTCACAAATTTGGAGTAAGCTAGATGTATGCAATGGACATGGGCTTTCAAATGAGAATATTTGTGAAATAAACAAAAGTTTGATGTCCTTTAATAAGTTACAAATAAGCTCTACGTCATGAGTATAACAGTATCATATATAAATACTCAAGAAAACTGGAAACATACTTGGCAACATATAAGGGGTTGATATATAAATATCTTGTATAAAAGAATAGGAAAATTCCTATTCAAGTAGAATATTTGGTAAAATTTGTAAGCAAAATCAAATTAAAATATGCACCTGAAACTATCTCACTGTGCCCTGTGGAACACAATAAATTATAGGTTAAAAAAGAAAAAAAGACATCGTCAAATCTTCCATGAAATTTCTCTTCATATTCTGTTGACATCAAGCCCATTGCTGGTAATGTTACTTCTGTTACAACTCTCTTAAGGGATGACTTTTCTTTCTCACTCCCCTTACTCGAATTCCTGGAGATGGAACAGGTGGTGCCCTCCCTGTTCTTCATGGCTTTTTCTAGGCCACCCTCCTTTCCCTTCCTGTAAATTTAATCAAAGTAACCATCTGCTAGCCTTGTTATCACCTGTTCTCTGTGGTCCCCTTCCTGCCTGGATCTCCTGTCATAATATGGGAGACTATAATATACAGAAAGGTAACCACTACATTATTCTTGCCTTGTGCTTCCATGATCTCCTGTCCTGCAATGATGTTGTTTTCCATCCTCTGCTTCCACTTTGTTAATGTCATTTCCATTATATGAAGCACTTCTATAACCTCAATTTTCAAACATCCCATTTTCCAACTACCAGCTCTTATCTTTCCAACCCATCCTCTCATATGCTCCACCTCTTTAACTCTACTTGAACCAACATGCTATTGATGCTACACCGTACCTCAACCTTCTTAATTTTTTACTTTCCTCTTTATTCATCATAATTCCCAAGGTGAATCATATTCACTCATTTCCTTGCCTTCCTTTTACTTCATTATTCTCACATAAACTCCAAACTTCTGCCTACTACTTGTGCCTCCTGCAGGCCAATAGAGTTGCCCCTTGAGCAACATGGGTTTTAACTCACAGGTTCACTTGTTCATGGATTTTTGTCAGTAGTAAATGCTATAGTACTACATGATGTGCAGTTGGTCAAATCTATAGATACAGAAATTCAGATACAAAGGTCGTATTTGCAGATGGAGACACTCGGATACAAAAGAACTGCACATACAAACTATACTTGGATTTTTTATGATGGAGGGCTGGTACCTGTAACCCACATATTGTTCAAGGGTCAACTGTATTCTGTTGTCAAATGTCACTGGAAAAAATATAGCCATGCTTGCTTACTGTTCTCACTTTTTATTCTTCTGAATATCACTAAACTAAAATAACCTTTAATAGTGCTGGCAAACCAAACCATATTCTCTAACCCATTTATTCTCCCATTCTTTAAGACAACTCTTCCATACAGTGTATTCTCTTTAACCCTACTATACCTCCTATTAAACAAAGACAAGAACTGCAGCAATTTGAAGACAATTTCTACAAACTTCTTCTGGTATGACCTTCAACCATGATTCTATATACTACCCTCTTCTCTATGCCTAGACTGGCACTCAGGGCTCTTATCTCCAATTGTAAAGTCTGTTTCATCCACTCCTACTTCCTCAGGGACATTGTTCCACCATTTTCTCTCTTACAGGCAGCATGAGGGCAGGTTTCAAAATCTATTTTGTTTACCTCTGAGTCCCCAGAGCCTGTAATCATGCTCAGAATATAATGGGGGCTCAGTAATGAGTAAATGAAAGATAAAATGAAAGAGTATGTCATTTTTACTAGTCAAATTTAATAGGTTAATAATATATGATACTATATAACCTGTCAAGGGTGGAATGAAATGATTACTCACTTCCATGGTGGATAAGCATTAGAAATTAAACATTGCACAAAATCAATCTGACAAAAGAATCATAGATTCAGAGAATTAAAACCTTAATATGACAATCTTACTGGTTGTAGCCTCCTCTAAAAAAATAAGGCATATATTAATATGCATTAAAATCTGTTTATGCAGTGTCAAATTGAGTGAAAAATTGAAAGCAAAGAAAATATTTAGACAAATGATGGTGAGTCTACATGTTTAGAAAATTACCTGTTACTGTTATCACACCCCTAAAGCACTTCTGTTTACTTTGGAAAATGTTGGGTATGCCAGTGAAGCTGCGGCCCTGCCCACTGCCTCACTGTTGAGAATGATTCCTGTAGGCCTCATCTGAGAGAACTCCCCAAGAAGAGCTTTTGAGGATTCTATTACTAGTGGTTGACCAATGCCACTAACTACCTCTCTCTGCAACATTAAACTCCACTCATGTCTGATTGATTGTACCCAGCAGAGGTATCTGACTGAACCTATGAGACAACTACCTTCTGCCTCTATGGGGCAGCCTAATATCTTATTGAATAAGACTCATTAGTGGTTTCTAGAGAAGATATACAGGAACTAAGGCCTGATGTTAAAACTATGCTCAATGAAAAAGCAAGATGGTTTATGTTTGTAATAATCATGCTGCATATTCAAAGTCATATCTTTGACTGAAAAATATCTCAAATGGAGTTTTCTTTTTATGTATAAGGTAACAATGCAAGGGGCCAGAAAAGAAAATAAGTCATTTTCTTGCTTGTGAAATCAAAGCTGCAACATCTGTTTGCTTCACCTGCTGAAGAGAATACTCCCGCTTATACTTAATGGTTAACAAGACTGAACACTTTGAAACATACTTCTCTAGTCACCCAACCTGTAAATTAAATACATCAGTGATGCAATTATTGCACTGTGCTCTTTTCACAGGTATAAATCACATATAAAAGATCTGCAGTGCTGAGAAACACAAGCTATAATTTATGTTTTACTGTAAGCACCTGAAACTTTACAATGTCCAGTGTTCTGGACATTGTAAAGTTGCAAATATATTCTATGGCAACTCTCTCTTGCCTTGTTTCCTTCTCTTATGTCTTGCATACCTTTAATAGAATGGCCATATAATTTCCTATAGTTTAAAATTTTAGATTATACACTAATTTTTTAATAAAAAGTTTTGAAAATAAAAAGCATTCAATTCTAAAAACCACCACCAGTCATTATTAACATTTTAAGAAATATCTATTTATATATACAATATTTATATACACAATATTTATATACATAGTATATATAATTTTATTGTATATGTAATTTTAATATATACAATTGTATATATAATTTTAATATACACAATTGTATATATAATTTTAATATATACAATTATAGATGTATTATTATATGCTCAATGAAGAAAACATTACAAAGACAAAATATCTAAGATGAAAAGCAAAGTTACCTTCCATACAACCACCAAAAGTCAAGGACTTTCTTTTCCTCATGATTTTCCTAAATAACTTTTCACATTCAAGTTCATATTTTTTTCACTTCCTCTCTTTTCCTTTCCTTCTCATTAATTTAATTTTGACAGATCTTTTCAAAATAAGTAATCCTGCTTTTATTTATTAAATTAGGTAAAAAGAAATTTCATAAGTTCTCCTTTCTAAAATCCTTCAGGACTACATAAGTATTATTTATGTATTATTTATTATTATATTTCTTTGATAAAATTATAAATATTATAAAGTCACTTAAGAAAATAATATATTCACAATATTAGCCAATGTTTCTGTTTTGCATGTTTGATTTTTTTCTTCCTTGTATTTTAAACATATAGGTTTCTAAATCATTGTCTCAGAGTGGAATTTCACAGAATTAAAATAAATTAGCTCACAAAGCGTTTCTTAGACTTGGAGTTTAGAATATGATTCTCAGACCTAGTTGCTTAGGCACTTTTGCCCCCACCAGGTAATTCTAACATTCCAGATACTCAGAGCCCATCCTTAGATTCTGATTTAGTTGCTTTGTATTACGCTGAAAAACAGATTTTTTTTTTAATGTTCTCTAAGTGGTTCTAATACACACTCAGGATTGTAGACTATTCAGTTTAGGTTAACAGATTAAAATTAGAAGATAGACAAAATTATTTGGGCAATTAAGGCCTTAAAGTATAAACAGTTTGTCACTACACTTTTAATTTGCTTTCTGACCTATGCGTTATTTAAGTAATTGGTTTCTTATTTTCCAATTTATCAGTTTTAAAAATTTAACATGACTCATTTTTAGTCTGATTTTAATTACAGAGTTCTCTGAAAATACACAAAAGTACTCATTGTCCCTGGGCATGAGCAACAGCTTCTATGAGATTCTTGTAACTCACTTTGCAACCTCTCTTATTTTCAGGATTTTACCATAGGTATGCCAAGTGCCCAAAGTAATCCCATTCCTCTTTCCCTTACCCCAGTTTATTGTTAGATAAGTCTCTTTTTTGGTCTAGAAATAAGGAGAAAATCAGTGACCAACTAAAAACTCAGCATCAATCAATAATCAGCAATTATTTATCATGGCTGGGAATTAAATTCAACTTAGTTAAGTATCTCAGGACTATATAGATTTGGAAAATCTGGATGAGTGGATCTGGGTTAAGATCCTGCTTTCTGTATTTTTTTATAAAAGCCTGAACAGTGATTCTGATGTGTATCCAAAGAGAAGAGCCATAGGATTTAAGAAACAGTAGGTTGTTTTATTATGACCAATTCAGATCATGAGCCTCTATTACATTAATTAGACCTCAGAGGCAAGGTTAAAAACCTTCATTTCTTTTTATGAGGTAGATAAAATGGCTCTCTTTCACTTAATAAAAACACGAGAATGCATCATTTGCATATTTTCTATCCTGTATTAGCTTTCTACCTTTGCTATTTACCAAAATTTGTCAAAGACCATGATGACTGGCAGTTTGTCCTGATTTTCTATTTATTAATAATTGTTTGCTATTATTTGTTATTTTGGTTTTTGAGATTTTATTAGTATCAAGTATTTTAGTTGAATGGCTTTAATCTTTGGATATTCTTCATTTTTTAGCCTGAGTTGCACCCTCATCTCTCTGCCCTTTAGCCATAAAAAATGATTTTTATATTGCCATCTAATATATAAAGCAAGTATTAACAGACATAAAGGGAGAAACAGACAGAAATACAATAATAGTAGGGGACTTTAATACTCACTTTCATCATAGATGGAGCATTCAGACAGGAAAATCAACAAAGAAGCATTGATCTTAACACAGTAGACTAGATGATATTAGGCATATACAGAACATTCTATCAAAAAGCAACCGAATATACATTCTTCTAAAGCTCACCTGGAACATTCTCCAGGATAAATCATATGTTAGGCCACAAAACAAGTCTTAATAAATCTAAGGAGATTGTAATTGATTTCTAGTTTCATATTGTTGTTTTTGGAAGGTACTTGATATGATTTAAAGAGATAATTGGCATAGTCACAAATATTTGGAAATTAAACAGTATGGTACTGAATAACCCATTCAGTTCAAGAAGCAATTATGGTTCAAGGAAGAAATTTAAAACAAGAAATCAAAAGAGAAGTAAAAAATACTTTTACACAAATACTTTCAGACAAAATGGAAATACAGCACACTAAAACTCATGACATGCAGTAAATGGAATTCTAAGAAAAATGTTACTTTTTGATTTACACATTTAGTGATAACAAGAGAGATCTTAGTAAGTTTACACCTCAAGGAAATAAAAAAGAAGAAAACATAAAGCACAAACTTAGTACAAGGAAGAAAATAATAGTGGTCAGAGAGAAAATGAATAGAGATCAAAGAGACAATAGCAAAGAACTTTGTTTTAAAAAGATAAAATGGATAAACTATTTAGACTAACCAAGAAAAAAAAAGACTCAAAAGAGAGAGTGTTACAACTGATAACACAGAAACATCAAGGATTGTAAGAGACTGCTATGAGCAATTACATATAAACAAATTAGAAAATCTAGAAGAAACAGGTAAATATCAAAAAAAAAAAAACAATACAGCCTACCAAGACTGAATCGTGAAGAAATAGCAAATCTGAATAGAGCAAATATTAGTAAGAAGATTGAATCAGTAATGAAAATTCTTCCACAAAGTCCAGAAGCAGATGGCTAAACTGGTGAATGCTACTAGACATTTAAAGAACTAATACAAATTCTTCTCAAACTTTTCAAGAAAATAGAAGATCAGTTCAAAATCATTTTCAAAGTCATTTTATGAGGCCAGCATTACCCTGATCTTAACATTAAAAAAGGATGCCACAAGAAAGGAAAACTATAGACCAATATCTCAATAAACATAGATACAAAAACCTCAATAAAATATCACCAAATAAAATTCAACAACACATTAAAAAGTCATACACTATAATCAAGTGGGATTTATTCCAGGGATGCATGGAATGGTTTAATATCATTGTGATACACCACATTAACAAAATGAAGGATAAAAATCTTATGGTCATTTTAATAGAAGCAGAAAAAAATTTAACTGAACATTGAATTTTTTTCACGATAAAAACTCTCAACAAAATAGGTAAAGAGGGAACATACCTCAACATAGTAAAAGGGCATATATGACAAGCCCACAGCTAACATTATACTCAATGGTAAAAGCTAAAAAGCTTTTCCTCTAAGATCAGGAAATGGGACTAGAATGCCCACTCTCCTCATCACTTTTATTCACCATGGTATTGAAAATCCTAGTCACAGCAATTAGGCAAAACAAATCAAACAAACCAAAAAAAAAATCACTATTTGCAGATAACATGATTTGATATGTAGAAAACCATAAAGACATCACCAAAAAGCTATTAGAACTGAGAAATTCAGTTTCAGGATACAAAATCAACATACAAAATTCTGTTGCAATTCTGTACACTAGTAAACTATCAGAAATTAAACAAACAATCCCATTTATATATAATAGCATCAAAAGAGGATGAAATGCCTAGGAATTAAATTCACCAAGGATGTGAAAGATCTCTACCCTGAAAACTATAAGAAACTGATGGAAGAAAATAAAGAAGACACAAATAAGTGATCATGGACTAGAAAAATTCATATTGTTAAAATGACCATATTACCCAAGGGCAATCTACAGATTCAATGAAATCCCTATAAAAATTACAATGGTGCTTTTATAGAGGTAGGATTTTTGTTCTAATATGTGTACAGAATCACAAAAGACCCTAAGTAGCAAAACAATCTTAAGAAAAACAAAGCTGCAGGAATCATGCCCCCTGATTTAATTATTACAGCTTTGTAATAGAGTTTGAAAACAGTATGGTACTGGCATGAAACAGCACATGGTTAAATGGAATAGAATAGAAAGCCCAGAAATAAACCCATGTATAAGTAGTCAACTAATTTACAACAAAGGAGCCAAGAATATACAATGGGGAAAGCAAGTCTCTTTCATAAATAGGGCTGGGAAAACTGGACAGCCACATGCAAAATAATGAATACGGTATATATAAAAATTAATTCAAAATGGATATAAGACCTGAAACCATCAAGCTCATAGAAGGAAAAACATAACCAATGATCTCTAAGACATTGATCTTGGAGTGGGACTATATCAAACTAAAAAGCTATACAGTAAAGGAAATCATCCACAAAGTGAAAAGACTACCTACTAAATGGGATAAAATATCTGCAAACCATACATCTGATAAGGGGCTAGTATCCAAAATATATAAAGATCTCATACAACTTAATAACAAAAAATAATCTAATTTAAAAATGGGCAGAGGATCTAAAGAGATACTTTCCCAAAGTCACAAAGATGGCAAAAGAATATGAAAAGGTGCTCAACATCACTAACCACCAGGGAAGTGCAAATCAAAACTCCAATGAGGTATCACTTCACCTCTGTCAGAATGGCTATTATCAAAAAGAAAAAAACAACAAATGTTGGTGAGGATGTGAACAAAAGAGAACCCTTGTGCACTGATGGTAGAAATGTAAATTGATGCAGCTACTGTGTAAGATCTTCAAAAAGTAATTAAAACTACCATATGACCCAACAATTCCACTTCTGGGTATTTATCCCAAGAAAACAAAAACACTAACTTGAAAAGATATCTGCATCTCATCTGCATGTTCATTGCAGCATTTTTAACAATTGTGAAGATATAGAAGAATCCAAGTGTCCACTGATGGATGAATAAAGAAAATGTGATACACACACAGAGTGGGATATTATTTAGCCATAAAAAAGAATGAAATACTGCCATTTGCAACAACATGGATAGACCTATGCTAAGTGGAAGTCAGACAGAGAAAGGCAAATACCATATGACCTCATTTATATGTGAAATAAAAACAAAACAAAACACATAGAGACCGAAAATGACTGGTTGTTGCCAGAGGTGGGATGTGTTGGGTGGGGAAAATGGGTGAAGGTTGTCAAAAGATGAAAATTTCCAGGTACAAAAGAAATCAGTCCTTGGGATATAACGTACAGCATGGCAATTGTAGTTTAAAATGTTGTACTGTATATTTGTAAGTTGGTAAGAGAATAAACCTTAAAAGTTCTCATCACAAGAAAGATTTATATCTATATGTGGTGACATACATTAAATAGACTTATTGTGGTGATAGCTTAACAGTTTATACAAATATGAGATCATTATGCTGAAACTAATTAAAATTACATGTCAATTACATGTCTCAATAAAACTTTAAATGATCTTTGCTGTCAATTTTGAAGCTATATTTATAGAAATACAAAATACATTTTCAATGTCATAGCAAAATTATATGACAATATGGCAACATAGAAAGGTCTTGAACCCATCTTCCTTTCATAGATACACCAAGTCTATAGCTGTATATGGAACAATTTCTTCTCAAAAATTTCTAAATAATGGCTGAGTGATAACTACACATCAAGCAAAGGAGAACAGCACATTGACTATAGTAGGAGGGGCTGGGACACAATCTTGCCATTAATCCCACCCCTGGGGCAGCAACCCACAATTGGGAGGGAACTTGAAACCTAGAATTTCTCCCTGAGGAGGAGAGAGTTCAAATTCTACATTGGGCTCCCCAACTGTTAAGACTTGCACCCGAGAGACGGACTCACAAAACATCTAGCTCTGAAAAACACTTGGTCTCTTGTCCAGGAAACCCACAAGACTGTGGCAATCTTAGAAACAGCTCCTAAACGGCTCCTGCACATGGACACCTCCTCTTCAGTGCCCAGGTCAGAGGCAGCCAGTGAGGCTCAGACTTTGAGCAGAAGGCTCATTTCCTTATACTAAAGCATTAGCCCAAGGGGCTAATTTAACCCATCTCTTGAGCCCACTGGGAACACTGCCCAGTGACAGACTGGTGGGTGCCACTTATGCACTCTCCCTCTGCCTTGCTCTAGACAGTGGGTACCATCTTTTATTTATCCGACAGGGGCCATCTTTATGTGCCCCCTCTGTCTCACTCTAGCCAGGCGGTGTCATCTTCGGAATCTCCCTTGCCTTGTTCTAGCCTGTCAGCTCCATCTCTCTTTTTTCTTCTTTTCCTTTTTTTCCCCCCAATCTTTTTTCAGTGGGCATCACTTTTACACTCCCCTTGCACCTCACTTACACCCAGTGGGGGCCATCTCCATGCTCGCCCTCCGCCATGCTCTGGAGCACCAGAATCACCTGGAGGAGAGCTTTTACACATTCTGGTGCCGTTTCTGCAGCTGCCACCCAGGAGACACCCCTCGACTGCCTGGCTCTTAAGGGCAGGTGAGCCTCATTCCTTAGTCCCATGACACTGTAGTGATCAGAGAAATCGTTCTTGGCAGGCTACCACCCCCCTAGGACACCCCGCAGACAGCTGACTGAAACACAACCCCAGTCTTTTTGTGAAAGAGGCCTCATTGCTTTTCTGGAGATTTTCTGCCCTCAGGGGGAAAATTTCATACACATCTTCAGATTTCATACACATCTACTCGTCTACAGAAGTGCTCTCAGGGAACAGAGGCCAGTGGATGCCATCTGCTCTCTCCCTCTGCTCACTTCAGCTTACCGGTACCTCGCAGAAAGTAGTATATATACTCTTGCCTAGCCCCCCAACTTTTACAGCTGCCTCCAGGGAACACCTCCTTATTGCCTGGCTCTGGCAGCCAGCAGGGCTTACCCACATGTGTCCCATAGGACTGTAATAAATGGAGAAAGTATTCTTAAAAAGCTACCACCCCCAGAGCACAGGAGGAGCAGCAGACTCAGAGTTCAGTCTCTCTATGAAAGAGGCCTATTAGCTAATCATTACAGATGCAGCCTGACGGGATATGGGAAACATGGTGTATATGTACAATGGAATATTATTCAGCAATTTTAAAAAGAATAAAATTTTGTCATTTGTGACAACATGGATGGAACTTGAGGGGAATTTGCTAAGTGAAAAAAATCAGACAGTAATGATAGATACCGTATAATCTCACTTGTATGTGGAATCTAAGAAAAGAAAAAATCAGAAGCATCAACACACACAAAAGACCTAAGTCATGCACATAACCGATTGGTGGTTGCCAGAGGTAAGAGGTGGTGGTTGGAAAAAATGTGTGATGGCACTCAAAAGGACAGACTTACAGTTGTAAAATAAATGAGTCATGGGGGTATAATATACAGCATGGTGACTATAATTATTGCATATTGGAAAGCTGCTAAGAGAATAGATCTTAAAATTTCTCATCAGAAGAATAAAAAATTTTGTAACTATGTAAGAGAATGATGTTAACTGGACTTACTGTGGCGATCATTTGGCTGTATAAACAAATACTTGAATTATTATGCTGTACAGCTGAAATTAATATAAAGTTACATGTCAATTATACGTCAATAAAACTGATCCTGAATAAATATTCAAAGCAGAGGGTATCAATTATCTTTCCAAATGAAACTAAATATTCTATCTCCCTTCTCCCATATTGAATAGGGTTAGGAAATTATAGTGCTCATCCTTATATCTGTGGTAATTAGATACTGACAGCACTTATTATGAGTTGACATTTTACTCAGGAAAATTTTGGTATGTTTTCCTACCTAAAATATCCTTTTGAAAGTGATTAATCCTACACCTACCCCAAAATGCAGTTCTAGTTTCCATTTGTCTTGAAATTACTCAGATTGTATCTATCAGGTTTAATATGCTGGAGAGTTAACACTATTTTGAAAATGTATAGTGCAGAGGCAATAATCTACTGTGATTGTACGACTTAACATGCAGAACACATAAATCCACATATATGAATTCTGTTACAATTTCCCTAAACACAAAGCTTCAGTGTATAAGTAATGCATTAAAAAAAAGTATGTGCATGCCCCAGTGTTCACAGCAGCACTATTGACAATAGCAAAGACATAGAAACAACCTAAGTGTCCACTGACAGATGAATGGATAAGATATGGTATATATACACAATGGAATATTACTCATCCATAAAAAAGAATGAAATAATGCCATTTGCAGCAACATGGATTAAACTAGAGATTATCATATTAAGTGAAGTAAGTCAGACAGAGACAAATATGATATCACTTCTATGTGGAATCTAAAAAAAAATGATACACATTCTATTTATAAACCAAAACAGACTCACAGACATAGAAAACAAACTATGGTTACCAAAGAGGAAAGGGTTGGGGAGGGATACATTAGGAGTTTGGGATTAACAGATACACATTACTATATATAAAATACATAAACAACAAGGACCTAACGTATAGCACAGGGAACTATATTCAATTTCTTGTAATGAGCTGTAATGGAAAAGAAACAACAACAAAATATCTATATAGATATATATGGATAGATAGATGTATATGCATGACTGAATCACTTTGCTGTACACCTGAAACTAACATTGTAAATCAACTACACTTCAATAAAAAATAAAATTTAAAAAAATGCTTTGCTGGAAGAAAAAGTATGTGCATGTATGCACACCTTTTTAAACACTGATTATATTTCCAATATGGTTATAAATCTAACATTTTATTTATCCTGAGTATAATCATGTTTTTACTAATATTTAGTCTAAATTTTTCCATTTTTCTGTGTAATATAAAATAATCTTTTGCCAGTTAACCCATTAAATCACTTTATTTTTAAGAATACTACTTGAAAAAATAAAATCAATTTCTGGAATCCCTGAGAATGGATTTTTAGTAAACAACATGAATGAATATGTTGGACAGTGTTAGTTTAAGCCATTAGAAAGCTTTCTGAGGTTGTTGAATTGGAATATCTTGCCTGCTTCTTAAGCAAAAAGCAAGCAAGTCTATATTCTAATAAATGAATTGTTTTAGGGGGAATTTTTTTAACTTTATACAGTAGAGAAGAATGACATAGTACCAATATTGGGTTTTTTTTTTTTTTTGACTAAATTAATGATCACATTTTACTACCATCTACAGTAATATGGAAAATATCAGACCTACAGTAATGCATTTTCTATTACCTTCTAACTCAATCTTCTCCCCAACCTCCTACATCCATTTCCTTCTATTTTTTTTTTCTTTTTAAACTTGTTCAGCGAATGTATTACCTGTCAAAGGCCATGAATTGACAATTGAGAAGATTGAAGAGTTCGTTCCTTTGTCAGGATTATGTGACAGTGGAAAAGAATAAACCATTAAGCTCCCTTATGACCCTTCATGCCATTCCATGAGTTACAGACTGAAGACAAAAACTGGAGTTCTGTTCTGCCCTTTCAGATTTTTTCAATCTTTTAATCAAATATATCATATCACCTCATTCTTGACTCAAATTTTACAAAACACCCAGGTATTCCATGAGTATTTATTATACTCTGCTACCTATGGAAGCATTATGTTACTACTACTATTTTCCCCAAATATTTTAAATAAATTATTGTAGGAAAGTTTAAAATATGAATCCATGAGAACTAATTAGTTAATCAATACATGAACAATGGGATGTCATGAGTCACGTTCCCGTATACATAGGTTTTTGTGCACATATATTGAAAAACAAAATAAATATGGCACTAAAATTGATCCATTGTTAAGAACACTCACTATGTTAGAGCAATACATTATCCTGATATATGGAAATCTGTTTGAGACTTTTAATTTCATTTTTCTCTGCCATGGCCCATCAGCAGGTGCCAAGTAAGTATTAAGGGAAGAAAGCTGTTTACTTGATACTATGTGATATATTCCAAGTTAGCCTATTTTCAGAATCCTGGCAGAAGACACAGATTCCTTGATTGTCAGAAACAAAGGATTTCATTCCTCATAGCAATAGGAGTGGCTAGTGGAGAAGTAAAGATGAGGCAAAGGAAACAGAAATGGAAGTAAATTCTAAAAAGAAGCAGTTTTAATTTGGTCACACTTGTGGACAATTGAGACTCAATCCTTCTGGGATCTTTACAGAAGAATAAAAAATGCCTTCTAGAGTCATCTCTCTGATCAAGGGATGATACCGAGATGGCAATAAAGAGCATTACTGATTTCATCCCTTATTACGAGAACTACTAACAATTTATCATGAACAAGACACCACTGAGAAAAATCCTGTTACACGAGGCCAAGACTGAAGTGCTCCCCTGTACCAAAGAGATGGAGACAGTCCCCGTTAGAAGGTAAAGAGGAACAGCTGCATGCTGACTGCTTTGCCCCTCCTCCAGGCCGGGGCAGCACCACATCCTGAGCCTACACTTCCTCTAGTGGGAGAAGAGAGCCCAGGGTGGATGTTGACCTCCCCCAGCATTGTCAGTTGCTTCTTGGGAGTCCCCACTGCATCTCACAGAGATCACGGAGCTGGACCACTGGGAATCGGATTATGAAAGAGAAGTGGAAAGTATTTGCAGCTTTGCTTATCTACAGAGCCAAGACTGTGGAAAGTCTAACCAGGGAACTCAGCAGGATGCAGGTCTTCCTGTTTTAAAGCCTCAATTAAAGAGCCTTCCCAGCACTGGAGTATGGTCTACCCTGAACCCCTAGGCAGGTGAGCTGAGTCTTCTACTGCAGAGTATAGTTCCTTGTCCCACTCGACTAGGAAGCATGGCCATAACACCTGACGGTGTAGCTCCTGGTCCTGCTCCACCAGGAAGCCTGGCCTGAGCATCTGGAAAATAGCTTGATCCGGCAGCACTTCAGCAGAAGGTCTGCCAGTAGCTCTGCCCTTCTGTAGAGACAAGCTGGTGGCTCTGTCTGGCCAGAGTTTGGTGGACAGCTCTGACTGGCTCCCCAACAAGACTCTTGTCATCCTGGGGACTTGTTCTACACATCCCCACCCTAAGCAGGGAAACTAACCCATAGTCCTGCCCACTGCCGAATGTAATCTCCACACATGCTAACCAGGAAAACTAACCTGAGCTCCTGGGAGTCTCGGTAGCCCATCCCGCAGCCCCAGCACAATGTCACTTGAGCAGAGAACCCAGTAAGTGATTCTGTGTCTGCAGAGGCAAAACAGTGGCCCCCGTCTCTCTGTGGAGCTTAGCAAGCAGGTCTACCAGATTTGATACCCAGAACAAATAGCCTTGCTGGCCCTGGGACCTGTTCTGCAGCCCCAGCAAGGCAGGAAAGCTAATTTATAGCCCTGCCAAAAGCTGAATACAGACTCCAGCCTGACCCAAATAGGAAACCTAACTAGAGCTCCTGGGAATCTGGGTAGCCCATCTTGGAACCCTGATTACAGTAGCACTTCCATGGTAGGATCCCCCTGGCATCTCTTAGAGCAGCCTTAGAGAAGCCCTAGGGACTAAAAGTGAAAAATCAGATGACTGTCCTTCAGAGATGTTTTCAGCATGAAGTGGGTCAAGGACCACCAAGAAGTATGAGCTGCAGCCCTGGCTCTGGCTGTGGGTGTTACACTGATGGCAAGAGATACAAGGCAGTGCACAAATGGCAACTAACACCTAACTATATATGTATGTTTATGAATACATATGTGACATACAAAGAGGATAATTTATGGAAAAACATTCCCTAAATTTTAACAGAAATTATTTTGTAAAATAAGAGTGACATTGGGTACTGGTTGTATTAATTTCCTAGGGCTGCACTAACAAAATACCACAAACTAGGTAGCTTAAAACAACAGAAATGCACTCTCCCACATTTCTGGAGACGAGAAGACCAAAATCAAGGTGTTAGCAGGGCCATCCTCCCTCCATAGATTCCAGAGGAGAACCCTTTCTTGCCTTTTACAGCTTCTGGTAGCCCCAGACATTCCTTGGTTTGTGGTCACGTAAGTCTGATCTTTGCTTCCATCCTTCTGTGTGTCTCTGTATCTCTGTGTATTCACACGGCTGTCTTCTTTGTGTTTCTCTCCTCTCCTTATAAGGACACCTGCCATACTTGGACTAGAGCCGATACCACTCCAGGATGACCTCATCTTAACTAATTACATCTGCAACGACCCTACTTCCAAATAAGGTCACATTCTGAGGTACTGGGAGGTAGGACTTTTAATATATATTTTTGGGGGAATCCAATTCAACCCATAAGAACAAAGGAGGATTTCTATTTGTTAATCTATATTTTCTAAAATATTTATAAAAGTTTGCAAAGAATATTCTGGAAGTCATCGCAGTTTGTCTTATTCTTATACCTAATGTCAACTTTCTTTTTTACATGCCTGTGTATGCTATGAAAGTCAAATACTCACTTAGTCCTTGCTGCTAGCTCTGTGACACAGCCTTGGCCAATAAATAGAGATACACTGACCTTGTTTATCCCCCTGTCCTTTCTTTCTACTTTGAAAGAAAACACTATGTCTAGGATTGTACAACAATTTTACAATCCTAAGAGAACAAGCAAGTTTATTTAAACAAACAGTAACAACAACAACAAAAATACACTGAGCCTAGCATCACAAGATTATTCTAGCAGTCACTTACTCAGGACCTCTTGTCAGGTGTAAAACAAATAATTTGTGAGTCACTGCTATTTGTGTTTTCTGTGACTTGTAGGTAGACTCATGCCTAAATGATACATGTGTGCATGTGTTCTGGTGCATCTTATAATTTTCAAAGACATAGAGAAGTTGGTGTCTCAAGTAAAGGAATGTCAGCAGGAAAAAAATTTATTTTAATGAAGATTTTTGAGACATTTCAAATAAAGAGTTGTACTTCTTTTGGAGAGTATAATTTCTAGAAAACAAATCAAATGTCCAAAAAACCCCACAATGTAAAATAAAGCTTCACCCCTACTACTAAGGTTTTAGTTTTAATTAATTTTTATCAGTAGATAAGCAGCTGCCAGAAGGTTGTCTAAAATTTATTGAGAAGCATGTAATAGATGTTGAATGCTGGAGAATATGAATTTCTTTTTAATGAAAAGGTAGACTTTCTAAGGATGTGAAGTACAACTGAATAGTCTTTGGTGTACTTTATATTTTTGTGGCAGAGTAAAGATTAGAAAGTATCATATGAAGTTAGTTTTTTCTAAAAAAGGATTCTGTGTATATATGAATTTAAAAGTTTATGTTGATTACTTCTTAGTGCTTTACTTTAATATTTTAAGTAGAATTACATATCATCTTTCACTTTTCAAAGTTTCGTTTGATCTCATAGGTAAAATGTGATGAATACTAAGTACTTTTCTAAATTCTAGGTCATGGATACATAATATGATAGATGTCATATTTTGAAAATTCTGGCTGCAGAATACACTCATATATCCTTAGATACTGTTTAACTTTACAGAAAGTTAGCAGGAGCATCTATAGGATTATAATCTTCATGGTCACTTTCGGTCTCTTTATGGTGCTTTCCAGTGAACTTAGAAACCCTGATCAGATCCCTGAAAGAGATCACAAATTCATCTATATTTTTCAAATGTTGATAGAAATATGTACAACCTAAGTAATGATTCCTTTTTGTTTTGCTAATTGATAGAAGTAATTTCCTTTTCTTCATATAATTACATAATTTTACAAGAGTACTTGAAAATTTTTTAAATAATTTTTTTTACTACTTTAAGAGAAATTTTTTAGAATGTGTTTTTAAAATACTCAAATCACCACTTTGCTTTATTTCCATGAGCTATTAAGAATTTATTCACGTTCAAAGGAATGCTTCCATGTGAATGATATAATCAACTGTTTCCTTTCATATTTTGTTCTTAGCACATATATTGATTTGTCTGGATATGTCTCACTAGGATGAAGTATAAAGGGGATGAGTTCTCCTTGTTGAATGTTGAAGGGCATCACAACGTGTATATGAAGTGGCATATGCCACCTGGCTGTGTTGTCTTAGAGCATTTTGAGAAGGCTTATGTAGCCAAATCTTTAAGCACATCTGCCAAGTACAGAATCACATGATAGGTAGTGACATTGAAATTCTGCCCCTAAACAACACACACACGTACGCGCGCACACACAGTTTCTTCTCATCATTACTAGAGATAACCAAACTAAATTCCTTATATAACATTTTTGAAATAAAAGAACATCAATTACTTCAAAAAATAAAATAAACAGTGTGCTATCTTATCCTTATTGATTAAGAGTTCTCTACTTTTGTCTAAATAAAGGACAAATGGGAACAATATACCATACTTAATAAATTGAGACCTCAGTAATGCATATGCAAAGTGTATCTCCTTCCAAATTTGAAAATACCACTATTTGTTTCCATATTGTCCTAACTGTCTTATTTCTCCATAAGGTAAATTGGAAACAAAAATATTCAGGTAGGCAACCTCATGGATAATTTTTTTTTGAAATGAGTATTTCTTTTTATCTTTTATTAAAACCCCAAATTAGAGTTTAAACCATAGGAAAGGATCGCTATCAATGACTGTTATTATTGACCCTTTATTATTTTTGCTATTTCCTTTTTTGAACAATTTAGTCAAACACACAGTTGCTTTCAACAAGGTAATGGCAGCAGGACGTATTCCAGATGAAACTGTTTTTTCGGCACCCACACATATACGACTGTCTTGATAAGGACTGGTCCAGGGCCCAGCCACGGCTGAGTTGCTAGAACAGCATAGGGATAGGCAAGTTGAAGAAGTAGCGGGTGCTGACCTGGGCCATTATATCAACACACAGTAAAATTAATCAAAGCTATCCTTTGTTTGCAAGTCAATTGTGGGCCAATTTTTAAAGTTCCACCATGTTAAAAGATGGATAAACTCAGAACATAGTAAGGTTTCTAAATTTTTTTCTGTCCATTACTCCTTCCTTGGGCTGTCAATGGATATTCTAAGAATGTGAACATAACAAATGCTGCAAGAAACAAAATATGCAAGTTCAAGCTCTGGCCTGTGAAGTACAAACATGTATCTGCCCATATAATGATATATTACAAAAGATACTAAGTAAGTAAGTTTAATATATAAATTACATGATTTATTTAGATAACCATTGTATATTTTTACATAGATGAAAAATCAAATATCATTTAAATAAAATATGTTGATTTTGTTGTCTCAAGTAAGCATGCCCTACTAGGCTTACAATAAAGACATTCGCTCTGTTAAGAAAATACATATATGTATATATATGTATAACTGAATTGCTTTGCTATACACCTGAAACTAACATTGCAAATCAACCACACTTCAATAAAAAATTTTGTAAAAATTAAAGCAAAATAAGGACATTCTTGATATACTACATCTACTGCTATAACCCAGTATTTTTCTTTCTATGTGTAAAGGGGATTTTACTGTTCAATATTGAATTAATTTGATACAAAAGAGGACTGAATAACAAACCTATACACACATATCTTTTGTTTAAATTTGTTAATTATTTTGAATATCATTGAAGTTCACAGAAAATTAGTTGTTTCCAGAAAGTTCCACTCCATAATTTATACAATTGAGCAATTTTTTAAAATGAGAAGAAATATTTATGGAGGGATGACAAGTAATTTATATTTTTCTCAATGCCAGCTGCCAGACCCTTATTTAGAAGTATTTCAAAATTATTAGAGTGTTCAATTATATGAAATCACATTTAATAATTCAGATATTTTCAGATATATTTATTTAAATAAAAGTATTCACTTGTAGTCTCCTGATTTTATATAAGTATTCATGAATGAACTTAAAATACCACACTGTTATTGTTAAGTGAGACCTGGATTTAGACAAACATGGGTTTAAAATTAGGCTATATCAGTCACTATTTGTCAGATTTTGTACAACTTTCTTAATTTCTTTACACTCCAGTATCCTCATCCATAAAATGAGAAAATTACAGTAACTCACTGCTAATTTGAGTTATGTTCATTAAAGGATACAGGGCACCTAAAGAACTAAGTGACTACCTGGCACAGAGTAAGTGCCTAATAAATCTTATTTTATCATTATTACTGTTTTATTTTGTATATTATCTTTTACCTTAGAAATAAAATGAGATATTAAAAATGTCACATCATGACTCACCAAAATAATCTACCAGAAGAAACTACTTTGGTATGTTTTTATCTAAATACTATGTTCAGTGAGTAAAAGAATTTAATTTGAACTGGTCACAATTGATTTGCTTGTACTTCACAAGCCAGAGCATGTACTTACACATTTTGTTTCTTGTAGCATTAGTTAAATGCACATTCATAGAATATTCACCAATGGCCCAAGGAGGGAATTAATTACAAATGACGGCAAAAGAATAATCCTAGAAGTGTTATGGATTCAGCTATAAGGACTATAAAGTTTATGTAGACATTACAGTCACATTGTGTTTTCAGAGTGACATTTAAAGCATATTAAGGGTGATTTGGGGAGATTTAATATGCATTTAAAATACCTTTCTAAAAATATTGGAAGGTTGATGTGTGCACATGTGTATACAATCCTATTTTCTAATTAAAAAATAAATCATCTGCACATCAATCAAAAGTTTTCCTTGAAACCTGTATAATTGAGCCAGTCAATCAGTAGCTGGATTATCCATTTAAGTCAAGAAACTGATACACCAGGGAAGAGCACAGAGTGGTGTTTGGATGGATGAACCAAGGGAACCTGAAAGGAAATGTTCAAAGGGTCTTTGAACAAAACCTAAAGGTCTTGATAAAGAGACCAAATTAGATAAAAAGCAATGGGAGAGGATCCCTGCTTCTAGGAACTTGAGGTCAGAGCAAGGAGGATTAGAACACTTGGAAGAGTTCATTAGGAGGAACAGAGGATTCTCGGAACATGACTGTGGGAACTCAGCTTCATTTCCATCATTAAGAATTCTGGTCTATCTCCTTTTTCCTAAACCAAAGGACCACTCAGGTTTAAAGGCACATAGATGAGAAAAAGAAAAAAGAAAAACACTATTTGTTCTGCAGTTGTCAAGGTAGAGAGAACTGGTATGTGGTTTTCTCGTCCATGGCCTGGGTGATCTGGGGACACCAGCATAAAGAAGCATGGATGTGAGGTCCTCAAAGCAGAGGATCCTGAGAAACACATGACCTGCATCAATCTGAGCATTATGTCCAGTTGAGATTACAAATCACCCCAATCTCTCCAGGGCAAGCAGACCAATAAGGAAATGAAGAAGCAGGTTAAGATGTGAGACCACCTCTGGGTCTAGAAAGCTTGAAGGGATAGAGATTAAGAGGAATATTCCACATTCCATAGTTTTACAAGTGTAAGGAAGGAAAAAGTTTTCCTTTTCAGGTCCCTCGCTAGGTCTGAAAATTAAACTGACCAAGACATTAACAGGAGAAAGACACATTTTACTTCATTTTCATATGTGCATGGGAGCCTTCACAAGGGAATGAAGACCCAAAGAAGTGACAAGAACAGGAAGCTTTTATACGTTTTAGACATAAATAAATACATTAATTTTTATTAATTAAATTAATTAATTTATAAAAATTGACAAGACAAAAGATTTGGGGCTATGGGTAGTAAATGATAGAAAAGATAATGATCACTACTGTCACCCCAAACTAGTGGCTTAGAAATATTAACAAAAACTATTGCCAAGACCAGAGGAAAAATATGAAGTAGTACAACATATAAAAAATAAAAACATGGAAGGGAAATACAAGACACTCAATGTAAGAATATTTCAGGGGAGAAGAAAAGAGAAAGAAAAGGTGCAAGACAGGAAATGATTAAACAAATAATGGAAGGGAATCTGTCTGAGCTTTATGTCTGGTGACCTGTGTCTGGATATGAATACACCCATCAGATTCTAAGATGAATTAATGAAATTAAGAAGTATACCTTGTTATAGTGTGACAATTTTTAATTTTACAGATAAAGCTAAAATCTTCAAGTTCCTAGTGCATATAATAATTTATGCTACTGTTAATAATACTGGTAATAATAAAATGTTACATACACAGGAAAAAGGACTAGCATCAAATTTCTCATTTATAACCCTTGAAACTTGAAGACAGTAGTATAATATTTGCTGACTACTGAGAAAAAATTACATAACCCCCAAATCCTATACCTACTGACAGTATCATCTTACAGGCAGATGACTGATAATGTACAATGTAATAAATTTCATCTGAGGGAGGTGATTGAGGGTATACATAAACCAAATAATAAATAATTCAAAAACAGAATCCAAGCTCTAAGGACATTTGAAACCAGGAAAACTCTAAACTATAAGAAACTTTTAATCATAGTCAATAATTAAAATTAAGTAGCTCAGGAATGGAGGCTTTCTAAAGGCCTCATAGTAGGGGTGGAGGAGGCCGGGTAAACAGGATGAGTAAAAGTGTTTCTTTATATCTCATCTTTGTAGGATGCGTCCATGCTTTCATGGGGAAATGCTTCCTTTTCAAA
Organism: Camelus ferus; assembly: GCF_009834535.1. Lineage (NCBI taxonomy): Eukaryota > Metazoa > Chordata > Mammalia > Artiodactyla > Camelidae > Camelus > Camelus ferus. Next base: position 87,240,667 of record NC_045696.1, on the reverse strand, counting down.
CAATAGTAGAGAAATATGTATCTAATTATAAATGCAAGGTTGGGTAAGGTAACAGAATAAGAATTATGGTTAGGATATCCAAATATGTGGTGGAAACATGAAATGAATAGTAACTTGATTTAAAAACATGCAAAAGTACAAGACAATATAGGAAAGGATAGTTTAAAATAAGCAGTAAACATAAAATAAGATGGGAGAAACATGACAACTATATACAAACATTGCCCTATGTGTGGATACAATTATGACTCCTACTAAAAGAGAGTTCAAAAGCATCTGTTTAAATGCAGGTCATAAGAAACAGACTTAAAACCACTTATAAAGAAAGGTTGAGAATAAAGGGATTATCAAGCAGGTACTTGGAAAAAAAAAAAAAAAGATGCTTTGCCAGCATAATATATGCACATGCTGTAATTTAAGGTTAAAGACATGAAGCAGAGTGAAGAAGAATATTGTATCATAATAGAAGGCACACTGAACAAAGAAGGTAAAACAGCAATAAACTGCATATAAATCTAATAGCTTAGCAGCTAAATGCACAAAGCAGAAATCATTAAAAATGCAAGGAGAACTTCCTGAATAAAAAAGAAAAATTTAAAAAGAAACTTCAATAGAACAGAGGGAAGTAGGCAGAGAATATGGAGATTCCCAGAGGAACTGGCAGCTGATGTTTGGAGTCCCAGAGGCGCCATTACAAACAGGGGGGAAGCAGTCAAGATTATCTGCCAGTTCAGACAATCAGTATGAAATCCCTGCATAAAATCACTTTAGTGATGATGGAAGTAGAGAGCCAAGACACTGAATACCCAGTTGCACAGCGCACCGGCAGCATACAGACAGCACCCTGGTAGGCACTGTAGAAGATGCACTGTCTTCAAATAGGGAGGCTGTATCCTTTCCACACATTAAAGAAGGTTATATCCTTCTAAAAGGAAAGTACACAGAGGGAAGGATTCTGGTATATACCTACCGCAGTAAAACATGAACTGGTATCACTATGAAATAATTATTTTCTTAGTACAAAGCAGAATTTTAAGTAGTTCATTAGAATTCATATTTACCTTCATCTGTACTAGAGTGTACTGGGCACCTTACTAAATAAATTGGAAGATAAGAATCATATATATGATGATATGTTTTGAGTGATTTCTAAGTTCTAAAGGAATGAGAAGGTAAAAATCGTTTATAGCAACAGTCACTAAATCACTCTGAACAACAGACACTTAAATTGCCTGAGGGGCAGGCATCTAATTTAACACATATCTAGGGGCCTCCTGACATCCTCTCCAGAGATGCAGGCCAGCAGGAGTCATTTTGGCACTCTCCCTCTGCCTCATCCCAGGTCACCAGTACCTCCCAAAAGGAGCCTGTATCCTAATCTTGTACCCAAATTTTTGTGGTTGCTACCCAGGGGACACCTATTGATCACCTGGCTCAGTGGCCAGCAAGGCTTATGTTCACAGATCCCACAGGAGTATACCCAACAGAGAAAGAGTTAAATGGCTACCATCCCCAGGGTATATCAGAGAGGCAACAGCCCTAGGTACCCAGTCTATGAAAGAGGCCTGTTAACTAATCTTCATAGTTGTGGCCAGAGGGGTAAGCTTCCAATTAAACATGTGTCTATGGGCTGGCTGTAATCCTCTTCAGGGACATTGGAGGGCAGGTTCTATCTTCATGCTCTCCTTCTGTTGCATTCCAGAGCTACAGTATCACCTGAAGGAGAGTTATATGCATATCCTGTGCCCTGTTTTTTATAGCCAATGCCCCAGTTTTTGTGGCTGCTGCCCAGGGTATTACCCCCTGAAAATCCTGCCCTAGTCCCAGCAGGTCTTATGTTACTGGTCCGACAGAACTGTATATATTTGCATACTTTAAAAGTTGCTACCTAAGGGTCTAGGCTGAATCTAGGTGCTGACTGAGATCCTTTGGGACACTAACAAGTGTTGGCACACCCTTGACTACTGACCACCACTAAAAATAAAGCAGGCTGCTTAGATAATCACACAGGTTTAAGAGATTACCAAGAGTAGGAAAGGGTTGAAGGATAAAGTAATCTCTTACATAGGACATTCTTTCAAGGATAAGAGAGGTAGCTGTTTTATCTAATGCATAGAAACCAACCCAGAGTCAAGGAAAATGAAGAAACAGAGAAAGATGTTTCAAATGAAATTACAAGGTAAAATCTCAGAAAAAAGATCTTAATGAAATAAAGATAAGGGATTTACCTGAGAGACTTCAAAATAATGGTCATAAAGATACTCAGTGAGTTCAGGACAATGAATAAACAAAGTGAGAATTTCAACAAATAGAAAGAAAATATAATAAAGAATAAATAGAAGCCACAGAACTAAAGAATACAAACAACGAACTGAAAAAAAGAAAACAAAGGTGCAGTTCAACAGCAGGCTGAATGAAATAGAAGAAACACCAGTGAGCCCAAAGACAGCAATGAAACTCACCCAATCAGAACAGCTAAAAAAAAAAGAGTAAAGATAGCTTAAGGGAATTGTAGGATAACATCAAGTGGACTGACATCCACATTTCAGGGGTCCCTGAGAGACAAGAGTAAGAGAAGGGGGAAGAAAACTTACCTGCAGAAATAATGGTTGAAACCTAATGTGGAGAGAAACATTCAGATCCAGGAAGTCTAGAAAGTTCCAAATGAGATAACACAAAGAGACCCACACCAAGGCATATTAAAGTGCCAAAAGTTAAAGACATGGAGAGAATCTTTAAAACATCAAGAGAAAAACAACTTATTATGTACAAGTAAAACCCATGAGACTACCAAAAGATTTCTTAGCAGAAATTTTGCAGGCCAGAAAAAGTATGTTCAAAGTGCTGAAAGAAAGAAAGAAAGAAAGAAAAAAAAAAAAAAAAAACCTATCAACCAAGAATACTCTACCCTGAAAAATGGTCCTTGACAACTGAAGGAGAGATAAAGAATTTTATAGACAAGCCAAAGGTAAAGGAGTTCATACCACAAAACTAGCCTTACAAGAATTATTAAAGGGACTTCTTTAAGCTGAAATAAAAGTGCACAAATTAGCAATAGGAAACAATGACAGTAGAAGTTACACTGTAAAGGTAAACAGATAGTAAAATTCACAATTATTTAATGTTGAACTAGTGGTAGGTTAATTACTTACAAAGTTAGTATAAAGGTTAAGAGACAAAAGTAGTAAAAATAATTACAATAATTTAAAGGATACGCAAGATAAAAAGACATCAAAAACAATGTATGGAAGAAGAGGAAAAATGTAGAGCTTTAGAATGCATTTAAACTTAAGCTGCTATCAAGTTAAAATATATCATTACAAATATAAACTGTTTTAAGTCAGCCTCATGGTAACCACAAAGCAAAACCCTATAGTAGATACACAAATGATAAAAAAGAGGAATCCGAGCATACCACTACGAAAATATTCATCATGGGAAAAAAAAAAAAAGAGCAAGAAAAGACAAACAGAGAAATTTATAAAACAGCTAAAAACAGTTGACAAAATGGCAATAAATACATACCTATATATGATATATGAACCCTTTATATGATACCTACAAGAGACTCACTTCAGATATAAGGACATACAAGACTGAAAGTGAAAAGATAGATATTCCATGTAGAGGAAAACTGTGGTAACTGTATTTCAGACAAAATAGACTACATACACTGCAATAAGAGACAAAAAAGCTCATTGTATAATGACAAAACAGTCATTCCAACAACAGAATGTAATATAGGAAATGCAAGTATGTGTACCCAACATAGAAACACCTAAATATATAAAGCAAATATTAACATACCTAAAGGGAGAAATAGCAACACAGTAGTAGGGGATCTTAATACCCCACTTTCATCAGTGGATGGATCATCCAAACAGAAAATCAGTAAGCAAACACTAGCCTTAAAGGACACGTTAGATCAGACAACTTAACAGATGTACACAGAACACTCCATACAAGAGTAGTATAATACGCATTTTTCTCAAAATCATATGGCACATTCTCCAGCACAGATCATAGGCCACAAAACAAGTCTTACTAAGTTTAATATGACTGAAATTATATCAAGCATGTTTTTCTGATCACAGTGGTAAGACAATAGAAATTATTACACAAAGAAAACTGGAAAATTCACACATATGTGGAGATTAAACATGCTACTGAACAACCAATGGGACCAAGAAAAAATTGAAAGAGAAATTTAAAAATACCTAAGACAAATGAAATTGGGAGAACAAAATGCCAATATTTATGGGATGCAAGCAGAAGCAGTTCTAAGAGAAATGTTTACAGGGCTAACTGCCTGCCCCAAGAAACAATAAAGATCTCAAATTATTAATCTAACTTTACACATCAAAGAACTAGAAAAAGAAAAACAGATAAAGCCCAAAGTTAGTAAAAAGAGGAAAATAACAAAAATCAAACAGAAATAAAATAGAGACAAAAAGAAAACAGAACAGATCTTGGAAACTAAGAGCTAGTGTTTTGAGAATATAAACAAAATAACAAATTCACCAAGAAAATTTTCATAGACTCACCAAGAAAAAAAAGAGACAAGATAAATTGATAAATTCCTCTAACGTCAGGAACAAGACAGGATGTCCACTTTTGCCACTTTTTAACATAGAACTGGTAAGTCCTACCTAGAGCAGTTAGGCAGGAAAAAGAAAGAAAAGACATCCAAATTGGAAAGGAAGAAGTTAAACTGTCACTATTTGCAGATGACATAATTTTATATACAGAAAACCTAAAGACTACCAAAATACTGTTAGAATAAAGTTGTAGGATACAAAATGAATATTAAAAAAAAACCTGTTGTATTTCTATTAACATTGAACTATCAGAAGGGAAATTTTAAAAAAAATACCATTTACAACTGCATCAAAAAGAATAAAATAACTAGGAATAAATTTACTTGAGGAGAAAGACTCCTGCCCTGAAAACTATGAGCCATTGATGAAAGACACTGAAGAAGACACAAATAAATGCAAAGATATTCCATGCTCATGAGTTGGAAGAATCAGTATTTGTAAAGTGTCCACAATAGTCAAACCAATCTACATATTCAATGCAATCCCTATCAAAATACCAATGGCATCTTTCACAGAAATAGAGCAAATAATTCTATAACTTGTATGGAATCATAAAAGACCCCAAATAGCCAAAGTAATTCTGGCGAAAAAAGAACAAAACTAGAGGATCGCACTTCCTGATTTCAAACTATATTACAAAGCTATAGTCATCAAAAACAATTTGGTACTGGCATAAAATTAGACACATAAGTCAATGGAACAGAATAGATAGCTCAGAAATAAATCCATACACATGGTCAATTAACTTATGACAAAGCAACCAGAAGTATGCAATGGGGAAAGGACAGCCTCTTCAATAAATGGTGCTGGGAAAATTGGACAGCTGCATGCAAATGAATGAAACTGGACTGCCATCTTATGCCATACACAAAAATTAACTCAAAATGGATACACATGAACTTAAAGACTGGAAACCATAAAACTTCCAGAAAAAAAATATAGGTAGTCAACTCCTTAACAGACTTTTTAGATTTGACACCAATAGCAAAGAGAAAGAAAAAAAAAAACAAACAAGTACATCTACTTCAAAATAGAAAGCTTCTGCATAGCAAAGGTAACCATCAACAAAATGAAAAAGATTACCTACTAAATGGGAGAAAATAATGCTAATAATACACCTGAAAAAGGGTTAATATGCAAAAAGTATAAATAACTCATACAAATCAATAGCAAAAATTAAACAATGTTCTTAAAAAATGGGCAGAGTATCTGAACAGACAATTCCAAAGACATACAGATGGTCAACAGGTACATAAAAAGGTGCTCAACATTCCTAATCATGATAGAAATGCAACCTTAATGAAATTAATACCTCCTATCTGTTAGAATGGCTACTGTCAAAAAGACAATAAATGAGTTTTGGCTAGAATGTGGAGAAAAGGGAACCTCTGTGCACTGTTGGTAGGAATTGCTGCAGTCACTATGGAAAACAGTATGGAAGTTCTTCAAAATATTAAAAATAGAACTACTTTATGATTCAGCAATCCTACTTCTAAATATTTTTCTGAAGGAAACAAAGACCTTAACTCAAAGATATATGCATCCCATGCTCATTATAGCATGATTTACAATAAGCAAGATATGGAATCAGAGTAGGTGTCCATCAGTGGATGAATGGGCACACACATAATGGAATGTTATTCAGCCATAAAAAAGGAAATCTTGACATTTGCTACAACATAGATGTTCCTGAGGGCAATAAGCTAAGTGAAATAAATCAGAGAGAGAAAGACAAATACTGTAATAGCTCACTTACATGTGGAATCTAAAACAAAACAAAACAAAACAAAACAAAAACTGAGCTCATAGATACAGAGAACAGGTTGGTGGTCAGCAGAGGAGGGTTGGGGGGGAGGCTAAAATGGTTGAAAGTGGTCAAAGGTATAAACTTGTAGTTATAAAACAAATAAGCCTTGAGGAGGTAATGTATGGCATGGTGACTATAGTTAATTATATTATATTGTATATTTAAAAGTTGCTAAGGGAGTAGATCTTAAATATTCTTATCACAAGAAAAATGTCACATGGTGATGGATGTTAGTTGACTTATTGTGGTGATCAACTCACTATATATATGTATAAAATCATTACGTGTTATGCCTGAAACTAATAATAACTACATGTCTAATATATTTGGAGGAGGGAAAAAGAAGAGGATGGCAACAAAAGGAGGAACAGAAAGAGGATGAAGAGGAAGGGGAAGAATGGGATGAAAAAAAGAGGAAGATGAAAACATGCCATATTGTTCTCTATAAAGAAAGCCGAAAGTGACAACTGCAGCATTTTCTCTCTGGTCTCCTGTATCTGGCTTCCTGACTTGAAGACAGGAGCACTTTTAATTCTACTATTCTTCCTCAGAATTGATGTGGCGGGGACAGATAAGTTCTGAGTATCTCCATGACTTGCTCACTATGGTTTGCCAACAAGAGTCCCATTAGAGTTGAAGAACAAGACTAAATTCTGGAAAATATTAAAGTCAGAAAGGGTGTATCTGCCTTAACAATCCTGAGGAGTATATTATTTTCCACCTCCCTCTGCTAAAAGGGATTCCTTTTTCAATGTAGTATTAACATCTCCAAGCACACATCTTGAAGATTATCATTAAGGCTTTCTTCATATTCACTTACTAACTTAATGCCCTGATAGAGGATCACATGCTTAATTACCATTTGCTAAATTCTCTTTCTTAGGAAAATATTTAATAACAGTAGGGACTCAATCATTCTTATAATCAATTTCACAGACCAAAGATAATAAATATTAATTCAAAATATATTCTATTCTAATAACCTTTGTGTTCTCAAGTCCTAGATCAGTGTCTGGAAGATAGTAGGTATTTAATAAAAATTTGTGAGCCATTGAGGAACATTTAACTGTATTTTAAAAACCTGTCACTTGCTCTTCTGTTCTAATGCTCTTGAGCAAGATAATTTCAAAGGTAACCTTACTGATTCCTGAGAGTGTAAGTTCAATGGGAATAAGGATTCTACCGCTTTTCACAGCTGTAGCCCCAGTACCAAGAGCAGTGACCAGCATACAGTAGGCCTTTAATAAATGTTTGTTGAATGAAGTGGAAATATTTATATTCACCTTTAATTACAAAATATAGTGAACATACCAACAGAATATGGCAGCCATGTACAACTCAGATATGTCTATATTTGTTCCAATTTCTTTGTTAAAAGAAATAGCTATTGTTCTATCACCTCTGCTCTTCCCACTTCTCTCCCAGACCTAAATTTCTGTATAGTATATGTATGTTTTTATATGTTTAAAATATAATATACAGTATTTTTGTATTTAAATTATACTTACATATGGCAATAAATACCTTTTATTCTAGGAAGGGCTTTTATTCTAAGATTGTTAAGCATTTCATGTTAAGATTGTAAGGATATGACAATATTTTTAAAATCCTTTTGTTTTCTTTTTCCCAAAGACTAAAATTATTTTTGTAATTTAACTATTATTTTTTGTAATTTATTTTCTAATTTAACTATTATTATTTTTGTAATTTAATTTTGTAACTTTAACACTCAGAAAAACTCCTCTTTATTCCCAGGTTTCATGCCTTTATTGCTCTATTCTACTTTCATTTTTTGTCTGATCTTAGAATCTGAATTATAAAGCAACAAAAGAAAAGGTTCACGAGGGGAACACAGAGAAGAAAGAGAAATGATTACATTTATACTTTGATCTTATCAGCATCAACTAGAGACTGCTGACATGGAAACAGAGACCTCATTTTAACATGATCCTCATCATCCACCACCCAGTGCATGGATATTGTATACAGGCATACCTGGCTTTATTGCCCTTTGCTTTATTGCGTTTTGCAGGTATTGTTTTTCACAAATTGAAAGTTTGTGGCAACTCTACATCAAGCAATTGTATCAGTGCCATTTTCCAACAACATTTGCTCATTTTGTGTCTCTATGTCACATGTTGGTAATTCTTGCAATATGTCCATTTTTTTCATTATTATTATATTTGTCGTTACAGTGATCTGTGATCAGTGATTCTTGATGTTACTATTTTAACTGTTTGGGGCACCATGAGCTATGCCCATGTAAGACAGCAAACTTAACTGATAGATGTTATATGTGTTCTGGCTGCTCCACGGACCAGCCATTCCCTATCTCTCTTCCCCACTTCAGGCTTCCCTATTCCCTGAGGCCTCCCTCCCCCAAAAAAATAAAACTAAAATCGGGACAATTGATACTCTACAAGTGGCCTCTAGTGTTCATGTAAAAGGAAGATTCGCGTCTCTCTCACTTCAATCAAAAGCTAGAAATGATTAAGCTTAGTGAGGAAGGCATGTCAAAAGCTGAGATATGCCTAAAACTAGGCCTCCTGCATCAAACAGTTAGCCAAGCTGTAAATGCAAATGGGAAGTTCTTGAAGGAGATGAAAAGTCCTACTCCAATGAGCACACAAAAGATAAAAAGCAAAACAGCTTTGTTGCTGATAATGGAGAAAGTTTTTAGTGCTCTGGATAGAAGATCAAACCCGAAAAACATTCCCTTAAGCCAAAGCCTAATCCAGAGCAATACCCTACATCTCTTCAATTCCATGAAGGCTGAGGTAGAAAAGCTTCATAAGAAAAGTCTGAAGCTAGCAGAGGTAGGTTCATAAAGTTTAAGGAAGAAGCCATCTCCATAAACATAAAAATGCAAGTTGAAGCAGCAAATGCTAATGTAGAAGCTGTAGCAAGTTATCCAGATGGTCTAGCTGAGATAGTTAATGAAGGTGGCTACAGTAAATAATAACAGATTTTCAGTGTAGACAAAACAGCCTTGTATTGGAAGAGGATGCCATTTAGGACTTTCATACGTAAAGAGGAGAGGTCAATACCTGGTTTCAAAGAGTAAAGGACAAGCTGACGATCTTGTTAGGGGCTAATGCAGCTGATGAATTTAAGTTGAAGCCAGTGCTTATTTGCCATTCCAAAAATTCTAGGGCCCTTAAGAATTATTCTCAGTCTCTTGTGCCTGTGCTCTAGAAATGGAATGAGAAAGCCTGGAAAACAGCACATCTGTTTACAACATGGTTTACTTAATATTTTAAGTCCACTATTGAGACTTACTATTCAGAAAAAAAAGATTCATTTCAAAATATTACTGCTCACTGACAATGTATCTGGTCGGTCACCCAAGAGCTCTGATGGAGATGTACAATGAGATTATTGTTTTCATGCCTGCTAACACATCCATTTTGCAACCCAGGGATTAAGGAGTAATTTTGACTTTCAAGACTTATTAGTTAAAAAATACATTTCATAAGGCCAGAGCTGCCATAGATATTGATTCCTCTGATGGATCTGAGCAAAGTTAATTTAAAACTTTCTGGAAAAGATTCACCATTCTACGTGTCATTAAGAACATTTATGATTCATGGGAAGATGATAAAAAATATCAACATTAACAGGAGTTTGGAAGAAGTTGATTCTCATCTTCATAGATGACTTTGAGGGGTTCAAGATTTCAGCAGAGGAAGTAACTACAGATATGGTGAAAACAGTGAGAGAACTAGAATTAGAAGTGGAGCCTAAAGACATGACTGAGTTGCTTCAACTTCATGATAAAACTTTAACAAATGAGAAGTTGCTTCCTTTTGATGAGCAAAGAAAGTGGTTTCTTGAGAGGGAATCTACCCCTGGTCAAGGTGCTATGAAGCTTGTTGAAATGACAGCAAAGGATTTAGACTGTTACGTAAACTAAGTTGAGAAAACAGTGGCAGGGTTTGAGAGGATTGACTTCAATTTTGAAAGAAGTCCTACTGTGGGTAAAGTGTTATCAAAAAGCGTTACATGCTACAGAGAAATCATTCATGAAAGGAAGAGTCAATGTGGCAAACATCACTGTTGTCTTATTTTAAGAAATTGCCACAGCCACCCCAGCCTTCAGCATCTACTGCACTGATCGGTCAGCAGCCATCAACATTGAGGCCAGACTCCCTACCAGCCAAAGGATTACAACTTGCTGAACACTCAAATGATGGTTAGCATTTTTAGTAGTGAAAGTATTTTTTAACTAAGGTATGTACATTGTTTTTTAGACATAATGCTATTGCACACTTAATAGACTGCAGTATAGTACAAACGTAACTTTTATAGGCACTGGGAAATAAATTCATGTGACTCACATTTTCATGATATTCACTTGATTGTGGTGGTCTGGAACTGAACTTGCAATATCTCCAAGATGTGCTTGTATAATGTTTGCATTTATTTATTTTTTACCAGTTGTCCTTAGTAGCTGTCCATAATCTTAGGCATTGCACTAAAAATTCAGTATCTCTCTTTTAACAGGACGGAATCTTTGCTTTAGAGAACCTACTATCCAGTGGAGAAAAAATATGAGCCAAAAAGAAAATGAAGTAAGTGAAATACAGATTACAGATATTAAGATAGAGGAAATGTTGGGCTGGAATGTGGCAGGAATGAGAAGCACTGAAAATTATCTGGCCTAACAGGGTCATGAAAGACTTCTCAGAGGAAGTTGCCTTTAAGCAGAGGTTAAGAAAGGGTGAGAAGAGTTTACTCAGCATGACAATTCAGAGTCTAGAAAGAACCTAGTGTTTTCACAGGAGGAAATAATTTCTGTATGACTAGTTATAAAGGTAAGAATGGCTAGAGATTCAACTGAAAAGATTGGCAAGATGGAGCACAGGAAGCTATGGGAACATTTTTTGAGGTGGAATAACATTGTCTTAGTTTAGGTTGCAATAATAAATATAGTAGACTAAGTGGGTTAATCAACAAAAATTTATTTCTGGAAGTTCTGGAGTTTGTGAAGTCCAAGATCAATGGGCTGGTCAATTCAGTTCCTGGTAAGAAACTTCTTCCTGATTTGCAGATGACCACCTTCTTACTGTATCCTCACATGGTTCGGGGAGAACACTCTGTGGTCTTTCCATCCCATTATAAGGGCACAGTATTAAGGTTCCCTAGAGAATCAGAACTAATAGGAGATATATATATATATCTAAAGATATATAGATATATATATCTCAGAAGATTTATGATAAGGAATTGGCTCACACAGTTACAGAGGCTGAGAAGTCTACCTGCCATCTTCAAACAGGAGACCCAGGAGAGCAGGTTAGTATAATTTAGCTTGAGTCTGAAGGGCTGAGAACTAGGAGTGCCAAGGGCAGGGGAATATCAACATCCTAGCTCAAGCGATAATTCAAGTCTTCCTTTCTCTTTTTGTTCTATTCAAGTCCTCAAAGGATTAGAGGATGTCCATTTACATTGCACAGGGCAAACCACTTTACTGAGTCAACTGATTCAAATGCTAATTTCATCCAGAAACATCTCCACAGACATACCCAAAAGACAAATATCTCGGCACCAGAGATTCAAACTGACACATTAAATTAACCATCACAAGTCCACTCGTGATCAACTTGGCAACCATATGCCCTAAACCACACTTAATTTCCAAGTAAAGATAGTAATAAGGCCTAATATGGTACAACTATCCTGTGTACAACCAAAAATGCACTAACCCTTTCCCTAGGAAATGAAGTTCTTGAGTGATGTTTATTCTTTTTGATATCTTGTACCTTAAGTAATAAGATAAATAAAGTCAATACATCTTATGTTACATAACAAGGGAATAAGAGAGGGAAGAAAAAATACAAAGTGTATTCACAACAGCATAAGGACAAAATACTCATAACAGTAACAGTCTTCATTTTTGTAATAAAGTAATGTATAATAATGTTATCTGGTCATGTGGTCATAGCTGGTGCTTATAACCAACTTCTTCCACTACCCATTATGAATTTCCTTTACTTTCCACAAGCACCTCAGTGGGTTGAGGTTCTTTACCTAAAGGGTGATTCAAACTTTCATTCCTGAAGGGTCTGGGCCATTAGTAGCCCTGCCCTTCCTGTATTGAATTGTTCTAGTTTTCCATTAACCTTAATCACAGAGCATGATAATACTTTAAAACAAACAAACAAAAAAACACCCTAAGGAACTCTCCTGTGTTCTAGACATACCCTTCCTTACTTTCATTGTGGAGTAGTAGTCCAGTTTCCCCCTTGGTAGTGAGGATCAATCACTCCAGCCAGCACAGTTACTCACTAATTTTTCTGTTGATTCAGAGGCATGAGGAGTCCAAAGCAGCTGGGATGTAACTTCAAGTTAATTGAAATCATTGTTTTTTAACCTAGTGGAAGCATTCCTCTCTTTGGAGCTAAGAACTATCGCCTGCAGAGTATAAAGTCATGGGAATAATAAGCAAAAATTCTGCTAGTGGTATCACTCCCATTTCCACCTCTTGACTCCTGGATCCTGCATCCTGGCTATCAGAGAAAACTCAACATATATTGGACACTGATTCAGAGCATATACAAGGTTCTGAAGAACCCTGCCCCAGACATACAAGGTATTACTACCTAGGTAGCATTGTAATTGAGTTTTCGAAAGGCAATTCTACCTTCTGTGAAACTAGCTGCTTCAGGATGGTCGGGAAATGGTAAGAACAGTTAATTCCATGAACACCAGCCTATTGCCACACTTCTTTTGCTATGAAGTGAGCAACTTAATTCAAATAAATGCTGAATGGAATACCATGAATGGTAAAGAAGGCACTCTGTAACTCCATCGAAGCATTATGTGAAGGGACAGAAAATCTTTACTCAGAGTAGCTGTCTATTCTAGTTAGGACAAAGCAGTGCTTCTTAAATGATAGAAGTGGTTTAATGTAAACAATTAAGCACTAGGTAGCCAGCTGATCAATAGGGAACAGTGCCATATTAGGGACTAAGTGCTGATCTCTGCTGCTGACACAGGCACTTGCTAGTGGCTACAGCCAGGTCAGTCTTGGTGAATGGAAGTCCATGTCACTGAGTCCATATGACAATGGCAGGAGTAGCTGGGGAAAGAGGCTGACTAGTAACCACAGAATGAATCATCTTGTCCCTTTATATATTAAAATCTTTCTCTGCTAAGAAGAAATCTCTCTGCTAAGAAGAAATCTTTCTTTGGTGAGCATTCACATGGGACCCAAATATCTTCATTTTATTTTCCTATTCAGAGAGTTATACTTACAGATCCTTGCCCCAATTTTCTGTCACCAGTTTCCAATATATTCTTTCCAAGTCCCTGACTAGTTATAGCAAATCATTAGCTACAGAATCTCCGTATAATTACACACCTGCCATTTCTCTTTCCAAGAAAAGTGAACAGTCAGGTACATGTGAAAGTTCTGCTCACTCAGAGGATTTCCTTTCACCATTATCCTTCAGGGATGTTCCAGAAAGTGGCAATGGTACTACAGCTGTCCACTCTTGGGTGGTGGTGCTTGCATATTGTGCATAAACATTTGTAAATCAGGCCTAAATTTTCTCTTCCTTTGTCAACTGATCATAGGGAACTTCCCATGAGGCCGTAGGTATAGTCTGGGAGAAAGAAGGCAATATAGCAGAAGTGGGGACCATAGGCGTTTGGGCCATTTCTTCACGTAACTTGTGTCTTCAAGGTCTGATCAAGTATATACCACTTCCATTTGATGATTAGATGTTACTGCATATGCCCAACTTTATGGCTTGGTGGGTTAGCTAACACCCAGCTCATAATGGACAGCCCAGGTATCGTGGTTACTTCATGGCCCGTGGCTAAGCATTCAGTCTCTAGTAAGGCCAAGTAGGAAGTCAAGAGCTGTTTCTTAAAAGGAAAGTTGTAATCTGTGGAGAATGAGTAGCATAACTGGGTCCTTTCTCAGGGCACCTGGCCTCCCCTTCATTAAAGGAGTTCTGGATCTTTAAACTGGTTCAAGTCTGGGAACTGACTGAGGAGCTGTGACTCCCTGTATTTATGATTCAGGTTAGATTTCGTTCATATGACCCAGAACTTTTATGCTTTTACAAATAAAGTAAGAATCTAGTATGCTCCCTTATCTATTTTAAGAGCACCACAATTAATTAGCTAACACAGTAGGTCTACACAAGTCATACTATGCTGATAACTGCCTTCACTATGTCGTCCGTTACAGTAACCATACCCACCTTGCCTTTGGTGGTTGAGTGCTGCCACCTGGCCCCTGCTACCACCAGATCTAACTTACTCCCATTGCATTTAGGTTTCCCAGCTTTTAGGCTTTAATTCTCCTTTTAAGGTTTGGCCTATAGAGAATAATCAAAGAGCACTTCAACGATGCTGGAGCTCCCCTCCCAAATTTATTTCTCAGTCTTCTGGGCTCTCCCAACATGGGTGAGCAGGTCTTAAATGATAAAGCCACTTTAACAAGCCCTAAGCCTTTGAATCTCTTCCTCTACATTAAACCAAGGCTTGTTGGGCATTTCCAGTTTGCTCATGGTGGGTCATCTTTTGGTCCATGTTCTAGCCATTCAATGAGGCAAACTGTTAGAGCTCTTTCTAATTTTTGATTTGCAAAGTTAAATTCAGAATTTCCACTTTGTGATTCCAAATCCATAAATTAGGCATGATTCTAACTTATGTTTATCCCCACATCCTTTGCATTTGTTCCTACACATGTCCCCAGACACTATCTGTATAAATTAGAAAACTCTAGCTCTTTTAGAGTGCAGTACAACTCACTTTAAGGGTCCTGCTGGTATTTGAGTCTAATTATCTGTTTAAAAACAAAGGGGAGTGGTGGGGTGGGTCCTAAGGAAAATCAGCACTGTTTCGCATGGCAGTTGCCTCAGGGGAGGTCATTACAGTTCTCTCAGGCAGTGCAGTGTTAATCATCTCAGACAGAGGTGGAAAGTCTAATACCACTGTGAGTGGAGAGGTCAGTATCACTGGGAGTGCGATGCTGCTGCCACTAGGGGTTGGGGGTCACTTCTGTTTGAGCTGGGAAGACCACTTCTGCTGGAGGTGGGATGGCTAATTGGAGATAACTCTTCCACAGGCAAAGACAACTCAAGAGAATTTAAGGGCTCCATACCTATTCTAACTGGCAGGATCCCATTCTTTCCTAATCAATGCCCACTTTAACAGTAGACACCCTGCAAGGCTAAGAGTTCAACTGGGGTTATAATTTAGCCAGTCACAGGATGAGGCTCTACATTTAATTGTCAGCAACGTCTAATCCTGTTGCTACAGGAGATAAGACTCTCCTTCAGGCACACATTGAAGCTCTGGTTCCATTTATATTAAGCTTGAGCTGAGAATCTGAATCCCTGAACTCACCTTTTCTTTCATCACTTTGCTCAGGGACATGAGGAGCATCAAAGTCCTTAGTTTCATGCATTTTCAAAAAAATGTTCAAAAGTAACAAATACAGAATCACCTGGCTCTTTGCTTTGTTTCTTTTAAGTGGTTGATTAGGAGTATCTAATGCAGATCATTTGTGTATCTCTGTAATAGTTCACACCATGGGCTGTTAGAGCTGCTTACTTCCAGACAGTCTTTAGGGTCTTTAAATCTTATCATGTTAGACAGCCAATTCCAGAAACCTCAATTCAGAAAAATTACTCTAAAATTCTGTTTCTCTAAAACTGCTCTCAGTACCACAGTTTGGATTAGTCAGAAAAAAAGAGCCAGTAATATATCAGATTTATTATAAAGATAATTGCATAATTACAGAGGCTGAGAAGTCCCAAGATCTGCCATCTACAAACTGGAGACTCAGGAAAGCCATGGTGTCAGTACAAATACAAAGGCATGAGAACCAGCAGACCCAATGATGTAGATTCCAATTCGAGTGTGAAGATCTTAGAACCACAAGTACTAAGGGAAGCAGAATAATGATATTCCTTTCAATAGGTCAGAAAAGAAAGGCTGAATTCTTGCTTCCTCTGCCTTTTTATTGTATTTAGGCCCTCAAAGAGTGGGGATGCTCACTCACACTGGGGAGGGGAAACTGCTTTACTGAGTCCACCAATTCAAATGCAATTTCATTCAGAAACACCCTCCCAGACACACCCAGAAATAATGTTTAGTCAAATGTCTGGTCACCTAAGATCCATTCAAGTTGACACATAAAATTAACTACCATAGGCACCAATCCCATTATGGGTGCACCACACCCACAAACTCCTCCAAACCCAATTACATGCCAAAGGCCCAACCTCCAAATACCACCACACTGGGGATTAGGTCTTCAACCTGACTGGGGTCGGGGTGGGGAACACACTCAGTCAACAGCAAACATCCTTCGATGGACCTGCTGGGAAGTTCATTTGTGCTGCGTATTTGAGCAGAACAACCTGAAATAAAGTATCTGCCTAGGGTGGTGATAATGAGGATGAACATAAATGGATATAGTCAGCAAGTGTAGGATGTAGAATCGACAATTCTTGGCAATAATTGGATTTGGGAGAGGATGAAATTAAATAAGACCCAGAAGTATGGTGCTGATGGCATATTGCAAGGCATCATGAATAATATATTACAGATTACTAAACTCGCTCACCTTTTTCCCACGTTTCTTCCCTAAAAGTTTGAGAACCTGTGTGTGGACGGAGTCTTTATGCTGAATGATCCAGCTCTACCCTCAAAAGATCTTGATTCTGTTTACTTTCTGAATTTTAATGTTATTATGCCTTTACATATGTTAACATACTAAACAATACTTTGAGAACACAAGCACCGAAAAATCTATCTCAGTTTTCTCGCAGAAGAGACAATTTAGCAAGAAATAGAAGATCAAAGGGAGATGCACAGTGAGACAGAAAAGTGTATTGAAAGTATTTACAGCTTTACAAATCTAATTATTTTTCAAAAGCTCTTCCACAAAGAAAACTGTAGACTTAGTTACTAAGGATCATCTGTATTTGCAAAATGAGCATTATCAAGGAAAAAAAAACACTAAAATTATTGATTACCTATTCTGTGGCAGGAATCCTAGTAGATGAACATTGTCTCTATTTCCCTGAGATATTGTGAGGTGTTTCTATTTTAAAGATAATCATCTAAGGTTGGTAGAGTTTATGTAAATCATCCAAATTCAGGGGAAGGTGCTATCAGAATTTAAATACAAGTTTGCCACTTTACATTAAATATTCATCAGAGAGTAAGACTTTCAGAAGCATTATGAAAAATGTGATTTTAAGTTTTAACCCCCTCAGGTATAAATCTTTAATCTCTAATTAAAAGAAATTAAGTTTCTACATCTAAAAGTTTGGAATCTAGGCAATAATATCATTAAGACAAAAAATGATGTCAAAGCCTCAGGAAAACTTCCTGAGTTGCAGGCTAATGCTAGTTGAACTAATTATAATAATCTTTTAAAAGCTGTCCAAAGTTCTATTACATAATAACTTCTTTCATTTGAATATTACCAATAAATGGCCTATTTAGCAAAATTTGTTACATTTTGATTACCTTAAGTCATTTATTATAAAATATCAGTCTTTATAATAGTTTATCAAAAATCCAAGACAACACTTTCAAATCCACCTTTTCCTCCTCACATACAGAACTTCTCCACACATCACATTTCTTATAGCTCAAAAAGTCAGTTGATATTGGTCAGGTACGCTTTTCATCTCCCAACTTTTGTTGACGTCAAAATATGATAGTTAACTAGTATTAAAGCCATAAAATTCTTACATAGCACAGCACATTAAGCTTTAAATATGGCAATTAAACCACGTAAAAGAAGGTAAGACTCCCATTCTACATAGTCAGAATCAGGTGTTCACCATCCCTATCTGGCCACCATACAGTTGTTCAAAAGGCAGTAGGGGCAACAGGCATTTACTTTGGAAGACACTGAACACAATGATCTGGAAGCATATTATTATGTTACCCAGTCCCAAAACTTCCCACCTTTCTCCAAGGTGGTCTTATAATTGTACAGTGGCAGGTACAGTTAATACAAAATGAAGACAAGACAATTAATCTGTGCAAACATCCTACTCATACTATGTACACATTATGATATTTAAACATATCATAAAAACTTGACATCATCATCCTGGTTTTTCAGTTTAGGTGATCTATCAGTCCTGCACTTGACTGTTATTTCTCTCCTAGTACTGTTAAAACCAAAGATGACCAGGACAACAATCAATGGCCATAGACATCTCACATACAGTTTCTCCCATAATATGGGAAATACTTTAAGTCTAAAATTCCATTGGAAAGATAGTTGATAAAACTATTGTGTTTTCATCCTTTGAAATACATGTTATCTTTGTTTATCCTAGAGGCTTTAATCTAATTATTTTATTCATTGTCACAAAAATAGAAGGGTTGCCATTGGAATACCCATAATTAAGATCATCCATATAACTGCATGATCGTAGTAAAAACAGGAAAGTGACATGCTACATAAAATGGATCTTTCTGTTCAAAAGTGCTCCATCAGGGCAAACTGTGTAATTCTTCTTTTCTTCTAAATCATATACCTTTAGAAACATCTTAAGGTCTATAGTGTCCTCCTTACAGGAATTTGGATCAGACATATTGGTGGTACATTCCAACTCAGTCACTGGTTTTGGAAAAACCCTTAAGCCCTGGACCAGGAATCTGGTCATGATATTTTGGAACCCCATTATTCAGAGTCCAAAGCATGCCTGAAAAGAGCACAGGCAGAAATATATGAAAGACTAGGCAGATGAGCAAGATCAAGTCCCAGCTCTTTGCAGAGTGCCCCAGGAACTCTAAAGTGGTTTGGTGATAGATGAAGAATTTACACTCTTCCAGGCTCTGACTGAATGACTTTTCTTTGTCATGGTGTGTGTGCCTATGGTGAGGGGAGTGGAGGCCATGTAGGTGGCAAGGACAGAGGCATGTCCTGGCTCGAGTGGTACAGACCTGGGACAGCAGCAGAAGGCTGTACAGCTGAGGAACCTCTCCACTGAGGTGTGCACTTGAGCAGATTCCATATGTACCTTTCAATGCTGATTTACAGGCTGGACACTCCAATCAAATGATGTCATAAATTAGGTGGTATTTACCATTCTAGAGTTAACAGAAATTAAGTTCCAGATTAATTAATTATCTTTCTTTAAGAAACAAAAGTAGATAGTGGCTGAGCTGGGATTTAAGCTGTTTTCTGTCTGACTCCAAAAAAGTGCTATTTACTGGTACTTGATACCAATACTGTATTATTAGTTATGACTGTCCTTTTACATTCATTCAATAAACATGTACAGAACTGCTTAGAACCACTGTTCTAAGAAATAGAACACATTAATGAAAAAACAGAAACCTCTACCCTCTTAAGATTGATAATCTAAATTATTCTGAGTTATAACATTATGATCCTATATTATTCTTAAAGATTAAATAATATACTGGAGCTACATATTTTAACTTCCCAAGCTATAGGTTACATAAATCCATGCATAAATCTCTATAACTAGAGCAGAGTCAATATTATTACATTTAAAATTCAATTTTTCAGTTATTTCCAAAATTTAGCTTTAAAATTATACATTTTAACACATAGTATAGAGACAATAGTGAAAAAAATTGTATGTGTATATTTGTGATAATTGGTAATAACTGCAAATCCAAATCAATATAGTAAAGATTTTTAGTATGAAAATATTTTATGCACAATATCACCTATTTATACTTAGCAACCTTGAAGTTTACTAATGTCTTTACATAGTTTTACAGATAAACTATAGAGTCAAAGTGATACCCTACTCATAATAAAAGAAAAAATTTATTCAATATTTGTAGAGACACTGCATTTTAAAAAATAAAAACATTAATATTATTAAAACAGCACTTTCAAAGAAGTAGGAACCTAGATTGATGTCCACTGTTCTCTTTACATTTAAAATTTTTATTCAGTTTATTTAAAAAAACAACAAAACAGTTCACTCATTTCTCCCATTCACCACCACCTCTTGCAATAACTCATTTGTTTTCTCTATGGACATGGTTTGTTTTTCCCTTCAGATTCCAAATATAACAGATCATTTTGTATTTGTCTTTCAGTGTTTGATTTATTCTAATTAGCATAATGTTCTCGAGGTCTATCCCTGGTGTCACTAATGGCAAGATCTCATCTTTTTATGGCTGAATATTATTCCATTGTGTACATACCACAATTTTTTATCCATTCATCCATTAATGGACACTTATGTTGTTTCCATAATTTGGCTATTGTAAATAATGATGCAATGAACATATGGGTGCATATATCTTTTTGAAATAGTGTTTTTGTTTCCTTTGGATAAATACTCAGAAGTGGAACTGATGGATATGATAGTTTTTAATTTTAGTATTTTAATTTTTTCAAGAACCCCCAATACTGTTTTTTAGAGTATGTGAATATACCAATTTACAACCCAACCAACAGTTCTCCACATCCTTACCAACAAATGTTATTTCTTGTCTTTTTGATAATATTCATTCTTACAGGTGTGAGGTAATATCTCATTGTAGTTCTGATTTGCATTTCGCTGATGATTAATAATATTGAGCACCAGACTTCTATATTAAAAACTACAAGACATTTATTAAAGAATTTGGAGAAGACACAAATAAATGAAAAGGTATCCTATGCTCACAGACTGGAAGAACTAATGTTGTTAAACTGTCCTCATTGCCCAAAGCAGTCTATAGATTCAAAGCAATCTCTATCAAAACTCCAATGGCATTTTTTACAGACATAGAACACACAATCCTAAAATTTGTATAGAACCACAAAAGACCACAAATAGGCAAAGATATCTTGAGAAAGAAGGAAAAAGCCAAAGGCATCATGCTTTCTCACTTGAAACTACAAAACAAATCTATAGTTATCAAAAGCAGTTTGGTATTGGCATAAAAACAGACACATATATCAGTGGAACAGAATTGAGAACCCAGAAATAAACCCATGTATATGTAGTCAATTAATTTATGACCAAGGTGCTAAGAATATATGTTGGGAAAACAGTTTCTTTAATAGTGTTGGGAAAATTGGCAGCCACATAAAAAAATAAAACTAGACCACTTACATCTTATACACAAAAATTAACTCCAGATGTTTTAAAGACCTGAACTTAAGACTGAAATCATGAAATTCTTAGAAGAGAACATGGGCAGTAAGCTCTCTGACATATGTCTTGGTGATATTTTTTTAATTTGATGCCAAAATCAAGAAAATCTTGCAAAAGTAAGAAAACCAAAAATAAACAAGTGGGACTACATCAAACTAAAAAGCAAAGGTAACCAAAAACAAAAACAAAAAAAGACAACCTACTAAATAGGAAAAAAAAAATAATTTGCAAATCATATATCTAATAATGGACTAATATCCAAAATATTATCATACAACTCAATAACAAAATAGTCATATTAAAAAATGGGCAGAGGATCTGAATAGACATTTTTTCCAAAGAAGACATACAGATGGCCAACAGGTACATGAAAAGGTCTTTTTTATTTTGTCTTTTATTCTTCATTTTGATAATGTGATGTATCACACTCATTTGCGGATATTGAACCATCTCTTCATCCCTGGAATTGATCCCACATGATCATGCTGTATGATTCTTTTGTTTTTTAATTTGGCTTGCTAATATTTGTTGAGAATTTTTGGATATATGTTCACCAGAGATACTGGCTTGTAATGTTCTTTTTTTGTAGTGTCTTTATTTGGTTTTGGTATTAGGATAATGATGGTCTTGTAGAATGAGTTTGGAGCATCTCTTCCCCTTCTATTTTTTGGAAGGGTCTGAGAAGAATTGGTGTTGATTCTTTGAATGTTTGGTAGAATAAACCAGTGAAGATGTCTGGTCAAGGACTTTTGTTACTTGGGAGGTTTTAGATTACTGACTCAATCTCCTCCCTAGTAGTGGTTTGTTCACATTTTCCATTTCATCATGATTCAGTCTTGGAGGTTGTTTGTCTCTAGGAATTTATCCTTTCTTTCAGGTTGTCAAGTTTGTGGGCATATGATTGTTTGTAGTAGTCTCTTATTATCCTTTTTCTATAGTATCAATTATAAAGTCTCTTTTTTCATTTCTGATTTTATTTGACTTCTCTTTTATCTTGGTGAGTCTAGCCAAAGGTTTGTCAATTTTGTTTATTTTTTCAAAGAACTAGCTCTTAGTTTCACTGATCTTTTCTGTTGCCTTTTTAGTCTATATTTTATTTCTGCTCTAAAACATTATTTCCTTCTTTCTACTAACTTTAGGATAAATTTGTTCTCTTCTAGATCCTTGAAGTGTAAAAATGGGTTGTTTATTTGAGACTTTTCTTCTTTCTGGAGATAGGCATTTATCACTATTAAAATCTTAGAACTTCTTTTGCTGCATCCCAAATTTTGGTATATTACATTTCCATTTTTATTTGTTTTAAGGTATTTTTGATTTCTCTTTTAATTTCTTCTTTGATCCATTTGCTATTTAATAGCATGTTATTTAATCACCAATTTGTAAATTTCCAGGTTTGTCTCATGTAATTAATTTCTAGTCAAACCATCCTAGATGGAAAAGAAGCTTAATATGATTTCAATACTCAAATTTATTAGGACTTATTTCGTGACCTAACATATGATCTATATTGGAAAACGTTTTATGTTCTCTTGAGAAGAATGTGTATTCTGTTGCTTTTGGAGGGAATGTTCTTTAAATATCTGTTAAGTCCACCTGGCCTAACATGTTGTTTAAGGCTGATGTTTCCTTTGATTTTCTGTCTGAGTGATCTATCCATTGATGTATGTGGGCTATTAAAATCTGCTACTATTAATTGTATTGCTTTCTATTTCTCCCTTTAGGTCTGTTAATATTTGCTTTGTATATTTAGGTGCTTCCATGTTGGATACATAAATATTTACAACTGTTACATACTCCTGTTGGATTTATTCCTTTATCATTATGTAACATCCCCTTTTTGTCTTATTGCAGTCTTTGTTTTAAAGTTTATTTTGTCTGACATAAATATAGAACTCCAGCTTTTTTTGGTTTCCATTTGCATGGAATATCTTTTTCTATCTCTTCATTTCAGTCTATGTGTTCTTACATCTAAAGTAGTGTATCATTGGCAGTATTGGGTCTGTTTTTTAATCCATTCAGCCATTCTAGATCTTTTGATTGGAGAATTTAGTCAGTTTACATTTAAAGTAATTATTGATAGTCATGTGCTTATTAGCATTTTGTTAATTGTTTTCTAGCTATTTTTGTAGTTCCTCTCTGTTCCTTTCTTGCTCTCTTGCTCTCCTCCTTTGTGGTTTGATGACTTTCTTTAGTGGTATGCTTATATTCCTTTCTTTTTACCTCTTCTATATTTTCTATAGGTGTTTGCTTTGTGTTTACCACGAGGCTGATATATAACAATCTGTAGCTGTAGCAGTCTATTTTAAATTGATAACAGCTTAAATTTGACACCATTATAAAGCTCAAGATTTTTGCTTTTCCTACTTCTCAAAAAATTAGAAACCTAGATTGATGTTCATTTTTCTCTTCATATTTTTATCACTAGAGACAAATATTATTTCTATATATCAAAAAGGACAATCAAATGCACTTCAAAGAATCCTGGTATCTTTACTGCTTTGTTCTTAGTGACACTGTCAACAATTACTATGTAAATCAAATAAATTCCTTGGATTTCAGACAGGAAGCTGGAATAACATATCCCTTAGGTTGCTTTATTTGTTGGTTCCCTTACTGATTATCTGCTCTCCCAAAGACATTTCTTTAATAATTGATATTCCTGGGGTGGGGGGTTGCCTCTGAATAGCATCATAAATGCAAATAGAACTGAAACTCAAAGACTTGAATATCAACTTATGTGAATCTTTAAGCCCAAAAGAATATTAGACAGTTAATGAAATCTGTATTTTTTGGATCCGTGAGTAGTATTGTCCTTAAGTTTTGTGAATACATGCCCAGGGACAGTAATTCCTAACTTTTGGGAATGAAGGCAACAGGCTCAAATTACTACACATATAGAATTCTCACAATATGCTTATATGCCAAAATCTTAAAAGAGTTCACTTTAATTTTACGAGATGGAAGAATCTGTGTTAAGTATATACCACTTCCTGAAATTATAAAAAGAACACTGGCATAAACTGTTTAATATAGAAGTATTAATATTAATCACTATGTAGTAATGTAACCAGTTTATTAAACATACTGTTCTTCATATGCAAGTCATAAACCAACTTTATTTCTCTTCCCAGTCTCTTCAAATTTACTCATTAACTTGCTTCTGTGTGCTTCTGGGATAAATTCATGAGTAGGTCCCAAGGTATTTCTAAGCCTCAAAATAGTTCCATTTCATGAGGTAAAATGATGAGTTAGTATAATAATCAGAACTCTGAACCTCAATTACATTAAAGCTTCTCTCCTTCTCCTACTGAATGCTGTTACAGGTCTGCAAATCTTCACTTAGTGAAAAGAAAATGTCAACTTATTTCCTCCTTTTCCAAGTCTTCTCTCACTCATCTTCTGGTCCCACAGTCCCCTTTCAAGAGTTAAGTCAGATGAGAGATGATTCAAGGGTGAGGAGTGTAGCCAAATTCTATTTTGATTTTCTATTGGTCCCCTTTGAACCTGGCTGTATATTCCATGCTAACTTTATTTTCTCTGTGTTTTCAGATAATCCCCTCTGATACCCTGGTGAATTCCAACTCCAGCTTTCTTGTTACTGATGTCTTCTCCAGCTGACCTTTTATGCCAGCCCTCATCCTTACTCAGCTTTGGATCTAACAAGACACTCATGTAGTCATCTCAATCCTAGCCCAGTTGGGCAAGGTTCTTTCAGCACCTGACAAATTCTGACCCAAGGGAAATGTGTACCTTTGTCCTGCTCTCTGTTCTGCAACTTCAAGCAAATAATGTTCTTGGCCATAAACCTCAGCTAAATGGGGCCATTTTGTTTTGATCAGTTGTTGACTCCCTCATTGGATGGTCGCAAACTGCAGCAGCAGTACCAGTACAGCACCACCAAGTTTACTGTGTTCCGATCATCACAAATCCAAGCAAGGTCTGTTTTATGCCATTTTCAGAAGAGGATACTGTTACAGACTGAATGTTTTTGCCTCAATCTCCACCAAATTTATATGCTGAAGCCCCAAACCACAAGGTGACAGTATTAGGAAGGGGGGACTTTGGGAGTTAATTTGGGTTAGATTAGGTAGGGTGGGGTCCTCATGATGGCATTAGTGCCCTCATAAGAATAGAAAGAGAGATGTCTCTTTTTCTTTCTTTTTTTTTTTTTTTTTTACATTTTTTATTGATTTATAATCATTTTACAATGTTGTGGAGATATCTTTTTCTCTCTCTCTCCCTTCACATGCACACACCGAGGAAGGGTCATGGGAGGACACAGCCAGAAAGAAGCCACCTGCAAGCCAGAAAGAGAGCCCTCACCAACTCCATATGGGCCAGCACCTTGATCTTAGACTTTCCAGCCTCCAGAACTGTGTGAACTTCATTTGCAGCTTAAGTCGCCTTAAGTCTACAGTACTTTATGGCAGCCCAAGCTAACTAAGACAGATATCAAGGCTCAAAACTCTTGGAAACTTGTCAAAAATATGACAACTAAGTGGCCTGAGTTGGGAGTCAAACCTAGGGCTGTTTGAATAAAACCCCTGTTCTTTTTACTGTTATCTCCTGTGGTTTCAGACTTCTTGTATACGCCTTGTTGGCAATGTTTCCGTTTTTTTCCATCTCTTCTATAAATGTATTCATCTCTTCACTAAATATTTCCCAGCGTGTCAAAACTAAGTTGAGATTATTCCCATCGCTAGTTACTAGTGGCATCCCTGTCCATCCTTTTGGTTTGCACCTGTGTACTTTTGTAGTCAGCCAATGTACACACACTGCACATATTGTATATATGTGTGTGTGTGTGTATTTTTATTTATAATATGTTCAAATAATACCAATTGCTACATTTTCTTAACTGCTAGAGCCTATATAATTAGTGTCTATACATTCCTTTGAAGGTAAAGCACATATTTGGAACTCTTCTGTTAGTAACATGCATAGATCTGAAAAAAAGATCTAATTGTCACCCAGTTTGTATTTTCAGAGCCTTCAAGGGATCAAGATGTTTTAGAATAATTCACGTTTAATGATGTTTGAAGCTTCACGAAGATTTACATTTTTGGTAAATAAAGCATATAGACAAAAGTCAGAAAAATAATGTACTATATAATTCTCTATAAACCTCGACAGGCCCTCTCCACTATTTTTCATTTGAGAAGTCCTCTTTCTGAAGGAGCAAAAGGACTGGAGTAGCACCAGCCCGTTTTAAGTACCACAGGTTAACAACCACGCACAGAAAATCCATTCAAACTCACGGAATCTAATTAAGTTGCTGACATACTTTCTTATTTGACTACAAACACTTTGAACTGCAGTTAACTGATTTCAGTGTTCCACATATGATCTGAAATCTGTCAAATATTTCCACATGTCTTCCCTTTAAAGATGCTTCTTACTTGGCATTTATCCAAGTGTATGAGAAAAGAGAAACAGCAATGTTGAAAGGGTTGAGATGTAATGATCACAAAACTTATTGTAATTAAAATATTCCTATGAAGATCTTAGTGGGGTGTCAAACTTCAGAATATGTAATATAGGGAGTATATCTCAGTATTCTTTGATCATACATGTGTTTGATTAAAGAGAAAATACATTTTCTAGTCAGCTAAAGTTAGCAGTTCAGATCAATTCCATTTTGAAATCAAAATTGATAGTTTCCTACTCTATAAAGAGAATGTTGAACTAAATCACTGAAATTTATTTCCAGCTCAAACATTCTGCTGCTACATATAATATTATAATTCTTTGTAAAAAATAAAGCCCCATCTATAAATCTGATCTATGTTTTTGGAAAACAGACTAAAAAGCCAACAGATTGTACAAATATAAGCTATACTTGGCACAGTAAGGTGAATAAAGTCTCCTTAATTTCCTAAACAAGTATTATTCAAGAGAAATTAGAACATAAATACAGAAGTCTCAGTTGTATTTCACATTGCTAAAAATTGTATATTTTGTGTCCTATAGTCTAGACTACACACATTTCAGCTGCTAAAATTTAGGCGATCTATATTATGGGATAATGCTGACTGGATAAAATGTAGTTTGAACAGTGAGTTGTCATTAGCAATAATAGAAACAGCACAGCAGAAACCTGATCCAATGCATATATGATATCCCCCTCTGTGTTAAAACCTTAAAACAGTGTTTATTGCCCTATCAGGAGAGAGGGATAGAGGGAACAGCTGTGTTGTTCTGCAGTATTTTTATTCCATTAGCAAGTGTCATTATTCAAGCCTCATTATTGCTCCTAATGAAGCAATACACCAAAGCTAAATTCAAATCAGTATAAAATATTTGAAAGAGTTCCTGCAGTGCACTGAACTTGGCAAGAAAGCTTTTGAGAAAAGGGCAAAGCCAGAGAACAATCTTTCAAGTATCTTAATTTCCATGATAAATGGTGATACGCTTAGTTCAATATTTTCCCCAAACTGATACTCATATAAATAACACAAAAGCTATTTGTAGGGTCATCTAATTCTCTAGGAGCTTCTGCAGACAACAATTTTATGATCTGGCTTATAGGCAATGCAACACACAGGAAAGCTACTTTCTTGAAATCTACAAATCACTAGGCAGGTATGCTTGTCAAGGAAAATAATGATGAAGATTTTGCTGCTAAGTATACAGGTTTACAGTATTAAGTTTTCCTGGTTGGAATTCTTCACTGTATTAACTTTCCATCAGAGAACCAAAGATGTAGAGGTGCATTTTTATATGTTTCCATAACCATATGCAAATAAATCAAAAATAATGTCATAAATTGTAACTTTAAAAAAGTGCCTTCTGTTATCAACTTTCAAAATACAACCAACTTAAGTAAAATGGTGCTACCTCCAAAGATAAATAACTAATAAGATTAAGATATTTATATTTTAAATAGTAAGTAATAAGATTAAAAGTGAAAAAATATTAAACAATTGAACAGTTACATAAATAGGTGCTAAAGTATGAAGTTGAAGAAATTTAATACAGGAAAACAGGTAGCTGAAAGATGGAAAAGTAGAGCAACAGGATGGATGGTAACAAGGTGGAGGGGGTTGGGTTGCTATTTTGTTTAAGGAGATCAGTCAGACCTTTTCAAAGAGGATGTAGTACAGACTGCAATTCATTGAGGAAAATCTCAGAAAATCTTTGGGAAGAGCACACTAGGTGGAGGGCAGAGCAGAGCAAGGCCAGGCCATCTTGGCAGGAGCTGAGGTAGCATGCTCACACTGCCCTCTACGTGGGACTGGCTCAACAAAATTTCTGAAAACAAGCCAGAATTCAGAAATTCAGAAATTCTCTTTAATGATGTACATTCCTGGCACCCTGCCTGGATGATAGATTAGATAGATAGTGGCGGGGCAGGATCTCATGTCACTCATCAAATATGCCATCAGGTGCTCCTTTTGTAAACCAGCTTGTATGACAGATACATGTGACTAATAAAACTGTCATAAACTTGGCTGTATCTTGATTTTCTCTTTTGTAAATAGGAAACATATTACCTAACTCCCAGAGTTTTAACTCTATTACTCATTTATTTTCTTTCTTTGAATCACATATTCATTGCATTGGATTAATCACAATGTTTGCTTTATGACACACTCATAGTTTGCCCACAGGAAGTCTTATTTATGTACTTATCTATCATAATAAACATCCATGAGACAACTGAAAACAAAACTGGACAGTTGGAAACATCTTACATCTATCAACATGTACTCCCTGACCAAACCCCCATTCCAAATTAACCTTATCCTGAATCTTGTGTGCAAAATTCTCCTGCTTTTTAATGTGCAATATTTTATCTCTTTTAATTTAGTTTTTAACATTTAATAAAACTTATAAATTTATTAAAAGGATATCATAGTCTATGTAATATTAGGAAGGCTTTTTCACTCAAAAGTATGTCATTTTATTAAGTTTGTTGCATGTAGCTATGTTTATTTTTTCTCCTATAAAATATTTCATGTTAAATACACCACAGGTTATTAATCCATTGTCCTGCCATCATGCATTCAGGTTCATTTAAAGAGTTTGCTATTACAAACCTTTCGTTTATTTTGTCTCTTTAATAGCTGAGCAGGAGTTTTCCTTGAGTGTTTATCAGGGGATGGAATTGCTGGGTTTCCAGACATTTATATTATAAATGCTTGACTTTATCTAATTACACTGAATATTTTTCTTAAGAGAGTCAACCAATTTACATTCTCATCAGCAAAGTATATGAATCCACTTTCTCTCCAACATTTGGTATAGAAACTCTCCTATGGAGGAGTCATTTGGGGGTGAGTGATTGAGCAGTTTTGTCCCTGGGAAATATTTAAATGCAATGAAAAACTCTAATGTGTTATCATTAGTATTCAGAGGTTGGCATAGCTTCTTATAGATAAGTTACTAATGCAAAATAGCTACCAAAGTCCCTGGCAGATACTATTTGTTTGAGCCACATAAAATTACTCTGTTATTAGATTAAAAAATCAAATATTAGTAATTTCATGATTCAAAATCCACAAGTAGCCTAAGCCATTCCATTGTTGTCCCTTTTCCCAACAATCCAGAATGACTATGTCAGTAATGATCATATTTTCAGTTATCATTTCTTTCATCACGTACCTGAAAGTATTCTTATTTATGCTTAAATGAATCATAGAGTTTTTTTTTAATCTTTAACTTTTAATAAAAGGTAACTTATTTTATTTCAATTAACACTGTCTTTTTATTGTCTCTTCTTTCCACTCTTGAATGATTAGGTTTGTGATTGTAAATATGTTCTCTTTTTAAAAAAGCTTTTATTTTTAAAAAGTTTACTATAAAAAAAAAGTTGTGTCCAGAACTGTACTTCAGAGACAGCACAGACATAAAATCAAGGGGCAAATATATCAGTCATTAATGAAAGAGGGCAGAATAAATGAAAATTTAGGGATTGACTAAATTTCAGATTGAAATTAGGTGTGACAAAATCCTCAATCTCCAAATTTTCATTTATGCTGGATATTTATTTTGGATATAGAAGAAATTATGAAATGATATTATTAATTTAGAAATTTAATCTAAAAATTTATTCTGGGTATGTGAGAAAATACTAGATTAAAAGTAGAAACAATAGATTTTTTTAAAGTATTGACACAGCTTGTTTTAAGAAACTAAAGCTATATTGCTTCTATACTGAACTAGACTTCTGCTTATTTTCAAATGTACAGAAACCATAGATGAATGTGTGATACCCTGATACCATTCTTACTGCCTTGAACAGAATCAAGTTTTCTTTTCCTTTTCTTCTTTTCTTTTAATCCAGAGATTTATTTTGAGTAGAACCTTATTATTTGGACATTTTGGATATTTGGTTACATACCCATGCTCTCCTCCACAACAGCTCTGTGAACTAACTGTGCCCTGCACAATTTTCAGCTTTAATTATTGACTTGTGAACATATCCTTCTAATTTCAGCAACAAGTGGAAGGTATAATCAATTTAACTTATATGTTCACACTGAAAGTCTTACAGTGCTTTTTCTTTGTGACCTACTATTTTGTAACAGTATATGTATATGTCAATGCCTTAGACTCTTGATGGAACGATGGCATTAACAGAAAGAAAAGTTATTGTCTCTAAATGCAAGTAGTGTCCTTATCAAAGAGAAAATAATGTTCCCTGACATACACACTATAAAGTTCCATTTTTACCATAAAATGAGATCCTGACATAATATAGCAAAGCTGACAAGTACTAAATTGCTGGCATATAAGTATCATAAAATGTAGAATTTCTTAAATATTTTGCCCATTGGGTCAACAATGTCCATAGTTTTTAATCCGTTCAATCCTAAAACATGCATTTATGGGACAGCCACTATTTCTCAAGCATTGTCTGGTTTCAAACTTCAAAGAAATCAGAATCATGAGTAAATAGACACGTATAAAACTGCAATAAAATCTGATAGATGACATGAACTAAGTACTTCGTTAAGGGTGAGTGGATAAGAATGTCTCCTCAGATAAAGCTTTCCAAAGGAACAGAAAATATTCTATTTCTTAAAAAATAAGTATTTCTCAAGTCACAAAATTATTTTCCAAGTAAAAGAAATTAGTTATTCATCCATTCTTTAACTCCCTCATGCATTCGATAAATGTACAAATCAGATACAGAGGTAAAAAAGACCATTACCCACATGGAGACAAGAGCACTATTTGGGTAGACAGGAAATACCACTCTTAAAAAAGAAGATCGAGTTGTAATAGAATCGGACAAAAGTACTCAATTAACTGCTTATGCTAGCAAGTCCCTATTACACACTTTATTTTATTTATTTACTTGTTTATTATCTGTGCTCTCATCTCTTGTCTTTATACAAACTATAAGCTCCACAAAGACACAAGTTTTCTGGGTTTGTTATCTGCCTTGTATATTAAATGAATGGCTGATTTATTGCATGAATGAATAAATATCTTACTTTTGTTGGAAAATAATTTTATGACTTTAGAAATCATACATTTAACATTACACTTACTGTTGAAAACGTCTCCTTAAACCTGGCAGCACCAAAATCAAGAATGTCTGCTTTCACTACTGGTAACTATTCAATGTTGGGCTGAAGGCCCTAATTTGTTCAAGAAGGCAAGTATAAGGAAAACAGGAGTAAACATTAGAGACAAAGAAGGAAAACTCTCTTTACTCAGAGATGACCTAATTGTTAACACAGACTATCTTATGAAATCTGAGGAAAAGAAAACTACTCAAACTATGAAGTGAAGTTAGCTAGTTTGTAGGATTCAAGATCAACTTTGACAATCACATGCATTTCTGTTACTAGCTGAGAACAACTGGAAAACAAAACTACTGTTTAAAATTGCATCAAACACATGAAAACTCTGTAAGAAATAAGACAAGTGATTTAGACCTCTATAAAACATGAGTGAAAGTAACTACGGAAAACAAATAAATAGGAATATACACCATTATCATGAATTACAGGAGCTGATATAAACAGGAAAAGAACCACAAATTTTAATGTTTAATTTGAGATACATTATAGTTCTATATGTGAAGTTCTAAATTAAATTTAAAAATTAAAAATATTTTTGAATAGTTTGTAAAGACAAAAGTTTCCTAGGGCCTAACAACATTTACCATAAAAAACAAATTAGAGTTAATCAAACTTTCATAAACTTTTGTCAAAAGTATAAACTTTTGTCAAAAGACTGTTTCAGAGGCAAGTCACATACCAGGAAAAATAATGCAATGCTTATGTCTGACAAAGGACTTATATTTAGAATATAAAAAGAACGTTTATAATTTTACAATTGACAAATAGCAATATTTGAATAAACCCTTCACAAAAGAACATATGCAAATGACCAACAAGAACATGAAAAAGTGCTCACCCATCATTACTCATCAAAGCAGCATAAATTGATAGCATCATGATGATGTATCACTTCACACCCACTTGAATGACCAAAACTGACTGACAATACCAAACATTGGCGAGGATGTGGAACAAGTAGAATTCTCATGTATTACTGAAGAGTGTAAAATAGTATAACCACTTGGTAAAAGCAGTTTCTTATAATGTTAACCATGCGCTTACCCTCTAAACTAGCAATTTCACAATGCATACCTTACCCAAAAGAAATGAAGACTTATATATACAATAGGACTTAAACAAAAACCTTTATAGACATCCTTTCATAGTGGCTAAAAATTGGAAAACACTCAAATACCCATTAGCCAGGAGAATGGATAAGTAAGTTGTAGTATATTCATACAAAGGAATACTTTTTAGCAATAAATGATGAAGCAACAGCAAAGATGAATCACAAAAGGTATTTTTGAACAAAAAAGGAAGACACAAAAGAGTTTTTACTATATGGCTCATTGTATGTAATATTCAAAAACAAGGAAAACTAATATATGAGAATAGAAATCAGAACTGAATGACCATGGATGGGACTGGGGGTTTGACTTGAAGGAAACATGAACATTTTCTGAGATGATAGAAGTATTTTGTGTGTGAATTTTGTAAAGATGGATAAATTTGACGAATCTCATCAATCTGCACATTAAAGATATATGTATTTTACTGCATACAAATCCAATAGACACACACTCACTAGATACATTTAATAGCAGATGAGATATGCTGAAAGGCATCAGTGGACATAAATTAGGTGAGAGGACAATTCATAGAAATACAGAGGCACATAACAAAAATAGAAGAAAGGTAAGAGATGGAGAAAATCACTGAATTCCAGAAAAAAGAGGAGAAGATGGGACATAAGTCTTATTTAAATAGAAAATGGCTAGGAATTCTCCAAAACTGATGAAACAAATCAACTGATAGTTTCTAGGAACAACAATCATCAAGTGGGATGTATAAAAAGAAATTTATGAAGAAAAATCAGAACAAAACTGTTGACCACCAAAGGTAGAGAGAAAATCTTCAAAGATGCCATAAAAAAGAATGCAAGGTGGGTAGAACAGTTGAAACTATCAATGAAAAGAGCCATACCAACAAAATAAAGGGGAAACGATGACTTTCTCAATAGATGCAGGATATGTTCACAATAAAATTCATTATCTGTTCACGCAGTAAGAACAATGAGATACTGGTCAAAGCACTGGTGGGTGTCAGACATACGAGGGCAGTCCTAGTTCTTCTATTATTCAACTTAGCTGTCCTGGACAACCTGGTTACCTACCATCTCTACATACCTAGAGACAGACAAAAATCAGTGATTTTTAAATCTCATTCTTAAAAGGAAATATTTTAACACCTGATATGCAAAACAGAAAAATAAGGCAGTTTCTCCATTTCTCAAAAACATCACTATGTAGTAAGGAGACCTCTGAGAATAGCTCCCAAGACTCTTTCCTCCTGATGTACACACTCCATGTAATACTCTCCCCTTTTGTGTGGGTAGCATGGGGAATATGCTGGAGTCCACTTCCATGATTAAATTATGTTACATGAAAAAGTGAAAGGATTTGCAGATGAAGTGAAGGTCCTGAATTATTTTTCTTCGAGTTTATCAAAAGGAAAATGATTGTGGGTAGATATGACCTAATTAGGTAAGCCTCTGAGGAACTGGGTCTCTTTAAAGCAAGAGGTTAGAAATGTACGATTCAACTGCTGGCTTCAAAGTGAACTACCATGTTTTGAGAGGGTCAGGACCTGAGGGCAGCCTCTAGGAAATGAGAGTGACTTCTGCCCTAGAATCAGCAAGAAAACAGGGACTTCAATTAAGAGGAACTGAACTCTGCCAACAACCTGAACATGCCTGGAAAACAGCCCAAAGTTCCAGATGAGAACACAGACCAGTGACACCTTGATTTCAGTCCCCTGAGCCCCTGAGCTATGCTATGCCTGGACTTTTGATCTCCTGAAACTCTGAGATAATACATGAGTGGTGTTTTTAATCCACTAAATTTGTTGTTATTTCTTACACAGCAATAGAAATAGAGTTGCCACAAGAGAAGAAATCTTTTTTTTTTTTTTTATAATTCAAAGAAAGAAAAGAAACCCTTATATTCCAATTCACTAACTTTAAGCAAATAAGACAGGTTCACTTACAATTGCAGATTTATGACTTTTAAAATGTTAAAAAAATCTACTAATATTGTAAGAATATTGAACTATAAAATAGGAGCTAACCCTTTGTTTTTCAAATATACTTCTTGTTTGACATTTTCTTTTTATATGAGGTGTATTTTTGTATGCTGTATACAATGGTTGCTCATTCAGAGTTTTCTATACTCTTCATGGATTTGTTTGCTTGGAGTAGGTACTGTGATAATGACTTGAAAATACATGCTGTATGTTAAACTGCTAACTCAAAATGTGTTTGTTGTGGGTCTGATGTCATCAGAAGGAAAGTCATGTTAATAATAGGTCTGCAAATTAAGCAGTTATAATTATGCACTGAAAAACTCCACTTCTCCTCAAGGCACTTTCCCCAAAGCTTTTTAAATTCCCTGTCTGGATCTCAATTAGTTATATGTATATTCTCAAATAGTTTTTATTAATTCTAATTATTTCACTTAAAACGTGGCAGCATGCTTTTTATATAATTCTTAAGAGTTCCATATAATTTCAAATTGAGATGGTCATATGAAACAGCATAATTTTGTAAGAAAGCCTACACTATCTTTATTTGATGATGTCCATAAAAAACACACTCTGCAAATTCTACTTCTATATTCTGCAATTCTGCTTCTAAAGGAATTCTTCTCAGACTAACATTACTGGCTACATTCATACATATTCTTAAATTCCAAGGGTAATTTTGTTCTGTTTTATGAAATCAAACAAAGCTTTCAGTTAAAGTGAGATGTATAGAAAATAAAGTGAGTATTCTTGCTAATGTGTAAATGAGGGCCTAAAACATTATTATTCAAGGAATAAATCTTACTTCTCTGCTGTGATATTGCATGACCTGCAACTCAACTATGCTAAAAATTTCTCTTCCAAAGGACTATAATGTGGTAACAAGGCAGGGGGTGATTTACATTATTGTCTT
Organism: Camelus ferus; assembly: GCF_009834535.1. NCBI lineage: Eukaryota > Metazoa > Chordata > Mammalia > Artiodactyla > Camelidae > Camelus > Camelus ferus. Next base: position 87,204,632 of record NC_045696.1, on the reverse strand, counting down.
ATTGTAACTCTATCAAAAATTCTATTCCTTTTAATTTGAGATTTAATCTATTTCAATTTGAGAGTTTCAGAGGAAGTCAAATAGAACTGAAATTAATTGATAAAACTCACTATGTCTTCTATTACAGTTCTTGGTATAATTGCCCACACTTTAGTCTGATCTCATTTAAGCCTGTATTTATTACTAACTTTAAACTGTATTGTAATTAGATTAATAGCATGAGGGCAGGACAAATTAAGATACTTTCACTGTAGGTTTTCAACCTGTATCCCACTGTGTGTGACTCAATTCATTATTCTTTTTGATTAAAGAGAATATCTCAAGCTACTGACCCATAGAAGTTTAACTAAAGTCTTAGCTGAAACCATGCCTCCTGATGTTTGAAATAAATATTTTATTAGATGTGATATTAACCAGCATAATTTATTAACCAATGACAAATATTTGGAAAAGCTTAGCATATTTATAAATTTTGCAGAATGCTGTCCTGCTGGGAAGATAGAAACTCAGAGGATTAGTAATGAGCTACACATTCCCGTATCTGTTCCCAGAGGGAAAAGCCATTATCACATTGTGATTAAGTAATTTTTATATATTTGGAGCCTTGAAGAAATTACCCATTGGATTAAAAAAAAAAAGGCAGCTATGAAACAATCTGTAACTTGCACTGTAGTTTTGAAACAGAACTAGATTTTTAGTTTAAATCTAATCTTACCTAGGGACTATAAAGCAAAAATTCTAAGTCAGAACAGGATTGCTCTGTTGTAACTCAAGTACATATTTGCACTAAATGCCCCTTTCCAAGGTAGCTACTATGTAAGCTTTTCAAGATTTATTAAACTTTCAAGACTTACCAAGACTCTCACTTATTAAAACCTAGTACAGTTGAGAGAGGTAAGGATACAAGTGCTGGCCAATATTTCTGGTCAAAGGAGTACTCAGTGACTTCCCATTTCTATTTGATAGATTTTTTTAAGTGGGATATTAAATCAGTGTATTACTTCCATCAATATAAAATGCAAGTAAGTTATTTGGTACATTGGGGTAATGATGGATTTAGTGTCAGTGGACTTGGGATAAAATCCTAGCCCTGCATTTACTAACCATGACAAGGAATGGATCAACTAAACTACTGCACAGAGTGTAGAGTTCAGAGACACCCTCCCAGAGTCGTCGAGAGTGAAGAGCAGAAGAAAGCAGAAGTACCTTTGGAACAAAGCTAAAGGGTTTTTCACTTAAAATGAAAAAAACTCTGACTCTGTAATATGTTAATAAAATTCTGATTTGTTTCACTGGGAATTATTATGAGGAATACAAAGCTGAGTGAGAATCCCAATAGCTTTAAGATTGACATATTTATTTCATTTAATACCTGGAAGTTAACATCAGGACTATGTGGTATTTATAGGCAACTATTTATATACTTTATTGAATCAGTATGTAATTATTTTTAAAGAAAGGCTTTGGGGAAAATGTGTAAGTTCTGCTTTTAAAGAATGAGTTTATTTACAGTTACATTTACAATTAATCACTGTTGGTTCTTATAAACTGGAATAAAGGAAATCCACCAATGATTAAAAATTACCCATATGATTCTGCAGTATTATGTCTGCAAATTCATTCTAACTATACTGTGGTGGCCACATGCTACACCACTGACTTGGCTGTTTACCATGTCCACCTGTTTAAATAAACTGATCATATTAACAAATGGTCCTTTTGTAGAAGTAATTGTGTAGCCTTGTTAAAGTTAGTCACTGAAATCTTAACTAGTTTTACATTGGCCAGTTAATATTTTCCTATTTAAATTATGAAAATATGTATTACTGAGATATAGTGAGTTGCAATAAATCAGTGGCATGGTATCACAATTTAACTGTGTATTTTATAATTTAAGATGCATCCTTAATTTTTTTTTATCATCTATTGGATCTGAGTGAGAATTTCCTAAATCAAATACTTTCATACACAAAAAAATGTAAAACATAATCCTGGTAGAATCTACAGTGAATAATTTTTTTTAAAGCATTTGATATGTTTTACTGCTTTAGTTATACTGCTATTAACTTGGAATTTACACAGAAAGGTTAATTGCTTAGCATGCCAGAGGTCACAGAGCCCATAAATGGGAGAATTCAGAACACATTTTTGAATTATGAACCTTGTTCTAGAACCCATGCTCATAACGGTTACATACTATGCTGCTCTCCTAAGGCTGATAATGACTTTGAAATAATACTCATCTCACTCATTTGGATCTTAAATTTTAACGAATGAGAAATGGAACTAAAAGGGGGCAGAAACTTAATTTATTACATCATATCTCTAATAAAAATTGATCTTCTGTCCAAGATACAACCTAAGGCAAGTTTAGTCTTTGCACACTAACACAAGGATGTCCAGTTGAGTTGCATTGCACATTGGAGTTTGCTACATATATATCTCATAAGCAGCGAGTCCACATCATATATATGATATATACACACATATATATATATACACACATACATGTATATATATAGAGAGAGCTTAAGAACACTAGGAACAGAGCCAAGAAGTAAAGTGAACCAAAAAGTCTACCAATATAAATACAAGAGAGTAGATGTGTAAAGTATGTGCATTGATCTGTATCATGCACATGATAAAGAGAGGTACAAAAATTTAATCCCAATATTTTGGTTATTCAAGTTCTTTTCAATCTATCCATAGCATTTTAATCTTCTCTTCTACCTATTCAGCCCTCACTAAAATTCTGATACTCATTTACAATCCCTCCCTTCAACTGATTGAGCTCATGTTTGTCTGTAATATGTGGGTATTTTCAATTCACAATTTCATTCTCAGAATCTTCAGAAATTTCTTTTATCTTTTGCAAGCGATCTCTAGATTTTTTAATTTTCCTTCAAACATCCTTTGTATTTTCATTCAATTGCATTCCTGCTCTAATGAAGTTTAGACACTTTCAATTCTGAGAAGCTTTTAATATGTTTCAAGGTGATTTGGGGGACCATCTAGTGAGCTTTAGAAACACGGAAATTGAAGAATTCTATCACATTCCCCTACTTTTATTCTCTGGTTCACATAATTTTCTAGGCAAATGTTTCTCAATACAGTTTGCATATCTGAATCATATGGGGGCTTTTAAAAAATTCAAACACACAGGACTCCCCCTAGAATCTCTAGGAGAGGGGCACAAACATTCATAAATTTTCAAGCTATACAGGTAATTATAGCGTACACTCAAATTTGAGTACCCTTAGACCGGAAATTTTTTCTTGCTAATTAATTGATCAGATTCTGTTTTATATGCCTTCTCCCACTACAATACACAAACCATTGAAAGAGCAATTAGGCTGTCTCTTCACTCTATAATTCAGCACCTAGAAGAATGGTTGACAGTATGTGGAGCAACGAAATGTTCCTTTAAGGAACAAATAAAGAAACGAAAACTATTTCAGTTTTTCTAGATTTTAATGACTTTGTGATTTTATCATGGTTAAAATTCCCTTCCTTAGATCTGCAGATTTAGGAAATTAATTTCATCAAGTATCCCAGAGATACCTCTGCTCACATGTTAAATAGGTTTACAATGATCATTAAAACCAAATGGCATTTAATTAAATTACTAGAGTAATAGACCATTCCAATACTCTGAATATGAAGCAGAGCATCATTTTACTGGTTCTGAACTACTTGGAAAAATCATAATAATTGAGAGACTCTATAATAAGTGTAGACTCACTGCATAAATACTTTGATAGTTATCTGATGATGATGCTACATGTACGCATTCTCTTTTTGATTTTCTATAGTTTTTTTTTTATGGGATTGGTTTTATTACAGCATCTTTAAAAGTGGTAAAATTTCTTAATTTTATTATGCCTTTTATACCATTTAACTTACAAATGCCAAAGTATAAATAAAGATGATAATTTTATAACTTAAAAAAAAAGTAGTCCTTGACTGGAACTCTCGTCAGAGATTGCAACGCACTGGCTGTGCAAAGAATCTGGTGTGGGTAGGGGAGCTTGCTCGTGGGAGGCCTGCCAGACCCTACAGCCTCTCTATTAAGAACTCTTGGATTAATGTGGTGTTGTTAGCAGAAGTCACATTGTTGTGGGCTGGAGAGCGAGTCTGTGTAAGGGGAAGGAGAGTGAGAAGTCAGAGACTAACAGGACACCTTACGTACTATCCAGAAGAATGGAAATTTGCTCCTGGTGGACCCTGCTAACACCAGGGAAGGACAGAGGAGGGACAGTTTTTTGGAGAAAAAGAATATCTGTAGTACATTCATACGGAAAGAAAAGGAAGCAATGATATGATGCCTAGAGTTGGAGCCAATTAAACTGGCAAGATATGCTATCTTCAGAAAATAATTTAAGAAATAAGAGGAAAGGAACAAAAGACATTCATCTTGGAAGGACCCAGAGCACTTTGAAATTTTAAAGAAATACAATGATAGCTGCTAAACCACTTTTGTCATCATAATGGATGAAGTATTCAAATTTAAATGGTAACCAGAATTCTCCTATCATGTTACATTTCCACCAAGAGCTTTAGATGGCTCAAAAGGATTTCTTTTTAAGTTTAAACATTTACCGGTCAGAATTAACTACTGTTTTATTGAAATCTTTTTATCTTTCATATATTTTATTATTACCTAGCCTATCATTGTGTGGGAAAGCGTGTACGTGAAAAGTAATAAATCTTGTTAAAACAGGTTGGAAATCTATACACAGCTTAAAGTTATTAATTACTAATGATAAACAGTTTATTAACAGATTCACAATGGAAACTGAGCAAAACTTTTCTTCAGTTGTCAAGTTTGAATATTTTGAAAAATTTGTTACCACGTCTCACACTTCATGGAATTAATACGCCAGGGGACTTTAAGTCAATTAGGGCCAAAAAAAAAAAAAAAAAAAAAATGCCCTGAATAGAAGGAAGAAGTGCTCCTATCTACACTTATAAAATTTTTTATCATTTCAGCTTCCCTCAGGAACAAGATATACGATGATGAACTTTTGAGAATATTTATGACACACTTCTCGCTGTTACCAAGAGTTACTGTTTAAAGCAAGATTTGCAAACTCAAATGCCTACAGGGGGTGGGCAGGTAATGTGAATGTTTGAAATATGCCAGGTTGAAATATTCTTCACTTATAACGGGAAAAAAGCACTCCTTACCTTTTCTTGAAAGATATAGCCTTCTAGGTCAATTTTTACTTTTTCCACTTGTGAAATAGATAAGGGTACAAGTAGTGGTTTGCTTTCTTCCTAAGTTTACTATGAGAAGAATGAAAGTGGAAAGGTGATACTGAAAGCCACCTGCCACTTGAGTTAAGTGCTGCTATGACAACAGGGGATGATGGTGAATATACAGTAAAGTGGACTGCTGGTTCCTTATCCAAAAATGCAATAGCTATCTGACTCCAGGAAAGTTGTTGGCATGCCAACAGGGCCAGATCTCTAAAGTGCCAAGCAACAGCAATTGGAAATATGTATCTCTACATAGAAGAGACCAATTCTTACAGAAGTAGCCAAGTCTTTTGTTTTTAAATACCCTCCAGTATACATAAAGGGGGAAAAAAGTAAAAGATACTATGTGTCAAGCAGATCTAACTCTCCATCCACTCTTTATAACTTCTATTACAGAGATTTAAATTTCATAAATCAAATCAACGATTTTTAAAGAAAATACTACATTTGCATGCAAAGAAATAAAGTTTGACCCTTACCTTACACAATATCCAAAAATTAACTCAAAATGGTTTAAAGACCTAGGCATAAGACCTAAAACTGTTATACTCCTAGAAGAAAACATGGGAAAAAGTTTTCTGACGTTGGATCTGGATGAGTTTTTGCTATGACACCAAAAGCACAGGCAACAAAATAAAAAAATTAGGCAAATGGGATTATACAAAACTTTAAACTTCTGTGTGACAAAGGAAAAAACAGAGTGAAAAGGTAACCAATGAAATGGGAAAAACGAAGTGCAAATCATACATTTAATGATGGGTTAATAATATCTAGACTATCTAAGAAACGTCTATAACTCAACAGTGTAAAAAACCCAATTTAAAGTTGACAAAGGACTTAAGTAGATATTTCTCCAAATTAGATATACAAATAGCTAATAAGCACATGAAAAGATGTTCAATATCACTAATTATTAGTGGAATGGAAATCAAAACCACAGCAAGATATTACCTCATATCCATCAGGATGGCCACTAACAAAAGTACAAGAAAAAAACAAGTATTGGTACTTGTACAGTGTTGGGAATATAAAATAGTACAGCTGGTATGGAAAGCAATTCAGGAATTCCTCAGAAATTTAAAAACAGAATTACCATATGATCCAACAATCCCACTTCTGGGTATCTATCAAAAAAAACCAAAAAAACAAAAAACACCTCAATCCAAGATCTTGAAGAGATATTTGCACACCCATATTTATCACAACTTTTTTTCCCCCACAGTAGCCAAGAAGTAGAAGCAACCCAAATTTCTATTGACAGATGAATGGATTAAAAAATATGGTATATACATACAATTGAATGTTAGATTGCTTTTAAAAGGAAAGAACTCCTTTTTGAGAAAATTCAACATCCATTTATAATAAAAACATTTCAGAAAGTGGGCACAGAGGGAACATACCTCAACATAAGAAAGGCAATATATGACAAACCCACAGCTAATATCATATTCAACTGTGAAAAACTGAAGGCATTCCTTCTAAGATCATAAACAAGACAAGATTGCTCACTCTCCCCACTTTTTTTCAACATAGTTTTGGAAGTCCTAGCCACAGAAATCCGAGAAGAAAATGAAATAAAAGGAATCCAAATTGGAAAGAAGTAAAACTGTCACTGTTTGCAGATGACATTACACTATACATAGAAAATCCTAAAGACACCACCAGAAAACTGTTAAAGGTCATTAATAAATTCGGTAAAGTTGCAGGATACAAAATTAGCATACAGAAATCTGTTGCATTTCTATTCACTAACAAAGAAATATAAGAAATAGAAATTAAGGAAACAATCTCATTTACCACGACATCAAAAAAGAATACCTAGGAATAAATCTACAGGTGGCATGACCTGTACTCCAAAAACTATGACACAGATGAAAGAAATTGAAGATGACAAAAACAGAGAGAAAGATATACCATGTTCTTGGCCTGGAAGAATCAATTTGTTAAAATGACCATACTACCCAAGGCAATCTACAGATTCAATGCAATCCCTATCAAATTACCAATGGCATTTTTCACAGAACTAGAACAAAAAATTTTAAAATTTGTACAGAAACATGAATGACCTCGCATACCCAAAACAATCTTGAGAAGGAAGAATGAAGTGGAAGAGTTCACACTCCTTGACTTCTGAGTATACTACAAAGCTACAGTAATCAAAATAGAATGGTAATGGCACAAAAACAGACACATACATCAATGGAACAGGATAGAGGGCCCAGAAATAAATGCACATACTTATGGTCTACAACAAAGGGCGTAAGAATATACTGTGGAGAAAGGACAGTCTCTTCAATCAGTGGTGCTAGGGCAATCTGGACAGCTACATGTAAAAGAATGAATTTAGAACATTCTCTAGCATCATATACAAAAATAAACTCAAAGTGGGATAAAGACCTAAATGTTAAGACCAGATACCCTAAAACTCCTAGAGTAAAACACAGGCAAAACACACTTTGACATGAATTGCAGCAGCATTTTTTTGGATCTGCCACCTAGAGCAATGGAAATAAAAACAAAAATAAAGAAATCAGACCTAATTAAACTTAAAAAAATCTTTTGCACAGCAAAAGAAACCATAAAGTGAAAAGACAACCTACAGAATAGGACAAAATTTTTCCAAATGATGCGACCAATAAGGGATTAATTTTGAAAATATAAACAGCTCATACAGCTTAATACAAAAAAAAATTCAATCAAAAAAATGGATAGAAGACCTATATAGACATGTCTCCAAAGAATATGTACAGATAGACAACAGGCACAGGAAAAAATGCTTAATATCACTAATTATTAGGGAAAAGCAAATCAAAACTACAATGAGGTATCATCTCACACAGGTCAGAATGACCACCACCAAAAATTCTACAAATAATAAATGCTGGAGAGGGTGAGAAAAAAGGAACCCTCCTACCCTCATGTTGGGAATGTAAATTGGTGAAGCCACTATGGAGGACAGTATGCAGGTTCTTTAAAAAATTAAGAATAGACTTATCATATGATTCTGCAGTCCCACTCCTGGGCATATATCTAGAAAAAACTCTAATTTGAAAAGATACATGCACTCCAGTGTTCATAGAAGCACTATTTACAATAGCTAAGACATGGAAGCAACCTAAATGTCCATTGACAGATGAATGGATAAAGTAGTTTGTGTTTCTATATATACATATATAGATATATATACACACACTTATATACATATGTATATATATTATATATAATGGAATATTGCTCAGCCATAAAAAAGAATGAAATAATGCCATTTGTAGCAACATGGATGGCTCTAGAGATTATCATACTAAGCGAAATAAGTCAAAGACAAAAAGCATATGAGACCACTTATATGTAGAATCTAAAAAAAAAAGGCACAAATAAACTTATTTATAAAACAGAAATAGATTCATAGGCATAGAAAACAAACTTATGGTTACCAAAGGAGAAAGGGAGTAGGGAGGGATAAATTAGGAGTTTGGGATTAGCAGATACAAATTACCATATATAAAATAGATAAATAAGGACCTACAGTATAGCAGAGGGAACTATATTTAGTCTCTTGTAATAACCAATAGTGGAAATACACACACACATATATATGAGGCTGAATCCCTTTCCTGTACACTTGAAACTAACACAATATTGTAACTCATCTGTACTGCAATAAAAAAATTAAAAAATTTTAAAAAGAAATCCTTGTCACATGCTACAAAATGGTAGAACATAGAGGACATCATGCTAAGAAAGATAAATTAGCCACAAAAGGACAAATATTGTATGATACCACTTATATGAGATATTTAATGTACTCAAAATCAGAGAAACAGAAAGTAAAAAGATGGTCACCTGGGGCTGGCAAGAGGGAGAATTAGTATTTGGTAGACTTCAGTGTTGCCAATGAAAAGTTCTGGAGATTTATTGCACAATCATGTGAAGACACTTAACACTATTCAACTGTACACTTAAAAGTAGTGAAGATGGTAAATTCACTATTACGTGTTTATACCACAATTTAAAACCATTATCATATTTTAGAGCAGTCTCATAGGCATAATCATTACAATCTAGAGGACATTTTAAGATTTAATTTAATGATCCTCTCTTGCTTTTTGATTATTTATTAAATGTATGTTAAAAATGTAAAGATTTTATTTTAACTACAAAAAGAGATAGATACATGGATCAGGCACAAGGAATTTACCACACAGGTTTTTTACCACTGCTTCATTACTGAACCAATTTTAATAATATAAGAATTTAATTAATTACTTTAGCCAATGAAGCCACATAAGTCTATGTTCCACAAACTTAATTATCCACTTCTCAAGGGAATACTGTCCACAATTCTCCTGGAGAAACTTGTCAATAGTATTAACAGAAAATAAGAAGTATGCTTTCTATAGTAGCTGAAGATCAGTGCTGACTCATCAAGTTCTGCTCTGAGTTTTGAAACTCAAAGTGTACTCACAGGTTCAGATGTTGAAGAGTGCTGGTTTATCAGAGGGAAGTGTCTTTATAAGAAATTTTAGCTCTTACAAGTGTAGACAATGGAAATATAAAGTTAGATGGTCTGGGGCACTTTCATTAACACTTTAAATAAACTGGGTTTTACATATACATACACCATACATACACACACGTAATTCGGGATTGGATTTTCCATAACTCCATTTCTGATATCCAATTGTAATATAACTTATTGTGTTGAGAAATCCCAAACTCTTCCCTCTTAGGAAATGCTACTTCTTTACTTCCACTTAATTTTCTCATTATTTGAAAAGATATCCTTAAAATGGCAAATCATCTTTTCATGAAATCTATATAATCTCAACATGTTGAAAAATACCTAAACTCAGAGGTAAAGTCTAAAAAGAATATTATCACTCATGATGTTGAGACATGTAAAATCAGGGGAAATTCTCTCTCTTCTTCCCTTATTACAGGAAAAGGGCAATCACAGTTTGGAATAAGGATTTTTTAATGAATTGTTTCAAAATCTCCATCTTTATACTGCTTATGACCTTCCTCAAAATATGGGGGAAGTTTTATTTGCTGTAAAAATCAATGAATTAAACTATTCTTACTTGTTAAGTATATTTTTATACACTGTTTTTAGAAGTGGAAAAGTGAAAAGTATTTAAGAAAAGAAAGGATGAAAGATAGTTTCCAGGATGAATATAACCATGCTAATACTTGTTTAGTTACTTAACTTAACATCCCAAATTAACATATACTACTAGAACCATGTGGTCTTATATTTAGCATATTTATTTTAAATTTTTTAATATATCAGTAACACCTAGAACCAGAAACCAAAACCCTTAATAGACCATGCCTCATTACAATTTTAAAATAACTATGTTTAACTTTTTCTCATATTGACAAACGATCAGCTCAACTGCTTGGTGTTTACTTTTACTGTAAAATATATGTTCTTTTTTTATGTTATTGGCTTAATTTCTTTCTGCACTGATGGTAGTTCCTTAAAAATAATATATTCTTCTTAAATTCTGTCTATGAATGAAAGAATCAATTTGAAACAGCCAGTTTAAGCAACACATGCAAATATTCAACAAAGAAAATAGATATTTGATGAAAAACCGTATAGAAAAGACTAGAAAAACCCAATCAATTGTAATTGCATAAAAATAATGAGGTTATTCTTCATTCCTCACATTTTGCTGGCATACAAGCTATAAATTGAAAAAGAGCTCAGGAATAGTCATAGGACATTACCCACACCTGTAAAATATTTTTGCATCTCTAAAATAACTGTGGGTTACAAAATATTTAGAAAGATAATAATTACAGCAATATATATTTTAATATATGCTGTACCAAATTAAATTTTGGCCAAAGTTATATATTATTTTAGCTTCCTGATCAATTATTTTTCTCATTTATCAAAAGTTCAGTTATGTTACATTAACAACACATTTCTATAAAGACAAATTTACAAATTGCTTTAATAAGTAATTAGTAAGGACTAAAGAGTTAAGAAGCAAAGGTTTTTAAAGTAAATTTCTCTCTAATTTGATCCTAATTATTTATTCTGTATGTATATTACTTTAAAAAATGTTATATCCTAAAGGTGTTCACAAATTACTATTAAATAGATCCTTTTCATCTTTGGTTCCAGAACAACAATATCATGTTATCTTTACCAGAGTGGCATTTTCTATTTTTAATAATATTAACTACCAAGACATATTGAGCACATACAGTGTGACAGCATGGTGCTAAATTAAATGCATTAGTACAATTTATCCTCACAGTAAATGTGGCAGGCGAAGAGCTTAAACGTCAGTTAACTTTTGTTCACACAGCTAGTAAGAAATAAACTGAAAGACACTAGATCAAATAAGATGATTACTTTTCCAGACTGCCTGTTTTCCCCGAATGTGTATGATGAAGCCCTATCCCCAATGTGATGGATTAGGAAGTGGGGCCTTGGGGAGATGATTAGGATTAGATGAGGTCATGAGTGTGGAACCCTCATGAATGCAATTAGTGCCCTCATAAGAGTTAGAAGAAAGCTTGCTCCTTCTCTCTGCCGTGTGAAGATACAAGGAGAAGACAGTCACCTACAAGTCAGGAAGTGGTCCTTAATAGACACCAGATCTGCCGGGCCCCATGATCTTGAACTTCCCAGCTTCTAAGACTTCAAGAAATAAAATGTTTGTTGCCTAAGCTATTCAGTGTATGGTATTTTGTTACAGTTACCTGAAATAAGATAATTGCTAATGAAAATTTCCACAAACATTCAGCATAAACTTCATATATTCAGAGTTCTAATTTTAAATTCTAAGTTGCCAAAGGAAAAGAATATTAAGAAATTGTATCTTCATTTTTCTTTAAGTTCTGAAAATAGGTAAGTTCTAGCCTGGTATTACTTTTGTATATACCTTTGGATCTGGAAGAAGAGAAAAATAAAATAAAAAGGGAAGCCCCTGCTTAAGAAATCCTAATGACAACCATCTCATCACATAGATTTGAGACTTAAATCTATACTACCTGTGCAGAATTTAAAAACAAAATAGGTGATAAGGCATATTAGTGCTATATTAATGCCCACTAAATGATAAGGTGAGAAAGGCAATTCACCGCTGTGGTTATCTTTCCCAAAATCCATTACCCCAGACTAAACATGAGGAAAAACATCATCCAAACCCAAATTGAGGAACGTTCTACAAAGTATCTGACCAGGAGTCCTCAAAATGATCAAGATCACAAAAAAAACAAAGAAAGATAGAAAAACTGCCACAGATTGGAGGAGACTAAGGAGGCATGAAAGCTAAATGCAGTATGGGATTCTGAGTGGTATATTGGTAAAGAAAAGGACATTAGTGATACCACTAGTGAAATTCAAATTAACCCTAGAGTTTAATGTACCAACGTGGTTTTCCTGGATAGAACACACCAACCATAGCAGTAAGATATTAACAAATGGGGATACTAAGAAAACTATATGGAAACTTCGGTATTATGTTTGCAACTTTTCTGTGAATCTAAAACTGTCCTAAAAGAAAGACTTTATTAAAAAAAAAATCCCAGGCCTACAATAAAGTTTAGAACAATCTTAAGTTTGAAATGTCATAAGTATATGTGGTAGAAGCAAAGTCAAATCCTCTTTTGAGGAAATTAATCCAAAACAAAGCTTCAAAAATGTCACAGAAAAACTTCAAAGGAAAACACATTAAAAAAAAAAAATCCCAAATGCTGAAGAGAACAAGAAAGTACAGAGCCTTAAGAGTAGTCTTCAAAAATCAGGAGCAGTTATTGGATTTATCAAATACACAGTATATTCAGTTGAGCCATGATGTTACAAATTTCATATCCTTCAACATAATTTAGTGAGTATATTTACATTAAAATATTAAAAAGGATGTTGAAAGCAGGATAAAGAAAAATTTGTCCATAAAAATTAACAGAGAGATCTGAATAAAAAGCAAATCAAATTTCTAGAAAGGAAAATGATTAAATATGGCAAGTAAGCTAATGATTTAAAACAGCAGACTAAATCCAGCTTAAGATCAAATTATTGAACAAGAATTAAGAGTTAAGTTATTACGTGAACGCAGCAAAGTAAAACAAAGAAATAGAGCACAGGAAATGGAAATTAAGGGTCATAGAGGATGGAAAAGGGGAAATAAATCTACCATAATTCTAAATAGATCTCTATTAGGAAACAAAAAAAGAATATAAAGGGGAGAGTACTTGGAAAGATTATACTTAACAAATCTTCCCAATTGATGAATGACAACAGTTTTATACTCTGAAATCCTAATGTATTTTGAGGAAAATAAATATAATGAAATCCACTTTGGGGATTTACTGAAATTTTAGAACACAAAAGAATTAAAGTAAGAGTTTAAAAGTTGTAAATAGAAGAGAATGACAGTTTGACAGCTCTCATCTTGAAAGAGATAATGGAAACCATAGACAATGGAAATACAGTTTTTAAATGCTTAAATTCACTGAAGAATTCTATATCCCATGGAACTATTTTTCAGGAGCATGTTTCAGACAAACAAAAACTGAGTACTCACCATTAAAAGCACAACCAGGAGACTTGATAAAGTTAATTTGAAAGATATTTTTCAGGAAGATGGTGAATGATCTACAAAAGAAGGCTGGAGTTGCAGGAAAGAATGGTGTGCAAAAGAATAGAAGATATAAGAAAAGCTAAATAAGCATTGCATTTATAAAACAGTAATAATAATGTACATTTTGTAGGTTTGAAAAATAGAATTAAAGGGCAAGAAGTTTCTGCTGAGAGAGGAGATGCCAGACACAATAACAATTTACCTGTGTTCACTGGGATGTGATTTAAGGTATTCATTAACTTTGGGATTTATTGTTATCAATATGCATGTTTAAATCTACAGCATAACCACTGAAAAAACAAATATAGTGTGTAATTTTCTAAGTAGTAAAGAGGAAAATGGAATAAAAATTCAATTTAGAAACTGACTAAAAGGAAAAAGCAAAAAAAGGAAAAAGCACAGAGCACAATACAATATAAATAAATATAAAAATATCAGTAAATGTGAATGATTAAACTCTTCAGTTAATTAAAAATTATCAGTTATATACAGGTTACAAGACAAAAGCAGAAAACATAAGGACCCAGCAAATATTTGAAGTCTAGTGATGGGAAAAATTGTGTCATCTTTAACCAAATTTCAGTTATTCTAAAATGATGATATTGGAAAAAATGCTTTAATGGAAAGCATTACAAGAAAAAAAAAAATAAACCACTCCATAATGGCAGAAGTTTCATTAATTAAGGTGATACAACAATTCAAAATTTATGTCCCCTAATAATCTAGCTTCAATTACATAATAAAAAGATTAACAGAACTGCAAAGAGGAATTCATACATCTCCTATCAATATTGTTAGGATTTAAGACAGTTTTCTCAGTAAATGACAAAATGAACAGATAAAAACTCAATTAAATAGAGATTTAAACAAATCAATTATTATGAATGACCTAACATACATCTATAAAAAACTTATCTTAGATCTGGAGCATGTTTTCTAAAGCACAAAGTACACATTTTCAAAAAATTACTACTAAATAAGCAAAGAGAACATCTCCAGAAAATATTGACTATTCCTTAATTAACTTATCGAGACTACTTTTTTTTATATCTGCAAATGTATATACTGATCACTATTTGAATGTTATAACTACAAACATAAAAATATTTTGTGTGGTTCATGATTATATCACTTTAAAATTGTACCATGAGAAATTCTTTATATTAAAGTAGATTCAAAGTATAAATTATTTCATGCATATATTTTATGATATAACAATGATAATCTGAAACATAGCTGTCCATTTTCACTTTGTATCAATGCATTAAAGCTTGAAAAAATACGATATGTATATAATATTTACACATGCAGAAAGCAAACAAAAATTAGGGTTTTTTTAATCTTTGATATATTTAGGGTGCACAGCTTAAAGTACAAATTGAGGGCTTGACTAAAGAAAACTTTGCAAATAAAAATTGTTTTAACCACATTAATATATGTAAATATCTTTTCTCCTTTACAACATACTTTCTGAACTCTAAATCACAGAATCCAGTATAACTTGAGTTTTCTTCCAGGTTCTCTTTTATTAAACTTTTGAAATCATTTTTATTCACTGAGAATAATATATTAATATGATGGACACTTATTTATAAACTTCAGTAGATTTTAACATTATGCTATATTCATCTCAGATTTTTAAGAAATGAAATTAAATATTAAATAGAGCAGATACAAATGAGACTTCAATTCTTTTCCTCTTCCCATTTTTCTCTGCTAGGAGAGAATCAATCCAGCATTTGCATTTTTTGTTACTATAAACAACGACTGATATGAACTTCTTGCACAAATATCCTAATGCCCATTTGTGAGAGTGTCTCAAGGTTATACACAAAGAAGTGGAATTACTGAGCCCGAGGGTTTGAATTTGAACATTTTCAACTTTACTAGATAGAGTAAATGCTGCCCTCCAAAGAGTTGTACCCATGTCCTCTCACCCAGGAGTGCATGAGACTTTTTTAGACAAAAAAATCTTCACCAAAAACTTGCCATTTTCAGGGTTTAAACTTCCAGGTTCAATACAATGTTGGCTAAATGTCATTTCATCATGGTTTTAATTTACTTATTTGACTTCTTATAGTTTCAGGTTATTTTCAAAGTTCATGGCAGATCAAAGATGGGCACAAACTTTTTAAAGCTCTTCCCACTGAGAGTTGAGGTATATGTCCTCATCCCTTGAAAACAGGTGGGCTCGTGAATGCTACGTCCAAAATAACATGACAGAAGTGACACTGTTCCAATTCTGAGGCCCAAGCTGGCATTTTAATCTTCATGTCTTTTTGAATGCTCATTCTGGGGGCAGTCAACTATCATGTAAGAAGTCCAGCATGACGTTACAAAACCTCAAGTAGCCTCTCACTATTTTGGAGAGAAGCCTGACCGACCTCAGCTTTTCTAGCCATCCAGAATGAGTGCTACAAGGTGAAAACAGTGACTCCAGCTCCATTCATATTCTGACTGTGCATGCTTTAAAGATTCTAAGGGAAAACCTTCCAAAAGAGCCTACTCAATCTTGGATGGTTTGTCACATAGCAACAAGTGACTAGACTACTGCTTTATTGATGATAAACATCCTCTACTGTGAAGCACCTGTTCATACCCATTTTGAAAATATTTTCCTTTACCGTTAATTAAGATTTGTAAATTAACATTCTGTGCCAAAGGTTTATGTATACCGCACACATCTTTACCTACTCTCTGCTTGTCTTCTGATTTCACGCTGTCCTGTGTTGTAAATTTAGATATTATGAACACAACGTCTTCCTTTACATTCAAATTTGCTTTTAAAATTTTCCCATAAAATAGTAGTATTTTACCCAACATTAATAAAATACTCATTATTTTTCTAAAAGTTGTATAGGTTGCTTGTAACACTTAAATTGATTGTTATATATAATGAGATATGGATATAGATTTTCTTTTCCACTGGTCTACATTCTCAGCTCTGCCATATATTGAGTTTCTGTATTTGCACTGAGATGCTTCTGGGCTTTTTACCTTTCATTAGTCTATTTGTCTGTTGGTATACCAATCACATAGTCTTAATACAGCTTTGTAAAAATATGAGTTATATGTAAGATTTACTCTCATCCTGTTCTTCACACATTCTTGTTTGTTCATAGTGTGTATTTTCTACATAAATTTTAGAAATAGTTTAGTTTCATGTAAAACCCTTTGAGATTTGAATGAAAGTTCACTACATTTACAGATTAATATATGATATCACTACAGAGTTCCAATAATAGGTTATCTATGATTTTATTCAATAATTATGTTTTTTCAATTTACTTTTTACATATTTTATTAGCTTCATTCTCAGGTGCCATATAGTTCTGATTACTACTGTCAACTGAGTCTTTTTATTATGTTTTACATCCTCATTTGAAAACAGTGTATTGGAAACTAGTGACTTATTTATGTACACTTTTTTCCATTGTGCTTTTGGTATTGCTTACTGTAACTGGTAGGTTCTACCTACCAGTGCAATGTTGCAAAATTGTGGTGCTAGTGGATGTCCTGACCTTGTTCCTGATAAAATGGATAGATTCTAGGCAACTTCCAGTACATATGATTTTTTTTTCTGATTTTGTAATAGATGTTTTACGTTAGATTATGGAAGATGGCTTATGTGCCTATTTTCCTACAATGTTAGAATAATGGAAGACTGATGAATTTTGCTTATGCCTTTCCTACATTTATTAAGGTTCTTAAGCTTTTCCCTTTAACCCATTAAAATAGTATATTGCATTAATTTTCCATAATAAAACATCCCTGCATTCCTAGGATAAGCATCCTTAGCTATCGTTTATCATATTTTATCTACCCTA
This sequence comes from Camelus ferus, assembly GCF_009834535.1. Lineage (NCBI taxonomy): Eukaryota > Metazoa > Chordata > Mammalia > Artiodactyla > Camelidae > Camelus > Camelus ferus. The sequence continues at coordinate 87,186,943 of NC_045696.1, read as the reverse complement.
ACATGCCATTGATCTTGAGATGCTTTATTTAATGAACATCCAAGGAATAACAAAAATAAATAGTTTCACATAAATTATGACCCCATAATTTCATATCATTCAGAATTATTTCATACTTACTGAAAGATGTTAGGTTTAAAGAAATACAGTTTTTATTACTTGTCACATAAAATATAATATGTATTATATATATATGTGTGTATATATATAAAAACAAATTCCTTAATGATTTTTTACATTCAGAGTTTGAATGTAATGTAGTAAGAAACTATAACAAAGATTTATCTATGGGGATTTCTATTTCTTAGGCCCCATAAAGCACTTAGTTGTTGCTTTGAAGGGAATATGGAATTGTGGTCATTCCTTCAATAACAAATATTTACTTCACATATATTTATTTTCCATTAGTTTTTCTAATTTTCTAATACACAAAATCACTTCAGTTTAAATGCTAATTAATTCTGGTTTTTTTGTTGTTGTCGAACCTACTTCAAATGGAAAATAACCTTGACAGACAAAATACCAATATTAAAAAACAGACCAAAACCTAAAGTGACAGTAATAAGAAGAGCTGTGAACAAGGTCAGTTAATGGAAACTATTTAAATTTAGCGACAGTTGATATAGGCCTCCATCTAATATTTGCAAATATTTGCAGGATTACAAAAGGAGGGCCATTTAACATATGTCTCTACATTTTAAAATTAAAAATTATACTAGTAAGCTGTTAAATGTAATGTTTTCTACATCAAATTTAACAATTATGCTTTCGAAAAGAAAAAATAAAAAATCCATACAAAGTTATTTTTATATGATTAAAATTTGGCAAAATACCAAAGGATGTTGAATTTATTCCTGTGTATGATATGATATATACGAAGTGGGTCAGCAATATTTAGATGTCTGACAAAAAAAGAAATACATAATTAACAGTTTATTTTATTCCATAAAGCTCATTTTTATAGCCTTAATGTCAAGAAAATTTATTATTTTGCTACAACCAAATATGAGACATAATGTTAAGGACACAAGGTTGCAGCTTGCAGATGTTTTTAAAATGGCTGGTCTCTAGTTTGCTGAAAGTTTACACTTTCAGCGGTGCAGGGACATGTCTGAGACCAGGTTCTCAATGGTCACCCAACTCCATTTTTGTATGCCTGAACTATGATTACTCCATTATAATTTCAATTTGTCATCACTAGGTTCCTGTCTCCCAGCTCCATCTTCAAAGCCAACAAAGAACTGCATCTCTCTGACCCATTTTCCATGGATACTTAATCTCCTTTGGTCACAGCTAGAAAAGATCCTTTGCTTTATTCAAGGTCTATGTGATTAGGTTAGGCCCACCTGGATAATCCAAGGTCCTTAACATTAATTATTTCTGCAAAATTTCTTTTGTTATATAAATTAATATATCAATAAATTCTGGACATTAGACCTTGCAAATCTTGGATAGGCCATTATTTTGTCTACATTTAAGTACTTTCTCTGCACAAATCTTCACCATACCCTAAAGTAGTATTTGTTTCCAACATATATAGCAGCAGAATCCAGGCATATTCATGCCATTCAGATATAAACAACTTTTGCTTCAAGGAAAAAAAGATGTAGAAAAGTTTTTACTTGGGGCTTGAATGATGTTAGTCCAAGAACAAATATTATGTTTATTAGTCTGCATTATGCTAATGCTGAACGTCAGAACACAAGTGACAGAAGTCTCCAAATTTTCTTAAAGCATTTATATTTTTGCATTTGTGATATATAGGAATGGAGATAAGAGCCCCTAAAAACCTCTCTTATTTGGGTCTAACTGTAGTATTAAATATAAGTACAGGGTAACTATAACCAGGATGCCTTTCATAAAATAGTGAGAAACCAAAAAAATTATCCCCAGTTTCTTTTCCACATGTCAGTCATTCCAATGGTTTACTGCTATTCCCAGATCTCCTTTCTAGGCTCATGTTAAGATTGTACTTCCCTGACTCCATGATGTTAGTGTTAGTTCAGAAACTGTGACATTTTTGGGGTTTTACTGTATTTTCAAGATAGCAACTAACCTGCCAGAGTTTTATATTTATACCCTGACAGAAAATCTGAGGTGTCTGGATCAGAGACAAAGAATTTACTACTCATGAGAAAAGCAGCAACAGCCAAAGTAACATCATAGCATCTGTTCCCAAGTCTCAATCCACAGAGAGTGACATGGTGAGGGTTAGATGGTATTTGCACACGCATTGGAAGGTAATAAAGGAGAGGAATTCTGAGTTGATGAGATTTTGATCTTATATCAGGATGCTGATAACATACCCATCTTTCCTTCCAGAAAGAAAGAGATTTTATCTTCACTCTGGAGGGTAAACTAATCTTTCCCCAGAAATGGTAAGAAAATGTGTTGATCTGTACTATCCTGGAACACCTCCAGGGAGGAAGACATCTCTAAACTTTATTATATCCTGGAATGTATTCTTATACTAACAAACTTCACCTAAGTATAAATGTCTTAGCTCATATTATGCAGAAATGTGAGATATGTATGGGTAATTGTCTCTCAACAGACATGACCAAATGGCCTGATTTTATTAATAAATTATGAACGGAAGTAATATGTCTTCCAGATGGAGTCTTCAAGGAAATGATTCACTATGTTGCTTCATCCTTCCTCAGTGACCAGAAAAAATCTAAATGACAGATGCCACCTACAGGAGTTAGCTTTCCAGAATTAACCATGACAGGAAACAAACTATCTATGGTAACCCAAGATACGCATATAAGCAAAAAATAAACTATTATTTGAGTTACTAAGATTTAAGGATTGTTTTTTGTTACTGCAGCATAATTTAACTTATTCTAACTGATACACCATGAAAATTTGGTGTCATATTCTCTGGTTCTGGCTCCATTTACTTTTTTCACCTTCTGATACACATCTTTGTTTTATTTAAAAGATGAGAAACAAAAATACCATTCTCCAAAGTACTTGGTAGTTCTCTGCATTCTTTTCCTTTGCTCATTCTTTACCTCAACTATCGATAATCTCCACTAGATACAATCCCAGTCATCTTTTAAGACAAGGATTAAGTGTCACCTTTAAAACAAAGTCTTCTCTAATTCCTCTTGAAGAAAAATTATAATTTCCAAGCACATCACTATTTGATAATTATGTGTTGTGTTTTTTTCAAATTCTCTTGGTTTCATGGCAATATATACATATCTCTCATACAAAGAATAGGCTACTGGAGATCAGGGGCCATATCAAAGGAGTCGGCACCAGGCATTGCACAAATAGGAAATAAATGCTTACTCAGTTGTACAATTTTCAGTTTTAACATATTTATAATTTAACATATTTATAAGCTTCTAAGAGGTATGCAAAGCATTTTCTTACAAGTGAGATAAGATTCTTTGTTTTATATGTAGAGTCCAAATGTTAAACACATTTACATTGTCACAAATTGTAGAAACACACATCACAGAAAGGATATATCTATTTTTATCATTAACCCCAAATTATTTATATGCCTGCATGTCTGCAAGATAATAATCAAACTCAAAAGCCTCAAGGCTAAGCATGTAAGCAGTTGGGGAAGATTGCAACATAATGGCAGCAGGAAAGCATTGCTTCCTCTACAAGAGGCAGCCACTACAAAGTCTGAACAATTACACAATGACACTATGGAGGGCTAGTAATACCAGCTTTTTCAAATTATCAATCAATGCTGAACATAAAAAAATTATGCAAAATGTGTAAGTATTTTTAAAAATAATGACAAACAATGAACATTGCCTGATTTTAACTTTATGTATCTTAAGGCTTCAAGTATGTATATTTGTATTAAATCATCTAGTATCTGTTTCATTAATATAACTTAATAAGCATAGCCACATAACAAATTATCCAAAAAATAATTTATTGATTTTACAATTAGAATTATCACTATGAAAGTTATCTTTTGCAAATTATGTTGTTCTGATGCTTTTGTCTTAAATCAATGCATTCAAAATCACAGAGAAACTTGATTTTAAATTATGTGATTTTCAATAATAAATAAATGGAAAGACACTCTCAATCTTATCCATATTATTGTTTTCATTTTATTCTCTGACAACTCTAGTTGCTTAAAAGATTATAAATTCCCTATTTAAAATTCCTAACAATTATATCCTATTTGCATTTTTCTCTTTTAAGAACTCTGCAAATAGAATTATTGTTTCCATGAATTCCCAGTTTCCCCTATCCAATCTAGTTTCTATTTCTCAAAAGGATAGCTTCAATTTCTTTGACTTTTTTCAGAGTCTTAATTTGTTCTGAATTGAAAAGATGGACAGACAGCTATCTTTTGAGGAATATGATGTTGGTTGGTTCCCAGTATGAAAAATGAAATGCTATGAATTTAACATTAGTCTACCTGGCAGAAGAGAGAGGATTTCTACCTGTCTTTTTCTTTAAAGTTAATTGTCTGAACTCATTCTCAATTCAAGTTCTAAAGTTTCTGAGAAAATCCCATTTAAGCTCAGTTACCAAACTAACATAACAACAAATTATTTTATACAGATGTTGTTTGCGATTCAAATTGTTCCTCCAGGAAAATATTTTTAATTGTCCTAATGAAAACTCCAAGGTTTAAATATGCAGAAATTTTGACTCAATGTTCTTACTACTCTTCAGCTTAAAACTTGTATTTCAATGCTGTTTCACATTGTTTTTTCTAAAAGGTGCATCCACATAATGTCCACAACTTTCCTTCTAGAAAAGGAAACAGTATTAGCAATCTCTTTCCCCCTGTACGTGCTGGGTCTTGCTCCAGCACAGGGCCTAGTATGCTGGGACTTTAATGCTCATGAATACATTTGTTTGAGTACGTTTATTGAATGTTAAGATATCAAAACAAACAGAACAAAATCTTTATTAGTAAAGCTCAATGTTAAAGTCAACCTAAAACTGTTTCATTTAAGTTTCTTGATATTGACCACCATATGTTTGTTTTCTTAACGGTTTTTTGTCTGCCAGTAACGTAGAGAAATTGACCTGACCGCAATTAGGCAATACCATATGGCATAACAATTAGGATCAGAGGATCCACAGTAAAATAACTTGTCTTCTGATCCTTATTGTTCAGTCACTGATTTAACTACTCAATGAGATCATGCACAAAACTGTTTATTCCAGTGCTTGACACATGGAAAGCTTATAATACTAAAATAATACATATTTTAGTATTTCATGTTTATGGGCCCCTCCCAACACCCTAGGAGAGGGTTTAGAAACATCTTCACATTTTCTTACATGTTGTGTAATTTTTATAAAGTCAAAATAGTTTGACTCTGGTGATTCCTATCTCATTCTATTAGTATTTCCTCTGCATTTTTTTTTTTTTTTTTTTGCCAAGTACAATGAAACGAGGACATTTTCAAGATCAGGCTAAGGGGAAATTAAGTTAGAAATATATTTAGGGTTAGGAGATATAAGCATAGGTTTTGTATCACTTCTGTGTATTGTGACTATGTTAGTCTTACGGTACTGATTTTTTATCTAAAATTTATATAAATCAAAAGTCTGAACGTGGCTATGCTGGGTTCTATCTATCACTAGGGTTTTACAAAGTATAAATAAAGGTGTTGGCTTGACTTTATTCCTTTCCGTAACTCAGGGTCCTCTTTTAAGCACACGAGATTTCTGGTAAGATTTAGCTCTTTGCATTTATAGGACAGAGGTCTCCATTGTCTTTCTGCCTGTCAGCCAGTGGTTCTCTGTTTTGAGAGGCCATCCATAGTTCCTTGCCCATGTAGCTCCCTCTGTAGGCCTTCTTAGATCTTCATGCTCTGACTCTCTTACTTCAGGAAGAGCCCAGTCCCCTTTAAGGCTTACTTAATTAGGTCAGGCCAACCCAGGATGATCACCCTTTTGATGAAGTCAAAGTCCACTGATTTAGGACCTTACTTACACCCATGGAGTCCCTTCTCTTTTATCATACAACTAAACTTAATTAGCAGAGTGCTGTCCATCATATTCACAGTTCCATCCAGACTCAAGCAGAAAGGAATTATACAGGGTGTGTACATCAAGGTGCTGAAACCTCAGAATTCTGCCTACCAGAGTGAATTACTGCTACCCACACCAGATTAGAGATGGTTTTTGGATGCTTACCAAGTGCTTTGCTGACTCACTAGGCAATATGATACTAAAGAGCAGAGTCAGCCATCACATAATGATATGAATGTGGCCTTCAGCACCTGGTGCTAAAGATATGAGGATAAATAAATATAAGACAACCTGAAATTCCCTGAAGTCTGACAGCCTGCATGAAAATTAGTAGAATTTTCCTCAACTTTGACAATAATCTTAAAAATGTACACTGTATTAATGAGGTGTAAGGTTAAAAGAAACTTCTTAAAAATCCCAATTATAAAAACCAGATTCTAGTCAACCATGCTAGAAAACAGACTAAATTATCCTTCTCTGTGGAAAAAAAATCTTATTTAAAAAGACAAAAGATACACACCTAGCACATTTATTTAAACTATATTTAAGTATATTTAAAAATATACTTTATTTATTTATATAAGTATATTTTTAAAAGAAAGTATATTTAGTTAAGTATATTTTTAAATGAAAGTTTTCTCTGTATAACACAGGGAACTATATTCAATATCTTGTAATAACCTTTAATGAAAAATAATATGAAAATGAATATGTGTATGTTTATGCATAACTGGGACATTCGTCGGTATATCAGAAATTGACACATTGTAACTGACTGTACATCAATTAAAAATTTTTTAATTAAAAAAATTAATATTGATATATTTTTATTTTGTAAACAATTTATATTCAAATACATACTTACTAGCATGATTATGATTTTTTTGTTTATATTATCATGCACTGATTTTATCTCTTGGTAATACAGCATAGATGTTTTCCTCTGTCATTCACTGTTTCCGCAATGACAATTTAGCCTTCATTTTGACATCATCATAGCTGATTTAACCTGCTCCAGGGTTCTTTTTAATAATTTAAGTACACTATAATATTTTACAAACATTACATAGTAATATCTGGATTATTTCTTTGAGTTATTTCTTCTTTCTTTTGCAATCTTACACTTGCCTTTTCTAATAAAATAATTGATGTTCTCAAGCTTTTATCATGCTAATTGCCCATAGATTAAATTTTTAGTTAATACTTGCTAATTTCTAGAATAATTATTTACATGTTTTGTTTTACATTCTTATTTTTTCTTTAATGTCCACTGATGTCTATTTAAGGCTGCCAAATATGTCAAATAAAAATAAAGAACATCGAGTTCAATTTTAATTTCAGACAAATAATGACAATCAATATTTAGGATATATTTATAGAAAAAAATCTGAAGTTCAAGTTGAACTGGGTATCCAGCATTTTATCTGGTCATCCTATTCCATCATTTTTGATTAAATTTTTAATTAGTATGTTTCCAGCAGTCATTGTCTGAATTATATAATTCTGCACTTGCCTCACACAAAGTTTTGAGTGTTAGCACTATTTTTTTATTTTAAAATAATATTCTGTTTATCTTTTTGACTGCATTTTTTACTCAGTTACATAGAGTTTTGAATTTGGATGTTCTGAAATACTTAGAGCTCTATCAAATTTTATTTTTATTAATTTTGTTGTTGGCTTTAATATTATGCACAATTTAGGAGAGTTGTGGAAATTTAGTGAATGTTTCTTTGTACTTAATATCATAATTGACAATAGAGATGACATACATCACTGTTTTAAGTAACTTAGGAAGAATATCTTACTTTAGTCTTATAACAACGCTGTCCAGAAAATATTATTTCCATTTTATATACAAGGAATCTATGATTCAGAGAGTTTAAACAGCCTGCTCAAGGTGTCACATTTCACAAGTAAAGTTGTTGGATTGAAAAACAGGACTTTTTGAACGCAAATGCTAAGCTCACCCGTAGACCAAACAAAAACCCAGAAACTAAGCACCATTCACTGTCAATAGCCCAAGTTTAGAAATGTGCAGTGTTTCTTCAAAGTCCAAGAGAAGATGATCCTCCCTTCCCTCAATGTTCTTCTCAGCCCGTGGTGCTCCATGCCAAAACTGGTAACATGCAGCTCTTAGATTCACCCACTCTACTACCCCACTGCGATGTAAGCTGCCAACACATTTGGGGCATAGCAATTCTCAGTTTTCAGCATCCAACAGATTTCAAACCCAGGAAATTTTTCTTCTTTGACAAATTTAATGCAAAAACTTGCCCATTAGTTTTGTCTTTATATTGATACTAACATGCTGAGAGTCCTGTATTATCTACACTGGTTTTCGATACTCGGCTTTTAACACAAAGTTTTTCTCTGAATCAAAATTTAACTTTTAATACCATTTAATAATGTCAATGGAATGTTTAAAGCACAATAAAATTATATTTGGGCTTTATTAGTTAAAAAAAAAAGTCTACCATTGATTCATGGTTGGAAAAGTCTAACAACTCAAGCCCTGGCTTTTTATGCAAATCTCCCCATTCTTTCCTCAATATTATTAAATGCTGTCAAACATGTACTAAAGTTTCACCTCACAAGATAAACATTGTCCTCAATTATAGGATTAATCTTCTATCTAGTTTCTGTTTACAGGATTTGTAAAAAGTTTTTCCTAATATATGTTATTGTTTCCAACAATACTCTGATGCTAGGCTATTTTGTAGAAAAAGCATCAATTGCTATTTTAATTTTCCTTGAAGTTTTATAATTATGAAAATAGTTATTTATACCACATTGAATCACTTTTACCCTGAATTTCAATTTCTTTAAAAAACTTTCATAATATCAAAATTAAGTATTTGTGCTGGTTTGATATGTCATTTCTTGAATATCTATGTTACACTTAGGTATACCTCTTATGAATAGCTTATGTATTGTATTTTATACAATAGGAGTCTGTTTTCTTTGAATTTATATATTGTATATTTTCAAAGCTGATTTGTTAGATGTAAACAGTGTTTTGGGTTATATTTATATGGCAAAATGATACCTACTCTTATTTGCATAAAGAATTTTCTATAGACATTCTAGGATGAGATTGATTCTGCATGTTACTCATTTTTTGCATGACTTTTGACTCCTAAGTGTACACTGCTTTCATAAAGGTATAGCTACTAATGGAATCCTATCACAAGAGAGGATAATGAGTATTTTAAATACATGTGAGTAGATTCTAATCGAAGTAAAAATCTCTTTTCTATAGCACTGTTCTCACTTATCTTAGGTTATTCTTTTAAAAAAATGTTTTCTAATTTGCTTTCATTTCTTTTTTTTTTTTTTTTCTTTCTGGTTAGTTTTGTTGTTGTTGCTTTCCACCTTTATAGGTAGGTCTACATTTTACTAGTGACTGTTTTAAAACATTCAAAAACCAGTATTTTTTGTTTATTAAGACCTAACTTTAAACTGTGAGGACTGGCACCACCCTCAGTAAAATTAGGAAATTATCAAATGTTCTCTTCATCTTTAATCAATTATTTTGATTGTTACCAAAATTAATCTATAATTTGACTGACTTTACTTCTAAATACCTTTTTTAGGGATATTTTATATTTGCATTTTTGCAAACATAACCGTTGTTTCTACTCAACCCAATCATTTCTACTCGGTGCTTTCAATTCTCGCTACAACTCTATTTACTTCAATATTCCTGAGATATTCTGAACCTATGAATATGATTCTCCATCTATGAGTAGAAAAATTGTTGAGTGTGCACATTTGTTACTTTCCCAAATGCAGGATATCTTCAACTTGGTTCACAGCTTGGGTAAAACATTCTTAAAATAGTTTGATTGTAAGAAATATGAAACAATGAAATATTCAAAAGAAAGATTTTAAAAATCTTCTGAACAATGAAAATATCTACCTTCTAAGACTGAGACATTTAACCAGAGAATTAAATTTTTATTTTATACTTTTTAAACACTGTGAGACAACAGTATCCTAATTTTTGTTCATAGTTGTTCCAATTTCTAGAAAAACCTAAGAAAATGAATTAGAAGATTCTAAAGCCCAAAAGCATGAAAGCATGAAACTGACAACCATGTACATTTCAACTTTTGGAAAAGGAATTCACTATTACTACATAAATTAATCCTAGCCAGTGGAGATATTTATAATCAATTGTAATGCACATGCATTGGAAATGCAGTAATTACAGGAATAAGCCTATAATTTGATGAAATCAGGGTTATGGATTAATGTAGTAGCACAGCCTCTTCAGAAGAACTATGGAAAGTGCTGAGTGGTGTCATTTCGAAGGTTTAGGTTCCCAATGAAGGTTTTGAGAAGAATTTAAGGGAAGTGGGGGTGAGTTGCAGATGGTTTTGCTTCTAACGCTGATTAGAAAGGGAAATTCACTAAGTACAGGGTGCTGCCCTCATGAGAGTAAGGACATCCAACGGCACCACTGTTTTGTGTGTGTTTAAAAGGCAGTATCACTGAGAAGGACTGGTTACAGCATTTTATAGCTACCACATGACCTTGAGAGAAATTACATTTCTGATAACTTTGCAGCTGGCTTTCTCTCTATCCTTCCAACCTCACTGAACTGCAGGGCTGCTCTTTTCTTTTTCAGTCTGATGTGATTTTAACTTTTTTGAAACCCAGACTGTTTTTTCACTCTTTGAAATGTGAACTTAAAATTTTTAGTTCTTCAAGAAGATTAGTATCAACTTCCAGTCTTGCAACTACAACATCCAAAAAAGAATGGCTATTACTTAATGGCCTGGAAGTACTATTTGATGTAAAATAATGATCTCAGACAGTTTTAGCAAAGAAATGAATAAGGCCAAAGGAAGGGAAGAAAAAAAGTTGACTTACCCTGATTATTTGTCAGAGGGAAAGAATAAGGTCTAAAGGAAGAAAAGAGTAACTATGTGACTTCCATCAAGTATTTGGAAATAGGAAAAGGGACCATATTGCATCACATGAGATGTTAAGAAAAATGGTTCAGAAGAAACACTTTAGCAAGCAACAGCAGTTGAGGCTCTGGGAGTACAGCTTCACTGCAAACATAAATGGGCATGACACATGAAGTGGTATAGTCACTGCATCAGGGGTCTGGAAGACATTTTTAGGGCTGAAACAGATGCTTACATGGAAGAAACATGAATGTAGGTGCCTTATTTCCCCCAACTTTACTGATATAATTTACAATCAGCTCTGTATAAGCTCAAGGTATGCAGCATGATGACCTGACTTACAAATAATGGTGTATTACATAGATCCCTTATTTTCAATTTGGTAATTCAGCACTGCTCTTGTTATCCCTTTCTGCTATTTGGTAGTCTGAGAAATATTGACAGTATTTACAAAAGAACTTATTTCAATTATTTTACTGTTTATTATTCTAAAAATATTTTTATCTGATTAGCACACTAAATATTCAGAGAACCTTACCTATTAATCTGGTCAACTGCATGTCCAAACAGTCCAATTCAATACTCTGAATACCTTGCAAAGTCCTTCCTGTCTTTTCATCTCCACATGCAATGTTTTGGCCCAGGTTATTACTACTAAGTGAATAAAATAATCTTTTATATGGTCCCCTCCCCTGCTTTTGCTCTTGCTTGTTCCATCTACATCGGGCAGCAAAAAGTAGTTTCTGTAACACTAATATGAAGACTCCAATCTCTTCTCCTCATGCTAAAATAGAATTTGGTAAGAAATAATGAGATGTTGCACTAAAAATAGTTTTAATACTTTGGATATACTACAATAGAGTTTTAAAAATCTGTTTCTTAATTTAATGGTAACTTGCTTATTTATAATTGCAGGGAACTTGAGATTTACAAGATCCAACGACCTAAATATTTTATTGTTTCTCTGTGAACAGTTTGGAAAGACAGACAGCACTCAAAGTTAACATTCTATCAAAATCCATAATATATTATCAAGTGTTTACTTAATTTATACTAAAGTATGGATAAACTTTCGCTAAATATAACAGTACCCTGCATTTTCACTATAATTTCCAAACATTTTAAACATAAGTTTCTAAGATTCAATCCAGTTTCACTGTCATTTATGACAACTCTTTGCAAATGACAAATCCAGTTGCCATGAGCAGATTAATTTCAACAGCTTATTGAAATACTTTACAGATGTGTCTAAGTATTAAAATACCACAAGGGTGCAAATACCATCAAGTAAGTATTCTCCTGACAATAATGGGATATGAATGTGTTCAAATTCCAGATTGTTATAACAAATAATGAAACACTAACCAAAAGAAGAACATTTTATTGACTTTTTAAAAAAGAATAACATCTATCTTCTACCTTTAAGATAGCTTCATTTTAACATTTATTGTGATATAATTAATCTTCTTGGATTTTCTTAAAACTTTGCTTATCTCGTATCTTTTAATTCCATAGCTGTATTTCTCCAATAGCTTATAATAATTGTACAGTATTCACTGCCCAGATTATATTGTTTATTAATCTTCTGGTATCTGATGTAACTGAATTAAAAGAAAAATAAAACCCTAAAATATCTTTAAAAATGAAATTGCTAGCTATCTTTTAGATGGCTATCATAAATGTGCTCAAATACAAGACCTATTCAGTTAAGGGACTTATAATTTATTGATAATTTTCTACCATTTTAAAATAAAAAGATACAAGCACTATTTACCATAGCCAAGGCATGGAAGCAATCTAAATGTCCATGACAGATGATTGCATAAAGAAGTTGTGGTATATTTATACAATGGAATACTACTCAGCCATAAAAAATAATTAAATAATGCCATTTGAAGCAACATGGATGGACCTAGAGATTACCATACTAAGTGAAATAAGCCAGAAAAATAAAAGTATCATATGATATCACTTATATACAGAATTTTTAAAAATGAAACAATTGAACCAAACAGAAACAGACCTAAAGACATAGAAAACAAACTGAGGGGGGGGGAGGGGGAAGGGGGTAGGAAGGGATAAAATGGGAGTTCAAGATTAGCAGATACTAACTACTATATATAAAATAGATAAGCAACAAGGTCCTGCTGTATAGCACAGGGAGTTGTATTCAATATCTTGTAATAGCCTACAATGAAAAAGGATAGGAAAAGTAATATATATAAAACTGAGTCACTATGCTGTACAACAGAAACTAACGTAACATTGTAAATTGACTACACTTCAATTACAAAAGATAAAGAAAAAAAGAAAAACTAAAATTCAAAGCAACAGGGGAAGTATAATTTATCCCTGCGACAAATTAACTTGGTTAACTTGTTATTGAAGAAAGGCATCTTACTTTATGGAATATATTCAATGAAGAAGCTATTTTATTAGGGCAGTTCAACTGTGACCACAGAATTTTTAGAGGTCCATAGATGAGAAAAGAATTTAATACAGCATTTATTATGATAATTCAAAAAAATTTCCTGACCCTATCATCTAAATGGGAAATTAAATTCAATATTCAAGTAAAATAGAGAGACGGAAAATCATTAAAAGAACTTTTGGAAGCCATTTATCTAACTCTCTCCTTGTACTTTCTGGGGGTGATAGTGATGGTATATATATGCTTTATTTAATTAGATGATATAACATTCTATATTCTAAGCCCACAGAAAATTCCAGAGATCTCCTTAGGCTCCTTTATTAACTCATTTAATGATGGGGTTATCAATTTCCAGGCTGGAGTGTTTGCTGTTATTCCACTTATTTGTCCTTGCATAACAAATAGCCCAAATTTAGTGACTCATCTACACAAACAAAATCTTTCCTGTGGTTCAGTGAGTTGACTAAGGTCAGGTGAGTGACTCTCACTTGAGGTTTCCTATTTGGGTACAGTCAAAGGAAATGACGCACTAACCTGAGTAGTACTTATGCCTGATTTCTGGCTGGGAACTAAGCTGGAGTTGGAGACCAGAATTCCTGCATGTGACCTTGACACAGTGGGCTTCTCTTCTCACAGTGTGGTGTTTGGTTCCTGAGTGAGAGCATCACAAGAGTGAGTGCCCCTAAGAAGTAGCAGATGCTTCTTGCTAGGCCAGCATCATTCCTGACATATTCTAATGATAGAACACTCACCCTATACTTGCCTGATTGAAAAAAAAAATAAAGGGGAAAAAAGTAATATACTCCTGTTTTTGATGGGAAAAAAATGCAAAGCCACATTAAGAAAAGAGCATATGAAATAGGAACTACTGTTGCAACTCTCCTCGGAAAATACACTGTCATATTTATCATAAAAATAGATTAGGACACATAACACTATCCCTATTAAATATTTAGCCATGTAAACTTTTGCCAACCATCCTTACCTTTATCCCAAATAGATAGACCTGTGTAAGTTTCAGATCTTGATTTATATTCCATGTAGCTAGTATGATGGAGTACTGCATTAATTAGGCTTGGATCAGCAGCTTGGTTGCAAGGTAGGAGAGAGTTTCTCTCACTACAAAACTAACACCTTATAAATGTACTCCAAGTCACAGGATGAATTCAGTTTAAGAATGAGAAAGGTAAAGCATATAAATTCCCATTAAGACAAGACTGATAAAATGTAGGTGAGTAGATAAACTTAGCTTCTGTTGGCTCATTAGGCCACTGTTTATCCTTCCACAAAATGTTGGCAGCCTGTACTAAGATGTTATAATTCCCTAATATGAGAACATGAGGTAGCAACATCTACTAACCCTTATTAATCAGAAATTACCTTATTTCTTCAACATCAGATTGTTTGGGGAGAGACGGAGAAGATGGCGGAGTAGAAGGACGCTCGTAGGGTCACCCTCTCCCACAAATACACCAAGACCCACATCTACAGACCCACTCAGCCAACCAGAGCACCTGTGGAACTCCGACAGAACATCGCCCTCTTCAAAAGATAAAGACGCCAAAAATCTGGTAGGAGAAAAGGAAAAAAGAAAGAACAAAAGGCAAAGCAGCGCGGGACAGGTCCCGCGGGGAGGGAGCGGCAAAGGAGGACTGGCGCTCGCTCGCTGGGTCTCCCCTCTCCAACTGAGAGGCCAGCGGGACGGAAGGGGAGCCTCCAAGGCTCGCATCTGTACAGAGCAGCCCTTGACTAACAGAACTAAGTTAAACGGACACAGAGCATCCCCCCGACACCCAGCCTGAGACGCGGGCCGGCAGTGGCGGGCAGGGCCAGGCTGCACAAGCCGGGCGGAGGACGGAAGTGGCTGCACGGAGGCAGCCCCAGGGGAACGCAAGGGGCTGCGCGCCTTGGCTGTGGGTGCACAGGGCAGAACAACCTGGGCCCTCCATAAAACAGCAAGGTTGATGTGCTCTCGGGGGAAGGGTGCACACCCCCATCTCTGAAAACCCGCGGAAAGTTTTCGGGGGAAGAGGTGCGGGGCTCAGGCACAGCCGCCATATCCTCCGCCCTGAGCACTCAGGCGGGGGCGGGGGCGAAACCTGCATCCGCACCGAAGGGCTTAGCAGCCCCAAAGGCCAGACTGAGACTGGCCTGCAGCCCAGGGCAGATAGGATCCTTCCATCCTGGTCCCTCAGAGAACTTGCTCCACAAAAACAAACAAGGAGCTGGGTTTTGGCTCGGAGCAGGGACAGGGCTGTCCCTTGGTCTTCCCCGAGCCAACCTGCGGAGCGCCAACCAGGGAGGAGCGCGCAGCCGCACAGAGAGCGGAGCTACCGGCGGCGCAGGTAGAGGGAGAGCGGCCCCCCCGCCTTTCGGGCAGGAACACAGCCCCTGACCGAGGTGCTGGGAGGGGGCACGACCCGCCCTCCTACCTGGCCAGTCTGCAACATCTGACTGAGGCATCCGGAGGGGCAGCGACCTGCCCGCCCACAGCAGAGAGCTGCACCTGACCCAGTGTTAGGAGGAGGCGCGATCTGCTTGCCGACAGGTGCTGGGAGCAGCACAGAAGAGGGCGCCAACGGAGGGCCTCTGAAAACAGCAAGCTGAGCTTCCAAAACAGGACGAAGACAGAAAGACTTCACAGTGAAAGCACACAGACTCCAGGAGAACACCGACAAACCCCCCCCCTTTTTTTTTAAATCTGTTTTTACCTGTTCTATTTTCTATTACTCTCTTAATTCTTACTTCTTAATTCATTTCTATTTCTCTTGGGTTTTGATGTCCTGCTATTGATTAGACACAGGTTTCAAATACATCTATTCATCTCCCCCCCCCCTTTTTTTTGTAAAGGTTTTCAAAAGGACATCTCAACCCGATTAATAATCTGCTTCAACTCACTCTTCTATTATTCATTATACACTGTTTTCAAACCCTCTTTCTCCCTTCTTTTAAAATTCTTTCTCTCTCTTATTTATTTTTCTTTTTTTCCTAAGTTCTATTCCTAAATAGGCATTAGATAGATAAAACCCTTAAGGACCAAAATAAACAACTGATACTCCATAAACCACAGTGCCAAAGAGGTATGAGCAAGATGAAGAAGCAGAAAAACCTTTCCCAATTAAAAGAACAAGAGAAATCCCCTGAAAGAAAGATCAATGAAATAGACATCGATAGCCTACTAGATCAAGATTTCAAAAAAGGAGTGATCGAATTGCTGAAGGAATTAAAAGTGTGTTTAGAGATACAAAGTATGTCAAAAATGAAATTGAAGCTATAAAGAAGAGCCAAGTAGAATGGGTAAACTCATTGACAGAGATGAGGAATGATCTAATAGCTGTGCAAAGCCGACTAGATAATGCAGAGGAACGAATTAGTGATCTAGAAAACAGGGCAATAGAAAGCACCCATTCAGAAGAACTACAAGAGAAGCAAATAAAAAATAATGAAAATAGCATAAGGGACCTATGGGATAATATAAAGCGTCCCAATCTTTGCATAATAGGGGTCCCAGAAGGAAAAGAAAGATCAAAGGGGATTGAAAAGGTTTTTGAAGAAATCATGACTGAAAACTTCCCAAACTTAAAGAAGGAATCAGATATCCAAGTACAGGAAGCTCAGAGGGTCCCAAACAGGAAGAACCCAAATAGACCCACACCAAGACATATCATAATCAAGATGGCCAGAGTCAAGGATAAAGAAATGATTCTAAAGGCAGCAAGAGAAAAAGCAAAGAGTAAGTTACAAGGGAACCCCCCCATAAGGCTCTCAGCTGATTTCTCTACACAAACACTACAGGCCAGAAGGGAGTGGCAAGATATATTCAAAGCCCTGAATGAAAAAAAGATGCAGCCTAGGATCCTTTATCCAGCAAGGCTATCCTTGAGGGTACAAGGAGAAATAAAGAGTTTCACAGACAAAAAAAAAAAGCTGCAGGAGTTTAGCAACACTAAACCCATGCTAAAAGAAATATTGAAAGGGCTATTCTAAATAGAAAAGCAGCAGGATGCTACAGAAATGAGAAACACACAACTGGAAAGGTGATAACTCATGAATTACAAATAAAGTAAACATGAAATTATAAAAGAAGACATACAATTCACTGAGAGTGGGAGAGGGAGGCAGGGAAATATAGAATATTATTTTCTTTCTTTTTTAAATTTTTTTAACAGTAGGATGGGTTTGAGATCATGTTACTATCAGTTTAATAAAAACAGTTATAGTAATGGGTTGATAGATTTACAAAAAAAGGTAACCACAAGCCAAAAACTCACAAAGGAGTCAAAAAAATTAAATAAAATCCATGATAATACAAAGGAAAATTACCAAACCACAAAAGGAAAAAGAAAGGAACAAAGAAGATACACCAATTCAACTGCAAAGATAAGTTCAAAATGGCAATAAACACACATCTATCATTAATTACTGTAAATGTTAATGGACTAAATGCTCCAGTCAAAAGACACAGAGTGGCAGACTGGATAATAAAGCAAGAACCTTCAATATGCTGCATACAAGAGACCCACTTTAGGGAGAAGGACACATATAGATTGAGAGTGAAAGGATGGAAAAGGATATTCCATGCAAATGGAAAAGCCAAAAAAGCAGGTGTTGCAGTACTGATTTCAGACAAAATAGACTTTAAAACAAAGGCCATAAAGAAAGATAAAGAAGGACATTTTATAATGATTAAAGGAGTGATACAAGATGAGGATATTACACTCATTAATATATATGCACCCAATATAGGAGCACCTAAGTACATACAAGAATTACTAACAGAGATAAAGGGGGATATTGATGGGAATACAATCATAGTTGGAGATTTTAACACTGCATTAACATCACTAGACAGATCTTCCAGACAGAAAATAAACAAGGCAACAGAGAAATTAAATACTACAATAGAAAAACTAGACTTGGTGGATATTTTCAGAGCATTACACCCCCCAAAAATAGGATATACATTCTTTTCAAGTGCACATGGAACATTTTCCAGGATCGATCATGTACTTGGGCACAAAAGAAACCTCAACAATTTTAAGAAGATAGAAATTATCTCAAGCATCTTTACTGACCACAATGCCATGAAACTGGAAATCAACAACAGAGAAACAAAGGAGAAAACAAGGAAAGCATGGAGATTAAACAATATGTTATTGAAAAAACAATGGATCAATGAGGAAATCAAAGCTGAAATTAAAAAATACCTTGAGACAAATGATAATGAAAGCACAACCACTCAAAACCTATGGGACACAGCAAAGGCAGTGCTAAGAGGGAAGTTTATAGTGATACAGGCCTTCCTCAAAAAAGAAGAACAATCTCAAATAAACAATTTAACCCACCACCTGAATGAATCAGAAAAAGAAGAACAAAAAGCCCCAAAAAGCAGCAGAAGGAAGGAAATAATAAAGATCAGAGAGGAATTAAATACGATAGAGATTAACAAGACCATAGAAAAAATCAACCAAACCAAAAGCTGGTTTTTTGAAAAAGTAAATAAAATCGACAAACCTCTGGCCAAACTCACAAAGAAGAAAAAAGAGAGAGCACAAATTAGCAAAATAAGAAAGGAAAATGGAGAAATTACAACAAACAAAATAGAAATACAGAATATCATACGAGAATATTATGAAACACTATATGGAACCAAACTGGATAACCTAGAGGAGATGGACGAGTTTCTGGAAACATACTGTCCACCAAAACTGAATCAAGAAGAATCTGAACACTTGAACAATCCGATCCCTAGAAAGGAAATAGAAATAGCAATTAAAAACCTCCCTACAAATAAAAGTCCAGGACCGGACGGCTTCACCAGGGAATTCTACCAAACATACAAAGAAGAACTCATACCAGTCCTTCTCAAACTCTTCCAGACGATTGAAAAGGAGGGAATACTCCCAAACTCATTCTATGAAGCCACCATCACCCTGATACCAAAACCAGGCAAAGACACTACAAAAAAAGAGAATTATAGGCCAATATCACTGATGAACATAGACGCCAAAATCCTCACCAAAATTTTAGCAAATAGAATCCAACACATAAAAAAGATTATACATCATGACCAAGTGGGGTTCATCCCAGGGACACAAGGCTGGTTCAACATACGCAAATCAATCAGTGTAATACATCACATCAACAAGAGAAAGGACAAAAACCACATGATCATCTCAACCGATGCAGAAAAAGCATTTGATAAAATTCAACACCCATTTATGAGAAAAACTCTCGCCAAAGTGGGTATAGAGGGAACGTATCTCAACATAATAAAAGCTATATGTGACAAACCTACAGCCAGCATAGTACTCAACGGTGAAAAACTCAAAAGCTTCCCACTAAAATCTGGGACAAGACAAGGATGCCCACTATCACCACTCCTATTCAACATAGTCCTGGAAGTCCTAGCCACAGCAGTCAGGCAAGAGAAAGAAATAAAAGGGATCCAAATTGGAAAACAAGAGGTAGAAGTGTCATTATATGCTGATGACATGTTACTATATATAGAAAACCCTAAAAGGTCCACACAAAAGCTACTAGAGCTGATTGAAGAATTCAGCAAGGTAGCAGGTTACAAAATTAACGTTCAAAAATCAGTTGCATTTCTTTACACTAACGATAAATCAACAGAAGAAGAAAGTAAAGAAACAATCCCCTTTAAAATAGCACCCAAAGTAATAAAATATCTGGGAATAAGTCTAACCAAGGAGGTGAAAGAATTATACACAGAAAACTATAAACCATTGATGAAGGAAATTAAAGAAGACTTTAAAAAATGGAAAGATATTCCATGCTCTTGGATTGGAAGAATCAATATTGTTAAAATGGTCACACTGCCCAAGGCAATCTACAGATTTAATGCAATCCCTATCCAATTACCCAGGACATATTTCACAGAACTAGAAAAAATCATAATAAAATTCATATGGAACCATCAAAGACCTAGAATTGCCAAAGCATTACTGAAGAGAAAGAAAGAGGCTGGAGGAATAACTCTCCCAGACTTCAGAAATACTACAGAGCTACGGTCATCAAGACAGCATGGTATTGGTACCAAAACAGACATATAGACCAATGGAACAGAATAGAGAGCCCAGAAATGAACCCACAAACTTTTGGTCAACTCATCTTTGACAAAGGAGGCAAGAATATACATTGGAATAAAGACAGTCTCTTCAGCAAATGGTGTTGGGAAAACTGGACAGCAGCATGTAAAACAATGAAGCTAGAACACTCCCTTACACCATATACAAAAATCAACTCAAAATGGATTAAAGACTTAAACATAAGACAAGATACAATAAACCTCCTAGAGGAAAACATAGGCAAAACACTATCTGACATACATCTCAAAAATTTTCTCCTAGAAGAAATAAAAGCAAGAATAAACAGATGGGACCTAATGAAACTTACAAGCTTCTGCACAGCAAAGGAAACCAGAAATAAAACAAGAAGAAAACCTACGGAATGGGAGAAAATTTTTGCAAGTGAAACCGACAAAGGCTTGATCTCCAGAATATATAAGCAGCTCATACGACTCAATAAGAAAAAAATAAACAACCCAATCCAAAAATGGGCAGAAGACCTAAACAAGCAATTCTCCAAGGAAGACATACAAATGATCAAAAAGCACATGAAAAAATGCTCCATATCACTAATTATCAGAGAAATGCAAATCAAAACTACAATGAGGTATCACCTCACACCAGTCAGAATGGCCGTCATTCAAAAATCCACAAATGACAAATGCTGGAGAGGCTGTGGAGAAAGGGGAACCCTCCTACACTGCTGGTGGGAATGCAGTTTGGTGCAGCCACTATGGAAAACAGTGTGGAGATTCCTCAAAAGACTAGGAATAGACTTACCCTATGACCCAGGAATCCCACTCCTGGGCTTGTATCCAGAAGGAAATCTACTTCAGGATGACACCTGCACCCCAATGTTCATAGCAGCACTATTTACAATAGCCAAAACATGGAAACAGCCTAAATGTCCATCAACAGGTGACTGGATAAAGCAGAAGTGGTATATTTATACAATGGAATACTACTCAGCCATAAAAACCGACAACATAATGCCATTAGCAGCAACATGGATGCTCCTGGAGAATGTCATTCTAAGTGAAGTAAGCCAGAAAGAGAAAGAAAAATACCATATGAGATCGCTGATATGTGGAATCTAAAAAACAAAAACAAAAACAAACAAACAAACAAAAACAAAGCGTAAATACAGGACAGAAATAGACTCACAGACAGAGAATACAGACTTGTGGTTACCAGGGGGGTGGAGGGTGGGAAGGGATAGACTGGGATTTCAAAATTGTAGAATAGATAAACAAGATTACACTGTATAGCACAGGGAAATATACACAAAATGTTATGATAACTCACAGAGAAAAAAAATGTGACAATGAGTGTGTATATGTCCATGAATAACTGAAAAATTGTGCTGAACACTGGAATTTGACACAACATTGTAAAATGATTATAAATCAATAAAAAATGTTAAAAAAAAAAAAAAAAAGCCTCGAGCAAGATGTGCTGAATATGCTTGGGGTGACTTAGAGTAATGGGACTTCTTGGCACTAGTCAAATGCAAGCATCTACATTAAAATTTATGGTTACAGTAAAAAAAAAATTGGCATATTCTTAAAAAGAGCTATTTTAATTCCCCTATTCCTTTCTTTCTTTTTGTTCCTTGTCATGTGGCTATTATTTTAGTTTAATCTCTCAATGCTTCCTCTTACAAAAGAAATTCATGCAGAATACTGAATGTAGACGCATACTGAAAACCACTCCATCTATGTAGAGTATGTATGTGTGAGGCAGAATACTGGACAAGTGGAGTAACATGAAAGTACTTTCCAATTTCCCTGTCCAAGCTGCATGTATTAAAACACATTAATAAGACAAAACAGAAAGAGACTCTCAGACATAGAAAACAAACTCAAGGTTACCAAAGGGGAAAGGTAGGGAGGGATAAAGTAGTTTTTGGATTGGCAGATACAAACTACTATGTACAGAGTAGATAAACAACAAGGTCCTACTGTATAGCACAGGGAACTACATTCAGTATCTTGTAATAACCCATAATGAAAAATATAAAAGAAAACATATATACGTATATAACTAAATCAGTATGTTGTACACCAGAGGCTAACATTGTGTATCAACTATACTTCAATAAGAAAAACAAATTAATAAGACATCTAATGTTTTCTATTTAGGGCATTTTAATTTTTTTTTTTAAGATTTCCACTCCTAGCTTTGAAAAGCTATGTACTCAATAAATAATAGATAAGAAATATGAAAACACATGACTTTCAATAAAGTACATACCTGTATTCTCTCAGCCTATTTATATGCAATTTTACCAAATAGCCACATTTTTTCCTCAAAGATTATATGTTAATGAATCCATGACTAATAAACTTGGATATGTACACATAATAAAATGTCTCATGTTACACCTGGCCATCTTTCTTTTACTTTTATTTTTCACCAACCCTGATTATAAGAGATCATAAATAGGATTGAAACATTGATGAATAATACTGTTTCTTTGAGAATTATCAATATCTTTTGGGTTTTATCAGTATTTTGTGGTCTCTCTTCTTACTTGCTTCCATTTTCTGCTTCTAGGCTACTTTGTGCTCCCAATCCTCTGATAAGGCTAAACTAACACTGTCTTTAAGTGTCAGTATATCTCAAAGATGTCTCCTAAATCTATTTGATAAAATGTCAAGAATTCAGTTCAATAAAAACCCTTCATATTCTCATGGGAGGTATTAACTTCTACCTACTTCAAGTGATTATTGTACAGTTAGTTAAGTGAATGCATGTAAAAGTTTACAACATTCAGGAGACTATTTTAATTTTGTAATTAACATGGCCTACCAGGCCCTGAAGGATCTTGCTCTGTCTTGATTTGCCTCCTGCCAGCATCTGAGCTCTTCTCTTTCCACCTTCCTTTCACTGTCACACTGCAGCCTCACTGCCAGCCCTATCATTTTTAACTTCAAAAAAGGAATCCATCCTTCATCACTTGATGATTCAGGAAGTATATTCTTTTTGCAAGGAATTGTCCCTAGGCTATAACTTACCTCCCTAGGCTATAACTTACCTCCTAGTCAGCCTACAGACACTATGAAATTATAAACTCGTCTTTGTTGTTACCTGGCTCAAAATTCTTCAACAGTGGTTTTCAAAATGTGATCCCTGGACCAGTAAGATTAGCATCACCTGGGAATTTGTTAGAAATGCAAATTCTCAGGCCCAATTCCTAAAATGACTGATTTGGAAAACTTTGTGGAGATGAGGCATAACAAAAATGTTTTCACCAGCTCTGATGCTTGCCAACACTTGAGAGCCACTCTTCTACAATGTCTTCCCAGTAAAAATTCATAAAATTATTAATCATATGATACATCATAACACCTTTGCAAACTTGTTTGAAATGTTAGGTACTAGGGATCCTCTCAGAAAAATTCAATAGTTGTTTGTTTTTTTTTTTTACCTAGCATTTTAGGTATTCTTTACCTAAAAGCTCTATCATCCAGCCCTAAAAGATGAATGTCTCATCCTGAATCTCAAACTGTGCCTCCTTTTACAACCCATTTTCCACTGAACTCCAGATTTAGGACCTTTGTCTCTGTCCAGAATGGTTTTAATACAGATGTTAATATGGCTTTTCTTTACTTCATTAGGATCTCAAGTCAAAATCACCTCCACAAAGAGGCCTTTCCTGACCACCTCATAAAAAAAAAAAAAAATACGCATAATTCTGTCTTCTTCTGATTTCTTCCTAACACTTATTATAGACATAATTTTTGTTCATCTGTATACTTTTTTTGGCATCCCTCAGCATCAAGGAAGAGGGAGTACTACAATTTTGTAATATTAAGCTTAAAATATGTCAAATAGTGAGAAACTACCAGGGGTGAGGTAGCCAGGTCATCCAGGGCACAGTGGGTGTTCATCAAAATATAGATTCTGACCCCACATTGACACTACTACTTGATTTGACTTTCTGAGGGTTAAGCTCTGAAATCTAGCAAGTAAAACGAATCTAACAAGTTCACCAAGTGATTCATATGCACAGTAATGTTTTAGAACCACTGAAATAGGTGATCAAATGTGTATCATGCTCAAAGTAATGGGGAAACCACCTAAAGATGGTTTTGTTTTAGATGTGTCTTCCTAGAGGACACATAAAGGATGTAACTGAATAAAGCTAGAATGGAGACTGGAAGAGAAGTTATGACTGCTAAGTAGTACAAATCAAGTCCTATCACGTTTCATTTAATTACAGTATTAACAGTAGACATGGAAATAGCTTTGAAAAAAATGTTAAAAATATAAAACCAATAAAACTTGGGGACAGAGATATGGAATTATTAGGTAAAAGACAAGGTTTAGCTAATTCAGATGATTGCCAGGTGCCTAGGATGGGGGACTAAATAAATGATAAAACTGCAAGAAGTTGATCCAACACTTTACATACTAAAATTATTTTTATGACAAAGTTTTAATACTTTTCTCATATCAAAAACAAATGAATGAGCCAAAAAAAACCCCACACAAATAAAATATACTTATGCGAAGTGTTGTATTTTACTTTGCTTAAGATATTTCAATGTTATGCTAAGTAATATATTCAACTTTTCTACTCAATTTTTCAGAAAACACAAAGTCCAAGTTGGCTATCTGTTACTGACTGGTGACAGTGCCCCTAGAGCGTGTGATGCAGGCTCAGACAACTAAGTGATGTGTAACCTGTAACGCTTTACAACTGATAATGGCAGCATAAGGTCTTAATGTCAAGCAGATTATGATTATTACCTAAGCTCAGTCACCATTATACTGGAGGCTGGCATAGTTAAATGCAATTCAGAACTTGTTCATGAACCATTTTAATAGCATATTCGCAAATTACACTTTTTTCCCTCCCATTTCCTTCCATTTTATATTTTGGGTAAGAGCTTTCTTTCTTAAATGACTGGACTAATACCATAAAGTGCAATGATATGCTAGATGATGATTTATGTACAGCTCTTTTAATTACTTTTGACCTTTAAAACCAAATTTGGACCAAACACATTCATTGGTGAAAATATTTCCAAATTATGCGATAAAACTTCTTCATTAAAATTATATTAGAATAATGTATGAACAAACTGTTTTTATGCTAATACTTTCATATAATTATTTGGTATTATGTAATAATTGAGGCTCTTTATGTTACCTTAGTTGAGCCGTTAACGTATAACTCCTAATATAACTGAAGCACCATATTTTATAGCCTTATGTTATCACATTCCCCTTGCTGTCTAGATTTAATAGCATTACCATTTCAGTGATCAGTTATTGTGTAATTATTGCTGTGATAGCCTATTGTTGAGCATATCTAAGGTGTTATAGAAATTGATGGGATGCCATTTTACTTCGCTGGGTGGTTTTGACCTAATATTTTGTCATAACAAGTGACTCCATTGTCATTGATGGGACTATTACCACCATCTGTGATGGGCTCATGGTGTTTATCTAAGTCTGAGGAGAAATGGCACACTGAATTCAACTTAATGGTGAAAATTTACATGCACAGGTTAATTCAGTAAGCCATGAGGAAATTTTTTGTAATGGATAGGCTTTTATAATCAGCTATATTTAAATTACAAAATATTGACATCAGTAATCTCAGTACAAGTTTTGAAGGAATGTTAATTCTTACATATTACCTACACATATGTATGCATACATATATGAATATATGTATATATTCCTGTATATATGTACATCTTTATACCTTAATGATTTAAAGTTAGCCAAATGTTATAAGTTTAACAGTTATGTTAAGTCAATCAAATAAAATTAAGACTGCATACAAACATCCTTCTCATACATTCCTGTGTCTAATATTCTTCTTTTATATTTGAAAAATTTTAATACATCTAATACTTCATTTTAAAAGTGTTTATATTTCTATAGTATTTATACCTGAAGCAAATTTAATGCCAGATTATGATTAATAGTAAAGAAAAACCCTCAATAACTATTTTATATTATTTTCTTTTGAACAAGAGATCCATGTAATTTAATTTTAATATTTCATCTGAGAAGCTTCTGGAAAAAAAAGTTTAACTCTACCCAACTTCAATGTATTTAAACTTATAAACAGCCTGCATTAATTACTAGCAGAGACAAATATTCTTAATCTTAACAATTGTCTTGTTATCATAACTAGTCACAGAAGTTACTTTTCTTCAAATTATTTTGTGAATGTTTACAAGTAATGTAACATTTTGTTAAGTAGAGATCAAAGGAAAAATACACATCTAAAGGTAGCTCACATTTTAACTCATTCTTCATTTCTTTCCAGTTCCTTTCAAAAGTATTGAGTTTTGACAACATACCAGTAATATACCATTTCTAGTTTTTAGCATTATTATCAAATATACTGAATTTCAAACTACTTAAATATGTCATAACTAATATTCTATAATGACATCAGTCACCTAAATTGCTCTTGGAACTTTATCATATTCCTAAAATTTTTTGTACTCTATCCATTGTTTTAAGTTATATATTCTGCCTTTTCTATAACTTGAAAGATCACTTAAGATTTGTAAAAGTCAACAACTTACTCTCTCTAGGAGAGTATATTTTCCCGGAATGATAACTGTGTTCTAAATAATTAAACTCTTAAGTACCAACAACAAATTGGCAAAAATGGGAAAAGGTTATTAATAGAAGCAAAATTAGACTTATCCTATATGTCTCAAATCATCTTATAGCTTTCAATGTAAATGCAGTCTATTCTCATAAACTAAACTTTGTATACAGCTTCAAGTGTAGATCATACACAGATTAACAAGTTAGAGAAAATATTTGGTAATGCAGCAGGCAAATTCTCCTGAAGCCAGGCCATGCATATTTTATAACCAGATCCTCGTTTTAAATTATTTTCCTATTAAAAAATAAAGGGATATCTTAAATTAATTTTCACATATTATCCATACACTTTAATACACCAGGTTATTCAGAGATAGATTGTTAAGTATCTAGTTCTCAGGAAAACCAGGATCATGAGCTTTAACTTAATGCAACATTTCATCAGGAGGAAAAGGCACAGAAAACTAATATTAAGTCAACTAAAATTGAATTCTATTTATTTTGTGTTTCTTGAGTCTCTGCAAACATCATTTTAACAACTGGCATTTCTTACATTCGTTTATGTATTAATTTTATCTTTTTCAGGTTTGCTTTATTTCCAGCTTAAAGGGGCAACACATGTAAGTGTTATCTATATTTGTTATCTATACTTTGCTATCACTGTTACGCTGAATTCCTAAAAAGAACTGAGGAGGTAATTATCCTTTTATGTGACCTCATATGACCTTAAATATTTTAAGCTATAATTTATATTTTAAGTATCAATTTTGAGCCTTTAAAAGATGTCAATCTTTTCAACCTGAGTATAGATTTCACTGTTTCATAAAATATAATATTCATTATTTTACAGAAGAAATTTTTTTTTAAGGTTCATTTGGTCTGTGGCAGTGCCTCTCAAAATTTAGTATGTTTCACAGTCACCTGAAGAGTGTGTAAAAACACAAATGTTGGCCCAGTCCCAGAGACTCTAAGTAGATTTGGAGTGAGATCCAATAATGTACATGTCGAACAAGTCCCCAGGTGATCTAATGCTGCTGAATCAGGGATCACAACTGAAGAACCATCACGTAGGTTTCCCTAGCAGTGCCTTCCTTAATTTCCAAGTAAGAATGTTTCTTTGTGTACATCAGTTTTTTATTATGGATTTATTAGTGGAGTGAATTTTAATCAGGAAATTGAGGTCACTTTAAGCATCTTGGGTTCAAGAGAGATAAGGAACATATATCTGGGCTGGTTCCTCCCCCACGCTATCTGGCTCTGCCCTGTGAAGGATAAACCTATCTCTGTTAGTTTCCAAAACAGTACAGCATATTTATCAAGGACTTTAGTTAACTGAAGAATCAATGGCTTCCTTAACGTCAGTTATGGGTTTGGAATATATCCAGTCAATGTATAAATCTATAGAATTGAGAATCGTATGTGAAGTACTGAGAAATGACTGCACATAATCTTCCAGAGCTTCCTGATAGCTATATGATACTTGCATGATGAAATATTCAGTATACACTTGTTTAACCTTCAAAAGGATCTATGGTTATGTTACTTTTTGTTAAAAATTATGAAATTCAGAATTCATGCCTTAAACAGTAGATTCTTCAAACTACAGACATATTACCATTTCCTTTTTTTCACATGTCAAGGGAATGCATGTAGCTTGGCAAACATGCAATTTATTTTATTTTTATTGAACCATCTGTTTGCTGGGCAGTTTGAGGCTTTTTTTTCCCCCACTGCTAACACATCTATCTAAAGGATTTTTTTTTTAACAAGCTGCTCTTAAAAGCATTGCCAATTAGTTTTAACTTCACAAAATGAATGACAACCTGATGAATGCCATTACAGAACACATCATTACTTGAAAATTTGGCAGTCGTAAAGAAATTCACAAAGGCAGTAATTAAAATTAGCAGGAAAAGGCAAACTGCTTCAACTTGGTGTCTTCAACAAAAACAACTCCATATATGTTAATGAAGGCCTTCAGTGATATTTTCAACAACTTTTCTACATACAGTGTAAATCGTGTTCTTTCATTTCTCAACTCTAATTTTCAGCAATGAATGAAAATGCAGTGCAGTGTTAGCATTTTAGGAAGGGATAACATAAGGTTATCTTGATATTGTAATTATTCACATCTCTCTTTTATTCTAAAATGCTAAATTCACTATAGCAGTGGCATGACATCTTGTTAACTAGTATGTTTCAGAAAATTTGAAGAACAATGTAGCAACACAAATGTTTCATATAAACCAAATAAAACTGAGAATAAGCCAAGCCACATAAACAATGGATGAACATTAATATTTTTCTCAGTATAATATATATGAAGAGGGAAGTGCAGAACACCCTTTAGGAGAGACAGGTATCAAAGTTACTATCAATTTTACAACTGTATTCTTTAGAATCTATTTGAAAATAATAGCTTTTTAACATTTATTTTGTGCTACAACACCAAAATATTAAGTGCATCATTTCAATTGAATTGAATAAAATATATTCTTTCTAACATAACTAAAAATACCCTAAATAGAGTGAACTAAAAACGCCCTCAATAGAGTGTTCAATTTCAAGCACTGGTGAATTATATGCTATTTCTATGTGAATATTATTAGCTAATCTTGAATGGTTTATAACATGTGAGCTAACCATTTCCCACGGATAAGTGTCTGTTAAATATTCTAAAACTGCATCAGAGTTTTAAGCATAATGTAACAGATTGCTTAGGGTAAGAGTGAAGTTAAGTACCATCCATATCAACCAACAGAATACAGCTAGAGTACAACAATGGGAAAATGCATTGATTAAGGAAAAGGAAAGTACAAATAAATCAATGTTGTATTAACTCTGAATAGGAAATATAGAAAGCTAATGAGAATGAGGCATTTATTTATTTTTTTCCAAATGTCAGTCCAGCTGTTGGAAAAATACGATCTTTGAAATCTTTACCATATAATGGATTTCTATAGGAAGTTCAGTCTATCTAGACCTTTAGTCACATGCCTGTACCACACTAATCACAGAGCCTGTACAGTATGTTGTAATATCTGGTAAAACCATTTACTTCCTTATATATTTTCCCTTTTAGTGCATACCTAGCTATTGTCCAATGTTTATTTCTCTGTATGAACTTCAGTGTCTACTTGACTAGCTTCATTTTTTAAAGATTATTGCTATATTTACTGGGATCACATTAAAATCTAAGTCTCTTAGTTCAAGTTATCTGATCCCAAGTTCCAGCTGCCTTCTTACACATCACAATGTTCGAGAAACACAACCCTAAAATTTTATAGAGACTTTAGAAAGGACATTCCTCTTCATGAGCAGTAG
The DNA here is from genome assembly GCF_009834535.1 of Camelus ferus. Classification (NCBI taxonomy): domain Eukaryota; kingdom Metazoa; phylum Chordata; class Mammalia; order Artiodactyla; family Camelidae; genus Camelus; species Camelus ferus. The sequence continues at coordinate 87,156,620 of NC_045696.1, read as the reverse complement.
CACTCCACACACTTTTCAGTCAAATGAAGACGCACATTTAAGGATAATTGGGAATAGAATGACAGAATCATCATTCTATCCATTAAAGACATTCTTTTAAAACTAGACACTAAGATATTTTATTAGGGCTTTAGGAGGTCAACAAGCCAGTAACAGGCTAGAACACATATTTCTGCAAAAGAGTATCACATCCTTTTTAAAGTCTGGGGGGTAATTTCCTAAACAGTATTATGGAGTATAAATAAGTATTTTCTTAAGATACACTCCTATTCGCCACATTAAAATATTCTTTCAAATTCTCATTTCCATATGTTAATATATTTTAGCTATAGATATTTTGACTAAAATAACATGATAAAATATTATAATGTATATTCCCTATTTCTAGGAATTGCTTAGATCTGAAAACATTTAACAATTTGAAGGTGACTGTTCTAAATCAGGAAACAAATGTGAATTGGCATTGCAGAATTAAAATCAGCATTGCATTACTTAAAATTAGCAAACAAAATTGCTTTAAATATTAATCAACAAATCATTGTGTTTAAGGAAGTAACTAGTCGTAAGAGTTTAGAACACGGCTCATATATAAAGTATAATAGCATTTGTATAAAACACAACCAAAATTAGTTCCACAAGGCACCACAATACGTGATGAGTTAGTCTTGCAACCTTAACTTTCTATAGTGTGTTCATATTTGATTCTATCACCCAAACATACAGTGCTGAAGTAAACTGCCTTCTTCATAAAAAATGAAGCCAAAGATATTCCAATTATTAATGTGAGACTCAGAAAACTGTCCTTATTTAATTTGTGAATTAGTATTTTCTAATTCAAGTTGAGAAATTACTTTCTATATGAAAAACATACAACTGAAATACACCTAAATTCTTCATTTTCTACAGTGAGTTAGATGATAAATGACCTTTTTCAAGTAATTTGAATTAATTGTTGATAGCACCTGTTAACGAAATAAAGCAAAAATCTAATGAAATTATGTATACAGTTTCAGATTTTTTTTGATTTCAATAAAATACTTGGATATATATACATATACACCATTGACACTCACATACATATAACACTGACAGATTTTTATGAAATTTCACCTACCAAACTAATTTTTGTTATATAAACTGGCTTGAATTTTAGTTTCTAATTTATTGAAAGAATTGAGGAAACGACTGCAATTTATTTCACTAAAAACTGTTCATTCTTGAAAAATGACATCCATGAAATTGAATTTTCTTAGTAAAGGACACAATCTAAGGTTAAGGAAACAAAAGCTATAATTTTCTAACAGTCAGAGGAAATGACTATTGCAAAAACTGCATTTGTAACTTATATTTAAAATAATTGCAAATGCTCTTATTTATGTCTGTCTTCCAGACACATTTTCTACTGGCAGAGAATACTGAGTTATAATTGTACCACTCAGTTATCTAGCTTCTTTAACATGAGCTGAATAAAACAGGTTTTTTTTTTTTTTTTCGGTCTTGGCTCAAATATCATCATCTCCAATATATATACTATGACTATTCTGTTTGTAATTGAAACAAATACCACATATATACACAATCATAAACCTTGAGTTGGGATTTTTTTGTCTTTTTTCCATAGCACTTCATTCTAAAAGTATGTAACAGTTATACATGATGTTTATGGCATTTAATCTGCCTCATTCCTTGAGAATATAACTGCCGTGAGAACAGGTTATTTATTTTCCTTTATTTGCAAGTGTATCCCAAGAACTTTGTACATGCCTTTGCATTAAATACGTGTGTGTGGAGTGAAAAACCTATTACACTAGAGCCTAAGGGATCAAGTAGTCCATGTAGTTTCCAAACAGACTTATGCAACTTTCTCCAACTTTAAGGACCCTATGATTTTTCAATGGGAAAATAAGAAAACAAACTTTAAAATTTAAACTTTAATCTTTAAAGAGGTTTACTGGAGCAGTAATTTGCTACCTTCCAATCTAAACAATTACTGATTAGTACAGCAAGCAGGCCAAAACAGATACTAAAATCCAATCAAAATGGTTGTGACCAAGACAGGATACATGGCAGGTCTTGAGAAGGGACTAAATAAGAGGAAGCAAAGTTAGACAGGAAAGAAAAAGGTGAAGAAGACAGTGGCAGAACATCAGACTAGCAAAATGGCAAAGCAAAAGCTTTTGGTGAGCACTCTGAGCAAATGTTTCAAATAACTGAAATACTTCAGAAAGAAATGGTATGGTTTGGTAGAAGCGGTCTAAAATTCATATAGAGTTTATATTTAAATGCATATTTACACTGTCTATCTGAAAGAAAAATGCTTAATAAATTAAGAAGTGTGACAACATTCCAGTGGAGATACATAAGCTATTTAAAACAATAATTGCTTTAAAAATTATAAGAAAATCTATCTCCCACAACTTTCTCCTTTAAGCTTCAGCCATACTAGCAGGCTGTCACTGTAATATATGCCACATCCTCTGAACCTTACTATTCATCTGGCTGAAATATTTTTTCCTTCATAGTTCTGCCTACTTTCCATCACTTATCTCTAAGTTCAAATGTCACCTCTCCTGAAAAGGCCTTACGAGCCCTCTAACTAGCTAATGTAGTACCACTCAAACCACACCAGGCATTCCTTGAATCAGTTACATACGTTATTTGCTTCATAAATTATATATCTAGTTAGACAGACATATTTAAAACATATTTATTATTATTGTTCTGTCTCAACGCCTCCCCCCAATTAAAAGGAAAGTTCCAGGGTAGTATAAAAGTTATTTTTTCTTTGCCTTATTTACTACAATATTCCTGGTACCCATAACAATGCCTGGAACACAGTTGGCATTCAATACATTATTCTTGAATCAATGAATTACTCTGAGCAGTCCATTAATTCCAGTCTCAGGAATAGCAACTTGCCAAGATACCTTAGGCATGTTTTGTCGATGTGGTCCATGTTAATATCTCTACTTCAGAACAAACCTTTATTTTGCTTTTTTAAAAAACAGTAAATTCCTGGCCAAACTCACAAAGAAGAAAAAAGAGAGAGCACAAATTAGCAAAATAAGAAAGGAAAATGGAGAAATTACAACAAACAAAATAGAAATACAGAATATCATACGAGAATATTATGAAACACTATATGGAACCAAACTGGATAACCTAGAGGAGATGGACGAGTTTCTGGAAACATACTGTCCACCAAAACTGAATCAAGAAGAATCTGAACACTTGAACAATCCGATCCCTAGAAAGGAAATAGAAATAGCAATTAAAAACCTCCCTACAAATAAAAGTCCAGGACCGGACGGCTTCACCAGGGAATTCTACCAAACATACAAAGAAGAACTCATACCAGTCCTTCTCAAACTCTTCCAGACGATTGAAAAGGAGGGAATACTCCCAAACTCATTCTATGAAGCCACCATCACCCTGATACCAAAACCAGGCAAAAACACTACAAAAAAAGAGAATTATAGGCCAATATCACTGATGAACATAGACGCCAAAATCCTCACCAAAATTTTAGCAAATAGAATCCAACACATAAAAAAGATTATACATCATGACCAAGTGGGGTTCATCCCAGGGACACAAGGCTGGTTCAACATACGCAAATCAATCAGTGTAATACATCACATCAACAAGAGAAAGGACAAAAACCACATGATCATCTCAACCGATGCAGAAAAAGCATTTGATAAAATTCAACACCCATTTATGAGAAAAACTCTCGCCAAAGTGGGTATAGAGGGAACGTATCTCAACATAATAAAAGCTATATGTGACAAACCTACAGCCAGCATAGTACTCAACGGTGAAAAACTCAAAAGCTTCCCACTAAAATCTGGGACAAGACAAGGATGCCCACTATCACCACTCCTATTCAACATAGTCCTGGAAGTCCTAGCCACAGCAGTCAGGCAAGAGAAAGAAATAAAAGGGATCCAAATTGGAAAACAAGAGGTAGAAGTGTCATTATATGCTGATGACATGTTACTATATATAGAAAACCCTAAAAGGTCCACACAAAAGCTACTAGAGCTGATTGAAGAATTCAGCAAGGTAGCAGGTTACAAAATTAACGTTCAAAAATCAGTTGCATTTCTTTACACTAACGATAAATCAACAGAAGAAGAAAGTAAAGAAACAATCCCCTTTAAAATAGCACCCAAAGTAATAAAATATCTGGGAATAAGTCTAACCAAGGAGGTGAAAGAATTATACACAGAAAACTATAAACCATTGATGAAGGAAATTAAAGAAGACTTTAAAAAATGGAAAGATATTCCATGCTCTTGGATTGGAAGAATCAATATTGTTAAAATGGTCACACTGCCCAAGGCAATCTACAGATTTAATGCAATCCCTATCCAATTACCCAGGACATATTTCACAGAACTAGAAAAAATCATAATAAAATTCATATGGAACCATCAAAGACCTAGAATTGCCAAAGCATTACTGAAGAGAAAGAAAGAGGCTGGAGGAATAACTCTCCCAGACTTCAGAAATACTACAGAGCTACGGTCATCAAGACAGCATGGTATTGGTACCAAAACAGACATATAGACCAATGGAACAGAATAGAGAGCCCAGAAATGAACCCACAAACTTTTGGCCAACTCATCTTTGACAAAGGAGGCAAGAATATACATTGGAATAAAGACAGTCTCTTCAGCAAATGGTGTTGGGAAAACTGGACAGCAGCATGTAAAACAATGAAGCTAGAACACTCCCTTACACCATATACAAAAATCAACTCAAAATGGATTAAAGACTTAAACATAAGACAAGATACAATAAACCTCCTAGAGGAAAACATAGGCAAAACACTATCTGACATACATCTCAAAAATTTTCTCCTAGAAGAAATAAAAGCAAGAATAAACAGATGGGACCTAATGAAACTTACAAGCTTCTGCACAGCAAAGGAAACCAGAAATAAAACAAGAAGAAAACCTACGGAATGGGAGAAAATTTTTGCAAGTGAAACCGACAAAGGCTTGATCTCCAGAATATATAAGCAGCTCATACGACTCAATAAGAAAAAAATAAACAACCCAATCCAAAAATGGGCAGAAGACCTAAACAAGCAATTCTCCAAGGAAGACATACAAATGATCAAAAAGCACATGAAAAAATGCTCCATATCACTAATTATCAGAGAAATGCAAATCAAAACTACAATGAGGTATCACCTCACACCAGTCAGAATGGCCGTCATTCAAAAATCCACAAATGACAAATGCTGGAGAGGCTGTGGAGAAAGGGGAACCCTCCTACACTGCTGGTGGGAATGCAGTTTGGTGCAGCCACTATGGAAAACAGTGTGGAGATTCCTCAAAAGACTAGGAATAGACTTACCCTATGACCCAGGAATCCCACTCCTGGGCTTGTATCCAGAAGGAAATCTACTTCAGGATGACACCTGCACCCCAATGTTCATAGCAGCACTATTTACAATAGCCAAAACATGGAAACAGCCTAAATGTCCATCAACAGGTGACTGGATAAAGCAGAAGTGGTATATTTATACAATGGAATACTACTCAGCCATAAAAACCGACAACATAATGCCATTAGCAGCAACATGGATGCTCCTGGAGAATGTCATTCTAAGTGAAGTAAGCCAGAAAGAGAAAGAAAAATACCATATGAGATCGCTGATATGTGGAATCTAAAAAACAAAAACAAAAACAAACAAACAAACAAAAACAAAGCGTAAATACAGGACAGAAATAGACTCACAGACAGAGAATACAGACTTGTGGTTACCAGGGGGGTGGAGGGTGGGAAGGGATAGACTGGGATTTCAAAATTGTAGAATAGATAAACAAGATTACACTGTATAGCACAGGGAAATATACACAAAATGTTATGATAACTCACAGAGAAAAAAAATGTGACAATGAGTGTGTATATGTCCATGAATGACTGAAAAATTGTGCTGAACACTGGAATTTGACACATTGTAAAATGATTATAAATCAATAAAAAATGTTAAAAAAATAATAAACAGTAAATTCAAGTACTTAAATAATATAGAAGCTGCCCCAACTTCTTATGTATGGTGAGACTTTGGTTTGTTATTTGTGAAAATAAAAATAAGAAATTATGAATTACCAATTAAAATATACATGTTAATATAAAAGTTGATTCTGTTTACTGATTTTAATGATGTGATAAACCTGAATTTTAGTATACTATTCTTTAGTAAAGAAGGTAAGGCAAGGTCATTCAAGTCAAATCAATTTATAAATTACCAAAGAAGATATGTCATTAGTCTGCATACCATCAATTATTTCTTACTTCTATTATAAGTAACATATTTAAGTAAATATGTATGTGTATATATATATAAGATATGCATATATATAATGTATGTATACATAAAGCATATATATATAGTATAAATATATATGTACACATATATTTTCCTATTAAATTTTCTTTAACTACCCACCTAGAGAAGTTGTTCTCAATCAGTGTGGTTTTGAACCCCAGGGAATATTCGACAACATCTGGAGACATTTTTGGTTTTCACAATTGAGCAGTGCCTCTGACATCAGGAATAGAGGGTAGGGATGCTGCTAAACCTGCCTCCCATGACAAAGAATTACCTGACCCACATAGTCAAAAAAACTACTATGGATTGGATGCTTAGGTCCCTTCAAAATTATTATGTGGAAGCCCTCTGTTCCCCATGATATGGTATTAGAAAGTGGAGCTGTTAGGAGATAAATAAGATTCAATGTTGTCATGAGAGCAGAGCCCTTATTAATGGCGTTACTGCCCTTTTATGAGACACATAAGTTTGCTGCTCTATGCTCGTAATATGAGGATACAAAGAAGTCTGCAACCCAGAAGAAGGATCTCACCAGAGTTCAACTATGCTGGCACCCCGATCTTGGACTTCTAGGCTCTGGAACTGTGAGAAGCAAACTTCAGTTTTGAGCCACTTAGTCTGCTCTGGCTACTATAACATTGTACCAAAGACTAAGACAAGAGCTAAGGTTGAGAAAGCCTTACCTAGAGATAGGCTTTTAAGTATTTTGATATTTCGCTTCCTTTGTAACACATAGCTCAGAGATTAAAATACGCTAATTTTCTAAAAAGAGGGTGGGGGTAGTTCAATTTTAGCTGCTTTGCAGCGTATTTAATTTGGCATGTTCAGCAAGACTACAGTACTCTTATACTCACGGTATTCATAGTGGCAACTAAACCATTTCCTTAACTTCAATTGGATACAACTAAATCTACAGACTTGCTTTGGATAACTTTACAATGGTCTTTTTTAAACATCTTTTTATTTGTATGCACGGTTTAAACATGTATAGCACTAACACTTTTCAGAGTTTTCAGGCTTAATTTATTCATCTGGTATAAACAGTAATGTATTTTTGGAACAAATATCCGAGGTGTTCTGCAAAGACCTTTTGATGATTCTTTGGTGTTTGCCCTAGTATTCTTAGCACCATCCTGGGTACCAAATGTTTCTTAATCAGAGACAGTCATTTTGCTTCTCTGTGTACTCTTACTTATTTGTTGTCATCTAATAGATGATCAATGTGTTTTGACATAATATTGGTAGATAAAAGTGAACAAAATGTCACTGCACTGTTCTGCTCAGTGTGTTCCTGACGTATAGTCTAGTCTGGGTTGTAAAATGAAGATAACATCACCTATAGCAGCAGTCAAATTCAGGCTGAGACATTTCATGAAGCCAAACACAATGCAAAACAAACCAAAAAACCTCAAAGATATCATCATTTTGTGCCTTTGTACAATTAAAAAAAATGTAAAATGCAAAATTTAAAAAGACAGATTCAAAAAAAGAGCAACTATAAACTTTTACTAAATATGTCACTAATCACCTGGAAATAATATATTAAACAAAATTAGTATTCCAAAAGTTTTCTTCTACAATGTAAAACCTCACTTCAAGAGAAAGAATGGAGACAAGAGGACAAATATGACAAAAGAAAATGAGAAAATATCTTTAGTTGGTACTTCTACATTTCCTGCATTTATTTAAGAATGCCTTGATTATTTGTAGAAGTTTACACTTTGAAAAAGTTTAATCAAATTCACACTTCCTTGTTTCTCAGGAAACAAGAATAATCTAAAATAAACCACCTAACTTTGTACTCAAGGAATGAGAAAAAAGCAAACAACACTCAAAGTTAGTAGTAAGAAGGAAATAACAAAGATCAAACCAGAAATAAATTAAATGGAGACTAAAAAGAGGCAGTAGGAAAGATCAATGAAACTAAGAGCTGGTTTTTGGAAAAGATTAATAAAATTGGCAAATCTTCAGCTAGACTCACCAAGAGTAAAAAGAGGACAAATAAGCTCAGATATGAAAGAGGAGTCATTATAACCAAAAGGACAGAAATACAAAGGATTATAAAGGGACTATTATGAACAATTAAATGCCAACAAGTTGGATAACTTAGAGAAAATGGATAAATTTCCAGAAACATATAACCTAGCAAAACTGTATCATGAATAAATAGAAAATCTGAACAGAAAAATGACTAGTTGAATCAGTAATCAAATTAAATTAATAAGGAAACTGAATCAGTAATCAAAAACCTCCCAACAAACAAAACCCGGGACCAGATGGCTTCACTGGTTAATTCTACCAAACATTTAAACAAGAATCAACATCAATCCTTCAAACTCTTCCAAAACACAGAAGAGAGAACTCTTCCTAATGTATTTTAAAGGCCAGCATTACCCTGATACTAAGACCAGACAAGGATGCCACAAGAAAATTATAGACTATCCCCAATGAATACAGATGCAAAAATCCTCAACAAAATATTAACAAACCAATTCAATAAAACATTAAAAGGATCATACACCATGATTATGTGGGATTTATTCCACTGATGCAAGGATGGTTCAACATCTGCAAACCAATGTGACATGCCATGTTAACAAAATGAAGTATAAAAATCATATAATCATTTCAATAGATGCAGAAAAAGCATTTGACAAAAGTCCTCATGATTTATGAAAAAAACTCAACAAAATGTATATAGACACAAGTCCCTCAATAAATTCAGGCCATATATGACAAGCCCACAGATAACATCATATGTAATTGTGAAAAGCTGAGTTTTTTCCCTAAAATCAGGAAAAAGACAAGGATGCTCATTCTCACTTTTATTCAACATAATATTGAGAGTTCTAACCAGAGCAATTAGACAAGAATAATAAAAGGTATTCATATTGGAGAAGAAAATTCTAAAGACTCCACCCAAAAATTGTTAGAGCTACAAACAAGTTCAGTTAACTTGCAGGATACAAACATCAATATATGAAAACCTGTTGCTTTCCCATACACTAATAACTATCATTATTATAAAGAGAAACTGACAATTCCATATACAACTGCATCAAAACAATAAAATGCTCAGGTATAAATTTAACCAAGGAAGTGAAATAACTGTATACTGAAAACCATAAAACATTGATGAAATAAATTGAAGACACAAATAATTAGATATTCCATGCTCATAAATCAGAAGAACTAATACTGTTAAAATGTCCATACTACCCAAAGCCATCCATAGATTCAATGCAACCCCTACCAAATGTCCAATAACATTTTTCACAGTAATAGAGAAAATTCTATAATTTGTATGGAACCACACAAGACCCCAAATAACCAAAGCAATTTTAGGAAAAAAGAACAAAGTTGGAGGCATCATATTTCCATAATTCAAACTATATTACAAAGCTATTGCCATCAAAACAGCTTTGTGTCAGCATTAAAAATAGACACATTGATAGACAGATCAGAATTGAGAGCCCAGAAATAAATCCATGCATATGTGGTTAATTTATGACAAAAGAGCCAATATATACAATGGGAAAAGAACAATCTCTTCAGTAAATGGTGTTGGAAAAACTTGACAGCCAAATACAAAAGAATAAAACTGGACCACTATCTTACACTATACACAAAAATTAACTCAAAATGAATAAAGACTTAAAAATAAGACCTGAAACCACAAAACTCCTAGAAGAAAACATAGGCAGTAAACTCCTTGACATCAGTCTTGGTGAGGAATTTTTGGCAATGACTCCAGAAACAAAGGCAACAAAAATAAATAGGTGGGACTGCATAAAACTAAAAACCTTCTGCACAGCAAAGGAAACCATCACAAAAATTAAAAGGGAATACACTGTGTTCACTTTGGAAGCACATACACTAAAACTGAAACAATACAGAGAAACTTAGCATGGCCTCTGCACAAGGATGACACACAAATCCATGAAGCAGTCCATCTTTTTCTGACATAAATCTTATCAATGTTCTCCTAGCGCAGGCTACCAAGGCAATAGAAATAAAAGCCAAAATAAACAAATGGGACCTTATAAACTTCTGCACAGCAAAGCAACTAGAAATAAAATGAAAAGACAACCTACAGAATGAGAGAAAATATTTGCAAACAACGTGATTGACAAGGGCTTACTTTCCAGAATATACAAACAGCTCATACAACTCGATAATCGAAACAACAACCCAACCCAAAAATGAGCAGAATATCTAAACAAGCAATTCTCCAATAAAGACATACAAATGGCCAATAGCACATGAAAAAATGTTCAGTATTGTGAATTATCAGAGAAATGCAAAACAAAATTATAATGAGGTATCAAGTCACACTGGTCAGAATGGCCATCATTAAAAAGTCCACAAACAATATGTGCTGGAGAGGGTATGAGAAAAGGAAATTCTCCTACACTGCTGGTGAGAATGTAGTTTGGTGCAGACATTATGGAAAACAGTATGGTGATTCCTTAAAAAACTGAAAATAGACTTATGCCCAGAGTGGGTTCCTAGTATATCCATGTATATCCAGAGGAAACTCTAATTCAAAAAGATACATGCACCTCAATGTTCATACTAGCACTATTTACAATAGCCAAGACATGGAAACAACCTAAATGTCCATCGACAGATGAATGGATAAAGAAGTCGTGGTATATTTATATGATGGAATACTACTCAGCCATAAAAAAAGAATAAAATAATGCCATTTGCAACAACATGGATGGACCTGGAGATTGTCATTCTAAGTGAAGTAAGCCAGAAAGAGAAAGAAAAATGCCATATATTACTTATATGTGGAATCTTAAAAAATGACACCATGAACTTATAGAAAACAAATTTATGTTTATCTGGGGGGAAGAGTACGGTGGAGCAATAAATTGGGAGCGTGGGATTTGCAGATACTATCTACTGTAAATAAAATAGGTACACAGCAAGGTCCTGTGGTATAACACAGGGAACTATATTCAGTATCTTTTAACAGCCTATAGTGAAAAAGAATACAAAAAGGAATATATATATATATATATATATATATATATATATAACTGAATCACTAATTCTGTACACCAGAAATTAACACAACACTGTAAACCAACTATACTTCAATTAAAAAAAAAAAATTTAAAAAAAGCAACTCACCAAACTGGAGAAAACATTTTCCATTTATACCTGAAAAGGGGTTAACATCCAAGATAAATAAAGAACTAATACAAGTCAATAACAGAGTACTAAATATGCTATTTTTAAAAGGGGCAGAGGATCTGAATAGATATTTTTCCAAAGAAGACATACAGATGGCCAAAGGGTACATGAAATGGTGCTCAACATCACTATCAGAGAAATGCAAATCTAAACCACAACGAGATATCCCCTCACACCTGTTAGAATGTCTGTTATAAAGATAAGAATCAACAAAGTATTGGGGAGAAAGGGGAAACTTGGTTCACTGTTGTTGAGAACTTAAATGGGTGCAGTCACTATTGAAAATATGGAGGTTCCTCAAAAAATTCTGTGCTATTTATGCAAAGGATACAAAACACTAACTCCAAAAGATACCTGAACATGCTTTTCACTGCAGCATTATTTACAATAGCCAAGACATGGAAGCAACTTACATGTCTGTGGATAGATGAAGAAAATGTGATTTTATGTTATATAGATAGATAGATAACCCTTGAACAACACTAGGGTTAAGGGTGCTGACCCTTCATACAGTCAAAAATCTGAGTATATCTTTATAGTCAGGACTCCCTATCTGTAGTTCTACATCCTCAGATTGAACCAACCACCAATTGTTTAGTACTGTAGTACATATTTATTGAAAAAAATCTGCATATAAGTTGACCCTTGCAGTTCATAGTTCAAACCTACATTGCTCAAGGGTCAACTGTATGTGTATATATACATATATACACATATACATATATATACTGGAATTTATCCTTCCATAAAAAGGGAAATCTTGCCATTTGTGACAATTTGGATGGAACTTGAGGGTATTTATAATACTAAGTGAAATAATTCAGAGAAAGACAAATACCATATGATCTCACTTTTATGTGGAACCTAAAAAACTGAATTCATGGATGTAACGAATACACTGGTCATTGCCAGAGGTAGGGGTGTGGGGTGGGCCAAATGGGTGAGAGTGGTCAAAAGGTACAAACTTAAAAATAAGTATAATTCTGAAATACACCAAGTCAGTAGATACATGTGAATAAGTGGGTTTGATAACAAATTATTTTCATTAAGTATGAAATTTTCAACATTTGTATAGCTAACCAAGTAAAATTCAAGCTGAAAATTCTTATAAATGCACTTAGGTAATACATGTGAGGGGAAGGTGCAACAGAAAGCATCTATATCCACTTTTTAGATAAAGTCAAGATGTGTTTTTATTAGGGCCTACTAACATCTTGCTTCCTAAGAAACTGAAGACATATAAATGATTGATTTTGGTATTGGTATTTTTAAGGGAAATTTTTATTGTTGCTGTAAATGGCCACAATGTCAAACATAATTCACATTTAAACTTTAAAAATATTCAGTACTTGATATTAATTTCAAATTGACGTGAAGTAGGTACACGTACATGTGAAGATAACCTGCATATAGTTTCATGTTATTAATATCATAATAAATGGAATATTATGAGATAGTAATTAAACATGGAGCATTAACTTATACTTATTCTAACAAATCCTTACTTCCAGCATCATGTTCAATAGAAGTAATCTCATTTTAAGCTAAGGGATTCTCATTAGCTCCTATTATCTTTGAAAAATAGTGGACACATTAAGTTGGATTATATACTGTACTCATGAACTCTTACTTGATGAGCATTTGATTTTTTAAATAGATTTTCCATTAACCTTTGCTGAAAAGACTAATATTTTTCAGAAAGCAAACAGTAATTTAATACAATCACAGTATATTTTTATTTCACCAAACTCACAAACTTAAATCACTAGGCTTTAGTGCTGGATTGCATTTGTGGCATTGTTTCACTCAGTTGTTCATTATCTCTGTTTATTTTTTTTCACCAAACTCTTCGTCTTTAACTGCACTCTCTCCTTAATTTCATATATCCCATTATATCCAAATACTTGTCATTTATGCGTTCTTAATATCTCTGAAATTTACCTTTGCCTTTCCTTTCCCATTATGTTGAATTTGTTTAACACTTCATCAATGACATGACAAAACTTACAGGAAGGAACCAATTATGAAGTCTATTGTGTCCTTATTCATGAAGGGAGAGGGCTTATATAAAGGATGAGGTTCTTTTTAGGAAGGTAAACTTATTCTGTTTGTTTTATTATCCACTCACCTACAAAATGTTAGCAAGTTCTTCAACAAAATAAAACAAGCAGCAAAGGACATTATGCCTCCATGGATTCCATGCTGATGAAGTGTTGGTAAACCTTAATGAAATCAGGAAATTTCAGTGACTACCTAGGCCAGCTGCCTAGGCCAAAACTGCAGCTCCACAGCTGCCCTGGGTTGGTGTTCACTCAAGACTTACGGCCCTCTACGATCTGCCACAGCCCAGACACGTGCAGCACTCCCTTTTGTACTATGTATGCTGCACCCAGTTAAAGTGCTTACTCTCCTTCCCTGAAAGCACCCTGTACTTTCCTTCATCTGCACTTAATTTCCTCATATTTTTTCTCCTCTATGGAATGTTTCCCAACTTTGCTGTCATTTGAATTTCAAGCCTAAATGGAACCTCTATCCTGCCTTCTTACAGTTCTCTTCAAGTGCACTGACTTTTAACTTTACCAATCTCTAAACATGGGATTTGCTTGTTTCCTAAGAAATTTATCATGAGCATTATACTTATCACTAAGTATAGCTACTCATATACCACAAATTCCATCTTGAGGATAAATTGAGTATAGAGATCATATATTAAACAATTTTCACATAGTGGGGTTCTTAATGAAAAACTTATTAAATGTTGAATAAACATATTCTCATGCTATTTTATCATATAAATTTATCATGTTATAGGAAGCACATAATATACAGTTTATAAACTGTTGCAGTCATGGGCAAAGTTGCTCATATCTCCTTTCAAGAGAGAAACTCATATAAGGTGGATTCCCATCTGATTGCTTCCTACTGTAAGTGCCATCAGGAACTGCCTCAGCTTCTTGGAACAACAGGGGAAGACGGTAGTGGTACAAAGATGGAAGGGAATGCCTTGTCCACTGTAATGAACAAGGTCTTTGAAAAGTTCACGAAGAACAATACATACAAGGGTAATGGAATGGAAGTTACACTGATACCCTGAAGAAGGATGATGATAAACAAGATGTGGCTAAGGGTGTGAGTCAGAGAACCTCCACTCTAACTTACAAAGAGGCCCTTAGCTCTCTCAGTGAATTAGGAGCAACTGAGGAACAGACACAGGGTATTATTAAGATCACTGAGCTATAAATACTATCAAATACTCAGGCTAGGCATGTCTGTTATGCTGTGTTTAGGGCCCTGGTTGAGAAAACCTGAGTTGATGAAGCTTCGAAAGGGAATACCTGTGTGGATTCCTCTGAAGATTTTAACTGAACCCCCAAGTCTTCAGAGGGAGCTCACTTTCGGCTCCTTGATACAGGAATAACCTGCAAAGGCCTCTTCCCTGCAAGGCAACCAATGCCCCTTCAAGAGCTGTCCCCATCTTTTTTCCTGGCTGCCAGATTCATAAGTAGGGTTCAAGAAGATCCCCAATGGGTATATGTTCATTTTGACAATCCATAAAGTCATCATCTAATTGGGTAGATCCAGTAATAGCTCATTGTAGGATAGAAATGGTATGTCAAGGATTGAACCTGAGCAGGACTAGAAGTAAATACTATAAGTAAATTGCATAAGTACACAGCCTAGATTCCCATGTCATCCACCCTATTTTCATCCCTCCCTCATCGTGTTATCTATGGTGTTTGAAGGGAATATTAAAAAAAAAAAAGCATGGTTTAGGGATAGATTGGCCCAGTACATAAAGCAAATAAAAAATGAATAGAGGCTATACTCCAGCCATACTTGGAGGTATCTCTGAATGACAGTGAGTGAAAATCTTCCCAATGGACAGATCTTTTACTATTGTAACTATTCACTGACTTTATGGGAAAGGAAATGTAGTCAGAGATGAGAATTTGTGGAATTATGGGCAGTGGTGAGTGGCCTAACAGTTAAAAAATTGGATTATCAGATAAAAAAAAAAGTCTAGGAGAGAGGCATGCAGACAGACAGATGCAAATGGCATCAACTGTAAAATTTTTCATGTCAAATATAAATGCCCACCAGTGAACACTATGGACAGAGCACTGAACAATCAAGTAGACAAAATTACTCAGCCAGTTGATATTAAACAGTCTTTGTTATCAGCTCTGCCAGACCTGGCAGGGCACGTACAGGAATGCAGTAATCATTGGGTTAGAAATGGAGACTACAAAGAAGTCTAAGAGCATGGATTCTCACAATCTACCTCCTGCTTTCTCAAAATGTTTAATGTGTCAAAGAAGTACCAATTCTGAAGCACCCATAATGCACGTTTCCTTGGAAAAACAAACTATCCGTTGTTACCAGGGGTAACAAGTCATTCCCAAAGGAATTGACGTCTATTCTGGTTACCAGAATTATTTTTCTTACCCACAAGAGCCCTAGCCAGCACCAACCACTGTCTAGGGACTTACAAAATGCATGATAAACAGGCATGAAGTTTCACACAATATAGCATCTAGCCAGAGAGTACATTCACACAGAAGGAGCCGCAGGATAATCCAACTGGCAAACACACTCCACTGAAAATAATTAGTATGGCTATTTCTTGAGGAAGGAAGCCCAATAAAACTCACATCACCATTACACACATCTTAAGCTTTCCCAATGGACCCATGACAATTTGGAATTACAGTGAAAGTAGCCCCTATGTAATAATTGCAGTAGAACTTTATGTTCTAGATAGAAGGTTAAAAATAGAATCTAATGGTGCAATCACATGATTTCTAAACACAGATCACAACTTAAATATTATTTAAATATTATGTAAAAAACATTTCAGACAGATGAGCAGAATTAAGCATATTTAAATCTATATTACAGACACAAATATGATTCACCACTTGAGCCTTTGAATATATTTTCAACTGGGGAAAAAAAGGAAGCCAGATCAAAACAAGCTATCAGATTAACAAACTCATTTCTACTCTCAATTCTCATAGCTAATAATGGTGTGCCACATGAAACAGTAAAACAGACAAAGGCGAACATACAGTGAATTGACTAGAAATTGCATAATTTCAGGTTTACATACGGTTTGAGGAACTTTGTAGAAATCATCTCTGCCTCAACTATTTCACACAATGTGCTGAAATGCTACTCTGAATTACATCATTTGTTTTTTGTTTTAGTGCAAGGCTCCCTATACTCATCCTATATTTTAGTACAAAAATTTTTAGATATGGATGAGAGGTGAAGGTTCGGCTTCCAGAAACAGCAGTCTGAATGGTTAGAGCCAATCTCACACATACATTGTCAAGAAAATAAATAGTCCTGTCAACAAAAGTCCCCTCCTTACCAATACAGAAGGGGCAGAGAACAATTACATAATTGGCTAAGTATTAACAAATTGCACGCATGTAAGGTAAAACAAGAATGGTTACAGGGTCTGGACAGAATTTCATGCAATTTATACAAAAAAAGTAAAAGAAAAAAATAAAAACTTTTCTCGTGCCTTGAAAGGCAAGAAAATACACCTTGTGATTGCCTCCAATCCCAGGGCCTTCCAACTTATAACCTTGGAAGTTTGCATTTACAGTTGCATGAATCAGAAGGCCCAGGACCTTGCCTTGTAAAATTAAAAAGTCCTGTGTTCTGAAGAAGACACCCTAAGGAGGACAGAGTGGGGAAGATGTGTCTCTCTTTTCTTTATTAAACAAAGGAGGCTTAAACATCACATACTTTACACACAACACTTTAACACACACTTTTACTAAGGCAGTGAGGACCAGAGATACACAAATATCAAAATATTAAAACTTTTTTTACTCCCATAAATTTTTTTTCCTCTTTTGAGTCAATAGCTCTCAAATTCCCCTTGGGTATGTTCTGAATTTGTAAATAAAATTTTACTAATATGGATTGATAGCATGGGTTTCTTCACCAGCTGTGTAGTTCTGTTTCTTTAAGAGATGTTTCCCCCAAATGGAAGAGATGATGGAGAATTCTATTTAATGAAGAAAGCAGCTAACTTAGTAGATCAGTGATTTTGAAAATGAAACCATTCAGTGCCAAGTAAGTGGGCCTTTTCTCTGAGGAACCAATTCCACAGAGCCCAAGCCCTTCCCAGACAACTTATGCCCTTTTATGGTCTTAACCTGGGGCCTAACACTGGTGCTTCCAGTCAACCTATTTTCCTGAAAATGTGGAAAGGGTGAAAGATCTAGCTCTGCTGTTCACCATACAGTCTTTTGTTCAATCGCCTGCATTTCTGTCACACAACACATCTTGCTTTCCATACCAAATATACCCTCACATTCTTTCTCCACTTTCATTGGTCAGTGGGATTTCTGCCTCTCAAAATTTAAAAAAAAAAAAAAAAAGGTCTCCCACTGTTTCTCCTTTTTCTATCCCGGTAGAATCATGTATTTATTAATTTGTACCACTTTTTTTTTCTGTCACTTCAACAGGACTTTTTACAGAAGACGAAATGAATGTTGGTAGTTGTCATCTTAAACTAGAATCCTAGACTACCATTCTGACATGTGTGCACCCTGGTGCTTTGTTCCCACAGCCTGGAATAACTCTTTTATCTCCTGCCTCATCCCTAACACATACCTGAGAAAATCCTTAGGTAAATTTGAAGACACAACGAATCCTCCCTCCAGAGTGGCATCTCAAACACATTTCCACATTTAAATAATATATCATTGTGTAGTTTTATGGGGAATTGTTCTGTTTTCTACTGCCAAAGCCACATGGTTCAGATGCTAGATTTCTTTGTTCTTTTGACAACATGTAGAATATGGATATTTGACCTAAGATGTACTCATTCGATATACCGTCTGGGACTGTGAAATCAGTTAATAATGGCACTCGGAACCATCATGTTGGCTAGGCAATATATTTCTAAGTTTATATTTTGTGCACTTAACTGTAGTTGATTTCTGACACATTCAACCAAGATCTCTGACTGATACAAATACTTCTAACTGGGTACAGGTTTCCAGCATGAGATTCTCAGGAAGTAGGAACAATTGGAGATTGAGTATTTGGCTTAATTCAGGCTGAATGCACTACAAATTTAGTTTTAGTATTAGAATCTGGCAGTCAGACATGTGCTAATGAAAGAGGTAACTAAATTGATACAGAGCATCTACTAGAAGGAGGTGCTCTTTGAAGTCTTCAGGATTTTAGTTGGCTACTCCCTACCATAGGGAAAAGGACAGAAGAAATTTAGTAACTGCAGGGTGGATTGGCTGCCACCAAAGACACAGACAGCATAGAGGGAGAAAATAACATGCTAAAATCCTTATATTATTATATTATTCATCAACCCAGGAACTATCTGTGACTTTGCTAAAGAATATCTTATCTCCTGCAGCCTCGGGGGGGAAAAAAGCAAATGAAAATTTTGATCCTATGACCTGCTGAATTACTGCTGTATTTCATCAAACTGAAGATGCTAGTAACTATAAAAGTAACATATCATTATTTTAGACACCACTGTGAAAAAAGAAACGAAAGTTACTGACCTCAACTCCTTTGGAACCTGGAAATGAGCCTCCTGGTCACAGGCTGGGAGAGGAAAGAGTTGCTGGGTGGCAAGATTCTCTCTGAGAACAGCAGTTACCCCCGCAATGGGAGCTGGAGACGCACCACGCTCTGCGGGATTTCCTCGAGGCCGAGCAGGTGCAGGCCCTTGTGAAACGCTACTCCAACTGGCTGTTTATGGGCCAGGAGCACGAGTTCCCCAGCCAAAGAAGGGCTTCCAGCTGCTCCTGACTAACTGCTGCAGGAACTTTTCGAAGGAGTGAAGAAGAAAGGAAAAAAAAAAAAAAAAAAAAAAGCAGAAAACAATGGAAATTCTGTCATGATTCATAGGCGGAGAGCTGCATCGACCGGAACCCAGAGGTGCTGAAGCGAGAGCTGGTCCTGACAGAGCGGAACATCATCAGCATCCTGCAGCTTTTCACGTTCGTGGGCGCTTCAGACGGACCCTCAAAGCCGAAGCCTTTTTCCCAAACATGGCAAACTGCTGGTGCTGGGGAAGCACTTAGACCTGCCCGAGCTCTCAGGCCCATCATCAAGCGCCATTGCTGTCTGGAGAAGGTTTGGCCTCTGCCGGAGCTGCTGGAGCCGCTGGGCTCCCCCTGCGCCTTTGCGGACAACTTCTATCTACGCCTACCTGGTTTGGCGTGGGGAGGTGCCCTGCGCACCGGCGATATCCGGTTGGGCGTGGGGAGGTGCACTGCGCACCAGCGTGTGCGCAGAGCCCATCACCTTCAAGTGGTGGAAGCTGGTGCGTTCAGCCCGTTTCCCCTCTCTCCCCCACCTCCCCTCGACGCCACGTGTTCTCCCTCAGGAACCTCATGGCCAGAGACCCTGGTCCCCTGCAGTGTGGCACAAGAGAATTTGTGAACGTTTTGTCTCCTCCAGGGGTGGCCACCCTCCCTGGCAGTGGCTTGTTTCCTTTCCTGTGCCCTGACCCCTGGGGCCCCACTCTGAGGAAACCAAGATGAGCTGCAAACTCAGTTCTGCTGTGAGAAGCTGCAATAAAGATTTATAACTAAAAACAAGCACACAAAACCTCCCAAACTAAACTAAGACCAAGTTTTGATATGTATTTTTTAAACATGTATTAATCATTCTTATAATCCATAATGGAAACTGTAAAGGAATAAACTAATTAAGGTATTCCTAAGTGTCTTTAAATTCAGTGTCTGAATTTTTGAATCTCTTTAATTTGGAGTCATTGATATATAGATTTTTCCATGCAATATTTTCCCTGTGTCCCCAAGACTGTTAACGGTGCAGCAGCATTTCTTTTTAAAAATCGTTCTATTATAGGCTCTGGGGTATTCTTCCAAGCTTCTGACACTCTCCTTCAAGTTTTAATTCAAGTCCATTCTAAATTTACTAAACTCTTCGCATTCGCTCAGTTGAATCACATGGAAGTTAAACAGCTCTGTCCAAAATGCAAATTTTCTGACAAATTGAGTGTCAACAATTGAACAATGGTTTGGCCTGAAACTTGAATATATCTCACTAACTTCTTGGTTCTTTAAAATTTAATTCCTCTCTTCCAAAGAAGTTGGCAATTTCTCTTTCCTCCAGCTGCATTATATTTAGTTTGAAAGACTATGCTGTTGCGCCCAATTTGGTGTCTAAAAGTTAACACAGCTTTTTCTACTCGTAGGCTGCCTCATTTCAGTGGTACCTGAAACCAGGATTTCTTATGTGCATATACATCGTGAGTGTGGTGGTTAATTTTATGTGCCAACTTAACTGGGCCATGAGGTGCCCAGATATTTGGTTAGACATTCTAGGTGTGTCTATGAGGGTGTTTATGTATGAGATTAACATTTGAATTTGTAGACAGTAAAGCAGATTGCCCCCTGCAGTATTACAGGGCTGTACCTCATTCAGTCTGTTGAAGACCTGAATAAGACAAAAATGAGGGTAAGAGAGAATTCACTCTTTCTGCTTACTTGATTGTCTGAGGGCTGCGACATCTGTCATCTGCATTTGGACTTAGATTCTGACTGGAACTATACCATCAGCTTGCCTGAATCTTCCACATGTTAAATGCAGATCTTCGGACATTTTAGCCTCCCTAACTGCATGAGCTGATTCCTCATAATAAATCCTATATATAATATATAGCAAGTTATGTGTATGTATATATATGTAATTGATCTTTTTCTCCGGAGAATCTAGACTAATACAGTGATAATCTTGTTAAAAATGTAGATTTGGAGGTGGAGGAATGGAAACTAAGACCCTGCATTTGCTACAAATTCCAGACAATGCCAGTACCTGAGTAGCAAGTAGTAGTGATGTCAAGCATTTGCCTTTTGCTCTTTCCCTAATGTGGAATTGTA
Organism: Camelus ferus; assembly: GCF_009834535.1. NCBI lineage: Eukaryota > Metazoa > Chordata > Mammalia > Artiodactyla > Camelidae > Camelus > Camelus ferus. The sequence goes on along the minus strand of NC_045696.1, from coordinate 87,135,167 downwards.
GTGAAGCCCCCATTAGTTTAAAATATACACTTTCCATGAACAGTAAACTTCAAAAACAAATTAAGATAACCTGTATCCCATGATATTGTAGCTTGTTTCAGTAAAGATAAGTTTGTAAACCCACAAATGACTTTGCACGTTGCTTCAGGAAATTTCTGAACCCAGTATGAATGGGACAAAAGCCTCGCACACTTTGGCTAAGTCCCATCTGTTTTCTGCCTTAAAAGACCCATCATAAACCACTTGAGCTCAGATTCCCCCAAACCCTTATATATATCCCGGTTCTGACTTCCTCCTTCTGAGATAGTTCAAAGACTCTGTCAAGGTGATGTTTTCTCTTACTGCAGTGAGGTCAAGTAAAGTCTACTTTTTAACAGACTGGAGAGAATTCAAAGAGGTTTTTTAAAAGATGACAGTCTCTTTGAAGACATTTTGAGTGTCAAACACAACAGGTGTTGTTCTGACTATGTAGATAACTTGGCTTGATAATATGGAAAACAGTGCTTATCTTTACACAGGTGTAGGTAATAGCTACTGAATCCGGACTGCCACCTGACCAACAGGGAATGTAAGATGCCAATTTTAAAGGTGTATCCAGAAATCAGTAATGTTTAAAAATGATGTTAAAATATGCATTTAGAAACTCTGAAATGTAGATTTTCAAAATCAATTACTAGATACTATGTGCACATAAGCACTTTGTTTAGTAAGAAATGGAAACCTGAGAATAGAATTAAACTATTCAGGGGAATTCCAAAAGCTTACAGCGGGATTGGCTACGTAATTTGGAGGGCCCAGTGCAAGCTGTATAGCCCTATGTTCACAAATTAAGATGAATTAAAGCAATCATAGGACCCTTTTAAGTTCAAGGCCCTGCATGGATCACATGCCCGAGAAGGTGACCCTGGCTCACCACATCTGACGCATTGAAACCTCAGGGTCCCCATTGCTGCAGTGTAGGCATGTGGTTAACAGCACAGATCTCAGTTTTGTCGTTGACATTTAATTGAGCAAATTAAATAACTCTTCTGAACCTAATTTCCCAATACGTATATGGGGATGATAATACCTGTGAAACAGGGTTCTTGAGAGAATTAAATGTTTCAAATATACGAAGTGCTAAGAAGAGAGAAACCCTGGAGCCTGAGAAGGCTTCTTTTCTTCCCTCTTTTGTTCATTGAGCAAAAGAGTAGTTTGACAGGGCTTCTGACTGACAGCATCAACACTGATATGTAAACTCTCCAGTTGATGTCCTGAAGCTCCTAAGGATTATTTCCTGTGCCAGGAAGTGTCAGTTACTACATGGTTGGCTGTATGTTCTTAGCTCCTTTATCATGTTTAGAGTCTGTCTTCTGGAGGCCCTCCCACGGTTCAGCCAGCTGTTCCTAGGCCAAAATACACCTCTGTGCAAATAGTAAAAAGACAGAGAGATGCTCATTCTGCCGGTTCTCTACCTACACATGTGCATACAGTTGCCTCTTGAACAACACAGGTTTGAATTGTATGGGTCCACTTACATGTGAATTTTTTTTTCAGTAGACACATACTACAGTACTACATGGTCCTCAGTTGTTTGAATCCCCAGAAGCAGAAATGCAGATACAGAGAGACAACTGTAAATTTATACACAGATTTTTGACTGCACTGAGGGTCAGTGTCCCTAAGCCCTGAGTGTGTGTGTGTGTATGTATATGTATGTGTGTGTGTATGTATATATATATATATACTCTCTTCTGCTGTTGGTGAGTGTGTCCTTGTTTGTTTTCAAGGCAAATGCACAAGGCAGTACTAAATACCAGTATGTGCTATGTGTGTTTCCTATTAGCCATTATCTGATAAGGTTATATCTGCCTTGCCTTAAAGATGTAGAAATTTCCCTGAAAAAGAAAATTACTTTTTATTCTTCCTTGCCTTAGTTTTCATGTGGCTGCCTTACCAAATAACCACCAATTTGGCAGCTTAAAACAACATAAACTTATTCTCTTGCAGATCTGTAAGCCAGAATTCTGAAATCAGGATGTTAGCAGGGCCACACTTGCTGCAAGGGCTCCAGGGGAGAATCGATTCCATGCTTCTTAGATTTAGGGTGCAGCCAGGCATCACTGGCATTCCTTGGCTTCTGGCTGCATCACTCCAATCTCTGCCTCCATCTTTGTATCATCTTTTCCTCTGTAAATGTCCTTTATTTTGTGAGTCTGTCCCCAAACTCCTTCCTCTTCTCTTTTACATGGATAATGTGGTTGCATTTAGGATCCACCTAGATAATCTCCGGAAAGCCCATCCTCTCAAGATTCTTAATTTAATCACATCTTTTGCCATACAAGGTAATATTCACTCTTTCTGCTATAATAAGATAATAGATACAGGTTCTGGATTAGAATCTGGACATATCTTTTGGAGGACCAACATTTAGCCTACCACATTCCTCATCTATTGCTGTCTTTAGTCTAAAAGCAAAATTTCTCAACTTTGTGAATTGAAATTGCCCAGGGAGCTATAAAAAGTCCTGATGCCAGAGTTCCTCCCCAGGAATACCAATACAAGTAATTAGGGAATGGCCTGGACATTAAGGATCTTCAGTCTCCCCCACTGATTGGCTAAGATGGAAACTTAGCCAATGTTGAGAAACATTGAATTAGGTAACAGCTTACAATTCTCTAGGGATTGTCAATTAAAGACAACTTTGAAAAGAGGAATTATAGAAAAAGATTTTCAGTGTTTAATTTTAGCAATTTACATTAGTATTTATATTATAGAAAATCTGGGGACTAGAGATGGGGGTATTCTGAGTACACAGTTACACAGTTGGCTGAATTAACACCAGTCTATCTGCTAGAGTTTCTAGATTCACTATGGTAGCATAAACAGCTGTGAGTGGGCCACAACATTGATCAGGTGGCACTGATAGCCAATGATCAATTTAATGAAAATGCCAACAAATCCAAGTACTATGTTGAGAAATAAATTGAAACAATTTTGACAGAAAGGAAAATGCTGGAGTGAATTTAACATGGCCCACACTCTTCCTAAATATCCCCTGGCAAGGCCCAGAGGACAATCCCTCCAAGGGCAAGGTGTAAAATTTGCGGAGTCATGTCATTATCTTTGACAAGTGATTTTGTGGCAATTTTGTATAGACTATAGATGATGATAGAAGTTTCTGTAGTTGAAATGGATTCACTTCAACTGCAATCAAGGGAATTAGAGGACCCCAAAAGAGGTAAAGATCAAATAGTGACATATAGCATGAGGGGCAAAGTGGATGTGGTTGCCAGGATAAATTGCAGAGCTGGCAGAGTCAGCAAAATGGTCTGTCCTAAGGGGTTTTTATAAGTTCATTCTAATTGTTCTTGACCCTGAGGACTAAAATACTAGGCAGCCTCCCAGAGGTCGTCTTCATTTTAACTACACATTAATTTTTGGTTGCAAAACTGAAAAATACATTTGTATGTGTATTTGTACATATGTATATGCATATGTGTATGTGTGTATGTACGTATATATGTGTGTGTGAGTTTATGTGTGTGTGTGTGTTTCAGTGTGTTTATATATGTAAAACAAGAATCTGTAAACAAATTTTGAGTCATAGTGCCAAACTCATTTCCCAGAAATGTGTGAATTCAAAGACTCAGAATTCACTGAATGGAAGGGAGATTATACCCTGTGAAACACTCCTATAATAATTTCTGATATGTGGACTTTGGTTTTCCTTTTAGCCTTTTCTCAATGGGGCGAAGAGACATTCTTCAGGGTAACTATAACTAGGGAGAGAAAAAATCCGGGTTCTGTGGAAATAATGCCAACAGTGGTCCTCCCTCACCAGCAGCAGTGATGACAACATTCCAACCTGACATTTATTTTATCATGATTTGTTTGTGGATCAGGCTATCTGGCTGCATTTTGTTCCTGTTCATTTCCCAATCATTGCTTGAGCTATGCTGATATTTGAGCTATGTTTTATATGAAATTCATTACTGCTAGGTTAATTAGAGTTGATTTCTATAAATAAGAAACTTGAATTATATAAAGTTTCTACTGAGTCTCTAAACACAAGCACAAGGGTTATATTTCATTCAGTTTGTGTGTAGTGCCCTGTTATAGTCATGTTTCAATAATACATTTTTGCTAAATAAGAGAATAAATTATTAGTAAACTAGTAAACTGATGGGTGAATTAAATTAATTGATTAAAAATATTTGGTATTGCATTATCTTCTGAAATGCCTAAGAATTTTCTACTGTAGAACTTCTTATTTATTCATAACTTATATTTTATCCAAATGAGTTATATTTGGCAGGCAAAAAGGCAGCATACATAATTCAAAGCTAAAAATATTTTTATTATTAAAAATAATAAATTTATTTTATATAATTTTGTAAAACAATATATTTTTATATATATATATATTTTGCAGAGTATGAGATTACTTGAAATACATACCTCACCTATTAGAGGAAATCTTTATAGTTTGTGGTTTGGTTCCTGAAAGTTTCATGTTTTGTTTTTTTCCTAATTTGTATGCCATAAAGCCTAAAAACCCAATTTTATAATTTTTGCCTTCTCTATTTTATACAGAGACACACAAATGATATGTATTTGATGTATTTTTGTAACTGTAGCAGAGTGCATAATTTGTTACTGCAAAGCTACAACATCTTAGGCAGCTAAAATCACTGGTGTGAGTACCAGTGTGTGAACATGATGGAAGAACCTCCTGATTTTGATATTATAAAAGCTTTAAATAATGTCTTGAAGAATATAAAAGCATTTTTATACCAAAAATCTCACTTATTTGACAAATAGGAGTATATGAACTTGCCTCAAATATCTTATTGACTCATATAGATTCATCATTACAGTGGGTTTGATTTTTTTATCATTTCATTTTGATCCTTAGAGTTTCCATCTCTCTGTTTACATGACACATACGTACTTGAAAATTGACTACCTCTTACATTTAGAGTTCTTAATATAGTAACAGTTATTTGACACTGTCTGATAATTCCAAAATTTGTGTCATATCTGAATCCAGTTCTGATGCTCACTTTGTGTCTTCAGGCTGTGCTTTTTCCTGACATTTTTCAGGGCATGTAATTTTTGGTTGAGAGCTGGACATGACATAGCAAGCAATAGGAACTGAGGTAAATAGACATTTAGTGTGAGTTTTATATGAATCTGGTTAGGAGTTGAGTTATGTTTAATGTTTGCTGTAACAGGAGGTGTCAGGGGCTTCAAATTTTTGTCTTCCTTGCTGTCTTCGTGTTTCTCTAAGACCTTCTTCCTAAAGATAGTTTGTGCCTTCATCATTTCCAGTTATAATTCTGTTATTATATTTAAAGCCCTGTTGAAGTGGTGGTAGGGAATTGGGAAGCTAATTATTCTTTTATTCCTTTTTTTTTTAATTGAACTATAGTCAGTTACAATCAGTTAGTCTCTGGTGTACAGCATAATGTCTCAGTCATACATATGCATACATATATTCATTTTCATATTCTTTTTCATTAAAGGTTATTATAAGATATTGGATATAGTTCCCTATGCTATACAGAAGAAAGTGTATTTTATCTATTTTTATATATAGTAGTTAATATTTGCAAATCTCGAACTCCCAAATTTATCCCTTCCTACCCTCTTTCCTTCCTGTAACCATAAGATTGTTTACTATGTCTGCGAGTCTGTTTCTGTTTTGTAGATGAGTTCATTAGTGTCTTCTTTTTTCTTTTTTTAAGATTCTACATATGAGTGATATCATATGGTATTTTTCTTTCTCTTTCTGGCTTACTTCACTTAAATTCTATTATCTTTTGATTAAATCTTAGTCTTTTAATGGGCCTGGGTAGCTAGACTGTGACCTTCACAAGTGTTTCTTACAAAAAATAAAAAACAAATGTTTCTTATCTTTTTTGTTTTCCTCTCACCCTTATGTGAGATATTAAGGCTAGTGAGTGCTTATGTTAAGTAATTATGCCTCTATCTATATGGGATAAGGCTTTGGTAAAGCTTTTTCCCTGAAGAGGAGGCCTTTTATGGACTGCACACAAGGCACATTTCACAACAGCTATTTTATCTTGCGTTGAAGATAGGAGGTGAATTTTCTTAGCTCCTCAGTATGAGAAACTTGTGGGTTCCTGAAGTTAAAACTCCAAAAAGTATGACAGCCCCTATGAGACTGCATCCCTCCAAGAGTTTCTCATTCTCAAGAGTCCACACTTGGCCTCCAGCAATTAATCAACATGATCATCTACATGTTCTACCAGTTTACGGCTCTGGCAGCTTCTGCTCCACATTAGCTGTTTCTCTACAGTAGCCCATCTCGCCAGATTTTGAGGTGGTGATTTACCTTGTAACTTCAATTTTCTGATGAGTCTAAGAAAAACAATGATTTTCAGTTTGGCCAGCTTTTTATCTTGTGCCCATGGGACTTGTAAGCTCTTTACATGTCATAGCTGAACTACAAGTCCCATCTTTATGGTTGATCTCATGAAAATAAAACAGTACTCAGCAAATAAAAGATAGTTAAGTATGTGGGATACATAGATAGTTGCCCTAATGAAAGAAGTGAGAAGTAGTAGAAAATGAAGTTTGAAAGTGATGTAAGAGATAATAATAGGGTTCAGTAGAGAATAGGGTACGAGAGAATAAAAGTTGCAAGTAGAACAGGTATCAGCACTGTAACTTCTAAAAATAAATGAACCAAAGGGATAAAAAAAAGTGTATATAATATAGTGTGTATATGTATATATGAGGAAAGAGGCCTTAAGGAGCCTATGTTATAGGAGATCTTGAAATTAGGACAACTACCAGCTTATTTTTGACATCTCATTCACAGTGATTCAACAACCCCAATGAGCCCATATAATTAGTGTTTAAAAAATAGTTGTTGCTTAGAGTAAATTTGTTAGATTAATGTCATATTATTTCCATTTTAATCTGTTACCTAGAAGATTCACTTTAATTTATTTAACAAATAATTATTAAACACACCCTATACATTGGAGATAAACAGGTAATTGAGAAAATGTCAAATGATTATTTTAAATAGATTTAAATAATCTTGAATAAATTCCTTTTTAATTGTTTTATTGCAAGAAAATTACATGTAACTACAAATGATATTTGAAAGCTCACATCAGATCTTTTATATTAATACAATTTTATCCCTATCAAGACTGTGATATTAATCATATAAACCTGTGGCAAATATTTCTTTAAGAGACAGAAACATATGTACCTAGTAAGAATTTTGTTAAGGCAATACACAAATATAACAGAATATGCATTTAAGACCTTCAAACAAAAATGAAGATGATATTATGTTATTCTGATTTGTGATTTGCAAATTATTTACTTTAAACATATTTTATGTATGGTACATATGAATAGTCTTATCTTTCCACGATCATAAACATATTCCATGTTTACCCACAATAAAATGTATACATTTTAAGATGAATTAAAAATATCAAGATACTTAAAACACTACAAATCAAAAACCAAGATGAAAACTGTTTTCTTAATTATGGCATGAATTAATCATGATTTTATAAATGTGAGATACAACACTATAAAACACAATAACAGTATGTCCTGTTTAGTTCTAGTGATTAACATTTACTTTTTCAGTGTTCATTTGATTTGCATTGGGATGATAGAGAATTTTCAGTTCCTTTTAAATGCCAATGGATTGAAAATAGCTGAGAATCACAATTTAGAGGAGGAAAATCATACACTAAAATTTAATAAACTAAGCATGCCTATAACTAAAAACCTTAGGAGGTTTTATGCTAAGTGAAATAAGTCAGAGAAAGACAAATACTGTATGATACCACTTACACGTGGAATCTAAAAAATACAACAAACTAACGAATATAACAACAACAAAAAAAGAAGCAGACTCACAGATATAGAGAACGAAGTAGTGGTTACCAGTTGTGGCGGGGAGAGGGACAATATAGGAGTTGGGGAGTGGGAGTTACAAACAAATAGGTGGAAGACAGGCTATAAGGATGTATTCTATAGCACAGGGAATACAGCCAATATTTTGAAATAACTGCAAATGGACTGTAACCTTTAAAAAAGTTGTTTAAAATTGTATAACATTTTAAAAATTAATTTAAAGACAGTAAAAGGAAGATTAATAGGTTTGGCTACAACAAAATTAATATAAAGCAGCAATAAACACAATTGTACGTAAAAGAATGTTTTCAAGTCCTGAAATACAGTGTTAATATAACTAATACATTGAGCACTTCCAGATCAACAAGAAAAAAAGATGACTATCCCCCAAAATAAGTGGGTAAAATGTATAAACAAGCATTTTATAAGATAAGTAATGATGGTAAACAAATGTAAAAAAATCACATTGGCTTGTGTTGGCAATGAAAGAAATTAAAAACTGAAAAAAAAAAAAAGGTGTAAAGTTTTTCTCCATTTAGACTGGAATGATTAACAAAATTTTCAGTCCCAAGTCTAAATGAGCATGTGGAGAAATAAATATTTTTATACACACATGAATATGAGTCATTATAAATTTCTGGAGACCACTATTGCTATAAATCTGACTATTTAAAAAATACGTATCAGTTGACCCACATGTCATACTTCTAGTAATTATTCCACAGAGTTAATAAAATAATAGTGATAATGCACGGAAGGGCATGCCAAGATTTTGCCATCACAGCAGTTGTCATAGTAACAAAACAACATAAAACAAAAAACTAAATATTTCTAGACATCATTAATAAGGACATTCTAAAATAAAGTAAAATAACATATACTCATAATATGCATTACTTAAAATTCATAAAAACTGGAACTATGCTTTTGTAAATCAATCTATCACTTATGTATTTTTTTGAGGTAGAAGCTTGAATGTTGTAAACATATTACTGTATGATTTTCTGTGCATATTATATGTTTACTTTAGTTTGCTCTATTTGTTAAGGCTCTTTGAGTGACAAACAGATGGGAATCTAACTAAAAGTAAATCATGCCACAAGGTACTATATTTGATAGTATACAAGGAAGTCCCAAACTTTCAGTTTTGGTTTGATCCAGCAGTTTAATAACATTTTCATGGGCCCAGATTTTTATCGTGATTTTATTTTCCCTTTTACTTTGTCAAATTCATTCTAGAACCTTTTCTATTTTGGTTGTAGAATGGCTGCCAATTGCAATCAGTGCTACATTCATCTTTCTCGTGTCTATCTATACTGGTTTACAAATGGCTCACTATCTTAAAATCAAAGAGAAACTTTCCTAGAATTGTAAGCAGACTTTTAAAAAATTATATTGTACATCCTTCCTTGATGATTCCCTGGAAATGTAGATGGGGTCACTTTCATATCATTCATACCCCAAATTGAAGCTGAGTGTCATATCAGTCTCTCTTATGGCACATGACTGCGGAGGAAAGGGTAGATTCAGCCTTCAAAAAGGATTCTGTAACTAAAACTGATGCTAGATTAGTAATAAAGTTTACATATTACATGAGCATGGAGAGAAATATCCAAAAGCATGCTCATCAAAATGTTAACAAGTAGTTATCACTAGATGCTTGAATATTTAATAAAGAAAATGTATTATTTTATAGCCAGATTAAAAATTACTGCTCTAAGGGTTTTTTTCCAGCTTTATGGAAATATAATTGACATATATCATTGTGTAATTTTAAAGTATACAATGCAATGATTTGATATATGAATACATTGTGAAATGATTATCATAATAAAATTGTTATAGTAATCATAATAAACTATCATTAGTAAGTTAACACATCCATCACCTCATGTAACTACCATTTGTGTGTGTGTGGTAGAAACATTTAAGGTCCACTTTTTAATTTTCAAGTATACAGCACAGTACTGTTAACTATAGTCACCATGCTGTACATTAAATCCTCAGAACTTATTCATCTTGTAACTAGAAGTTTGTAAACTTTGACCAGCATCTCCCCATTTCCCCTGCCCCCCGCACCCCCAGAAGCCTAGCAACCACCAATCTACTCTCTGTTTCTATGATATTGACTCTTTTGGATTTCACATGTAAGTGAGGTCATACATTATTTGCCTTTATGTGATTTATTTCACTTAGCATAATGTCCTCTAAGCTCATCATGCAGTCAAAAATGGTTCTTCGATTTTACAGCTGAATCATATTTCATATAGTCTATGTTTTCTTTATCTATTTATCAGTTAATGGAAACAAGTTGTTTCCAAACTTTGGCTACTGTGAATAATACTGCAATGAATGTGAGGGTACAGATAATCTCTTGCTCTAAGTTTTTAAACATTGATTTTATCAGCAAAATATTGCTCAGAAGTTGAACCAAATTTTATTACCTTTGGTAACCTATTCTGAACTCCTTCATATGTTTGCAAAATTATCTACTTCATGAAATGTGGTGCTAGGCAAAGTTCACCTTCAACTGCAGCAGCAGGAAAGACCAGATATTTATTTTCTCAGCCTTTCTTACTTAGCAAATCAAACCTTGACTCTTAGGCTTTGAACTGAAATATTGGGATGAAAAACAGCATGGAGGATGGTGAATTAACTCTGGGTCAGCAGCAAAGGCAATGTCTAATTTCAAGAAATAGCAGTTGCCATAGAACCCATGGGGCTCCCATTATCCAGGGCTGGCCCTGTCTACAGTGAAGTCAGAAACATAAGTGTTCAGTGGCAGTGACAATGATGTCCTTATCCAAATGATTCCGAAGTTTAGGTTCTCCAGTTTTTCCTACGTTACTCTGATTCAGTACATAAACTGCTTTGGCATTTAAACCTGCTCGAAGCAGTACCTGTTTGCAATGAAGAACTGTGACAGATAGAAAACACATGCAATAAAATGGACACGAGATTTGCTTCATGAGGAAAATATTTACCCTTTATATATCACAATCTAGAAAAGAAATGTATCTCGCATGTGAGCTGGCTCCAGCATATCATCGTTTATAACTGCAAAGATTCTCTTATGCTACTCACAGAATTGAGCATAAAAATAGTACCAAATGTTAGTTCTAATTGCGAGAAGGTTTTCAGTCATTTTGGTTCCTTAGAGAGAACATAATTAGTTCATTAACAAGGGAGCTATCAACTTTCCAAGTATTGACACCATTGCACTTTGGATAAGGCAGTTCATAGAACTATCATCTTATGATTAAGAGAGAACTGTAGAAATCCCCAAACCATTGAGGAGATATAGCATTATACTTAGCAAATATAATCCTGTTATACTGGGTGTGATGTAATTAAACAATAATGCCTTTAGCCACAACTTCCTAAGAAGCCTAGAGATGTTCCATTGGAGGTGCCCACATTTCTCAGCATTGAGAGACTTGTGTCTGTTGCAAAACTCAAAAAAGGGAGGGTGCTACCTAACAGCAAACTTCTCTGCCTGTAGCCACAGTAGTTGAAAAAATAATTACTTTGATGAAAAATATGTGGACACCAAAGGAAAGCCAGCCTTGGTAAACACAGAGTGCATAGGTTTGAGAGAGTGCAAGCGATAAAGACAGCAACCAATAGCACAACAAAAGCAATCAATGACTTTTCTTAAATGATCAAGCAGAGATTGAGTTCTACAATCAAAAACCTGAAGACTCACTTTTTACATGTTTTTGTTGAGCAAGTGCTCTCAGAGGGAAAAAAAAAAAAGAAATGTGATAAGAAAAAGTCAAAAAGAAGCAAGAATTTGATACCCCAGTAGAAATGTCAGAGACACATAATAGTACTTATTGTGTGCCAGACACCCTTACAAGTGTTTCCGATGTATAAACTTATTTAATCCTCCCCCAAATCCTATGAGGTGTACAATTATTTCCTTTAATTTCCAGATATAGAAACTGAGGCATAGAGATACTGAATAGCTTGTCCAAGGGCACACAATTAGTAAAGGAAAGAGCTGGCTCTCAGCAGGCACTGTAATTCTAGAGGGTACACTTGACCACTATGTGTAGGACCATAGAAAGACATGAAAAAGCTATAGAAAATTACAGTATGGCGTGAGGACAAAACTAGAAAAGCCGTTTTCAATTTAAGGAGGCATGAGTCAAAACACATATATAATATATATGTTATCCAGAATTCCATGAGAAAATACATCAATAGTCCTAAAAAGTGAACTACAAATATATCATGAAATGTGTTTGTTCATTTATAATGCAGCTAGCTGTGAAAACAGTCAGCCCTGGGGGTACCTGTCGAGCATAGTTTCATATAGGAACATCACCATTACAGTACACTAACAACAATCATGAGGCAGATTATAAATACACACACACGTACAGTAATTCAAGAAGTGCTAAATGGTGCAATTAGTTTTGTAAGAGTATGACATAAATGAAGTCATGCCAAGGGAATTTTTAATTCATTTATTTAATAAGTATTGTTGGAGCACCCACTATGTCCCAAGGACTTGGGATTTCTCAATGAACCAAAAAAATCAAAATCCCTGCACTTACAGACTTATAGTTTAATAGTTTAATAAGACAGTAGAGAATCAACTTACATATATATATACATAAGGTGATTTTCAAATGTATGATAAAAAAGTAGATAATGGTAAGGGAATTTGGGTTGAATTTTTTAAGTCATATTTGAGCAAATCATGAAGAAGATGATAGAGAAAGCCATAAAAATATCTGGCCAAATTTTGTCATATTTATGGCAGTGCAAAGGCCCTAGTGCAGGGGGAGAATCTTGTGAGTTCAAGGAGCAGCAGGAAGGTCAGTGCAGCAAAGTGATCTATGGGGAAGAGGAAAGAAGCTCGAGGAAATAATGGCAGACTGGATCATTCAGGGCCTTATAAGCCTTTTTATGAAATTTAGGCTTTTACTCTTAAGTGTATGGGTGCCACTGCAGGGTTCTTACTAGAAAACAGATATGAGTGGATGAACATTTTTAAAGACTCATCCTGGCAGTTGTGTTGAGTAAAAAATGGAGGTGGGGGTACAGGAGGCAATAATAGATGCAGACATGTAATTAGGGACCTATTGTACTAGTTTAGGAAACAAGTTATCATGGTTGTGACCAAGGTGATTGTAGTGAAATTTTACCTAGTAAAGAAGTCTAAGCAAATGTGGTAAATAATGTGGGAAGAAAAGCAACTAAGTGTGGTATTCTGGAACCAGGTGAAGAAATGAATTACAGAATAGGGAATAATCAACTGCAGCAAATATTGCTGGTAGTGCAAATAAAATGAGGTCCAGAATCTAACCATTGGACTCAACAATATGGAGAATACTGACTTTTGTAACAATGGTAATTTGGTTGGAGTACTGGGAGTAAAAGCCAGAAGAGACTGGATTTAAGAGAGTATGAGTAAAAATGAATTGCAGACAGCAAACAGAGACAACTCTCTTGAGGAGTATTATTGCAAAATAAAGTGATACCTCACTAAATTATGTGTGGTAAAGAGGTGGTTTTCTTTCTCCTTTTTTAATGAAAGAAATTAAGGAATGTTTGAATGGTAATAAGAATGATCCAGGAAAAAGGGAAATTTTGATAAAGAAGAGAGAAAGAGGAAAACATTTCTGGAGAAAATATCCTTAGGTAGGATATTGAGATGGGGGTGGGATTTAGTGCCGCAGAGGGACTGGAATGATATAGGATCAGGTAGAGTTCATCCTTAACAATAGGCAATGAGGCTATGGAGCTCTGACGATGGTGTTAGACATCTGTGGAAGTTACCTTCTGATTGCTTCAAATTTACAAAGAAGTAAGAAGGAATGCTATTAAATGAAAATACATGTATGCTTCTGCGTATGTGGTTGGTAGTGTGTTTGCTTACATGTATAATTGTGTTTTGGGTGAAGAATAGGAAACATGTCATTTTGGTGTTGAATTTTATTAATATCTGTTAATATGCAGTCTGACAGTATCAAAATTCCTGAATGCTGACATGTGGTAGCTTTCGTTCCTAGCAATATGAAAACATATGGAAGCCTGTTCCTTAAATTTGAATCAGAGAATAAGAAAATTATTGGGGAGCTTGAAAGTTTACCATTAAATCCTTGACCTTCAGTAATGTTTGTTCAAACCATCCCTGGGAAGATGATTGCTATTTTGTTTATAATGATTCAGATTTAGTTATATTTCAGACTGAATCCAGAAAGTTTGCTTTTAAGGTTCACTTATGTATCAATCATTTCTATCAGGTTTTAATCACAGATTTTTATACTGTAAATTAAAGTTTGATATGGTATTCCTGCTTATATTTGGATTTTAGGTAGTACACACAAATGCAGATAAAGAACTTGGAAATCAACAGCTTCTGAGCATTTTATGATAGAGAATATTTACTACTTATGACAAGCAAATATTACAAAATTTAAAATGAACCTCCTGAGAGTTCAGTTTTTCCAAGATAAAACCAGATATTCTTAGAAATGACATAGCTATCAGAAATTGTTTACAAAAGTTAAAGAAGAAAATATTTGACCTACTATGATTGAGTTTATGTTATTTCAATACAAAACATATAAGTAATAGACATTCAGAATCTTTTTTGCTTATAACTATCTTCACCTATTTGTAACAGGCATTTTTAGAATTTTTTTACATTTTAATTTACTTAATACCTAGAACTAAATTTATTTAAGAGAACAATACTTCAACACTTTATATACTTGATGTCCAACAATATAAATCCTTCATGTTACTTGGTTTTGTATTGAACAATTCTGTGTGTGTCTGTGTGAGTGTGTATGATTACTTTAGATTGGCAATCTGGTGCACTTAAACACTGAAGCCTTGTTAATGTTAAACATAGATTGACATTTGACTAGGGCAATTTGAGCTATAGAAAATGAATAATATGTTTGAATTGTTCCCTTTATCCATTTATTCAGTTAATAAAGAAATATGCATTGGGTACCTATAGCATACCAGGTCCAGTGATAGGTACTGGGATCATTAAAATGAATAAACAAAATCAATCTCTAACCTCAAGAAAATACATTCTAGCAGACAAGTTCTACCACCAGCAGCCCTAAACTAAACCAATTTTCCAAATGTCTTCTTTGGTTAACAGAGTCAAAATTAGTGACTGTGAATGTTCTTATGCAGGTCATTCACTCACCAATACTTCATTGGCACCACCACTTTCTAGTTTTTATACTTAACCTGACCCAGACATTTAGGCAACCTCCCTAATCCTGATACATGTGTGACTTCAAACCCTGGTATCATACATGAGTACTTTATTTTGGCCATAAATTTTATCTGAGTGTCATTTTATGGTTTAAAAGGTGCTGTTTATTTTTAAATATTGAAGTTTCTGCATACACAAAAGAGCAATATTTACTCTCTAAATTCTAAGCCAATTGAAAAATGGACACAGGAGTTACAGGAATAAATCATCAAAGTAAAACCAGATCAGGAAATATGGCTTCGTGTTTAAAGTGGGCTTAGACTTTTCTTCTCCTGAATTAAAATTATCTTCTAGGCCAAATAAACCACATAGAGGCACCTGCAGGCCTCTCCCAAAGGTGAATTTATACAGATTGTTGTTGACTGATCCTGAGAGAGAGCCACAGGATTAATTGTTCTCCTTAAACTTTCTGTTTAATAAATGATTCCAAATGTTTTGGCCATGATGAGAAATAAAGAGTAGAGAGGAGTGTTGAAGGTCTCCCCAGCACTGGAGAACAGTGCCTCCTTAGACCTGAGCAAGTATAGCTCTGACTCAGACCTCAGCCTCAAGAGGCCTGGCACTTTCCTGGATGTGTCTACATCCACCTCTGGTGTATGGGATCCACCAGACCCCAGCGGCTATGGCCCTGCAAAATGTAGAGATAGTTCTGATTCTCCTGCCTTTTTTTTTTAAGCCTGAACTTGGTGCACCATGCATGAATACTGGGGCATTTCACAACACATTATGCACTGTGACCAGAAACAAATGAAAGAAGTTTAGGTAATGATAATGATTTTTATAACCACATATCACTGCAAAATGTTTTTTTTTTAATGTTCTTAATGCAGAGGAGTCCTTCACATGCCACCCCACACCACAATTATCTTAATAGGTACAAACCATCAACCTCTACAGTTGAAAATAACTGGTGTATAACCACAGAAAGCTTATCATTTACTTTACTTTGTTAAAAAACAAAGGTGTATCAAACCATACAGGACCACTATACAGCCATAATCAAGCTATAGTCCATATCCTGACTGCCTTTACTGATAGGCATTTGTTTGTGCCCATCTCCCCTTGGTCTCCTGTACTACAGCCATGATAGTGCTCTTTCTGTTGCATTAGCTGGCAAAGCTCATTCCTGTATTGGTTTCTGTGCTACTTCTTCCACGTAGAAATATCATCCCTTTAGTTTTTGTAGAATAGACTCCTTTCTGTCATTATCATTTTAAATTAAATGTGAAGTCCTCAGAGAGACTTTCTCTAATCATGTAAAATGCACCCTGCAATATTTGATTTTCATTTTAGCATTTTTCACTGCATTTAATGTTTCTGTGTGTTTATTGTCTCTCTTCTCAGCCTCATCCACTTTAGGGTATACATTCCTTGAGACTACAGGTCTCAATAATATTATTCAATACTGTAAGCTCTCTCTTTAGAACAGCTGCCATGCATTAGGTACTCCAAGCATATCGGTTGAAAAACTGTTGAGGGAATGAATCAAGAAAAATGACACAATACCAACTATAAGAACAAACCAGTGTTTTCTAGTTAAATAAATTCATCTGAATGCACTAATGCCTACCACTTTCTCAAAGTTTTCTATTTTATCAGATTTGTTTCAGTACTAGTCTTACACAGTTAAGATATTTTGTTACATATGTATAATCATCAGTGAAGAATTTGAAGAATGGAGATGTTCAAGGAATTGCCTTTAAAAATGTACCATCCATTGCTCCTCCATACTTCTCTGATCTGTAGTCTGCCCCAGTTTTCTTTTTGTATGTGTTATAATTTTGGAATTGCTATTTTCTCTCAAATTATTGGCTCTGAAGTATTTTTGAAAGAACAAGATTCTAGAGCACTTTCTGTCAGTAGGTTTTGGTTTCTAGACCATCTCTTAATA
Organism: Camelus ferus; assembly: GCF_009834535.1. Lineage (NCBI taxonomy): Eukaryota > Metazoa > Chordata > Mammalia > Artiodactyla > Camelidae > Camelus > Camelus ferus. Next base: position 87,118,128 of record NC_045696.1, on the reverse strand, counting down.
GATTTTGAAAATAACTCCATGTAAGTTTATGGATATCTCTTGCATTCTTTTCTATAATTACGGTAGTATTTTGTTGTGCTGAGGTATTCTACTTTACTTGACTAATCTCCAATGTAGGGACACTTTTTTTTTCAGTTTTTTTCTTTATAAACTTTTTTATTTTGTAATTTTAGATTTAGAAAAAGACTGTGAAGTGAGTACAGGGAGTTTCTACATAACATCCTCAAGTTTCACCTATTATTAACATCTTATATTAGTGTGGTACAATTGTTAGAACTGTTGAACCATGCTGATACATTTTTGTTAACTAATGTCCTTTTTTTGTTCCAGGATACCATATTTAACATTTAGTAATCATAACTCCCGAGACTCCTCTTGGCTCTGATGTTTCCACAAACATTCCTATTTTTGATTCTTGACAGTTTTGAGGATTGGTCATGTATTTTGTAGAATGTTCCTCAAGTGGGATTGGTGTATTGTTTTTCTTGTGATTAAATGTGGGGGTATGTGTTTTAGGAGGAAAACCACCGAGATAAAGTGTAATTTTCATCATATCATATCAAGGATATAGTCCATGAAAATAACTGTTAACTGTTGATGTTAACATTCATCACCTGGTTGAGGTAGTGCTTGTCAGATTTTTCTACTGTAACATTGTTCTCCACCCCCACCTCCCTTTCCATACAGCATTCTTTGGAAGTAAGTCACTATGCATACCCACACTTGAGTGGAAACTGCTCCATCTCCTTGACAGTGGAGTGCCCACATAAATTATTGGAATTCTTCAATCTAGAGATTTTTCTATTCTTCCTCATTTATTTAATTATTGGATCATTTATTTATATCAGTATGGGCTCATGAATATTTTACCCTTTTGCTTATAAACCAGTGCTACTTTATTTCATTTCTCAATTGTCCTTGTTTTGGCCATAGGGAGCTCTTTCCATTGGCTCCTGTGTCCCTTGACATATGCCCTATCAATGTGACTTATCATTTCCTAACTCTGGTGTTATGAGATGCTTCAGTTTCATCTTGTATATTTCTTGCCCTAGTCCTAGAATTAGACATTTTCCAAACAATGTGCTTCCTTTCATTGGTATAGGGCATTAGAAGCATATATATGAGTGATACGTGATTTCATTGCTACTGGGATATGATTACTTCCAGGACCTTTCAGCTTATAGATCAAGGAAATATATATGTGCATACAACCCATGTATAGACACATATCTATAAAATACTCTATAGGTAAACGTATATATCTATATTAACCTAAACATGAGTTCATACTAATGTCTCCAACTCCAGTCCATTGCTACATGGATCATCTTAGCGAATTCCTAATGTTTATATGTAACTTACCACTCCAATAGTAACAACCTGATTCCTACAATCTGCCATCCATATATTAATTGTTCAATTACATCATACATGTGTATATTATCAGAATATTAACCCATGCCACTGTAGGAAACAACCTCACAAAGCATAGTACTTAAGTATAATATTTATGAGTTTCTTTTACCTTCAGTATTACAGATTCTACTCATTTACAAAATTATTTAGGTCAGCACATTCTTCTCCCATCACCTTCTGTGTGGTTGTTTCATATCTTTGTGACACAGTTAGATGATTTTGTCATATTCAACATTCCATCATGGGATTCTCTAGCCTGCTAAATGATATTTTTTCAAATTGCATTCATTAAGGTTCATTGGTTGTGCTGTAAAATTTTATGGGTTTTGACAAATGCATGTGTCATGTAGTCACTATTATAGTGTCAAATAATGTAGTTTCACTGCCCCAAAAATCTGTTCTTCACCTTTTTAACCACCACTTCCAAATAATGAAACTATACACTATGTAAACTTTTCAGACTACTTTACTTGCTTAGCAACATGCATTTATGCATTCATCTTTTTTCCTATCCTGATAGCTCATTTTTCAAAGTTGAATAATTTTTCATTGTATGGTTGTAACAGAGTTTTTCCCTTCATCTGTTAGGGACATCTTGTTTGCCTTCAGTTTTTGCAATTTAGGAAAAAGCTGTTATAAACATTTGCATATAGATTTTTGTATGTACATAATTTTTCAAATCCATTGGGTAAATACTTAGAAGTAGAAAATGCCAAACACAGACTACGATAGCCAGTTCTTATGGTAAGACTATGTGTAGCTTTATAAGAAGCTTACAGACTGCCTTCCAAGGTTGTACTCCTTTGCATTCCCACAACAAAAGAAGGAACATTTCTATTGCTCCACGTTTCTTGCCAGCAATTGGTATTGTTGGAGTTTTGGGATTTTAGCTATGCTAAATAGGTGCTAATGGTATCTCAGTGATGTTTAATTTCAAATTTTCTAATGACAAGTTATGTTGACTTTTTTTTCCCACATCCTATTTGCTCTGTTTATATTAATGGTGAAATATCTATTTAGGTCTTTTGCCCTTTTAAAATCAGGTTACATGTTTTCTTATTGTTGAATTTTAAAAATCCTTTATATAATTTGGATCTAAGTCCTTTATTAGATATGTGCTTTGCCAATATTTCCCCGTCTGTGTTCTATCTTTTCATTCTATTTACAGTGTCTTTTGCAGAGTAGATATTTTAAATTTTACATTTATTAAATTTATAACATCTTTTTTTTTCTTTTATGTATTATGCTTTTATCCTTACATTTAGAAACTAATCTCCAATCTCAAAAGTTCCATAACTTTTCCTGTTTTATTCTAGAAGATTTATGGTTTTGCATTTTACATTTAAGTCTATTATTTAGTTTTTGTGTGTGTGTGTGAATATTTTAAGTTCTATGTCTAGTTTCAGTTACTTACATATGGATGTCCAATTTTCCCAAAACCATTTGTTGAAAGGAATATACTTTCTCCATTGACTTGCCTTTGCCCCACTGACTTACCTTTGGCTGTTTAAGAATTTAACTTAAATTTGTGTGAGAATTTCTGGGCACTCTAGTCTGTTCCATTGATCTATGTGTTCATTTCATCACCATGATGTCTTGGTTATTGTAGCTTTGTATTAAGTCTTGAAATCAGGTAGTGTAAGTCTTTAACTTTGTTCTTCTTCTTTACTATTGTTTTGGCTATTCCTTATATTTGCCACTCCATAGAAATTTTAGACTCAGTTTATTAATATCTATAAAATACCTTGCTAAAATTTTGATAAAGTTTGCATTGAGTCTATATGTCAAGTTGGGGAGAATTGACATCTTAAAAATATTAAGTCTTCCAATCAATAAACAAAAAATATTGTCTTTTTTTAAATTTCAGAAATACTGTGTAGTTTTTCATATATAGATCCTGTACATATTTTGCTGGATTTGTGCTTACTTTTTGATATTACAATAAACTGTATTTTCATTTAATTTTATATTGCAATTTTTCATTGCTGCTATATAGGAAAATAATTGACTTTGTGTATTAACTTCGTATCCTGTAACCCTGCTATATACTTGCTTCAGGAATGATATAATTATTCCAGGAATATTTGTGTGCACTTTTTGCATAGATAATCATTGCAGAAGTGCAAATAAACACAGTGTTATTTCTTCTTTTCTAATCTGTATATATATATATATTTTCTTTTCTCTTCCTTTTCTTATTGCAGTAGCTGGGACTTTCCATAAAAGTTGAATCATAGTGGTGAGAGAAGAGGTCCTTGCCTGTTCCCATGCTTCTAATACTTTCCTATTAAAAATAGTCTTATTGAAAAACGCTTTGCATTTGTATATGAATGTATGACATTTTGAATAATCGATATAAAATACATGCATATATTTTGACATTTTTAAAGGTAAACAATATGTTTCTGAAAAAGGATTACTGAGCCAAAGGGTAAATGAGTGTGTAGCATTATTATATACTGACAATTCATGAACAACTCATAAAGAAAGATAAATAAATGGTGTATAAACATAAGAAAAGAGGCTAAATGCAGTTTGTAACATAAATAATGCAAACTAAAACTAAGACATAACTTTCTTATCTATCAAATTGGAGAAAACAAGCAAAAAACAAACAAACAAACAAAAAAAAACCCATTTGGAAAAGCTTTGAGGAAACTGACACCCTCTGACATTTCAGCTAGGATTTAAAATAGTCCAAACCCTATAGAGGTGAATTTGACGTTAATTAGTAAGTATCTTAGGTTTTAAATCCTCTCAATTTTATTTCCTTGTCATTTCATGATAGTTCCTCCTAACCTTATCCTTGACTAGTTATTTTAGTAATTAGTCATTAAACCACTAACATAAAATGCAGGACAGTGCTATGAACCCTTTTATATAGAAATCTGTTTTAATACATGGCAACTTTTGAATTGTATGAGACATCCTGAACCTAATCTATAGTCTCACTTAGATTGAGTTATTTTATAATTAAAATGTTATTATTTGTGAACAATTTCCTTATCTATCCTTATCTGATGGAGCTAGGATGGACATTTTCATGTAATGACTAAAATCTCAGAACTTTCAGTGGTAAATAAACTGACTCTAGGCAGTTTTAATTTACTTGGTGAATATAACTAGTCATTTATAGCCTCTGAGTTAGGGAAGTTTGTTCTGAGAAATAAATACTTAACAGTTCTGCAGTAAAGGTGGGTGAGCATCATGCTTAGTGTTTGGACAAGGTGGTTTGATCATGTGATGTGCCCAAGGTCTACAAGACCTAGATAAATGAGGCACATAGACATGATGGACAGAGGGGTTGCATTGTTCGGGTGACCCAGTTTACCCATGGTTATTTGTATGGGACCGCAGAACTCTTTACTCTCTCTTGGAAACCTGTTTCCAGTGTTAACTTCTGCTACTTTGTTATCAGGCCAGCTAGGCTTTCCTCTAGCTTTCTCCTACGTCATGTCTTTCATTATCAGTGTTTAAGTTGAGCTCTCTTTCCAAACTAAGAGGAACAATGGTACACATTTATATCAGTTTAGGAAGAGTTTGACTTCTACTATACTAAAATTCAGCATAATGTGATCGTAAAAATGTAAGTTTTGCAATTACAATTGAACAGTTTTTTGTCACCATCTAGCTGCATAATTTTAGAAAATGTGTTAATCATTTCTGAGTCATTCCCACTGGAAAAGAAGGAATCATAATTCATTCCTTTAACTCATCAAACTAGTATTTACTGAACAAATAAGGAAAAAATAACTGCCAGGATAGTTTGGAAAATTAAACAATGTGAAAGTACATAAAACACTTTCTGGAATATAGTAGGTGCTCAATAAATGGTCATCTCGTCCTGATCAATTTTTTTTAACTGTACCTCATTTAAAATTGTTCTTTGGTCATTTAACTTTGCTCCTCTGCATTATTTGGCTATAATAAAATTTTTGCACAAAACTATTACTTATATCAAAGTTGTGTGACTTGTGGTAATTCTTAAATATTGATATTACTGTATTTGAGAATCACAGATAAATCATACAATCATGCAAATTTAGACTCACTGTCCTTTAGTGTGAAAGTTTCAAATGAAGTACAATACTGTATTTCAAATTTTGTTTTGATTTTCTCACTATTAAGTGATTATTTTTCATTTTTTAAGTTTTCACGCTGGATACAGAGTACTAATTTCAATTTCAATTTTATGATTTCTACAGTGTGTGTGGTTGTATTATATATGTTTATCATGCAAATATACTCAAAGCAAATGGACTTTTTAAAAAGTAATGGGTAAATAAAGAGTTATAATAGATAGAAATATAAATATATGCAACGAGTTACTTTTTGCACTATTAATTAACTTAAAACTTTTTAAATACTAAAATTTTAACTGCATTCATATGAATGTATTAACTTTCAGGAGTATATACAGCTGCTTAATTTGTACTTAGCAAAACATAAATATCAAATTAGATGTCGATTAATTGATTAAAATATCTTATATTTGAGTAGCTATTTTAAATCTTACATTCAATAAACATTTATCAGAAAGTAGAGCAAGTTTTGATTTGTGTTTCTCCACCTATTTTCAGTCTTAAATTTTATTTACCATTTATTAGACTCCTAATACGTGTCAAGCCCCAAGTGTTGTTCTCATTCTCTCCTAAGAAACATTTCTCTAACCTTAACTCCTACCAATTATGATCAATTCTGTTGCTAAATGTTTATTTTTTCCTCAAACCAGCTTGAAAGAGGTGGTCCCAGGAATGCTTCATGTAAATAAAGTGACAAAATTCTCTAGCATCTTTAACCTTTAATTCTTCTTAGACCCTGATTAATATCTACTTGATTCCAATTTATCTTAACTTTATTTCATCATCTATCTCAATATTAAATTAAATCATTCCAATGGGACATCATTTATGATTATATGGGTTTTAATTATTAATAATTAATCACTCATAGACATCCTTTCATGGCAATGATTTATCAGTGATTCATTCTTGGTTTTTTTAATGACAATATATGCAGTAATATTCTTTGGGTAGATATATGAATTATATAAAATTTAGGAAGCTCCTCAATTTGGTTTAAGATTTATTATTCTTTCATTAATGTGTCTTATATGTTTTAAATAAGATCTACAGATTCAATTAAAACTAATATAATTCAAAGTTAAACAACGTTAAACATTTGTCAAGTGTTGTTGGATCTAAAAATGAGACTAAGCAAACATTATTGCTCAGATTAATACATAAGCAATTTGGGTTACTTATTTAAACAATGATATCCTTTTATAACATTAATGAAAATAGAATGGTAATAACTCATCACTTAACCATTCTCTTCCCAAGAATCCCACACTCTAGTATATTTATACATCATTTAAATTATTTATTCATTCAGCTCTCTTGTTCACTGTGAAAATGCAATCCATAAGAGGTAAAGGTTAAGCTGTATAAAGTGATTTAAGTTTAAGATGAATTTCATAATATACCATGGAGATAGCTCATAGAGTATACAAGAAAATTCATTTCTATGATGCAGTCTTTTTTTTTTTAATCACAGATTTTAAAACTCTGGTTTATGCTATGGTTATACTTAATATTACATTATATCAATTAATATTTTTTTCTTTCTCCCTACTGTCAAATTTCCCAACTGTAAATTCACACTCACAAGAGTGCATCTGTGCAACAGAAATTGCATTCTTCTATACAAACAATTGTATGTTCATTCCTCTGGAACCAGTTAAAGCTGGTTTCGAGTACCAAAATCATTCCCTACTCTCCTACTGGAAAATAAAAATCATTTAAAATACTTTTCAAACATTGATGGGACTGTTTTACCATGATCCAATTTAATACTGAAATATACAAGAGGAATATGAATTATGACTAGAATCAAGATATATTTCTGTTACAAAACATTTACAGAATGCATCACACAATCATATTTAGAGCAGATGAGAGATGGATTATTTTAAATAAATTGTCATATCTTTTCTATATTTGACAGCTTCTCCCCACTCTTACAAACTCTGAATCATACTATTTTACCTAACCTTCCTTAGTTTCCTGCAATTTTATTAAGCCAATCATTTCATCTACTTTCTTTTCTTTCTTTCTTTTGTTTTTTTTCAGTGGAGGTGCTGTGGATTGAACCCAGGACCTCATGCATGCTGAGCACATGCTCTACCACTGAGCCATACAACCCCTCCCAATTTTATTATTATTTTTTTGGTGGGGGGATATAACTAGGTTTATTTATTTATTTTTAGAGGAGGTACTGGGGATTGAACCCAGAACCTCATGTATATTAAGCATGCTGTCTACCACTTGAGCTCTAACCTCCCCCCTCATCTACTTTAGAGAGAATAATATATTGTTCTCACTTGCCACAAGATATAGAATCTCTTACAAAGTGAGAGTAAATTCATAGGAAAATGATTACATGTCCAATGTAAATACAAATAAATCTGTTTTAGCTTTTTCTTGTTTTTGCTATTACCATATTTTGCAAAATGACATAAACATGTAAATATAAGACATTTATAGTCTCATGTGTATTCCTTTAATTTAGTAAAAATATTAAAGAATGAAAAAATAGGAAAAGGATTGAAATAAGTGTGATAGAGAAAGGACTATTTTCCTTAATACATGAGTTCTTGAAAATATACCGCTAATCACTTTCTTCCCATTAGAAAAACAAACAAGTATAATGGAAAGATTATTGGTGGGAAAAGAAAGACAAATAGCAAACACAGCAAAATATGCTCATACTCATTAGGGAACAGTCAAGAATAGAGATTTCATGTGATTTTCATCAACCAAATTGATGAAATTTTGTTTATTATTCATACTTAAGGCTAGCTGAACTGTGTAGAGATGGAAATTTTCATAGAATGGTGGAAAGATTTCTGGCAGTAAATATATTTGTGTTTTTTGATTCAGAGCAAAGTATCCTAATGAGGCCAAGAAGTACTGATAAATAAAGATGTCCTTCGTATTATTTTTCATAATAGTAAAATATTGAGAGCATTACACATATCTAATCATAGGAGTTTTGCTTAATAAGCTTTGGTGCAATTTTGTGATGCATATCACATTGCCACTAAAAAGTAAATATTCAAACATTTTAGTGGTATAAATATGCTAATATTATAAAAGTTAAAAGGAAGATCATGGAACTGTAAGCCCAATGTTACCCTAATTTTTTAATTTTTTAAGATATATTCAAATAAAATATTAGGAAGAGAATTCACCAAAAGTTTAACACAGGCTATCTCCTTGGTATATCTGCATGTTTTTAATTTACATATTTATTTGTTAATATTTTCAACAATGAGATAATATTATTTAAAAATTTAAACATACAAATACTACTGAAATATTAAGAACTTAAACTATTTTTAGTACGTAACTGAGCAATTTATATCATTTTTCTACATTTTGAATGGAATTTTTTCAATGTATACTTTTGAGTCAGCATTAAAATTTAAGAATTTACCTTTGAAAGAATTTATCTTTGAAAATTATAGATTATTTTATATATACACAGTTTTCAGGACATGAATGGATTCAATTTGCATTTCTCTAGACATTGATAAAAATGTTTCATAGATTTTTAACCATTTGATTCTCTGAAATACTATATATGTATATATTTCAATCTTTTGTCTAAAATAACTTTATTCTTACTATGAATAATTGCCTAATTTGATGTTGTTAAATAGGAGCCTTTATTTGGGTAGGACCATTCTGCAGAAGTGAGGAGATAAATACATACACACATATATATATACACACACGTTTAGAATTAATTGTATTTTATATATGAACTCTCTATCAAACACAAAATCTTTATTTCCAGGTTACTTTTAGAAAATCAGAAGATATGGCATAACACATCTTCATGTTTTTTGCAGGGTACCATTGGTTGATGACAGTTGCTTTATTTTTTACCACCAATCCCAGCTGTCCAACTTTGTCAGTTAGGTTGTCTACTTGAACCATGTCTGTGTTTCAACTTAAAATCTGTATTTATCAAAATATCATGCAATAGTAATTTGCACTAACAAGACTGAGTTTTACATTGTCAGGTTTATGATGTTGTGAGACTTCTAATTCTTAAAATACTGTATGTGTGTGTGTGTTTCTTGAGGCAGAAGTGATTTAGTATTTATTCTTATTTGTGTTCAAGCTGCCCAGCTAGACAGTAAAATAAAGGACAATGAAGTAAATGTTTAATTTAAAAATAAAAGATATGTTAAAGAGAAATTCTGTGGTTTATTATGGTATTAAAGTTGGAGCTTACAATTAAACATTAAAACGTTTCTTCATAGAACATGTATAAATGCACTATAGCAGATTTTGTTTGCTCTGCCACATTTACCCGTCACAGTTCATACACTTATACTCCAAGTAAAAGAATTGGTAATAATGATTCAAATGCATTCCTGATATACATTCTTACATGCGAAACTGAATGATTTATAACTTACAGTACTTCTTTTATTTGATGTACATACTAAAAGTGATTTTCCAAGGAATGTATAAGGTAACTCAGGTCACAACACATTCAGGGACTTACAAGAGTATTTCAACTTGCAGCAGGCTGATCTCCTTTGCCCTAGTATTTATTTCTCTCTTTCCATGTCTCACTGCATGAATTCTCCCCTGATGGACAGCATGCATATGCAACCCAGGGTGTAGAAGCTTAAGACAAGCTGAAGCCATTCATCTTCTCTGAATGCTGCATGCCTATGTGCACAGAGCTTTTGTGTTCAACGGAGAACAATACTGGAAAGATTGGTTGAGAGCACATTTGTGTGGTTGTCAGACTGTATATGGAGTTCTTCATATGCAATACTTTATGTTGTGTTCTGCCACTGGGTTAAATAAAATCAACAAAGAGTTAGTAACTGGACTGCATTTTATTGCTCCACCACTCCTGCAAAATTGCTTTTGTGAAACTCCTTATTAGTTTATACAGGAGAAAACGCTAAGACAGGAGACTAGGAAGCAAAGCCCCATTTCAACTATGAAAAGACAATACTATCAAGGACTTTATTATAGCAAATATTATCCTGAGAGGATAACTGTTGCTCTTCCTGGAATATATTTAATCTTGTGATCACTGTGAAATGTGTAAATGGGTAGAATACGTTTCTTACAAGAGCTTCTAACAAACGTCAAGTCAAAATTGTGGTCCATGGAAGTGTGAAGGTAAATATTATAGATATGTCCCGTTTATTATTGACTGATTTCTGTACTCACCCTAGCTTTTCTTTCTATTCTTCCTTATTTTTCCCTATCTTTTGAGATACAAACACAGACATAGATATAGAGTCTTGTATCTGTATAAGCCACAAAACAGTCTTTTTGGAATGATGTGTGTTATAAATAAAAATACATATACAGAATGTGAAACTTCCCAAGATCATACGAGATTATAACTGTGTGGTGTGTGTGTGTGTGCTTAAATTAATAAACTTTATTTTTTAGAGAGGTTTTAGGTTCATAGCAAAATAGGAGAACATATAGAAAGTTCCCATATACTTCCTATCCACATCCCTGCCTCACACACAGCTTCATTACCAGGCTGTCCAGCACCACCGTAGAACATTTGTTACATTTGATAAACCTATATGATACATCATGACCCAATGTTCATAGTTTCCATTGGAATTTACTCTTGGTGTTGTACATTCTATAAGTTGTAATGATATGCACCCTTCATTGCAGTAATCATACGGAATAGTTTCACTACTCTAAAATACTCTGTGCTCTGCCTATTCATCCCTCTCTTCTAACCCCTGGCAATCACTGAATTCTTTACTCTGTCTATAGTTTTGCCTTTTCCAAAATGTCGTATAGCTGGAGTCATACATATGTACTCTTTTCAGATTTGCTTCTTTTACTTGGTTATATGCATATAAGTTTCTTCCATGTCATGTCATGACTTGATAGCTCATTTCTTTATGGTACTGAAAAATATTCCAGTGTTTGGTTGTATCACAGTTTATCCATTCACCTATTGATGGGAATCTTGATTGCCTACAAGTCTGAACAACTATGAGTAAAGCTACTATAAATATTCGTGTGCTTGCTTTTGTGTGGACATAAATTTTTATACTCTTTTGAGTAAATAAACAAGGAGCATGATTACTGTATCATATAGTAAGAGCATGTTTATAGTTTTGTAATAAACCTCCAAACTATCTTCCAAAGTGGCTATAACATTTTGCATTCCCACCAGCAGTGAATGAGAGTTCCTGTTGCTACAATTTGTCCTCAACTGAAACTGTCACTCATCACCACCCTCCACTACCATAAAGCTTCGCCTGCTAATCACTTGTTACATCTCAGAATGACACTCTTGTTTCCACTTGCTCAAGCCAGAAAGCATGATTCTCTCTTAATTCTATCTTTTCCCTTAATAGCCTCATTTTCAATTAATCATTGACTACTGATAAGTTAAACTCTGAAATATTTATTGAACCTATAATCTTCTCTCTAATATGATTATTTTCCCTCTGAATCAAGCAGCATTCTTGTTTATCCTCCTGCCTCCAACCTTGTCTCCCCTCCATATATTACCCACACTGAAAATTAGAATTTTTAAATGCAAATTACATTTTCATTGCTTTCTGGATGAAACCCATTATGTTTGCATAACCAATAGGTTCTCTTATATTCTCTCACATTCCCTCACTTTCAAAATATTGAAATTATCTTCTAAATGGTATCCCTTTTCCATGAAGTCATCTGGCATTTGCCAAAAAAAATCCTAATAAAACCTTACATTATTGAGTTATACTGCAGTTGCCTGCATTGAAATTCACACTCCTGGTCTTCAAATCTTCCACAGCCTGAGACTGTGGTCAGTTCATGAATCCCTTCTTTTCTCTTGCTACTACTATTATAAGTGACATTTTGTGTTAGTTCTACATGAGTATTCAGTACTCTCCAAATTCTTCCATGCATAGCTCCTCTCTCCTTCACTTCTCTAAGACTTGTAACTGTGCCTAGAATTTGTTCCACATCTACTTCTATTCATAGATTCATGAAGCTCAAAGACTAATCCCTCACACTGCTATCCCCAAAACTCCCTGCCATAAGATAATGCAGGTTTTTATTTTTCATCTAAGAGTTTATAAAAGTAAATGAAAAATAACTCAATTCTTGTCCCTGAATTGAATGCACACACCTATGCATTCAGAACGGCAGACGGCAAGCTTTTGGTAAGTGTGCATATTTCTGCAAGCTCTGGCCATAAAACACTGTAACAGCCCTTTTGAACACCATACGTCTATTTTCTTTATAATATCTTCTAAGTCTTCTCCAGTGACAGCCTCTTCCCATTCTTTAAACCAATGAAATATATACCTTTACTACTCATTGCCAATGTACTACATTTTCATATCAATTATACTGGATTTTAACATAACTTGTATTTTTCACCTGATTCTTTCTCTTTCAAAACTAACAACTTGAAATAAACATGTCCTTCCAGCATCTGGGAGATTATAAACCACAATATCTTTTTAAAGGAGGAATTTCTCTGAAATCTCATGGTTTATTTAAAATGTGATACAATTTTGTGTCCTATTCTGAATCAAGATGATATTGTTATTGCACCAAAGATGTAAATCACTTACTCTTAGCTAAAGCAAGCAGGCAACCAAAAATATTCTTAACTTTTCTACCTATATTTTTGATCAATAGTTGATGTGGCTTCACTGAACTTTTATTTCTTCCAGATTTTTCCTCTATTCTGTTTTATTGCCAAAATATTACACCATAACTTTACTAAACATGAATATACAAATTGAAACAATTTAAATATTATGGAAAATAATATTCTATGTGTTTATTTCTTGGTATTTGTCATATAAAAATCACAAGATTTATGGTCAATGGAGTACACAGTGATCAAACTCATGTAAAAATAAACATCTAAATATATTCTGTGCTTTTCACAATAAATAATATTTACTACAGATTTACTTATTGTAATTGTGATGGTCATATTATCCTTACCAAAAGGCTTATTGTTGTGATCTTGTGATACGATACTGTGTTCCACATGTATTAATGATTTCAAATTTAATCTTAATCATTAGAATAAATAATTCATTGATATCAATCTTTGATATTATAAACTTTTTATTTTAATCACTAATTTATGTTCCTACTAAAGCATAATTGAAACATTGTTGTATCTTGAATAATTATTTTGATAAGTTTATCAAAGCAATCACAAAGGCAAAAAAAATACTCTTCCTGGTGATTATTTTTTCCTGTGATGGGAGGTAAAACTTAACATTAATTGGAGAGTAAAAATTATCCACAGGATGTATATATAATAATATTCCTTCAAAAAATAATAAACTCATTTTTTACAGCTAGCTTTTTTAAAGTCCCTAGTGTCTGATCAAGAAATCTTTGATCATCACATTTGTTAGACCAACACTAGTTAGTCAGACAAACAACATTTGATCAAGTATTTGCTCTCCCTGGAGAAACTTACTGAATGTGGCCATGATTGTAGCATTGATAACACTGATAATAGCAACAGTAAAACAACAACAATTGAAAAAGAAAAAGGTAATTCTCCAGGAAGATCCAATAAATTTCCTTTTTTCCCAACTCTTTGGGGATTCTCATGTTTCAGGTAAGAATCTTAATATCTGAAACTATATTTTTATTTCTCTTTGTATTACCTTAATGATGGCATCCTACTGTATAAGATGAATTTCCCATGTTGTATTTTTCCTGTAGGCTTTTGTGTAGTTGGGGAAAATACTTTATTATTCAGGAAATTTATCACTTAGTGATAAATGAGTTGACACACATTTCCTGGCTTGATATAAGAATTAAGATGAAACACAATTAATTTCATCAAAATGAAGTTTCAGATTATTCAGGGTTTTGAATGTTGCATACAACCTTCACATTTTGACTTAACCATTTGAACTTTCTGCTTGTCTACTCCAGCAGGTGGCAGTTGTATGAACCACATCTAGCTTAAAATCATTTAGTTATTGCAGCCTTTGCCTTTCCCAGTGACAATACTTGCCTATAACCATTGACAAAACTATTCTAGGTCAGCTTTTGAAGTGAAGGTGCTCTTGACCATTTATTTTTTGAATTTCTCTCACACTAAAAGGAGTATATGTGAAGTACAGTGCTTCTTAGATCCCACCTATGAGAGAAGGATAGTTTATCCAATCACTTGATTTTGTCTTTTTAGGTCTGTGCCATTTCTTGTGACTTATGCCCTTCTGGAGCCTCCTCACATCACCAGGATAATTACACTACACCTAATACTGACAATTAACGGGTAGCTTTTTAAACAGAGAAGATAAAATATTTTCAAAAAAGAAAGCTTATTTTTCCTTTGATCATCACTAAAGAGTTAATTATATAGAATATATTTCAAAACACTAAGTTGAATCATATACTCTCAATAATTTCATTGCACAGTGCATAGGGTAATACTTAATTGGTTCAAAGTAAATATTTGTTGAATGAAAGAAGAAATAGATTAAAACATTTCCTAATTCAAGATGAAGTATTTAATATCTCACGGTCACTCATGGCTGGTTGATGATGCTTCAGCTGCTCTATACTTGTATTAAAATGTTTGCTAAACTTTCCCACCTTTGTTTGCTAGAAACTATGGAAAGGTAGATTTTAAAATTGTCTAGGGTTGAAATTCGTTTTTGCCCAAAGGCTATCAAGAAATAAAAATGGATTACACATTTCGAAAGATTTCCAATATGTGATCCCTATACTATTTATTTTTATTGGTCTATAGAACACAAGATATCTATGCCTAAGCTCAATGTTGATGAGTTTTTCTTAGTCTATTAAATTTAAAGAATAGAGTTGATTACTATTATTAAATTATAATTATACTTTAAAATTGTTCAATCCATTATTTTATTGTATATTTTCTAAGAGAATAAGCAATTGGTGTAAATGGCAATCATTTCTAAGAAATATTTAAAATAAGAATTTTTAAATAAAATGGATAGTACTTTGAATCTGAATGTGCATTTTTATTTAGGTAGGTGAACAATACTAGCTACCTATCAAACATAAATTCTCTTCTTTTTTCTTAGAAATCTTACCACTTGAGATAGGCATGACAATAAATGTAAGTGAGAATTACTGGGGCTGAAAACACTTTTAAAAGGAATTGAAACAGGTAGTTTGTCTTTTGCTCTTCCTGCCCACACCACACAGCACCTTCCAAATACATTTAAAAAATTATTAAGTTCACAAAAACATTATTTGATCAGAAGAGTTTACTGTGGATACACAGTTTTAGAAAGCAACAACATATTTAAAGCTTTGAAAATGAGTAAAATGAAAACCCCAACCCACTGTAGACACTCAGTCCACAGCTACCGAGGCCTCAAAATGGAACTCAATTGTTACAGTCTTCCTCTAGCAATTGTATTGTGTTTTCTTGAAGAATTATGCTTCAACTTTCTCAACACAGCAATAGATCCATTAACAAAAGGCTTAGGAGTAAGACAGATGTTCACTCAGGTATCATGAAGACACAGGGTTGAGGTTGTAATACCTATCACAAAGTAAGACTATGAAGGTGTTTCTCTAAATGGCCCTTTTATCTACATTTCTTTCTTTAATTGCAGTTCTTACTCCACAAAAAAAAAAAAAAAGGCACTGCTGTATTTTTCTTTGTGTCATGAAGAAAAATATAAGAATCTACCTCCTTACCTACTATTCCACCCCACCCCACAGTATCTGGAGAGGCTGGATTGCTGGTTAAAAATAATGCTCCCTCTTTATAAGGTGAGAAGGAAGAATTAGGACTGGTTACAATTTTTTCTCCCCATTGCACCCTTTACTATGGAAACTTATTTCTCACCTGGGTCATTCAACAGTCAAATCTTTGCCTTTATTTACTCCCTGACATACTTATTCCAACAATCAATGAATTTCTTATTAGTCATTATTGATTATTGCCATGATTTCCATACCATAAACTTGGAAACAGAGCAATGCTAGAACAATGTATTTTCACTGACTTTTTATCTTCTGTTCTCAGCACATTGTAATAATGAGAACGACAGCTGACATGATTTCTGATCCCAGTCAAGCTGCCTTGAGCAATTCTTTTCTATACCTTAAATGGTTGTCAAGTTCAAATTCAAAAGTCCTTTCAGGAATGAAGCACTTATCTCCTCCTGACCTACAACTTACCTGTGTTTGTCCATTATCTGTCTTCCCATGATGAAATGAAATATATGTCTTGTGAAGCCAGTTTTTTCCACTGCCGTGTTCCCAGCAATAAAAATACTGTCTGGCACATAGTAAGAGATTAAGAGATATTTGCTGAAAGACTGTTAAACTATTTTCTTGTCCCATCCATATTGTCTGATGTCTATCTTTGCACATCACACCACCCAGTGCAAACCATGATCATTTCACCTCTCATATTGAATGCTGTACTCTGTTTGTTAGTATGGCTTCCCCAAGAGGCTGTGATCTTCTTGAGGATAAGCACTGTGCCTTATTTTTCTTTATGCACAGCGTGGGGATATCTAGTGCATAGGGAGTTCTGAATAAATATTTCTTGAATGGAAATATGGAATAATATTTTTCATGATCATAGCATGCTACTCTAAAGAATTATCATAATGGAAGTTAATGTCAAGATATAAATCATGTTCCATTTTATGTTTAGACTTTGGAAACTCTAAAAATCACTTTTGTGTTGATAATTTTGTCTTAATACCTACTTCATAAATGGTAGATAAAGGATCATAGCAGATGCCTACCACAACCAAAACCTCTTTTAACTTTTTCATATTTATTTTGAGGAAAGAAAAAAAAATATGATGCTCTTATTTACACTTTAAACAAAAATAATAGGCATGTATTTCTATGGGTATCTTGTTTCTTACAAAAACATATTTCTTGTCTACAGGAGTGTACCTTAAGCCAGTAGATTTCAAACTGAATTCTAGATGTAGGTGTCATACATGTGTAACAAGAAAGCCCTTACACCTTTACACTGAATGACATGTAAAAACAATGTATGAAATCTTTCAATTACAATCAGACAGAATTAGTATATACATATATTTCCTCCAAATCTGAGTAGTTAGAGGCAAGTTCTTTATTTAGTTCCCTGTATCACAAATTTATGTATTCTTAGCTTGCCTTATCATCAAAGTGAAGGAAGTTTAACACGGTGCTTGAATATTTTTAGCCTCAAGTGATTTGCTTTATAGTATCTTTTTTAATAGAAGCATATTTGGTTCAAAGTAATACTTACATTTTTTGTTTCATATTATCCTTAATGAAAGAGGAGATATATTTTGGTTTTATATTTTCTAAAGAAAAGCAGAGACTTCTACTCAGAAATTCTATTAAAATATACTATTGATTTTTTTGTGTGGTGAAAACTTTTAAAATTTACTCTCTTAGCAACTTTTAAACATGCACTACAATATTGTTACCTATAGGCATAATGTTGTACATTGCATCTCAAAACTTTATCCATTTATAAATAAAAGTTTGCACTCCTTGATCAAAAAAGAGAAAAAAAAACCTGTTAACTATGTGAGGTGATGGATGTGTTAACTAACCTAATTGTGGTAATCATTTTGCATGTAAAATAACAACTTTGCATATATGTATATAAAATCACTAACTTGTAAATCTTAAACTTACCCAATATTATATATCACTTAAATCTCAGTGAAGCAAGAAGAAAAAGAAAATACATATACATTTGGAATTTAAATAAGAAGTTCAATGTTTACTTTTTTACGTGTGACATTTGTCTCCTTGGTCTTCCTCAAATATTAGCAACACATTCTTTCCTTGTATCTTTTACCCCTTCTCTTTTTTTTGCCTATAATATTCTTCCTTCAGATGTCTGCATAATTTGCTTTTATTCTTCCTTTGAGTCTCTACTTGAATACCATCATATTAGTGGGACTTCCCTACTGATCACCTGTGAAGTCTTGATCTTTTGTCTGATATTTATTACCAATGCCATAATTTCCATCTCTTTGGTTATTGCTTTTTTTTTCCTCTCCAGTAGAGTATAACTTCTACAAGCTTGCCTCCTTTACTACTGCCTTCCCACTGCCCAAAGGAATGTTTAGCTTAATAACTATTGATAAGTAAACAAATAAATAAAATCTCTCTCTTCCTCACTATTTAGGTTAACCTGCTTAATCTCCAGTGAGAACATTATGAAACAAAGAAACAAAAGAGAGAAAAATGGAGCAAGAGAAATGGTACTTAGCAGATGCCTTCTTTTCCTCTCATTATGGATTCTAAAATAGAAGAGAGGAGCAGACTGTGGTAATAGGTATTAAAAATGACATTTTAATGGTTAATAACATGGACTCTATAAACCCACAACTGACTACAAGTCTTTGTTGGACTCCTTATTAGAGGGCAGGAGGAAATATAAGTAAGTTTTCAAAATTTCTTAGTGTTTGTTTACTGATCTGTAGAATGAGAATGGCTTAGCAGACTTAGCAGGTTAATGATGGATCTTCAGTACCCACTGTTGGAGGAGGTCATTGAAAGGACATGACCTTTGGTTGACCTGAGACCTGCACCCAGGCAATGAGAGGCTCCTCACTCCTTTCCCTGTCCTTGGAATGTACATTCTGCTTGCCTTCCTCATGACAGAAGCTGCCTCAAGGACAAATCCTTGAGAGAATAATGTGATATTGAGACCATCTGGATGGTATACATGCCTGAAACCAAGGGACTCTATATAAAATTTTAAGATTTGGCAGGTTGGTGTGAAGAACTATTCACCTTGCAGCCTTCCAAGACAAGTCTCATAAGTAAGTTCCCTTGTTACTAAATCTGCCGCCTACCAATCTGGAGTCATCTACCTCTTTCGTCAGCCTTTCCTTGTCCTCTATGTGAGGAGGCTAGTTTACAAACCAACAATTGATGAACCAGCCAGGAGACCAAAGGAATAGGCCTTGGGAAAGAGGTATCCTTGGCAAAAATCCCAAGTTGGCCATAGACCTTTATGTGGGGAGAGGTGGCTTATACGTCATATGATTGTGGACTGTTGTGTGAGTGTGGGGATGCCCCCCAAATGCTGGCTGCTCTAATGCACTTATTTGAAGAACTCAATGTAGGTCATGTGGTAGAAAAGAGAAATGCATGGTGTCCATTAGTGGGCTGGCCTCTACTGTGTGCAGCTTGGCTGGACATAGTGCTTAACTAGAGGCTGAAACTCAAGTTAGAAAGTTGACATTATAGAAGGACATGTTGTTGTCTTCTACTCTGCTAGATTTGGGACTGGAAGAAAAAGTGGGAGAGCAGAATAATAAGTTGGCGACCTTAGAGTGCTGTTTTGCAAAACAAGGAGGGCACCAGTTGCCTTAAATTAGGGTTCAAGTGCTTGTGACAAAGCCTGATTAAGATTCTAAGGGATGGCATCCCTGGAAAGTGATGAAAATGAAGAGGAGTATGTTGTGGTGATTGACTAGGAAGTGGACAGTGTGCCCATACCTACCAACCCCTAATAAAAAGAAGAAATTAAATGACAAAGACCCTAGATCTCTGAAAAAGCTCCTAGGAGAAAATTTGCATTATTTCCCTGTCCCTTGAAGTCGTAAATCTTATCATGTCTTTGAAATATAAATACCCCAGGAGATAAACAAAACAGTGCACTTGGAGATTGGAAAAAAAAAAAAAAAAAAAAAAAGGAGAAAGAAGCTTTTTAAAAATACAGACTGACATAGAAGCTCTTTTGCCCAAAACTTAGTTTGCAGCCTCCCTAAGATTATTCCTCAAAGGCAGATACAAATTATAAAAGTCTTCTCCATAAAATATTGGTAAAAAGCTTTAGCCATTTGAGTGGGTAAACTTAACTTGTTCCATCTGCCAGAAACAATTTGTGTTCAACTGTTATTTATAAATTAATGAGTTTTGTATTGCTGTCCTGACTTAAAGCCAAAGTTTTGGAATAAAAGCTATGGAGTTTCCATTATGTCTGCATGTTTATGTATGTCTATGCATATATGTATATGTAATGTTTTTCTACCTCTGAAAAATAATGTCAAAATTAATTTGTAAAAGAGCTCTATGTAATTGGACTAAAGAAAGATAAAGTTTAATATCAAAGTGTACTTATATAAAATCAAATTTTAATTTTCTTTTAATCTGCTGAAAGAACAAAATTTTCATGGAGTAACAGTCTGTCTTTGATGGAATTAAAAGGTTTATCTTTTCCTTTTAAGTAATCTGCCTAGAAAACAAAGATTCTGTGTTTTATCAAAATAATTTTCTGTGCTTAATGTTTCCTTCATCAGTTATTTGATTACGAAGAAAACAGTCTTCTCTATTAAAAAAGAGCTAGGATTTTTATGACTATGTAGCTTTCTGTATTAGCCTTTGAAGTCTTTGTCACTTTTGTTAAATAAATAACTAAGTATTCTTGCACAGTGACCTATAATCCTATTTAATTGTTTTAAATGTTTTTGATATTTTCGACAAACTTCCAAAAAATCAAGTTCTAAATAAAGTCTTATTGATCTTGAAAGTATTTTGAGAATTCCAGAGAACCCCTGAAGCATCTCAGAACATATGTTCTCTCTCCTTATGAAAGGGAGATGTTTGAACTAAGTAGGCTGATTTCGGCATGTTAAATTTCATGGGTAGCACTGTCAAATAAGTGATGCTAAATTTTCATAAGGATATACTTATATGTAATTTCCAAAAATCAGAAATGTGCTGATATGATGTTATCAATCGTTAACTTTAGTTATGAATTATAGAACATATATTGGCATTTGTTTCTATGAATATGCATTGTGGTCATTGAGTGATTACATAGTGTCCATGTGAAATCATACAGTATTTGATTTTCTCTGACTTATTTTACTTAGCATAATGCCCTCAAGATGCATCCATGTTGTCACAAATGGCAGGATTTCCTTCTTTACAATGGCTAAATAATATTCTGTTTCTCACACCTGCGAGGTTTTTTTCCAGGTTATCATTTAATTAAATAAAAATGGAAAAGAAGGTGCCTACTCACTCCTTCTTATGGCCCATGATGAAATCTGCCCCCCTTCCCTAAGAAAGAGCAGGGAGTTCATAACACTGAGATAATGGGTGAAGTTAAGGCAGAAAGCCTAGGTCTCCTCCTTCTAAGTCTTTTTATAAAAAGAAATCTCTGCCACAAATTCAGAGAAGGGAAACTCTACCTGGCTCTTCTCCTAAGTGAGATGCCTTGTCTTCCCAGCAAAATATTGGAAAATAGGTGTTCCCCTCCACTGGTCCAGGTATGCGAAAGGAGAATAAATTTCAGTCTGTAGATCTAAAAAGACAAACAACAATAATAATAATGAGTTGGTGAAGTCATGGAGAAATTGGGACCTTTGTACACTGTTGGTGGAGATGGAAATGGTGCAGCAGCTGTGGAAAACAGTATGGAGATTGCACAAAAAATTGAAAATAGAGCTATCATATAGTCCAGCAATCCCACTTCTGGGAGTGACCCACTGGGATCTACAGTTGGATGCTGCTGCAAGCAGGAACATAGTCCTCCAAGGTCTGAGCATTGGTTGCTGTAAGCCTCACCCCCTTCTCCATCTCTACCTGATCCAGTTGTTTAGCCCCACAGATTTCATCATTGATATCTGTGAAGAGGCAAGAACCCAGTGGGCCTCCTGGGTAGTATTCCACAATGCTGGGGGACCTGGATGTCCCCCTTGGGATTCCTTTTCCCAATGGAGAAAGGATAGGCCCTGGGGGTCCTCTTGGTGCAGTGCTGTGCTGGTCTGAGGGAGCACTATAATGGTCTAACTATAGCTACTCAGATCTTCTTGCCTTCAGAATGTGGTCCTTCTCAGTCTCTGTGGTCCAGGGGGGAGGTTCAGCCTCACCCTAGGGTTCTGGGATTTTCAAAATGGAGTCTTGCCCAAAGATAGTTGTTGATCTGCTTGCAAGAGAAACTGAAGTGGGAAACTATCTATGTTTTCATCTTGATTACATCTACTCCTTCACCTCCAGTTTTTTTGAGAATAAGAGAAAAAAATGAAATCCTACTTAGTTTAATACACAATTACAATAACTTTTACTGTTATCTCTAAATATAGTTTTAACTAATACTTAAATGACTCAATAAATCAGTAAAATGATAATGAATCTAAAAAGAATTAAGCAATATGAGTAAACATGGGAAACAAAATAAATACATAGTGAAGATCAAAATAATTGAAGCTGGTTCTAGAAAATGACTCAATGTAAAACAAATCTCTGGCAAAATGTTTTGAGAAAAAAATAGAAAACAGAAGTAAACAATATTGAAAGTGAAACAGGAGTCACTGGGAAAATATTAGGTAAGGATTGTAAAATACAAATAAACTGTTCTATTACCCCCAAAAATCAGTCATCATTGCGCATTAGTAAAAGTTCAGACTCTCTGAGTCTCCACCGACATCACCCGAATGGGGAAGTGCCTCATTAATGCCAGAGAAGGTGACTTTCAGACCTTCCACTCAGCCTCTGCTGTGTTTTTTCTCCCTTAATGGGAGAAAACTGCTGTGTACAGTATCTTCAGGTGTTTTATCAAGATGTTCCCTCCTCAGATGCTTAAGGACCAGGTCTGCTTTTGTTCTAAGTCTCTTTTCAAATGTTCAGTGAGAAGTTGGGAATCTGACAATAGGGCCATTTACCAATCCAGTTTTGGCTCACAAATTAAATCTAGTTAATTGCTTAAGGCTGGTCATAAGAAGCAAAAAGAAAGCCAACGTCTCATCTGTTGCAGAATCCACTTCTGAATGCTGTCCAGTTATGTTAACTAATTCTGTGAGTTTCCAATGGATTTATCCTTTCCTATTTGCAGGACTGAATTAGAGCCCAGTCTATTTTTACAAGAAAGACTCTGGGTAAATCCTCCATGAGATGTTGTCCAACATCCAGATTTTTCTAAATCTGCTTTGTGTTCTATCCAATTTGTAGTCTTATAAATTACCCTCAGAATCTCCCCACTCTGTCTTTATACACTTTTTAAAAAATCTGAGATCGCTTTTAGGATATGAACCAATTGTTATAGATCTGTAAGTTTTGAATTATATAATCTCAGAATTTTGAAAATTCTTAGATAATAGTTCTCAGCAGATAATGATACTGGGACTTAAAGTCAACCACGAGGATCTTACCTGTTTCAAAGTGAGATTAATTTTAAGAAGCAATTAAGCTGTGAGTGTTTCTGCTTTGAGAAAATGAAAGAAAGTGGGTCACAAAGAAGGATATGGAGAGATTTTAATGAGAGTGTACAGTACAAGGGAAGATGGCCACTAAAATAAAGATCATTGTGTTCAAGTTGTGATTTGGGTGACATAGGGGAATATAAAGCTTTGTAGGTTTATAATTTTTCTTGGCCAAGGACTAATTCCAATTCTGGAATCTGAATTTCTTTAGGAACTTTCACATACTAATGCAAAATACAAACCTTTGGATATTTGGAATTTTATACCCTTCCATTTTTATACATACTTCCCAAGTGAATATTTTGTACATATTGAAAGTTTCCCAAAAAGCCATTGAATTCTCAATTATCCTTGGTGAAACTGTGCCATTTTTAAAGATATGCACATGAATTAGAGCCATGGATTGAATATGCATAAGAAGCAGTAATCTGACATGGAATGAACACAGTTTACAGTGAGACAGACCTATAAGGGTCTGGAAATTATTCACTGACGAATGTTGCTTGTGCATCTTATTTCTCAGGCCTCTAACTTAATGGCTGGCTCCCTCTTTTTCAGACTTGATAATTTTCAATTCCTGCCAGACAAAATTTTTAGAGAGGAAATTGCTTCCAGACCAGATTCTTAGGGACAAAACAGGAGGAGACTGGGGAAAATTTCTCACAAGGCTTTGATAGTTGAACAAAGGAAAATTTGTCTGTAAAGAACAATGCTCTCTTGAAACCTAAATTCACCATATTGGTCCTACATCCATCCTCTTCTTTACAATCTTTCTCTTAATGAGTCACAGCAAAATGTGTCAAGAACACACAGTCATGTTGTTACCAAAGAGGCTGATTTTTCCAAGAACAAGTTTTTATATCTGATCAGATCATCAAGGATCCCTAAAAGTGCTGTTCATTCCTAGGAAAACATTTGGGAGCTTGACAAAAAAAGATTTAAGAGGTTTCAAGGTGAGAAACTGATTAGAACCAGGCCAAGTCAGTGACATAATAGTGTAGGACTGAAGGACACTAGGAAGTGAAGGTTATGAAGTAAATCTTGATAAGTAAATTATTATTTCATAAGCGAGTTGTTTTCTTAGCTTAGCTTTCTATTCTTTTGATTAGAAGAGAGCTTGTCCAGATACACAAATTTGTTTGCTGACAATAAAGTTATTTATTGTTTTTAAACCTTAACTTTCTGGGCAAGAATATCCTGAAATAAATAGTTCTCATCTTGACATAGATGATCTAGGTTCTTAACCCTAATAATCAAGATGTGGATGCTAGTGATCTTAATTGTTAACACTAAATAAAATCCATGAAAATAAATACTGACATTTTCTTACATTAAATCATCTTCTATAAAATGAAAAAAAAAATTGAAAAAGAACCCTGGCCTGTGAAAAGGTATTCGTAACAAATAAAACAAATAAATAATTACTAGGAGTTATATATAAGTAATTTCTACAAATCAGTAAAAGAAATATAAACAAAATATATTTTGTAGAAGAAATCTTCCAATTCATCACCAATCTATGAGAATTTATTCAGCTTCTCTAGTAATCTGAGAAAGACAAACTAAAAAATTAAGCATCAAAAATAACTATAAAATTGTCATAAGTAAAAATTTTATAAAACTTTCATAAAATGAAGTGTTAAATTATTGATAAAAATATAGAAAAGCATTAACCCTTTGGACAGCATAAGAGTACTATTTAATAAAACTGAACTGAACACTTCTATTATAAAGCAATAGTACTTCCAAATAGATATACTGAAATCACTTGAGTATATGCATAAGGACACATATTCAAGATAAATCAGTGAAGAATTATTTCTAGTAGTGAAAAATTTAAATAAAATAAATGACCATCAATAGGGTAATGACAAAAATGTGGAATATCCTGAAATTTGACCATAATCAGCACTTATAAATTATGAATGAACTTGATCCCCACATGCCTACATGTATGACTGTTATGTGAAAACAATAACACTCTTAAAAGGATACTTAGAATATTTTGCAGTTTATATAAATGTTAAAAATGCTAAATCATAACATTTTGGGGTATATACTGTATATTGTAGTGAAATATAAACCACTGACAAAGTTTGTAAACCCAAACTTCAGGATCAGGTTTTCCTTGGTGGAAAGAAGGGAAGGCATTTCAAGTGAAAATCTAACACATTTTAATTGATCCTCAAATATACATTAATGCTAAAAGTTGTTAAATCTGGATATTAAGGACATAGCTGCTCTTATATTTTTCTCTTCACTTATTCACTTACTTCAAATATTTTATGATTTTAAAATAAAGGGCATTGATTTAGGATTCAAAAAATAAAGTATCATACATTCGTATATTTGCAAAGATGTATGTCCAAAGATTTTAAGAGCTATTTGAAACAACTTAAACACTCATCATTGAGGAAAGCAAGTAGCAAAATATATTGCTTTGTATATATTATAATTAATATATTCAAATAATCCACAGGTATTAAAAAACAATGTGGTGGCTCTATGGGTAAATTAAGGAAAATTGAACAAATACCCAGACTATGCAATGTGTTGTCCTATTCAGGTAAATTTACTATGTATTTTTAATTAAATACTTATTGAAACATTTTAATAGGAGGCTCTAGTATGAGAATGTGTATATAGGTTTTTAAGCATTTGGAAGGAGTAAAAAAAACTGCTAACAGTGCTTACTTCTGGAAACTTCTGGGTGGGATTGAGGATAGAGAGAAGCAGTTATGTGTTATTCTTGTAACAAAAATAAATTAAAAGTTGAAAAATAGAAATAACTACAGAAAATTGGACTACATATTTAGAAGTGAGAATAGGTAGAGGTTTTTGTCTTTTTTTCTAACTCATTTACAAGGATATTTTCAAAGATGAGAAGGCTTTCAGTTACTCTACCCATTAATTAATAATCCATTAAGAAGATAATCTATTCTGAATTTGCATAGACAAAATGACACAGAAGTATAAGTGAGGATTTTTATAGGACACATTAACATGTCAAAATGCTATACAGGGGCTTGCAAAGGCATTGAGTCCAGAGTAAAGGAGATAAATAATTGCCAGGAACACAATGTGGTCATTTTTATACAAAACTACCTATATTAAATTATCACATCTTAAGATAAAGAAGCCATTTGGTTGTTACTATTTTTAACTTGTACTTGCAGCTGTAAAATTTTTATCAGGGAATTTATTTTATTTTTTGAACTAGCACCTTCAGAGAAGAGTGTTCGGTAATTAGCTCATGGTAGTTTCAGATGCTGGATTGATTCCCAGGTTTTAGTCTTCTCTCCTGTGGGAAATTTTGATCATAAAATTCAAAGGCTGACCTTGGGTTTGGTTTTATAAGGAATATTATATTCAGTTCGACCTTCACAATCTAGATTGAAAGAAGATGAAAGGATTAGCTGAAATTGAACACTATGCCTGCAGTCCAAGGAAGAAAAAAAAAAGTTAAACTTTTAGAGTCATAAATTATACATGAGAAGATAATGCTAATAGTATAATCTTAAGTCACCAGAATTCCTGCATTATCTGAAGGTGTAGGTGGTTGGTTAGTTGAATGATGATAATGGCTTTAAACAGACAATGAATAGCCTGGGTAGAAAAAACATTTTCTTAATTTTATAAGCCATCATTGTATAAATAATTGCAAGTGAATTGTCTATTTAAATGATAGTTATAACTTCCAGGGTTAAATCCTATTTAACTTATTTTTGTATATTTGTGCAAGAATTACAAATATTATATTGTCTTTATAACAAATTTTATAATTATTGCAAAAGTATTTGTATACACCTATGTATTAAAAAATTGTTCCAGGAAAAATTTACCAATTACCTCTATGTTTTTCAAGAAAGTATCCTTAGTATCACTTGACTGTCCTTTGACTCATTAAAAAAATGTTACTTTATTCTGATGAAAAGATTGCCACACTCTCATTCACAGTTATGGAAAATTTTAAAGGCAGTTTTCTAAAATATGCATTGATAACTGGTGTTTTGTAAAAAAAAGTGTAAGTCAGAAAAATAAAAGCATCTTGTAGTATATCATGCAGTATTTGTAAAGCATCTTTTCAGTTTACCAAGAAAAAGATAGTTTGTCACACTCTGAAGGAACAGACTTTTCGTCATCTCTGGGCTTCAAGTACAAGGCTGCTCCTGTCCTTTCTGCCCCTTTTACTACTGATTCAACTCTTACTGTATTCATTGTCAAAACTGCTTCCTTTCAGACGGGATGGAAGGTCTTATCTTCATAGCACATCCTACCTCTCTTGTTGGTGTAGCTCTGCTCAGATTCATGGCGACATGATACCAACAGTTGATGCTGAAACAAGAAAATATGCTTTACTTCATTCATTATCACCAAATCTACTATTTTTCCATTTAAATATATTATTCACTATCAAAATGTTTTAGGATTTGCAGTTGATATAGCTTGACCATGGGAACAGAGTACTGTGTGATCACAGGATGACAGAGCTGTAAGAATTACACATTTATTTTTCAATATTTGGATGTAGATGAAGCCAGAATCATAAAAGTCAAGTGTCTGGAATCCAAATAAACAATGTCAGAGTCAATGTTGCCATGAATGACAAATGACTTTGATTTATTTGATGTCATGCTTTTCAATTTTAAAAAAATGTTCATGACAGAAAAAAGAATGTTCATGAAAAGATTATTTAGTAAAATAAGCTGTGTACTATTTATCAGCACTAAGTATTTTTCCTTACCCATTCAAAAAGGATGGAGGTATACATGTGTTCTCATGCTTCAGTAACCATTGTAGTTCAAACCCAAAGGGAAGAAATTGAAGAAAGTTTTCCCAAACGCTCAACCCCAATCTAGGGTCCTCTTATTGAAAGCTTGTAACTATTCATTAATCCAACAAAATATTAAAGGAGTGTTTATTAAGTTCTCAACCTGATTTGAGGGACTGAGGATAGAGCAGTGAAAAGAACACCAGGCAAATAAGCTACCAGATAAACAAAATAGTAAAAATTCAGATTGTAAATTACTGTGAAAAAGTAAGAGAAAGTTTTCATATATAATACACACCTTTTTTATTTAGCATCAAAATGTAAGTGATAATGATTATAGTCATTCTTAACAGATATTGTTTTCACTATGCCATGCCCCAGGCTATGTAGTTTATATATATTATCTGTGCAACATTCAAAATCATGCTATGATAATTCTAATCTTACAGCTGAGATAAAGGTGAAACTTTGAGAGGTTAACTAATTTGAAAGTAAATATTGGAACCAAATTTCAATT
This sequence comes from Camelus ferus, assembly GCF_009834535.1. NCBI lineage: Eukaryota > Metazoa > Chordata > Mammalia > Artiodactyla > Camelidae > Camelus > Camelus ferus. The sequence goes on along the minus strand of NC_045696.1, from coordinate 87,089,187 downwards.
CAAGGTCTGCCTGATCTCAGAAAGAGTCAAAACTAATCACTGAGCTATTATATATGTACATAAACATATTCAAATCAAGCAAAGAAAAAAAATCATGTTAGTGCAACAATACAGAACTTCCTCTAATTTTAATGTGCTTTTAATATGTGTAGATAAAAAATAAGATACTCTCTGAAGAAAGAAATAAGGGGAATAATAACGTTAAGTCGAAGGTGGAAAAGTGGCTTTAGGTGAGGTCGGTTTTTAGAGATTTTTCTCAAGACTGGAAAGTCCATGTGAGAACAGATCTATAGTCCACTTTTTGCAGTGCCCCAAGGACCTACAGAGAGTCAAGTTTTGTACAGTGAAAAATCTAACACATAGAGACCTGGCAAAATTCTTGTTTTACTCAAATACCCAAGTGTCATCCAAAAATGGAGCAGAGGAGCAACCTGACATTAATGAGGCCTGAACACTTGAAAAATGGGTATGCTGGAGGCATCTTATGTTAACCAACGATACAGGGCTCTCCTTATGTGTACGTAATAGCATGAGGCTCCTGAAAATACCACCTTCCCCTGATAGCAGGGGACAAGGTCCCCTTAAGGACAGATACTGAATTCTTCACCAGCTTGGTAGACTAAATTTTATTCATAAAGTGAAAGAAAAGTGATATTTTCACTTCTGAATGATGGAATAAAATTTATACTTTCTAATTATGGAGCCTTCATTATCAAATGATGTTATAATTCTTGTATAGTAAGTATTTTCATAAGAAACTCAATTATATCCCTAATAATTGGAGATAATTAATTTTGAAACAGTGGCCATGACCTTGCTGGAGAATTTATATATAGAAATAAATGCCATCTTTCATAATTTGTAGTGAATGGAGGAATATCAATGAACTATGATAAGAGGAATGTTGAAACATTACTACATAATGCTTTGCAAGCCATAATGGACATAGGGTACTCAGCTGAACCTACGTACAGGAATGAGGAAGTGGGAAAGGTAGTCTTTTTGTAGCTTTCTGGCAAGATTTAATTTGTAATTCCAAGTAGACTGTCAAGAAAAGGAGGACAAGGAGTTAAGTTTTCCCTAATGGACTAAATTTAGCAATTTAGCAGATACAAACTACTATATACAAAATAGATAAACAACAGAGACCTACTGAATAGTACAGGGAACTGTATTCAACATCTTGTAATAACCTATAATGGAAAAGAATCTGAAAAAGAATATATATATTCTTTTTCTATATATATATATATAGAAAACTGAATCAGTTTGATGTACACTGAAACTAACACAATATTGTAAATCAACTATACTGCAATAAAAATAAATAAAATAAAAATAAAACAACAATGCAATTCTTACAGGAAATGGAAGGATACCTAATGCCTAATATCTCAAATGCTCTGGAGATAAAAGGTCTCTTGTTTTTTTCATCCAAGGGAAATATCACCCAAGACAGGGGTTTACATGTTGATAGGTTGGAAAGATCACCAGGCTGACAGAGGAAATAACACTATCAGAACTGGCGGTGTTTTATAGAGATAAAATACCTTTCTTAGATGATAGATATTTGAATCTTGATTATGGTGTTCTGTTACCATTCTGGAACATAAGAAAATATCCAGAAAGTAGTGTGTTCCCTGCTGTGTCAGAGAAGGAGCCTGTGTGGGTGGGGAGAGATGACACCCTGATGGAATGTATTTAGAAGCATAGCTTCAGATTTGTAACCTAGCTACTAGTATTCAAAACACAAACATGTTCAGAGACAGTGACTGAATATTAAACACTTTAAAATAAACTTTTCTGATACACTGTAAATTTGGGAGAACCTCAGGTTAATTTCCTAAAGTTTTACCAAAAGCTGGAGAAAGTGCGACTATGTTTACTATTGATGTTAGAAACTTATGGAGGACACTGGCCCTGGGAGTTTTAGATCCAGGAATATTAATCCCATATAGAACGTGTGTGTCTTGGGATAATATTAAGGCACCAAAAAGCAAAATAAATGTCATACTACTTCCTACCTGTGGTGAGTGACTAAATTCATATTACCTGTACCAGTTAAATTGATTTGTATAATGACTATTTATTTGAGTTATTCCATAACTATTCAGCATATGTTGCAATGAATATTTACATTGACAATATTAATGCTATTCTATAAATATTTATAAATGTTCTATAAAAATAACATACCAAAAGAAATCAAAGACAATACATTTAAGAATAACAATAGGATTAAGAAAAGGTTAACTATGCAAATTATTTTTAACATCATTTAAGAACTACTTTTTGCAATAAGACATGCTGCATAAATTTTGGATAAAATGAATACTTGCATACATAGCTGCTGGCAGCTTATTTGGATATTGGCTAATAGTTCATGAACCTTAAAATACTTGATCCAATAAATTAATTTTGGAGAAAATAGCTAGAAATGCAGATAAAAATCATCTATAAAGATAGTCATTTCTAATGGCAAATTTAGGAATAATAACTAAATGTATATAATAGAATTATTAAGTGAATCATGACTACCCATTTGTTATAATATTATAGTCACTAAAGGTATTTTTGAAGAATTTTTAATGGCATGAGAAAATTTTCAATATGTATTAAATTAACAAGTATAAATATATATTATACATATAATTTTTCTAGCAGCATAAAAACATACAAGTTTTTAAAAATGTCCCAAACTCTGCATAGTTGCTTAATTTGGGTCACTTTAATATCAATGATTTTCATCATCTTTTGCATGTTTTCTTTTTCTTCAATATTTCTATCAGTAAATATATATTTTTCACTCTTGAAAATGTATTTATTTAAAAATATGATCTTTATTTATTTTAGAGCACATTTGAAACAATGTTTGGACTAGGATTTTAAAAGTATTTCAAGAATAGAAGTATTAGGGCCTCTTGAGTTAATAATAACATAAAATTAGTAATTTTTGTCACAGTGGAGACACACTGTATATTACGATTTAGGGTAATTTATTGGTATTATCAAATATTATTTTAGCCAACAAAATAGACATTATGGAACCCCTTATTTAGCTGTACCTCTACTGAGTTTCTCTAGGGAGCTAAACATAAAAGGGACAAAGACAAATATAAACTCAAATATCCATTTATTGGTATTCAATTGAGGGCACTCTCCAAAGTAGAGGCTCAGTATTGGTCGAAGCATAAGTTTTGGTTCCAAAGCCCTCCTAATAGCCCCTGTTGACCAAAATTCCCCATCTAACCATATGAATGGTCAAGGGTGCTGTGATACATGTGAGAGGTCTTAAAGGGTATTTGGTTACCAATTCCTTTGTACATGAAAGCAATACGGGAAAGAGGAAGCTACATTTAAGTGACACATGAAAGTTTAAAATAGCCTTAATAAACATCATCTTAAGAAAATAACTTTTTCATATTGACAGAATATTCAAGAATTATTCTTTCTTGTGAAGGAAAATAACCAAAAACCAAAACCAAAACCAAACAAAAATAGCAGTGGGATATTTTTACAGTTAAATGTATCTGGGATTTTTCTAGACCTTCTCAATGATATATTTTTATAATAACTGCAGGTCTTAACACTTTGTGAATTTCTGACTTTGATCCATAACTCATGATAATTCTCGGAATATGTTTTTTACTGAACCAAGGAGTAATCCAGTAAGAGATTATAAGTATATCCAGTGTAAATCAGCCATTAATTCAGAACAGTATCAACAGCCATGCCTCAATAAAACATAGGAAGGTTTTTAAATGTCATATCTCTGCTATTAGAAAGTCCTTTATGGGAGGAACACTTTATCTTTCTTTATCTTTCCACAAAAATAGAAGAGAAATATAAATTGAAGATAACTAAGTTGCTTAGAAGCTTCAAAATTGTGAGTGGACAAGGTGATACTTTTTACACATTTGATTAGTTCACAACTATTCCAGTTATATTTTGATAGTACATCTGTGCTTAAGAAAATGTTCTTTCATTTTTTCACTCATCCACTATTTACTGAGTGAGTATTGTTTGCCAACATTGTTTTAAGAGCTTGGATACAGTATTCAACAGCACAGAGTCTTTGCCCACATAAATATTAACTTTGAGGAGATATTTACCCAATCTACCAATACATATGTACCATGAGATAGTACCATAATATTATGAGATAGAGAGGGGTCAGGAGAAAATTCAGATAGATTTGCCAGATATATCCTCTCTGAGAAGGTGACATTATATTTTGAAGCAATAATGAATAGGAAAACATAAGAAAAAATCTGTCAAATATAGAGCACTCTGTTAAATTACTTTCATGTTATCATATTTATCATGAGAATAAGTTAGACCTTATTATTACTATTTGCAAGGAAGTAAGTCCAGTTTACTTGCTCAGCTAACACAGTTCAACATACATAGAAAAAAGACACAGACAGGAGAGGAGATTGGGGCAGAAGTCTGACAAAGTGTTAAAATAATTAGACAAATTAAAATGATTTGTTGGGAGATACTGGATTTCATAAAGGAATTCTCTAACTTGAAAGACAAAGAAACAATAAGATTTGAGAGGTCCAAACGTTTCACTTGAAATGTTATTTTAAAATACTTTCAAAACAATCTAGTGGAAATACCTAAAGGTAGTAACATAAAGAATGCTAGAGCTCAGAGGAGAGTGACAAATTAGAAATATAATCTTGTGAAGCATCAGTATAAATAATGTTGCTCAGGATGAGAGAGACACCATTAGCATCCGAAACAGGACACTGGAGAGTTCAATACTTAAAAGTAAAAGTAGGGGAAACAAAAAGGAGAAATACAGAGTGACTGAGAAAGAATGCTCGGGATGGAACTAGGAGAATGGAAGAATGGGGTGTCCCAGGAGCCAGAAGTCTACAGAGGGAAGGATTCCCATCAGAATATGGAATACTGTGAACCACATTGCCAAGAAAGATTGGAGTGAAAAAAAGAAGTGGCTCCAGTGAAATCCTTCAGGAACCTCAAGACAAGGAAGAGGAACTCTAAAAGATACTGAGAAGGAATAGTTGGGAAAAAAATAAGCTAAAATGGGAGCCTATAGAATCTTATGGAGAAAAGGAAAGAATTTGAAAGGAAGGAATGAAAAAAAATCATCAAATATTGCTAAGAAAGCTGGTAAGATAAGAACTAACTGTATCCTTTGGAATTAAAAATGAAGAGATGATTGGAGGCCTGGTATTCAAAGCTATGGATGGAGCAGTAGCTGACTATGGTGGGTTGAAAATGACTAGGAAGTAAAGAAGCAGACACAGAAAATATAGTCAATTTTTTAAATGAGGTTTGATGGTTTGATGTACATGGGAGCAGCATCCTCAGTGTCCTGAAACAGGTCAGCTTTGAGCTCTCACAAACAGAGATCGATTTTTTGTCACTGTGGGCCTTCTTCCTCTGGAACTGCAGAATCCTGCATGTCATTTCCCTTGTTAGATTTTTCAATGTTCCAGTCATCTTTTGTCTGTCTTGTTGTTTTCTTTTTATTTCCCCCACCCGGGTGGAATGTAGGCGTCCAAGGATAACCTGCAGAGAAATTCCAGGTACTAGAATGTGTACTTATCAGGCTCCATTAGGACTTTTTAATATAAAATTGATTGCATTTTCAAGGAATGTGAACTTAATGGAAATGTATTATTGTACAGAATTCATAGTCTCTTCTTTTACATTGATCACCACAGTGGTTAATTAGGAAATGATGCTCCCCAAATCACCAGCTGCTCAGGGTCTGACACTATGCTGGTACAAATTGAAGAGCCCAATGAAAGCATGATCAATTTTCCCCTAGAAACCATATAAGATCATGACCCTGCCAAGGCACTTAGGATCAACTACACAACCATTTCAAGGAAGAGTATGGCTCAGAGTACTTAATCAAAATCACTTAGAATTATACCCAGAATACATAACTGCATATCAAAACCAGGGGCATTTTCCTGTCTGTTTCTTCTATACTTATGCTTCCTAAAAATTTAGTTATAGGTGTAGTGTGAGTCCTTGCATTTCCAAACTTGCCCTTCACGGATATGTTATTTCATAACTCTTCATCTGTGTTAGCTAGCACCTAGATTGAGGGAACTGTAGGATACAGATATAGTCCTAACTGTCTTTGGAAAATTTCTTTGTGGAAATCAGGACTCCACTACAAATTGCAGGCTGGGCAGGACATTCTTAGTAGAAGCAGTAAACCTGCTAATTAAAATGTAAAAATGACCTTATATGTCTTAGGACTGACCGTAGATAAGGAAAACCAGTATTTAATATTTGTATTAATAAATAAATAGTAAAATATAGCATAACTTAGTTTTATAATTAATTCAAAATCTTAAGGTGTTTTCTCAAGTGTCTTGCTTTTTAAATAAATTCTCCTTACTTGTGGATTTTATCATTCTCCAGACTTGCCCTTGCATGAAGAATATTTTGCAGTCTCTTTAGCTGCTGCAAAAAGCCTATCTTAGAGTACAGGGTGTCTATTTCAGCAGGATTCTCAATAGAAGAAGAATGACATACACATGGATCCAGAGCTCAGCCTGTTCCATCAGACTGATAATATCTTCCCAGCTTCTCACTCTCAAATATGTCCTCCTGCTGGTTCTAATTATTATCACCCTCAGTGATGCCTTTTCAAACCCGTTGTCATACAGCGTGCAGTATCTCAGTGCTGTTAGGAGCATCGTTATCGTCTTTGTCAATGAGTACACAAGCATCTGACCCCAGAACCTCTCAAAGCTCACTCCCTGTGAGGGATTTTAAGAGGGGAAAAAAATGCATGTGTCTTTATCTATACAAACATTTTTTTCTCTCTTAAACTACATTTCTCTCTCTCCCTCCCTCCCTCTCTCTCAATCTTTATATAGATACATAAATAAATATATATCTTAATGTGTATATACATATATATGGAATGATGCAGTTTATATAAAAGAAAAGTTTTATGTTATCATTCTTCAAAGAAAGTAAAAAATAATTGAGAACAACATTTTGAAAACATGCGTAATTCCCCTTTATTCTTTTTTATTTTTATGGACACTATACAATTTACTAAAATATATATATATATATAATAAAACCTATCTTTAGAAACATAAACAATCCTAATTTCATTTACTTTTTAAAGATTTTAAGTATGTTATAAAATGAAAGGTATCTCAATGATTTTCCTGAAATAGTAAAATATTATATCTTCAAAAGATATAAAATTCTAATGTCTTTGTAGCAGAATCTGCATAAAGAGAAGAGAAATTGTGATTGTGTGTAATTAAATTTATAGATGTGGGAGTAATCAAAAATTGAAAAAGTAAACAACTTGCTGACATTTCCAATCATGATAAAAATGTATTCTTTATGAGGTTGTTCAATACCTAACTCATAGGAACACTGTTTTGGCTCAAATAACAGAATGTTAACTGAGAAGACAGTATAATTATTTTGAGGGGAAAAAAAGCTTGTGAAGTTTAACGTCTACAGATCATAATTCATAATATACTTCTAACAAAGTAATATTTAAGTAAGTATGTTATGATTTGAAAAAATATTGAATAGATGTGATCACTATCTAGGAAAATATCTTTGAAAGAATGAGGGGCACTTGAAAAAATCAGAGGAATAACATTTTCTAATGAAAAAGAGCTATTTGTTAAAAATATCTTACTTGTGTATATTTTATATAGATCTAGACATAAGTGTATATTTTAAATATGTTGCAAAACTGCTTTCTGGAGAAATGACTATGCAGTAGAATGTATCTCATCTGTAAAAAACACATTTCCTGCTTTCTATTTAAGAAATAGTCGTTGCTCATATTCTTCATAATCAAGGCATAATCAAATGCTTTTAATAAATAATGTAGTGCGTTGATCAATAAAACAATTATTATAAGTTAATATAAAAAGCCATTATTAGTAAAAATATGTTGATTAGGTTCATTACATTAATTCTACTTCATAACATATATTTAAAATATTCATTTGTATATAGATATACAGAGATACCAATCTCAGAAATGGAAATGACTCACTAGTAAGTGGAAATTCTGAGACTGGTTAAGAAGCCTCTGCTCTTTTATTACACTCAATTCCCTTGTTTAATTTTTCTGAGAAAACAGGAGGCATATGGACATCTTATATTTTCTATTATACATAAAGAAGATTTTATAGAAGAACTTTAGAGTAAATCATTTATAGTTTTAAAAAAATATTTTCAAGAAATAAACTTGAATAAATATTACAATTGTGCTAAGTGGACAAACTTCCAGTATATAAGAGGAAAATATCACAATTATGCTAAGTGGGCAAATTTCCAGTATATAAGAGGAAATCATATATAAAATACAAAATTAAGGCTAAAAATGTATCCATGCTTTTAGCTAAATTCTCAACTAAATTTAGTTGTTTATCAAAGACTATGTTAAAAGTTAAAAATGAAGTGATGATATAAGAAAAAATATATGAATCAAACTTTGCAATAGTACTTGAGTATTCTCACACGTTAAATAGATATATGTACACACATACACTACACATGTGATTTAACATGATTGCTGTTTGTCAAACAGATACCAAACTTTCCTGAGTGCTTGTACTTGGAACCTTTCTTAGTCAGGGCCATATGACCTGGGACTGTCTCTTTTCCCTAAGCAATGGTCCACACTGGCTTGTTCTTTGTAGTTCATGTTTGGGGTGATGTAGGAGAATATAAGAGAAGTGCCAAGCAACAAAAAGTGGCCTGTTTATAATATTTTAACGACTTATCTTGAAGCCTTTCCCCCCCACCCACATTTCATTCCCAAACTTCCTAAAAATGGGAAATAAAAGCAGAAAAAAATTAAAAGATACACATATTTTACCAGTTTATGTTGAAATGTATAAACTATATAAAGTAAATTAAACACTATAAAACTATGAGCAGGAGAGTAAGTGACCTACCTTTTCACTGGAGATAAATATGTCTAATGGAATAGATCTGCAGTAACAAGAAATTAAAGATGTGTTTATCTGGAAAAGGGAAAATGCTAGCTATTGGAAACTGCAATATTAAGGGAAATAACAAAGTTTAGAATAATCCTGAAAATAGATGTAGGTAAATATCCTAAATTGTATTAGCAGAATATATAAATGTTAATAGAGAGTCTATGGGAGAAATAAAACAAAATTTGTAATATATTTATGTAAGCAATGATGGCATTTTATTCTCCTTAATGGAAGTTGTACACCCAAAGGCATTGTTGTCCATGATCAATATGTGAATAAATTACCTAGCTCATGTGAGAATTCTAACATATTTATCAGCATCTCATTTTAAACAAACCAGCCAACAATGGAAAAGTCAAACAATTATAATTCAAGGATGATTTTGTTGTACACACTTATCATTTTATCTGTCCATCATTCATTTCTGCTTCTTCTGGAAGGAATACCTTACTTTTGCTTTGGGAAATTACCTTTCCCCCATTATGCTACATTACATTAAAAAAATACATTTGTGTATTTTATGGGTTCTCTTGGAAGTAAAGCCTAATTTAGAAGTAACTAAAAAGCAAACACATAGTGCTATTCTTGAGAGTTGCTGGGTTATCAAATTAATTCCTGACCTCCTAAGGACTACTCCATGAAAGATAACTTATGACCTGATGGTATGAGGCTGAAAAATAGGAATAAAACACTTCTAAAATATCCCCCACTCCATTCTGAAATCCTTTCTAGAAGGAAGCAATTCATTCTTTGCTTGGAGTTCAAGTGGATAAATTGATTCAAGGAAAGGAGATCAAAACTTAATTCTGATAACCTGTTTTTGCTCCTTATCCCCCTACTTTTTTTTTTTAATTACATTTTAAGAGCTCTTTTTGTATAAAAGTATTATGTGCAGTTTTTTATTTCTTATATTTATATATATTTTTCTTGTATAGTTTCCTTTACTTTTTTTTTAATTTAATTAAAAACATCTTTTCTATTTCAGTATACCTAGGTTACAGGCTTTAAGTTACAGGCTTCAAGGTTTCTATTAGAAACTGTAAAATGACATGTTTCAGAAGAGATAGAAAGCAACTTCTCTCCCATGTAAATGTATTCTGGAAGTTACCAATTCAAGGCTGGCAAGGAAGTTCTACAATTCTCAAGGATTAAGAGTCTATCTTGTTCTACGTCTTCAATAATTAGATTTTACTTTCTAACCCATGGTGTTCATAGTGCAGTAATCACATACACATTACAGATACAAGGAAATAGAATGGAAATAAGGGTCTAACCATTCATTAACAGCTGCTTCCTGGAAAAGACATGTAACGTTTCCACTTAAATGTTGCAGTAAATTTAATCATTTGACAGACTCAGCTGCAAGAGAGCCTGGGGAAAGTTGTCTTTATTTGGGTGGCCATAAATGTACCTAGCTAAGACTAGGGCTCTATCAGTAAGTAAAGAGAGACTTGATAATAGTGAAAACTTCCAAAATATTATTGGAAATTATAATAATAATAATAATTTATTATTTTTATTTTTTATTTAATAATAATTAGTTATTATTTTTATTGTTGTATAAATTCTTTACATTTATATATTTAATAAAAATATTTGTATATACCATGTGAATTTCTTTGACATGGCTAACTACTAGTGTTATTACTATTTACTAGATATACCATGTATTTCTTCACTGAATTGGTATGTTACCTGTACTATATAACATTCCTACATATATTTATCTGCTGGAATCCATTTATGGGCACAGCACTTCTACTACTTTGAAATGATTTTTGCCTATTCTCTATATCAATACAAAATTTTTATAAAATTTAGTCATTTTATGTTTTAAATTTTTATTTTATAAATTAATATAGAGTGAATTTAGTCTTTTGGTGTAAATTTAATGAGTTTTAAAATATGCATAGATTTACAAACCTCTAACAATCAAGAGACAGAACAGTTCATTACCCAGAAAACTTTCTCATGCTTTTTGTTAACAGTCACAACCTACCCTCACCCAAACAGATGGCAACCATTATCTGTTTTCTAAAACTTCAGTTTTGTTTTTGAGAATACTACATAAGTGGAATCACATAATAGGTAACCTTTGAAGCTGGTTCCTTTCACTCAACATAATGAATTTAAACTCATTCTCTGTTAACACTTTTATCAATAACTTTTTATTATTACTGAGTAGTTATATTAGTTAGGGTTCTCCAGAAAAATAGAATATATGTATACATATGAAACCATATCAAATCATATTGTAACCCCTCAAGGGACTAAATGATGCCATTCACATAGAGGAAGGCAGTATGTTTTAATGAGCCCACCAATTCAAATGTTAATCTCTCATCTGGAAACACTCTCACAGATGCACCCATAAATAACGTTTATCCAAATATTTGTGTACCCCATGACACAGTCAGGTTGACACATAAAAGTATGTTTTCCAGAGTGATTGTACTATTTTGCATTCCCACCAGCAATATTTAAGAATTCCATTCTTTGCACCTTCACTAATATCTGGATATTATCAATATTTTCATTTTAGCCATTTTACTAGTCATGGTTTTGGACTGAATTGTGTCCCCTCAAAATGTATATGTTAAAGCGCTGATTTCCAATGTGACTGCTTTAAAGATAGGTTATTTAAGGGAGTTATTAAGGTTAAATTAGGTCATAAAAAAAATCCAGATAGAACCTGTGCCCTTATAAGAAAAGGAAGAGATGCCAGAAATTTAATTCTCTCTCCATGAATGCCAGACAAAAAAAGCCACTTTAAGAATGCAGTGAAAATATGGCCATCTGTAAGCCAGGAAGAGAGCTCTCACCAGAAACCAAATTGGCCAAAATACTGATCTGGTACTTCTAGTCTTAAGCATTGTGAGAAAATAAATTTATGTTGTTTAAACCACCTAGTGTAGGCCCCTGACTGTGGGAACAAAGGAACAAGCCTTGGGCCTGAATGGTAAACAAGTTATAAAAAGTTGCAGACTCAGAGGTGAGAAGGCTGGTTAGCCAATGATGGGTAAGATCCCCCGAGGGGGGCAACCTAAGACAGGCACAGCCGCCTGAGTCCAAGAAAAATGTTGTTAAGCAGCCGTTTCTCATATGTTCCGCCCTGATAAGTTGTAAGGCTCGCTGGTGCCAACACGAACATGATTTACCAAAACATAAAGGGTCTTCTGAACTTGAGCTAGACACTATCATTCTTCTTTGCTATATAAGACTGTGTAACTTAATAAGCTTCAGAGTAGCCATCAGCTCTCTCTGCATACGGTGTGTATGTGTACATGGTATCGCGACACCAACACCTAGTCTATGATATTTTGTTATGGCAGCCTACCTGACTAATACAGTTGTATATAGTGAGATCTCATCATAATTTTAATTTGATTTCCCTAATGGCTATTGATGTGGATCTCTACTCATGTGCTTATTTGCCTTCAATACAACCTCTTAAATGAAGTGACTGAATCATCCCCAAGTTATGAGAGGCAGTGAATGATTTATTATGTTTCCCTTTACCTGCTATAGGGAAACCTAAATCATTTTGTTATATGGAGCTATGGCAAGACTGATGATTTTTGATATGCTAAACCTCAGTCATTCTGGAAAAATGAAAATCAAAGCATGCTTTGTATGAACATGAAATAATGTTAGCTGGGTTGAGTCACAGAGATAGTAACACTGTTTTTTTAACCATAGCATATTTACACAATCCTGGCTGGAATTCTGTTATTTACCCTGTAAAAAAAAGTTCTAATAAGTTATTTTGACACTATCTCATGCTTTATGTCCCCATATTTCTTTATTTTCCTTTGCAGTAAAATATCTCAAAATATTTCTCTGTATTTGCTATTTCTAGTTTACTATCCTCTCATTCTGTGGGAGGAAAAAAGCAAGACCCAACTATATGTTGTATACATGAAAACCACTTTAAATTAAGAGTTAGTTTAAACTGAAAGTGATGGAGAAAGACAAGACCTATTTTCCTCACTTATCAAAAGAAAGCTTTAGCAGCAATATTAATTTCAAAGAACACTTACAATAGGGAAACATGTACAAAAAGGAGACCTTGTTTAATGACAAAGGGGTCAATTCTCTAAGACATAACAATCCTAAATATGTATGGACCTAACAAGAATGTTAAAATATTTAAGGCAAAACTGGTAAACCTATAAGAAGGATAGACAAATCCACTATTATAGTAGATTTTTAACACTATCCTTTTAGTAATAGATGGATTCAGCAAAAAGAAGATCTATAGGAGTACAGTTGACCTGCATAGAACGTTCAATCAACTTGAGCTAATTGACATTACAGAATACTCCATCCTACAACAGTAGAATGCGTCTGCTTTTCAAGCTGACAGGGGAATGGGACATTTACCATACACAACATTCCAAGTCATAAAACGTACCTTGACAATGTAAACTTACATAATTCAGGCAAAAATGGAATTAAGGCAGAAATCAATAACAGAAAGATGACTGAAAAACCCCCACATTATTTTGAGACTAAATAACACACTTCTAAATAACATATGAGTCAATGAACAAATCTCAAAAGAAATTTAAAAATATTTTTATAAAAACTGGAAACACAACTGATCAAAATTTGTGTGATACAGCAAAAGTAAGGCTTAGGTAGAAATTTAGAACACTAAATACCCATATTAGAAAATAAGCAAGAAATAAAATAATCTAAGCTTACATCTTTACAAACTAAAGAAATAAGATAAATGTAAGTCTAAGGCAAGCAGGAGAAAAGTAATAATAAAAGTTAGAGCACAAATAAAATAAACTGAAAATGAAAAACAAAAGAGAAAATCTATGAAATCAAAAGCTAGTTAATTTGAAATAAAATTAATAAGCTCTACCCATGCACACCAAGAAAAATATTAACTAAATATTAATAGCAGAAGTGAAAAAGAGGGTATCATTATTGAGCCTATGGACATCAAAAGTATAATAGAGGAATATCTCAAATTAAATAACTTAGATGAAATGAACCAATTTTTTAAAGACATGAATTGTAATGTAAAAACTCACACAAGGAAAATTGATTCACTGAATAGGCCTATATCTATATAAAAATTGAATCAATAATTAAGAATCTTTCAACAAAGAAAGCACCAGGCCCAAAGTTTCACTGGAGAATTCTACCAGATATATATTCACACAAAACCTGCACAAAAATGTTTATATTAACTTTATTCATAATTATCAAAAATTGTAAGCAACAAAATATCCTCAAATAGGTAAATGGATGAATAAAATGTGATACATCCATATAATGGAATATTATTTAGTGATTTCAAAAAATGAGCTATCAAGCCATAAAAAGACAAAGAGGAAACTCAATCCATATTGCTAATGAAAAAAGCCAGTCTAAAAAATCTACATGTTATGTAATTCCAATTATATGACATCTGGAAAATGCAAAATTACAGAAACAGAGTAAAGGTCAGTGGTTGCCAAGAGTTCAGAGGTGAGGGAACAGGAAAAATAGGTGAAGTACAGGGGATTTTCAAGTTGGTGAAATTATTTTCTATGATACTATAATGGTGGACATGGAATTATGAACTTGTCCAAATTATAGAACTTTACAACCTTAAAGTAAGAAAATAAAAAAAAATTTTTTTTTTTAGGTGGTCAGGGGATCCCAGGATAGAATGCAGGATGTGAAAAAAAAGAATCTAATTGTTTTACAGTTGCATGAAACTGCCTAATTTAAGGGATGGGAGACAGGAGTTGACCTAAGTAACTGGAAATGAATAGTCTTTAAGACTAAAAGCAAAAAACAAATAAACCAACCAACCAAAGACAAAAAAAATACACACACTAAAAGTGCATGTAAGAGAGAGTGAGAACCAATCACAGCTAGATAGAAATTATAGAGACATTATAACCAAATGTAACATTGTATCTTGGATGAGATGCTGGAACAGTAAAAGGATATTAGATACACTGGGACAGAGTGCTGTAATTGATGGATATACCTTCTTTGGGTACAGGAGTTAGCAACAAAACTGGCACAGACCATGTGGTTGCTATTCCTGAGCTAGAACCATTGGAACCTGGCGAGTTCTTTGTAGGTAAAGAAATAGAAGTGGGTGTCCTCTGTAAGAGGAAGAGAAGGCATCTAACATCAACTTCAATTATTTAAAATGGACTGTCTAGCCTCTACATAATTATTCAAATGTCACACTTTTAGGAAACTTCAAACTGATGAACCTCAGTTTTTAACAAGTGGAGGGTAGGAATGTATTAATTTGAAGGACCATGATTTTCATACAACTCTGAAGATGGCTGAGTGGCAAGCATACACATGATTCAGAGTATATTGGTCATGACATTGACTCGCTTTCATTTCTCTTTACTAGTAATTCTATTTGGTTGCACTGGCAAGTAAAATGGCCAAAACACCAGATGGAATATTTTTAATGTTATTTTTTGTCATAGAAAAATATTCATTTATATTATCAATGAGTCTGTTGGTGTTATTGCTGTTTATTTCTCCTTTAGAACTAGTGTATGACTAAAGCTGAAATAAGAGAAATTTTAGATTCATTGACTATTTTACTGTTACTGAAATTTTCTTTATTTCTATTTAAGTAAAGTTTAGAGACAATTTATTCAATAATATATGTTAATTTGCATTTACTACTTCAATATTTCAATTGAAAAATCTCAACTGCAGTAGTGTGAAACTATGCATTTTTAAAATATTAATTTGCCAACAGGTTTATATATGCCATTGTCTCCTTAATCCTGCCTAATTTATTAATTTCATTTTATATAATCTGAGTGCAGCATACTTTATTTTTTTCATCATCAAAATACTAAAGCCCATGGAAGTATAATTTGAAAACATGATTGCTTTTTTTAAGTCCCAAGAGGACTTAGAAGTAATTGGAGAGAAGCCTAACACATTAATTTTTAAGCTCTTTTAAGTAACTACTTGATGCAAAGGTGCAAAAATAATTTCATTCTAAGGATGACACAAGATGTATGGAATTTTAATGTATTTCATTTTGGAAGATATATTAATAAAAACTTTCTTCCTTAGAAAGTGTTTCATATTGGTGAGTTTACAATGAATTTATTTAATGCAAAATAAATATTTAGCGCACATTTTGGAGATAAGCTGAAATAGATTTCAAACTACTTTTGAGCATCTTTTACAAAAGGAATTTATTGTGCAATTTTCTTAAAAGCACAAAACTTGAGCATGAACTTATTAGCTATTTTAGCCTCACATTCTTTTTCACTGAGGAGTCTATTACATATTTAATTAGGTTAAATTCATGAATTATCACTATATGGTAAATAAATGTAAAAAAATCAGACTACAATAATGATAACAAAATGAGTACCATATTCTTCAAAGCAGTTATCTTGGGAGAATATAAACTTACTTCCTCAATTACAACATTGTAATTATATGCAAAATATTTTTTTCAAATTTACCTTTTTAATTACAAGATAGTTTACACATAAAGAATAAATAGTAGCTTTAAAACAAGCAATAATTAGATGCTTCTGAAAAAAAGCAAAATACTTCTAAAGGATAATGCTTTTACATTATGAAGATATTTAAATTATCTTTAAAACTGATTTCAAAAGAAGAATTTGCTGAAACTTTTGGACCAATTTGAGTGGCTACCCTTTTAAACTAAGTACTTAATTAGCACATGTTTTATTTAAAAGTCTAGTCACTTTCATTTTTATTCATGCTTTGAGTTTTCTTTATTGTTCTCACAATGAATTTTGTTTATTTCCAAAAGAAATCATCAATGGTAATAACAGATTGTCAATAAAAGAAATGGAATGTGAAATGCTCTCACTGTAGTCTGTTAGACAAATGTGCCATTTCTACAAGAACTGACAATAGGTTCTCCGCGGAATGTCATTGTATATAGGAAAACTGCTCAAGAGATTTAATCTCACTGCACAGTAGAAGCAATGATTTCCTGGTTATAAAGGAATAGCCAGCAGAAATATTGTTTGGTATTAATAAAACTTTTCTCACATTTCCTTGAGATGTGTAAATGAAAATGATTGAATATTCAGCACATTTCCATAAGTTAAGAATGACATTTTTATTATCAGCAAATTATTTATCTTTCCTGATAGCATGTATTAAAGCTAAATATATTTGGTAGGTGCTCCTTCTTAAAGAGTTTTTAAATTATTAGATGCCCCAAATCTTGCAACTCATTCTTTTCTTGAAAAAATATTGAGTCAGAAAGCAAGATACTGAACATCACCAGATGTAGTGAAATATTTAAGTTACACATCAATGAGACACATGGGGTGTATTTATGCAAATAAAGATGTCTGTACAAATGGCAACACCTATCCTTGGTAGCACTTTGCCACCAGGTCTAATACAACATTTATCACATTTACTGTTCACACTATTTTACCAACCCTGTAACTACTGGCTGCTGACAGTTCTTGGTTTTGATCCTGGTGTCCTTTTACTGGCTGTATACCTTATCATCTATAAAAGTAACTTAAAATGTGCCTAATATACAAGAGAGACTGAAAGCTAAAACTTTTCTGTCACTAGCACAATACTTGGCACATTGTAGCCTCTCAATGATTATTTGTTGCAACTGTGTTTCACAGACCTGGGGATGAGCAGGAGGTGCTGTATGTGTTAATATACTCCTTTTTCAATTGATATAGTGTACCAAGAGGAAGATACGCAGAGAGACAAAAGCTTGAAGAGAGTCAAAACAAGGACACAAATTGACGTACAACTTTTGTTAACCACTGATTGTGCTTTAAAAAAATTCATAACTGTGGCAAATGTATTCAGACCAGTATTATCATCATTATTAAAAAAATGACTGAGTTCAAATAACATTATTAAACTAGGTAAGAATAAATCTATGACCCCAATGTACTAAATGTACAGTGATTGGTGGTTTTAATTCATGTTTGATTTTTAATCAGTAAGCGCATGATAATATATTAATAAAATAAATTAATCAGTTTCTTGAGATTGAATTAATTTTTTATTCCTGAGATTATAATTACACATTCTCAAGGTATTTTCTTAAGGGATGGATTTAATTTGATAATATTTTATTTAGGATTATTGCATCTATGTTTAGTAAGTGAGATTTACTTAAAATATTTCTTTTATTGTCCATCTCTTGATTTTAGTACCAAAAACTATACCAGCCGACCTCATAAAATGATTAAGGGTGAAATATTGCCAACTTTTTCTGTTCTTGGAGAAGTTTGCAAAGGATATAGATTATCTACATCATCTTCTTTGAATGCTCTATAAAATTTTTTAAATGATATATGAATCGGTGTTTGCATATTATGTATTTTCTTAGTAGATTTTAACTATGTTTTTAAATTGGTTTTAGATCTATTCTTCCATTTGGATATATATAAAATACATGAAGTATATACATGTCTATGTACACATTATATACATGTGTGAGAATCTGTATAGTAGTCTAAGTAAGTTATATTTTTGAAAAAAATTCATATTCATTACTTTAAGATTAATTATATATGTTCCCATAAATTTTATTAAAATATCTAATCCATATATATTCATAACCTATGTTATTTATCAACACTGTTTATGCATGCTTTATACATTTTTTAACATTTTATAATTGATCTTTTCAATTATATATCTAATCTAGACAGTCAAGTCTGAAGAGATTATATGTATTAAAATTTAATCTCTGAATTCTTAATTATTTGTCTGGGGTCAAATCTATCTTCTCAACTTGCTTGAGATATGACCTTGGATAATTTACTGAGTCTGTTCTCACTTTCTGATTTCTCATCTACATAATAAGGATAATTATATGTCATCTTCATACGGATGATTAATGGGGATTCAAGAAATAATTTTAATAAAGCACTTAGTATATTTCCTATTATACAGAAAACATTCAATAATTATATATTAAGATTGATATTTCAACCAATAATATTTATAATTATTCTCTCAAAACATAGATGTTACCTGTTATAGGATTTTTATATGATGAGCAGTGAGGTCAGTATATTGATCTACGATTCTGAAGATTTGGATTCTTTTTATAGGTGCAAATTCCAGCTATTTGACATTTATTTGATGTCATCACACTAGGGCTTCTTTTCCTAATCGAAAAATGATAGGGTTATACTAGATCAGGTATCAGAAAACAACTAGCTCTGGCCAAATATGGCTTGCCACTTGTTTTTGTTAATAAGTTTTATTGGAACACAGTCACATCCATTTGTTTACACGTTGTGTTTGCATTTGTACCACAATGGCCGAGTTAAGTAGTTGCCCTTAAAGCTGAAAATATGTGTTATCATTCATTTTTCTAAATTCTCCACTAGATTATTTCTTAAGAAACTCTTCTGTTCTGATATTCTATGATCTATTTATAATAATTATTTCGAAATGAGCCAACCTGTTTGGAAAGAAGAATAATGGAAATATAGTGTAATTAGATCTTCCTGTTCCTATATCCATGGAACCAAACTCCATAGATTCTTACTGAGAAATTGCTATCCCCAGACCTCTATGTTTAATTATAATCAGTTACCTGAAAATTATGATGGTAGGTTAATTGGTGGTAGATAGGGTGTTTGTTCTGATTCTCCTCCACCCTAATTTTGCAGCACTACTTGGATCAGGCTTAGCAACTATTGCCACTGTAACCTCACTCAGTTCCACATCTTACTTGACCTACACTGATGCTAGATCCTCAACTGGATGAAAAACTTTTTTATATCTATGATCAGCTACATTGTGTATCTAGGTCCTATGTCAGGCCCAGTGGCAACTATCCAATTTGAGGCTAGGATTATATCACACTTTAGATTTATAATTTCATTTTGAAATCACTTTTCTCCTAAAACCAAGTTCCACTGACTGAGAAACTCAAGGCATACTACATCTCCCAGTCAAACTAAAATTGACCCTTATCTTAAATCCTCTTTAATCTTCCAACAAAGTTGCTCTGTCCTCAGTCAGTCCTATATTGTCTCCACTCTCACTCTATAACATCTTGCATTAATAAAAGTTCCCATGTTATTTAAGTTAATTAAATAAAAGGTATTTATTGGGGTCAATTACTAGCTGAGTAAATTGGTAGATTGAAAATTACAGTTGGCAGATGTATAACTGCTTCCAAGTCATACTTCAGCAGAGATTACTGTGACATTGGAGGGCTTAACCAAGCCTCCCCTGTTCCCTTAGGATTGTTTCAAATAGCATCAGATTTTATGACTAAGGTAATTTCTAAAGTGTTAGAAACCAAGTTAAATTCTGGGGATGTTTGTTTTGCTGAAAGCACAGATTTCAGAGTTAGATTGATCTGTGTTCAAGCAATGATGATTCTCCTTGTCTTATTCATTTTACTAAGTTTCAGTCCCCCTTCTCTATTTTTAAATAGAAATAGAAATAATGGGATTTATTGTAATTATTGCCATAATTAAATTAAATGAGTCTTATAACATGGTTAGCACAGTGGCACATGTTAAGTACAATAAATAATGGTTTTCATTACAATGTTATTATTACTCATTTGTTCAGGGACTGGCAGCTTGAGGGACAATATTAGCACTATTCCTAGGGCTTCTGCATTAAATAATATGTCTTTCTATGAGAATTGGCTTAACCGTCTAAATATCACTGAACTGAGAAAAAATCTTTGGTATCTAATGAAGAAAAATAAAATAATGAATCAGAAATGTAGAGTCACTTTAAAAACAGAGACTATACTCTGGTTTCTCTTCAGATTAAATAAATCTTTAGCCTTAAAAAACAAAAACAAACAAACAAACAACAACAACAACAACAAAAAAACAAAGAACATACCAGATAAGAGGTTTAAGTTTTTCTTACATTATAGTCAGAGTCAGCCACATTGTGACTACAGTGCTTTGCTTGAGACTCAGCATAATTTTAACATATTATAGCAGATAATAAGTTTTATAAATAGATAAAGCAATAACTTCATAGAGTAAGACTCAAAATCAAAAATTAATAGAAAGAAAGAAATGAGGCTGAATCATACAACAAGATTTCTGGTCTATAAAGGGATATTATTCAATAGATGATAACAAATTATTTTTATTTCATTATCTAAAATGGAAGATGAGAAAGGTGATTAAGCTGCAGTGTGGAGGGTATAAGCTAAATATATGAAGGATTTCTTCATAGTCAGGAGTATTAAACATAAAAATGGGCTACCCAAGAAGGATGTCTTTTACAAGGAAAGAGATATTCATTATCAACAGTAGTTCAAATGTGGTCTTGCCTGAAGATTAGAAAATGGACTTGACAGCATCTCACAGTTCCAGTACAGTCCTGTGACTCTTAGAATAAATATTTAAGTAAATGTAACTATATTTTTCACAGTGGAAAGACTGTGTGCTTTCAGGAAGGATTACCAGTCATATTTTAACATCCTCTTCACAAATTCACATTTATGGTACTCCCCTGAAGAGATACTTACATCCTCTTACAAGTCAGTTCCTATAGAGGCTCTAAACACAAACTCTGTTCCATATTTCCTTTATCTGGATTTGACTGCTGAGCTCAGTGGGCATTAGAGTTTTTAAATGAATACATTTCAGAAGCATTGAGAAATGAACTTTAAATAGCTTATATTGCTCATAAAGCCTCTGGCCTTTAGGGTAAAAAAATATCAGTGCATTCCAAGGAAATACTGTTTGCTGTTCCTTAAACTTTTAAAAATAAAATGTTAGGAAGGAGGGTTTTTTATTGAGGGGAGGACATACAAACATGAAGTGCAGGAGGAAAGGAAGAGTGTGTGGCAACGGATTGGAATTGTGAATATCAACATGAAATTATGAATATTTGTATATATGTCAACAGATACTTACATATTTATAAATATGTGTATATATGTATATATGTAATAAATATACACATATATATTTATGTGTGTATGTAACTCATAGCTCTACCTACTGAAATGGCCTAAAAGCAATGAGATAACAGTATCAATAATAAAACAGAGGTCCTTGTACATATTAATAATTCTAGTGCTGGGACAGGGAAAATACAAGAAGAACCTGAAACATCTTACTGTATCAGAAAGTCAGGATGTGCTCAAAAACTGATGGGATTTAAAAACTGTTAACGTAACCAGATCAAAGGGGTAAAAAAGAGTCTCAAAAAAGGACAAACCATGGAGAGAAGTAAAATAATATTTTACACACACTTTTTCAAGCAGGGCCTTTTCTGCTCCAGGGCACAGAGACTACAGATATGGGCCAAGAAGTGAGGCAGGGACTCTCATTAAGAAGAAGTGAGATCAGCAGAGCTTTAGCAGTCTCGTGGGTCTGAAAAGGCAAAAATGAGAAACTTGCCAGTTTCCAGTGAAAAGGAAGAGGAGAGAACTAAACTGAAGCTGTACTACTTTTCCTCTCAAGATGTCTGCCAGATGTTCAAACTGTACAATGCAGGAGAGGAAGGAGGAAAGCAGAAAGCCTTTGAAAAGCAGACTGCAATTTTTGGCTGTCTCACCGACCTAGGAAGACAAGAGTTAATTTTAGGATCTGCCTGAGTAAGGAGCCCAGGAGAATATCCCACCCTTACCAGCTCACTTCTGATTAAGATAATCAGCCCATGCTATAGAAAAGGGAAACGGTGAACTCTTGAAGGAAAATAATGCCATCCTGAGCTATAATTTTTTTTCAGTAAAAATGTACAACATTTAATCATGAATAAGGAACTATGACCAATAGACATACATACACACACACACACACACACGGACACAAAACACACATTAGAAACAGACCTATAGAAGGATCCGGACACTGAAGTTAACAATTATTTTGATATAGGTACAATTAATGTTTTCAAGAAAATAAAGGGAAATGAGGGATTATAAATGAAGATGGGTAGCTCTGCCACAGAATGTGACCTACCTCAAATTAGAACGGGAAGATACAGTAACTGGAATTGAAATCCCAATAGACTAGTATATATCAGGAGATTACATAGTGCAGAAGGGAAGACTAGTGAACTAAAAGATATTTAAGTAGGGCAAATAAAAACTGAAGTATGCATCGGAGGGCAACGAATGAAAAGAAGGAAAAAAGCACAAGAAATGTGAAATACAGAAGACATGGCATGTAATTATATTCTCACATGTAGGGGAGAAAATGAATGATTTGGAAGCAACATTTCTTCATCTACGAGGATGCAGGTATGTTTTTTGAAGACTGTTACTGGCAACAAGATGTAAGACAGAAAACCTCTTTTGCCTTTACTTCTACATGTGAATAATCTTTGAATCTCTGCCACATAGAATTTATCAATATTCAGAACCAAGTTTACCTCAAATAGCATCAGAGTTTTGGCAAACATCTATGAGCTCTCTGACTGGAGTTTGTGGTTAAAAATGAAAAGAGCCAGATTGATCCAGGTTCAAATTTTTATGTAACTCTGCCCAGGTCTCTCTACTTCTCTGGGCATTGGTTTCTTTGCTTGTAATATGGCTATTTTTAATGCTACCTATCCCATCTAGTTATTATGAGGATTGCATGTACATGTAAAGAAACTAGCACATAATGCATACTTAATAAATGCAGATTTATTCCTCCAACCCATCTCAAAAAAAAAAAAAAAAAATCTGGTGGTAGCCTATCAAAATGTGCTTCCACTGGCAAATTTGGAATTTCTTTTAGCCTCAAACATGAAAGTAGTGAACCAGTGAATTATCAAAAAAGAAACTATTCTGAAACTAAAAAGCAAGGATAGGGTGGATAAAAAATGAACTCTTCTTTATGGGAGATTGTCAGATAATACATTCAGAAAGAATCAGAAAGTGACTTTACACCTTTCTCTGTAGTAATTTGATTAAGGAAAAAATTGTTAACAAATACTAAAGTCATTTGGTGAAAAGTGTTTTTAGGGAAGATATTCAAACAAAAATGTCACCTGAATGGACCACTGCGCAACTATAAAGGTAGAAAGACATGTTTATAATTGTTGAAGGATATAATAAACTTTCCACAATGCAGGCCCTTGAATTAAAAAAAGGGGGGGGGGCAGTTGGAAGCAGAAGTCCATGAAAAAGAACAAAAAAGAAACTATTCAAATAAAGATGGCCTTTTTACCACCTTAATTGATTAAATTTAACAACAAAAATAGAGCGACTGATATCAGGTAATTTCTGAGGAGATACTCTGAGAAGGGCAGATCTATGTAAACTTGTTGACCAAAATTATTTTTTACCAAACTTAACCATGACAGAAAGAATCAGACAAATTGAAATTGAAAGACTTCTGAAAAAAAAAAACCAAAAAAAACCAAAAAAAACAAAAAAAAAAAAACCCAAGACAAAACAATCCAAAAACAAAAGCCCAGCATGGACTTTAAGCAATTCCAGTGAATAGTGGAAGAATGAGTCTTGATTAAAGGAGACTAAAGAGACATTATAATATTATACATATTCATTATACTTTCCTTGAATGGTTCAGGTTTCTTTAAAAAGGCACTTTCATAAAGACATTTTTGGAGTGACTGAAAAATTTGAATATGAGTCTATACATTATTTAATACGTGATACATTATCAATATTAAATTACTGAGTGTGAACCAATATTAGATGAATGAGTGCATCATGGGTGTATTTTAGAATATTTATTGCCAGGAGATAAATATTTAGGTTTAAAGTTTTTAGGTTTAAAATAGTAATATGTAAGTTTTGATGAATCATTTGAAAATTAGTTATAATTTTCAGAGAAAGAAAAAGAAAAGTAAAGTAAATATGATAAAATATTAACAATTGGTGAATATATATTCCTTTATGAAAGTGAATATTTATTATACTGTTCTAATTTTCTCTGATTTCTAGATTTTTCAAAAAATCAAACTGAAAAGAAAAAATTTAAAGAAATGAACATCCTACACCAAATTAACATGACCATGTTACTTATTTTTTATTGACTGTTTTTTACCTTATTTATTTTCCATCTTCTATCAGAATTTTAATGTGTAAGAACTTGGCTATTACATTACAAAAAATTGTATCCTAGTCCTACATCTACTGCTTATAATCGCTGTGATTTGAGCAATTATTTAATCTCTCTGAATCTCATATTCCTTTTTTTTTACAAAATGTAATAACAATTGTGCTTATCACATAGGTGTGTTTCAAGTATTAACTGAGTTGTTTGGCAAACATAGTATGATACCGTTAACCACTATAAAGAGCTGCAACGGAGAATGCTTGGATTCTCCCACCTTCGGTTTTCTCCTCTTCTTTCTGGGCAAAGAACTTGACTACATTTCCTTGCTCTTGTAATTATGTAGGGCCATTTGGCCACCGGAATGAAAGAAGCGGTATATTTCACTCCCAAGCCTGACCTCAAAATGTCTTGGCAATTTTCCATGTCCTAACACTTTCTTGTTTGCTACATCCAGTGAAAAACTCTGAGACTCTAAAAGATGCAAGAATTGATGTCCAGTTTCCTGAATCACTATGTGTTTATTTAAAAAAATACATTTTTGTAATTATTCTAATCTTTCTACAATTTTGCAAACATTTACATTTATTTACTTTAAAAAAGTAAAATGAATAAACAACAAAAAAACTGTGTGGGAGGAATTTATGATTTTTTACTATATGTCTGTGTCTTTTTCATAATACATCCTGACCTAAAAATGCTCAATTTTTTTTTAAAATTTCATTTATCAATTAAAACACCCTCAACCATGTCTTTTATTGCTTATGATGATAATAATTTCCTCTATTATTTTCTCAAAGCATTGATAATATTTAATATACATGATTTTATAATAGATATAATAGTAATATGTTTTAGTATTCTTTATGTTAGAGTTATTTAATTATGTTATCATTAAAGATACTGAATTGCTCTGAAACTAGCATTCCTTACCATTCCTGAATTCTCACAGAAGTTGGTATTCATTAAATATCTATTAAAATTAAACTGATCTACCAAAATTAAGAAACTCAATTTTGCAATTCTACTTTTTGAAACACTCTTGCTTTATTTGTTTGTTCACAACATTCTCTAGTTTTTCTCCTGCTTTTCTTGGCCCCTTCTCTGCTTTCCTTGCAGGTGTATTATTTCTGATGGCACAGCAAATTTTTATATCAATTAAGTTGGAGAAAATAGGGATGTTATAAACAGCCAATTGTGAAGTTAATTCTAGAATTAATATGGGTATATTCTTACCATCTTATTGTATATACTCTTCCTGGACAACCTCTTCCATGAACATGCATCTATGCACCTCAGATTGATCATTTAAGTGTGTATCTCCTATCTAAACCCATATCTTCAACTGGCTACTTGTCACTTTTTCTTGGATTTCTAAAAAGTAACTCTAGGTCACTATGTCCACCATAAAATTCATAATCCCAGCCTTCACATCCTAATTTGTCTTTTGCTAATATTGATTTTAAACACAGTGATACCACCATCCATTTAAATGTATTAGCCATAAATCTAGACTCACTCTTCCTCCTACTGATCAATCACCAAACTCTGTCAATTTTGCCTTCTAAACCTCTCTTATTTATTTTCTACATCCATTCCAGTCAAGGTTACCACTCAGTTCCATGTGGTCTGCATGGACAGCTGTCATAGACCACTCCTCGTTTTATCTGCATCTATCTTCCACTTCCTGCAACCCACCATATATACTATGACCATTTAAAAACACAAATATGAACATTATTCATCACTGTGATAGTTTTATGTAGATATATATTTAGAAGAGTTAGAGTTTTTAAAATAGTTTATGGTATAGGTCAACTTTAGTCTTTCAATTAGGTTTTTAAATTTTTATCATTATTTGAATCATAACTATTTTATATTTAGTGTTGAAATTCTTTACTTAAACTTAAAAAAAAAATAAAACTAGCTTAAAAGGGTGAACTATTCCCAATAAGCAAAATAATTGGAGCAAAGGAGCATACTAGCTCTTTAAAACAGACGCTCAAAGCTCCAGGATAATTCAAAAGGAAGTTTAGAAATATTCCTCAATAATCACTCTTTCAATAAAATTGTACCTATATTAGGAATAAATTCATTATTTAAAGTTATGTAATAAATAATTTTATGAAGATAGAACAATTACTATTTGTAAATAACAATTTCCAAGGTATTGCTATTGAACTAACTATTCCATTTTCAAATTGGATATTCTCTTTATATTGAGCAATCACTCTTCCTATGCTGCAGTGAGTAATGAAACAAATAGATTATAATTTTACTTAGAATGACCTCTAGGAGTAGCCAAAATATTCTGATTTTTCTTAAGACATCAATGTCCTCACATATTGAACAATAAAAATTAATACAGTGTAGAAGCCTAATATTGAACTGTCATCACTGATGACCAGTTCTAAATGCTACTTACTCCAGGAGAAAACCTGAAAGGAAACTTGTTTTGATTATTCCATCCTCTGAAATCCTGTATAATGATACTAACTAAACTAAACTAAATTAGCATTAACTAATTTGTCCTTGTATTATATTGATAAATACATATATGTCTGCCTTTCTAATTCAAACAATTCATAGCAGAGGGCTAATCTTACTCATCTTTATCACATTCTCAATGTTTACAGTCATTAGCATCTGGAGGGGATACTACTCATTGCAACAATTTTATTTGAGACATTTAGTAAGAGGGAATTGTTTGAATCCATTAGCATTTCAAGTAAGTGATGTTACAGAGCATTGAGAAAAAGCTTAAAAGCTATTGTTCACATTTTGAATTTTCTAAAATAATGGAATCAAAAGTCAGTACCTGTGCTTGTGTTTCTCCTTTAAAAAATATAAGACCTGAAAGGAATTTATGTTAGAATTTTGTGAGTGCATAGCTTGATTGTGGATATATTTATACTCGGAGCCAATGAAAATAAAAGATTCAAATGTGTAATTTTATCAATTAAATATAACTTTCCTAAGTTGGCTTTAGGAGCAGTTACTTTTCAAATACATTTTATTAGTTTGCAAGGGCTTCCATAACAAAGTACAGATTAGGTGGTTTAAACAACAGAATTTTTTTTTTTTTTTCACAGTCAAGAATCAAGGTATCACTGGGGTTGGTTTCTTCTTACACCTCCCACCTAGGTTTGCAGATGTCCATCTTCCTCTGGTGTTCCCGTATGATCCTTCTCTCTGTGAGTATCTGTGTCCTAACCTCCTCTTCTTATAAGGACATCAATCCCATTGGATTAAGGACCCACCCTGAAGACCTGATACTAATTTACTTTTCGTTTTTAAGACTCTATGAATACAGTCACATTTTGAAGTGCTAGAGCTTAGAGGGACACAACTTTGTCCCTGATATAAACATTTATAATATAAATATAAATATTTCCAACTTTGTCATTTCAATCATGGAAATGTGTAATAGATTGTGATTTTGGAGTCAGACAACCACAGGGAAGTGAGAAATCACTTCCACAGCTTTGAAAAAGGTTCTGTGCATTTTGATATTTCCCCTCCTGTTCGGGTGTTAAAGTAAAGGTATGATTGGATAACTTACTTGAGTGATTTATGGTTTTAAAGAAATTTCTAAAGGTTGAAAAGTTAACTAGACTTAAATGGCTGCATAGTTCATTCAATCAAGCCCTGACCATATGCACCTTGATGTGCTTTGTTTTCTATCCATCTGATGAAGACTTCTCCGATATTTAAAGCAATGTGAGCCTCTTCAATTCATCAATATAATACAGAAAAATTAATAAATGCCAAACACAGTCACAAAATTATTTATATGAAAATGCATACTGTAATTTAATTATGCTATCACAGTGGTCTTTAAAGTGCCTTCTATGAACTTCTGAGTGTCCCTAAGACCATTTTAGGAAGTCAGTAAGATTAAAAATATTTTTTGTAATAACAGCAAAGCATTTTGCTGAACTGAAGTTTGCACTAATGTTGCAAAAGCAATTTTAAATAAAAATTATGGCACCTTGGCATGAATAAAAGTAGTGGCACTCAACTATACTAGTATTATATTTTTCTTATCGTGAACTTACAGTAAAGGCATGTAGGTTTCACTTAACGATGTCTTTGATGAAACAGTGCAAGTTATTGATTTGATTAAATTTGACTCCAAAGTACATGTTTTTCAATATTCTGTGTGAGGAAATGGAAACTTCATCAAGTGCTTCTGCTGCCTGAATGTGATGGTTGTTCTCAGGAAAAGCACCTGTGTGAAAGGGTCAGGTGGTTGTTTCAGCTGCAAGTTGAATTAGTTTTTTTTTCCTAATGGGTTAATAAGTTTATCCCTTTACCCTTTCAGTTCCTATTTGCAGCACTCAATAATCCTTTGAAATACCAGACAGACCTGGCAGTGGGCAAGAATAAATTTCATACCTCTAGAGTTTAAAAGTTCAGGTTCTCTGAGCATTCTGTGTTGCAGTGGTACTTGTCCAAAATTGGTACCTCCTTATAGTTAGGGAACTTGAAGTGTACCAGTGAAAAAGAGCATTTTCCCCTGCAAGGGGAAGAAAGAAAATCACTCCTCAAAACCCAGTAGATCTGGCTGTGAGGTCTTTCCTCCTGTTGCATCTCTTTAGGTTTGTATTTTGGCAATGGAATAAGAGAGACCGAAATCTAACCTGAGTTACAAGAAATAAGACAGGCAGTGATGGCTATAAAGGGAGTGACCAGGAGCCACTGAGATTCTCCTTTACCTCCCACACCCAAAATGTGCTTCACAGAAAACAAAAATAACAGATCCACA
Source organism: Camelus ferus (assembly GCF_009834535.1). Lineage (NCBI taxonomy): Eukaryota > Metazoa > Chordata > Mammalia > Artiodactyla > Camelidae > Camelus > Camelus ferus. The sequence continues at coordinate 87,059,452 of NC_045696.1, read as the reverse complement.
AAATACATAGCTAGAATTACAAAAATCCTTTCATCCAAGTGTGGTGGAATGCAGGAAGAGGAAGAGGGAGGGTAAATGGCACAAGGAGAAAAAACATTCAAATCAGTCCAGGCAGGGATGGCTGATAAATGCTAGAAAAGAGCTGCAGAAAAACCGGTTGTCCTTCCTTTCGGATTTACCAGTGTTAAAAATTCACATACTGGTGTCAGGAAGGCTCTGCCTTACGCACACACCAGAGACAAAAATCGCAATGCCTCAGAAAGAAATGAATGTGCAGAGGGCCCTTGGCAGAGTAGGTCCTGCCTTCCCTAGTCAGGGAGGTAAATAAGGAAAAGAACTACTAGGGAGTTCTTCCAATCCTAGCCATCCCCTCTGGGTGGCTGGCAACACAGTGGCCTGCAGCAACCTTCAGTTTGGCAGGAGACTGATGCATTGAGGGGAACTTCTCTGCAGAGGCTGAGCTAGTTAGGGCACACTGCAGGTAGACTGTCTTGTGGAAGAATCTGTTGCTTAAGAATCTGTTGCTGGAAAAGGTAGGCTTTGCCAGGGTTGGACTTCATTTGCACTGATAATGAATAAAGGAAAGAGGATAAAAAAGAGGCAGCCACCAATAATGTAAGAGGATTGCATTGCTGTGAGGAAAGCCAAGGACAAACCAAATCCAAAGTCATAAGGCTGATTCCTTTCTACAGACAATGGCTGGTGCACTTCAATTTCTTTACTGAACCAATGGTATTTAAAGCAATTATAGTAAATAGAGAAAGAGACATCTGCAGATTAACCAGTTGAGAGACTCACAAACATCCCCTGGATGAAGAAAACAGCCTGCAGCAAAAGGCTGTAGAGCATTTCAATAATTACTTGAAGACACTAGGGAATGGGCACTTCCTCCCTGATACCTCAAATACCAGATCAGCTGTATCCTGAAACCAAATCGCTTTCACAGCTTTGCTAAGCACAAAACAGGGTGAGCTCCCAAAGAGCAGTGAAAATCGATGTGAGGAACAGGTCCAGCCACGAGCAAACATCTCCAGGTAGTAATGGATCACCAATAACTGGGGCTCTCACTGACTGAAGATCAGGAATAAACACTTGATACAACAAGAGAAGACTGAACCAGAATACTCTGCCATTCCAAGCGAAGCACAGGAAAATTCTACTAACAATACTTGGCTCACTCTTGCTTCCTCTCTATGCTCTGAGCTCTCCTCAGAGCCAGGACACTACTAGCCCTGATCCACCCTGCTCCTCTTTCTTTTGCTGAATCGGGGCGTCTAGCTTTGAGATGGTACAAATTCCCTAGTTGCTGTCTTAAATGCCCCTGAAAGGTCCTGCAGATAGATTTTAGACACTGTCACCACGTCTTCCCCATGCAAACTACCGTCTACACTAAGGAGAGAGAGAAGCATCCTCAGTTCACAGCAAAGGACCGTAACTTCGCTACAGCGGCGGCTCAGGCTCTCCGCTCCTCCGTGACGGGAGGGGACGGCTGGCAAGTCCGGTTGTTTTTAATGAAAACCGTTTTCATCAGAAAGAACTTATGACAGACACACTATGCTCCTTCAGACTTGGCTGTTTGTAAAAAAGTAAAGAAACAGACTTGTTTCTTCAGGGAAAACAAATGATACTGCTGTGAATGGTAACATTTGAGTTTTTAACCAAGTATTAGAATTTTGCAAAACTTAATCTACCACTGAAACCTTCACACCTTGCTTATAAAGTTTTTGTTGATAAAATTGGAGGTAATAGTAGCAAATGTATTTGATGTTAAAGGCATGTCGGTATCTGGCACATATGCATAACACAGTGAACCAATATATCCTTAATGACTGTAACATCACAAATGGACAGGAATGCAGTGGAAAGGCAAGACAGATCAATGGACCGTATTATAACAGTACAAAAAGTGAATTAATATGTTTTCAGATTCCATACGAAAGCAATTTTAAAGAAACTGTTACCTACCCCTTCAAGTCGGGGCCCCAGCAGTCCTCCAGCTCATGGTCATTTGAGCCAATAGAAGGAGACCCAGTACTGTTCAGAAGCCAAGCTCTTTTCTTTTATCAAGAAAGAGAGCTGGAGCTGAAGCGGCAGGTACACGCTCTCTCCCACAGGCGGTGGGCGGGGCTGCTTTACCAGGGCCTCCTCTGTGGGGAAGGGGGCGGGGTCCTGGGGGGTTGGGCACAGCTGCGCTGCTCACAGTCCAGACTGCAGCGCGCGTGCGGCGTCTCTGCCCTCACGCCGCCGCCGCCATCTTGAGACACGGAGTCTCTACAGAGCTCTGGTCGCTGAGGTGCGCCATGCCGCTTTTTCGCCTCTTCCCAAGAGAAACTCTGGTCTGAGGTGCAGGAGCAGGGGCTCTGCACGCAGCACTCCCCGGCACTGTGTGAGCAAGTGAGACTAGACTGAGCAAGAAGGAAACGAAGCAAAAAAGGTTAGACTTCATTTTATTATCTGGATTCTATTTTTATTTCCTGGAAATTGTTAATGGGCTTTGCCGCCGACAGAACTAACACCTGTCAAACTTGAGTGTGGACTCAAACATGTATATTCACATAGGCCTGTGTGAAGACGGGTTTTCTACATGAACTTTAACCAGAACAAAACATGACTGACTGTGGAAATAAATATGAGAATCCACTTATAGTAGGAAAATCCATGAGATTGGCAGAAATGTAAAACAATGTCCTCTTATCTAATTCTTTTGGTTTTATAATATTTAATGTTCATTTAAATGTTTTTGTGATGAGTTAATTTTTATTTTATATGATGTAATTAGTATTTTTAAATTCCTCATTTTAATTCCTAACGGGGAATATATAAATAGACATACCACAATAAAAAAAGAAAAATCTCTCTGGGGTTGTAAATATTTTTAAGGATACTATAAAAATACTCTGAGAACTGAAAATTTAAGTGCTTCTGTCTATCAAAAGAAAATTACAGGATATAAAGTATTATTTTAAATGTATTTGAAACATATGTAGTAGAGTTCATGGAACAAATTTTAATAGAGTAGGATTATAATCCTCTTTCAGTCGCACCTCTGACTGTGAGTGTAATCTGATTTAGGAAAAAGTTATAAGTACCTTAGCTAGAAATAAAACACTTGCTTTCAGAAATGTAATCACTGGTGTTTCACGTTCTGGAGGTTTCCATCTCCTGCATTCACTGAACGTTAATCTCTACCTACATTTCTCAAGCTTAAGTGTCACCATCCTCCAAAAGCACCGGGGTCTCACCCTGGACTTTTGCAATAATTTCATAATTGTTAATCTGCTTTCACTTTTGCCTCCCTTGATCCTCAGGAGCCATAGTGAACTTTTTGTAAGACAATTTTTATTTCACCACTTCCCTGCTTTAAGTTTGTTTGTTTCAATGGAAGCAAACTCATCCCCCATGCAACATAGTTTACTTAGTCCTCTATCATTTAGCCCTTCCCAATCCCTCCACCCTCTCCTCTCTTTCCCCTTCCTTGCTCACTCTGCTCTAGCCACTTTGACTTCTTTATGTTTCTTGTAATTGCCAAAATAATTCCTCATTCAGACACATTCCCAAAACTTTAGTCTTGCAGATATTCACAGGGCTAAGGTTTTATCTTAGCACATGTGTGGGCCACTAAAATAATGCTTAGTGTATCAGTACTTGTTACCATATGTTTACCGTATGTTGTTATGTGTGTGTATGTGTGAATAGATATACATATGTATATATACATATACCCATACACACACACACGCACACACACACACACACATATACGTATACATCAGGGCTCCTATCCTTTAGCTCTGCCATCTCAGGATCTATCAAGTCTGCCCATAGGAAAGGAAGAAAGAGACAAAACATCCCTTTCATTCACATTCCTCTGGTATTATGCATAAAACCTGATACTTTTTGTTTGTATTAATGATCAGCTACAATGTAAAGGGTCAAAAACATCATTATATTCCTAAACACAAATACATACTATTGCACTATAACATCATTCACTTCAAGTCCTTTATTTTGTAGTTAAAGAAACAAAGAAAGTTAATGTAACCTAGTTCCAAGTCACATAATTGGAACAAAACTGTTTCACTAACTCCCCATTTCGATGACGCTAAGAATAATGGGATATTATATTTTAAAAAAATATTGTTTGCCCTAAATTGCTGTCTCTCTTTCATGCAGCCTACTAGTTTCTATCCAATATTTTGAATGTAAAAGTGAAACTAAAAACAATATTGTGGTTTTAAAATTAACATTAGTTAGTGGTTAGTTTTCTGAAATAAGGTATTTAAAACTTTTACCACTTTAACTGTTAAAGATAAAATGAGGAATGATTACAGTCACAAATTTAGTTTGAAAGAGAATAAAACAAATTTAATGAAAAACAGTGTGAAACTGTTCTAATCTTGAAGAAATTTTGTTAAGGAAGTAAAATATTTAACAACAAACCTCAATTTCTTTAAATCAAGCTCTGTAGTTCAAAGGATATCCCTAATCTGGTCTATTTTATATATCCTTAATAAATCCTGGTTTTATAAATCCCGATCCAGCAATCTTTCCTTTACCTATAAAGTTACTTAAGTATCTACTAGTCTTTAGGTTGCTCTTAAATATTTAGAAATCTAACTTTCAATTTATAAATAATACTACTGAGAAAGAAAAGCTATAATTATAAAGACAAAATTATTCACTTAAGAGCATTACCTTTGTTCAATTACATTTTTATATATCCATTTACTTATTTAAAGTTTGCAAGAGAGTAATATCTGTACTTTTTCTGTTAAAGAAGAACATGTAAAATTGTAATAGCCATAATTGTATTAAAAAACCCAGTTGCCTCCTTAAAAATGTATTATGTTTTACTACTATAGGTATTATAATAATATTTTATATTTAGTTTTTTATATTATAGATCACATAAAACAAAAGTGTTTTAATGTCAAATGAAAACTAAAATAGGTGTTTAATCTATTAAAAATACCATTGAACTGACAATAAAATGGGGTCCAATTTTTTTTTTAGAAAACAAAATGACTATCATTTTAATTAAAAGATGATCTGGTTATTATTCCTGCCTAGAAAATCTACAAAAATGCTTGGGGTTATCACTGTAATAACCTTAATTATCATCTTTGGAGTCTAAACAAATTATCTGTGCTTTAGCTCTGCTGATGACCAAATGGAAACATTTTCATAGTGCTAAGTTGCAAATTCAGTGCCAAAAAAAGCTGCAAATAAGACATTTTATAGCAATTTCATACACTTCCTAAATATTTGAGATTGCTGATCATCACCCATGTAATCTTTCTGTTTCTATAGTCTCAAAGTTTTATTACAGATCTACAGGATGGGCAGATATAAAATTTCTGGGCCACAGCAGCTAACAACTGGTATTGATCCTCTGTGCAACTCTGTTAGGAGGAAAAAGGAGTATATAAATGTGGTGCTCTGTGGGGGAAAGTTCCGGCTTTGGAAGACCAGCTCTAAGCTGGGGTTACATGTAGTTTTCATTGATTAAAAGTAAATTAAAATCATTTTGTAAAAGGTATAAAATGGAGTTTTAATTGAATTTTTTGTGTAATAAGAAAACTTAAAAGTCAAATTGTCAGCTTGTCACTTTTGCTAGACTCTTTATTATTGTTCTACTTTTTTTTATGGACTCCCTAGGATTTGTAATATTCTTTCCATGTTTATTTCCAAAGTGCACACACATAACTTTCAAAGTACATTTTTTTCTTAAAAATTTTATATTAATATTTTAAAACATCTTTTATTTTTACTGAAATACATAAAATAGCAAATAACCCCAAATTAATAGTATTAGTATAATTTTAAAATCACTCTAACCTGGTGACAAATGTCCTTGAAAAATGTCTTTTATATTTTGTATTTATACAACCTGAAAGGTTACAAGTCATAGACTTACATAGTATGCAGGAAATTTTTACAGTAATAGATACTGTAATGGCAGTGATTTTATTGCTGGTAAGGTTTTGTCCTTTCCCCAGAAAATGGAAATTCCGGACCATCTCCAGCATTGCTTCTTCTTTAGAATCTTCATTCAGAGAATATGTTTCAGACAGAAGGAAATAGAGGTAGTCTAGTATATGACATTCCTCAATCTTATTTCTTGGTTTTAAAATTTATTTTAATTCAATTCTGTAAATTACTTTCTTCCAAGTTGACACTGAAGTATTGCCTAACTGATTCAGTATATTCTTTGTGAGTGTTTGATACATTTTATTTCAAGCAGTTTTCCCTTGAATAAAACACATTCATTTAAGGGAACTATAGTTGTTTAGGTTGGTAGATATGGGAGGATAGAGATATAGGGCTGAATAAACTCAGACACAGAAATTAATGATTGCACCTAAGTGGGACATAGATAAAAGAAGAGACAACAATTACATAACTGTCTTAAGAAAGACAGATACTATTTTGGTGAAGACATGAGATTTTCCATGGTATATTGAAACCGAGCAGGACTACGTGGGGGTTTCCCATGGACAGCCCCACCCCACCCCTGCCTCTTGTTTGTAAAGAAGCTTTAGCCTCCTAGACCTTCCCCAATTTCTAAAGAACAAATTTAATCAGAAAATTTTTTTTAATGCAGAAACAAAAGGAAAACAGTCAAGCAAGACAAAATAATAATAGTTTAGCAATAAACCACAGTCAAGGACCATTAGTTCCTCCTCAAGGGCTATAGATAATATCCTGAGCCATATCCTGAAGTTTTTGTTTTGTTTTGTTTTGTTTTTGGCAGAGACTAAAACCGCCACCAGGTGTAATTAGTTAACTGCATGCTGACCACCAGCAGGGAGACCCCCCCCCAGACCAGTTGCGCTGATGATTGAGATTCCCAAAACATCACTTAGTTACCTCACCATCAGCCAGTCAGAGAATTGTACACAAGCTGATCACATACTCTGTGACCCTCTCCCTCACACTGTCTTTAAAACCCTTCCCTAAAAACCATCAGGAAATTTTGGTCTTTTGAGCATGAACTTGGCCTTGCTTGGCCCTGCAATAAATGTACTTTCAGCACAACACGGTATCAGTAGATTGCTTTTGCTATGCCTCTAGCAAATGAACCAAGTTTGGTTCATTAACCATACAACTTTAGTCATAAATGATAGTGATATAATATGTAAAATTACAGGATATCTTCTGAAGATTTGAAAGGAAAGAGATTTCTTATTAGCATAGTTAGAATACCATGGGTTAAGATAATTTTGAGAATTATAGAAACTAGTGGTGGAGGGAATGTCAGAAGGAATGGTCTGAAAGAAACCATAGTAATAGGAAAGCATTCCTATTTTTGGAAAAGGAATGATTTTTATGCATCAGGAAGATCAGTGAGAACTTTTGCATTATAATCTTCTCAAGATAATAGCTATAACATTTTTTTTGCCCTTTTTAAAGTTTAAATCAGCTTGTATTTGCTTTTGATTTTTTTTTGATGGTTTATATTTATGTAGAGTTAGGACAGCAAAATAGTAGCATATTTTCTGAATCAGGCTTTCTGGGCTTTTAATTCCACATCTGGGTAAATTTCTTAAACTCTATGGCTTATGTATAATAAAATAGTGAATGATAAAAAGTGTCCACCTAATACAATTGTTTGGGGGATTCAATGGATTAATACATGAAAACTTAGAATAGACCTGTTTACATTGTAAGTATCACATAAATGTTTACCCTAAGTATCATTATCAGTATTTAGTGGTTAGAATGTTCAGTATGAGCTAATATGTAAGAATCAGTGCTAAATTGACAAATACCTAAATGGAGGAAGTTGAAGATCTGTAGATATATGAATTAAAATAAAAATCATCCTTGCAACTGCTTCAGGAAGAATACCTCCAAATACAAACATGATATATGCTACGTGCAAAAATATGTTTTGCAAAATGTTTTTTAATTAAATGCTTAAATATCCTAGTTTTCCAGCAAAACAAAAACACTTTGTAATGTTTTGTTAGCATTTTGGAGAAGTATTTGGTGTAAAATTAGAAAATAGCAAAATAAATCATTAAGCGCTCTTGTGCTCCAAGTCCTCAGGGAGAAGCCAGTGCTCCTGGCTCCCTCCAGTCCCAACCCTGTCCACCCAGGAGAGCAGCACCAGGGGCCTGGCAGAACCAGCCTAGGAAGCCATCTGTGAGGTACACAACAATGACCCAACCAGGCTGGTGAAGATCCTGCATGAAAGGCCGGGTTGAGGAGTGGGGTGACTGTTCAGGCTGAGCCTGCCTGGCTCTGGAACCTTGACACATTCACAGTTGGGTTCAGTACAGCCCTTGGGAAGCTGGCCTTCCTCTCTTCACTCCTCCTCATATAAAATCAGCACATTGTTTATGAAACAAACACATGAAACTTAATTGAATTTCAGCTACTGCTCTTAAATTTAATTGGCTAGCACATGCTTTTAAAATGTACTAGTGCATTTCAAAAATAATTATTTTTAAAATAGACATTTAGTAACTTGATAAATAATATTCCTTAATTTTTTCTAAGCAGGTAGATAATGCAACTTATATGAAAAGCTCTGACTTAAAACTTTTAGAAATACCTTATAAGGTGACACTAGTTAAAATAATTTGAAAAGATTTTAAGTTGTGCAATCTTTAGAAGCATAATGATTATATCAGCATTTGAAAATCAGGAATCTCTGATTCCTTACATAGCAAGTTTCACTATTTATGGTTCCAACTTGACTCAAGTGAGATTATAACTAGTAGATATTCAACTTTTCTTTTAAACTTAATTAATTAGTTGACTGATTAAAGTATAGTCAATTATAATGTGTCAATTTCTGGTATATAGTGTAATGTTTCACTCATACATATACATACATATATTTTCATATTCTTTTTCATCATAGGTTACTACACGATCTTGAATATAGTTCCCTGTGCTATACAGAAGAAATTTGTTTTTTATCTATTTTATATAACAGTTAATATATTTACAAATCTCAGACTCTCAATTTCTCCCTTCCCACTCCCTTCCCCTCAGTGACCATAAGTTTGTTTACTGTGTCTGCAAATCTGTTTCTGTTTTGTAGATAAGTTTATTAGTGTCTTCTTTTTTGTTTTCATTTTTTTTTAAAGATTCTACATATGAGTTATATCATATGGTATTTTTCTTTCTCTTTCTGGCTTACTTCACTTAGAATATGATCTCCAGATCCATCCATGTTGCTGCAAATGGCATTATTTCATTCTTTTTATAGCTAAGTAGTATTCCATTGTATAAATATACTACAGATTCTTTATCCCATGTTGATGGACATTTAGGTTGTTTCTATGTCTTGGTTATTGTATATAGTGCTGCTATGAAAACTGGGGTGCATTTCTATTTGAGTTCCTTTTATACTTTCCTAAGTATGTGGATGACATGATACTATACACAGAAAACTCTAAAAGCTCCACACAAAAACTATTAGAGCTGATAAAAGAATTTGGCAAGGTATCAGAATACAAGATTAACATACAGAAATCAGTTGCATTTCTTTACACTAACAATGAAATATCAAAAAATGAAAGTAAAGAAACAATCCCTTTAAAAAATCGGTTTATTTCACTGCTAACCTAAAAATAGTAGTCCTGTAATTTTTTTTGAAAGATGCTTCTATATTAAACATAATAGCAAAATTTTTGTGTGCTTGTAATATTTTAGACTTCCTTTTCAGTACTTTGCATTAATGTTCACAATTGAATGTTACAGCATCCTTAGGGAGCATATATTCTTAGCATCCTTAATTTAAAGATGGAAAAGAGCACTTTGTTTTTTAAATAAACTTTCCCACAATCTCAGAGCTAGAAATTACAGAGCTGGTTCCAGTAATGGCAGAGTAGCTTATATCAAATTAGCCCTCCTGCAGAAAACATTACCAACTGTTGGGCAAATATTTAAAAAAAAAATCATTTTTAAAGGTACTGAAGAGTGACCAAAAGCATGCAGTTCAAGATGGAATTTAACCCATGAATGAAAGGATGTAATTTGAGTGAGATCTTCATTTGTAAGGCTTTTCCCCTATTGAGCAGAACACAGCAGAAAGTCACACTCTTATTGGCCTGAAGAAAATGGGACATTAAAAGACTGGAAAATGAAAGGGATATTGGGATATGAGAGAGCTATAAATGGTAAGCCAAAACTATGCATAAAAATTCCCTTAGATTTTTGATTAACTGCAGAACTGCAGACAAGATTCCAAAGATCAGAGGGAGAAAACCACAGATGGAAAGCTTAAAGACCTGAGTAGAGATTTCAGCTATTTCCCAATGCAGCTTGGAGTAGAGTCTTGACAAAATGGAGAAATCTCCCAAATACCTTGAACTTTACATGAATATTACAGGAGGGCTGCATTTATGAGTAAGATGTTATCCTCTGGACTAAGCACAAAATTAAATAGACACACATTGCAAAATATCAGTCAAATATCTGCAAATTTAAGGTAATATCCTGCTTTTTTAACTGGCCATTACCACTAAACTTAATTTTCAGAAGAAAATAACAAAATCAAAATATCATAACATATCATCCAGTATACAGTTAAAACTTAACCTAGATGAGATTAAAGAGAAAATGTAATCCAGAATCAAAAGAAAAGATCAGTCTGTGGAAACAGAAACACAAATAGAGCAGGTATTGAAATAACTATAACACAAGCTTAAGATTCTATAGAAAGTAGGAAATAATGGATGAAGAAATGGGGAATTTCCTATAAAATTAGGAAAGTATAAAAGGAACTCAAATAGAAATCTTAGAATTGAAAAATAAAATATCTGAAATTAAAAAATTTACTAGATGGCGTTAAGAGCACATTGGACATCCCACAAGAAAGGATTACTCAATATGAAATCAGGTTAATTGAAATCATATAAGCTAAAGCACAGAAAGGGAGAAAAAAGAAGTCAAAGAGATTTAATGATCAGTGGACAGTTCAAAATACATGTAATTTCAGTCTCAAAAAGAGAGGAAAGATAAAATGGGACAGAAGAAATACACTTAAAGAAATACTGGCTGAAAATTTTCTTTTTTATTCTATAGGTATATTTTATTGACGTATAGTCAGTTTACAATGTGTCAATTTCTGGTATATAGCACAATGCTTCAGTCATAAATGAATATATATGTGTGTGTGTGTATATAAACACACACACACATATATATTCATTTTCATACTTTTCACCACAAGTTACTACAAGATATCATAGTTCCCTGCACAATACAGCACGAACTTGTTGTTTATCTATTCTATATATATCAGTTAGTATCTGCAAATCTCTAACTCCCGATTTATCCCCGCCAACTCTCCTCCCCTCCTGGTAACCACAAGTTTGCTCTCTAAATCTGAGAGTCTGTTTCTGTTTTACAATAAGTTTGCATAAGTTCGTTTGTCTTTTTTTTAGTTTCCACGTATAAGTGATATCATATGGCATTTTTTTTTCTCTTTATGGCTTATTTCACTTAGAATGACAATCTCCAGGTCTATCTGTATTGCTGCAAATGGCATTATTTTATTCTTTTTTATGGTAGAGTAGTATTCCATTGTATAAATATACTACAACTTCTTTATTCAGTCATTTGTTGATGGACATTTAGGTAGTTTCCATGTCTTGGCTATTGTAAATAGTGCTGCTATGAACATTGGGTGCATGTGTCTCTTTGAATTAAAGTTCCCTGTGGATATATGCCCAGGAGTGGGATGGCTGGGTCATGTAGTAAGTCTATTTTTGGTCTTTTGAGGATTCTCCATACTGTTTTCCATGATGGCTGCACCAAACTACGTTCCCACCAACAGTGCAGGAAGGTTCCCTTTTCTCCACACCCTCTCCAGCATTTATCACTTGTGGACTTCTGAATGATGGCCATTCTGACTGGTGTGAGGTGATGCCTCATGGTAATTTTGATTTGCATTTCTCTGATAATTAGTGATATTGAGCATTTTTTTATGTGCCTATTGACGATTTGTATGTCTTCACTGGAGAATTGCTTGTTTAGGTCTTCTGCCCATTTTTGGATTGGGTGGCTTTTTTTTTCCTTGTTAAGTGTATGAGCTGTTTAAATATTCTGGAAATTAAGATAAGGGCTTAATTTACAGAATATAAAATTTTCAAAATTTAATAAAAAAAGAGCAAGCTACAGAATTAATAATGCCAAGATATTTCAAGGTAATTGTTGGGTATTCTGCAGTCCTGTGTGTATTATGAGCAGAGATCCTGACTAACTTTGTTCCAGATTATTTCGTCGAAGATATTTGTATAGTGAATACCCTTGGAAAATAGGCGGATGTGTCTTTCTCCAGAGCAAAGAGCAGGGTTTTTGGTTTGTTTTTGTTTCCTTGCCTACTATAATGAAAACAAAGTCATCTTGAAATGCAAAGGACAGGGAATCTATTGTCCATTACGGAGGATTCAGATTCCCTGACTTCAGAGTTTATCTTCTGTACTGGAACCCACTGTGTACAAGTGGTTCTTCTTATCCTCTTTGCAATATCCTCAGGGAATTAAGATTCTGGAAACTAGTGGAAATGTTGACACTCTGGCTACTGTGTTTGCTCTGAGTCATAAAGTTTTCAGTTCCTGATTGTGGTAGGCTAATGTGTTGGCTGTAAGTAAGGTAAATGTTTTATATCCTTCACTATTCTTTACAGTAGTCAGAATTCCAGAACCTGCAGCCCAAAGGAGAGTGGGGGTTGGGAGGGTACTAGAGAGAGAGAAAGAGGAGAAAAGAAGGGAAAGAGGGAAAAAAAAAAGGATGAATAATCACAACAGATTATATTAATGTTTAAACTAGGAGAGGCTAAGCATCATGTATTAAAAAGGCACTAGCTAGATACCAAATCTTGAACTCAGATTAAGACTAATGTTTATTAACTGTAGGTCAGAGTTGTATTCAATTTTAGATTAGGGAACATATTAAAAAATGGTGGGACCTAAATGATGGTAAGATTGTTTTGTGAAAAGAAGTTGAAAGCCTGCATGTGCGTACTTCAGAGAAGAGAAGAATGAGAAGAGACTTAAGAAAGTTCTAATATATGTTTGAAGGATCAACACGCAAATGTGGTAATAGAAAGTGTTCTCTTCCTCCTGGATAAGACTAGGACAAATAAGCTGAAACTGAAGACATACTTGAGTTGACCATAGATCTTTTTGATGAATAGAGCTGCTCATTGGTAGAATAAGCCTTCCAGGAATAAAAGAAGTTCCCTTTTTAAGAAGAATGGCCATTTATCAGCTTGAATTCTAACTTAAACTCTAATACTATGTTCATGTATGAATGGTTAAATATAATACAACCATTCCTGCATCTGTAAAACAAATAGTTTTAAGAAAGTTATCAGATTTGAAAGTCACTTCTTTCTCTAACCATTTGAATTTCCAGACACATAGAGAAATAAGGGTGATAATCAAGAACAGACTTGAGATGTCAATTTGAGATTTCCAATTAGAATTTAGACACCAGATTTGTATATCAAAAATAAAAATGATGTCAGAAAGATGGTATCTTTTTTCTCTATTTAAATATGCTAAACCTATCTCATTGTTTTTAAATATGTAAATTAATTATTCATCCCAATAGACCTCTATTATTTATTGTACTTTGAAGGAGTTCCATGATACAGTAATTATTTAAACTAAACTATCTGCTGGATACTAGCAAGCTGGTTGGAATTAGGACATGGCTGTAGATGAAGTAGGATGAGAATCACAAACTTTGAATGCTAACTCTGCTTTCTGCTGAGAGAATGATAGCATCTGAATATCAACTCTGACATGTGTATTCCAGAAAGTGGATTTCTTAGTGAAAAATTGGAAAGAAAATTACCTCTCATATTATATTTCTCTAATATCATGGAAGAAAAGCAGAATTGATGTGAAACTGATTTGTTGGCTTGATTTTTGTCATAGCTCTGCTAATGCACTATTCTACCAGGAAAATCCTTCTACTGCAGCCAAAGAAGTGTCTGTGTATTATTAGACAGAGGAGTAAAACATGATTATACTAACCTTCCTTTGTCTAATAATCTTAAAATATGAACAGCTAAAATAAAACTGAACTGCAAAGAACTTGATCATTGAAAAATGCTAATTTAGACAGTATTGGAGAGTTTTCCGATTACTTGGTTTTATAACTTCTATTTTATTTTTCATATTTTAAATCTAATTCGTCATGGTAATTATGTTCAGAGGAATGCATTTGAATATTCTCAGCATGAGCTTATATTTATATTGCCAAAAATAAAAATCACTTTAAATTACAACAGTGTTTGACACTCTATACTCATCAACAAGATAGAGAACAGAAATACGTCTCATAAAGTCTTGGTTTTGTTACAAAGTTAAATGTACCTTGAATTTATTTTAACAGCTTTAGAGACAGAAAATTAGATTTTTTTAAGCAGACAAATATGTGACCTCTCTAATAAATAAACTGAGCTCTGTTGTATCCTTGTAAACAATTTCCTACAAAACACACTGTCTTGAACACTGAGGCATGGTCACATGTGGCATCAGGTAAACACATATACACACCTTGGTGAAAACAGTATTTCTTCATTAGATAAGGACATTTCTAAAATCTATAAAATAAAATAGAAATTCAATAATTTTAAAATAAAAAGGAAAGCAAATATAAAGGAATGGACAGAAATATAACTGAAAGAGTAATAAACTTGAGAAATGCCAACATATGTTGTAAAAGAGACAGTTGTCCAAACAACTGGAGAGTGTTCTATGAGATAGCAATGTGACAGCTCTCAAGTAGAGGATCAGAGCAGACAGCATGAAATCCTAATGAATGGATTATTTCAACCGTGGAAGAATCAGAAAATAGATGTCATCCTGACATCTAGTCTTCAACAAATAAAATAGTTATTAATTGCCTACCATATGCCAAGAACTGTTCTCAATGTTGGGCATAAAAAAAGGAGCAAACAGACACATTCTCTGATTTTATGGATTCTGCATTCTAATGGGTAGGTCAAATGCAAAAGAAAAATAAATAAATGAATAAGCATACTTATATAACAAAATACCATCTAAATAGGTTCCGTAAAGATACTTTAAGCAGGGTAAGACGATAAAGCATGATATGGACATCAAGGAAAGCCCCTCTCTAAGAAAATGACTTCTGAGCAGAGATCCAAAGGAAGTGAATGAGCCGTCACATAAATACATATGTGAGGAGTTTTCCAGGCAATGAGTGTAGTAGATACTAAGATGGGGTAAATATTTTAGGAAGATTTTGAGATGGCAAGGGGCAGCACACCTAGAGTTCCATGATCATAAGGAATTTGTTAGAACATGAAATCCAAGAGCAAACTATATATAGTGGATAATATAGGACCTTTTATTATACGGAAAGCATTTGAAATGTTACCCTAAATGATTAAGGAACCTTTAGAGGTTAAGTGTCTGGGTGTGAGGGGTAGAGCATGAATGAATTTACATTCATAATGATCACTAGATACAGTTTAAAAATGGACAAATAAAGATTCATTAGGATGCTGTGGCATTAATTTAAATGAAGTATGAAGTGTGATTAGTCTAAGGTGGAGGTAATAAAAAGCAGTCTAATTCTGGAATTAATTTGGAAATATCTATGACAGGATTTGATGATGTTTTGTATATAGAGTGTGGAAGAAAGAAGGGAGTCCAGGATGGCTCCAAGTTTTTTGACCTGAGAATAGTGGCAGTAATAATTACTAATTAAATAAACACTGGAAGAAGCAAGTTTGGAAAAGGCTAGTTTGATTTTGGGCAATTTTAATGTGAGATGCCTATGAGACATTCAAGAGGAGATAGTAGTGACTTTGAAATGTGAGTCAAGATAGAAAAGAAATGTCATGGCTAGGGATATATATTTGAGAATCATCAGAATAGATGTTACATTTAAGGTCATGCAGCTGGATAAGATCCTGTACAGAGTGAGTTAAAATAAGGAAGAGAAGAGGTCAGAGAGCATTGAGCCATGGTGCATCCAATGTTTGAGTGGTCAGAAAATAAGAACATTCCAGCAAAAATGACTCAGAATAAATAACTAGTGAAATAGGAGAAAAACTTAATGAAGCACAAGGAGATTTGCTCAGATATTTACTGTGAGAACCTGGTTGATCTCCTGGTGGTAAAACTCAACAAAAAGATCATTTGACCTCAACCTGCTGTGTGGAGAGTGGATTTAATAGATCCACTGAAAATAAGAGAAATGATACATTTCGTTTGGTAAGGTGGCGTATCTTAACAAGATAACCTGAAGCAAGAACCAGGACAAAGGAGATAATGAAACTGAAATCATAGTTAATAAAGTATTATGAAAATATTGGAAAAAAACCAAAACCAAAACATAAGCATGAGCTCATGTGTACTCTTGCCTGAAGCAAACGTGGAAAAATCCTTAGGAAAGGAAAGCGTGATTGATTGTGCCAAGTGATTCTAAAATTGAGAAAATTAGGAAAGAGCATTTAATTTGACAACAAAGAAAACATCTGTAATATTCATGTGCATTTGTTTAGGAAAAGTACAGGTATGGAAGCCTGCAAGAAGAAATCAGTGAAAAGGGGCCAACACTATCCCTAAGAGGGCCCATTCTTATATCACCTCAAAATAGCCATCAAATCATCAAAGTATCCTGCTACTGAAATGATGATAGTCACTGTTTCTGAATTCTACTCTGAGCTAAGTATTCTGGTATGCTCAAATTCACAGTGGATATTCAGACTTTAAATTTATATCAACTGCTAAACACTTTTCCGGATTCTTTATTAGACCATTAGAGAAAATAATGACTGGATTCAACAGAAATAGAATCACATGAAAAGCTTCATAATTGCAGATTCCTATAATCCACCAAGAGAGATTTTCAACTAGCCTGCCTACAGGGAAAGATATTGGTATTAAAAAAAAAAATCTCTAGAGAACACAGTTGGAGAGTTTGTGTTGTGAATCAAGAGAAGGAACAAAAAATGAGAGGAGGGATGAGAAAGACATTTATTAAATGCTGTGTGTTTAGCCTTGTGCTAGGTGTTTTATATGTTTATATTCAGCTTTACATATGAGAAAACCCAGGACATATTTGAGAGCTTAAGCAACACTTCTCAAAACCTGAGGGCCTTTGAAGTCCATAAAGCTTAAAAATATCTGATGTTATAATCTCTGTCTTGCATTTTAACCTTGGTTCACGTCTAACTTTCATCATTTCTGTTTGTACTAAACTTCACAGCAGTCTTCTTCCTCTTTTTCCTTCTGGCCTGAAGCACAGATAAATCCTCCAGTCCATATGCTAGATACACATGTGGTGAAGGCTTTATGAGGAATATTATACTAAATTAAAATAAACAAACAAAAAACACGACTTGTATTTGTACCAAGCTGCTCTTGCTCTGCTGCTGGCAGATTTTTAAAAATGCCTGAGTTGTAATATAAAAGAGCCATTTGAAGCCAACTATTCAATTAAAATCTTTTTCTTGAGAAAAATTCAACACTCATTGTCTTTTAAAACTTAGATGATTATGAACAAAATATTGTTAAAATTTGACTAAAATTTTTTGCATTTCTTTTTTCTTCGATTTTCAAAGCTTTATCTATAAGACTGCTCATATAATACCTCACTGAATTCACATTACAATGCTTATGATTATTTGCTAAAAATCTACTTTTACAATGAATAAATATTTTTAAGCAAAGTCAAGGAAAAAAATAAAGCAAGGTGAAACTGGTAGGAAGATTGGAATATTAAATATATGCTTTAATTCCAATACACCTGCTTGAACAGTGTAACAAATTTAGTGCTGAGCTTTTCAGCAGCCAGTACAAACAGGAGAACATTATTGCCCTGTTTATTTATAGTGCACTTAAGATAAAAGCAAACCAGATGTTCCATAGAAGAATAATATGCCTGGTCCTAAGACAAGAGAGAAATTTCTCCTGAGAAGTCTTATAGTGATCACTGCATAGTACAGTAAACAATTTGAACTGAATTGTTACAGTAAGTTCAACTATGCATTTCATAAGTCTCTTTCTGGTAAGTAGACTAATGGCATCAAGCCAAAGGAACTCAGGAAAAGTGATTCTTAGGGAGACTAACACAATACAGAAAATAGCCTTCTGTACTTTTTTTCTTAACTGAATGATAAATTTACTCCTCAGATTACAGCAGTGCCGAATGTCGGAATAACCATGATTAAATGCCATCTGTGCCTCAGGTAAAACATGAAATTACAGAGGCCAGACTTACAAATATGCACTCTGCTAACCTATGAGAAGAATTTTAGGAGCATTGTTAAAAATAACTCAAAATACTAGTCACTGTATTTGGTTTTCAGAATCATTTTATTATTCGAACTCACAAAAGAAAACGTATCCATTAACTGTTTTGGGTAGCTTTTGGCTGGGGTCTGTACCAAAGGACATATTAACAAGAGAAAGGCATACAAATTTATTTCATATTAAGTTTTATGTGACACAGGAGTCTTCATGAAGAAATGAAGACCTGAAGAGGCAGTTGAACCAGAAGGTTTTTATGCTAGGTTTAATGAAGAGTGAAAAGTCATGGAAAAGAAAGAAATGTATAGAGCTAAAGGAGTGTAAATTAAGTGTAGCAATCTAGGGAAAATGGCATGGCTTTTTGCTGTTCATATTGGTTCAGATTCTTGTCGCTCTCTTGTTTGTAGGTAAGGATACTTCTTTCCTCCAGGAATAGGGAGGGCCTCTCTCACCTAATGGCCTTGTAACCTGCTTCAGGGCAAGGTCAAAAAAATCTGCCTCACCTGCTGTTTCACAAATTCTTTCAGTTTGAAATATTCAATATATCAAGGTGCTGTATTTTGAGGTGGCCTGTCACATGCATTAAAACATTTCTGCCCACTTTACTAATATTGCTTTTTTAATATATAATGTACAGGCTTTTCCTACTTTTAGTCTTAATACAGCTTTCGAGTTTTTTGTTTCTTGTTTTTGTTTTTTGGTATGGAAGCACTAGAGTAATTATCTAAAAATTAAATTTAAATGTTTTCAAAGGAATTGAAATTTCACAAACACCTAAGTGTTTATATATAATTTTTTATTTCTTTGCATAATGCTTCCTATTGTGTACTATGCAGTAGACAATTAATAGACATTAGAAAGTATAAAAATAATAAGATAAATATATAATGTAAAATATGCATTTGAAGTCATTTTAGAATTTCATAAATATTTAAAATTTCTACGACTTCACATATGTGTTATTTGATAAAATATTTCCTTTTTGTTACTTTTGTGGACTCTGGTATAATTTTGAGTTTTGATATTAGGGCATCAGTGGTATCATTCACAAGTTGAAATAAAATATTATGTTTTATTATGTACTCAAAGTTAATTGACTGTAAAATATGTATTACAAGAAGAAAGTAATTGCAAATCATTCTAGTACTAGATTTGCAACCTAAAAATACATCTTACGAAATTTTCACTTAGCACATTGTACAGTTGTTTGTATTATTCTGTCTTTTTAAATAACTTTGAGTGTGACAAAATACCAACTCAAGTGACCAATTATAAAACACAACTACTTTGGAAGAAATGGAGGAAACCAAAATGGTTGATTTGCTAGTATATTTCTCTACTGTTTTACTTTCCTAAATTTTTAAATATGTAATTGTGGTAGATTGAATACATTGGCAGTATTTTTAAGCTGTTTACCACTTTTATTTTTCCTGAGATAACTTTTTTAATTAGGAGATTTTTTCAAGTACCTAATTGTGATTTAATATAAGCAGTTTCAAACAATATACATTTAACTATATAGAATCTTTAAATACTCAGTGATGTTTAGATTCAGAATTTCTTCATATGCAGAGGTAATTTTTAAATAATTAATGACCACAGACAATAAAATTAGCAATTTCCTTTTCTTTGGCCAACTATGTACTCAAAATTAACTTTAAAAATTGTTTCAGTTTTTTTTTTTAAGAAAAATATATGTGTGCATAAAAAAACAAGAATGTGTCTATTGATCCTTAACAGAATGTCATATTGTTAGAATCATACATTATGTAACCTTTTCATATTGGCTTCTTTCTCTTAGTAAAATGCATTTAAGTTTTCTCTATATCTTTTCATGGTTTGATAGATCATTTCATTTTAGTGCTAAATAATAGTCCACTGTCTAGATGCATCACAATTTATACATTCACCTATTGAAGGACATCTTGATTGCTTTCAATTTTGGCAGTTGTAAATAAAGATGCTATAAACTTCCATGTGCAGGTTTTGTGTGAACATACATAAATATTCAACTCCTTTGGGTAGTTACCAAGGAATATAGCAGTTGAATCATATGCTAAGTATATATTTAGTTTTGTAAGAAATCACCAGCCTTTCAAAGTGGCTGTGCTATATTTTACATTCCCACCAGCAGTGAATGAGAGTTCTTGTTGCTTCATACCCTCACCAGGATTTGGTGTTGTCAGTGTTCTGGATTTTGTCCACTCTACTAGGTGTGTAGTGTTATCTTCTTCTTGTTTTAATTTTCATTTTCCTAATGACATAGGATGTGGAGCATGTTTTTGTATGCTTATTTTCTATTTACATATTCATTGGCAAGGTGTCTGTTCAGGTCTTTGGCTCAATTTTTAATTGCTATTTATTTTCTTATTACTGAGTTTTAAGTGTTTTTTGTGTATTTTAGATAATAGTCCTTTTATAAAATACATATTTTACAAATATTTTCTACTACTCTGTGGCTTGTCTTTTCATATTCTTGACATTGTCTTTTGCAGAGCATATGTTTTTAATGTTAATGAGGTCCAAATTATTCATTCTTCCTTCTATGGATTTTGCCTTTCGTGTTATATCTAAAAAGTCATTGCCTGGCCTTCCTTTTTTATTTTAAAATTTTCCTTTGGAAAAATTGGATTTGTTAAAATATATTCAAAGAAACACAATTATATTTTTTGTGCTCCATAATTAATATGTTTTCTTTATTGAGAGAAAAACAAATACATGAGTTCAATATAGTTCTAGAAAATTTGCTATTGTCAGTGATTTGATTTCAGATTTTTCAGAAATTACTTCTTTAAAATAATTACAGACGATAAACTGTCTTATGAAGTTTATATACTCAAAATTAACAAGGAATTGAAATGTGATGTAACAATGTACATAAAACATAATAGATTTTTCCAGGATAAAATTACTGAGATTACTTTAAGTTTTTTTTCCCTATTAATTTAAGTTATCATGCCTGTCTCATTGCCTTTATTAATCTACAATGGTAAACAGAGAGACAATTCCATTATAAATGAATCCAATACATAGAAAAATAAAGTTTAAATTGTCTGGGCTATTTTCCCACGATTTTCTAAACTTCTAAAATCCTAATTCTATATTTAATTGATATCTTGTGATATTTGATATAGTTTCTCTTGAATTCCATGTTAGTTGACTAATGCATAATGACATTTGGTTTTTAAATATAAAGATATGGAGACAATTGCTGTCCTTGCTGCCTTGCTGTATTTACAGCTTCTCTCTCTCTCTCTGTGTATGTGTGTCTCTGTGTGTGTGTGTATAAATGATGAGAGTGATATAAGTGATTAGTGGCTTAAGAAAGAAAAACTACCGTGACTGAAAAAGAACATTAATAAAACTTCTATGCTTTTAAGAACCATGCCTCTTACAAATATAACTATACATTAACAGTATAGGATTGTAGACATCGTCATTTGACAGAATAAGAAAACTAAGAGTAGTGACATGAAATATCCATGGTCATTAATATTGGAAGAGATTAGTACATCACTGGAAATGCTGTTTGGGTCCAAACACATAAGGATTTGGACAGATGTAGAGAAATTTCTTGTGCCAGCAATTTTCAAAGTCTTCCTAGATGAACATGTGACCTCCAACAGCAGAGTTCCCAAAGGTCTTAGTTTTTCAGTATTCAAAATGCTGTAGCTGAGTTGTCTTGTTAATTATCTGCCAAGCTGTCAGTCACTCACTCCATAGCACCTACCTTGTAGTAGAAATGACTTGATCCCCATTCTCAGAAAAATTGTCACTGAGATTAAATCAACTTCTTCATAACATGTGAAGTTATCTATTGGCGGATAATTTCCCTTTATTTCCCTACTTTCATCTTCCTCAGAAATAATTATCAATTAAGTAGTCATTGGGGATGAATATAGTTTAAATAACTATGATGAATATAGTTAAAAAAAAACCTGGGTCTAGCAATGAATACCCTTTACATTCAACTGGTTTTCTAAAAATAAGAGTTAATTAATTTTTCACACTTAACATAATTATGTACACTGTCCAGTGGTATGAAATGTTCTAACTCAGAAAGTAGCAGAAAATAGAACATTATAATTGTGAATTTCTTTTACCGTAGCTTTGCTGGTTTATTTAACTAAAAAAAAAAAATTGCTGTGACTTGCATATCCTGAGAAATTATGCCTTGGACAAAATCTTTCTGCAAAGAAAAAGTCAACCCAACGATTTCATACTTGGGCGTTGTATTTAATAAGGCATTAGTCCCCAAGAGGTCAAATTAAGGGTTTCATAATTTTACTAAGATGCACAAAATCCCTCATCTAAATGGCAAGAAGTGATAGATTTCAAGGTAAGCAAAAATGGAGAGTTTTAAGTGTTCTTTCTTAATATTTATATTTGAACTAGGTTATTTATAAAATAGCATCAGAGAGTTACTGAAATAAAACATAAATATATATTAGAACTATAAATTATCATAAGCATGGTATTTCACGAGGAAAATGTATTGTGCTTTGCAATATACTTATCAGTTTCTCATAAAGCTAAAACTATTTTAAAAAACCACACTATATTCTGAAAACTCGATTAAAAACACCATTACAAAACAAAGGAAATCAGGGTGAATATATCCTATTCAGAACTCAAGGAAAAATATTTTTATCATTTTCCTTTCCAAGGAGACTGTTTCCTATTTTACATGTCCTACTTCCCAAAGAACCCTACCTTTGTGACTCCTGATTTCTTTAGCTGCCACAGACTAAAACACTTAATTTGTAATTGAAACTTTAAACAAAACACCGAGTATGAGACTACTGATAACAAAAGTGCGTTAGTAATACAGATAAATTAGTATTTAATTTTTTTGATTAAAAAAGTTAATTTTAAAAAATTTGTGGGAACCATGTATCAGTGAAATTCCTACGTAACACACCTCAGATTAGCATGAAAAGTTTCACGATTCTAAGCTTCCTGTAGGTTTAGGATATTGCTTTAAGTTGCTTGAAGCTAATATCTTTTAGTGTATTTCTGTTATTGGAAGGAGTGTGATAGAGAAGCATAAAATGAGTATTACAATCAAATATATATACACAAGTACATTTGTATCTAAATCGGGAAAACATACCAAACTCTTACATTATTATTTCTGCAATTTGTCACATTGTTGTAGCTAGTATTTATAACTCCCTTCTTCTGTTACCCTCTTCATATTCTCTTTGTCTTTAACAGTACCTTGGCTGGTCTTGGTTCCTTGCTTGATAGGGTGACCCAAATGTATTCTCCTACAGCTACAACAATTTCTGCCAAAGATTCGAGGAGATTCCTGTGCAGATTTCTGGAGCTCTATCTCCAGAGCTGCTTCCTTTCATGTAGTTTTATTAACAAATTCTAGTACCTTAGCTTGCTTGAGCTCTGACCTTTGTCCTTATCATGTGCTGGTTCATTCCTGAAAATGTTCACAGGCATGAAAGTTGGGAAAATGGTAAAGCTCACTTTGTTTCCTTTCTGTAAAGGATTAAAGGGCATAATGGGTATAGGTATGTCTCCATATATGCAAGTCATATATAAATACATAGATGGATAGATAGATATATGCATGTATATATGCATTTATATGAGATACAAGTATACCTTCTCATCACCAATTTTCTAGTCATCTTCCTTTCAGTTGTTATCATCCAGCAAAATCCAGTCTGCTGCCCATGAAACATTGTGGATCTTTACCATCTTTCTGTCCTGGGAAAATTAATGATCAGGTAAACTAAAGTTCTTCCTACTGGGAAAATTTCCTTTTACTATTGTCCTTTAATGCCATCTAGGAGAAGAGTTGTAATAGAACCATGTGTGAACAAGACCCAAATGACATTCTTTCTCAGTTAACTTGTCATAGGAGAATCCAAAGGAGGCCGTAAGTCAGGGTTGAGAGAAAAGAAGCAATCTAACATCAGTAGAGGTCATGGCATTGGGAACCACTTCCTTGTGCAACTTACTGGAGTGTTCAGGTCTTATTTAGGGCCCATTTTGTATATATTCCTTCCATTTGATAATGGATTGCTACTGTGCATACCTATCTTTATGACTTGGTGGAACAGGCAACACCTAATACATTTTTGGTATTTCTGATCACAAGATAGCTTGCCAGTCAAGAATTCAGTCTTTACTAGAGCTCATTGGCAAGCCAGAAGCTATTCACAAAAGAATATTTCTCTATAGAGAAAGCTATGCCTGAAGAATTCTAAAGGGAATGAATTATGATTTACCTATAGGGACTCACAGAGAGAAAGTTTAATGCAGTGGGATTTAGTGATCTGGCATTATCTAAAATTGTATATGATTGTAATACTAAATTATGAACAGTGTAGTTAGTGTCCTATTGTGCAAGCTATAGAATACTTAGAAAGCAAAATAATAGATACAAATCAGTGTTTTTATCATCTCACCAAGGAGGTCAAGAGAGTTGTACTGTTAACAGCATCTTGAGTATATTTTACCATAATTAAGTTATAAAAATGGATATATTTGTAAAACCCGGAAGCTCCATTGGGATAAATGAAAAATGTTGATGTTATTTGAACTAACTTTGTGATGCCTTCTTTTGTAAGGTTATGTTATGCAAACCTCAATGGTAGTCCACCCAACAAATTATCACTAAAGTAGAAAATAATATTTGCAAGTTAAAATAGGAGATAATACATCTTCAGTATATAAATTTTATTTTGATACTTTAGGTGAGGGCAAAGTTGCTTGAAGGGTCTGTCATTCTCAAGTATTAATATATGTTTCCACTTTCACACTGTGGTATATTTGACAAGATAACACATACATTACTATAATAACAGAGTATTCTTGGTTTGATGTTACATTCTGGTTCCTTAAAAACTTCAGTGTTGCAGCGGCCCAAATCTATATGATGAAACATGTTTAGATTTAGTTAAGCATGATTTTCCCTGGAAGAATTAAAAAGAGACTGTATTATTTACCTCTTTTTGAATTAAAGGACATAGAACCAAAGATCCATTAAGGCCCATTAGAATGCAGCTTAACCTGAAATGTGTCATGTCATATATGTAAAATTAGGCCCCTGTAACTATAAAACATGCTTATTTCAGGTTATTTTTCAGTTACTGTGCCTACAACTGTTACATTCAAAAGGAAAATAAGCAGACTTCTAAGCACACTGGAGGACTGTATTATTTAAAATAATATGTGTGCATATCACAATTAACAAAAGGCTTAAGTTGCTGTATTTTAAAATTAGGATAAACTGATTCTCTATTATCATCTCTATATTTTATTAAATTATATGTGTGTATGTGTATGTGTGTATCAAGTCAGAGTTAATAATATTTATTAAGAATTTTTAAAGTAGATATACCCAATTTCACTGTCAGGTATATTTCATTGACGGGTATGTTTTCCGTATATTTGATGTTCGACTTTCTATAATGACTTAACTAATCCCTACTACCTCTAATACCCACATCATACTCCCATATAGCTAATATATAAGAATTAAAACGTGGCCTTACACCAGGCATGTTTCTGGTCAATATAAGGTTTCGAAAGTCAGTACTCCCAAAGCTTTGGTTAAAATGATGTGTGGCTTCTGCTCTGGTTTTGTACCTAGGTTTAGTGCTCCAGATCATGTATTGCTCTTGTCAGTAAACCTGAGATCCAAGGACAAGATTTGTGAATTATTCCTTCTTTCAGTTTTGAAAATGACAACCTTGTCTTTCTCCCATGAAAAATATTTTAACATTTCATTATCACTAAAACTCAAATCACTTTAAACATTTGATGTGTAGAATGAACTGTATTTCTGAAGTCAGAAAAAGAATGAAAGTTCAAAATAAGGGTTGACGCATTCTTTCTTCTCTTTTTCTGATATCAAAATGAATCTGCACATGATAATTTGTTAGCTTCCAAGCAGTATAGTATCTTTGACTCTTCAAACTCTTGACAAGGCATAGCTGTATAACATAAAAATCTAGAAGACAGTATAGGAGAAAATCTTTGTAACCTTTGGTTGAGCAAACAATTTTTAGATACTGTATGAAACAGCACAATAACTTTTGTGGTGATCTCTTCATAAGGTATACATATATCAAAACATTAAGTTGTATGCCTTAAATATATACAATTTTTATTTGTGATCATATATCAATAGACTGATTTTTTAAAAGCATAACCAATTCAGAAATCATATAATTGAAATGTATCAAAATTAAAAACTTACTTTTGAGAAGTCATCATAGAATGAAAAAACACAAACCACATACTAGGGGAAATTATTTGCAAAGCAGATTATTTGTGGAAGGGCTTATATCTATGATTTATTTTTTTAAAATTCTCAAGACTAATAAAAATAATAAAAAATAGAAAAAATAAGCATTAGATTTGAATAGACAAGCAAATAATGTATACATTTCAAATAAGCGTATGAAGAAGCCTCAGTATATTTCAGGAAAATGACATATATAATTTTTTGCACAGTTATGTAAGGTAAGCACATTAGAAATACATGGACAAAAATTAAAAGAACAAAAGAAGAATATCTAATTTTATAAACTATTAGAATAGAAGAGGATGTGGAAAATAAAAGAACTAGAACATGGATCAGATAAATTCAGGAAATTTGAAAAAATAAAAAAAAGATAAAAAGTAGCAAAATAAAATAATTAAGTATCAAATAAAAATTAATCATAATTAATGTAACTACTTCTACATTCTTGTAAAAAGAGACAGCTAGATATTAGAATGGATCTAAACTATTAACAAAATCCACTTTTATGCTGTTAACAATAGACTTACCAAAAATTAAGGATTAAAATTAATTAAAAGTAAGAAGAATTAAATATGTCCTATGTAAGAATTAAACAAACAAAGCTAGAAAACAGTATGAATATAAAACAAAATATACTTTTAGTAAAACATTAAAAAATAAAGATGTTGATATTTGATATTAAAAAGGAAAAGCATAGAGGCAAATAATTCTGAATTTGAGCATACCTAATTTCATAATTTCAAGAAATAATAAGTAATAAATTATACACGTGTATTATAAAAATTGCAAAATAATTGTCATTGAAATTACTACATAAAGCAGACAAAACAACTGTACAATTATAGATGATTTGAACAACGTTTAAGAGATGCTTGAGCTAAGAGATTTAAAGACTTATCAACCCTTAAATAAAAATACTTTGCTATGGCATAGGTTGAACATTTAAAAAATGACCTCATGATATGCCTTAAGGCAGGTAATAAGAGTATCAACAAATTTATATCATCCAAATGAAATACTCTTACCAGAATATAATACTGAAATAAATGCTAAACTTTTAAACCCAATATATTTGGAAATTAAAAAACAAACACACACATTTTTAAACATGTAATCTATTAGACAAAGAGAAATGACAATGGACATCATTAAACATTGGAAATAACAATAAAACAATATAAAGGAAAACCTGCACAGTGGTATTTAATAAATTTAGATGAAAATTATCTTAAATTTTTGGATTTCAAAAGTATTTATTTTTAAAAAGCTACCTAAACTTCCTTTTGGAGGTGAAAAAAAATCACCAGCGTTATCCAAGGAAAGTAAAAGGGAAAAAAAGTATTAAAGACCTCATATAATAAAATTTTTAAAAATCCTAAGGAGAATCAACACAACAAAGAACTAGTGCTTAAGGGAAAATAATTTTCAAAATTTCCAAAATGCCGATGTCTAAATCAAGAACAAAGGTTTGTGTATGCGCACACTCACATACTCATACCCCTACACACACAGTCACACACATATGAATATTAATAATTAAAAGTGGTACAAAGATACAGGTAATATAGAGAATGAAAAGCTTTGTGCCCAAATGTTTGAAAATATCCATGAAATGTATATTTTTTGAAAAATGCAAATAACCAAGGTCACTCAATAGGAAATAGAAAATCCAAAAAGAGGAGTAAGCACTAATAATATTGAAGTATTTGACCAGAATCCTCTATAAAAACAGACTTTTTCAAGTTTAAAAAAAGAAATAGATAACCAAATATTTACATAAACTATTACATTTAAAAAGTGAAAGTAATTTCTCCAAACAATTTTACGAAATGAACACTATTTTTATGTAAAAATCATTAATAAAACACTATTAATCAAATTCATTGGTGTATTAAAATACATCATTGCCCATTAGGACTTCCTAAGAGATGGACTATGTTCTAACCATTTTAAAGTATTTTAAATATTATTTAACAACCCACAATTTTTTCCTTAATACATGTAAAAACTTTCACTGAAACTTAACACTCATTTACAAAGTCTCTCTTAAAGCACTAATACTAGGGAGAAATATTGTTAACCTGACAGAGTACACAAAACCTAAACCAAACAGCAACCTTAATAATAGTGATTTTATAATATTTCTATTGAAGTCAGAAACAGCAAAGTAAATTTCTATCAACATTTGTCTTTCTATAGGGTTGTAAAAGAAGGGAAAGTAAGAGGTACAAACCTCCAGTTACAAAATGAGTCTTGAGTGTGAAGTGTACAGTGTGTAGAATAAAAATTTTAAAAAAATTATAAAAGAAGAAAATAAAGTTGTTTTTTTTGTAGCTCATATAATTTTTGCATATGATATCCAAGAGAAATTACAAGCTCAGAACTAATGAGAGATTTAGTAAGTTTGCTTATTTAAATCAAATCAGCATAAGAAGTCAGAGTTTTCTGGAGCTATGTGCCAGCAGCAACTGTAAGGAAAAAAAAATGATATTATGAAAAAGATTATCCCTTTTGAAATGGCAATGAAATACATTTAAGTTCCTAAGAATAAATCCAACAAAGCTCAGCAAAAACCATTTCAAGGAAAAAAATTACTGAAAGATATAAAATGACTGAGTAAATATAAAAATATACAATGTTCATAACAATATGTACATTCCTTTAATTATCTCAAATACCATGCCATTCTAATTATAATTCCATTATATTTTTTGTGGTGGCAGTCAAAGTGTAGCTAATATTTATTGGAAACAGCAAGGGGCTCCAAATAACTAAAGCAATTCTGAAGAGTAGGAAGGGGAAAATTGCACCTACCAGGCTTATTATAAACTAAAAATTAAAATACTGTAGCATTGATGTAACTGTAGGAGAATAGATGACTGGACTGTAATATGGCGCTCAGAAGCAGATTTTTGAATATGTGGAAAAATCATAGCTAACATAGGCCATTAATATGAGATAATAAATGTTTGACCTTTTTTGAGGCTTCCCTTACTGCTGAAAACATGTTTACTATTTCTAAACATTCAGTAGGTGCATTGAAAGGACAGTTAAACCAGTTGATGAATAAAGGATATATGCCAAATAGTTCAAGCTTATTAACAGTGTTGACCGATTAATAATTGGGTGAATATACTGAAATTTCCACTGTGTTGGAATACATGGTTAAATTAATTTTTCTGTATTCCCTTTAAGGCTTTTTTGTTAAATTTATATTTGAATGTCTTGATGAATTAACCTTTCATCATTACAAAGTGTCTCTTTCTTTATAGTGGTTTTCTTAAAGTATATTATTTATTTGATGAATATAGATAAATATATATTGTGGTTAGTATTTGCCTGATATAACTTTTAATATTTCTTTACTTTCAACATCTATTGATACTATTATGCTCCAGGTTTTTTTCCTAAAAACTATATTGTCTTAAAAATAAGATTAAATAGATAAGAATATAGATAAAAATACAATATGAAAATCTTTCACTTTCAAAAAGTGACTTTAATCCATTTATATTTATGGTGATTACTGATCTATTTGCGCTATCATTTACATTTATTTACACATTTTCTGCATTTTTATATTACCTGTTTCTGTTTCTTGCAATTGAAAATTGATGTGATTTTGTTGCTGTTGTTTATTTCTCTTCTTCTTTAGAAGAGTTTTTGAAAGCTTCTGTCATGATAGTAAACCACCTCAGGTTTGACCTTAAATGTTTAATTTCACTTATTTTATAAGATAATTTTTTTATTACTGATATTTTTATTTATTTTGGAAAACACTCAGTCATTGCTTCTTCAAATGTTGCTTCTGTCCATTTCCATTTCTCTAGTTTTCTTATGGAAAGGAAATTGAGGTAATATATTTTCTAACTTTTGCCAGAAATCTGCATACTTTTAATCCTCTGATTTTTTTTCTTCCTGTTTCCCTCTGTCATAGTGCTCTCCTTGTGTCCTGCTTTAAACAGTGTGTTTGGCTGTTACACTTAACTGCCGATAGTTTAGCTTCAGGCATTTTTTTTTCCTGTTCTAAAATATGTATTTGATTTTTTCTGTGTAGATTCACGTTCTATGTTGAAATTTTCATTTTGTCTCTACTGTCCATTTTCCTCTACTTTTCATAAAATATCAATAATAATTTTTTTAAAGTCTTATGTGAAAATTCCAATATCTAGATCTCTTGTGGTTCCATTTCTATTTATTGGTTTATCTTTCGGTTTGGGTCATTGTGTCCCATTTCTTCTTATGCCACTTAATTTTTTTTCAGGATACTAGAGATTATGGATGAAAAACTGCAGGGAATATAAGTAAGATTTTCTCCCTCTGCTACAGCTAAAACTTCTTCTCCAAACAAGTAGAGCACTAGTGATTGACTGATCTTTCTAAGGCTTGACTATTTTGGGAATAGGTCTATTTCAAGTTTGCTTTTATTCCTGGAATATAGCAGTTTCTTAAAAGGCATATTCTATGCCCTATGCCCTATTTACATCATGTTTAAGAAGTCTTCACTATTTAAAGCCATGAATATATATATCCTATGGTTTATTCCAAAGTATTTAATATTTAGTTTTTACATCTAGGGCTGCAATCCACCTGGAATTTATTTTTGTTTACAGAATAAGGGAGGGGCAAAAATATGTTTTATTTTCTATATGGTTAAGTTGATTCTGCACAATTTTTTGAAAAAAATGTTCTTATCCGCTACATTGTGGTGCCTTCTTTGTCACAGATCATGTTACCATGTAAGTGTGAGGTTTTTTGGTGAATGAAAGTAAAATATGACTCATCCATTGGTCCTTTAATTATCTCCTTTTTTGCACACAGCACTTCTTATTAAGGAAATAAAAACCTTCACAGTTTTCCCCCTGGGAGTCATATGTTTGGGTCTCATTTTTCAAGATTGGATGCAGAATCTAATTACTGGTAAGGAGAATGAGGACAAAATAATTCAAGTGATTATTTTGGAAGTTAACATGCTCCTGAACACAAAGAAATAGCGCAGACTTAAATTAGGATTTGCCAAAAAAAAAAAAAAAAAAAAAGTAATGTGAGTGAAAGTTGCTACACTGACATTCTAAAAACAAAATGCCCATAAACCCTTACAAGACAAGGACTTTGGAGCCATTTATCCCAATATAATAGCTGAGAAAACTAAGGCACAGAGAGATTAACTTGCTCAAAGATACATGGTTTGTAAGTTGGTAAAGAAAAAAATTGATCCGGGGTATTAATCTCAGAGAGATATAATTTTCATTCAGTTATTTCTCCTAAAGGCAAACTTCAATTTTTAAAAATGAGTTAATGTTCCAGCTCTTCCACTTTTCTTACATGCAGTCTCAGCTAAGTTATTTAATATCTGAGAACATTACTCTACACTGTTAAATAAGTAGAAAAAAAATCTACCATGATTCCTTCAGAAAATTAACTGGGTCTCAAAGTAACATGAATTTTGAAATGCCTTTTAAACACTGCATGCACTGCAAACATTACCATAAATGTTAACATTTTTGTACCCTCATGTTCTGACAATCAGGAATTAACTCCATAATCCTAAGGTGATTGACTCAAGGCTCAAAGAAGTTATTATATTATTAGCTCTGAGTGCCGTCATTATTGACGTGTCCTAATTGTTCATTGTCTTTTTCACAGTCACATTACATTGTTGGCTCAATCACTGGCAGCCAAACCAAATCCCTAAATAATTGCAAACATTATTATTGCAGAGTTTTATCTTTACTTCAACTGAATTTCATTTAGTTCTTCTAATTCTTTTGATCTAGTATATTGAATTGTTATAAAATGTCAATTTTACCATCTGATTCACTGTTCTCAAGACAATGACAATAAATATGATTGTTGTACTTTAACCTTATGCTTTATTAAAATATTGAATATGATGGGAAAGAGCCTAGAATAATGTGTTATACCTCAATAATTTGAAAATTAGTATTTTCCCATAAGAGAGAATGATGTCAGTTAGCTCATCATGAATTTTAATTTCTTTGTCTAAATTCCATTTTTTCTAAATATTAGTTAGGGGTTTTCTTGTCTGTTTTTCTCAATACTCCAGTGTCTTCCACCTTTTTAGAGTATTAGAAGTATCATCACAATAATTTGATCCACTGCAATTACTGAGACTTTGGTACCATTTTTTGTAATCATACTTTCAAGTATTTTGACAACATTTGATTGAAATTAATACGGTCATGACATCAAGGCCATACTTAAATAATTTTTTTTTAATCTCCCCATGTATCTTGGTTTAGATCATTTTTAACCTTTCTATTTCTAAATAATTATTTTTGATAAAAAATATGAAAAAAAATCTGAGTAGTTTTACTTTCTCCATGTGATATTTTAATATAATTCTATGAGCTATGACTAATAGTTTATTTGCCATAATCTCTCCTGGAACTTCTATAAATCATTTGAAGTTTCTTGGGATTGTTTTATACATACATAGTTATTTATTTATTTATCACATTAACTAAAAACATACAGTTTTTGTATTTTCTACAAATAAAAAAAGCACCTATTTGAATTGAAATTAGTTCTTTTAGTAAAAACTTTTTGATATTAAATTATAATCATAAATTATCTTCATTACAATATATTTTTATTGAATAAAAATAGAAAAGGTGAAGAAAGGCACAAAGATGAAATACTTGCATCCTCAAAAGCTTAAGTTGATATGGTCACTAGGTGCTAAACTCAATGAGTAAAAATCGCTAATATTCTATATTGAAATATAGAATGCCATAGTAGGGAGAAAATCCAAATCTGTATAGAAACAAACAAGTCAGCTCTAAAGAGTGTATGTCAGACTACAATCTGAGATCAAAGAAACATCAGCACCTCTGAACTCTAGAATATAACAGAACAATTGTTTTGGAATTCTGAAATAAAATCACTTTCACTTGACATTTGTATAATAAGACAAACTGGCAGTTTGACTTCAGAATTAAGATATTTGTCAAATTTGAAAATGTTTTTGTTAGTCAGCTTTTGGAATATAACTCTACACAAAAACTACCTGCAAACCAAGAGTTGTCCAACTAAATGTTAAGCTCATAGGACCTCAGCTCAGCTGGACAGCCTCTTTTCCAGGTGAGCCAACTGTGAATTACTTGGGGTAGATTGACTCCACATGTCTATTCAGAGATCACATTGGAGAGTCAGTACCTGCTTTGGGCATTCTCATGGTGAAGATTGGAAACTCCTAGTGGTCCAGCAGAGATATATAATGGCTCTTATGGCCCATAGTTAGAAATCATTCTTTCATTTCAATTCACATTCGATGAACTAAAGCAAGTCATATGGTGAGACTCAACATTAGTGAGATGGGAAAGTAGAATCATCCTCTCAAGTTAGTAAAAGAGAAAAAAATATATATGGGCAAAATAATTTACCATACAAATGTAGCCTTTAGTGCAGTCTTTCTACTTGAAGAAGTGGTAGAGAAAAACATGACTGTGAACCAAAATGATGGACATCATGGGATTTAGATATCAATAGATATAATCCAAGAGAAAGTGAAAATAATGCAAGACAGTAGCTGAGTAGTACACAGAGACCAAACCAACCAAATTGGAACAGGAGAATAGAGGACTTCAGAGAAAAGGGGCACTTGGTCAAATAAGTTTTGGAGATTTGGAGATTTCAGACAATGGAAAATATGGTAACAAAAAACATTACAAAGTACAATTAAAATGGCAGGAAAAACAAAAAATAAAAGCAGGTAAAAAAGCCTTACACACATATGTTAAAAAAAAATACATATATTCTTTAAGTGAGCCCAAAATTTTGATTTTCTACCCACTGAGATTAAGTGTAATACTACTTCAGTATGTGCAGTTTTGTTTAATGATACTGATATAATAAAATGTTTTAAATTGATTTATATACTTCGTAATTTTTCATATTATTACAATTTACAGACAAGGTAGAGAATAATTACTTGTGATTGTAAGAAATAATATAAATATTAAAAAGGAAGGGAATAGATTATAGAATTCAGAAAATTTCAGTGAAGAAGGAAAGATGCAGGAAGACTGAACTATACTTCTTTTTGAATATAAGTTTTAAAAAAAGATATTTTTACTCAGATCACATTGACTCTGAAATAAAGTAAGAAATTTATAGTAGAAATAAATTATGTTAATTATTTTATTATTAAATTTTATTATAAATTATGTTGATAATAAAATGTGAAAATGTGGTATGTGAAAATAGTTTTACTATGTAAAATAAATGGGAAGTTTTTGGCAACAGTAATACAAATTTTATCATACAAAAACCAAAGTCCTGTTAGTAAACTTTAAATTGAGTAGGTAAGCATTGTAAATATCTTACTTTTTGCATAAAGTTTATTCTTATTTTATATAAGATTCTGAGTAACAAAAATGTCATAAAAATTGCATAAGAAGATCCTATATTGTTACAATTTCTCATTCTTATATGAGAGATTGAGAAAACTGCTTTCAAAAGAAAAATAATTTGGATATTTACAAATGTGCATAATATCTAGACAAATAATTTGATTTTAGAAAGGTCCTTATACCTTTGGCCCAAAGAAAGGTTCATTTACAAATTTAATAATAGCACCAAAAAGAATAGAATCAAAAATTATCTACTAAGCTCTCAGAGTGCTGAGATATGTAGTCTTACAACATTGTGTGATTTAATATAACTTTCACATAAACTTTGCAAGTCAGATGCTGTTATCATTCTTCGTTATAAGTAGAGTCAGAGAAAGGTTTAAGACTTAGACCAAGGTAAGACAATGCTTTAAGTGGCAGACAGTATTCTAATACTATTTTTCTGACTCTAAAACGTGTTCTTAATCATAGTACACTTTCTTTAATTTTATTTACTTATTCATTCAGTTATTTGTTCGATACACATGTACTGGAGAATTTCTTAAATTGTCAGACAATGTATTAGATGATGGAAGAATAGGGAGTGAAAATAAGTCTTGTAGTTATTCTGTGATAGTTACTTTTATGTGTCAACTTGACTGCATCATGGGATGCCTTGATAGCTGGTTAAACAGTATTTCTCACTGTGTCTGAGAGAGTGTTTCTGGAAGAAATTAGCATTTAAATTGGTAGACCTAGTGAAGCAGACTTCCTTCCCCTAAGTAATTGAGCCTCATCCAATCCACTGAGAGTCTGAATAGGACAAAAAGGTAGAGGAAGCTGAAATTTGCCCTCTCTTTGTGCCTGAGTGTATGAGGTGAAATAGGGATCTCTTCCTGTCCTGGCATCCTTAGTTCACAGGTCTTCAGGCTAAGACTGGAATCTATACCACAACTCTTTGCTCTCAGGCCATCGATATACACCACCGACCTTACTGTGTCTCCAACTTGCAGATGGCAGATCATGGGACTTAGACTCCATCATCATGTGAGCTAATACCTCTAATAGATCTCTTTACATATAATACTATATATATGTGTGTGTGAATATATATACACACACACACACACAAAAGCATGGACACAGGGACACACACTATTGGTTCTGTTTCTTAGGAGAACTCTAATACAAGTTACTTAGTAATTTAGTCTAACTGGGGTGGGTAAACATATATTGTAACATGGACAAAAATATTAATGCAAAATATTCATTACCTTTGCTCCTCAATATTGCTTTCCTACCCAAACACACAGGCTTAAGTGTGAACTTTCTTTAAAAAACTGATTTTTTTTCTTTCTGAGTTGTCTATTTTATCTTCCAGATACAAAGGATAAAGATAATGGCTAATTATTGAGAGAAAAAAAAGTGTAACTGGGAGACCAGTCTGTAGTACCCAGCTAGCAACATAACAGAATATGTTTTTATGTGTGTAGTGTGCCTGAGAGAAATGGAGAGAAAAGAGATTAGTCAGAGGCATATATGAAAAATGAGAGGAAGATATATAAAAGAGCCATAGAGGTTGAATTTAATGAAAATTTGGAGGAAACTACAAAAAGATTTTAAGGAGCAGGCTGCTAGAAGGAAGGATATTTGGAGCTACTATATATGTGTGAGAGATGTTTATATTTAAAGATATTTTTCTGTGCAGTTACTCTCTCCACTCTCAGTTCCTAGGTCAGATGATTGTGGGTTTATGTTTCAGTTACTATTAGGGTTGTATTTCTTTCTACATGATACTGCATAAACATTGGGTCTCAAAAACAAAGTGTCATCTACGTCTTAGTTCTAACTGTGGCCATATTTAGAGCAGTTTTAATTGAAAAAAGGAGGTAATATTAAGATATATATATATTTAGAAATTGTCTATATTCCACATTGTAGACATGAATTTAGTGATTTTTTTAGATTCTGATTTTTTTTATTGAAGTGAAGTCGATTTACAGTATTAGTTTCAGGTGTACAGTCAAATGATTCAGTTATATGTACACACACATACATACATATATATATATATATATATATATATATATATATATTCAGATTCTATGTACAAACCAGAAATAGACTTAGACTCACAGACAAAGAAAACAAACTGTCGTTACCAGAGGGAAAAGAGGGGAGGGATAGATTAGGAGTTTGGGATTAAAAGATACACATTACTATATATAAAATAAGTAACAAGGACCAACTGTATAGCACAGGAAACTATATTCAATTCCTTGTAATGAATTTAGTGATTTTACTTGCAAAATAATGTATAGAACATTTTGATGAAATTTTGGCAACTTAATGTAGTCATACAATATAATGTTGCATTTAAATATGATTTTTTTCTTTCTTTTTTATTGAAGCATAGTTGATTTACAATGTTGTGTTATTTCTGGTGTACAATATAGTGATTCATTTATACATATTTATATGTATATATAAAATACTACTTTTCACATTCTTTTAAATTATAGACCATTCCAAGGTATTGAATATATATGATTTTTTTATCATGAAATTTATTTTCAGTTCAGAAAGAAATACCATTGCAAGATGAAATACAGTTTGCTTTTGTCATTGTCCTGTGACATTTCCATTCAAGTATAATGTTGGAGAGCTATATTAGAACTCTATGTGAAATAACTTTGATGCCTAAAATATTGAATTTACCAGAATTATAATAGATTTTTGAAATGCATAATATGTTGTATGAGTGTAAGACACCAAAATATAACCATATCTCTTAAGCTTATATTATATTATCCCTATTTTACATATTATAAAATCACCTATTTTATTAACTGAGGGGAATTAGTTATAATATTGCTTGCAGTTTTTTGACACTCATACTTTTAGAAGTTCATATGTGAATCTCCCAGACACAAACACCAATAATTATTTTCTAATACAGCGAGTTAAAAGATACAAATTTCTTCTCAGATAGTTTTAAGAAAACTGTGCAAATTAGGCCTACCTCTTCTCTAGAATCACTTGTGTTCTGATTTTCTCTGACCTTGAATAGTACAAGTCTTCCTATTGCTTTACTTAGTTTCCACTCCTTTTTCTTCTTTCAATTTTCTTTGAAACCAAGGTCAGACCTGCTATATCAGTTCCCTACAGAGTAAGAAATGGCTTATGAGAAAGTACAGGAGCTATTTGGGGTTAGAGATATAGCTTAAAGGGAAACATCTAAAGACAGAAAAGTTGGAAAGGCCCAAAGGTTTTATGTGCAACCCTTAAAGGAAAAGAAAAGAAAGGTTACATGTATACTAAAACAATATATGAGTTAATTTCAACTTTGATAGAAAGTTCTTTCAGAGCCTGAATAAAACAGTTATAAGTAACTGCAATTTTAAGGGAGTTTTATTTATTGTTAGAGCAGAACTGTATTATGTATTATATAATATTTAACATTTTCAGGATAGTATTCCTCATTATTTTAGTTGTTCAAGTGTGCAAAATCTGTTTCAACAGCTCTTATAGAGACAATGATAACTATCCAATTTATAAACATTTATGGTTCTAATATGTGAATGAAAAGGGAATGAGAAGTAAACCACAGTGCTCTTTTGCTTCTGATGCCTAAATCTAAAATAAAGCATGTTAGAAACACACACACACACACACAGACACACACATTTTTATACCCTGTAGGTTTATAGTTGCATAAATTTGCAAGTGTAAAATCAATGATATGAAAAAGTTAGAATCAAACATGGATATCACATGCTATAGAAGATTATATAACCCCATATATCAGTTTCTTAGGGATCCTCTAACAAAGTATCACAAAATGGGTGACTCAATACCACGGAAATTTATTCTCTGACAGTTCTGGAGGGTCTAAATCTGAAACCAAGGTGTAAACAGGGCCATACTCTCTCTGCAGGCTCTAGGAAAGAAATCTCTTTGCTGCTTTCTAGCGTCTGGTCTTGCTGACAATTCTTGGCATTCTTTGGCTATTGCTCCATCACTCCAGTTTCTACCTCTGTCCTCATGTGGTTATCTTTCCTCTACAGGTATATCTGTGTACAAATTTCTCTCATCTTATAAAGATAGCAGTCATTGGGTTTAGGCTCCTGCTAATCCAGTGTAATCTCATTTTAACTTGATTACATTCTCAGAGACCCTATTTCTAAATAAGGGCTTATTTAGAGATACTGGGGATTAGGACTAGACCATGCCTTTTGGAATAACACAATTCAGCCCAGTACACTGAATGTTATTAAAGAGATCTTTGAAATTCATTTGGTTTGTTTCAGCCTATTTAACAAATGAGTTTCACTTGTCTCCAAATTTTGTGATTTCTAGATCTTAGAAGGAACTTTCCATTTTTCACTATTAAATATAATGCTGGCTGTGGGCTTTTCATAAATGGCTCTTATTAGGTTGAAGCTATTTCTTTCTATTCCTTGTTTGTTGAGTGTTTTCCTTTTTACAAATTTTGTCAAGTGCTTTTTCTGCATAAAGTAAGATGATCACGTAGTTTTGTTTCGTCATTCTGTTAATATGGTGTATCACATTGATTTTCATATGTTGAAACATCCTTGCATTCCAGAGATAAGTCCCACTTTGTCATGGTGTAATTCATTTAATGTACTGTTGAATTAGTTTGCTAGTATTTTGTTGACAATTTTGCATCAATATTCATCAGAGATACAGGTCTGTAATTTCCTTTTCTTATAGTATTTTTGTCTCGTTTTGGTATTAAAGTAATGCTGGTCATGTAAAATAAATTTGAAAGTATTCCTTCCTATTTAAGTTTTTGGGAA
Source organism: Camelus ferus (assembly GCF_009834535.1). Lineage (NCBI taxonomy): Eukaryota > Metazoa > Chordata > Mammalia > Artiodactyla > Camelidae > Camelus > Camelus ferus. The sequence continues at coordinate 87,019,746 of NC_045696.1, read as the reverse complement.
TATTTGAGAATAATTGGTGTTATTTTTATTTAAACGTTTGGTAGAATTCTCTGGTGAAGCCATCTGGTTCCGTATTTTCTTTGTTGAGAGGTTTTGATTACTGCTTCAGTCTCCTTACTTGTATATGTCTGTTCAGACTCTTTTCTATCTTAATGAGTCAGTCTTGGTAGTTTACAGGAATTTATCCATTTCTTCTAAGTTATTCAGTTTGTTGGCATATAATTGTCCTCAGTGGTGTCTTACAATCCTTTTTATTTCTGTATCATCAGTTGTAATGTCCCTTTTTTTATTTCAGATTTTTATTATTTATCCTCTTTATTTTACCTTAATTTAATTTAGGGTTTGTCAATTTTGTTGATCCTTTTAATAAACCTTTTAATTTTTTTTCTATTCCCTATTTTATTTAAATCAGTTCTACTCTATTATTTTCTTCCTCTGCTAACTTTGTACACAGTTTGTTCTTCTTTTTTTAGTTCCTTTATGTATAAATTTAAGTTTGTTGTTTTGAGATTTTTTTTTTCAATGTTGGCATTTACCACTATAAACTTCTGTCGGTACTGCTTCTGCTTCATCCTAAGTTTTGGTATGTTATATTTTGTTTTCATTTGTCTCGAGACGCTTTCTACTTTCCCTTGCAATTTCCACTTTGATCCATTAGAGTTTAATTTTCACATATATGTGAATTTTACAGGTTTCCTTTTGCTATTAATTTCTTCTTTCATTGAACTTCTTTAAGATAGTTATTTTCAATTTTTTTGTCAGTTAATTCATAGATCTCTAATTCTTTAGGATCAATTTCTGAAGATTTACTTATTTTTTCCTGTTATTGGGTCACGTATCCCTATTTCTTTTCATACTTTCTTATTTATTGCAGGAATTCAGGCATTTGAAGAAAAATAAAGCCACCCCTCCCTAGTCTTTACAGACTGACTTCATACAGGATAAGATCTTTACCAGTGAGCCTGGGTAAAGATTCTGGGGGACACTCAAATCTGTTCTGGTCTGGGGATGTGTTTTCTCTAGGCTTATGCTTATAGTTTCCCAGTCAGAGAAATTTACCTTTTTCCCCCTCTTCCCAGGAGCTCATACTCTCCTCTGCGGCTGTGCTCTCATTGGCTGCTGGCATTCAAAGTATCGGGTTTCCCACCTGCATTCTCACTCAGGTGTGTCAGCCTCCAGACAACCTGAAACCTTGGATGTACAGTCTACTCTTCTCTTTCCCTCCTGAGGCAGGAACCTCAAGCTGCAGGCTTTCTCCAATTGAGCTGAGCAGCACCAACTTCAGGTAAGGCCTCTTTGGATAAAATGCAACAGTTTTTTTTTTGTCTTGTTTTGTTTTGATTAAGCATTGAATGCGGTAATGGCTTTGTGATTCTTGGCTTTGCATTTCTTGGCTTTTGTGTTTTTCTAGGCTTTGTGTTTGCTTGAGGTACTGAGGCTTCTTAACTAGTTTCTGGAGTTTTCATAAAGTCTTTTTGGATCATACCCTGTTGTTAAGTCAATTTCTCTGTGGAGGAACAAGATCTGGGTCTTCCTATTCAGCCTTCTGGCTGATTTCACTCAGGTTTTGTTTCTGTGGAGGCCTAGAGGCCTTGCTCCCTGTTGCCTTCTTGCTGTGTCTTCCTCCGGTCCTCCCTGGCTCTGCATTGTCTGTGTCCTGATCTCTTCATATAAGGACATTGGTCATATTGCACCGAGGCCAAGCCATAAGGCTTCATTTTACCTTAATTACTTATTTAAAAGCCTTATCTCCAAATAAAGTCACATTATGAGATACTGGTGGTGAGGTCTTCAACATATGAAAGTTGGGAACACAGTTCAGTCCACAGCAAAGTCTGAATAAAATATGGAGCAATATATATTTGGTAAATGTGGAAGTAATGGAACCAATCACTTTAAATCTAGTAATTGCCAATAATAAAATAAATATAGACTTCTGTAATAAAAAATTAAAATAAAATAGTTAAAAAGGCAAATAACATATCTTATTTAATGTTAAGTATGCATTAAGAAAATTTTTAATGCATGATGTACTTCTGAGCTGTATAACTGTCCACAATATTGAAAAATATCAACAAAACTAATTGATGAACACGGAAACCTATCTGGAAATGAAAACTCAAGTCTGCAAGATTATGTTTTTACATTTGACTTCAGAGCATGTATTTCCTTTGATAGATAGTTTAAATCTACAATTGAGAGAGTCTGAACTTTGAACAACTAATATAATATAGACCCTTCTCAATATTTTTGATAGTTCTTCTTAAATAATATGTTTTATTGAATAGTGGCAGTAAGAATAAAATAAAGAATGTAAACGTTTTATACAACTAATTTTTTGGTTTTATATGCCCCAGTTTTTTTTCTGAAAACAAAATCAACATAGACTTTGCAATAGATAATATAAGAAAATTTCAGGGTTAAATATAAGACAAAATTAAAAGAGTCAAAAATTTTTGAGAAAATGAAAGTGACATGGATGGTTTTGAATAGTAATGTTGCTAGATCTTTGGTGAAATTTGAATAAAACAGGAGTTGTATTCCTGAAAGTTGGGGATCAAAGAATTCCCCAGTGACCTAACAGCAAAAACCTCACTGTGTATAGCCTCTAGTCCATTGTGATTCAGAATCTCTTTTTATAAAACAGACTTGATTATGACTGCTATATCTCATTACTCTGTTGAATATTAATCAATCAGTAATATTCCCATCTTATGGGAAGAATACAGACTAGAATAAATGATTTCGGAGTAGAGATTTGAACTCTTGTGCTTACCTTTCCTTCGTCAGTCCAACCTTAGATAACATTAATTTCAGTGATGAAACAGTTCGTTAATGATGAGAAAAGTAATTTGAATTTTAGTTTGAAAGAGTCATTTCCACTGTTGCATATTGAAAGTAGTCACTCATCTTCAAATAGCAGCTGCTGACATCTATGGAAGAATTTGGAAAATTCTATTTAGAAACCAATCTGCTTTCATGTAACTTATGTAAGTTGTTTGCCTCATTCTTTATTGCAGAGACTATCTGCATGAAAAAGGAATTCTTATTTCTCTAGAATTCATCTGTGATAGCTATTTTGCCACCCAAAATGGTAATTTTCTCTCTGTAGCATCAAAACTGGTAGCTTTAGAAAGACTGGGACTTACAAAAATGCTTTCATTTCTACACCAATAATACATAGTATCTCATCAGAGCTACTTCCATACTCTTCATATTTAGTATTTCTATGACACTGTTGAAAGATTTCTCAATAATATCTACTTGAGAAACTTTTATAACTTTGTTTATTCTCAACATTCACTTTTGATAGTTTTATGCCTACTGTTACTAATATTCATGACATACTATTTTATTGTTTTGAAAATATTAAAAAAGTTGTATATCATCTCCCTTTATCTTCTCAGCAGATTTATAAGGTAGGTGTTATTTTCATTATTGATGAAGAGATTGAGGCATTGACATCTAAACCTTGACCTTCTTATAGTAAAGTTCAAGATCTGCCAGACATTGTCTCTTTAGGCATTATAGTTAGAAAATTAAAGAACTGTAATAAGACAGATGAGTAATGAAAAAAAAGAAAATAGAAACTCTAGTTATTTTTTTAACATTGGTTGCAATTTCCTAAAAGGAAGAGACTGTTTTTTGCTTACTAGTATATCCCCAGAATTAGGCACTCTATCTTTCATTAAATATATATGTAATGTGTTCTGTTTTTAAGAAAGCTTAGAGTATACTATATAAACTAGTGTTTGGAGATGGTTATGAAAGAGTGAAATATTATTAATAATAAGCAATGAAAAGTATAATTCTCCTGTATATTCTTTCTATAACATTAGGAAGTATAAGCTAAATTCAAGATTATGCTATAAACTGTGTGAAAATCAGGGCACGTGAATCCCCAAAAGTAATTAAACCTAACCCAAATGTTGCATCTGATTCTTTTCATTTGTGTTACCTGTTAGGTTAACTTCCAATGAGAATTTTAAGTATTTTCATAGCATTCACATACTCATTTTTAAAAGCTTGAAATAAATAACATGAAAAGAACTAATATATTTATCAGGTCTTTCACTTAAGTTTCTGCAGTATGATATGTCTGTGGCTCTCATTTTTCCATTTACTTTTTTCAATCAGTCTCCGCTAAGGTAATTAATAATAATGTAAAATTAAAGAAAAACTATATTTATTTGTAAAATGTACTATTTATACAATTAAGCTCCTAATTCTTAATTAAAAGCAAATTTATTAATATTTTTCTTTGCTTTAGTTTGTTTTCCTTTTATGGTCTTGATCTAAACTCTGAAAAGTAGAATATAAAGGAGCACAGGTATAAAGAGAAAAAATAGAATTACTTTTTCCTTTCATTGTCTTATGTGTAACATGAAAACAGGAGTGAGGTTGAAGCATAAACTTGAACGTTTTATCTTTTCTTATGAAATGTATTATTTTACAGGTCTGTTATATTATTGTGACTTTGAAGACCAAGTCTATATGGTTACATTGAATGCATTGAACTTGATGTACCTCATTTAAAAATGTCAGGGATATTTGTGAGCTTACCACATTAAGTTGTTTTTCAGTTTTCAATATTAAAAAAAAAAAAACCCAAATCTGAATTAGCTGCTCACATTTAAAAGTCAGGCATTTCACATAAATGTCTGGATTTGTTTTTTTCCTAAAATATCTGAAACTACATTAACACAATTTCAAATTTTGTTTAATCTGTGTGTATGTTTTCCCTAAATTGTACTGTTGGTCTCTAGTCCACTATAGCCTTCACTCCATGCATCAGCACCTATTCTGGTTAGCCCAACATTCCCCTTTAGTCTTTTATATTGCCTGGTTACCTTTAACGATTTGATTGTGTAATGTTTTTACAGATAATTGTATTCATCTGCTATGGCTTCCAAGACAAAGTAACACAGACTAGCTGGCTTAAACAACAGAAATTTATTTTCTCACTTCTTGAGGTTTGAAGTCATAATCAAGGTGCATCAAATTTAGTTTCCAGTGAGGTTTTCCTTCCTATCTTGCAGGAGGCTGCCCTTCTATTGTTTCCTTACTTAGCCTTTTCTCTGTACATGAGGAGAAAGATTTCTGATAACTCTTCCTTTAATAAGGACACCAGTTTTATTGGGTCAGGGCCCCATTCTTATGGCCTCATTTATCCTTAATTACCTTGATAAAGGCCCCATCTCCAAATGCAATCCCTTTGGGGATTGGGGCTTTGACATGAGAATTGAGAGGAGGAAACAACTCAGTCTATAATGATAATATTATTTACACTCTGTTATATATCACAACAAAACTGATCCTTAATGACATTCCTTTTAGCATAGTTTTCCTAGTAATCTCTTTTTTATATATTCATTGTTACCAGCATTTTCCAACTTAAATTTTCTAGGCATCTCTTAGTTCGACAAATATTACTGCATTGTTCTATATCCAAATACTATTTTATGAGTTGGAAAATCTCATGGATAAAAAGTGAGAAAAAAAAAGCATACTTTCAGGAATCTTTCATTCTAGTGAGAAGGTGGGACACAATGAACAAAATAAATAAGAAAATTCATAACATGTTAAAAGGTAATAATTACTATGGAAAAATAAAAATGGGGAAAAGGATAAGGAATAATGAAGGTGAAGTTATAGTGTGCAATTTAAGATAGAGTAATAGATGAGACAAATTTCCACCTATCTTTGGAAAGGTGATATTAAAGGGAAGTGCAAAAAGTGAGGGAGTCAAAAGTGGGTATTTGGAGGAAGAATATTCTAGACAGAGGGAACTACAATTGCAAAGGCTGTAGCGCAGGAGCATGCCTGGCATGCTCAAAGCACAGCACAGAGTCCAGTGTGCCTGGAGTTGAAGGAATGAATAGCTGAGAAGAAGTGGGAGAGATGTCAGAGAAGTGTCACTAGGGCCTTGTAGGTCGTATGAGATTTGTTGAAGTTTATTTCCTGCAAGATTGCCTCAGAAAGACCGAGGAAAATGGTTGATGATTCTTGCGTGGCCAAAACTGTCTTTGCTTTGATAATTTTATTGAACCAAAATACGTTTGGGTATAAACTTATTTGGTCACACTTTTTGAAGGATATTTGTAAATGCTCTTCTGTTGTATTCTGTTGTGGATTTTTGTCTATGGAAAAGTCTGATGATAGTCTCATTATTTTTCCACATTTTCACTGAAAGTTTATTTTGCCTTGTTTCCCAGAGAATTATTTTTTTTACTTGTGAAATTCATGAACATTTTTATGTAATAGAAAACAATGTTGTATTTTGAAATGTACTAATTACCTTTTATTTAAATTTGGATAATTAAAAATATCTTTGACTTTTATTACTTTGTTGTTTTAGTTATGTTTTGTTTAATTTACTCATTCTGTTTTTCTGTATCTCCTTTTCTGTTTGAGAAGTGTTTATTATTCTGGTACAATTTATAATTTTACTTTCATTTGTGAGCCCTTCTGGGTTGTGTTTTATTTCCTCTACTTTTGCCAAAGCTTTTGCTACGAGCTGTTGTAACTCTGCTTTGTACTCTTGCCTCATGGAAGCAATTGTGTGTATGTTTGCATGTGAGGGGCAAGATGTGCAGGTGTGTTTATATTTATGGTGTGTCATTTGGCTCTGATTTTCTTAGACTCCATGGAATTATTTTTCTATGATTTTCTTTGCTCTCAAATGTTTGTATGTAATTTTGCTTTTTTGATATAACCTATTTATCCATTCTATGCTGCTTTTTTTTCCCCAGGAGAGTTACTTATAGAATGTTTATGTTTGGTGCCTATAGCAGTAGTCGGGAGCTGTGCAAGATACTCAGAGTTATGTAGGAAATTTTCTAAGGAGGAGGAGGTTTGAGTATGAGTCCAGTTTAACCTTTAAAACTTCTCAGCCAAGCATTTACAGAGATAAGGGACGTTCAATAAGATGTACCCCTTATTGGCTTTAGTCAACAACTAAGCTCAGATCGCTTCCTGAAAATACTGCTTAGTTAAGATTTTCTTTATTAAATTTTGAATCTTATAGTCTTTACGGCTAAAATATTCATTTTCCTCAGGTGCAAACAAAGGATTTTGTTTGTACCCCTGCAGATGCCAGTTAATTTTGAAATATATATGCCTGACACTTTGCTATCTGTAGACATGGATCCTTCTTTACACTTCTTCCTGAATTTACTTCTGTTTTTATTGCTTTTGGAATTCTTTCTATTTATTTTATAGTTTTGAGTTTTATCTGTCAGTTTCTCTATTTTTCACCAAACATGAAATATTTATGTTTATTTTTTGTTGCCTGCTGCTTTTGGGTAATATTTTTTAAAAGAGAAGATGAATGTGGAATGCAACTTCTTATTTCAGTTAGTTTTTTTCAGTATTTCTTACACATTTTCATTATACTTTCTCCATTTATCTTTGGGTGACAGAATTCTGTTCACTAGCTGTTTCTTCTGGAGAGGTTCATTATAACAATATTCTCTAAATGTTCTGTGGAAATACATTTATCATTGCCTTTGTATCTAAATAAAAGGTTAACAGGATTTTGAAATCCTTAACCTTGATTTGTTTCCCTCTGAGGACACTGTAGACCTTGCTCTAATATCTCTATATAGTACAAGTCACTGTAAAGATGTTTTCTCTAGATTACAACTGTGTCTTATTCAAGAGCATAACTTTTAATAGATTATGTGTCCCATTTTAACCATGCTACACTTGATAGCCTACAAAAATTTATATGCACAGTCACATGTGGGATAAGTTTAGAAAGCTGAGCTGTAGAGAATCTATTGCCAATAATAACAAAGTACCAAAAGTTAACTATATTTTATACTACATTATTAATACTAATGGTGTTATATTTATGTTTTAGGAATTTTGCAAGCCTATTATTACGTAAGAGATTGTTAAAAATTAAATTAAACACTTAAAGTTAAATAAATTATATTAATAACAAAAATAAATGCTCAAATCTCATCACACCTGAGTACTTAACCACATTTACTACTATATCTGCTCTCAAAGTTGTGTCTGTCATCTGTGTTGTGGAAATACTATAACTACTATGCATCTCTTCCTCACTGTGTACTCAGTGGTATCATGTTGATAGCTTGATTAGTCTCAGTAGAAATATTTGCACCATGAAAATAGGCAAAAACTATAAAACGATCCTTGATTTATTTTGTTGTTTTTGTGTAGAAAGAGGTGAATGATGGGGAGTATGTTAATAATGTAGATGAAACCTAAACGTGTGTTGTATCTGTAGCCTAACTGTGGAAAGCATAGACCATTGAGGAAATAATATTCTAATATACAGAATGGACTATTTTGTTCAGGATAGATACCACACACAAAATGAGTGAAGTTTCTACATAGCTAGAGCTGAGCCTGAAAGAGGTTTGACTTTAATGAATATAATTTATACAATGATGACAGATTTACAGTAGATCACATACAGTTTTAATGATAATAACTTCGTTGGGAAAGGAGTTTGTTGATTTAATAGCAATCCTGTTTGTCATGGATAAACTACACCTATACAGGTTAGCTAAGAAAATAAGAGCACAACAAAAACTTGAGGCTTCCTGTGAGAATCAATTAGCTATTGAAATTTACAATAAAGAATATGACATTTTATTATTTCTAATAATCATTTTATTATTTCTAAAAACCATTTATCTCTGTATGCATACACACATTTTTTCCAGAGAGCCAGTTATAAAACAGTAACCAGCAAACCATGTACATCAAACTTTGCAAAGTGCTTTGGTAATGACCATCACATAGAATTATTTGGTATAGCCTCCTAGAAGTCTCTAAATACACTTCTCTTTTGCTGTATTGAGGCTAGGTGATTCACATGGGGATATGAACATGAGAGTTTGCTTCTCTGAATTTCAGAAAATTCCAAAAGAAAAAGAAAATATTTTTCTTAACTGCCTCAATAAATCATACTGATAAGCTGAGTGACTATTAATTTCTTTCTCCATTCACTAATCCACCATCCAAACTGTGCTTCTTAAGGTCTTTCAAACAAAGTAGAGATGGTCCATATATATTTTAATGGTTGCTCCCATTGTTTAAAAAAAAAAAACGAAACAGTGTTCATAAAAACTGAATGAATGTATTTATCAAGACCATGCTCCTTACTCAAATGGGCTCTTATTTTCTCAGTGTAGGTCAGGAGAGGAAGCAAGGTGATATGTCCTATTAACAAATAACTCCAAGGACTTGACTGTGAGAAACCTGTTAGCTTTTAGAACCAAAAATTAACAAACAATTGAGAACTAACCTCTTGGTTTGTGTGATGCTTTAAACATTTCATTTATACCGGGAATAGCATATTGATGAAATAAAAAAGAGAAATAAAATGTCTTATTGATATTTCCTTTAGCAATAAATATCTTAGAGTCTACATAGTCAAATATTAATAGAAAAGCAAATATGAATAAAAAGTTATCTTCTTTGAAGGGCACCAGCAGATTATTACACTCTCCACAGAACCTCCTAAAAAAACTCTGAAAAGACAATCTACACAAATGCATATGAAAACACATTCACTATAGGACTGTGGAAATCTTCCATGGAATAAACATTGACTTAAATTCTGGCAAATAAAACAGCAACTTTTCTTTTTTATTTGTTGTTTAGTGTTTACTGTATGATACCAGACAGTGCTAAGGGCTTTATATGTATTTTGCCCTATAATTTTTACAATAAGAGTAAGAATTTGAGTATATTTTATATTGGCTTTTAAGTAGTTTAAAAAAGTTTTTGATAATAATGTTATATATAGTCTTAACTTGAATACAAAATATATAGATATAGATGTACAAAACATTTACAATATATATTAGTATTGATGATAAGGGAACATGGTGGCTTTTTTTTACATATAAAATAGCCTTATTATTTTGGTACCAAATCCATTTGCTCTAAATTGTGCATAATTCTAAACAATGTCAACGTTCCACTTAATCACTTCTGCTCTTCACTTAACCATATTATGATAATAGAACTTGTAACATTACTTCATGCAAACAAAAGAGATTAAGCCTTATTTATGATAATGCCTAAATCAGTTTTGATGATACTGAGTAAAATTTTCATTGGTGGAAAAATTGCTGATAATGCACACAGGGTCTGATTTGGAGTTAGATATTTCCACCCAAAGCTCCTTGCAAGGAAAAGCTGAAATCATTGCACAACTTCTTTAGAACATACTTTCAGAGACTGTGAGGATCAAATAAAAATCATTTCTCTAATACATTTGATTAAGTATCTTCAACATCTGTATTAAACATTATAATACTCCATAATTGATTGATTAATAAATTCCAGGTAAAGACATTTTTCACAGAGTTCTGAAATGTATGAGTTTTCCAACCTCCTGTCCATCTATTTCCTATCCCCTTTATCAACATGTAGATATCCAGTATTTAACTAAGGTAAAATCAAATGTCAAGCATGTTATGGGAAGTAATGTGTTTTTTCAATTCAGTAGGCATGTAACATTTAAACAGGAGAAATCCTAAGATCCAGACACTGAGATCATGCAGCTAGAAAGAATAATTAATAGGATTATTAACAAATACAGACAGTTTATCCATTGTTTAATATATTTTCTGCTCAGGGCTCAGTAAGAAAGTTTTTCTTTTTACCAGATTATATGAAATATAGTACTTATCACTGGTGAAACAATATAGATCAGAAAAGCTTTAAATCTACTCTAGGATTGCAAGACAAGCCAGATATCAAATACCTACTCTGCATGGATTTACAGAGCAAACCCTAAAACCTAAAATGAGGCAATTTTACAAAATATATTGGAAAAAATTAATCAAATATGGATAGTAATACTTTTATTTAAAAGCTGAAATATAAGCAATCTCAAGAATACATAGAGAAGTTTCTGTGTAATTTTTGTAACAGAAGAATATGACACAGCAAAGGAAACTATAAGCAAAACAAAATGACAACCTACGGAATGGGAAAAAAATTTTTGCAAAAGATGAAACTGACAAAGGCTTAATCTCCAGAATATATAAGCAGCTCATATGACTTAATAATAAAAAAACAAACAACCCAATCCAAAAATGGGCAGAAGACCTAAACAAGCAATTCTCCAGTGAAGACATACAAATCGTCAATAGGCACATGAAAAAATGCTCAATATCACTAATTATCAGAGAAATGCAAATCAAAACTACGATGAGGTATCACCTCACACCAGTCAGAATGGCCATCATTCAAACGTCCACAAATGACAAATGCTGGAGAGGCTGTGGAGAAAGGAGAACCCTCCTACACTGCTGGTGGGAATGCAGTTGGTGCAGCCACTATGGAAAACAGTGTGGAGATTCGTCAAAAGACTAGGAATAGACTTACCATATGACCCAGGAATCCCGCTCCTGGGCATATATCCAGAAGGAACCCTACTTCAGAATGACACCTGCACCCCAGTGCTCATAGCAGCACTATTTACAATAGCCAAGACATGGAAGCAGCCTAAATGTCCATCAACAGATGATTGGATAAAGCAGAAGTGGTATATTTATACAATGGAATACTATTCAGCCATAAAATCCGACAACATAATGCCACTTGCAGCAACATGGATGTTCCTGGAGAATGTCTTTCTAAGTGAAGTAAGCCAGAAAGAGAAAGAAAAATACCATATGAGATCGTTCATGTGTGGAATTAAAAAAAAATGAACATAAATACAAAACAGAAACAGACTCATAGACATAGAATACAAACTTGTGGTTGCCGGTGGGGAGGAAGGGTGGGAAGGGACAGACTGGGAGTTCAAAATTTGTAGATACTGACACGTATATATAGAATAGATAAACAAGATTATACTGTATAGCACAGGGAAATATATACAAGATCTCGTGGTAGCTCACAGTGAAAAAATGCGACAATGAATATATGTATGTTCATGTATAACTGAAAAATTGTGCTCTACACTGGAAATTGATGCAACACTGTAAACTTACTGTAACTCAATAAAGTAAAATTTAAAAAAAGAAAGAAAAAAAAAGAATATGAGACACAAGCATAGGTTTAAAACCTCATTATATATATAGAGAAGGTCATTATAACTTGGCCAATGCAGGGAGAAGAGAATTTCCATCGTAACTACAGCCTAATATTATTGGGATTAAGTTTTTTACCACTTATTTAGTAAGAAGTAACCATATGCATAAAATGAAATATATTTGTAAAACTTGCAATTTCTGTCTTAATCAAATTTATCTCTAGATAATTCTCATTCTATGATATGAATTCAGTTATCCACAAAGAATATCTTCATCTTTAATAAAAAAATCCCTTCATGGTTTCTTAAAGCATGTATTATTTAAATTGGTGGAGCTTATGGATTCAAGAATGGAAAAACACTTAGGCAAACAGAGTCTTTCATAGAATGTTTCTTTTATAAGACTTATTTTAGGGGGTTGATATATCATATATAATTTTGGTGAATCAGTGTGTTTCACTTTTTACCTTTTATATGTAGAAACTTAAGATGGACTTGTTTTGCAAATTCACTTTAAATTAATGGGAAAAATGTAAACCATCCAAACAATGTGAACTCTTAAACTATAAACTGTTAAAACACAAGCATGCACACATGTACTTCTAATTGTAAAGTATTTTTTAAAACATCAAATCTATCTGTTTTCTCATGCAGTTAAAACAGATATTTTCTTAAATTGTATTTAAACCCCCCCCAAAACCGATGCATAGACCACTGCTTACATTTAAAAAGATCACGTTGATATTCTGGTGACTACTGAATATCTAAGTGAAATAGAAGACAAAATTCCATCAACTAAGGTTTTGAAAATATGGAATAATTTCTTACTCAGTATGAGAGGAAATTAATATTTCTAAATTTTCTGTTCCATTCTTTATATCTTTAGGAAGTTGTACTGATCACATTTTCTAGTTGTGTTTAATCTCCATTAATCTTTTTGCATAAAAAGTTGTAAAACTGCCAAATTGAAATGCCTGAATTTATTTCATCCAGTGGTTTTATTGACATTTCAAGATAGAAAATTGATCACTTCACAGTGCAGAAAGATACTGTTTGGAAGAGTCTAGGTGACTTATTCCAAGAGGAAACTTCACAAAGAACCATGTTTGGACTTCATTGACTGTTGGCACCCTCAAACTTTATTCATTTTATAGATAATCTGTCTATGAAAGCAAAATTTCATGATTGAAGGATAAAAAAGTACAGTCTAGGATTTTACTATGTGAAATACAATTATGTGGGAAACTATTTATGTTAACACTCCTGGTACATTTTTTCTGCCTCTGGGAAGATTTATGTAGATTGTCAGAACATAATATAGAGGTTGCTCTGTTAAGAATCTGAATAAGAATCTATATAATCTGATGACTAAATTATTGATCTTCTGTACAACATGGTGCCGATAGTGAACAATATGGTATGGTGCACTTCACAATTTAAGAGGGTATATCGCGAGAATGTTAAGTGTTCTTACTACACATATGTATGCATGCACACACACACAAAGGACACAAGGAAAATCTGGGAGGTTTTGGATATGTCTGTTACATTAATTATGGTGATGGTCTCATGGATGCTCATGGATAGATGAATGAATAAATAAAATGTGGAATATATATACAATGGAATATTACTTAGCCATAAAAAAGAATGACATCTTTCCATTTAGGACAATATGGGTGGAACTTGAGGATATTATGGTAAGTTAAGTAAGTCAGATAAAGAAAGACAAATGCCATATGACTGTACCTCTATGTCAATCTAAAAAAACAAAACAAACAACAAAACAGAAACAGAGTCACAGATACACTGAACAAACAGGTGGTTGTGATAAGGGAGGGGGTTGATGGGATTAGTAAAATAGATGACAGAAATTAAGAGCCCAAAATTCTAGTTACAAAATAAATTAGTCATGGAGATAAAATGTACAGCATGGGGAATATAGTTGATAATGTAATATCTTTGTGTGATGAGAGGTTGTAATTTTAACTAGACTTCTTGTGGTGATCACTATATAATGGATGAAAAGAGTGAATCACTATGTTATACATATATACTGGGATCTAATATAGTACTATATAATACAGTACAGTAATATAGTACTGTTGGTTAATTTTACATCAATAAAACAAACAATCTCATAGAAAAAGGTACCAGATTTGTGGTTACCAGAGGTGGGGATTGTGGGAAGAAGAATTGGATGAAGGTGATTAAAAGGTACGGACATCTAGTTATAAGATATATAAAAACTAGGGATGTAATATGCAACATGATTAATATAACTAACAGTGCTGTATGTTATATATGAAAGTTGTAAAGTGAGTAAATTCTACAAGTTTATCACAAAGAAAGAAATTTTCTTGAATTTTTATCTATATAAGATGATAGATATTTACTAAACTTAATGTGGTAATTGTTTCGTAATGTATGTAAGTTAAATCATTATACTGTACACCTTAAACTTATAAAGGGCTGTATCTTAGCTGAAGTTTTGTAATCCATTCCGACAATCTTTGTCCCATAACTACAAGTTTTAGTCCTTTATTTCAATCATCTTAATACATACTTTCCTCTCCCAGTTTAAGTATGAATGGTTTCTAACACTCTAGTAAATTCATATAGACATAAAAATTTCTTCCTGGAGAGGTATTTTTACTATTGATGCACCAACTTTAATTATTAAAAGACTACTAACTATTCGACTTCTGTTTGAGCTCATTCTGGCAAATTACATTATTTCCTAAGAATAGGAAAGTATTCATAAACACGTCATATTTATTTTCCTGGTTTTCTTTTAATCTCTCATTATTTTTTCATTGTCTGTAATAGCTTTGATATTTTTTCTCTCTAATTTCTATTAGTTATTTGTGTTTCTTGCCCTCTTTTTCTTGTGATAAAGCTTTCATTTTTTTTTTTTTGCTTTAAAAATCAGGTTCTAGTTTTCTTAAGCTTGCACAATGTATATATGTTTATTATAATTATTTTTGTTTTAAAGTTTATTAATTCTTTGATTTTTTTATTTTCCTTTTATTGCTAATGTTTTTCTTTCTGCAGATAATCAATTACTAGATTATTTTTATAGGTACTTAAGCTGCATCCAACATATTATAATATGTTTAATATAACACCACATAGTTAAAAATATATCACACTATTATTAGTTAGAATATCCTAGTTTCTATTACTATTTATTGATCCATGTGTTATTAAAATTATTTCTTAAATTTCCAAAAATATGAGGTATTTCTAGTGATTTTTTTGTTAGGATATGTAGTTATTTGCATTTGGATTAGGGGATTTCTTTATGTTAGTTCAGTCCTTTAAAAGTTTAGAAACTAAAGTTAAATATTGTTAAGGCAAATATTGTTTTTGCTTATGAAGAATCTAATTGTTCCAAAGAGATTAGTGTTATTTACATGGTCATTAAGCTGATTTCTTTTATTATATTCTTAAAATCTTTTATATCATTACAGATCTAAGATACCTCTTTCTGTCTATCTCTTTTTCTTTGTCTCTCTCTCTTCATGATGAAGCAACAATTTCTGGTAATCTGTTTTGTTTGATATGAACATAACTTTCTCAATATTTTTTGTTTTTGTTTGAATTTGAAAGGTATAACTTTTAATTTTACCTATCCTTATAATGTTCTTATAATGATGCATCTTTTATAATGGACCATAATTGCATTCTTCCCCAATTCAGTTTGACAATTCTTGTCTTGTAATTAGATCATTTAATATAATGATACTTATCTTAGGAATTCAATTTATTATTCAATTTTGTGTCTTCTATTTTTTCTGCTTGTTTTATATATGTTTTTCTTTCCTTTTTTGCCTTATTCTGCATTTATTTTCTTATTACAGACCTTGTTTTCCTATTACTATTTTGGAAATTACATCCACTTTTAAATATTTTATGGCTCTCAGTGAAATTACATTATTAATTATATTCTCTAAATCTAAAATTAATAAAACCCTAGCTTTGCATGTGAATATAAACATCTCAGCACAGTTTAATTAGCTTCCCTTCCTAAACCATGCACATTATTGTTTTATTCATGAGTGTTTAAATTAATTATGACTTTTCTTACAGTCCATGCTTCTGAGACCAAACATTTGAGAAAATTTTAATTCTGCCTGAAGTACTCTAAATACTTTAATAGTGTGTATTCATGTTGAATTCTCTCAATTTTGTTTTCCTTTTTCTCTTCTTCCTTCTTTTCCTCTGCTCCTCCATTCTCATGCTCATTCTCGTTCCTATTCCTCTTCTATTTGTACAAAATTTGTCTTTATTTAAAAAAATATTTTGTCTAGATATAGTAGTCATTTTGCTTTTTTAAATTAATGTCATTCTACATTCTTCTGTCACTATTACTGTTAATAATTTAGCTGTACACATAATTGCCAATCTTTTAAAGGTAATCTATCTTTTCTCCCACAACTGAGTACTTTAAAATTTTTCTCCTGTTTGTTTGTTTCCTGCAGTTTCATTGTAATGTTTTCAAGTTACTCTGTTTTATATTAATTTGAATTTAGATCTTTTATCATGTAAAAATATCAGCCAATATATCTACAAATCTTGCTGCTCACTAGTACGTTGTTTCATCTTGTGATTTTAATTTATCTTATAAGTGTATTTTTCTATCTTTTATATTTCTTGCTGTCTCTTTTTCATCTTTCCCCTAGTTTCTCCTTACTATATTCCAGATTAATATTTAATCTTCTGTTTCACTAATACTTTCTTTAGCTGTGTCTAATCTCATATTAAACAGTTAAACCAAGTTTATAATTGTTATGTATGCTTTATTTCTAGAGATAGTCCAGATATATGTGAAATTGTTGATAGTTTCTTATTCCTTCAAAACATGCATTTCACATTTAGACTTTATTCTGTAAGCATAGTAAGTCTAATTGTTTTATAGTCTATGTTGAATGATATCAGAAGTGTTACAGATATGTTTATTTTTGTGATGGTGCATTTTAACTTACACCCTTATGTCAGGTTATGTTTGACAAAATACTAGTTATTATGAAATATTTTAAAGAAATAATATGAGACCTAGCATGTATATAATTTCATTCAGAGAATATTTGATTTTGTTCCTTTTAGACAGTTAGGGTTATTTGAATTATAAACTTTAAGGTAGCATGGGCCATCCTGCCGGTGAGAATGTGTGTGGAAAATTCCTCAAAACACCTGTTTTGCATTTGGTCTATTGCTGGGTTTTTAGAACTTTGTCTTCTCATTTCAGTTATGAAGGGGTGTGCTTTATTATATTTCCGTATCTTCAAAGGTTCTATACTTTGTTTTCTAATCTCCTTGCATTGATGAAGCTATTAAAATGAATTTAAAGTTGTCAAGAATAGCAAATTCATTGAATACAAAAGTAGTAAATGCTTCATTCAAATCTCTGTATTTATTTTCCTTTCATTATTGGCTAAATATTCCCTTAATATCATGTTGTCTTCTTAATATGTTAAAAAATTAAATAAATGTTTTTAAGTATTTTTACATTTCATTAGAGTGGTTTTTTCCTGAATAACATAGCTCACTATTGCTGGAAATCAGAAATTTCATAACTTCTTTATTCTGTCCTCTTCCTCCCTTTTTTTATATTTAATGCTTTCAATAATCTTGTTAAGAATTAATATTTCATTTGAAATGTCTCCATTTTGGGGAGAATCAATTTATTTTCTCATATAAAAGGACTTACTTGATTTCTCAGATTGAACATCTTCTAAAATATGCATATATACATTAGAATTAGATTTGGTTTCTTACGTCTGAAAACCTCAAATTTCAGTGTCAAAAACCACATAAAGATTTATTTTCTCTTAAGTAATAAAAAAGGCCAGAAATGTGATGATGCTGAGGATATTAAGACATGGGCTTTTTTTTGGATGCTATAAATAATATCACAGAACATTTATTCATTTCTGGGTATAAAGTTTCTGGAGTTCCTGCATCATTTAGGCTTATTAAAAACATGGGGATAGAAAAATGGCAGTATTAGTTTCTATTCTTATATCCTTCATGGAATTTCATTCCATAAACACTGGCTTTAACTTAGTCACCTAGTCATATGGTCGTATGGCCTGTGACAATTGTGAGAGATGTTAAGAAGCATAGTCATTACCTGGGTTCAGTGTAACCCTCAATAATATAGGTCTTCTTTTAAAAAAGTGGAAAGGAGGCCTGGAGGTTGGATAGGCGACTGCTAATCTCTGCTACCAATAGTCTAATGAAAAGTTTTTGCTTTCACTAAATTGATCTCAGGTATGGTGAAAAGACTTCACCACTTTGAAATATATTATTTATTAATAGTTTTTTATATAAGATATTGAGAACTATTATTTATAAGAATATTTTCTTGAATAATTAGAGACACCTATCAAGTCAGTATTTGTTGTGAGTAAAGTTCACATTACTGAGCACATTCATGCACTTGACAATTACAGATTAAAGAATTGCAACTGATAGAAATGTTTAAGACTAGAATCTTATAATCATTCAGGTTTTTCACCAAACCTGCTCCAATTTCAAATGACCTGTCTTGGCAGGTGATGAGTAAAATTTCATTAGCAACAAGTCAGATGCTTCACCTCTGCATTATTCTGATCTGAACTCTCTCTTTTCCATTAATGATAACATTTCCAAAATGCATCATGGAGTCCTGACAATTTAAAAGGCATTATGTGAGAAAACATCATTCTGCAACTGATTGTTTCCTTGACTGTGGTGACTTTCTCATCAGTGAGGTAATGGTCTGAGTCACCAAAGAAGTTGTTCTTCCTGTTTGCATCATTTATACTTACTTAAGAAAAAAAATCGATGAGACTCAGAAATATCCTAAAAGTAATATCTGTCTCTTCAACTCCTCTTTATTTGTCTTTGATCTAGTAATGCATCTTAATTGAATATTAAGTGAAGTATAAAAAAATCCACTCAGTAATTGCAATTCAGAGAAAATAATAAAGCATTCTGGCAGAACTGATCTAACATTTTGATGAAGTCATTAAAAAAATCTTTTATCTTTATTTTTTCTCTCAGTTTTATTGAGATATAATTGGTGTATAACATCTTATAAATTTAAGGTGTACAGTATAATGATTTGATATATGTATTTATTGCAAAGTCATTACTACAGTTTGTTTAGTTAACATCACCACCTCACATATTTACAAATTTTTTTCTCTTATAATGGGAACTTTTAAGATCTATTATCCTTGCAACTTTAAAATATACAGTTAATTATTATGAACTCTCATCACCATACTGTATATTCATTCACAGAACTTACTTATCTCATAACTGGAAGTTTGTAACTTTTGAACACCTTCACTCATTTTCCCTACCCCCCAACCCCTTGCCTCTAATAATCACCAATCTGTTCTCTTTCTATGAGTTTGTATTTTTTATATTCCACGTATAAGTGTCATATGGTATTTGTCTTTTTCCATCTGACTTATTTCTCTTTGCAAAATGCCCTCAAGGTTATCCATGTTGTCACCAATGGCAGAGTTTCCTTCTTGTTTTTTATGGCTGAATAATATTCCTCTGTGTGTGTGTGTGACATTTTGTTTATCCATCAGTGGACATTTACATTGTTTCCATGTCTTGACTGTTGTAAATAATGCTGCAGTGAACGTGGGAATACAGATATCTTTTCAACATAGTGATTTCATTTCCTATGGATATATACTTAGAAGTTGAATTGCTGGATCATATGGTAGTTCTATATCTAATTTTTTGAGGAGCCTCCATATTGTTGTCCATATGGCTGCACTAATTTACATTCCCACCAACATTGCCCAAGGATTCCTTTTTTTCCCACATTCTCACCAACACTTGCTATCTCTTGTCTTTTTGATGATAACAATTCTAAAATGTGTGAGGTAGTACCTCATTGTGGTCTTGATTTGCATATTCCTGATGATTAGTGATGTTGAGCACCTTTTCATTTTCCTTTTGGCCATTTGAATGTCTTCTTTATAAAAAAGTCTATTCAGATCCTTTGCCCATTTTAAAATTGGCTTATTTGTGTGCTTGTTTGTTTTTGCTGTTGAACTGTGTTTCTCTTCTATTTTGAATATTAATCCCTTATCAGATATGTGTTTTGCAGATATTTTCTCCCATTTCATAGGTTGCTTTTTCATTTTTTTAATCATTTCTTTTACTGTGCAGAGAATTCATGTTTTCTATTTGGGGCATGTTAAAATTCCCCTGGAATAAAAGCTATAATCCAAGATGGGTGATTGCAATTTCTAAGTCTCACAAACTGGAAATATGCTTTCAGTTATTGACATCTCATTGAGAAATTAAAATGAAATAATTTAACAACAAAAGACATTAGGAAATATCCAAACTTGAGTAAATGAGATTAGACCAGTACTAGAGAAGATAGTAATGCTACTTTTGGGGGAGACTAAATCAGAACCATAGGTATGTATTCAAGAAACCACAAGAGATGAGAAAGCAGTGAGATAGCTCTGAAACAGTTTGATTACTGTATTAATTTTCAATTAACAATCCGTGAATGTGTACCTTGTTTTGGATTTGTGATCTTCAAGGAAATAGTGGAAGATAGCACATGTTTGATTCAAAGCACCTGGATAGCTCTGGATTATTTTTTCAAAAAATATGTTGTTCCTTTGAATTTAATAGGTCCACAGTGGGGTCTGGTTATTCTGATAACTGCTATACCTCATCTCTCTCTGGTTTTATTTGCTTTATCAAGGAGACTCTTTCAAAAAAGATAAATTAAAGAAAACCTTTTGCAACTTTAGCTTTTGTCTTGAGTGAAGTATTTATTTCCAGTGATAATTCCTGTCTAACTATGAATTCTACCCAGAAAGCATGTAGTCTCTGTATCTGACCTCAGTGAATCTAAGTCATTCTGTGACTGCTTAAGTTGACCAGGCATTATGAACTCCACTAATATCCAGGCTTTGCAATGTCTCTATGTGTAATATCCCAGTTTAGTGGAATGAACAAAGTGAACATCAAAAATATTATGTAACTTGATCATGGTCACATGGCTGGTAGTTGTCAGACTCTGGACTTGAACATAGTCTGAATGGTTCTAGAGTTCATACGGCTATATGAGATTTAGAAATGTAAAGTAATTTAGTGCTCAAATATCATTTACCTTAATTATCATTATAATAATTATGGTTGAAACCCATTTATATATTATAACAGGATGAGGGAGGAAACAGAGAAGGAAAAGGAGGGTGAAAGAAAGTCCATTATAGTTAAACATAATTTTATTGTTTGACCTAGTCTTCATAACACCTAAATTGATAGATTGCTTATCTTATAATATAAGACTTGGCACCAGGTGATAGCTTCAAAGGATAAAAAAATCAAAGGACAAAAAAGGTTAAATATGTGGGAAATCACCCCATAGGCATGCACAGTGATCTCGAAAAAAGTCTCAAAATGATTGAAATAATAGCTTCTTGATGTGCTTTGAACTGTGTCACACCTCACCACATGTTACTGAAAGAATAAACACTGTTTTTAAACCATTTTTTCATTGACGTAGAGTTAATTTACAATGTTGTGTTCATTTCATGTGTACAGCAAATAGATTCAGTTACATATATATGTATTCATATATATGTTCTTTTTAAGGTTCTTTTTCATTTTAGATTATTACATATAGTTCCATTGTGCTGTAGAGTAGGTCTTTGTTTATCTATTTTATATATAGTAGTGTGTGTATGTTAATCTCAAACTCCTGATTTATTTCTTTCCCACCCCCCACTATCCCCTTTGGTAACCATAACTTTTTTTCCATGTCTATGAGTCTTTTTCTGTTTTGTAAATAAGTTCATTTGTATCATATTTTTTTAGATTGCACATATAAGTGACATCATATGATATTTGTCTTTGTCTGTCTGACTTACTTCACTTAGAATGATGATCTCCAGGTCCATCCATGTTGCTGCAAATGGCATTATTTCTTTTTCTTTTTTTTTTTAATGGCTGCGTAACATTCCATTGTATATATAGCAAATCTTTATCCATTTATCTGTTGGACATTTAGGTTACTTTCATGTCTTGGCTATTATAAATAGTGCTGCTATGAACATAGGGGTGTATGTCTTTTTGAATTAGAATTTTCTCTGGATATATGCCCAGGAGTGGAATTGCACATATTGTTTAAAGATATCTTTTTTGGAAACATTGTAATTATTATTCATTTTTTGTAATGTTAATACTTAGATCTACTCTGTATTTTAATGGATATATATTATACACAGTATATGAAATTTATGTATACAATTTATGTATGTATATATTTCTCACTTCATCTTTAAAATGGATCTCATAATTGTACTTAACACAAAGCTTACTATAATGAAAAACTGAGTAAATATATATGAAAAAAACATAAAAAGAGCATAGCACATAGAGTCTACTTAAATAGTGGGTAGTATCATTATAATGATGATGATAATGACGTTATTAGGTATGTATTAGCAGCAAACTGGTGGTAACAATGTGGAGAATAGTTTGAAATGGGTAAATGTTGATTCAGGGAGAAAAATTAGGAGGTACTGCAGCAATCCAAATACACATTATTCAAATAAAATTAGGGACTTCTGGGAAGTAGTGGATGCCAGAGTTGATATCAAGGTAGACGTTAGAGGCAGAATGTGGTAGAGAGTATCATCTGAGAACTGTTTGGGTAGAAGAGTATTGATGGATAAACTAGGAAAGAGAACTTTTGGTATAATCTGGTGTGGTGTGTTTCATAGTATGTTTGTAGTTTTTGTGGGACCTGGGGAAGAAACTGCTAATCCCAGCCAAGAAGATGAGCTGCACATGGTAGGGTTTGGTAAAAATGTTGCAATTAATTTGATCAGTTGGGTATCTACGGCACTCAGTTTCATGCTGTCTGATGATATTTAAGACCTGAAGGCACCCTATGCTGGTAAGGAAAAATGTCTAACATCTAATTAACCTATTGTCTTTTTTGTTCTTTGGTTAGATTGAATTAATTTTGTAGTTACAATACCAAAGGATGTCAGTCTTAACAGAAAGACAAAATGAAATTTCAGTCACAGCATCTCATTCCTCACAACCTTTAAATGGCTCACCTTTTGCTTTCTTAATTTTTTTTTTCCAGCTTGCTTTTCAGTGGTGTAATTTACAGCACACTACTCTCTCTTTGCACATTTAAATTTACACAGTGTAGTCAGTTATACTTGATTGATTGCCTGTGCTCGTTTATGCCTGCTTCTCTCAATAATTGTAACACACAGCCTTGTCCTCCTTGCTACGTGGTCTTATTTATATATTTTTCTTTACTCTTTGAAATTATATGTTATTTGATAACAAAGAAAAGTATAAAGAGATAGATATAGATTTTAAAAACTTAAGACTTTTCAACTGTTTAAATATGACAATGAATATTATTAATAGTATTTAATCTCTATGTATACAGTTCATGGTTTTCTTTCCTTATGCATATACACAGCATGTTGAAGCCAATCTGACTAAAGTCATGTTGATAACTTTGCTCTTGCAGTATTCAGAATACAACTTTATCCATAGATGATATTCACCATATATTTTTGAGTTAAATATAAGACTATCCAGGCAAAAGAGAATAGTAGTAGTTTAAAAAAAGAAAACTGTCTTTTAAGCTAAAAAATAAGTATGTGTATTTTTGCTTTCTGAGTTTAAGTATTTTATACAACATATTATATACTGACTTTTAAATGTTAGTAGAGAATTTAGGAATAACACCTCAGTGACAATGAGATAAAAGTACTTAAGCAACTGATGGAAATAATTCCACCATTTTCGTTTTAAGTTTTAAACCACATTGTGCTCTAAAAATGAGGAGATAAGAATATTAAGCATTATAAATGAGATTATTAGAAAAAGTAAATTTGGGGAATGAAAAAAAGAGGGAATGGGAGAGAACTTTCTAAAAATTACTCTGTATAATGAAGTCTTACACCACCTTACTCAACTTATGTACTTTTGTCTAATGGTGAGGACATGATGATTAATAAATGTAAGATAGAATTCACCAATTAAGATGGACTGGTCTCCTTAGGACCAGTAACCACTAGTCTCCTTAGAACCAGTAACCTCAGGAAAGCTCAATATTATATAAACATTCCTGTGTTGGGATATCCCTGAAGTTGCTGGCCCTGTTTTTTGTTGGTTTGGTTGTTATTTGAGACATGGCACTCCTTCCATTTCTACAAAGTCCATATTATTCTTTTTTTTTCTTTTCTTTTCTTTCTTCCCCTCCTCCCCCCGGGTTGTTCTTTATTTACAGGGCATAACCACTGGAAAGAGAGAAAGGAGGAGCATGTAGTTATTATAATAGTCTCACCTCCCACAATGCATGGAGGTACTTTTCTTTTTGTTTTAGTTTTAAGTAGTAATTTATAATGCCACAGCAATATTAATTAAGAATAATGAAATCAGTTTAAGGGAATAGAGAATAATCACATATTATCATTCATTACAAAAACAGTCCCAAACTACTGTACCAGATTTCTTCATATTGAGACCATTGTTTTATTTCTTTAAAAATTTTCTTAATATCTTTATAAAATGAATACATTTATACAGATTGAAATATATCAAATAGTTCTGCAATTTTATAATAATAATAATCATAAAAACTGTGGTTTGGCTTTTATCTTCACTCCTAAGATAAATTGGCTTATAACAATTTTAAGCTGGGTAATTTCTTCTGATATTTTTGGCTGCATAATGTGGTATAGTATGTTCATATAATAGTATCTATTGATTTTTTTTCAATGGAATTTAAAAAATTTTACTAACCTACCCTCACTTACCTTTCTTCACTTTCCTAATAGTGATATAACAGATTATTATTTTAATTAGCATTACTTTTCATTCTGAAAACAAAATGATAAACCAAATTTTTATCATTTGTATTAAATTTTTACCTTTTTCGTATTTCATGGACTTATTGGTCACCTTCTTAATTTTTACACTTTATTATTAATTTTTCAAGTGCTCAGTAGACCTGTGAAATGCCTACTGACGTTTCCAATCTTAAAACACATAAGAAAATCTCTAAATTCTATTTTATTTTTCCTGTGACCTCCCACACATCCAGGTCTTCACCATTCTTCTCAGTTCTCTATTGATTGCTGTCTAGACATGGCGTGTAATTCTAATGTTGTAACATCTCTTCCCCACCACTTGTTATTTTGAGAAATTTTAACTCTTCAAATAAAAATCAATAATTCCCTATCATCCTTTTTCTGATTTCATCTTACCACAATCTTTTCATGAACTTTAGGCCTGCTAGATTATTTATTTTATTGAATTTTCTTATATTTCCTTTGTTAAAATTTTACATTATTTATTATCTCTTCTCCCCTTTGTGTATTTTCATTATTTCACATTCTAGTTCTCATACTGAATTTTTGAATTTCCTGTTTTTTAAAATAGTCATCTTACTTTTATGTTATTTCCATTTCATAGTGACTGGATCTTTTTTTTTTCTTCTTCTTTTTTCGGATACAAAGATTCCTTTATATTTCTCTTGTAGGTTCTGTGAGATGAAAATGTGGTATGGTTCATTATCTTGTTTAAGCAAAAATATTATTATGCACAAATGAGACACAGGATTAACATTTTATCCTTTAGAGGAGAAAACTGGCAAACACTAGATAGAATCTGAAGGATAACACTGAAGAACATGCGCACATACTTGTGCTCTTTCTTGACTTATTAGGACTAAGGAAGATTTCTGGGCATATCGAACGGCTCAGGTGCAATCTGAAAATATATTTTGCCTCTCGGAAAGTATACTGTCTGCCAGCAGGTAGAGTGAAGTCAGGAAGAATCACTTGACATACTTTTTAGAGTGTCAGAATATGTGGACCTTGATTTAAATTGACTGCTCATATTTTCATACGGTTCCAAAGTTTAATAGTCTACTTAGAAATATGAACATTTAATTACTCCTTAATCTTTTAAGCTCATCACTTACTCTGTGCTGGCAAATTTGAATGAACACTTTTAATGATTTTTGATTAATAATTAGCCTCAGTTTTAAACTTAGGTAAATAAATATCTTCAAGCATTTAAAAATTGCATTTGTTGTTTTAATGGTGTTGATTTAGTTTTTAAGAACTTCAGTGATTGGACTGACAATTTCCAAGTGTGTAAAACTTTAATTATGTCAAATAATTTAAGTTTATAAATACAGGAATTAATTTTCTAATCCTGTATATAAGCCTAGTAGAATGGTGACTTAAATGTACTTGTGCTCTTTTACAATTGAATTTTAAATTGGGATTGTCAGACTTAAAATAATAGCCCGTAATTGCTGAATCTTTACACATGCGTTTTCAAATTGGTAAGATTTCTTTACAAATATATTAATACTATGTATATGCTTTGTTTCTTTTAAATATTTTCCTGTGGTGGTGTGAAAGTTCAGTCTCCATTCTCTGGTCCTTGCTGGTAGCTTTCTGTAGAAAGTGGAGCACTGATGTTCACCATGTGCTAGGGGAGAGAAGGTTGTCAGCTTTCCCCAAGCACTGCTAACAGCAGGTGGGGAAACTTCTGGCATCAGCATAGAGGGAAGGCGAAGCTGATTGCCAATAGCATCACCCAATTCCTCCTCATTGACTCCAGGTAGGGGTGGAGGCTTAACTCCCTACGGAGCATCATCAACACCAAGAAAAGGGAGACGTCAAATACCAGTTAAACCTCATCTCCACCTTGCTTGCTCAATCTTTTTGATTCTGAATGAGGGTGGAGGCTTAATACTCTGCTGAGCCCTGCTGACAGTGTGGAGAGAAGGGGAGATGAGGTCCAGGTACCCTGCCACCCACTGCCTGGTTCATTCTTTTTCCTGACATATGTGTGCGGAGGTCCAGCTCCCTACTCTACTGATACAGAGGGAACAGTGGAGTGAAGTGCTAACCCCAACTGACACCATCTTATTGAATCTTGTTGCTACTGTTCCCTGCTGACTTTGGCACTACCCAGACTTGTAAATCAGAGCACTGCTTGGTTTGATCAAAAGGGGATGGAAGAGACAAGACAAGGCTGCCCACCATCACCACTCCTCTTCAACGTAGTCTTGGAAGTCCTAGCCACAGCAGTCAGGCAAGAGAGAGAAATAAAAGGGATCCAAATTGGAAAAGAAGAGGTAAAAGTGTCACTATATGCAGATGACATGATACTATATATAGAAAACTCTAAAAGCTCCACACAAAAACTGCTAGAAATAATCGAAGAATTCAGCAAGGTAGCAGGTTACAAGATTAATGTTCAAAAATCATTCTTTACACTAATGATAAATCAACAGAAAAAAAAAGTAAAGAAACAATCCCCTTTAAAATAGCACCCAAAGTAATAAAATACCTAGGAGTAAATCTAAGTAAGGAGGTGAAAGACTTATACATGGAAAACTATAAAACACTGATTAAAGAAATTAAAGAAGACTTAAAAAAAGGGAAAGATAGCCAATGCTCCTGGATTGGAAGAATCAATGTTGTTTAAATGGTCACACTGCCCAAGGCAATCTACAGATTTAATGCAATCCCTATCAAATCACCCAGGACCTATTTCACAGAACTAGAACAAATCATAATAAAATTTATATGGAACCACAAAAGACCTAGAATTGCCAAAGCATTACTGAAGAAAAAGAAAGAGGCTGGAGGAATAACTCTTCCAGACTTCAGACAATACTACAGAGCTACAGTAATCAAGGCAGAATGGTAGTGGTATCAAAACAGACATATAGACCAATGGAACAGAATAGAGAGCCCAGAAATGAACCCACAAACTTTTGGTCAACTCATCTTTGACAAAGGGGTCAAGAATATATAATGGAATAAAGACAGTCTCTTCAGCAAATGGTGTTGGGAAAACTGGACAGCAGCATGTAAAGCAATGAAGCTAGAACACTCCCTTACACCATACACAAAAGTCAACTCAAAATGGATCAAAGACTTAAACATAAGACAAGATACAGTAAACCTCCTAGAGGAAAATAAAGGCAAAACATTATCTGACATACATCTCAAAAATGCTCTCCTAGGGCAGTCTACCCAAGAAATAGAAATATAAGCAAGAATAAACAAATGGGACCTAATTAAACTTACAAGCTTCTGCACAGCAAAGGAAACCATAAGTAAAACAAAACAACAACCTACAGAATGGGAGAAAATTTTTGCAAATGAAACTGACAAAGGCTTGATCTCCAGAATATATAAGCAGCTCATACGACTTAATAAGAAAAAAACAAATAACCCAATCCAAAAATGGGCAGAAGACCTAAACATGCAATTCTCCAAGGAAGACATACAAATGATCAATAGGCACATGAAAAAATGCTCAATATCACTAATTATCAGAGAAATGCAAATCAAAACTACAATGAGGTATCACCTCACACCAGTCAGAATGGCCATCATTCAAATGTCCACAAATGACAAATGCTGGAGAGGCTGTGGAGAAAGGGGAACCCTCCTACACTGCTGGTGGGAATGCAGTTTGGTGCAGCCACTGTGGAAAACAGTATGGAGATTCGTCAAAAGACTAGGAATAGACTTACCATATGACCCAGGAATCCCGCTCCTGGGCATATATCCAGAAGGAACCCTACTTCAGAATGACACCTGCACCCCAGTGCTCATAGCAGCACTATTTACAATAGCCAAGACATGGAAGCAGCCTAAATGTCCATCAACAGATGATTGGATAAAGCAGAAGTGGTATATTTATACAATGGAATACTATTCATCCATAAAAACCGGCAACATAATTCCATTTGCAGCAACATGGATGTTCCTGGAGAATGTCTTTCTAAGTGAAGTAAGCCAGAAAGAGAAAGAAAAATACCATATGAGATTGCTCATATGTGGAATCTAAAAAACAAACAAACAAACAAAACATAAATACAAAACAGAAACAGACTCATAGACATGGAATACAAACTTGTGGTTGCCAAGGGGGTGGGGAGTGGGAAGGGACAGACTGGGATTTCAAAATTGCAGAATAGATAAACAAGATTATACTGTATAGCAGAAGGAAATATATACAACATCTTATTGTAGCTCACAGAGAAAAAAATATGACAATGAATATATATATGTTCATGTATAACTGAAAAATTGTGCTCTACACTGGAATTTGACACAACATTGTAAAATGATTATAAATCAATAAAAATGTAAATAAATAAATAAATAAATAAAAATAAAGACGAACAAACCATTCCCATTAAAAAAAAAAAAAAAGAAAAAGAAAAGCAAGCAGCCTAATGACTAATGGGAGTTCCAAATTGGGGTAAGAAAGCAGTTTGGAATTATGCAACCATTCTCCCCGCAGATGATGAAACATCAGTTGAAGAAGTCAAGAGCAAGAAGATAGAAAAGGCAGAATTAAGGCATTATATGTGATAATGAACTAAGAACTGGATACTCTCTGGGCATACATGATCCCTTGGGTCCTGCTGACTCTTGAGACCATTGTTCTGTGTTCAGCTGTATGTGCCAATCATGGTACCCGGTAGATCTGCTCCACAAGGACTGTAGATCAGCCACAGCGGCTGTAGGTCAGATTAAAAAAGGCTCGTATCCTCACTGTACTTTAGAAGAAGGTCTTTGCTTGATGGAATCATTGAAAGTAACTTAATGCTCTTGGATTTTAATGCATCAAGAAAATTCTTGCTAAAGTTGTTACAGTAATTTGCCAACCCCTGCCCTAGACGACTGGATTCTAGCAATAGCCTTGTATAGTTAATGCAATTGTAAAATTCCATATGGAAATTTCAAGAAAGAATTAAAGTGGATCATATAGCCAATAACTAGTTACTAGTTCAGAAAATGGTTAAAATGCTAAGACTGATGCCTTGTTTAGGTGATGGGGGTACCTACTTGAAAAAAGCAGGCAACAAATACATTTAAGGTATACAGGAAAAGGTTACATACCTCTGTCTTTTGCCAAAGCTGCTAATGTAATGAATGTCTGTATGAAATATCAACAGGATAGATAGATTTCAGTACGATTCTCTGAGAACAATTTCCTCCACTTAGCTGAGAGTTATATTACACAGCACCCTAACCAAGAAATCCAAGTGGCTTGAAATAGATCCTGACTGTAATAGATACGCAATCCATTTTGTATTCTGCTTACTTTTTAGCTGAATCGACAGCATAGAATCCTATTAAGAGTGTGGAAAAATATTTTGTACCAATTTGTTCTCCCCAGCTATATCCCCCTGTATATTATAAGAACTAGGAATACAGTTTCCTCTGCCAAAATTCTAAACTGTTCCTAAAGCATTATATCATATGGATGTTAAAAAAAAAAAAAGGTGGGGGGGAGGAATGGAAGATCTGCTTCCCCTGGGTCCTGCCAACCCTGCCCAGCCAGAGAATCAGGGTGCACCACCTGAATCCATGGGATGGGGGACTAGGAGTGAGATGGAAGACAAGCAACTTACATGGACTCATTTGAAACCACAAGGTCAGGGAAATACTTCTACTGATGTTTGGCTGGACTGGGATAGAGTATTGCCATGAAGATTCTATGTTCTGTTAGGACATTCACTTCCAGATTCTTTAACTAGGGAAGCTGGCTTTGCTGGGAAGTTTTTCATCTGCTTGTTGGCAGTTCCAGGTTAGAAGCCTCTGTAGAGTTCTGTTTGGTATATATGGGAGGCAATAAAAAAAAAAAAAATCCAGAAAACCAAAATCATGTCATTCCTCAAGTCCACAGGTCCCTAGGTAGCCCATCTTCTTCTTTCCACCTTTCAGATATTTTAAGGCTTGTTTGTTTTATTACGTCTTAAGGATTTTAGCTGTGAGAGAGAACTTAAAGAATAGGGATATATCACCTTGGTGGCAACTCGAAGACCATAACCAAAGATTTTAATTTAGGTGATTATACCTGATTTTAGTTGCTGACCACAATGAGACATGCCAATCACCATCAAAAGTTGTTTCATTAATGACTCCCTAATTTTGAAATGGGTATTTCACAAGGGCTATGCGCTTGGATTCAAGCTCTACACATTCACTAATAGCTTATCTATAGAATTCTGTAAACTTTCAGTAAATTTGACCACTCTTTGTAATTTGTTTCTTTGACTCTTATTGCATTAAAAAAGCCAGTAAGTCTAAATATCTCCATGTAATTTTTGACGCATATCTAAAGACTACTGAACTACTGAACTAATGACTAATGAAGATTAGATTACAATCTAATTAAATTCTAGATTTCCCACATGTCTTTGTCTGATTTGCTCTTATGATTTTTAATGTGATTCACCTGATGTTTGAAAAGAACAAAAAGGTTTTAGCCTGCAATTGAGAGACAAGTTGATTAAATTGAGAATAGATGAGAGACACTAAAGTAGGAACTGATAATCCTTTAATATTTCATTTTGAGAGTAAACTTTCATTTTAATTAAGCTTTTTGCTCCCCTATCAATGCTAATTCCCAGATATTTAGGGAATAGTAAGCTAAGTAAGGGGGAATTTTCTGTATTCCTAAACCATAGGACAATATTGTAATGCCAGTTATAATTTTAGTTGGAAATGATGATTTACTTATTATTATAGATGAAACATTAAAATTTAATGTTAAAATTAAAATTTTAAATATTATTAAAAATGAATAGAGTAAATTTGATGTGAATCTCATAACTTTCTAGAGACTAGTATGGAGAAACTTTCTAAATTGAATTATACAGTTTGACTCAATCTTGGAATTTATCCTAAGTAAAAAGAAAAAATTGAACTTAACTAGGGTTTTGAGCTGTTTTATGAATCTATTGTAAACAATTGAATAATTGTCCAATACAATTTGTAGAAGTCCTTTTGCAGCATTCCTGTTATATTGATAGAAACAACAAAATTTAAAAGTTCTTTAAAATGAAATAGATCATTTAATACCTAAGAGCCTAAAAAGATGAATATAATTTTTAAAAAAGCGGTTTTTTTACTTTTTGAAATGTGCATTTTACTTATTGGAATGCACATATTGTGATCAAAGTTTAATAGTGCAAAAATATATGTGAATAATATATCTTTATAGGATAATATAAAAATATCAACAAATTTCAATATAAGTTTTAGCATGGAGGTTTTCAGATTTAGTTTTCTCAGTATTTATATTTTTACATTTTTCTTCAGTAAATATTACATTTTTTCTCTTTCTCTAGATCAATAGAAATATACAGTTTACTAATTTTATTTTCAATATTATCAGCATAGAATTTGTGCAGTTTATTTAGAATTTTTAAATTTTAATAGCTAACTTTTATATTTTAAGTATTTTGACCAAATCTTCATAATCATTTTATATTAATATTTCTACTTTGTCTCATAATTTATGATGTCTTTAAGCATCCTAATCATACATATTATATAGTTTTCAGGAGATTATTCAATCGAATCATTGTTACCAAGAGGCAGTTTTTGAAATTTTGTTGCTTATACATCTTGACTTATAAATTCTTAATATGTTTTGAGGCTTCAGTTTAAAGTCTCATTTTGCAGGAGAGACTTTGTCTCTCTCTATCTCTTCTCTCTTTCTCCTTTCTGTGATGACAGTCAGAAGGTGTTGCTTTGTGCCCACATGGTGAAGCTTGGGATGTTATAAATGCAATCACAGAAACAATTGACTGGTGGACTTGGTGCCTGATTATGAAAGGTTAGGCCTGACCCTCCATCTCTGAAATGTTCTGTTTTCCAGTGACTGTAGGGATTTCAGAGTTTGTCAGGAATTTTTCAGAAATATATTTTTTGCCAAGAGAAGGAGACAGCAGAAGAGAGTACAAAGGGATATCCCAAACCCCCATAACCCTTTGAGTGGAGGCCAACCCCTGGACTGAAATCTCAGTTAATCCATGCAGAACTCTACAGAGAGTCTGTCTCTGCTACAAGCTCCAGTTCTGGAAAGTGGCAGGTATGGGTCTATAGCCTAGTTCACTTTCTGGTTAAAAAAAAAAGAAAAAGAAAAAATTTATTTATTTATTTATTTATTATTTGAACACAGTTATAATACATTCATAGTGCTTTCTTTATAGATTTTATTCCTTATGTGTGGTAAAGAAGAATCATTTATTAAAGCATAAACTCACTGAACCATCTTAACCTGGAAATATATTTCTTTTTTGATAAGAAACCAATATGTGTACAAAGTTATAAATTTTAAGATCTTTTAAAAATTTATTACATTTTTATGTATTCTTAGATATACTTCATTTTATGAAGCAAGGAATTCATTATTTACTTACTTTACTTAGGTTGTACAAGAAGTAATTATGTAAATGGATGACATATCTGATAATAATTACTTTCAATATATATTTGAAAATTGTCATTTTAACAACTTTATATTAGATTACTTGCTAAATCAAAGGATTACAAAATATTACTACTAGAAAAAGAATATACTTTGGCAGTGCTGTGTATAATCTAAAATGTATAGTCTTGTTATAGAATTTTATTCAGTCGAAGTATATACAACGGTTATATGAAATAAATTTTATCTAAGATTTTTTTTATTGACAGTTAAGTTCTGTTTACATTAGGAATCCCGTCAGTTGTAAATATCATGGAAACAAACTAATATTAAATTTAAATGCATTCATAGTTTTTAAGAAGGTCAGATTTACAGAGACCAGAACTGAATGAAATAATAGAGAATTTAGCTGAAATATGATGATGATGGTTACCTTTGCTCGACTCACCTTAACATGTTGATTTTTCATTTTCATGGTTTTACCCACTTGTACATAAGGTGACTATTCCATCTTCTAATGTCTAAGTCAAGGTCAAGGATGGCAGAAATGGGAGAAAATAACTCTCCAGTTTTTTTTTATTGTTTGTCCCATTTATTAAGGCCCAAAAGTTAAATTTTATTTTAGAAGCCCACTGATTCTTATTCACCAGAATTTAGTCAAAGGTATATACTTGGCTAAAGAAGGCTGAGGTGACAAATGGCTGACATTTAAAGCTTCTTTTAGAGGTGGCTGATAAAGGAAAAGTAGATTGGGATTATTTTATTTTTGGTCAACCCAGAATTTATGCTTTAATTCCCACATCTGGTTATATGAATCTACCTTTGAGGTAAATGTAAAATAATTATAAACATTTACAAGAAATAAATATAACTTCATATTTCCCTCTGCCCTATGGCACCTGAAATTGTACAGTATTTCATCAAAGACAACTGTATTGGAACTCAGATAGCCCAGGACTATTGTCAGTTTTCCAATTTAATATCTGGTTGTTACTATAAACTCAAGAGTGTTAAAAAACTGGGAATCAGTATCTTTTGGGCTTTCTTCTCACTTCCCTTTTCACTCACATACACAAATTTCATATCTACAGGTAACTCCCTCAGTCAGTGGCATCACAAATGTCCAGTTTCTTATACCAAAAATGGGAGAGATTTCATAAATGAGAAACTCTTACATCTAAGCAGGGTGTGCAACTGGGATGTGGAAGCACCAGTACTAAACTGGCAGAACAAGAGCTAGAGTGACGGATAAAGGTGGTGTCACTAAAAGTGAGCTATGGCATCATTTTTAAAGAACACTCACATGCCACGTTAAAAAAAAAAAATCACTTTTCTATAACCTCTGTAATAGCAGAGGTTACTTACTTCTGAAAGAGAACTATAAATAGCTTCATCAGCAGCAAGAACTTCGTTGCACTAAAGTGATGAATGTAAGCCACAATGAAGGTGGGCAGTAAGAAGGCATCTTTAGGACTCTTTTCTAATATCAGTGATGTTCAGTAATATCTTGGAAACTAACATCTGCTTATCCAGGCACTGCTTTAGGCTTTGGAGAGCTAAACAACTCTGATAAATATTTCTTAGCCTAAAGTAAAGATGTTTGCAATTTGTTTTGACAAGAAAAAAGGTGTACTTTTTAAAGGACAATATTTATGGAGGAAATAGGCTTCAGAAATTGTATGATGCCAGGAGAAACTCAAGATATTTTAGAAAGTTGATTTTTAGTCTGTTGTTTATTGGGCATGACACTGTGACAACTTATATAATATTGGATTTTCCAGAAAACTTGGGTAGCAAGTTTTGTACCACAGGTAGCAGGATCTGAGAACTATCAGTGATACTAGTCATGAAGCTACACAGAGGAGCTATTGTTAAATCTTTCAGACACATCTGAATCTACTAATTCATATGAACATTACCTTATTTTTAAGTTTCATATTTGGAGAAACTAGATAGACCATTGACTGAACTATTAGATAATAGATCAATAAATTTCACATGAGTATGATCTTTGGAAAAGTTCCACAGTATGCACAATGGATGATATGAATCACTTTTAACCAGATTTCTGTTACTATCAAATATAACCTTATTGTGAGAATTACATTTCTCTCCAATAGAAATGGTCCCTCCAAATAATTATATTATTACAGATTTATGGATAGCTTGACAGGGTGATGCCTTTTTTATTTAGGAATTATACACACTTTTTTTTCAATATTTAACTATGGTTTTTTGATTTTAACATATTTTGGGAATTGAAAAGAATACAGTTTCCAAGGAGACTTCGTTGAAAAGATATTTGATGAAATAAAGAGACTTAAAAAACCTGAAATAGGTCATCAGTGACCAATTTATTGTACCTGAAAAAAATTATACTCAATCACCTGAATACAGTTGTGGAGAAAGTTGGAGCTGAGGATATGCTGCATGCTTGTAGATTATAACAGATACAAAATTACATTACTTTTTACTTCACTAAGATAATGTATGGCTTAAAAATCTGCTAGAGTATGTCATATTTTACAGAGCTAATTATCGATCCTATTCTAAATTGTCATATAAGATAACTTTTATACATTCGGAGTTATATGATGAAACAGTAGCAAATGAAATGAGTT
This sequence comes from Camelus ferus, assembly GCF_009834535.1. Lineage (NCBI taxonomy): Eukaryota > Metazoa > Chordata > Mammalia > Artiodactyla > Camelidae > Camelus > Camelus ferus. The sequence continues at coordinate 86,983,809 of NC_045696.1, read as the reverse complement.
AAAATAGCATGAATAAAGTGTACCTTTTCTTAAAATGTATAGATTCTTAACATTTTAATTATAAATTCTTAACACCATGAATCTCAGACATAAAGTAGAATCCATGTGTAGGAAAATATACCTTAAGTTGGATTCTAGAAGCATGAACACATCTTTTTTGTCAGCTGTACTGAGGTAATTAACAAATCAAATTGTAATATATTTAACACGTACAGCCTGATGATTTGAGATGCAGACACATTGTGAAAGTATTCCCCCATTGAGTTAATTAAAATATCTACTATCACCTTACATTTTTACCTTTGTGTGTGTGAGAGAATAAATTCTACTCTCAATAAATTTCAACTATGTAATACAGTACTATCAACTAAAGTCACCATGTTATAATTAGACATGCAGACCTTATTCATTTCATAGCTGAAATTTTATACCTTTTAACCAGCCTCTTCTTATTTCCCCAGACCCCAGGTCCTGGCAACCACCATTCTACTTTCTGTTTCTGTGAGTCTATGACTCTTTGTGTGTGTGAGATTCCACATATATATGATACCACAAAATGTTAGACTTTCTCTGTTTGGTTTATGTCATTTAGCCTAATGCTGTCCAGGTTCACCCATGTCATAAATGGCAGGTTCTTACTAAAATTAAAGTTCCTTCTTGATTGTATGGCACTGTGCCAGGAATGGCGTTGTTGGTGAGAGTTGCTCAGCCTTTCCTATCCATTTCAGTGAGAGTATTTTCTCAGTTCACTGATGTATAGGAATCACTCATCTAGCTTCTGAATTTTCTTCATGGGAAATCTCTCCATGTATAGTGGTACATTCAGTGTATCTGAGGGTTGAGGAACACTCAGAAGCCTAATATATCACCATTCTGGCCTGGAGTTGGAGTCAAACCTTCCTTTCTGAACTTAGCTTTCTATAAATTTTATTATAAATTAAAAGGAATGGATCAAAAGTTTTGATTTAGTTGAAACCTTGAATTTCCTTGAGATTTTCAAGTTTTATATTTGAGAATATGACAGCATTGTAATATAAGGGTAAAATTACTACAATTAACAAGATAGGCAGACTTTGTCTGCTATCATAGATTTCAAAAGGGAGATAAAAGAAGGTTAATAGTAACTTTGAAAAGCATTGATTAATGCAGCATGGAGGTTTGTATAGCTCTTAAGCTAGCTGAGCTGAATTGAACAGTGAAAAGAGTTAACATTTTTTTTCCTCTTTACCAGTACCAGAGGAGTAGTACACTTTAAAATAAAACCTGAATTTGTGTAAGTCAAGGTTTGGGCAGAAGTTTTACACATCTATGAAAGTAATATTTACAAAACTCTTTCTTCAGGGGAAGTACATCACTTCTGGGCTCCTTTTAAAGTACAAAAAAAGTATAAAAACATCAAATATCAGCATATCTATAATCATCCATTGTTATATCTATAAATCATGTATAACTGTACACAGACACACACATTCTCGACTTACGATTTTTCACTTTATAATGGTGTGAAAATGACACACATTCAGTAAAATGTATTTCAGGACTTCACATTTTGAACTTTGATCCCTGGCTAATGATATACGGTATGGTACTCTCTCATGATGCTGGGCAGGAACACCTAGCCACAGCTCCCAGTCAGCCACACAGTCACAAGGGTAAGCAAACTATCCACACAGCTCATCAGTACTCATACAACTATTCTAGTTTTCACTTTCAGTATAGTATTCAATAAATTACATGAGATAGTCAATACTTCATTATAAAGCAGGCTTTGTGATAGATGATTTCACTAGCAGTAGGCTAATGTAGGTGTTCTGAGCACTTAGGTTAGGCTAAGCTATGTTTGGTAGGTTAGGTGTATTAAATGCATTTTCAACTTATGATATTTTTAATTTACAATGTGTTTATCAGGATATCACCCCATTTTAAGTTGAGGAAGTTCTGTATGTAAAGTAGTGACTGCAAAACTTATATGCTTTCCCCCTATAAGTTGGTCAAAATAAAAATGGAATGTAATTGATACTTATTATTTCTTCTGTCACTACCTATTCTACATAGTTACTAATTTAGCAAGATCTTCAGCTCATTAGGGTTTTTGACTTGTTACAGTGATTCAGATCTTTATTTCTGAAAGTTCTGAGTTCTGGATTTTCCTACCTTTCTTGAGTGTTATTACTCCCCATTAACTTTCACTATTAGGCATGGAATATCAAGAGGTACCCTGGAGAGTCTCCTGGGTGCCAGACACAGTTCTCTTTGCCTCCATTGTCTAGAAGCAGCCAAATTCCCCCTTTGTAATGGGATCATTTACTCTATCCCTTAGAGTACATCCTTTTTCTGTTTGTTGGTTAAGTGGCGTAAAGAACTAAAATTGGCCAACTTGCACACTTACCTTTCAATTCAATGGAATCATTGATGTATTCACACACTGGGGACTTAGACTCCAAAACAGCAGAGCTCAAGTTTGGTGGAACAGAAAACAAAAATTCTGCAAGTGTGTTATTTGGTATAATAGTAAGAGGAGTCACTCCAACTTCTACTCCTTGATTCCTAGACCTATGTATTCTGGGTATGTGAAAGAGAGCACCAAATAATGGTTGCACATCAAAACGTAAAGCAACCACAATATATCATCATATCCTTTCAGAGTATTGTCTTTCACTTGTCCTGTAATTGAGTCTTCAGTAAACAAGTCCACCTTACACATATAAGTATATAGAAGCTTTACATTTCTGAGGTCATATGTATTTTTTTATCTGTGTCACCATGGCCAGTATATTCTTGGGCCCGTTGACTTAGCACTGAAATGGCTGGAGAAAAGACTTACTGACATCCACAGAGAATGTCATTTTGTCTATTTAATTATTAAGAACCTTCTCTACTGTGGATCCCATTTATTGAGCAATCACATGGGTCACAAACATCTTTACAGTGTTTGCTCATTCTGAAAGCTCCCCCATGCCAATACCTCTTCCCAAGACTTTATTGTCACTAATCTTCCAATCAGCCAGCCAGACCATAGCAGTTACACATAGTCAGTTTAAATCTGTATTTCTGGCAATCTGTCACTTCAAACAATGTAGACACCAAAATGTACTACTAAAAATTTCTGTTCACTGGGAAGGGTTTTTCATTCACCACTGTCCTTCTTGATCACCTCTGAATCTGTAGTGCTACATCTGTCATCTTTCAAGTAGTACCAGCATCTCATGCACACCCATCTATAAACCATATTCAAAACTGTCCATCCTTTGTCAACTGGTCATAAAGAGTATCCCAGCAATACATAAGCATGAAGTGAAGGAAAATTGTTGATTCTGAGAGTCTGAACCACCAACTCTTGCAACTTACTCTTACCTTACAGACCTACCCATGCTCAATCTCATTTATATCACGTCCATTGGTATAGGTGCTTGAGTCAACATCAAATTCATTATGGGCCTCTCAGGCTACATGGTCATCTGATGCCCTGTTTCCTTAGGAGGATGTTCAGAAGAAGGATATTGTTGGATATTGTTTGGGTGTTCATTAAGCCAGAGTTTTGTCCATTTTTTCAAAGTGATGGAAACATTCTTCTAGTGAATTTCTGTTGCTAATATATAATATATTATAGACATACAATGAATTTTGAGAAAATAATTTTACTGCACAGTTCTAACATATCAGTATGACTTTTGCTTATTTTGAAAATATAAAAATATTACAATATACTTTTGAGAAACTTCTCTATAAAAGCTTACATTTTTAATAAAAAACTATACCCCCTACAATATTAGATAATCAAATAGTAAATATTACAAAACATACCTCACTTTAATTAAACCAGTCTGGAGATCATCAACTTTCTAAAGTTTATCAAAACAAATTCGAGTAAAATTGATAAATGGGTCAATATATTTTGTGTTAATTTAAAGAACTCATAGTTGTGTTATTAACTTGTAAACATTGATTTTTCTGTAGAATAAATCTATTTTAGTCTGAGATAATCAATAATAATTTATGGTCTAAATAACTTTGAAACACATATTATAGACTTGCTTAGCTACTAATTATGATGCAATGAACAAAAATCTATTATGTAAATAGTTTCACTTATATCATTGTATGGATTAAAATTTTAAATATTTGAAAGAATAACATATATTCAACCTGTAAAGCTTTTTCACAAATTTTAGTTAAGAATTTAAAATAAAAGATAAAATCCATGTAACAGTCTGATAACAAAAGATAAGACTGGATCCTATTGCATAATAAATAAATTGGCATTAAAAAAATCACTAAATGAAATGCAAACATTTCAGATATGAGGTGATTAGCAGGAGCTTTCAGCGCTTTAATACAGAATAACTTGCTTTAAATCCCTAAACCCTGTGGAGTTTACCAGAAAATGGATTCAAAGGGCCAGCTCAGGTGTGCACTTTTACATTACTGGGGAAATAGATACTTATCCCAGTAGCCTTGGTCCCTCCTAGTTTTGATTCAAGGCTCTATTCTTTATTGAAAGTAGATTTTTGTCAACTTCAAGAATAAACACTTATATTGACTCTCTTTTCATTGTCAGTAATTTGTAAATAATATTTTATACATAGTTGGGGAAATTTTGCTAGGTACAGTATGTTGAACTGGACCAGTTTTAGATGTGAAAAGGACAGCTGTGTCAACAGTTAGGCCAACAGTTAGGACCAAACATCACCAATCTTGATAAGACATAAATAACCCAACCTCAGGATCTCAAGATGCATGAATGAGTAACCATTATAAATGGAAACTACAGAAAGTATGTAACAACGAGCATGCTTATTTCCCTGTTGTTAAAGATTTTGCATATCGCTCATAAATATTCTATGCAGTCTAATTTGTACCCAGCTCTCAGAAATGTTATGATCCTCCAGTTACACCAGACCTACTATGGCTCAGAAATATACCGCCTAGCCATCTTGATTTCTTATGCATTATGATATTATGTTGTTTTCTGGAATAAGATCACATAGACCTGGCTCTGTGAGTATAAAGAAGGGTTGTACATAAGCTCTTCCCCCAAAAAACTCACAGAGATAAACTTTTATGGAAATCATCATGTGTCCTGTACTTCCGAGAACACCATGTCTGTGCTTCCCACTGAGTACTAGCCAGGAGAGCCTCATCTCTGATATCTGCCACTCTCATTGCTCATGCAAGCAGTTATATCACTGTCTTACTAGAAGCACACATTTATGACTAGTTTGGAGCCTCAGTGCATTACAGCTAGATGGCTGGGCAACCCATTTTCTTCAAAGATTTTAATTCCTTTTTTTAACAGCGCCTGGACAGAGAACAAATCTTCTAATTCCCCAACATTTAAAAAATGTATGATATATATCAGAGTATTTACTCTGGCTTTATAAGCATCATGATTATATTTTCATACTTAAAAATAGCAACCCTACTGCTAAAAAATAGCTTAAAGAAATAAATCAATATGAACATGAAGAATACAAGAAAATATTCAATAGAGTTGTACTTATAATAACCAAAAACTACATAAAATCTAAATATATGGGACAAGTTAATGCATCTATTACTATCACATATCAGCTCAGTGAAAAAGGCTCAACAACTATGAAGACTAAAAATATTAAAATTTGCTTTTACAGTTCTAAATAAGCAATAAGTATTAGCCTCATCTCTCTTTCAAACTCTATCATCTTACATGTGCATATAGACAACTTTTTTGTATTATACACAAATGAATTTTGAATGTACCAGTTTTGAATAATTCTGTATGAATTTTGTTATATTACTTTTTTCTTAATGGAATGTATTATTATTAGTATAAAATATATTTTCAAAGTGTTTGCAAAAGAAACTAGGTAAACACATTGATATTATAATTTACCATTAATTATGATCAAGTTACAGCTGATGGTAAATTATTTATGTGTTAAGCACTCAGGTTGGTTAAAAAAAGCAGTGTATGAAATAGCTCCTTCATAATAAGAAGCCCAGCATTGACCAAGAAACTTAATTTAGTTCTATGGACTTTAGGCATATTCATTTACTACCCAGCCCTTAAAATTTCTCAAAGGTAAAATAAATTCCCCTTCCCTTCTAGTGTTATAGACCATATATATTTGAGTATGTCTGGTGTGTATTTGAATATGTGTATGTGTGAGTGTGTATGAAATTTCTCTTTAATCCTTGTTTCATGAACACTTTGCTAAGTATGTAAATATATTTATGTATGAAATATCTAAAGACTATTATGAAGTTGCATTTAAAACATTTCTAGGTTGAGTTTCTCTTAATGTGGCGCAGGTAGTTTCAGGAAGCAAATGTTCCTGTAATGTGGAATAAGCAGCCTATAAAGTAAATGCTTCCATTTATTCACTAATACCCAGTTGTCCACCAACGGCATTATAGCCACTTTGCTAAACAGGGAACACAAAGATTAGAAAGACGTGATCCCTGTCCTTGAGTAGCTCACCTTGGTGAAGGAAGACAAAAAAAAAAAAAAAAAAAAAAGTCCTCATCTGTGAAGTACAGAGCTATGGAAGAGGCATGAACAGAGTGCTGTGGAAGACTTCAGGACGTGAGCTGGGCCTTGAGGGAAATGCAGATTTCAAATGAGACGTAAGAAGAAAAACACTCAGGAATTAAAAAGCACTCAAAATAATTTGTTTTATCCTTCATGACTTTTTGGCAAAATATGCATTATTTTAATTAATAAGAATGCATGCCACGTAAAACTTAACCATTGTCAAAACACAGTATCAAAGCTTGCTTCAAAGGATACATTTTAAGAAGAAAATTAAATTAAATAGGAAGCTATTGCAACTGAGGAGGGAAGGAAAGAAAGTTATAAAGACCTGAATTTTAAAAACAATTACAAATAAAGAGGAATGCTGAGAGTTTCTTATTTATTTCCATGAAACAATGAGCTTCTGGGAACACAAGGTTGTCAACTGTTACCTCATTTCTCCCTGGTTTCAGTATTTTAAAGGATTTGGGATTACATTCCAAATAATGCTCAGCTGATTGTTCCTGGTTTAATAGTTGAATTAGTCAGCTCAGGCTGTTATCACAGAATACCACAGACTGAATGACTTCAGCACAGAAAATTTCCTCACAATTTTAGAGACTAGAAGTCCAAGATCAAGGTGTCAACAGGTTTGGTTTCTCTTGACGACCCTCTTTGTGGCTTGCAGATGGCTGCCTTCTCTCTGTGTTTTCACGTGGTCTTTTTTTACTATGTGCATATACCCCTAGTGTCTTCCTTTTGTGTCCAAATTTTCTCTTCTTATAAGGATACCAGTCAGATTGGATTAGGGCCCACTCTAATGACCGCATTTTAACTTAATTGCATTTTTAAAGACATTCTCCAAATACAGTCACATTCTTTGGTACTTGGAGTTAGGGCTTCAACATGGGAATTTTAGGGAGACACAATTCAGCCCATCACAACAGTGGAATATGAAACTCCTGTAGAAGCAAGACTCTGGGTTGTTCGAGATGCAGGGCCCAGATACAGAGTTGAAAAAAGAATTCTTGGCATCTGAGAAAGAGAGAGGAAAATGAACCCTCACTATATGAGCTCTTCTCTCACTCCCTTACAATATTTTTCACTACAAGTTCTTCCTCAGTCTATCTGTGGATCTAATTGTTAATCATTCTTCTTTTTGCTTATTCTCTTTTTAATTCTAAATCTGTCTCCTTATCCCTTGGCTTTACCTTGTCAGTACTGAAATTAAAAAAAAAATACTGTATAAACAAACATGTATCATTGCTTAATGCCAAGTTTTTCATTTTGTTTTGTTTTTAAAAATTAGTGAAAAGATGGCAGGCAATCATTGCTATTTAATTTGTTAAATTTTCAAAAACCAGATTAGTATAAATTGAATCAAAGAAATGTTACCTTGAGAATTTTCTCTTCAGATATTTTTATGTAAAGATGACCAAACATGCATGCATTATAGAATATTATTCACATACAGTTTGATGTATAATCTGTTCAACATTTGTATTTCAGTTATGGCCCAGTTATCAGCACTCTTTGTGTGTGTGTGTGTGTGTGTGTGTGTGTGTGTGTGTGTATATACATATATACATATATGTATATTGAAGTATAGTCAGTTTACAATGTTGTGTCAATTTCTTATGTACAGCACAATACTTCATTCATGTAGGAACATACATATATTTGTTTTCATATTCTTTTCCACCATAGGTTACTACAAGATACTGAATATAGTTCCCTGTGCTGTACAGTGTAAACTTGTTGTTAATTTATTTTATGTATATTAGTATCTGCAAATCTCAAACTCCCAATTTATCCCTCTTATTTTAATCCCTTCTGTCTCCTTTCAGTCTTTGTCAGAGAGATTATTCTCTTGTATTAGGTTACTCAGTGACAATTTAAGAACCGGCAAAGTTTAGCTTTCTGTTTTCCTAGTTCAAACTCCTAAAAGAGGAAACTTTTTGTCCTTTGCTAATCAGAAAACTGTGAAAGATTCCCTTACTTCTGTAGAATGGTTCAACTTTTGTTGCTCTGACTTTTGTTCAGCTTTATGTACTTAGTTATTATGGTGTGGATAGTTATGTTGACTCCTAGATTTTTGCAAGGCATAGTAACTCCAAGACTGATTCTGAACTCAAAAAATTTTTTTCTTTGTTCTGTAGAATTTATAAAAGTGATTCAAATTCCTGTTTACACTTTTAAATACTTTTCTGACTGCAGTCTTCCAGCATTTCACAATTTAACGAGTATATTCTGTCTAATTTCAAATGGGGTAGTGGACCACACAGGACACATTGCCTATTTATACCTTTGGTGCTATTCCTAGGAACCAGAAGGAGTAGGTTTGCTGTTTTCATTTATTCCCAGTCCCCTTCATTAGTCCTTTTAAAAGAAAGAAAATCAATTTTTATAAGCTAGTCAAATTAAAATTACTTATCTCCTTGAGTGCAGGTAATCCCTTAAAATTCCCAGGTAAGAGTACAAGATATTTGAATATTTCTTTTCATGAAGGGAAATAATCAATCTACTGTGGAAAAATAAAGCAGCATATGACTCATAATTTCTAATCATTAAATTAATGAGTAAAAATAACACAAATAATATAGCCACATTTGTTCATTTTCCATTTGTATGCAAATGCTAAATATAAGTATGCAAATACTAAATATAGTAACAATTGTGTTGGAATTCACTATTTACAGACTCTGCTAGCTGTTGGGGCACACTGGGGATACAGTGTTTGTTAAGGTATTTGGCCCGTATTTAAATCCGATTGTTTTCTTATTGTTGAGCATTAAATGTTTTTTGTATATTTTGGATGACAGTCTTTTATTGGGTGTGTACTTTCTAAATATTTTCTCCCAGTCTGTGGATTATCTTTTCATTCTCTTGACATTGTCTTTTGCAGAGCAGAAATTTTTAATTTTAATGAAATCCAGTTTATCAGTAATTGCTTTCAAGTATCATGCCTTTAGTATTGTATCTAAAAAGGCATCACTATACCCAAGGTCATCTAGGTTTTCTCCTAGATTATCTTCTAGAAGTGTTATAGTTTTGCATTTTACATTTAGGTCTGTGATCCATTTTGAATTCATATAGAGTGTAAATTCTTTGTCTCGATTCATTTTTTTTTTCTCACATGGATGTCCAGTTCCAGCCCTATTTGTTGAAAGACTATCCTTATTCTATTGCATTGCCTCAATCCTTTGTCAAATATCAGTTGACTATATTTAGGAGGGTCTGTTTTGGGTTCTCTAATCTTTCCACTGATGTATTTGTTCTTTTGCCAATGCCACAGGGTCTTACTGTAGCTTTATAGTTAGTCCTGAAGTTAGGTAACATTAATCCTTCAACTTTGTTCTTCAGATTTATGTTGACTATTCTGGGTCTTTTGCATATAAACTTCAGATTCAGGTTGAAGATATCCATGAAATAACTTGCTGAAATTTTGACTGGGATTGCTTTTGAATGGAGCTGGTCTTGGCTGACAAAGTAGTCCTTCTTTTGTGCAGATTTATAATCTGTGACACGTACTCACTGCTGCAAAAGCTCTCACCTGAAGCCTTAATCTGGATGATTGCAGGGATGTACTCAGTTTTTTAAAATTCATCAAGCTGGGTCTTCAGGATTTGTGCATGCTTTATCTATGTATGTTTCAATAAAAAGTTTGCTTAACCCATTTTACACTGTTGAATTTAATTGGTTAATTAGCTTAAACTAAAGTTATTTTTCCCCACTCAGGTTGTTGGGGATTTGTGAGGAATAACGTATCAGATATAAAAATGAAAAAGTTAACCTTTACTTTTCTTATCTATATGTAGTGCTGTGTTTAGGTTCACAGTTATATATGTGCATATTCATATGTAACTTTGTAAAGAAAGAACTTTGTATTAAGCCTGAATTTATTGTGAATCCAGTTTTGGCAGTCAAAATCATGACTTGTTATGAACTGTCAAAATTTATATTTCTTCATCTTTAAAAGAGTATTATTTACCCTCTGTAGTTATATCTGAGATATTTTTGAAATAGTATAAATGAAAGCATGAATACATGATAGGAACTCAGTACATACCATTCCCTTTCCTCTTTGTTATTTTTTAAAACTTTGATTTATTTACTTACAGAGAGTTCATTTTTTAAAGAGCAGTTTTAGGTTCATAGTAAAATTGAAAGGAAGACAGAGATTTTGTTGTTGTTGTTTATTTAAAGGATTTGAAGTTGCTCATATTTCTATTAAAGCTATATTCCTTGATTTTCATCTCTGTAATTTGGATAAAAACATTATCAAATATTTTCAAACTATGAATATCACCCATTGAATAGTAGAAAAAAGGAAAGTTCTCTCTAATTGTGTTGGCTACCAAGAAACTGTTAATCAGCAGGTTTGCCTTGATATCTCTGCCAGAAGTACCAGTTGTGGTTTAACAACTGGGTCACCTTCTTAACAGCTTTATTATACAGTAGTTCCTGTATTTTCTTGATGACAGATTTAAAGCATTTTGTGAAAGCAATAATTGTACTGGGACTACAGCTGGCAGGCGTCCTTGGTTTAAAAATATATATATATTATATATATATATATAGAGAGAGAGAGAGAGAGAGAGAGAGAGAATGAGGTTGCTATAATACTTTTCACTGTTAAAAGGCAAATGAAGCAGCCTATGTAGTTTCACTAAGGAATTACAGTCTCTAGCACTGAAACTAATTAAAATAGTTTTGAATAGTGAATTGTTGTTCAGTCTTTCCAAGTGTAAGTTAGCAGGATCATCATGAAAATTTTTCCTGTTTGTTTTGTTTTGGATTTCCAATACCAGGGGGATGCTGCTAACACACCAAATAAAGGAGCCATGCAATTAGTCATGTGGGTGTATTTAATTCATTGAAATTCATCTTTCGAATGAAAATGAAACAAGGCAAATAATTCTAACTCTTTAGAAAAGACCTTAAAGGAAAGGTAGACTTGATGTTAAATTTCTGTTTCTTTCTTACTGTAGTGTCTTGCATATTGGTCCTTATTGTTAAATAAATATCACAGAGATACAATGACTTCTTACACAAATTTAGCTGGCTGTGTTTTATGATGGAATAACTCCTTACTCTGTATAAAATTATTTTCTCACCTGGTCACCAAGGGTTCATCATTCTTTCATTGGGGAAAAGTATGATAGTTTGGAATTCAGTATTTAGTTGAAATGCCTACTTCCTTAGGACAGGGAAGCTTTGGTTAGACTGCTAAAGTATAAATGTTTGAAATTGTATTATTTTCTAAGAGGTCATTGATGTAGAGAAAGTTTCTATATCTTCTAGAACTGGGGTGAGAGTGCAGAAATGATAGACTTGGCACAGTAAAATTGACTAATTTCATAAACCAGCAAATATTTATCAATTTTCTAAAAAAATGACATGTCACAAAAATATTCAATTTTAAAATGCAATAGATATCATTTAATATTTATTGAGAATATACTATAAATGTGTTGACATGTCTAGAGTCACTGTTTTAAAATAATGTCATTGTATAATCATCAGAGTGAAAATCTTTCAAAGGAATACAATAGAGCATGATATTCTATGCAATTTATTATAAATATACATACATAAAAATAAGACAAAAATTTAACACACAAATTTATAACTTGAACATTAAGTATTGTGCAATATTATAGGATTCAATGAGTATAGTTTGTGTGGAATGTACCTTTTATATTGTTGCTTTTTTTTGTATTTTCAATATCCTTTCAATTTTAAGATTCTTTGAAAACACCAATAACACTAGATATTTCTCCAATATTAAATTATGAAATTTTATGTTGTTATTATATTATTATATAAATATGATGTCTAATCACTTTTAAAGCTCTTACCTATAAGTCTCAGAAATCTAGTATTATTAAAGTAATGTAATTTTCATTCGGTTTTTTCCAGTTTCATATTTTTAACATGAGAACATAATAGAAAAATGAGTCTCCAATAAACTAAGCTTGCTAAAGAGAGACTGTTATAACTTCAAGGTGATTATGGAAGGAGATCTGAATAAATATGAGCTTTAAAATACATACTAAGTCACTTGTATTTTATTAACTATGTGGACATCTAGCTTAGTTAGATGAAGAATATTAGCCAATTTTACTCTAGAAGTGTGTTTTTTCTCACTTTAGTCTATGTATCTCTGTAATAGATATAATTTTTATTTTATGTAAAATTATACAGCTTTCTTGAATATTATTACAGAAATATTCCTGGAAACATGTAATGAAAGATCCCATAGATTACAGAACTAAATGTACAACTACAAAACTTCGAGAGGATAACATGGGAAAAAATGTTTATGGCTTTGGTTTAACCAAAGATATCTCACATATAATGTTAACAGAATGATCAGTGAAAGAAAAAAATGATACATTGGACATCATCAAAATATAAATTTCATCTCTTCAGAAAATAATTATTTTAAGATAATCAAAAAAACCAGACTGTGAAAAATTATTTGTAATCCATATACTTGATATAAGGGTTGTATCTACAATATATGAAAAACTATTAAACTAAATAAAAGGGAAGGGGGGAAAGCAACCATATAAAAATGGGCAAAATATTTGAATAAGAACTTTGCCACAGAAATATATGGATGACAAACAAGCTCATGAGTAAATGCTCAATATCATTAAACAGCAGAAAAATAAAAGCTAAAACTACAATTATGTATCTCTATACACATATTAAAATGGCTAAAATTAACATGATAGACTATACCAACTGTTGGAAAAGATGTACAGGAACCAAAATTCATGTACACTTTTGGTGGTAGAAATGTTAACTCATGTAACCACTTCAGGAAAAAAATGGCAATTTCCAAAAGTGTAAATATATTAATTATGATCTAGCCATTCCACTCATAGGTATTTGTCCTAGAGAAAAGAAAGTTTACATCTTTAATATTTGTGTATGAATGTTCATAGCGTCTTTATTTGCAATAGCCCCAAACTGCAAAATGTCCAAATATTCATTAACAAATAAATGGATACGGAAAATTGTGGTGTAGTCATACAATGAAACACTAATCAGTAAACAAGAGAAATGAACTATTGAGACACAAAAGAGAATGGACAAATAAAAATGTTAAGCCAAGTGAGATAAGTTAGACAAGAGAGTACACATTACATCCTCTTTCATATAAAACTCTAGAAAATGCAAACTATAGTGACAAAGAGCAAAGCAGTTGCTGCTTGAGGGAAGTAGATGAGGAGGGAGAAGGGAATGCGTATAAAAGGGCATGAAGAAACTTTTTAGGGGTAAAAGATATTCTCAGTATTGTAGTTTTGGTGATAATTTTACTGGTGTACTCATCTGTCAAAGCTTATCAAATTATAATATGTGCAGTTTATTGTGTGTTAATTATACCTTGGTAAACCTGTTACACAATTCATAAGGTAGGCAAGAGAGGGAGGGGGGCATTTACCTCTACAAGAGGGCTAACTGCTGACTTCAGTTACCTTTGAAGTACTTACTTGTATTGAGGGTCCTTACAATATCAAGAGACATTAGCTTATCCTTAGATAGTCTAGTAGTTTCTTCTGGTAACTACATGAAAAGATAGGGTTTTTATCAGGTGACGCTTTGTTAATTTACTTATGTGGTGTATTAAATATAATTAAAAGTAATAATTTTAGATATGTTTATCAAAGTACCTTTTTAAAATTTAATGATAGCTTCAGTGTCATATTAGTGAAAAAATAGACAAATCAATAGAACAGATTAGAGGGCTCAGGAATAGACTCATAAATGCAGTCAATTGTTCTTTGACAAAGGGGTGAGTGCTATAAAATGGAGCAAAGTTTAACTTTCAAAAAGGGTGCTGGAGCAACTGGACATTTACATGTGAAAGAATGAATCTAGACACAGACCTTATACCCTTCACAAAAATGAACTCCAAATGGATCACAGACCTAAATACAAAGCTAAGAAACTCCTAATTTTGGTGAATGGATAAACTGTAATATGTATACAGAAATTGAATACTATTCAGTGATAAAAAGAAATGAACTATTAAGTCAAGAAAACACATGTAGGACACTTAAATTCATGTTACTGAGTGAGAAAAATTAATATGAACTATATGATTCCAACTACATGACATTCTAGAAAAGGCAAAACTATGGCAACAGTAAAAAGATTAGTCATTGATAGGGGTAAAGGGCAAGGGAGGCATAATAGGCATCAGATAGACAACTTTTAGAGCAGTGAAGCTGGTGTGTATGATTCTACAATAGTAGATGCACATCATTTTATACATTTGTCCAAACCCAGAGAATACCCAACGTTGAAAGTGAACTGTAATGTAAACTATAAACTTTGGACTATAATGATGCATCGGTGTAGGTTCATCACTTATAACAAATGTACCACTCTAGGTGGAGGAAGTTGATAATGGGGGTAGCCATGTGTGACTAGGGGGAGGGAGTGGACATAAAATCTCTCTTACTTTCTGATCAATTTTGCTGTGAACCTAAAACTGCTCAAAAAAAAAAAACAAAGCCTGTTAAAAAATTGATGATATGGTCTTCTGTCTTAATTTCTATAAACATTTTTATTGTCCTCCAAATTTATAAATAAAATACATTGATGAACATTAAAGATAACACTGGGTGCCTGATACTGTGCTAAACACTTTCCACACATTGTTGAATATATGCAAAATATGAAATTCTATGTAAATAGGCAACTGGAAAAGTTAACCAATTATTTATTCCTTAAATCAAAAGTATTTTAGTTCTTACAGTTTTACTTTATAAAAATTCAGAACCTTCATTGGTGTATATTTTTTTTCTTGGAAAAAAAAGTGAAATTGTTGTAGGGCATGTTTTTTTTTTTTCTTTCTTTTTTTATTGTCTACCTACCAGAATTTTAAAAATGCTGTATTTTAATTGTTTACATTTTATTTTAAAAATATTACTCAGAATTACCTTGTGTTTAAAAATGAATTACTATAGAAAGGAGATATTCTCATTCTTGATGAAAGTGTAAGCTTTTCAAACTCCTTGGTAGTCTGGTATTATCTACTTAAATATGATAAGCATACCTTATGATTGTATGTTGTATACATGTGACATACACATATATATATGTATATATGGCATAAATAATTATTACACTACTTATTGATACATATTTTATAGCAGCAATTTATATGTCCTTTAATTGATAAGTTTTTAAATAACATAGTCAAAAGTGGATGCTATCTGGTTTCTAAATATAACTAGGCGCATTTATCCATCTGTCTACCTATCTACCTTCCACACTTTATATCTTATATTTTGCTATGAAATTAACTACTTCATAGCTAAAAATAGGAAAAAGAAAGATGTGAAACAGTGTGAAAATATGCTACCATTTGTGTTACAGAAAATAAAAAGACATGTACACACATAATGTAAAAATATATAAAATAAGATATTGATAATGGTTTCTTATGAAGAGAGAAACTGTAACATTGGGGGAATTGAAGGTAAGGGACTTATTTTTAAATCCATATCCTTTTTTACTCATTGAATTTTTTTCCATATGTATGTATTTCCTAATAAGTACCCTATGACTGACAAATCATTTGAGGGACATGAAGACATTAAAAAAAAAGAAGTTAATGAAACTCAAAGGCAAAGAAATAGAACACTGCTAAGAATTATTACTCTAAAAATATTTCTCCTTAGCAGTTTGGTCAGCAAGTTCACTCATCATCAAGGATAAATCAATTTTCAGCAGCTGTAGACAACTATTTAAGTCAAAAGTCTGAATCACTCCAGTGGGAAATAGAGTAAAAGATAACATGCTGGTGTCACTTTGGGATTTATGTCTGTCTAAGTGAAAGAAACACGTATACCCCTGCGTTTCAAATCTCAGGGGCGAGAATAACCTCCCCATGCTAGGATTGGAATGCTCTTAAATAATCAGTTGGAAATTGATAGTTAATTCCTTTGAAAGCACTGAATTCATTCAAAAGTTACACTGTATTTTTTAACCACCAAGGGAAACTTCTTAAGTGAATTTAGTGTTAGTTAATTTCACATGTTTTAAAACAAAGTTTGAAGATACATCCATAATAATATGGCCAAGCAGTGATAATAAGGATATTTTCATAAATTATATCTCAGTCAATAAGTCTTTCTGGCCTTGGACATAATATTTATCTTCTTCATGTCTGCAGATGTTTATCTTGCATGGATCATCATTGTCTGTCCAAAGCCAATAATTGCGCCTATTTTTCCCATGAGTCTAAAAAATTAATGAGAGCCTGGAAAATAAGGCATGAATAAAGTTTAACTTACCAGTAGTAGTCTACCTTGCTTTTCCAGGTAGACTTAATCTTTTCACTGTATGAAAATTGCCACCATGTTCTCATCTCATGACAGATGATGTATAACCTGATTCTTTGTAAAAGGAAAAACAACAACATGGATTTAAGTAACGGCTAACTCTCTGTCCTTAGCTAATCATTTTACCTTCTGCAATCAGGTTTTGCTAGATCGAGTAAAACTTAAATACTCCCTTCCTGAGGAAAATACTTGAATATTTTATGATTATAATGAACCAGTATAAATACACAAAGCTAGAAATTAGCTTAGAGTATTTCTTTGTTGCTTTGGTCCCTGCTCAACATGATGCACAGATATTATCTGCACTGCTCCTGCCTTCTTGATGGTGAAATGTTCAGTAACCTGAATAATCGAGGGCCTCATTGCCAAGTAGAGCCAGCTCATATGGCTAAGTGAGCATTAGTGGAAGGAATTGTCCACTATCTGCCAATTAGGACTAATTCCAAATCCAAAGAAAAAAGTTATCTTACCATTTTTATTTTATTCTTTGTTACATAAATTTTTGGTTAATTGGAATATCCGATCACAGCTTTCTCATTTAACACAATGAGATTTCCATTATTATTATTAATTTTATAATACATATTTTATAATATAGTATAATTATTTTAGATATCTAAAAATGCTCACAATTTATAAACAAAGAAGGATTATGGTTATAAAATTTATAGATATTTCATTTTTATTTCTTTTAGCTGATATACTGGAAATACACACACATAATTTGATCTGTTCTTCTTAAAAATAAAGGATAATAATCACAGTGTTTTAATTCTATCTTAGCTCAGAATAAGACAGATCTGGGCTGGACCAGAGGTTTTGGACTCCTCATTTCATTTATAAACCACAGTAATTCTGTGGGGTGAGTTATAGTACATACCTCCTAAGAGTTGGTAGTATTGTTATAGGAGATAATGCCCATTGACATGTCTGTTAACAAATGGTAATTGTACTACAAATGGAAGCACTGAGAAAATGGAATGAGCTGATTCTAGAAGAAGCTAAATATAGAGCCAGTCCTGCTCCATTCCATTTCTCACACCTCACTTCACATATTCTAACATTCTCCATCCCATCTCCTTCCCCTATATTTTTGTTTTCACCATGGATAAACACCCATCATCATATATAAATTGGGCTTTCTGTCATATACAGTCTGTCCCATGTTTACCTTGTCCAGTACAATATACAATTATGGTTACTCCATGGTTGTCTGCACTTCAACCAATGTCCTTAGATCTTTCAACTAGACTATGCCATATCCTATCTGCGTCCTTTCCTATTTTGTCCCTCATATAGGTGAGCAGGCATGCCTTGTCTATGGGGCGTTATTACACAAGCCTAAAATGCCGCTACTGATTATGGACTCACTGACAAGTTCCTTAAAGTTTGCCTGATACCATCTTTTGTCAGAATAAATGGAAATACAAGAAATTTCTTATATGTCCTAACACTAAGAAATATGTATGTAAATAAAATAAACATACATAAAATATATGAGTATAGTTCATTTAATCTCAGAATGAACAAAAGCAATTATGAATATGAAAAATTGGCAAATAAAACATAAATCTCATAATGTAATCACAATGCATAAAATACCACATAAGGCATCTAGAATAATTTAGCATATCTTAAGTCCTTTACTCTTATACAGAAAGAAAAGCGGGGTTTTCATTAGTACATCTACAGATATACACACAAAAAATAATGCCAGTAAGAATGCTGACTTGAAATAAAACAGAAATATTGTATTTTAACATTATTTTGCAACATCATAAATTTTTTTTTACCAGTTCTCACCAATTTGCAATTACTGTCACTTTGTCCTGTAGAAGTAACAGGCCTGTGCTACAGAGTTCTTTTTGAAATAAACTTATATTTTAATGAGGAGCATGAATCTTTTGATATAGTTTCTACTCTTTGGAAAAATTGTTTGCTGTGAATACAAATATTAAACAAGGATATTGAAGAAACTACAAGATAATTAATTAAGATCTTCAATTTAATATGCTAGAGAAGTGTTCATCAATCAACATATTTGTATCTGATAAATACTTTACTAATATGTGGTATACAAGTAATTCTGTGTCTTGTATAAGAATTGATTGTGAATTGGGTTGATTGAGATAAGCATACCTGTTATGTTTGCATTTTACTGAGGTTCTAGTTCAACCAAGCTCTATCAACTACTTAAGGTATTTTCCAATTTAGAATCAGAATAATCTCTTGGAAAACTTTCAAAATATACTGTTCAGCAATAGCTAATTGAAAGCAAGCGCCATTCAATATAGTTTTTTTTTTTCATCCTAAATCAGTCTGATTACTTCCTGAAAGACCTTTACTATATTCTCTGATAAACTGAGCAATTAAAAAATGTTACCATGAAAGACATGAAGCTTGCTTGGAAAACATTCATTACTTGTTCTCAGAATAAATAAAAGGAATGTCTGTTGTGACCTTAAAATATATTTAAAAGAGAAAAATACATTTTCTAGAGGTACTAAGAAGTTGTAATGAATTGTGAAAAGGAAAATTGTAAAATTCTTCTAAAGAATTCTTACATGAAGGCCCATTCTACTTTAGCAAGGAGAAAGTAGAAAGATGGTGAAAAGATTCAGTGTAAATGAGCACCATTAATAATCTTAATTACCTGCTGCCTCTGCAGATGTGTATATTAGAGACACCATGCCAGACGGGTTTCACTAAAGCAAGACAAACCCTTGAATCATATAGCCATGAAAAGCAAGCTGTATCACGGAACAAGTTAGTGCTGACTTTATCACTGAGATAGACATACTACCAAATTAAAATGCAAATCATGCCATCAATGCTGCATTGCTAGACAACACTCTGCAAAAGAGAGGTGCTCTATGTGCAAAGTGGCAAATTGCAAGTCCATGGAATGCCCTACGCATTTTGGAAATACATTCAGAGACTAAAACTGTTAATGACAGGCCACATGCTTAAATAACTACTTATTTTCTACTTTATTCACTTTAGGATCCTGTATCTAAGAGATTTCCAGAATGCCTTTCAACATTCTTCCTAACTTATTTGCCACCTTAATAGACAATTTTTGTTGTTAAATTCAGTGGGAATACAAAGAGCTAATACTATATACTATATTGATTTATAGAGATGCATCACATTTAGTTAATAAAAAATTATCTAAAAATATCATAATTAAAAAGTAATATATATGTTCCCTCATGCAAAAACATAAACATGAAAAAGAATATAAAAAATGTGATAGCGTCACATTTTTGGAAGCTACAAAGAAGATGGATGATTGGTTACTGCATGAGGAGACCAACAGAGTGATGCCTATCTTCTCAGTTTCCTCATCTGTAAAATAAGAGTAATAATAGTACCTATCACAAGGGCTTTTTGGAAGAATTAAAGATGTTAATAAGCATAAAGCAGTGGCATGTAGTTATTGCTACACAAGTGTTTGTTGATATCATTATTACTGATAGAGTTTGCATCAGAAGCATTTAGTTAAATGCTTGATTGCATTCTTCATTCCCGTCCCAGCAAGGCAACTGCATCACATGGTCTAAAAAAGGACTTAATCTTTCCAGAGAAAGTAAACCAAAAAGGTTAATGAAAACTTTATACACACACACACACACACACACACACACACACACACACACACACACACACACACACACACACACGTACGTATATACATATATATAGCTGACTGTGAGAGAGAGGACTTAATGGAAAGATAAGCTTGAAGTGAAATTCTGCACGCTGAATGTGAGGTCCTTAGCCATTTCAAATATTGGCTTCCTGAATGCTAGCAATATTTTTATACCTCCTAGGCAGAAAGTTGGGAAACATTTCTCTAGTTAAAATGACTTGTCAGAAAGAAAAGTTCTGATAAAGAACTCATGTTTGGACAAGCTTAAATGACAAAGAAAGAAAAAATCATTAATGGCTTTATGACAGGACAGTGAAACCCACAAGATCAGATCCTTTAACCTTTCTACTCAAAACAGAAATACAAGTTCTAAACAATATCTGTTGCCTAACTCATACATAGAAATGAAAGCTGAGGATCACCAAATATTTTTAGAAATTTCCAAACAAAAAAGGGAGGTTGTATTAATTATCTATGGCTGCAATAAAACTTTGTACTAAACCACCTCAAAGTAAGGGAAAACAATATGAAACATGTCTTTCTCATTTACCCATCTGGGGACTGAGTGAAGTAGACATGATTTAAGCTACACTTGGCTGGGCTTTGCTCCAAGTTTAGGACTAAGTTACAGGTCTGGTCCCATATCTTTTATTCTTCTGGGTCAACAGGCTAACCAGAACCTGTCTTATCATGGAAATAGTAGAAGTATAAGAGGGGCAAAACATGATGCCTCTTAAGAGCTAGGCTCAGAAATAGCACATTGTGACTACCACCCATATTCTAGTATTGAAAGCAAGTCATATAGCTAAGATTAAAATGAGTAAGGTGGGGAAAGAGCTTAGCTATTTTCAATTTAATTCTTATTAATTAAATTGTTTCTCATATACCTACACCTATTATCACTTACCTAGTACACTTGTACACAGTTTTTGTGTTACATATTCAATTTTTGCGTTTTTCTATTTACATAAAATGTGGTAGTATAATCAAGCCATGTACCATACTATCAATGTATTTCTTCATAGATTATTCTTTGTTTTATCAGTAGTTAATAATTGCTTTACTTTACTGATTGCTTTGTGTATCTATGTATGTATCATTACTTTTCATCTCTTTTCTGCCAGATCTCAAAACTCCTATCCATAAGGTAAAACACATTGTATAATCAACTAGTCATTGAAAACGGCTAAAATTGAAAGAGAAAAGAAATGGGGGATAACAATATGGTGTTTTAAAATATGGAAGTAGGTAGTAGAGGAATTAGGAAAAAATAGATAGTTCTGAAAATAGAGAACTAGAGGTGAGGGAGAATGAAGCCATAGAATACTCTGACATTTTAACTTATATGCCACTGTTTGGATATTTAAACTATGTGTAAGTACTATCTCTAAAAATAGATTGTCTAATTAAAAATATGTGAATTACTAGAAATAAAATTAATTAAATCAACTAACTAAAGGAGAGATATTCCAGTCACGGAGACCAGAACACAGAAAATAAGAGAAAAGAATTACAGGTGGCTCTTATTTGCAACTCATCAAGAAAGGAGAAAGCAAGGCATGCATTGCCAGGTGACCAAACTGATCAGAGACCACCTAACACTGGAATTGAGCATGTGCCAGTCTCAATAGTCTTGGCAAGTCCACTTTATGATAATGATATTTTGTGGTTTCTCCCACTGATTTTTGGAAAGCAGAAGTACATAGGAACTAATTAAATAATGACTATGCCTGTGCAAATTTTTTTACCTGCTTTAACTATTGACATTACTAAGAAACAGCACTGTTTTTGTCCTCTGTGTAAACTGGCTAAGACTGGTGATTTGTAGTAGTCTGATTCATTCCTTACGCTTACCATCAGCCAGATGCATTGAAACTTCCCTGAAGGAGAGTAGAAATCCAAGAGTTGTTTAATTATATGTTTTCTTTTCTCTTAATCTATCTACTTTTATGATCTCATTCCCCTTTCCCATTTTCATTTCCTTTTCTTTACCTAATTTCTCTTATTTTTTTCTGTGTCTATTTGTCATGACACTCATGAATGTTTATGCATCATTTTTAGGACAAAAACCTAAAGTAAATTATGTGTTATCTCCTTTCTCTGTTGAAGAAATCTGCATTTTTGATTCTTAAACTACTCAACCAAATTTTATTTCTTTTTTATAGCTAAGAGAAGAGATTCTTACTGATTTGTCTTTATGAAGGAAGAATGAAATGTCTGGGAGCTTTCTAAGAGTAGGGTTGACTATTATTTTTTAAATTAATAGACTTTATTTTTCAAGAATAGTTTTAGATTTGGAGAATAATTGAGCAGATAATACAGAGTTCCCATATACCATTGGTACCCTCTTCCATAGTTTCCCTGTAATCAACATTTTGCATTAGTGTGGAACATCTGTTACAATTAATGAACCAATATTGATATATTATTATTAATGAAAGTCTATAGTTTACATTAAGGGTCACTCTGTATTGTAGAGTTCTATGGGTTTTGGCCAACATATAACATCTTTTTTCTATCACTATAGTATCATATAGAATAGTTACCACCATAAATTTCCCTATACCCTGACTATTTTGACCATCCTTTCCCATCCTCCCTCAAATTCCTAATGAACACTGATTTTTTTAATGTCTCTACAGTTTTGCTTTTTCCGGAATGCCATACTGTTGGAATAGCACAATATAAAGTCTTCTCAGACTGTGTTCATTTACATAACAATATGCGTTCAAGATTCCCCCATGTTTTTATGTAGTTTGATTGCTCATGCTTCTGTATTGCAAAATAATAGTCCATTGTATGGATGTACTATAGTTTGTTTCTCCGTTTACCTATTGAAAGGTATTTTGGTTGCTTCCAAGCTTTGATCAATTATGATAAAGCTTCTAAATATTTAGGTGCTGAATTTTGTGTGGACAAGTTTTCAGTTCAATTGGGTAAATACCTAAAAGTGTTAAAACTGGGCTATATGCTAAGACTGTCTTTAGCTTTGTAAGAAATTGCTAAACTGCCCTCCAAGGAACTATATCATTTTATATTCCACCAGCAATCAGTGAGAGTCCTGCTATTCCATATCCTAGCCAGCATTTGGTGCGTTCGGTGTTTTAGATTTTAGCATTATAAAAATGTATAGTGGTATCTTATTGTTGTTTTAATTTGCAATTTCCTAATGACATATTTTGAGCACTTTTTCAAATGTATATTTGCCATCTTTATATCCCCTTTAGTGAGATACCTATTTACATTACTTTCCTATTTTTTAGTGGGGTTGTTTGTTTTCTTAATGTTGAGTTTAAAGAGTTCTTGTAAATGTTGCATACAAGTTTATATTAGTTTGAGTTTTTCAGAGAAACAGAACATAGGATGTATGAGGAGATATACTATATAAATTGGCTCATGCAATTATGGAGGCAAGAAGTCCCATGATCTGTCCTTTACAAGCTGGGGAACCATGAAAGCCAGTGGTGTAATTCAGTTCAAATCCGAAGGCATGAGAATGAGGAGAGCTAATGGTGGAAGTCCTGTCCCAAGTCTAAATACCCAAGGTCCAGGATGGCCAATGTCCAAGGCAAGTAGAAAATGGATGTACCAAATTCATCCTTCCTCTGCCTTTCAGTTGTACTCAGGCCCTCAAGGGATTGAATGACGCCCAGTGTGTTGGGGATGAGCAACCTTTACTCAGTTTATCAATTCAAATTCTAATCTCTTCCAAAAACACCCTCACACACACACCCAGAAATAATGTTTTAGGAGCTATATGGTCACCCTTTAGCCCAGTCAAGTTGATCTATAACATTAACCATCACAAAATTCTTTATCAGATATACGTTTAGAAAATATTTTCTTCCAGTCTGTGGCTTGCATATTCATTCTCTTAACAGTGCCTGATCACAGCTGTGATTCTCTGTATTCACCGAATTCTACAGTTTTGGAGGTGGGAGTTTGCCTTGTGACAACACTTCTCTAATTGATCTAAGAATAGTTGTTGATTTTCAGTTTGTTCAGCTTTTTGTTTTTATGAGAATATGAGTGATGACTTCCAAGCTCTTTGCTTATCATAACTAAAACCAGAGTTGTCTTTTCAAAATTTTTCACTACTACTTTTAAAAGACAGACTTCTTAATTCAAGATCACATGGGCTCTATGTCCAAAATAAAGTAGTAAAACTAAAATAAAAATTATATATTCAGAGGATAATTCAAAGGAGTATTACGTTTCTAATTACATACTTCATTTTTTGAGCAGTGTAATATTTACAGAAAAATTGAGCAGATAGTACTGAGTTCTTACATACCCTCTCTCCCCTACACACACAGAGTCTCCCCTACCATCAGTATCCTGCAGTGGTGTGACACATTTGTTACAATGAGCTAACACTGACTCAAGCTTTTTAACCAAAGTCAATAGTTTCCATTAGATTTTAACCCTTTTTGTTGTGTATTCTATGGGTTTTGACAAATGTATAATGGCAAATACCCACTATTATGGTATTGTACAGAATAGTTTCATTGCCCTAAAAATCCCCTGTGCTCCACTTTTTTCTCTCTCTATCTCCCCAAGCCACTAGAAAACATTTATCTTTCACATTATCCATAGTTTTGCCTTTCCAGAATGTCATACACTTGGAATCATACATTATGTAGTCATTTCAGATTGGCTTCTGTAAATTAGCACTATGCATTTAAGAGTCCTCCACTTATTTTTATGGCTTGAGAGTTCACTTATTTTTATCACAGATTAGTATTCCATTGTTTGGATATATCATAGTTTAGCCACTCACCGACTGAGGAACATCCTAATTGCTTCAAAGTTTTGGCAATTATGAATAAAGCTGCTATAAACATTTGTGAGAAGATATTTATGAATACATACATTTTCAACTAATTTGGATAAATACCAAGAAACAAAATTTCTGGATCATATTCTAAGATTATGTTTAATTTTGCAAAGAATATATAACTTTTCTTAAAGTGTCCACTGTTTTACATTCCTGCCACCAAGGAATAAGAATTTTTATGTTCCACATCCTCATCAGCATTTAGTGTTGTCAGAATTTTGGATTTTAGCCATTTTAATAGGTGTATAGTGATACCTTATTGTTGTTTTAATTTGCATTTCTCTGATAACATATGACGGATAATATCTTTTCATATGTTTATTTTCCATCTGCATATCCTTTTTAGTGAGATGTCTTTTCTGATCTTCCCCATTTTTAAATTGTTTTTTGTTTGTTTGTTTGTTTGTTTGTTCATTTTCTTTTAAGAGTTTTGTGTATATTTTGGATGCCAGTCCATTATCAAATATATATTTTACAAATATTTTCTTCTAGTCTGTGACTTGTCTTTTCATTCTCTTAATAGTGTCCTTTTGCAAACAAGATTTTAATTTTAATAAAGTCCAACTTATAAATTTTTTCACTCATGCATCATGCTTTGGTGTTGTATCTAAGAAAGCATCATCATATCCAGCATCATCTAGGTTTTCTCCTAAATTATCTTCTAGAAGCTTTATAGTTTTGTGTTTTACATTTAGGTCTGATTCATATCCAGCATCATCTAGGTTTTCTCCTATATTATCTTCTAGAAGCTTTATGGTTTTGTGTTTTACATTTAGGTCTGATTCATTTTGAGTTAATTTTTTTTGAAGGGTGAAAGTTTTGTCTAGTTTTTTTTTTTTTTTCAGTACTATTTGTAGAAAGAATTATCTTTTCTCCATTCAGTTGTTTTTGATGTTTTGTCAAAGACGAATTGACTATGTTGTTGTGGATCTATTTCTGGGCTCTCTGTTGTACTATTGATCTATTTGTCTCTTATTCAGCCAATACTGCAATGTCTTGATCTCTGCAGCTATATAGGTAGTCTTGAACTTTTAAATTTTTGCAGTTGTATTTAAAGTAGTGAAAGATTAACAAACATAAATGTAGTTCAATTAGAGATTTGTTGAGTGAATTATGGTATTTTAACTCTTCAAAGTAGTTTGTAACTCCAAAAATGAATGTGGAATATCTTTATATACGTTTAAAATTGCGTGATCTTCAGGGCATTCTGTTAAGTAGAAACAATCAAAGTGAACCAGTAGGAATGAAGGAATGGGATAATAGCATGGGCTTTGGGAGGGGTGATGGGAGATATAGGATGCTCAGGTACATATTACTTAAGACCTATAAACACTACTCCTTTAGACCTCTAGTCTTTATTCATAGTTGGTTCATAATACTAGAATTTTTCAATCTGTGATTTTTCCTCCAGTGTTGTATTTATTTCTTTTTCTTCTTCCCCTCTTCCTTCTCTCCTCCTCCTCTCTCTTTACTGTCTCCTTTCATCCTCCTCTCTTTCTCCTGCTCCTTCTCCTTCTTCTTTTTGTCTTCTATTCAGGTGTCTATAGAGAAACCACACTCACTAGGGGATCTGTGCCTATTTAAACTTGAACTTGAACTTCCTCACACACAAAAAAAATAAAGGATAGTGTATACTAGGAGAAAGAAAGTGAAGGCATGGATTTCCAGAGCCCTTTTCATTAATCAGGGCATGCTTAGATTATAGATAGTAAACTGCTAAGATCTCTAGGTGAAATCTTGATTTCAGGCAAGTTCAGGCAAAAGTTTTCAGTGGAGTTTTCATAGCCCATTCAACATATAGTCAACTTAGGCTGTATAACAGGTTAAACTGGGTATACACCATCAGTTAATATATCCCCAAACAATGTACACAAGCAGGACCTTGGAACTGCTAGAAATTCAAACATTTACTAGCACAGTCTAAATTACTAGTTAGCCTCTCTAATCCTTTCCTTGGCCAAGGGTTGGCACTAGGCACATCACTGTTGCTCAGGATAAGCATACAGCTATCCCAGTGCATCCATTTTTCTACTTTACCCATCATTGATATTGACATCTCCTTGTTAAGAACACTGTTATCCAATTTGTCAAATCAATCCAGTAGATTCTTATTATGAAATCAACTAAAGCACTATTTATTATGTAGAAATTCTCCAAACATTTTCTGAAAATATAAAAAAATTTTCCATTTCTTTGTAAGTTTATGTAGATTCCAAATACCCTAATTGAACATTTATCACTTGCACAGGCAAGAAAATATACACCTTAAAATGTATTAAAGATAATTATACCACAGTAGCATCAGGAACACTTAGAGCCCAATCTGTTTCTAAAACCATTAAGAGGGACCACAACCCATTAGACAAATAGCTGATACTAGGGCTCAGACAGGAAAAATTTAAGATGAGTCTGGAGCATAATGAGGTGTCAGAATGTCAGGATGTTTTTAATTGTTTTTAATTGTTTTTAATAACAAAAGAATAAGGGCCTGTGAAAATATGTAGGAGCCAATTAAAATGCTCCCAATAGCAAAAGGTGAAACAATTTGAGCAACAAAAATTAGCATTAAGTTATAAGCCAAAGTATAAAACCAATATCTATGAGTTCATAATAATGTTGATTGAATAAATAAAATGATTTGAAGTCAAGAGACAAATCCTCTTTGTAGAGGAATTCCAAATTCTTCTTGAGGAGTGTGGGCTGTACTTAGTAGGCTTAGTTCCAAAGAATAGAGTATGGAAAGATAAAAAGATAAGGTAAATTTTGAATGAAGAAACCAGGCGAATAGTACTTTGGTCAGATAAACAAGGTTTAGATTATCAGTGAATAGCTTACACCCTGATACAATGTGATAAGAATTGTCCTTCCCCTCTGTGGTGTTCTCCAAAACGCATAACTCCATCTAACCATGAAATAAACCGCAGGCAAACCAAATTAAGGGACATTGTCCAAAAATACTTTATCATAACTCCTCAAAACTGTCAATGAAACAAAAATTCTAAGAAAGTGTCACAGTGAAGATGGAGGAGACATAAGGACTAAACGCAAAGTGGTATATTGAATGCGATCCTGGAGCACAAGGAGGACATGTAGGTGAATCTAGTGAAATCCAGATGAAGTGTGAAGTTAGTTAATAGCAATGTACTAATATTGGTTCCTTAGTTGTGACAAACGTACTGTACTAATATAAGATGTTAACCATTGGGTGAACTGGGTGAAGGGTATAGGGAAAGTCACTGTACCACCATTAGAACTTCTCTCTAAATCTAAAAGTCTTGTGAAATTAAAAGTTTATTAAAAATAATCATTTCCTTAATTTTTTAACCTTTTAAAGGATTTGTCCCTTATATATAATATGTGCAGTCTATTAATACTATTTATCATTTATTTACAAACCAAATAGGGCACATATATACAAGTATTAATCTTAATCCATTAGTTTTTCATTGTTGCCTAACAATTTGGTACAGACATAGTGACTTAAAACAATGCCCACTTTTTAGCACATAGTTCTGTAGGTCGGAAGTCTGGAACATCATGACAAGATCCTCTGGTCAGTGTCTTACTGGGCTGAAATCAAGGTTTTGGTAGGGCTTTGTCCCCATCTGGGGATCTTTCAAGCTCACTGGCTATCAGAAGAATTTTTCTTGCAGTTGGAAGATTGAGGTCTTCCACTCCTTGCTAGTCATCAGCTGGAGCCAAATTTAGCCTCTAGAGGCTGCCCACATCCTTACATCCTCATAACATGGTGGCCTCCATTTTCAAGTCAGAAATGGCATGTCCAGTGCCTCTCACTATTTATTCAAATCTTTGATATTATGCTCTGCTGCTTTCTGGAAAATCTCCCAGCTTTTAAAGGGCTCATGCAGCAATAATATTCTCAGTTCTCAAGATTAGGGTGGGAAATAATGAGGGGGGCAATTCTTTAGAATTTTGCTAATACACCTGACCACAAGACATATTTATTATATGCAGAATATAATATTTCTGCAGAATAGTTTATCCTTAAGCAAAATTTTTATCTATTTACCTAATTTTATCATCTATAAATCTATATTTTATCTTTTTGTCATTTATCTACCTATATACACAGATACATGTATAATGTTTTCTACATGTTAATAAAAATAATTCTGGTTGAGAAAAGAATTTAAATTTCTTTCCCTTTTGCATGTATAAAAGAGGAGACTATTACTAATATGTGAATATCTCCAATAATTCGGGTAACTTCATTAGGAAGATAAAGAAATTTAATTACTTTCAAGAATCAGGAACTCCCAGACTTAAAACCAAGTAACACAAAAATGAGTATGTCCTTTCATTTCTTCTGTCAGAGTACTATTTCATTGCTTTTCTGTAAACTTTTATTGATTGTTTCCACATGCCAGAACCTTGACTTCCATATTGGTGTTCTCTAATTAGATTCCTGGAGGAACTTGTAATTTCAGTGGGTGGATTTTTATTATGTTGGATTGTGGCAGGGAAGAGTAGACAATCTATGAGTGTCTGAAACTTCGGGTCTGCTGGGAGGTAGATATTGTTTGTCTATAGTTCTCTCTACTGCCTTCTTCCTGGCAAGACTTAGTGAATACCCAAATTTAATGCTTTGTGCTGGTCTAGCAACCCTGGACGCTTTCCTTTAAGTGCTTATTAGACTTAATATTCTGTTTGTTTCCTAACATTCAGTTTACATTTCTTGATACTTATTTTGCTTTGTGTATTTAACATTGCTTTGTCTTGGACCCCTTCTTCTAGTCTTAGATTACTCAAATAAGAATGTAGACATTTTGAATTTCCCACTGCTTTCCTAGTATGCAGATTTAAGATTCAGAACTTTGCCTATTAATGTATTACATTTGTGAAGCTTATCCAAATTACTGAATTTTCAATTATTATCAACTATTCCTGTTTCTTACCTGCTGGCAAACATTCATAAACATGAACTGACATCCCATATCACCCATATAACTGCAGACCTACATCTGACCACTTTGTAGAGTCATTGTCAATTCAGTGTAAATTTCAATTATCTTGCCCTTTATTCCCTGTCATGGGGTTACAGTCATCACCCCATGTAATGTGGTAATAAGTGCAATGTTAACCTCTTGAAACTAAAAACTTTGATAGTCAATTTAAACTTCAGCTAAGATTGTGGGAGGTCCACACACAACCTTGTTTCAGATACATATGAAAATTTAATAGAAATATCTATTTTTTTTTCATTCTCTTAGTCCTTCAATCAGTTTGATCTGGGTATTGAAGAAGGTTGACGAATGTACACGGTTAAGTCCATTGTCTAATCCCCGAGAAGAAAGTTAAAACTAAGAATGCTCAAGTTACTCAACTGGGTAGTACAATTTTTCACTATAAACCCAGTTAAAATAGCAATATACTTTAATATTCTACTTACAATTTTGAGCCTTAAGTAGATATATTCATCTTAGAGTTGAACAGTTCATATCTCATGACAAATATAAACGATGATGATCACCACCAGTAGCGTTTAGCAGATGAAAGAAGTGACAGCAGGAGAGCTTGCTATGTGTCCTGGTACAAAGATTAAGCAATTTTTGTGATGGTAAAGGTTATTCAAAATGGTCAGTAGCTAAATGAAAAATGACATTCAGTTCATTTTATTTAGTTCACACTCTAATTTATTGTTGGTCTAAATGTTATACCTATTTTGTTTCATAGATGTCATTTGGAATTTTTGTAGGTGATGAGAAACAATTAAATAATATGAATTAAATATTTGAAATAAGATTTGTGCTAAATCTTGCATATATTTTGTACTTTAATTCTAAGATATTCTGTTGTGAATATTCTATATTACTTTGTTTATGAAGAATTGGAGTTTAAGGAACATTATATTGTTTTCTCATAGTTCTTAGGGTAATAGATACCCCACCACTGAATAGAAATCTTTTGCAAACTAATATTTAATAAGAATCAAAGTTCATTTTCCATTGAGGAAAATAAAAGCATTATTACTCAAATTCAGTGGAGCATCAAAAAATAATATTTTTTTATTCAGGAAAGAATTGGAAAATAATTTTATTTCCTGCAGCGTATTTTTGTGAATTTTATTAAATAATAACATACATAAAAAAGTGTCAAATCCTAGGGTCAGTGAATTTCATCAAACGAACACAATCTTTAAGCAGCATCCACAATAAAAATAGAACAGAACCAGTAACTCAGAATCTCTCTCATGTTTTCTTTCCAGACAAAACTTATCTCATAAGCTAATCACTGTCTTGATTATAACACCATAGATTAGTTGTGTTCATTTTTGTATTTTATATAAATAAAACCATTCTATATTTACTCTTTTGTAACTAGCATCTGTCACTCAAAGTAATGTCTGAATGACATAGTTGTGATTTGTTCATTCTACTGACTGTGATATATAATTCACTCTCTAAATACACTACATTTGTATTTATTCCACAGTTTTTGGATACTTGCACTGTTTCAAATTTTGGGCTATTCCAAATAAGCTTCTGTGATAATTCTTGTACTTATCTTTTGACAAATATATGTAAGCATTTCTCTTAGATAAAAATGTAAGATAGGAATTGTCATAGAGTATGATGCTCAGCTTTAGCAAATAGCATAAAACAATTTTTCAACTTTGTTGTAGGCCATAACCAGTTATACTCTCTTCCACATTCCTGCCATTTATTTCTTTATTTACTGTTTTTAAGAAAGCGATGTTCTGTCAAAGTTCAGCAAGTGTTCTAAATGGATAGATGGGTCCATGGATGTCACTCTTGGTGCATTTGTGGAAGAGGGTGAGCTAAGAGCATCCTTCTACTCCGCCATCTTGGCTGCTCTCTATTTACTATTTTTAGCATTCTATTGTATATGTAGTATTGTTGAATCAGTTTAAATATACATTTAGCTGATGACTAATCAAGTTGAGCACCTTTGAAAAATTTTATTGTCTGTTTATATATCCACTTCTGTGATTTTTTTTCCATTTAAGATTATTTTTGCCTATTTTCATTGGTTTTCAAGAATTTTTTATATATTCTAGATGTGAGATTGAATGTATCTACTCAAAATATTTTCACCGAATCTGTAGATTGATTTTTCAGTCTCTTAGTAGTGCCTGTTACAAATAGTATTTGTTAATGTTTATATTGTTCAATTTATACATTTTAATTTTCCTTTGTAATTTGCTCTTCTCTTGGTCCTATATTTTAATAAATCTTTGCTTACTAGTAAGGTCATAAAGATGTTCTATGTGTTTTTCTAAACCCTTTATTGTTTATACATTCACATTTATATTTTTATTCTACCTGGAAGTAACTCCTAGTTATGCTGTGAAATAGGGGTCAAGATGATTATTTTGTATTTGAATATAATTAATGCAGCACTGCTTTTGAAATGACCGTTCTTTTTCCACCCAACTGCAAAGTTATCTTTGTCATTGTAGGGGAGGAGACATTTTTCTCTATGCTTCTAGGTTTTGTGGCTGGTCTAATAATCAGATTGACATGAAATAGATTAAAAGAAGATAAACAAATTTAATCTTGTATGTATGGAGGTCCCATGTATACAGGACTGAAGAAGTGACCAAAGCAGTCTATTTATGTAACTTTTTAGATAAAAAATTCATTATTTATGAAGATTAGACAAAACAAGGGGTTTTTGCTTGGGGTAGCAAGTTAACGAAGAAGTAACAAAGTCTATTTATATAGCTTTCCTTGCCTGGAATTCTCTTATCTATGGTGATAAGAATTCCCTCCATCCTCCAGGCATAGGCAGGATACCTTCCCATGGGAGTTTTTGATTCCTGCTTTCAGGAGAACAAAGAAGGGTCAGAGTAGTCTTCTTATACTGGCTGTTTCTCATTTCAAAATAATCAGTATGCCACCTTGGCTAATTTTGGGTCAGCCTTTCCCAAGCCCCATCATCATAAATTATTCTATTACATATGTTATGTGTCAGTTTTTGAATCTATATTTTGTTCAAAAAGTGTTCTGAATGACACTGCCTTAGCATTTTCCTGATTATTACAGTTCTATATATATGTGTATGTATATGCTTATAATATATATAGTATAATATATATAGCACATATGTACAGCATGTCATATTGTTACATACGCTATTTAAAGTTATTCGTGCTCCTAATACTTAGTATTAACTGTATAACATTTTGATAAATATCCTTCCAGTCAATAAAACACAAATATGCACACCCAGGTACTATATTTCTAAATCATCTCCAAGCTCTAAACCAAAATTTGGCACAACTTGATGTTTTTCATTAGTACATCTGTGATTTTCTAACTTCGTATTTTAGCCTAACTTTGATTTAAAAAGAAAGAAGCATTATATGTTTAAAATAAATGATCTTTGTAGCTTTTTATTTTATTTATAATGGAACCTTGATTATAAACTCTAATTCAAAGAAGTTTTATGTAACTGAATGTATGCATTTGGTAATATATTAACAAGACTATAAAATCTTAGCGTTACAAACTCCAAGATGGATAGAGTTTAGGAGTGAAGAGAGCAAGTTGAGTTGTACAGATAGACTTTACGTGGAAAGCAGGATTTCTTAACACTAGCACTATTGGTCTTTGAGGCTGAATAACCTCTGCTGAGGCAGATAGTCTTGTATATAGTCTTGTGTTTAGCAGAATCCCTGGCCTTTACCGACTAGATGCCAATTGCGTTCCTCAGTGGTGACAACCAAAAATGGCTTCAGACATTACCAGATATATCCTGGAGGAAGTGGAGGATTGCCCTAGGTTGAAAGCACTATTGTAGCAAAAGGGTGCAACTTGCTTTGGCTGTAGGCTCATGTATTCTTCCTCCTGTATCCATGCCTGCAGGCCAGTTGAACGTTACAAGTGAACAATTTGAAGAGACATATAAGGTTTTCTGGGAGGAAATGAAGTGAGGCCCACAATCCATTCTTCTGAGAGTCAAAGGGTGTCTTTGATGAACTCATCATGCTCTGACCACAACCTGACAAGAAGATATGGCAGAACCTGAAGATATGTGGATAGTATTTGTTATAGGATAGATTTTGTATCTAACTGCATTTCTGATGCTAGAATGTCCCATATCCTGCCACTCTGGGAAAATGTTAACTAAAATTTTGTTAATGCCTGCTTCAAATATTGCTGATACATGAAGGTCCAGGTTACATAGGAATGGAAGGGAGATAAAGTGCTTATATGGGTGTAATGATGAGGATATTTGGGAAATACTGATTTGCCTTGTCTCCCTATGGCACACAAATATCATAAGAAATTACTGATAAATCTGAAGGTGTGATGACAATCATTAGTTTACACATTATCTCTTACAGTTGTTATGGCCTGTTGAGGGCTTCTAGTGATGGAGAATGGCAGGCCTGGTTGGCTACAGTACTGTGCAGAGACCAGGGCACATATGGCCAGACTGCAGGCATCAGCTGTCACAACACTTGGTACAAGGGAAAGTCTTTGCCCTTAGCCAGTTGAATATCTTAATTCTGGTGGCAACATCACTGAGTGGTGGAAGCATTTAATGAAATGGGGAACAGGAACTTTCAGGTTACTTACATAATCAACTGAACTCTATAAAGCAAGTAATAACCATAAACTAGGGAACTTAGCTCCAGATTCAGCCTTTCTAGTTTTTGCCTAGTGAAACAAGGCACTACCTGATCAGACTGATCTGTGTTGTACCTTGGAGTATGAGGGTTTTTCGAGGTGTGGTGAGCTGAGCAGGCAGGTGTTGCAGGAGATAAAATACAAGCTTTCTGTAATTTATGGACAAGGATTCCAGAGTCATTTAATTAGGATACTAAATGAAATGAAAACACACTTGATTACTGAGCTAATCTGTAGAGCTGGACAAGAGTTACACTAATCCATACCAAATAAGGCTGATAAGCTATTTAAACATTTGTAGTTCACTTTCTATTTAGATCTGGAAACTCAAGTGGAGAGATTTATGAATTTATTTGTGGTCAGGCTAGGAAATGAGGTAAAAAAGAAAGCATTTCTACTTTGCATAATCTTTTACCCTTTCTCTTTTCTGAGTTTGCTTCATCTCTTGTAAGAGCTTAAGAGATTTCAAATCAAAGACCCATCTGTTTTGTAACTCTCACCATGACTTGGCCAATTGCTGTATTTGAAATTCTCTGGTAATTAAACTAGAGGACTGGATTTGTTCATGCATTTTTGGTTACAACTTTAATGTTTTTTCTCTCTTTTCAAATTGAATGATAAATTCTGGCTGGCTAGTATAGTTTCGGTCTGTGTGTGTGTGTGTATGTGTTTGGTTTAATAATCATAAACTAATATGAACTATGCAGAGATTAAAATAGAAATTGTTATTCCATTACCTTGAATATCTTTCAGGACTATAGGAATATCAGTTTCAAAGCCGGATTAGGTTTATTTGCTCTTGCTTCAGTTGCATCATTCTCTTTACTGCTATTTTTGTTATTATTTTCTAAAATCTTAAATTTATTTGGTCTCAGTTATAGAGCTTCTGGTTAAAAACTCTTATACCATTCAGCTCTTCTTTTTTGGCTCAATTTCATAAATACCAAGTTCACAGATAAACATATATGTGAAGCATAATCTATATAAAACAGAATTATTGGCTGTTTTCCTATATTAACTTATTTATTATTTATTTAGGGTTTCTTGTTTGTTTTCATTTTTGACAATGAGGGTAGGAGTTAGTGATCAGTTTATGTGGAACAGATTATGGCTTTTCTTTCAACTCTGAGTAATCTCTGAAATGGGTTTTTGGGTATTTTTGGTTTTTGTTTTTGTCTTTGTTTTTCATTTTCTAATCACATCCTTGAGCTCCTTGAATGATGTAATTTCTCACCATTTATATGACTTCCACGCTCATGTTCCCAATTGTATACATAAAGGAAGCTTCAGGAAGTTGTGTAATTTTCATTAATTAATATTCTGCTGCACTGAGGGTATCATCTCTTAGGGTATGGGCTACAGCAAGCCTTTGGTAGGCAGCACTCCAATTCCCGCTGAGGTCCCTGTTTAATTCTAGGTGGGTTTCTGAAATAAATAGTAGTCCCTGACACAAAAACTTGGGAACACCCCACTGTCACTCTAGAACTCACAGTTCAGCATCACTTTTTAGTAATATCTTTGTTATTATCCCTAGGCCTGAAACGTTTGTAGCTAAGAGAGGAAAGAAATGCAACTCCACCCATACATTCTCTGTGTGTGTGTATGAGTGTGTGTGTGTGTGTTGGAGGTGAGAGTTTTCTCTCTTTTACATGATTTGTGAATCACATTGAAATGTGGAAAGAATGTGATATTTAATTTAAGAAGACTTTAAATTTTGTCTTCTCTGCTTTGTATTAAGAAAATGATCAATGGGCAAATACTTTCCTCATCAATATTGCTAAGGTACAATGATTAATATAACTAACTGTGTTGACAGTAGGAAAATACTAGAATACTTTTATTGTGATAATTGTTTTTTTTTCCTATTATTCTGTGTCAAATGAACATTAATTGAATATGTTGCTAAATCTTCATTAAAATTTGCTCTTACTCGTCTTCTGATCAAAAATGATATATATTTTGCATTATAGTTTCCCTCTTTTCTCAGTGTAATTAAAAGCAAAATATTTTAAATAGACCAGGCTTCATGTTTCCTTTGAGCCCTTTCAATGTCCTCTGAACACACAGACTATAGGTGAGAGTTAAAATAAACTGCAAATTTTTTTTTTTTTTTAGCTATTTGGTGGAGGATTTTATCAGGGTTGCCAAGGATGGTCTTACCATCTAATTTTGATTTGCCTGATATAATAAATTTGCACTTCAAAACACTTAAGCTTAGTTGAGGAACTGTGGGAATATAACTTTAAGGCAATTATGCAGTAGAAATGCCAAACTATAGATCATTTAACCTTGGAGAAATTTGATTATATTCTAATGTCATTTGCTTATTTGCATAATGGAAGAAGTATTACAGTTTTGAATTGCATAATGATTTAGACATATGTACTTTATGGTATGCTTCTGAAGTCAGTGCCAGAAATTAGATATAACTTTTTTATTTATTTTTTAAAAACTATTTAAGTAAATTGCTGAAGCAGAATTTGGAAAATTAAAATGTATCTTTCATCACTCTGTTTTTTAATCAATTTCAATGATTTTATATTATTGCAATATGGCTAGAGTCCTTACCTAGTTACCTTGACATATTGATAAAACTTATTTTACATATTTTGTAAAAGCTAATAATTCTACCTTGTGTCTACATTATATTAAAATACCTGACTGGATAGTAAATTATACCTAGATTTAAAGTTTGAAATTATTTATAGTAAGAAGCGTTCTGTTTAGTGAATGAATGTTATATTTCTTCCTCAGATTTATCTGCAAATCATGAAGTACATTACTTTCCCTCCTTCCTTCCCTCCTTCCCTCTCTCACTCCCTTACTTCCTTCCTCCCTCCCTCCCACTTGCTTTCTTCTTTCTTTCTTTCTTTTTCTTTCTTTTCTCTATTTTTCTTCATTTTACTTACAGAAATGCTTTTAAGTATAGAATTGAGTTTAAAAACAGTAACAGATTTAAGTTCCTTCCTTGTTTTATGAGCACTAACATGTCAATAAGTTTAGAAATTAAAGTCCAACAAATTGAGGCTTTGAAAATACTAAGATTTCCATACTTATCTTTGTCTAAGATTAAGGATTTTGCTTTGTTCTTAAATTATTTCAAGCACTCAAAATTAACAAAGGAAATGTTTCTTTTGAATTTAAATGGTAGAAGTAGGTCAGTAGAGTCTAGTACAAAAATGAAGAGAAAATACAATACTTCATTTTAGAAAATGTTCAGGGTACTTCTCAGGGTTATGGGTAGGTGGCCTAGTATATTTAAATATACTAGTGTATGACATCTACCTAGTAAATGTTAATTGTGTTTATTTTTATTTTAGAATTGTGATCAATACAACAAAATTAAATTATAAAATATATATTAGTGAAAGCTGCAGTTTTCCTTATTTCTCATTACACTTGTAACTTCAAGTTCTCTATGATGTTATATAATACTCCAACTTATCTATTAATGCATCATACAGTTGTCTAGTTTTTGAAATATTTATAGACTCTAAAATAATCCTTTTTTACATAAGGAGTGTTTATTTTCTCTCCTTACATGGTAATCTTCCTTAATATGTTAAATGGTGCTGTGATTTAGCAATGTCAAACTCTCATGGGAAACAATATCCTTTATTTTACCTCTTTTAATCACATACTTAGCCATTCCATAAAAAGAACAGTTTTTGAACTACAACTAGAAACCCTCTGTGAAATAATAGTACAACTTTATTATAGAAGAATAGCCTTTTCTCTGCTGGTGTTGAAACTTTCATAAACATACATAATACAGGTTTTGATTTATAAGGAAAGGAAACGTTCAGATCCTGGCATAATGCTTAGTATGTAGTACTCAATTTGTAGCAGTGAATAATCAGTGAGTGAGTATACACTGTTGTTTCTGACTTAAAATGACTTTTTGTACCACAACCCAAGAATTGTCCCACCCTGTTATGAAATTCAATTTGGAATATGGAATATTTGTTTGAACAGCCCTAACAATTTAAAAGAGATGTCAGAAAAGTTTTATGGAAAAGACTATATTAACATTTTTTCTTTGAAGGAATGGTGGAAATTAGATACCAAGAAGTTCTCTATATAGCATTATGGATTTCTTTTTGCCACATGATCATTGTGATTGAAGACAGGTGAATTGTGATACCTTGAATTTGCCTGATTTTGGCAAATGGAGTAGGATTCTACACTGATAAAGAAAATTTGAGGAAAAATTAAATCTACATTTTTTTGAATTTTTAATTTGAAATATTCATATTTTTATATGATTATTTTCGCATAAAAGAAATCCAGTATACTGTTTCCCAAATAAAATAAAACATTGCTTATCTATTTTTAGTTAGTTAATTAAATAATATTTTAAAACTATTATTTAATAGGTGGTCATCATGTTTTATGCTTTCGTTTTTTCCCCGTCTGCGTATACAGTCTGTGGCTAGACATGCATTCATTAAGACATAACTTATGCCAAGGGAAGAGGTCAAAATGAAGGTGTCTCAGCATTGCCTTATGGTTGAATTGACCCCATTGTCATTCCATGCCCATAAGTGTTCAATAAATTTCCATATTTAGAAATATGTAAATATGGAGTACTCAATTGTGTTGGCATCTTCACAGCTGTTCTACTTCTTTTTGGCAGATTCACTGCCTCTTGGCCAATTCACAATGGGACCGATTCAAGAGCTTTTAATTGTTGCAATATTTTCATTATCTTAGAAGATAGAAATGATAGAGATGTAAATTGGTTTAGCATTAAAGGACATGATTTCAACTTTGTATTTTTATATCTAAAAATCATATAAATAAAAAGCCAAAACCAAAGAAAACACTTTTTTTCTCAGTAATATATCCATGTTCTAAGAGTGGAAAAGTTTCAACTCAGAAACTTTTTATTCAAACTCCCACTTAGAAACTAATATATTGAGCCTTTTGATCTTTTTTTAATAATAATTAATAGTATACAGTGCTAGGGATCCAGCTTTTAAAGCAGGCTAATCAATGGAGAGGATAGCATTTAGCATTGACACCTACAATTAAACAAATAAATAATTAACATAATATAGATTTATTCTGGATACTTTTCAACTGGATTTTTTTAGCTAATAGTGTTTTTTCCCTCTGGTTTCAGTAAACACAAAACCAGTAGAAATTATTTTATATACTCAGGACCTCATAGGATATAACTTTTTTGTGTGGATCTAGCTCCAAAAAAATGTAGTTTGGGGATTAAAATAGAATTTTCCCCATGGAAATATGTGTATTTAATCATTATGTTATTTTTCAGAGGATATTCAGAGTGATTTTCTTAATTATATTTTCATTTTTAGCCTGCACCCACATGGACATGTTTCTTCAGTCTTACAAGACAGTGATGTAAAATAAATTTCTATTATGATTAGCTATTGAGGAATATTATTCTCTTAAATAAAATGCAACCTCGTTGATTGGTACTGTGAATCTGTACTCTGTGTATCCTCCTGCAATAGACCCACTATTGCATTATCAGAGGAAGATAGGAGAGCTGCTTAAATTTTTCTGAATTTCTCTTCAG
This sequence comes from Camelus ferus, assembly GCF_009834535.1. Lineage (NCBI taxonomy): Eukaryota > Metazoa > Chordata > Mammalia > Artiodactyla > Camelidae > Camelus > Camelus ferus. Next base: position 86,943,295 of record NC_045696.1, on the reverse strand, counting down.
TATGTTTAGGCAAAGGAGAGAGAGGCTTACAATCTAGAATTCAGTGGTCTGTCCATATCTAGCAACTCAGTTTAAAGAAACACAGTCCTGCACTGATGACCTTCAGTCAGCCCTGGATGAATTTTCAGAGACTGATTTGTCCCTTGAGCAGCAGGAATTCATATTAGATCTAAGCCTTATTTTTGTATGGGTTCTGAATAAGTAAGTTATCAGCTAACAGGAAATTCAGTGCAAGTCAAAAAAAAGGCAGATGCTTTAATTGCGCAAATGTGAATTTTCTCAAGGGTATTATATCATAGCATGTGAATTAGGTAGAATAATATGTATATAATCCATATGCATTTTAGAGTTGATTTAGCAAGAGTCCTAAATTTACCATTAATGACTGTATAAGGAAGAGAACCAGTTGACAAACTAATTCCTGATTTTAATGTTTGAAATGGAATGCTAATGATTTACTATTCCTCTTGTTATCACCAACATAAAAATTTAAAGTAGAGAAAAAAGGATTGTGTTTCATATGACTTACTATTGTCAAATTATAATAAAATCTCAAGAGTTTAAATAATATACTTCATCAGTAAAATTCATAGTACTAGGTTCCAACTTAAAATGTTCTTCATTCAGTAAATTTTAATTGAGAACTGAGCTCTGTACTTGGCCCAAAGAATAGAAGAATATGTATATTTTTCAGCAGGATTTTTAAACTAATCACATGAAGATCCCTTTAAAAATGCACAGTTTGATTCAGGATTTCCATAGTATAGCAGGAGATTCTGTATTAGATATAAGGTCCCATGTTGTTTCACCAACCTCTCTTTGTTGTGTCAGAGTCTTGGCCCTTATAATACATTTGATAGCACAAAGGTCTAAACAAATTAATGAGTGTAAATGTGGTGAGTTTTATTATAGAGTAGAGAATGAAGTGTTAGGAACACATCAAAGACTGGGAAACCAAATCTTTCTAGGGGTATTAGGGAAGATTCATTGTGGTGGTAACAATTGAACTGAGTCTGAGAGGAAGTATAGTACTTTGCTGATCAAATTATTAATTGTTAATTACTTTTGTCATTTATGGTAGGTGGAGTAATATAATATATAAAGAAAATGACTCATGAAAAAGTCTGGAACAGGGTCATATTCCGTGTGGAATGAACATAGATGTGTCTGTGGGAACCAACGAGCTAGAAGGATGTTGGGAGAATAGATTGGCCCAAATTGTAAGGGCCAAATTAATAAGTGGGGTTTATACCTTATAGTTTGCATTAACAAAAGAGGTTTACAGATAGTGGAGTAAAATTATTGCTTAATTTTATAAAAATAGTTCTGAAATTTATATTAAGGATGCATTAAGGTAGAAAGTCTAGTAAAAATGAAATAAGATAGAAGACACTTAAAATAGTTCAAATGAGAAAAATAATGGTCTACATTAAGGCAGAAGTGTGAGGAATGAAGAGTAGCCAATTTTAACAGATATTACTAGGTTTTATTAATAGTAATTGATGACTGATTTGGTATGAGTCAGAAAGAGAGAGTAATAAATTATGATGCCAAATTTTCTATGTAAGGATACAGGATTAAATGATGACAGCACTAAAATTATCTTGTCAAAAATGTTATTCTTATTAAAATATAGCTATTTTAATTACTATTTGTAGGTAATGATTCTATCTCTATGTCATTAAAGTTAATAATTATCAATTCACATATTAAAAATCTTTCTTTAACATCATTCTCATCAAAATATCATGATTAAAATATCATGTTTAAACATAAAAATGATTTCCATAGTTCTCAGAATTTCAACCAAAACCATTCTGTTCAGTGTGATAATTAGAAAAAATAATATTTTAAATTTTGTTATTTTATTTTACATTTTACTTGTCTATTATTTTTCTCCCGGGCCTTTGGTAGTTTTATTTTCTATTGAAAATAAAAAGCTTTCTGATGTAATTGGACCATTTCTGCTTTTACTGGACTCTGTAACTTTACGTTCAGCAGTGAGAGTGAAAATATTATCAAAAAGTTAGTATACACAGTTGTAGGCAGATAAAGGGTAAGGGAGTTTATGGTTTTGTAGATAATAACTAAGATTAAAAAATATGTAATAAAATTTAAAATCAGAATTCAACTATGTACGGTCATTTTTTAAGAGAGGAAAAAGTTTCATAAATCTTTATTACATATTTTCTGAACTCAGCTGTAGTTCTGTAAAAAAAAATCTGTAAAAGACAAGATTTTTGTACAAAAAATGAGTATAAATATAAAGCATTCCTTTCAGTAGTATACTGCAATATTTACAATAGCTAACAGCATGACTTTTGGAAACTTGAGCATATAATAGCAATTTGTCATTTTTCTCCAAGTTCATTGACATCGTCAAGGCATATTTAACTCAGCAGGAGAATTTAAATTTCATACTTGGTGATTTCATGAAGCATTCTTCTCACCTTGAGGTTTCAGCTAAAAACTCCCTTTTTCATTTCTTTCAATAAATTACCATCTATTCATATCTCATGGCTTCATTAGAATGTTCAGATGCAAATAATCAAAACACCACCTGCTTTCAAACTATGTTTATATAAAAGTTTACTTCTGATTTGTAATTTGGATAATCGCTGAAGAAATGTTCATGAATATAATCTCTGTAGGCAAGTGGAGAGTTTGGTCAGAATCCCTTGTGGTATAATATGATCTGTTTTATCAGTTGGCTTGGATTTAAATTGGTTTTGCTGTATTAGACTATTATTACCACTGGGAAAAAATAAAACTAGGTGAGACAAAATAGAACAATAGCATTTGAATTTTAATAACTGAAAGGAAAAGAGAGCTATTTCTTTGGTAAGGATTGTGTGCTCCTAACAGTTTTACTCTAATTCTACTCAATGGAGAACATGCCTTTTAAAGCAGGTACATACTGTGTTGTCCTAAAATTCCCCTCTACCTACCCTAGCCACAAAGTGGATGTCCTCTATATTCTTGTTCTTATGAATTATAGTACAGTCTTCCAATTCATGCAGCAATGATGTTTAAAATCATATTTCATTATGTTTTTCTCTTAATGTTCATAATGCTGATATTACCCCTAAAGGGAAAGGGAGAATATCCCAGTTCTTGTCTTACCCAAAAGGTAAGAATATAGATGGGAGACGGTATGTTGTGCAGCAAAAGATTTTAAAGGATTTACTTAGGAAAGGAAAAGCCACAGTCTTTGTGTGCCCCTTTTCTTATACCCTTGCTTAGAGATGGTCTTCTGAGTGATGGATGGCTCTTGACACTGTAATGCTTAGTCATGTTTTTCCCCTTTGTGCATGTCCTTACCCATGGTGTACACAGAAAAACCCATGGAGGGGCCTAAACTGCGGTGCTAATTATATTACAATGAGCATTTGGTCACGCCCAGTTAAGTCCTTCCTGCTACTGAGCAGTTGAGGCTGTTGGGTTCTAACCAGTTTCTTGCTGGCACTCATTTAGATGAAATAAGTCCCTTTATGCTGGAGGCAGGCATAATACCATTTTCAGGAGCATCTTCCCTCTCCTTCACCTATCTGCTCTGTGCTCCCACTTATCTAACTACCTAACACTAATACCATTTATTTAATCTATATGTTATCCAGATTCTGTGTTATTACTACACACACTATCCTTGTATTGGCAATCAAAGACAAAAAAAACTAAAAAAAAAAAATCTAAAAAAAATTTAGTAACTATTATTTCTATAGGTATTATTTTGCCCATAGTCTGTCATCCACATTTTATAGAAAAGGAAACTGCACTTTGGTTATTTATCTTGCCCTATCAAGGCACACAACAGATAAAAGCCAGAGCTGAAACATGAACCATTTCTTTTCACTGTATTACATTGTTTCCATTCCTTATATTTAATCTTTGAAAATATGCCATCAAATTATATTTTTCTGTATTCCAACATGACTTATATTAACTTTCCTTTTCCATTTGTGCTTCGTGGACCCAGGTCCAGAGTCCTGCCAGTTCACACTTAATTTTCCATACCTGCTCTAAGATTGTCTCCATATTTCTACCCTCATCCATTCTGCTTTCCACTGCCAGCTAGAATTCCTCAGGTCTAAAACATTCATTTACTTAGGATGATGGCATAAAGCATGAAATTTTATATTTACATTCAAGGTCTTTCTTAATTTTGTCTTATTGCTTATTAAATACATTTCTCATTTCTATTAGTTAGATGTTTGAAAATTAGTAAAGGGGAACCTCACTAAAATGGGGTTGGGAGGCCAGGAGGAGGAGCTCTCATCCAGTACCACTCCATGTCAGTTACAAAAATTGTCAATTACAGACCTCAAAACAAAAATTATCAGTAGGAAAGAATCATCAATTATAGGCTGCATCAGGGAAGAATATAAATTGCATCTCCTGTATGAAACTGACTACCCTAGCAACTCAGCCAATGAGAAATTGTCATCACCCTGAACTCTCACTTTTCTCCAGTGGATTTTTGTTCAAAATAGCCCCTCTCAACTTGCTCGTTTTTCTCTAGAAAATAATTTTCCTCTCCTTTGTGTTTTGGACTTGCATATTGTTCTTGCTGTGGGTTGCTTGTCCTGAACTACAATTCTCTGCTCTTCTGGAATAAATTCATTTTTACTGGTAAAAGAACTGACTTTTATTTCTGAGGTCAACAGATGTTAGATATCTCATACTGCTTTTATTGATGTCAGCCGTCTAAGTAGACCACTATGACTAGTGTGAATTTTGTATTGACCTCTAACCTTGAATTCTCTCCTGTCATTTTTATCTCCATCATTACAAGTCCTGGCTATTCCACAAAGTAGGAATTAGAATCTGTCATTTATACAGACATCATTTTACCTGTTACTTTCTGTATTTAACTTTCCTATTAATAAACTTGATCTAGCCTTCAATATATATTTTCTATAAATAGGTATAGTTTATTAAGTGTTTTAACATGCAGCTAGAATCTTGAACACTATACTATGTGTTTTAATCCTCATGAAATCCCAGTGAGTATGCACTATCATTAACCCTACTTAAGGAGAAAAAAGCTTACTCAGTGTTTCATAAGTACTAAATAAATCCCAAATTTATTATTAGATTTAGCTTTTCTTGCATTTTAATTGAAGAATATTTGATTTTTTTCCTCCACGCAGAGTGGAAATTATTTTTAAACCTTGGAATTCATAGCCTTCATACTTTCTTTCAACCCATATTTTTTTAATGTCATTTTGCTGTGGTCACTGAGGAGACAGGATTATTCATAAAGGAAATGGGGGGAGCACTTGGTTATGTGGAAGTATGAAAACAGACTTACAAAAGGAAACATCTATTCCGAGGGAAAATATACAGCTAGTTTTCAAATAACTATATTTATGCTACTAATGACAGGCCACATGATTAAATCTTGTTCTACCTGAGAATTCATCAGAATATAAATATCAAATCCATCTTTCCAAATATTTATTTATTAGATTCTTCTGTTTTATGAGGGGGTGGGGGTGAAAGTGAATTGAAATTTAGCATATGACCTAAGTATAAAATCAAGAAAATTCTAATTCATGTGGCTAGCAAATTAAAAAAAAATTCACCAACATCATTTCTGTAATAAAAGGGTTGCAAAACCTGTTTTCAGTCATCATAGCTAAATAAAAATGAAATTCTCAATGTGTGTCCTCTAAGACATGATTTGGCAAACTGTGTCCTGTAAGCTAAAGGTAAAATGGAACATTTATATAGGGCAAATAAAAGTCATCACTATCATATTTCCTCTTTGGAGAAATAGAAACAGCATCTTAAAATTTTAACAATTAAAGAAAAAAAAAAACTATGGTAACCTTCAAGCTTTCAGTGTCTTAAATAGGTTCAAAATCCAATGTGTCATCTAGTTTAGATTTGTGTACTCCTTTGAGACTGTTATTTCTAGTTCAAAATATTATCAGAGAGAATGAGGCCAATAAGATTTTGTTCAAAAATATTGTCTGTGGCAGAACTGAAAAAAGTCCCTTAAATTTCAACAGTAATTAGTTCTTCTAATTTAAAATGCATTCTTGAAGGCTTTTAGTGTTCATGGTGATAGACTCTGGGTCTGACACTAAGTAAAGGCAACAACGAAGTAAGCAAGAAAGAAGATGTCCCAAAATAACAATGTTTTAAATTAATTATGAGAAATAGTGAGCTGGCCAGTCAAGTAAGAAAATACATTTGATGTTCTTTCTTCTTTGGTTGTTTGCTTTTATGCAAATAGTTTTTAAAAATGACAATGTCAAAGAAAATTGGCTATTTAATAAAATTTTCCATAGTTGTATATATTGAGATCAGGTGAAGCTCCAGATATGTAACACTTAATCTGTACATTTCACAAAGAAAATTAACTTCATTGATTTATGTGTCTGGAAATTTAGTAAATTTATTTTTGCACAGAGTATATTTTCTAATAAAACTGTTTATGTTTAGAAATTATAAATCATTATATGAGACTTCAAATTAAATGATCCATAGAATAATTTGGTTTTGGAGCTATGATAAGAACAAAACAAACAAAAAAAGTGAACTACTGTTACTTTCCCCATCTCTGAATCTACCACAATGTCTACACTGCCTTTGCCTTTTTGAATTAGCTTTTCAACTCCCAAATTCAAATACCCATGTTTATAACACTATGGTAGATTTTTAGTTCTTTTATTGCATTTATATTCTTTCTGTAATCCATTCAGATTTAGTTTTGGATAGTTTGCTAAATTGAAAGACTCATATGTGATACTACTTTCTATCATATCTATTTCTGGCTAAAATGGTATTTCATGTAGTCTAAATATTTCTGCCATTTTATCTAATTATATTATTCAAATATGAATCATACTCTTTGAAATTAGTGTGATTTTAACCTAATAAGTATTACATTGAATAACATAAGATTATGCCTGATATTTATGTATCCAATTTGTTTAACTTTGGTCCAAAAACTTATTCTTAAAAGATTAAGGTTAATTCTAAAATATAAGTGATCCACGAAGAAACTACTTGCAATATCAATGCCAAAGTTTATGTAATTTACACATAATACATTCTATTAATGAATAGTGTGAAATAGAGAAGCCAAAGTATAATATTTCATATTTTCTTTCTACTTTATTATTACCAAATAAAAACATTCAATCAACTAATCTCTAAAGCATGTATTAAGAGTAGGAAGTGCTAAATTATTTCATGGATATTAAGAATCAGAAATCTATTGTTTCATACATCAAACTTGAAATATAAAAGGGACAAAACTGATATCTAGAATGATTAGCCAGAAATTGGGGACAAAATACATTCACATGCCAGTTTCTGTGATAAAAAACATTAAAATGCTAAGGGTGAGAAGGGATAAATTGGGAGTTTGAGATTTGTAGATACTAACTAATATATATAAAATAAACAACAAGTTTATACTGCATAGCACAGGGAACCATATTCAATATACTGTAGTAACCTATGGTGAAGAAGAATATGAGAACGAATGTACGTATGTTCCTATATGACTGAAGTATTGTGTTCTACCCCAGAAACTGACATAACATTGTAAACTGACTGTACTTCAATAAAAATATATTTTTTAAAAATGCTAAGAAATACCAAAAATGGAATAAAAGATGAAAGTCAGTAGCAGAAACTTCAATGTATAAAGCAGAGTTTGAAATGGATATTTATTTTTAAATAAAAATTGCTTAATATCACAGAAAGAGACTTTAATTTCTAAAATGAGACCTAGGTAAATAAATCCACCGATTTATTTCAGAAAGCTCACTTTTGAGAAATGATCACAGCTATGCCTACCATATATTTCATATCAAGCTATGTACACTGTTTCCTGATTAGAGGATGTTTACTTTTGCTGGTCAACACCAACATTATTTTAAAAATATTTTCACATTTTAAAAGTAGTTAAACTCACTATAAACATCTAGAAAATATAGGAAATAAAATAGCCAATTTTAAGCTGGACAATATTTGACTGGTTTGTTTTGCCCAGATTTTTATATCTGAAATAGTGCTTTGACGTCTTTGTTTATTTTTGTCTAAGAGCCATTGAGAAATTGTAATTACTATACTATATTAAGGAGACAAAACTTGATACAAGGAGAAGTAAAACTTTGTTTCAACCAGCATGTACTATGAAATTCTCTTTGATTTTTGTTTGTTTTAAACCAAACTATGTTCACTATCCAAAAGATCAAAATAGAATGAATTTTTAGAAATCCTTATCTTTCTTCACTAACATCAAAATTAAAACATTAAAAAAAATTAAGATGCTTCATACCACTTCAGTTTGAGCACATTTGACTACCCTTTCTCATTGCAAAATTTCATTAAAATTCAAGAAAAATATCTCTCATTTTAAATATTAAATGTATAGTACTACTGAAATCATGGATGCATAATTGAATGTTTGAAGAGAAAGAAGATTTGACTAGTCTTAGAATTTCTCCTCCAAGATACTAACTACAAAAGAAAAAAATAGTAACCTTACAGCGAGAAACTCAGAAGACATCAGCTGAGCCAAGTGATGAATGTTAACATCATTAATAATGACGTTTCAATATCACAGACCGTCCCCTCCATATGATACACTGAGAAAGACGAACATCACTGATGTGCTACTATTGCCAAACATGCCTAACTTTATTCTAAGTGTGAACAAACATCAGACAAATATAAATTGAGGGACATTTTGCCAAATAACTTATCATACTCATGAAAAGTGTCAAAAGTTGAGAAAAATAAGAATATGAAGTTGTTACAATCTGGAAGAGACTAAACAGAGACAAAGAACAACTAGCATGGAATCCTAGTTATGACCTCAAAACAGGAATAGGATATTAGAGAAAAAAAGGTGAATTTTGCACAGTGTGTGTAGTTTAGTTATAATATTATAACAGTAATTTTTGTTCTTTATAATTTTACTATGGTTATATAAGATATTAACATTAGGGGAAGCAGGGTTAGGGGGACTCTAATTTTTTTTGACTTTTCTTATTAGTCTAAAATAACTTCAAGATAAAATGTTAAAAAAAAAAACGTTAGGAACTTACAGAAAAGCAGAGGGTGAGGAGGAGGAAAGGGAGCTGGAGGTGGGTAGAGGATGGGGAGAGGAAGGTAGCAACATTGACAGGAATAGGTTTCTTCTTGTAAGACTAGAAAGATTGTGAATCAAAGTAGGAAAGAGGACAAAAACGCTTTCAGAGCCTAAACAGGAGAAAGCCAGTAGAGGTAAGACCCTCGGTTTCTAACATAGCTTAAGCACAGCATCAAACACAAGTCCAAGGTAATTAAAAGTACAGCCTTAGGCTATGTATTTCATGTCTCTTTCATCAGTTACCTATGAATAAAGTATCAGGGACAGCATGTTAGGGTCTGTTAATACATCTGCCTGACTGGCCTGAAGTATTGATTTTAGATAATTTAGGATTTTCCTGTACATTGGAGATTGTAACTAAACTACTGTAGGGTGGGTCCAGGCATTGATAATTTTAAAAATGGAGAGGGTTGGGGGCAGCAGAATTTTAACTTGCAGTCAGATCTGTAATCTATTCACCTTTCTACGAATAGCTGATTTTTCCTTGTAGGGCTACACTTTCCAGAATATAGACACTGCACTAAAATTTACACCCTCTATCATTCTACTGTGTTGTTTTCTGTCACTAATTTGAAGAACAAATAAAAGGGAAGGCATTGCCTTGATAGTCTTAAGAGCAGCACTCCTGCCCTTGAAGGAGAAAATCTGAGTGTTTGATCTAGGCATGTTGCCTAGAGAGTGGGACATGGCAAAATGTCTCCATCCCTTCTTTAGTGGACAGAATTTCTTTCTTTTGCTAAGACAGCTTATCATGTAACACCCATTGAGCCTCAGCACAGTTGCATCAGCCTTAAGAGTTGAGAATCTATTCAGACACCAGCACTGTGTAGTCTCTCTGTCTGGTTCATGGAACTCTTAAATGTAATTTTTAACTTTTTATATGTTTATTCATAAATGTTTCTCCTGAGGAGAACTTAATCCAAGGGCAGCCCTAAAATTCCATTTAAAATTAAAAACAGTAACAATCTCATTTTATCAGAGGAAACAAAATGAATCTCTTGTTATATACATATATGTACATATTTATCTATGTGTGTGTGTGTATATGTGTGTGTGCATATATATATGTATATGTATATATATGTCTATATATATGAAATCAACTTGTTACTGAACTGAACTTGGGTCCATTTGCCTGCCATGCAGCAGAGCTGGTTTACTGACACTGGGTTGTAGTGACGGAAAATACAGTGTTTACTGCAGGTACCAAGCAAGAAGAATGGGTAACTCATGGTCAAAAGATCCAAACTCCCTGATGGCTTTCAGGGAAGGGTTTTTAAAGGCAACGTTTGTGGGTGAGGTCTGCACGATGCATGACTTTCTTTTGACTGGTTGGTGGTGAGGTAACAAGGTGGTATTTCAGGATATCACTCATCTACCTTCTGATTCCAAATAGTCTGGGGTCTGTGTGCTTGTACTCAGCATGTAGTCACCATCCTCCACTTGGAGGTGGGGAGGGGGTCATTGTTCCTGCATAACAACTCAAAGATATGTGTCAATTGTTATGCATATCACTTGAAGAGGAACTAGGACTCTGTTTTATTGCTGAACTATTGTCATTACTTTTCTTATTTAAGTACTTTTACTTTGTTTCTGTAAACCCTCACTTCCCTGCTTGGGAACTGTATGTGCCTGCTCTTTGGAACTCAGGGAAGAACTAGGAGACTAAAGTCTTTTCTGACAAACAAGAAATGGGAGCTACAGAGACACTTTTGTACCCAGGAGGGCCTTGCAGGGTCCTGCTTGATTTCAAAATTTGTTTCACTGTGATGTCATTTAAAAATTATTTGAATTGTTAGTTAAAACTTTGAAAATGGTTTACAGAAATAAAAAATCCACTAATATGTAGAACTTGAAATAGTTGCATAATTTTCCAAATTGAACTTTTGAAAGAAGAATCCAGAAGATGACAACTATGTAGATATTTTGGGAACGTTTGATGCTTCTGAAACTCCTTAGAACTGCCCTTCACTCTTGCTATCCATAAATATTATATATGACTTCTATCATTGTTTGCTCTCCAGACAGAGGCCCTACAATTAAACCATCTGCCAAATTATAATTAATTTATACTTTCCGTCCTGGGGGAAAAGAGCCAAATATTTGTCAACATGACCACCCTGTCAAAATCTTTAATACTTATTGCAGCTTTATTTTAACTGTAATAAATAAGTATATATATTGGATTTCATTATTTTTCAGAAATTCTAATTCAAATTTAAGTAAAAGGTGGAATTATTTTTTCTTCTATAAAAGCATATTTGAAAGCACTTCATTTGTTGAAGGATCTCTCTCCATGTATTTGATTAAGATACTTATAGACAATTATTCTATGTTGGTTCTTATATTTTTAACTATACCCCTGATTAAAACATTAAAAATTAATTTCAATAATATAATTTTAGTATTTTTAAGACCATACAAATTTAGTTCTATCAAGGGTATTCATTTTTATTGTGATGTGAATAAGTTAAAGATAAAGGTGCTTAGCTCATATAGCCACATACGATACCACTTAAAAATGTAGAGACAGTTTCTCTCAATTTGTGATTTTATTAAATGCCTTAAACACTAATGTTATGTTACCTGCTACTTGACAGAGGCAGAATTAATGAAGACATGAGCACATTTTAAATATCATTGAGATGTGCCTATCAATGCAAATTTTACTGATTTAATTTTCATGGAAGAATAAAGCTTGGGAAGGATTGTTCACGTGAGCAGTTGTTACAAACAAAAATGAATGTACAAACCATATATATGATTTGATTTATATTATCAATAATTTGGACAGAGGTTTGCATTTCTAAAAATATCTAATTTTGATTTCGATCTTCATGAAAAGTTGGGAGTTTATTGTCTTATTTCTCAGATGCAGTATCAGCCTCAGCTAATGATACACCTAGACCACACCTCTAACATTTTTTCAAGATAAAACTCAAATGTAGGATTTCTGACTGCAAATGATGTGTCCTTACCATGACATGATGCATATTTATGGGATCAGTAGAAATCTGAATTAGGATATTTTCTAGTTTATTAAAGAATAACATTGTTATTTAATGTTTATTAGCGCGCAACCATGGAATGGTGTTTGTTCTAAGGTTTTTAAATACATTTCTGTATATATAAAAATGCTAGAGAAAAGCAGCCATTATTACAATATGTGCTTAACTGTACTTGTCTCCTCCAAAGACACTGATTTTGAGTGTGGTCTGAGGAAGTTTAGGTATCTATTACTAATCCCCAAAGGGTCAGCAACCCCTTAAGGGGTCCTTTGCCTGGAGTTACAAATGCCAATCAAATGAACCAGTTCTGTAAAGCAGAGCAGAAACTTTATTTATTGTTCAAGAAATGGAGAAGTTAGAACTTGTGCTCTAAATACACCTCCTCCCTTCAGGGAGAAGAGTAAGGGAATTTTAAGGGGTAACAGATAAACATGTCATCAGGGCTCTAAGGAAAGGGTGGAGATTTCCACGGGCAGCTGGGGCATGCACAGTCTTCCATGCTTTTTTGCACAGGGCATAGATTGTGCCTAACAGAGTACAAATCTCCCCAACCCTACCCTTGGGCAAAGATCTTAGCATGGTAATTAGCAAAGGTAACTTTTTAGACACCTCCAGATCTCATCTGCACAGCTTCACTCCTGTGGTCAAGTCAGAGCTGGTTCAGGGTGGTTGACCACTGTATATTTAAAATCACTGCTGCAAAACAGCTGTCAAATACCAGGTGCTTCTGAAATAAACACTGAGATAAATCAAGGCAAAGATCCCTTAGTTCTCCAGAGCTGATATGAGTGACAAAATCACCACATTGTCAGAGTTTAATAAGTGCTTTAACTGCTTTATTAAATGCTGTATTAAGTAGATTTTATAATTATATTCTACAACTTGTAGTACACACACACACATACGCACATAGAGATATGTACATAAAATCATCATCTGCATTTTTTTCCCTGACATGCTAAGGAAAGGAAACATTTCCAACATTCCCATCTGTTCTGCATGTGAGTGTAACTAATTATGCTCTGATTGACAAGGCTTTAAATGTACATTCTTGTGAGATGGTAGGTTTAGAGCTTGGCTACACTAAAAATTATCATGTGTATGCATTTTACAATCTCTCCATGAAAGCATTATGTTAGGTATGAATTCATTAAAGCAAAATCTTGTATACATTTTTAGACGGTGTCCATTTCTACACACACACACACAAACACCATGTACACAAACATATATTTATATATACAAATAAGCATATGTATGTGTGTTTAGAATAGTTTTGAACTACTAAATAATATAACATATAGCACTCTAACAGAGCTTTTTATTATTTTTATATTATTTTCTGTGGACTCTATAGCAAGGAGTGTTTGAAAAGACATAATCCAGATTAAATATAAATCTTGTCAGGCTATCATCTAGTAAGCAGGTTCTAAATTCCATAGAAAATGACTATGTAGGTCTTGATGGTAATAAAACTATTAAAACAAATATAGGCTACTAGGCTTGTGTGTGTGTGTGTGTGTGAGAGAGAGAGAGAGAGAGTATTTAAGAGTTATAAGCTTTAGCCAAACACTCCTGGGTTAAATTCCCTCTATTTTAATGAACATTTCTGAAGTGTCCATTGTATTTCTAATGAAAGAAGGATAATCATAATTTGTAAGCAAAACAAAACAAAACAAAAAGCCTTTCTTTATGAGACAAAGGCATGGATGTGAAAGGAAATTAATGTGTGGTTGATAAAGTACATCAGTACCATAGATGCCCTTGCTACTAAAGCAGTCACAACCTATCACCAAATAAATACACTTATTTAGAGACATAAGTAAATTTAGAGTTGTGCCATATACTGTTCCTTAGATTTTCCCAGTGGTTTATGCTTTCAACAGTGGTTCTCAGTGTGTTTCTCCCAAGGAAATCTGTTTGAAATTTCTGCCTTCTACTCTTATTTCTCTAGATATAAGTATAATTTAACTTTCCATTAAGGAGGAATGGAACTATTGTTATCTGAGTGTGTTTTTTTTCTAAAAGACTTTATTGAGATATAAATGAATGCCTCATTTATGTAAATTGTATTTTTAGGAGGTTTAACATATTTAGTCCCTCTTATAATCATAGCCCCAGTCAGGTATAGAATATTTCCATTTGCTTTAAAACTTCCTCCAGGACCTCATTGCTGGCACTTCTCCTACTGCATCCCCCAGGCCATCATTTATTTAATTTCCACCACTGTAGGCAATTTTTTCCTTTTCTAGACATTTTATAAATAGAATTTAAAATATGTGTGGCCTCTTTGACTCAGGATCATGCTTTGGGATAAATTCATGTCATTGTATAATATATCAGTAGTTTTTCTTGTTTATTTTTGCAGTCTTGTGCATGTGCATGTGTGTGTGTGTGAACATGGGCATGTGTTTTAGGCAGTAGCAAAGAAGTATTGGGAATTTATTCTTCTAGACAGAGGGCTCAAACCTTTGCTTTGGATTCTTATCGAAATATTTTCTGAGAAACTTCTTATCTCCCTATTTGTAATATACAACAGCAAATTTTGCCTTTTTATTAATCTGTTGCATCTACTCGTTAAACTCTTGTTCCCTGTGGACATTTTCGACAGGTAAGATTTTCTCAATAGAGTGACATTATAGAGTCTAAGTATTGTACAATACAATGGTTTTAACCAATAGTTTCATGTAAAATTTTTATAATAATTTCCCCCAAATTATTAACATTCTAAATAAACAAAACAAGTAGAAAATTTGAGATACATTTCAAATATAACTGTAGAATATCAGGCTCACAAGTTCATGTTTTGAAAAACTGTCAAATGCCAACTATGGAGATGCATGTCTGAATTTTTTTCTGAAATTAAAGAAGGCTTCAGAGCCTCCTTTTCAGTGCGAACCATTCTCTGCAACTGCATATTTGTCCTGAATATGTTTCTTTAGTTTAAATATGTTCATGTTTTTCTTTAGTGTTTTAAAAATGGACCTCTAAAAGATTGAGAAAGTATTGCCGAGAATATGCAGAATGAAGCAAAAAAATCAGAAAATTATTTCAATGTAAGGAAAGCTATAACTGCAAATAGGTGACCAGGAAATGAGGTTTTAAGCGTTTTACATTTCAATGCGATTGTTACTTTTACATAAGTGTGTACTGTGCTTTGATTAATTTTTGGAATTTGATGGAGCAGTTCAGTAGATGTGTAACACAAATATAATCTTCCCATTTAGAATCATAGGCAATAGACTTTAGTACAATCAAGCAGGCATATGGATTTTTAAAACTAAATGATATCATTAATCAGGAAATGTCTGTTTCTTATAAACTGTCCCAAATCTTTGGCAGATAAAATTTTTTATGAAATTTTATAAAGCTACCTTTTCCCAAGAAACATCTTGACAAATGCAGCATAAAAAGGAAAATATCACTTATGACTACACATGAAAAAAAATCTAGATCCAAATATCAAATTTAGCAACATAAATATAAGTAAACTATGAGTGAATAATTGTTATGCAAGATAGCTCTGGTACAGAACATCTATTACTTGTTAAAATCTTATTAATAAGCAAAATGAGAAGAAAACATGATCAGTCATGAGGCCCTACCTCCAAATATCATCACATTGGAGATCAGAGTTTAACATATAAATTGTGGAAGGACGCAAATAGTCAGTCCACAGCCCTTTAGTAATACCAAGAGGTGCTCTGAGGGATTCCTTTATGTCCTTATCTCCATTGTGCAGTAGCAGTTTAATTGTTCCCTGGTAGTCAGAATCAACCACCCAGATTATCATAGTAATTGTCATTTTTGCCTGTTAATTCAGAGGCATGAGGAATCCACAGTGGTCAGGCAGCAGTCTTAACTTCAGTTAAATTAAATCCTTTTTGTATCTACTTGTAGAAGCATTCTTCCCTCTCTAGGCCGGCAGAACATAAGGTTACAAAAAGGAAGTAAATTTTTGCTAGTGGGTCACTAAGGTTTAAGAACGAGTGGTGCCACTCCCATTTCCACTTATTAATCCCTAGACCTTTGAGTCTTGGCTGTAGGAGAAGCAGCATCATATATTGGGTGCTCAGTTGGAGAATATATAGCCTTCTGGAGAACCTTGCCCCAGTCCTGCAAAATGTTGTCATCCAGCTGGAACTATAACTGAGTCTTCAAAAGGCTAGCCCACCACTGTGTCAAACCAGACACTTCAGAATGGAGGGGAACATGGTTAGATCAGTGATTCCATGGGTATGGACCATTGCCACACTTCTTTTGCTATAAATTGAGTTACTTGATCAGAAACAATGCTGTGTGGAATAACATGATGATGGATAAGGCATTCTGCAAGACCACAGAAGATAGTTTTGGAAGAAGCACTGCATGCAGGGAAGGCAAATTTGATATCCAGAGTAAATGTCCATTCCAGTAAGAATGAAACACTATCTCTTCCATGATGGAAGATATAATCCCTATTTCATTGTTATCATTGAAAATATGTGTTTTCTTTATTTTCCTTAAACATTCTGGAATTTTTTAAATTTTATTTTTCATTTGTAAGAACCAGTTGCTCTTATTTTTTTTCCTTTTTATATTTTTTATTTTTAAAAAATTATTTCTGTTATCCTTAATTCTAAGTAAATGGGTTTTAATTTAACTCTTAAAAGTTGTAAGCTTAGATAATGGATTTTGGACCTTTATTTTTTTAGCATGAAAATGTAAAACATGATTTTCCTCAATGGATTGTTCTAGGTGATATCATATTTTATTAAAATGTAGTCAAAATATTTTCTATTACCTTGTGAGTTTTTCTTTGACATAGGAATTTTTAGGAGAGTTTGTTACTTTATAAATAGTTATGGAGTTTTCCAAAATTTTTAGTTATTGATTTTTTGTTATTGATTAATAATTAATTGTATTTTGGGGAGGGAATCCATACTGTAAAGTTTCAATCTTTTAAAATTTGTCAAGACTTATTTTATAACCAGTATATGTTCTATTGTAGTAAATGTCCCTTGTACTCTTTCAAACTGTGTTCTACCTTTGCTGGCTATAGTAATCTACAAATGTCGATTAAAGGAAGCTGTTTGATAATATTATTTAAAACTTCTATATACTTATTGAGTTTCTGTTTACTTACTTTAGCAGTTACTGAAAGAGAGGTGTTGAAATCTCCAACTATCATTTTAGACTTGTCTGTTCCTACTTTCACTTGTATCAGTGTTGCTCTTTGTTTGGAAGCGACGTTGATATGTACACACATTTAAGATTGTTAAATTTTCATGGTAAATTGACTCATTTATTATAAAGAAATATCCTTCCTTATCCCTGTTAATATTCTTTATCATAAGGTGATTTTTAATGATATTACCACTCTAGTGTGTTGATTATTGTTTGCATTTTTTATCCATTTTACTTTTAATGTGTAAATATGTTTTCACAAGAAAGTAACAAGTCTCATTTAGTTTAGTGTAAAGGCATGCAACAGAGTTTGCAAAAAAAAAAAAATTATCTAGAATTTTCATTAATTATAAGGACCAAAGGGAAAAAATTTAGAAACATTCTGATGTATCTGCCATCATTCAAGGTGAGTAAGCAAATTATGTTTTGAAAGAGAAGGAAATTAAAGTCTGGGGAATTCAGCTACAGTTATATATAGATACAAGAAATTCTACAATTGATTTGACACAAGTCTTAATCCTGCTTTCTCCGGGTCTGAGTCAAATTCTCAGGAAAAAGGAAAGTTGATTTGTTTAGGTCAGATACACATTCCCAGTCCAGTTATCTATGTTTGGAGAAGAAAAGAAGGTCACGTAGCAGAAACTGATTACCAGTGACAGCAGTTTGCTTAGTAGAGAGGCTGAAGCAACACTCAAATGATTCCTTTCTACACAGTCTAAAAGGAAAGATCCTATTCAGATATCCTTCAGGGAATGATGATCATATTTACCACTTCTTTGCAAGCTATATTTGAATCAATTAATATTTGTTTTTTGTTTTTCTCATAAAACTTATAGATCTATTAAAAATAATAAATTGCCTTTTTGTGCCTTTTTAGTTTATAGTTTTTTAGTTTTATTATTTCCCTACTGACCCATATCACTACTGGATATCATTGTTTTCAATATCATTTTTCATATTCATAAGCATACGTTTCTGATTTTTCTCTTGAGACAACTCAGTTGGCATGATCTGTTCACCTGCTTGGATCAGCCCTGGTGGGTCCGTGGGACTAATGCACAGCTACAATCCGGTAACTTCCTTGATCTCTCATCCTCAGACTTCTCTTTGTTGCCATTTGTGTAAAAACCTATAAAATCCTGTGTTTGAACAATTTTCTCTTGCTTCCTGGATTTCATGTTTTACTCTTCTCCATTTTTTCCTGCAGCATAATAGAAGCTGAAGTGATTATTGAGGCAGGCTTCATAGTAGGGTGATTTTAGTTTAAGTTTTAAAATATCTTTTTTTAGATTCCTGACTGGATAGGATAAGAATTCTGAGATAAAAGTAACTTTCAGCCAGAATATTGAAGGTATGATTTTGTTGCATAGTAATTTTTCTTTGATAAGTTTTCTGAACTACTAATCATTTTATCATTATTATATGCAGTGTTTAACACTTTGAGGGGCAGGATTAATGAAAGCACATCCAGGTAAATATAATAGACAGTAAGTACTCTTTGCCCAGTGCTTCTAATAAGACATAGTTCTGCCTGAATGGGCTAGCTATATAGTCATGTGGTTCTATTTTCAGAAGCATCAAAATAATAACTATCATTTTATGATATCCAATAGGTTATATAATCATCAAAAGTTGTCATAAAGATAAAAAAGCAGATAATAGTAAATTTAAAAAAAAATTAGCCAAGGAGGATAACCTTCAAGTAGTGAGAGTTCTGGAAAAAGAAAAGAGAAAATGGAGAGGGGAGGATATGTCAAAAGGATATTCATTTAGTTGTGAATTTGACAGAAGCACAGCTAATGAAGGTGGCCTCCTAGTTTTGGTCCCCAGATATTGCTCTTCTTTTTTTTCCTTTTTTTTTTTTTTTTTTTGGTATGTCAGTGAATAGCCATATCCTTTCCTTGCCTTATGTTAGAAACCAGAGAATCTGCATCATTTTGTTAGGGCCTAAAGATTCTGTCTTTCTTCCTTTCTAAATTATTCAGTTCTCTGTATCAACATGATAACCAACTCAGTTCAAACTATCATCATCCTGCGCCTAAATAATGACATATTCTCCTAAATGTCATTATTACAACATAGTTATTCCCCCAGTTATTTCTACATTAACACTCTTCTTGTTCTAAATTGCAAATATTAGATCATAATACTTCAGTAGATCTCTGTGCCCTTAATACACAGCTTCAGTTTCCTAGAACACCCTAGGCCTTTTTATGGCCTAATCCTTAAGTGACAAGAATTCCTGTGTAGTATTTCTCACCCTTATTGAAGCCTTTTACATCCAAACTTTCAAATCTCATAATTTTCCATGGTCCACCTTGTCTCCTTGCTCCAGTGAATTGATATGTTTTGCCTCCTCACCTTGTTTAGACTATTTACTACTCTTTACTAATATTTCACTTAGTAATAATCCTCTAAAAATACTTCAAGATAATCATACTCTGGGCCTTAGGTACATCCTTTAACTGCCCAAAGAAACTTTGCTAATCTGCTATATTATAATTGCAGTTTACCACAGTGTTGGTTCCACTAAATTTTGATTCATTTGAAGGTAGATAACCATGTCTATTTCATCTTGGACTAACAGCAGGTTAGTTAGTCCACTAACATTTGGCGTGGAGTAGGTGTGAAATAAAAATATGTTGAGTGAATATGCAGATGAAAAAAAATGGGCAAATTCTTCACATTTTCCTTTACCTACAGAAAATAAACACTAGGCCAGAAGTTCTGCACTACTGTTCAGGTTAATCCTACCAAGGAAAGAAAAGAACACACTTTCCTAAGCATCATTGGATGAGTTTTGCATTTGGGAGGTTTTGAAGGATTTTTTGTTATTTTTTTCTCCCATGGTATCTGTTGTAGTACCAATTGAAAATGTTAAATTGATTCTGTAAATGAATCTGAAATTTGCAAATATGGCTGAATATGACACATTTCATGTTTTCAAGGCAATACAGCAAGACAATAAATACTCACAGTACTGGTCTTCCGTAATACATTGACATCTTGCTGTGTATTACTAATTTCACTAAATGACACAGTGTTCCCACTGTCAGCTCACAGTGTTTACACAACAGATGTATCTCAACAACTTAAAATTATCTTACCTAGTAAGGGGAGTTTTTTATATCGGTAATTATGTAATACTTCTGGAGATCATTTCTAACTTTGCTTATTTAATCAGGCAAATCAAATATTCTGAATTGGATGAAACTGGGAAAAATGAACTCTGAATTTCCTTTCAACCTTGAGATTTTCTGTGATATTTGTAAATACTCTTTAAACAAATGGAATTTCTAGTAAGGACCCAGAGAACCTCATCATTTTCATCAACTCCAGCACAAATCTAAATCAGTTTGCAAGAATTTTCCATCTGCTTCTTCCTGAACTTCCCAACAATCCTACATGTGAAATCAGAGAATTTCTGCCCGATTTTTTGCCTGGTAGTAAAGACATGGTATTTTATAACCCTTTCTATACTTTGAGCATTTGGTTTTCCAGTAAATATTTAGTGACCTACTATCAATAGATTATGAGATTTTCTTATTGTACAAGTTTTCTTCCCCTTTCCTCTTCCTAAATATACTTTTTTACATTTGCAGATCTGTTATATATTTAAAAAAGAAATATAAAGCATGAACAACAAATCTCATCATTACTGGAGAGTATAGCTAAATTCAACAATATCTAGAGTTCTTAGGGTTTTTTTCTTCATCTTTGGATAATTTTTCTATTATTTCAGTACTTATTTACAGTGTAAATGAATTTAAGCATAACTTGGAAATAATGATTGCATAGAATAATAACTATGTGCATGCTGCTAGCTCTCAAAATTTCTCTAGATTCTTGGCAGCACCTTAAACCTTCAAGATTTTCATTGTATAATTTAGTTTTTATGTAGGCTTTTTATGCACTTAACATATTTTATTCTTCCCATGGCTCCAGACAATGTGCAGTTGCAGTTAAATATGTATATGTCAAATGATTTTCAGAATCCCAGAGGTAAAAATATACAAACACTTCCTGGGTTTGTTTGGCAGTTTTTAAGAAGGCAACTATTTACTCAGAAATTTGAAATGAATAGAACCCAATGGTTAGCATATTTCCCAAAAACATAACTTAGAAAACAAAGCAAAACAAGATGCATGCTATTAAATTGTACAACAAAGATTTATGAGATGAAGATAATTACTGGATCATTGTATTTGTCTGTGTTTAAATATCTGAGAGATAAAATTATAACCTTATTTACACTATCACCTGAACTATTTTATGCATTAAAGGCCTTTGCAGTATTTAAATTTAAATAATCACATCAAGCCTCAAGAGTTAAATTCCCCCTATATAATAGTTATAAAATTAATTTACTTACAAAATCTTAACTGAATTATAAACTTTGGAGATCAGCACCATGTTGAAATGTGTTTTTATATATGTACATTTTTCCTAAGTCTATCATCCTCTATGTTAGGCTAACTTAAATTTCAGAATCGTCTTTCAGTGTTTCATAACATCACAGTTTAGGCTTCATGTGTACTCTTGTTTTTACAAAAGTATAATTCCCTCCCCTACCCCAAAGCTCTCTATCAACCATATCACAGTACCTTAATGGCTCAGAGTCATAATCTGTAATCTTGTGAAAATAATCCAGTCTGACCACTACTAGTAGACATAGTTTTTTTTCTTACCTTTTCATCCCAAGTCATATCATCTTTTCCCTTCTGTCCTATAGTAATGCTCCCTAAAGTTCTGATGTACCTAGATACTACCCTAAACTATATGGATGGACCTTGATTGACCAGATAATCACAGTAACCCCTTTACCTTGCAAGAAATTTACCTGAGTCAGTTCAGAGTACAGCCCAGGAAACATTTTAAGAGTTGGGAAAGAAAAGCTCTTTTTTTTTAAAAAATAAGGATATTATAAAATGATGTCTGACATGTTCTATCATTTATGAAAAGTCCTTCTTAGGCCAGATACACACATAGAGAAGGGCAGATTTAGGAAGAATATTACAGTCAGAACTCTTCATAATATGTAGTATTTGGGTCAATGTATATTTCAGTTTGGTTGTACTCTGAAATTTACTGTTATAGACAGATAAATTATGATTCTAAATTTTGTTCTGAAATTCTTATGGCATATTAAAGGAATTGGAATAGTCAAAACAACTCTGAAAACAAAGAGATAAGCAAACGAAAACAAATTTGGAAGATTCATAATATCTGATTCCAAGACTTATTGTAAACCTATAGTAATCAAGATAGTGCAGTATGGATAAAAGTATAGATTCATAAATCAATGGAAAAAATAGAAAGTCGAGAATTAAACCTAATCAAATATAATTAATGGATTTTTGCCAAAGTTGTAAAGGCAATTAAAAGAAGAAAAGATAGTATTTTTGTTTATTTTCTCTTAGTCTCTCTTTTTTGAATTATGGTAGAGTTGAATAATATTATATGTTACAAGGGTACAGCATAGTGATTCACAATTTTTGAAAGTTATATTCCATGTATAGTTATTATAAAAGATTGGCTATATTTCCTTCACTGTACAATATATCCTACTAGCTTATTTATTTTATATGTAGTAGTTTATACTTCTTAATCCCCTACCCTTACCCTGTCCCTCCCCCTTCCCACTTTCCACTGGTGGAGATTCTTGGTCTGACTTACTTCCCTTAGAATAATACCCTCCAAGTCCATACATGTTGTTCCAAATGGCAAAATTTCATTCTTATTTTATGGCTGAGAAGAAATCTGTTTCATGTCACATTTTCTCTGTCCATTCATCTGTTGTTGGAACACTTAGGTTGCTTCCATATCGTGGCAATTGGAAATAATGCTATGGACCTGGATGTATATTTTTGAATTAGTATTTTCATTTTTTTCAGATATATACCCAGGAGTGGAATTGCTAGGCCATATGATAGTTCTGTTTTTACTTTTTGAGAAGTCTTCATACTGTTTTCCACAGAGGCTATACTAATTTATATTTCCACCAACTGTATATGGGGGTTCTCTTTTCTCCACATTTTTGCTAACATTTGTTATTCGTGTGCTATTTGATAATAGCCATTTTGACAGGTGTAAAGTGATATCTCATTGTGGTTTTAATTTGCATTTCTCTGATGATTAACGATGTTGAGCATCTTTTCATGTGCCTGTTGGCCATCTGTGTGTCTTTGGAAAAATGTCTATTTAGATCTTTGGCCCATTTTTTAAATCAGGTTGTTTGTTCTTTTGCTGTTGAGTTCTATGAGCTATTTATATATTTTGGATTTGAACCCCTTATCTGTTATATCATTTGCAAATATTTTGTTCCATTCAGTAGATTGTCTTTTCTTTTTGATAATGGTATCCTTTGCTATATAAAAGGTTTTAAGTTTAAGTAGGTCCCATTTGTTTATTTTTGTTTTTGTTTTATTTGCTTTAGGAGACAGACCCCCCAAAATGGTGCTATAATTTATTTCAAAGAGTGTTCTTCTTAGGCTTTCTTCCAGGATTTTTATGGTTTCCAGTTTTACATTTAGATCTTTAATCCATTTTGAGTTTATTTTTGTTTATGATGTTAGACATTGTTCTAAGACACTCTTTCTGATAGTTCATTGTTAGTGTATAGAAATGCAACCAATTTCTGTATATTAATTTGTATCCTGCAACTTCACCAAATTCATTGATGAGCTGGTGGCATCTTTAGGATTTTCTATGTGCAGTATCATGTCATGTGCAAATAATGATAGTTTTATTTCTTTCCTTACAATTTGGCTATGGCTAGGACTTCCAATACTATGTTGAATAAAAGTGGCAATAGTGGGAATCTTTATTTATTTCTAATCTTACATGAAATGTTTTCAGCTTTTTATTGTTGAGTATGATGTTAGCTGTCAGTTTGTCCTATATGACATCTATTATGTTGAGACATGTTCCTTCTTTGTCTACTTTCTGAAGAGTTTTTATCATAAATGGATATTGAATTTTCTGAAAAGCTTTTTCTGCATCTGTTGAAAGTATCATATAGTTTTTATTCAATAAATGTGATATATCACATTGATTTGAAAATATTAAAAAATTGTTGCAACCCTAGGGTAAATCCAACTTGATTGTGGTTAGAATCCTTTCAGCAAATACAGTTAACTTTTGCCTTTACAAAGTTGTAAAGACAATTAAAAGGGAGAAGGATGATCTTTTTAATATAATAAATAGCAGTGGAACAATTTGAATTTTAATGCAAAAACAGAATGAACTTTGCCACAAATTTCACATATTATACAAAAATTGACTCAAACAGTTCATAGCCCTAAATGAAAAATATACAGGTATAAAATAGCCTGAATGAAACATGAGAGTAAATATATATGACTTTGATTTGGCAATGAATTTTTAGATACAACACCAAAAGCTCAGTCCATAAAAGAAAATAATAATAAAAATGATAGGTTATGAAAAAGGAAAGTAGTAATTTTCAAGTTAAGAACTCTGCAAATACTACCTTAACTAAGTGATCAAGATTAACATCACCAGTGGTGTCATATGTTCATCCTTCCTCCCTTGATATGATATGATGGGCATTTCTTCTCTGTTTTATTCTTTCCAAAACCTATGATCCGTGTCCCATTATCAGAAAAACTCTAATTGGAAATCATTCTACAAAATATCTCTTAATTATCCTTCTTAGTCCTCAAAACTCTCAAGGTTTTGAAAAATAATTAAAGACTAAGATACCAGTCACAAACCAGAGGACATTAAGGAGGCATAATATCTAAATGAAACATAGTATCCTGTATAAAATCCTAAAACAGAAAATAAAACAAAATGTATGTGTATTTTCACATTACAAATTCCTGAGAAAAGGGGAGGTTTTGGGATTGATGCTTATATAGTGTTATTCATTTGTGTCATGGAGACAAATGTCTCACTAGCTGTCACTTCCTTTTGAGGCAGGAATTAGTTGATTATTCCCTTTTCAAGGAGGATCAGTTATGTCTACCCATAAACTTTGAAATATTTCCTTTTCAAGGTAGATGGTCAGAAAACTCAGGATCAAGTTTCAGCCAATTGCCATCCATCAGGACATATGCATTTACAAAATATGGAAAAACTCCACATTGGTTGGAAAATAGTAAATTCTCAATCCCATCCCTCTCGTAGTGCCATCAGCAACTCTAGTTGTCCTCCTCCTCTCACTTCTGACCCACTCTGGACCTCTTCAAGAACTAAAAACAAGAGGGTTCATTTCTAGGGTATAGAAGAGTTCCAAAAACTCTGCTCTCTAATTAGGCCTTGCTAATTGGTCAAGTACTTTGACTTACACCCATATTATTAATCCATTGGAGAGAAAATATTCAGTAGACCACCATTTCCTCAATTGTTTGAGAATAGTGATCCCAGAAATATTAATAGGTATTCAAAGAGAAAGAGTTCTTGGGCAAAAAGTACACAAAAAACTTCTTACGTTTTTCTGTTTTGGAAGATTCATATACACTTAAGCATTTTTAAGGCTTAGATATATCTTCCTGTAAATAAATCTGTTTAGCTTTGATTAACTTGATGTTTCCAATTTGTATTTGAAAAAGTGACAATTTACTGAGGGTTATCTGTTAACTAGGCACAGTCACACTATTATATAATGTCCTATACAATAATAGTATAAAAGTGCTACTCTGGACAACATTTTTGTTCTTTTTATTCATTGAGTACTAAATATATTTAGACAGTATTCCACACAATAAAATTTATAGAAATAGTTGATATTTTATTCTTCCTGAACTGCTCCCATAAGCTGTGTGTTGACCGTGGGGATAGAAACTTGAAATTGTGTAAACTGTCTCACAGTCTTGAGGCACTTCCTTTATTCTTGAGAGGTGTCATAAATATATCCTTAACTAAGGAAATAAATTTTAAAAAATAAAATTACCAATCTGGTAGTGCTTATTTATATCATTAATTTGAACAGTTTATCAAATTTTCAGGGCCAGCACTTGCTGCAAAATATTTTTCTTGAACAGGTGACTTAGGCATATTTGTAAGTAACCAGTGTTTTGAATTTAGACTAATGCCAGTTCTCCATTGTAACATGGAAAGAAACATGGGAATCACACTGAAATTAGACAACCCCATCAGGGGTAGGATGAATAGTGAGTTGTGAGACTCTAGATTAGAGGTCCTGAGAGAAGGGTTTTGCTCATAGACAGAGCATAGAATCCAAAGGGTTAAGAGAATAAAATGTCAAGATTTTAATAATTCATAGCAAAAATTCCAGAAACTATAGTGAGGGACCCAAAAAGGTAAATAGAGTAGGTTTTCTCATTATTTATAATTGGGTAATGGGATTCTATTCTCATGAATGAGTTTTATCAGAAAAGATAAAACTAAGTCTTAAAATTCCTGATTGACCAACAAGAACTTGGTAGCAAGTTACAGTTACCAGTCCAGTTATCACATTTATGGCAGAGGAAACAAATCCTAGAGGCAAGAACTAATAGAACCTGATCTGCTTAATTATCTGTGGCCTGGACTGCTATGAAGACAGACTTAGTTTATAAAATGTCTACCTTATTATCTTCTCATAATACATTACAAAGTTTCTCTTTTAATGGATCTGGGGCCAAGGAAGAAGTTGTCAGTTTATTTGAGCTGTGGCAACTATAAGCCTGTGTAATTCAAGGTCCAAAGAGTGAATGCCTATAAACAAGTATTTGTAATGAAGCTTGGAATGTGGCAGATCACATAGGGTTGAACCACATATTTTGATAACTCATTTTCTAAGGGGTTATAATTAAACAAAATAAGGAGTCAACTCCTGTTAAAATGACTTAAAGCATCAAATTATATATATATATAATGTATATTTTAATTACTGGCTACGAGACAGGTTTTGAAATGTGTTTAATGATTTTGGAGTTGCTTTTTTTGCATAGTAGATTAGAAAATCTTTCAGGCATTTACATTATTTTCTAAATTATGAAGCATGAATGATGATGTTTCATTATGGAATGTAAAGTCATGAAACATACTTAAGTTCGCATTTAATAATAAAGTATTCCACAGCCAGCTGTATATTATTTGTCCCATTATGTAATATTTACATTGGAAATTTTGAGAGAGAGAAATATTCAACACAGAGGTGTATGTGTTGGAGAATGTTTCCTAAGAATGCAAAACAAATAGTGCTGTAAATAGATCAAAGGTAACAGGTTAGCCTTGGAAGGGAAAAACTATTGTTCTTCATCTGACAAGGTCAGGGCATAGGCAACAATAGATACTATTTCAGAAACATTTTTAGGTGTATGGTTGCAAAATTGGGCAGTTGATGCCAGATAGCCTCTATTTGATCTGAATTGTACAAGATAAGGTCATCACTTGAGATTATAGGGGACAATGACAGAGAGTCAGACTTCAAAAGAGTGTTAAAATTTAGAGTAATTGTTGTAGAAATAGGAAATTTAGCTGACTCTGGATAAGTATAAAGATTCTGAGTTGACTTGAGTATCTTGGCTTCGATAAAAAATCCTCAATGTGTAATATCGTGGAGCGAAAAAATATGTTATATATAATTTTTCTGGCACCATTGAGCAGGCTAAGAAAAATGTGACCTCCAATTATTTTTCATGTGTAGGAAGTGCACATGATAAGTGAGAAAATTATGTTGATTTTGTAACTAGGAGATCATATAACAGAAGTTGACACCTTTTACTAATGAGCAGAAATTTTATACAGAATCATCTGGAGCTAACTGAGCTTATGAAGTCACTTGTTCACGGAATTCACATAAGAGATGCTATGTCACAGTTTCAGTGCCTGACAGACAGTTAATGGAAACACAGCCAGTGAATTTATGTTGACAGTAGCACTTGGGAATTAGGTGCTGAAATTCTGCTACTTCATAATTGGATTTTGGCACCTCCTTTTAATCTCCTCTAAATAAAACATAGCATTACTAACAAGTGGCATACTCCAGTGTTACTTGGAGTTTTGTTAAGTGGCAAATTGTTGCTGACACTAGTGGCATTTTTGGTACTTACAGAAAAGCACAATACAATTTAGAATAAAAGACATGGGGTTAAACAAGTGTTGCAAAAAAAGGAATGTCATTTATATTAGGAAACAAATTAGATCTTGCTATTTTTTTTGAAAATAAACTATTTCATTTAAGGATATTTAAGAGTGGATTTCATGTGCTGCTTTGTTGTTGCTGTTGTTTTAAATAAAAAGTGGAAAAAGATAACTTTTATTTTTTAGATATCTTCAAAAGGACCTGGAACTATGTATTAGTTATATATCTTATAAATACCTTACAGAAGGTAAAAATGTTAAATAGAAGATTGGACTGTTTGCAGCAGTTGCTTTGTAGTCAAGGTCAAATAGATTTAAGGGTACAGGGCAGAAAGGAGCAAGACTTCCCCTGTGTCTTCATGAAGACTGAAAAGTAGTTATTAAGTGCAAGAGAGAGGCTCTGAAACTTTGTTCTAGATGTATGTTAAATTGACTAACTAAGGACCATGGTCGTGAAGTCAGTGTTGAGTTGAAAGTCCTATATGATGATAAGGAATTTGGTTAACCTCAGGGGTTATGATTATTTAATATTATTTGTAAAATACTCAAACCATCCTTACTCATGATTTCTGTGCCAATAATAACTTAACATGATGATATCTTTAATGAATTTCAAATGAAGTTGTTTTATAGAGAAGGATATTTACAATTCATTTTATAATAGGTGAATCATACTTCAGGATTTGGGGCTAAATTTCAAAATCCAAAATAAAAATTCTTTCATTTTTAATGGGTTGCTTCACCCTCAAATTCTATTTAACCTTTAGCCAAGAATAATAGTAGGTGCTCAGATATTCTCTGAGTGGCACTTATGAGCAACTTTTACTCCAAATTGCTTCAATATACCTGGTGAAGAGAGGAAAAATGGGAAGTGTCATGGGAAGTCTCATCAACTCTCAATGGTTCTGTGTGTGTGTGTGTGTGTGTGTGTGTGTGTGTGTACACACAATATATAGTATCTGCAAATCTTGATTTGTTGAATGCCTTGAAAAAAGAAAAGGCACAGGTGCTAGGATGTGTTGAAAGTAGCTATAGCTAAACCTGGAAGTATACCAGTAAAAAGGGAAGCTTCGTTTTCTGTGAAATTTCACAATGGAAAATGAACTAGGAATCATCCATATTTTGATTGCATACGGTACAACTCCTTCTCATCCTCTCCTTCATTCTCTGTATCTCTGTATTCTGAACCCCTTCATTAAAAAAAATTACGGAAAGTGTTTATTTAGTTACATCTTTAACTTTTAATGTTTTCAGCAAGAGACTTTCTTGGACATTATCATTGGTTATAAATATATACATATAGCCAATATAAGTAAATAAACATATATGTATTATCTTAGGTTTTATATATATATATATCAAATATATAAATATATTACATTAGGTTTTATATAAATATGTGTGTGTGTGTGTGTGTATGTGTATATAAATCTCCGAAGGTAAACTGTGTTGTAATCTGTATGTTCACACATGGTCCATATTCTTACAAACACATAATTCTTTAGCAGAGATCAGTCCAAAAGCTCTGGGTCATATAGATAAAGATTTTGATGACTGAGGATTTTGCCCAGTTTTCTCTTTACTAAATGGTGTTTCAAAGAAAACTTGAAACTTTTATTTAGTTGCTTTTGTAAGTTTCAGAATTAATTCTCCTACTGCCTTCTGCCCTTCCACCTCCCCACACACAACAATAAAAGATAAAAGATTTTGAAAGATGGGTGAGAAGCCATGACAATTAACCTGAAGGTGGCTCCTTCCTTCAGGTTCTGACACCAAAACAGACTTGATGAACCCATCAAACTATGACTCTATAAGCTTCTATAGTGCAATTTTACTTTTGGAAAACTACAACAAACTGATTACACAGAATTATAACACAAATGAGGGCAGGATGGAGTCCAACCTGATTGCAGCTCTAACTCATGCTCCTGGCTCAGGCTGGCAAGAGGAAGGTTCTGAACAGACATTCATTATTTGCATGTTGAATAATTTGAATTTCAACTGTATTATTTTCAAATTGTATCTGTTTATTTTTGATACATTATGAAAAGTTCATGAGCATTTATGTATTTGACCATAAAACAAACCTAAGGATGCTCTTAATTTTAAAAAAAGACAACAAATTTTGAAAGGTAAAATTGGGAATTGTTAAAAGATTTTTTGTGCATTTGGAGAAAAGTAGAAACATGTAAAGAACTCAGTTATAGTTAGCTACCTTTTATTTTCAATGTGAGGCCACACCATCAAAATATGTATTTCTTATTTAAATGTTATAATTTGACAAAACATGATAAGATAATACATTTTGAAATGACTTTATATAACCTACATCAAGATGAAAACAAATATTTATAGTCCAAGAGAATGGATGTTGCTGGACTTCAGCTTCTGTTTTTGTAATTCATCACGTTCCTGCAAAAATAACATCAGTTATGTTAATAGCCCTCTTCATAACAACTGTGGTTGATAAATGACATCAATTTCCTGATGTCCAGACATGAACTAAACTTTCTTTTTTAGGGATTTATAATGCAGATCACAAGTCCTGGCATTTTTCCCCATCATCATATGACTGTTACCTGACTCTTTCTGGGCATCTAGATCATTGTGCCTGTGAACTGTTCTGGAAAACATTTCCATCACTGGCTTCTTATAATTGCTTAGTTCCCAGTTGAAATCAATGCCTCATGGCCATCTTCCCACAATCACATTACCCAAAGTATCCCAGTTATTCTCTCTTCATCTATGTAATATTAAGAGAAGCTTTTTTATTTTTTTCATGTTGTTTTCCTGTGGATTTTTTTTTTATTTATATTGCCCACTGATTGATTTATTGAGGTGTTTTGCAGTAGATATATTTCATATTTATTATTAATCTCTGTATATAGATCTTGGTTTTTACATTTAGCATTAATATTTTGAGTATACTTTGATACCAATGGTTTTGTTTTGAAATGGATTTGCTTCCCAGGAGCTATGAATCAACCTTCTAATTTACTCTTTTTTTTCACTTGCCCTTCATTTTCTACAAATAGCTAGAATATTATTTTTAACATGTTAAAAAATCATATCCCATTTACTTAGAACAAAACCCAACTCCTCATCATTGACTATAAGCTGTATATGATATAGCTCCTGCCAGATCTTTGAAGTTATCCTTCATTGCACACCAGCCATGTGGAGCTATTTTGTTTTCATTTTAAAACAATGTTCATTCTTATATTAAGGAATTGCAAATTGCTTCTCTCTTTGCCTGGAATTGTTTCCTTCCATATTATTACATAGCAGTTTTCTCATCATTTAGATTTTAGATGAAAACATCACATCTTAAATGTCCTCCATGAAATTCTTTCCAAAGTAATTTATGTCCCATTCCTCAGAATCACTCTCTATACAAATGCTCTTTTTATTTTTCTTGTTATAGTTATATTTACATGAAATTATCATTGCTTATTTACTTGTTAGTTGTTTATCCCCTCTTTAATATAACAGAATCTCTTTTAGAAGATGAACTTTGTCTTCCTGGTTTCTTACTATATCCCCAGTGCAGGTAATGTTATCAGGGTCACATTGAATACCTGGTGAACTCTCTTTCTTGTAGAATTCTCAGTTGAGATTCTTTCCTAGTTGATAATATGAATTAAAAAGTCTCTAATCTTCATTCTTAGATAATTCCTTATGTAAGTTCACCTTATTTTACTAGAAGTAAATGCCAAGGAGGAAAACTGTGCCGTCACTCATGGAGGGCCTGTGAAGTGATAAGCAATAAAAGTAATTTATTTTTGGTAATTTTTACAACAACCCTATGATGAAAGCATCGTTGTCTCTATTTTACAAATGAGGTACATGAGACTGAGAGAAATTAAGTCTAAGCTCAGAAATTACCTCAAGCTTTATTTCAAAGACTGATATTTTCATTATACTACTGTTATTGTTTTTGCCAGAATCTATATCATGTTGGTTTTTAATAGCCTTTAACATATATGGAAAAGCAAAGATTACATTGCTTATATACATTGTCCATTGTACACTGTTGATATACGTGCTTGTGACAACAGAAAGTAGTATAATTCATCAAATGTGAAATGTTAGCTTATAAGTAATATTTTGTAGATTTTTATTAGACATACAAACTACTTAGTTACAAGACAATTAGTACAGAGTTCAATATTCTGAAGTGAAATAGTTTATTGACTACAGATACATACCATCTTAACGACCTCAACATATCTAAGTTCAATGACGTAATACATAATGCTCATTTCTATTAGTCTGGAATCATCTAGTGATTTAGTGATACAAATAAACCAACGTGTTTTGACTGTGGTAAAATCTCATGGCAAATAACAGCCACCAGAATTTGTTTGTCAAAATATATTTTATATAATGGTAATTGTGACAATTTAACTTACAAGAACTGTGTCTTACGTATCTTTCAGACTCGAATTGTGAAAATAAGTGTAATAAGTGATCTGTAATAAGTGACTAGAAAAAGACAGGTGGAAAAATAAAACACAAGAGGAAATAGTAAAGACAATTTATTGTAACTTTTAGGGTAAAGTTTTAGATGAGCTCCTTAAGTACTAGAATATTATGGAACAAGTAATATAGGCTATTATAAATGATCATATTTAAGTTGAGCTGCTGATGCTGTAATTGAATAAGGCATCGTGCCTCACAAGGCTTCTATAAACTCTCTACAGCATCCAGTCTGCTATTTCTTTTTTGGCAGTAGAAAATTGACAACTTCTTGGAGCAAATAAGCTGATTTCAAATTGCTTTAACTGAAAAGCTGGAATCTTTCCTAATTACTTTGCTTTATTTGAGAAACTGGAATCTCCCCTATCTTGCTAAGTAGGTCCCTAGAATTTCCAGATTTGCTTCTTCATTTGCTGAATGGTAAGGAATACATCATCCTGGAAAATGATTTCTGTATCATGTTGTCATGGAAGATGATTGTTCTATAAGATGATTGTCTTATCTAAGAGTCCCTTCCTGCCCTTATCTCCCTAAAGAGAATCCTATGTTCTCTGGGCCAATGGCTTCAATTTTAGAAGACTTCCATGTAGTTTCCAACATGTTCAGTGGACATTTCTCTCTCCTTTTTATGCAGAGCTCATTTGAGATAGAAACTCAGCTCTGTTATGTACATATGTGGAGGCACTTCTAATATTAATCTGAAAATTATATGTACTGGATACTTTAATTAATTTAGGTACTCCATTAACAATGATTTAGCACCTAATATGTGGCAGCCACTGTGTTAAAGACTGCAAATTCTAACATGATTCCAAAATTTGATCCTGACTATATTAGACCTCTTAGCTGATAGGAGAAACAAACTATTACAAGAAGGTTTTTTATTTACTGTGATAAAGATGTTATGTATATTATGTTTGGAGGACTCAGAGAGGACAACCAAATTTAAACATAGGGTGAAATTTTAATTGATTTTATCTTTCCTGATTCCAAAATTATAAAGAAAATAAATGATAAGGAAGCTGAATCATTTAAAATTTCAATATTTGAAATGTCCTAAATGTTTTTTATTCAGTCAAAACTCAAGTCTTTTCTTCAAATTAAATATATTTATAAAGCAGATGTTCCTCATCATTTGAAGCTGTAATTATGAATGTTACTTCATATGACTAATTATTACTAGAGGCCAGTTATTTCTCCACCACCTGCTCTTACCTTCCATCCCCCTTCTTATTGGAGTCTTAGAACACTGAGAACAAAATTTGAGAATTCTGTCCCAGACAATTGTTTCTGGGATCCCCTTCAGACAGAATAATATAACACAGTAAAGCACAAATAATATAACAGGCCCGTGTTAGTTGTTATTCCTTTAAAGTTTGTTGTTTCTAACATAGAAATCAAAGATGAAAGAATGTATATATGTTATTTCTATGCCTTAACATTTGGGCAAAAAGGATTGTCTAAATTATTAATGAATAATCTATAACCTCTGATTTTCTTCAATCTTGTAGCTTTGACAGTGCATTTCAAGGTTTGTCTTCAGAATTATCTTATTTTTAAAGAGATCAGTTTCATTCTTAGAGAAATAAACTCAACCTGTCTCCCTTGGTTTCCCATGGAATTCATCAGTGTTCCTCCGTCCCTGTCTAAGAGACCAGGATAACTGCTTGGATTTACTTGCATGTGGTATAGTAACAATAAATTGCTTGAAATGGGAAGTGGAAAGGAGTGGTAAGAGACCTCAGAAACTGATCCCTAATCCCATAGAAATAAGCATTGGAGTGTTGGCTTGCCTGACATTCTTAACTATTCATGCCTGAGTGCTGTGCATGATTGTGAGTGCAGCCATATAAGAGAGAGTGATGGGAGAGAATGCCCTGGGTTCCAGTTCTGGAGCTTGGGCAGATGAAAGGTATTTCAGAAGTAAGCTTTATATATCTACCTCTAATGTTACCAAAAGAAAAATGATAGATTTAAGACCATATTTATTTAGGTGTTTAAAAAATAAAGCATCAAATCATCTGAACATCAATGTTTATGTAAAGGGGAACACTGTTATCCTGTGGCAGAAAAGTGTGTTATAGCTCAGTGTTACATCTCAGTTGCAATAGCAACCTGGATCCAGGCGAGAGACCAAGCAGCATTCTGAGAGTTGGAGAACTCAGGTTTATTATGCCAGTGGGCCCAGAGGAGTTAACACTCCAAGCTCTGGACCCCTGTCTGTAGGTTTATATGGGCTTTTATAGACTGCCAGTTTACATTTTGCAACATCATATACAAATAAGGTATAACAAAAGTTGACTAATTAGGAACAAGCTTTGTAGAAATGGACCAATCATGAGGGAGAGAAATAACCAATCAGGAGTGAGAGAGATACCAATTAGGAGTGAGCTCCATGCAAATGAAGCACTACAAATGGACCAATCAGGAGTTAGCTCAGGGAACCAATAGAATTTTACGGGTAAGTTCCACTTTCCTAGAAGTTAGCTGTTTCAGAGGCAAAAAGTGAGATAAAGCTTCTGGGCCAGGGAACCAGATGGTGCTGGCAGGAGAGTAGTGGCCCTGCCTGGGGGTCCTGCCAGTCTTTTTTATGGGGCTTCCCACCTCAATCCTATTGTGTGATCCATTTTAATAAAATATTATTTATTTTTAACAAAATATATTCTTCAGTAATAGGGTATAAAGCTACAATATTTAAACAGAGCTGCAGATCTCATGTTTGTAGATTTTTAAAATTCACGTTCTTTATTAGCTGGGATATTTATTTAATTGCTTTACTAGAGAGCAAATAACTGTGTCTTAATCAGGATAAAAGATTCATTTTCTCAAGCACAAGGAAGTCTAAGCTGATAGGGGTTTATGGGTCAGGGCACCTCAGCTACTGAAGGTCATACAAGTGCACAGGCTCCTTCTCCCTTCCTGCTTCATCATCCTCATCTGCACAGCCAGTGCTGGCTCATTACACCCTTTCTCCATACCAGCTCTTAGGATGGAGGGAAGAGGAAAAAGGAAAACAGCTTCCCATGAAGGATATGATTAATAAGTTGTACATATAATTTTCCTTCACATCCCACTGAACAAGACTGAATTCCATATTAAGTTCTTGCTGCAAGAGGGGCTGTAAAATGTTCTTGCTAGTTACGTAGCACTAAGCACAGTGAAACTCAGATATCCCTTACTAGGGGGAGAGTGGATATTGAGGGAAACTACCGGTCTCTGTCATTACTTTCTTAGAATTAAAAAAAAAAAAAAAAGGTCTGTAACATTATTTGCTATATTTAACCTCATTAAACAAAGGGCAAAAAGTATTAAAATGCATATCACTGTTTTAAGAGTATGGTTTAAAAATTACCGAAAAATCCTCTCCCGAAAACATGTACAGGATATATCTGACGTTTACAAATGACTGCTATTTTTATTCCTCTAGAATTGCTAAATATTATATAATACTCTTTTATACTGCTATTTAAGTTAAACTTAACTGTAGTTTGATTTTACAAATAATTTAATTAAATGTCCCCAAACTATACAGTCCTGTCAAAAAATATATAAGACTTAAGGATAGAATGTTAATTAGGATACAAATATAAAATCTTTTTATTCGTAGACCATGCCAGGCCACCAAATTCCCAACTGTCTTTGTAGCAAGTTGTATCTTGTCCATTGTCCATTGTCCATCGTCCATTGTATTGACCTATGGGGATTCTGACCTTTAGGGGAGAATATTTTCAAAAAGCTTATATAAATCTAAGGAAAAACTAATAGCATATATTTTAGAATTAGAAACGTGTGTCCTTACCTTTATTTTGATCTTTTTTTCATAGAAAGGATGTGCAAATGCCATTCACTTCTCATAATCAAGAGAAAATTGTCTAAGGTAGTAAGAAATAAAACATTAAAGAAAAAGAAAAATAATAAAGTAACAATTTTATTACTAGAAAAAATACAGTAGTGTGATTATATATTGAAAAAATCTGAAAGGTCAGTCTGTTGATAAATCATTATGCTCCTAAGCTACACTTGATTTGTAGATTTTTTCAACCTATTAGCAAAATATACTTAAAGCAAATTTTTAAAAATATAACATATATTTTAAAAAATTGATATGGGTGTGAAGGGTATAGTTCAAATGGTAGAAGGCATGGTTAGCATGGACAAGGTCCTGGGTTCAATTCCCAGTACCTCCATTAAAAAACAAACTAATAATAAATAAATAAATAGACCTAATGAACCCCCCCCAAAAAACAAAGAAGTTAATGTGAAGTAGCTTCCTTATAGTAAAAGCCTTTGACACACACATGAGTATATGCCATATATATGGTATATGTTATTTATTATGTGTAACATGTAATAAAATTAAATATATATATTACTTAACTAAAATTTCAAAAGTATATCTCAGAAATCTTTCAGCCTTGCTCTATAGATAGAATTATTTCTTCTAGGAGGGAAGATCAGCAAAGTGGAGGGGAGGAGGAAGTCACTGACTGATAGGTCAATTGATTAATTAATGATGCACTAAATTCAAGTTCTCCAGTGCAAATTATCCTCCTCTCAGTATTTTCTCATTTTCCTAGTTATTGTCTCCCATATTCTCCAGGATCTAATTTCTCCATGTACATCATCCTCCTAATCTTACTACCTTTTAGTTCCAGCGGATAACCATCCTTCTGAATTCACAACCATAATTAAATAAACATTGAGAAATTTACCAGTATATTCATTCACATTTTACTCTCAGAATCCTGTTGTAACGGATAGTGTTCCTTTTCTACTCAAAAGTTAATATATTGATTATATTACTTCTCTTGCATTTTCAAAACTTTCTCTCATACACAAATATCTATTATTCCATTCAATGTTTTAAAAAATAGCGTTCAAATCTTTAAAACAAAATTGAGTAATTTAAAGAAATAAAAGGTATCATCAATTATATGAAAGCCAATTCTTTCATGCCACCTCCAAGGCAACCTTGTTAAAAATTTGTCTCCTTCACTTTTTAACTCTCTTTTTCAACGGAGAAAGCTTGCTCAAACTCTCTGGTCCATTGCATTATTTTCTTTTGACAACTTATTACTCACACATTTCTTGATACATTTATTTTCTGCCTTTTTAGTCACAATCAAATACAAGTGCCTTGAGAAAAGGGACTTCATATCTTTGTTTTCTCTGCATCCTCACCTCTCAAAGAGTTTATTTCACATGTAGATGCTCAATACTTATCTGCTGAGTGAATGATCAAATGTATGAATATTTTATTTTTTACCTGGTATGATAACTGACAGTGAGGAAATAGTCAAATGAACATTTTCAACAATTATTTGGTCACATTGCCAGTGTCATATGTATAAACTCAAGATCAGGGAAATTAAGGCAATTGCTAATATTCCAACTTCAAAGTCTGTAATAAGAAATAGTTTAAGAATTCTAGTGTGTTTTCAGAATGATTTTGAAGTTAAACTCTTTGTTTCTTTTTTACTTATTTAATGTTGACTCCTCTAATACTGATATAAAGTATATTTCAAAATCATTAAATAAAGAGAAATGATTAAAGTAGAGTTAGTTTTGATAACATGTAAATATTCTGAGTACCATCATGGCTTCGAATAAATTTGATTTGTTAATTATCTCTTTCAGGTTTATTTGTTTGATTATTTGTATTTAAATTGCTACTTCTGTGAAACATTGAGTAAATTTCCATGACATGAGCAAATTTTAAACAGAGAAATGGGAAACAACTGAGAAATGCTTTATCTCAGTAGAAGGTTGGAATGTGGGAATTACTTTTTTTATTTCACTGACTTTCTGAATTTCAATCAGCTTTGATGTAACAACTGTTGGTTGACCTGATTAAAGTGAACCTCTCATCCAGTTGATTTAAGTCTACTTTGCTGCTACCAAAGAATCTAAAATATGCTCTATTTTAGACAACCATCTGGCCCCTAAATTCAAAAGTTTACTTTACTGCAGTCCTAGGAAACAGACTTTTTGTTTCTAATTAAATCATATTTTACTCTGTTGTATATAAAACTTCTTACAATCTGGCAAGTACTTTTTTTATCAACTCACATGAATATTTTCCCTTCATCATGAATTTTCTTCAATAAAGCAGTCAGAACAGTTAATGGAAAGTCAATCATGGTGAATAACAGATTTTGAATTTTTCAGAGAACTGTCATAAGAAAGAAATAAAGAAAGGGAGAAAGAGAGAAAGGAAGGTAGAGAGGACAGAGGGAAAAGAAAAAAAGGAAGAGAAGAAAAAATGTTTCATTAGAAAATAATTTATTATTAATATATGTAATATAATATATTACAACTATCTTTTTCAGACGGGATCAAGTTTCATACAGATAATCTGAAAGATAAAGTATATATCAAGATTTCTATAGGTCACTGATATTGCTACCCCATCTTTTTAAGTATCTAATCCAGTGAAGTTTCCTTCAGTGATCTTCAGTGGCAATATTGATAGCTTTTGTGCTTCCCTCAACAACTAGTTCATATTAGTACTGAAGAGCTAGCTGGAGGCTGCTGAGCAACAGTGACTCTACAATAGGAAATGTACCGTTTTATGCTCTTATTGGTGGTCTTCAGTGGTGGTTTGTATTGACAGTTTCCAGTAAAAGCCCTGAGGGTCACTTTTGAAGCTTTTCATGTATTCTAAAATTATTTATCAAGTGCATATTGTGGTATTCCATGTGTCAAGAGCTGGAGATACACAGTTCAATCATATTGACTTAATATTTGTTCTCAAGGAAGAGTCTATTTAACAAAAGGGAAGTTCCTGTTCAGGCTTTAAATCCAAGTATAAATAAACAAACTTTCTCTTTTATTTTATTTAAATGTGTGTTAATTATAAGTATACAAAATTAATTTTTTTTAAAAAATAAAACAATATAGAAGTGTTTAAAAGAAAATCTAAAAGCACTTACCCCTAACATTCATCATGCTTTGAGTAACACTGTTGACAGTGTACTGTTTATCCTTCCTGACATGCTCACACATATGCATGTTGATATACCCACCACGCACGCACGCACACACACACACACACACACCACACACACACATATGTAGTATATACATATACATACATATCAACATGTAGTTTCCATTTATAGGGAATTGGCTTTCTACTACATGTGTGTTTCTGCAATTTATTGTTTTTCACTTGGCAATATAGGCACACCTTGTGCTTCTCTTTATTGCACTTTGTAGATACTGTGTTTTATACACATTGACTGTAGTAACTATGCATCAAGCATTGCCTACTGGGACTGTTTTTCCAACAGCATTTGCTTACTTTGTGTCACATATTGGTAATTCTCACAATATTTCAAACATACAGTAGTAGGAATTCAGTAAATATTTATTGAGCAATTGAATGAAAGAATGAATAAAAATATAATGTTTTATTAAGCAGGATTTATGCAGTTGTTTATTCATGTTCTTCAAAATAAATTATAGGAGAGTTAGCTTAGTGTACTAAAACAAAAGTTGTTAGCATGGATAGTTCTAAATTCATAATTCAAATTTTATACCACAGAAGACATGTGATTCTGAGAAATTGTATTCTCTGGGCTTAATTCTTCTTCTGCCAAACTGTCATAAAGATATCTATTTTACCTGGTTATTATGTGCTTTTAAGATACTGTGTAAAGTTACTAGTACATGATAGGAGAGAAATAGTTGGTAGAAAGTGTAATTATTTATAAAATAATTTTAGCATAAAAAGGTGAATTTAAATAGCTTTATTGAGGTATAATTAATCTGCCATAAGCTCAACTATTTAAAGTACACACTTTTTAAGTTCATTCGAAGAATTGCACAATACTATTACCACAGTCAGTTTTAGAATGTTTCATTCTCCCCAAGTTCAAAAAGATCCTTAGCCACTAAGACTCATTCACACCCTCATTTCTCTCCAACCCTTGTGGCCCTAGGAAGTGATTAATCTGCTTTCTGCCTCTATAGATTTACCTATTCTGGGCATTAACACACTGATATGATATGTGTATAGTGGGACTAACTTCTTTCACTTAACATAATGTTTCAGGTTTCAACAAAGTAGAAACTTGTATCAGTACTTTATTATTTTTATGGCCAAATAGTATTCCATTTTATGAATATACCACATTTTATTTATCCATTCATAAGGTGATAAATATTCAGGTTGATTCTACATTTTTGGCTATTATAAATAATGTTTCTGTAGATGTTTGTGTACATGTTTTTGTGGGGATTTTTGTTTTCCATTCTCTTGGTCATACACCTAGGAGAGGAATTTCTGGGTCTTAAGATAACTCTGTGTTTAAATTTAGGGAAACTGCCAGACTCTTTTCTAAAGCAAATGCACAATTTTGCATTTCTTTCAGCAGTATATGAGGGTTTTGAAGTCTTCATGTTCTCATTAACACTTGTTATTAACTGACTTTTTAATTTTAGTGGGTGTGAAGGAGTATCTGTTTGTGGTTTTTATTTGCATTTCTCTGGTGGCTAATTGCTTACCATCATATCTTCATTTAAAGTTCTCTTAATTCTTTAACTTAATGCAGTGAACTTCCACAAACTCTGTTCTAACTACAGTCAGTTTCCTTAGGACAGCTTCATTACTCTCTAGTAACGTGGAATGACTCTGGTAGGACAATTATCTATGTCTGTGGGCTGGGTGGAGAAAGAGAATCCCAGGTATCTTAGCTTTAGCTGTTTTTGCATGGAATAGAGCGTCTTCAGCATGAGCTGGAGCAGATGATAAATGCTCAGTGCCTGTCGCTCTGGGAAGATACTGTAGCCCTTTACTTGAAACATGGGAAGAGGGTGCACTGACTTGGTGGCCACTTTCATCTGATCTGGACCTTCTGCCATGCTGAGTTGATGTGCTTGGGCATGGGGGATGGGATGGAGTAGAGTTGGATATGGCTCAAGTGCCATATGGACTATCACTATTCTTATGGAAATTTGGAAGATTTTCTGCAATAATTTCTTCTTATGTTGTATATCCTCAGAACAAATTCC
The DNA here is from genome assembly GCF_009834535.1 of Camelus ferus. NCBI lineage: Eukaryota > Metazoa > Chordata > Mammalia > Artiodactyla > Camelidae > Camelus > Camelus ferus. The sequence continues at coordinate 86,901,457 of NC_045696.1, read as the reverse complement.
AGAGACTTTAAATGCTTTGTTTTTATAGTTTTTACCAATTTTGGTTCTTTCACTGGTGAGCAGACACACAATGAAATTCAGGAAGTCACTCCAGAAGTCTTCCAAACATGAATTATTTTCTCCAGACACACACACAAAAAATAATAATGATTAAAAACCATTTAAACAGCTAAAATTTTGGTCACATTTATAACTAACTCAGTGTGGCTTTTGTGTTTCTTTTTCTAAATAGAATTTTATTAATAACATAAGACATATAGAAAAGCTCACAAATATTGTACAGCTGAATGATTTATTAAAAAACAACACCTGAGTAATAATTATCCAGGACAAAATGATGTTAACAAAAACATATATATATGTTAACAAAAACATATATATATGTTAACAAAAACATATATATATATATACATATATACATATATATATATATATAGTGTTAGATTTTATTCTTTTGAATGAAATGAAAAAAATGAAAACAATAAAAAATAATTTCATTCTTTTACAAGTAGCTGTCCAGTTTTCCCAGCACCATTTATTGAAGAAAATACCTTTTTTCCATTGTATATTGTTGCTTCCTCTGTCATGGAGTAATTGACCACAAGTGTGTGGGTTTACTTCTGTTCTGTTGATCTATGTGTCTGATCTGTTGATCTATGTGTCTGTTTTTGTGCCAGTAAAATACTGTTTTGATTACTGTAGCTCTGTAGTATAGTCTTAAGTCAGGGAGTGTTTCCTCTAGCTCTGTTCTTCTTTCTCAAGATTTTTTTAGCTAGTCAGGATCTTTTGTGTTTCCATACAAGTTAAAATATTTTTGTTCTAGTTCTCTGAAAAATGCCATTGGTAATTTTACAGGGATTGCATTGAATCTGTAGATTGCCTTGGATATGATGGTCATTTTAATAATGTTGATTCTTCCAGGCCAAGAACACAGTATATCTTTCCATTTGTTTGTGTTGTCTTCAATTGCTTTCATCAATATCTTAACGATTTTCTGAGTACAGGTCTTTTACCTCCTTAGGTAAGTTTATTCCTAAGTATTATTTTTTGATATGACAGTACATGGGATTATTTCCTTAATTTTTCTTTATAATATTTCACTCTTAGTGTATAGATATCCAACAGATTTCTGTACATTAATTTTGTATCCTGCAACTTTACTGAATTTATTGATGAGCTCTAGTAGTTTTCTAGTGGCATCTTTAGGATTTTCTAGGTATAGTATCATGTCATCTGCAGTGAGTTTTACTTTTTTCCTTTACAATTTGGATTTCTTTCCTTTTTCTTCTGTTAATGATGTGGCTAGGACTCCCAAAACTTTGTTGAATAAAAGTGGCAAGAGTGTACATTCTTGTCTTATTCCTGATCTTAGAGGAAATGTTTTCAGCTTTTCACCATGATATTAGTATTATATTAGATGTGGGTTTGTCATATATGACCCTTATTATGCTGAGGTGTGTTCCCTACACTTTCTGAAGTGTATTTATCATAAATGGATGTTGAACTTTGTCAAAACCTTTTTCTGCATCTATTGAGATGATTATATGGATTTTATTCTTCTAATATTGCCACTCGTATCAACATGCATGGATTTGGAGGTCATTACGCTAAATGAAATATGCCAGACAGAGAAAGACATATACAGTATGATATCACTTATATGTAGAATCTGAAAAATACAACCAACTAGTGAATAAAACAAAAAAGGAACAGACTGAGATATATAGTGAACGAGCTAGTGGTTACTAATGAGAGAGGGATGGGGGAAGGGCACTATAGGGAAAGGGGATTAAAAAAGGGTTATTATGGGATTATATGAAATCATGTGTGTGAAACTCTTGAAAATTGTAAAGCACTATATAATTAAATAATTAAAAATGGTATATGTATAGCATATTTGTGTATGAATATATGTATATGGGTGTATTATATAAATATATTATATATGTATGTTCCAAGGTCGATATTTATGCTGAAAATATTAAGACATGGTGTGAGTATGCAGAGAGCCTGAAACAGTTTATATAATTAAAAAAATAAAAATAATTTAGAAGTCAGGATTCCAGGATAGAGCTCAGACTGTAATAATCAATCTAACTGTATTACAAGTATATTAAACAACCTCACTTAAGAAGTTAAGGGAAATAGGTTCTGAATTAAATAACTTTATTAAAGAATGGAGACCATAGGAATAAATGGCAAATGAACTATATAGAAGCACTGTACTCTAGTTGATCAAGTTGTTCTCACTGTGTGGGTTAACAAATCTGAAGCCTCTATATGTGTATACTGGAAATAGACAATTAAATAAATGGATGGTGGATAGTCAGAGTCTGCTTTCTCACTATTGGAGTGGGCAGTTACAGGCCCTCAAGGAGAGAAGGCCAGCATGAGTCATGTACCAGATTAGATTTGGAGACATCACTATAAATGTATGTTTTGCTTAATGTATTAAGCAAATGAAATGTATTATTTCATACATATAATTTCATTTATATATACATATAAATGAAAATATGCAGAGTTGTTTTTATGTGTGAGTGTGTGTGTATATATATATGTATATATACAAGGCTTAATATACACATGTATATGTCCTTACTTTTTCAGATAAGAAGGCCTGGAAGCAAGAACACTCCAATAGCAATGAGAACACCTAGTGCATAGAACTTGGTTTCTAATACTATTTCCCAGTAATAGGAAACAGGGCTTCTTGGATAAATGGCTTTTTCTATGACTTGGGCAGGCTGTATACAATATGAACCTGGAATCTGTTGTAGTGTCGGAAAGTAAAGATATGCTCAACACACACGTGCTCAGGTTCACATACATAGACACACACACACATAGTGATGGAGATATGTCAGAGGGGAACACAGATCTCAATAATCAAAACTGGTATAATTTGAGTAATAAAGTAAATAAATTAGTATTGGATTATAACATATAAAATATTTTTATGTAACCATGTATCCATATTGTTAAAAATAAAATGACTAAATAAATAAGAATAAAAAATATCTCCCATGCAGGAAAAATCCAAATCATTTATATAAAACTACTCTTAAGGATATGAAGCAAACCTCTTTTCTCCTGAACTGTGGCTGTGCAGAGTGACTTCCTGCCAAACAGTAAGAGTGGGAAAGTAAAACTTTTTTAATAGAAATTTGATGAGCACTACCTCAGCCAGGTGACCAGTGTTAATATCAATGGTAATGCCATGTTCACAGTATGTGCCCTTGATATGATCTAATGAAAATGGCACTTTACCTCTGTGGTCTTCTTCCTGAAAATTCACAATCCCAGTGTAATCATGAGAATAACATTAGACAAGTCTCCATGAGGGACTTTCTACAAAATACTTGACCAATACTCCTTAAAACTGGCGAAATCATAGAACAAAAAAGTCTGATAAACCATCATAGCCAAGAGAAGCCTAAGGAAATACAGTTACTAAAAGTAATGTGGACTCCTAGGTGAGATCTTAGAACAGAAAAAATATATTAGGTAAAAACTAAGAAAATCTAAATAAACTATAGACCTTAGTTAATAATAATGGTAATATATCAATATTGGTTTATTGTGACAAATTTATCATGTAAAATGGTAATAGGGGAAATCAGATTTGTGGATATGGGAACACACTATACTATCTTTGAAAATTTTCTATAAATTATTCTATAATATAAATATTTTAAAAAATCAAACTAAATCATATGAATCCAATACAATGTTGTTTCTGATTTCAAACTAAATTTTAAAGTTATAGTAACAAAAACAATATAATACTGGCATAAAAAGACAGATCAATGGAACAGAATAGAGAGCCCAGAAATAAACCCACACATATATGGTCAATTGCTTAATGACAAAGGAGCTATGAATATGCAATGAGGAAAGAATAGTCTCTTCAGTTAATAATGTTAGGAAAACTGAACAGCCCCAGACAAAAAATTAAAACTGGCCCCCTATCTTACACCACCCACAAAAATCAACACAACTTATATTAAAAGCCTAAAGTATGAAACTGGAAGGAATCATAGGGAGTAAGTGCTTTAACATCAGACTTAGTGATGATTTTTTTGCCTTTAAGTGCTTTAACATCAGACTTAGTGATGATTTTTTTGCCTTTGACACCAAAAGCAAAGGCAACAAAAGAAAAAATAAACAAGGGAGACTTCATCAAACTAAAAAGACTGCATAGCAAAGGAAACTATCAACAAAGTGAAAAGGCAAAGTATAGAATGAGAGAAAATATTTGCAAATCATATCTGACAAAGAGTTCATATGCAAAATGTATAAGGAACTTGTGTAACTCAGTAGCAAACACCCTCCCAAACAATCCAATTAAAAATGGGCAGAGGACTTGAATAGAATTTTCCAAGTAAGACATATAAATGTCCAACATGTATGTGAAAAGATGTTTGACATCACAAATCATCAGGGAAATGCAAATCAAAACCACACTGAGTGGAGAGGGTATAACTTAGTGGTAGAGTGCATGCTTAGCATGCATGAGGTCCTGGGTCCGATCCCCAGTACCTCCATGAAATAAGCAAACAAACCTCATTACTTCTCCCCCAAAAATAAATGTTTTTTAAAAACACTGAGATATCACCTCACACTTGTTAGGAAAGCTGTTATCAAAAAGACAAGAAATAACAGGTGTTGGCAAAGATTTGGAGAAAATGGAATCTGTGCTGTTGGTGGGAATGTAAATTAGTACACCCATTATAGAAAACAGTATAGAAGTTTCTCAAAAAAATAAAAATATTATGATCATATGTTCCAGCTGTTGACCTAAAATAAATATACTGCCAGTTATTCCTCCAGAAAAAAAAATGAGTTTATTCAGGAGCAATAAATAATTGCAGTTTGGGGTCTGCAACCAGGCAAGTCATGTGCAAGTCCCCAGCAAAAATGGAGAGGGGAAATCTTTTAAAGAGGGAAAAAGGTAGGTGGGAGGGCTATAGTAAACAAAGACTGCATTTGGGGAATTGAGAGTTTGAAGTATAGTGGCGTTTCATTGGCTGAATTGTGACAATCTCTGATTGGCTAAGCTCTTGCCAGGTCAGAAGAGGAAGTTTTTCTTCTTCCTCTTGGGCTCTGCCATTGTCATAGCAGGTTGTTTTATCTTAATTGAGGTTTCTGTTTATTCATTTTTACACAGCAATTCCACTTCTGGTTAAATATCCAAAGAAATTGAAATCACTCTCTCAAAATGATACATGCATCCTCTTGTTCATTGAAGGATTATTTACCATAGCCAAGACATGGAAGCTACCTAAGGGCCCATCAGTTGACGAATGGATAAATAAAATGTGGTATATACATATACATACATATACATACATATACACATACATACATACTTATTTTATACACACACACACACACACACACACACACACACACACAGTGGAATATTATTCAACCATAAAAAGGAGAAAATCTTGCTATTTGTGACCACTTGGATGGATTGGATGGACCTTGAGGGCATTATGCTAAGTGATATAAGACAAAAAAAAGTACTGTGTGATCTCAGTAATATGTAAAATTGAAAACAAACAAACTCATAGGTAAAGAAAACAGATTAGTCATTGCCAGAAACCAGGGGTCAGGGGATGGGAAAAATGGGTGAAGGTAGTCAAAAGGCAAAAAAACACTTCCAGTTGTAGGATAAATATATTTTGGAGATATAATGTATAGCATGGTGACTTTAGAAAAGAAAAAAATTTTTTGGCATTTGAGTGTCTCTATTTTTAAACACTTAAATTTACTTTTTGTCCTTAACTATTCCAATAAAATTACATCACACTGTTCTCCTCTTTCCTGGGATAACATATTCCTGAGACTTAATTACTATTGGACAACTTCTCTTCTAATTTATATTCGTTCTCATTCTGCCACTTTTGGCTAGACAAATTTTAATTACTCTTACCAAGGAAACCCCAGGACAAATAGACTGTTTATGGCTTTACTGAAGCCAGAAACAGTGTTTAAACAGCTTGCATCCATGATTGAACTTTGAACATATTTTGACTTCCTTGCTTCCTTTACTTACAGCTACTCTTCCAAGTTCAGTACTCCAGCATCCCTGTCTATTCAGGTTACAAATATATCCATCCATTAAAGTCCTCTTGTACTTAGGAATACATGGTTTCTCTTACATATAACCAATAACCTGGCTCATATAAAAATTGATACCAGATGTTAAGTTGTAGATAAAAGAATATGATCATTAACTGATTCTCTGGTCCTTTAGGAGCAAAATATGATGAAAATCTTCAGAGAAAATACTTAAGAAATGGAACCCTCCCAGCCCAAGTCAATCAGTGCCAAAATAGCTAATTAAATAATTGATTGTAGTGATCTTAAATGAAATATCAATTGAAACATAGGCTTTAGAGGACTCATCTGACATTGCCATAAACTTTATGAAGGAAGTGAGGAATTTAAGGATTATGATTTTAAGTGTTTGCATTAAATTTTCATAGGCAATGTGAATAAAGAACCACAAGCTTGAATCTATAAATTGTCTAGTTCAAAGCAGGGACTGAGAATCCGGACTTCCTGTTAACATACTAAAAGTGTTTTCTTCTGAGCTGCAGGGCTGTGGTAGTGGAAAGCAAATGTTGAGTTTGATCCTTTAGAAGGTCACTTTATAATCTCGGTAGAATGAATAGCTTTACTAGGTTTAAGATAAAGAAATTTTTAAAATGATAATAGCCTTGAGAACTTGAAAATGTTATATAAGAGATTCTAAAAACACAGAGTATATCAAAATATCAACCACCATTGAGTCTCACTTGTCTGTTGAGGCTGGTTTATTCTCCTGCTAGAATATCTTTTAATTTCTCAGTGTGAGACATATACCATCCAAAAACAGAAGGAATCAAGTTATCCCCATGACCCATGTTCCCTCTCCTCAGATTTTGTTTTTTTTCCCAGACATACAATTAAGTCATATTTCAGCATGCGCTATGTTCATTTACAAAGTCAAACCTAAAATATGATATATAATTGAAGAATTTTATATCAGCAAAAATTTATAGAATATAGTAGGAATAGATTCCTAGTGGAAAAAAGCAAATACACAAAATTATAATTTATTTACTCATTATCTTTTTTTCCAATTTGGATGACTTTTTTTTAACATTTTTTATTGATCTATAATCATTTTACAATGTTGTGTCAAATTCCAGTGTAGAGCACAATTTTTCAGTTATACATGAACATATATATATTCATTGTCACATTTTTTTCTCTGTGAGCTACTATAAGATCTTGTATATATTTCCCTGTGCTATACAGTATAATCTTGTTTATCTATTCTACAGTTTTGAAATCCCAGTCTGCCCCCTTGGCAACCGCAAGTTTGTATTCTATATCTATGAGTCTATTTCTGTTTTGTATTTATGCTTTGTGTGATTTTATTTATTTTTCTTTAGATTCCAGATATGAGTGATCTCATATGGTATTTTTCTTTCTCTTTCTGGCTTACTTCACTTAGAATGACATTCTCCAGGAGCATCCATGTTGCTGCAAATGGTGTTATGTTGTCGGTTTTTATGGCTGAGTCGTATTCCATTGTATAAATATACCACTTCTTCTTTATCCAGTCATCTGTTGATGGACATTTAGGCTGTCTCCATGTCTTGGCTATTGTAAATAGTGCTGTTGTGAACATTGGGGTGCAGGTGTCATCCTGAAGTAGGGTTCCTTCTGGATATGTGCACAGGAGTGGGATTCCTGGGTCATATGGTAAGTCTATTCCTAGTCTTTTGACGGATCTCCATACTGTTTTCCACAGTGGCTGCACCAACAGTGCAGCAGTGTAGGAGGGTTCCCCTTTCTCCACAGCCTCTCCAGTATTTGTCATTTGTGGATTTTTGAATGATGGCCATTCTGACTGGTGAAAGGTGATACCTCATTGTAGTTTTGATTTGCATTTCTCTGATAATTAGTGATATTGAGCATTTTTTCATGTGCCTATTGATCATTTGTATGTCTTCCTTGGAGAATTGCTTGTTTAGGTCTTCTGCCCATTTTTGGATTGGGTTGTTTGTTTTTTTCTTATTAAGTCGTATGAGCTGCTTATATATTCTGGAGATCAAGCCTTTGTTGGTTTCATTTGCAAAAATTTTCTCCCATTCTGTAGGTTGTCTTTTGTTTTACTTATGTTTTCCTTTGCTGTGCAGAAGCTTGTAAGTTTCATTAGGTCCCATTTGTTTATTCTTGCTTTTATTTCTATTGCTTGAGTAGACTGTCCTAGGAGAACATTTTTGAGCTGTATGTCAGGTAATGTTTTGCCTCTATTTTCTTCTAGGAGATTTATTGTATCTTGTCTTATGTTTAAGTGTTTGATCCATTCTGAGTTGATTTTTGTGTATGGTGTAAGGGAGTGTTCTAGTTTCATTGCTTTACATGCTGCTGCCCAGTTTTATTCATTATCTTTAAGTAGGAAGAGATAATAGATCATCTTTTATTAAACAGTAAAACTGAATATGTTTCTATGAAACATAAATGTACATGCCTTACATATGTATGAAATATAAAATAAAGCATAAACAATGAGCAATATACTTTTAGATTCAGCTGTGTCAATTAATACATAATGCACAAATATTTATTGAGTTAAATGTGATAGTTCACACAGTTGAGAACTGTCCTTATAATTTCCCCAAGTGGACATTCAGGTGATGCAAATGAAATGATTTTGAGATTATGTTAATTCCTAGAATAATATAGAGATAAAAATATGAAAAATAGGGATCCTGCAATGGATCTATCTTGTGAAATCTTATTGTTCAACTCCTTAAACACATTTCCTCATATTATTCCAGGAGACATCCTCTCCATCAAGGCTTGAGAAAAATATTGTTTTGGAGAGCACCTACATCTTTTTTTTTAATTGAAAGTATATTCTGTTACAATGTGTCAATTTCTGGTGTATAGAATAATGTACCAGTCATGCATATATATATATATATAATGTATTCATTTTCATTAAAGTTTATTACAAGATATTCTATGTGCTATACAGAAGAAACTTGTTTTTTATCTATTTTTATATACAGTAGTTAACCTTTGCAAATCTCAAGCTCTCAAATTTATCCCTTCCCACTCCCTTTCCCCTGTTAACCATAAAATGGTATACTATGTCTGCGAGGTCTGTTTCCGTTAATAGGTGAGTTCATTAATGTCTTTTTTTTTTTTTTAAGATTCCACGTATGACTGATATCATATGGTATTTTTATTTCTCTTTCTGTCTTACTTACCTAGAATGATGATCTCCAGGTCAATCCATGTTGCTTCAAATGGCATTATTTTATTGTTTTTTTATGGTTGAGTAATATGCCTTATATAGATATACCATAACTTCTTTATCCAGTCATTTGTTGATAGACATTTAGGTTGCTTCCATGCCTTGGCTATTGCATATAGTGCTGCTGTATCTTTTCTAATTAGAGTTCCCTCCATATGTATACCCAGGAGGAGCACCTGCATCTTTGAAGAGTGCTTAGTGGATAATCTCTGAATACTGGAGATACAGGAGGGAGGCATAATAATTGAACTAATCTCTCTGCTTTTTTTGGTAACTGTAGTATTCCAGCATCCTAGAGGTCAAATAATAGCATTAGCAACAGAGGGAATGTAAGGATGATTTTAGCAGTAGGCAGCAAAGTTAGCATGGATGTCATAATAGCCTAATAATATATTTTTAGAATTCACTGATTGATCATGGACTTTTCGAGACCTAAATAGGTCAACAGCTCACAAAGGCCTATCTTTATTTGCATAAGTTAAAAAGTCTAGTTCTGCTATCATAAAGCCACTCACTTTCAAGAGCTTTGTTTTGAGCTTAGCCACCTGGAGTAATATCAGTGAAGGGAGATGTTGTAGAAGGACCCTACAATAACAGCACAATTATATTCTGTGAACTTTTTCTCCAAGTCTCCTTGTCAGTGGCCAGTGGACATTCACCAAGCTAATTTTACTGGAAAAGGAAATGGTGAATATTTTAGATTATTGGACATTGAAAACTGAACAAAAACTAATTTCTGACAACATACAATGCAAGTGTGATCCATTAGTCAAATGGAAGCTTCTGGGGTGATCACTAATTTTAACCAATATGCACTTTGCAATAGATCAAAGAAAATCTAGATCTGAACAAATCCCTACAAGGGCTTCCAGGTCTACAAAGTTAAAAATATGATGGAAAACTTGTTAAGCCAAGATCCTTGGAACACCCTCCCTACCAAAAGAATGAATGAAAACAACTCCATGATCCTGAGGACTGTAAATATTAGTACCAGTATCAAAATTTTAAAAATATTTCTGTTGCATAATGATTTCTGTCACCTCCTTGAGTAGATTTCATTATTTGAATGTAGGTGAATCTTGGAGAAGATAACTGATTGTAATAAATTTAATAAGATGACATATTTTAACTGTAATTGCTATTCCAAGTGAGAAATCCTTCTTGGAGTTTTTCACAGTACAGTATAGACTTTTGTACTTAGCATGCAGTTATGTTTTGGCAAATGCTTATTTTCTTTATGACAACAATTCTCTAAGTGTGGACTGAGGGACCCTGTTGGGAAGGGTGTGTGTGTGTGTGTGTGTGTGTGTGTGTGTGTGTGTGTGTGTGTGTGTGTGTGTTAGGGCTAAAGCAAATTATTGCTTTTTTATTTAATGTATGTGATTAATCAAGAGAGATGGCTCTTGAGAATCTGGGGGTCTGTGAGGACAGAACTATTATAGAGTATAGAATATTTGCTTTTTTCAATTTGGTGACATTTGCACAAGTGATACCTAAGAAACAATGGATGAAACTGTGGGCATATTAGCACAAATCGTTCTAGTGGCCCTTAAGAGAGGAAAATTAATATGATGTTGGAAGCCAGAAAATAATGCATCAATGCTTTGCAAATTCTGAAGAAAATAATGTTTAACCTTAGTTTTTGTTTTTTTAGATTTTTAATTTTTTTCAAAAGAAGTTGTCCCATGCTAGAAACTTAAACTAGTTTATATTTTTCATTTATTTTTAATTATAATCACAGAGATTAATTATTTATAATTATAATATTTTTAATTAAAATCATACATCTTAAAAATGTAGAAAGTGGAAGAATTTGGGACAAATTTGCCTTTTGACTACATTACACTTACCTGAAAAAAAATACAAGCCCAAACCAAATTAAATGATCACAGTTAAAGTGACCCTTGAATCATAATTGGCCTGTTTCTACAGTCAGTAAGTACAAATGATTAGTAGAATTTAATTATTCAAGATTATCATTCAGCTCTCACTTTTAATTTCATGGTGGCCATTATTAACTACTGACGTCTTAATGTCTTCAGAATATCAACTAAAATTTGTTTTCCAAAATTTATTTCATCAAAATTTTTATAATAATAAAAGCAAGAGAAAAAAGCAATAAATTTATTATTGTAAATTTTAAACTGTTTCTCTTTAAAGTTCTCAAATCCTAGAGTCCATGCATATTTGTATATAGATTTTATTAGTTGTAATTATAAAATAAATATAATTTTTCATCCTTTTTTTATTTAACATTATTTTTTTATTATCATGCTGTTATATCCATTTTATGCTAAAATCCACAACTACATTAAAGAACAACTGTGTATTATCAACTCAATAATGCAACTTATATTTCCATAATCAACACAGGGTACCTAATATAATATTAACTTATACATTGTATTTACTATGCAAAAAAAAATTGATTCGTGATTCAATTTATTTTCATAGATTAAGGATAAATATTACTCTGGTAGCCTTGCTTCAAAAACCTCATTACTGACTTTACCTTAGAACTAGATGATATTTTCTCAAGATTTTGCGCTGATTGAAATTTGATATGAAACAAAAGAGATATATTTTCTATTAGCACCAGTTTAAAGTTTGAAAATTCAAATGTACTATTATACAGTGGTTGAAAACATTCAATCCTGTCTAAAGGCAGTAGGAATGCATATTCAAAATGTTTCAAATGCTGTACCATAATAGTACATTTCCTAGTCCTGTTATGATTGCAGAATAAATATACTTTCATTTCAGTTTGTTATTTTAGAGATATGTCTTGTGGGTAAGAAAGAAAGTAATAATTTCTTGTCACAAGTAAGCTATAATTATGTGTATTTATATTTAACCTTTGTAGACACTACTCATTAGCATCTAGTTGTACCCGTATACGTTTTGATATACAACTTTTGTATAATGCCAGTAATGACTATGGTAATCTTTGACTTGCAACTTTTTTTTTTTTTTCTTTATAAGTATCACATTAGTGTCAGAGAGCAAACTTCTAAGAACAAGTTTCGGGTAGCAGCCACATCTTTTTCTACTATTATAATAAATTCAGTCATGTGAATACCACTTTCAGAAAACATCTGCTCTTTTATTATAAAATTGAAAGATAATCTTGAAAGAACTGATCCTCAAGAGCAAATGCTGAACAGGAAGAACATAGAACAGCACTGACTCATGGAAAAATCAAACTGATAAAATAAAAGGAGGAGAGAGATCTAGCTACTCTTCCTTTTCACATCTTTAATGACAAATAAAATTAGAACCCTTCTCATCAACTGATTTTACTGTCTTGAAATCAAAGGCAAGTGGAGCACACCATCAAAAAGAAATATGCATTCTTTTCTAAGTAGCTGTTTGATTCCTTTCATCATTTGTCATCACCTTTATGTAGGTTATGTATTATTAACAATAACATTGTATAGATTTTGGAAAATTGAAATAAATTTTGTCACCTTGACATATTTCTCAGTAGCTCATACATAACAAATATGTGTTGGATTTAGGGACTCACAGCTGTTTTTATCCCTTTAAAAGTGTTTACAACTTTGTTCTCATTTTAAAATGTGTTTATTGGAATAAAAAATAAGTAGAAAATGCTGAAATTAGAGCAAACGTAAAGGTTCAATTTTGCTTATGAATAGATTATTGTGTAATATGTTCATGACTATAGACAAGCTATTTTCGTCTTTTAGAGGGAGTATAATAGACATTTTACCCAAATCTTAAAATGTTATCTCTTTAGTTTGCAGACATTAAAATACCATGCACATTAAAAACAAAAAGAATATAAGAGAAAATAAAAATTTCACATTTCATTTCACACTACTACTAGACACCCTAACACTAAAATTAAATATAACATTTTATTCTGTATTTAGATATGTGTGTTTGTACAGTTGGTATCCACATCATAATCAATGATTGCTTTCATTACTTAAAGGGACATTTCTCTTTTCTGGTACATATAATATAATTGTATTCTGTGGACATCTAGTTGAGCATTATTATCTTATGTAATTCAAAATGAATTTATCTGACTCTGACAATAGTTCCACTAGGATTGTGGTATAACAATCTGGTTGAAAAGACCAGCCTCAACTTGCAGTATTTCTTACTAGAGAAAGGTCCTTAGGGAAGAATGGATTTTCCATCCTGTTTGGGACTAATCATTCTCCTGCCAATAACAGATCTTGCATTATCTTGTGATAGATTAAAAAAGTGCTAGTCTAATATTGCACCCAATTTCTAAGTTTCTCAGGTACTCACTTACCTAAAATGATTACATAAATGTGACTTGGCTTATTAATCCTCCTTCTTTCTAATTTGTTCTTTGTTTCTTCAGCAGTTTTCAAAACACAATTATTTGAAAAAACTCACTGTAAATACAGCACTAACATTTACCCATTAAGGTTAGCTACTCGCTAATAAAGTTCTACATTTATTTTTCAAGATAGATTTAAGTTAAAAAGATTAAATTATTTATCCTTATTTTTTAAAAATTGAAGAATTCAACACCTGCTAAGCAGAAGCTCTTAACTGAAAAAATATAAACAAATGAAAATGAGCTTTATTGTGATTAGTAATTGAGGTCAGTAATGATATAACAGATTTGTATAATGTATGATACTGAGTTATTTCTTTTTAATCTTATTTAATTAAAATTTTTAATCTAATTTAAAAATTTTAAGATTTTTTTAAAGTACGAGATTTCTGTTCTAAATTATTTATGAAACTAATTTTGAATAAACTTGTTTTTGGTTTCTCTATGGATAGTACTTTGTATATATTGCTTTTTGTCAGGATTTCCTATTAGATAGAAAGGACAGTGTAGAGTTTAAAACAAAAACAAACAGAAAACAGGAAAACACAGATTTGAAAAGTTTCTTGGAAAGCCCTGCAGTTGTAATTACTGTCACATGAAACTGATTCATATCAAATTTGTAAGCAATCTGGTTGAGACGTTAAGAGATTTGGGAAAAAACGACACTCCCCAACCCCCAAACCCCAAGTAAGTAAGTGATAGGACCAAATAACTCTTGAGTATTTGAATCTAAAAATATTCTTGGCATGATCTTTTGTGGTAGAGTGGGCCACGAAAGCTCTGCAGACTCCAAGGGGCACATCCCCCAATACTGATTTTTGCTGTCACTGCAAAGGAAAATGAGAGGAAGAACTTCCCAGTGGTAAAGAAGGTTTCCCCAAAACACAATGGGGAAGTAAACTCCCTTTAAAGAGTAGTGTCTGATCATGCTAGGAAACATCCTCAAATATTTAAAAGAAACTTCAGAATATAAAGAAAGAAGAAACATCCTCAACTTATTATATGAAATCAGCATAATCCTAATATCAAAATTTACTAAGATATTTTAAGTAAATAAAATTATAGACTAAGATTTTTCATGAACAAAAGCATACATCTTTAAAATACTGACAAAAAGAAGTCTATCAATATTTTTAGAAAAGATAAAACAGAGAGAAGTTTGGCTTAACAGATGCACACTACTATATATAAAATAGATAAACAACAAGGACCTACTGTATAGCACAGAGAACTGTATTTAATTTCTTGTAATAACATATAATGGAAAAGAATCTGAAAAGATAAAATATATGTGTATGTAAATGTATAACTGAATCACTTTGCTGTACACCTGAAACTAACATTGTAAATCAACTGCACTTCAATAAAAAAGGCAAAAAACTCTTAAACCTCATAGTAACCATTTAGAATAAGCAACAATATGATTATATTTTATAAGGAACTAGAAATTTTAGAATGGATGATCATACATTTAATGTCTCTAGTTTATTCAACATTATAATTTAGAGCATCTGTACCTTAGATGTTTTATCCTTTTGCAAAAACTATTTTGCTAATATGTTTGAAATAAAGGGCAAAGCAGGAGACACATGAGCATGCATTTAAAATGATGATGATGTTATTATTGTTGTAGTTTAGTTCTGGTCACATTTCTTTAAAACTTTCATTGACATGGTTTTGTCATATAGCTTGACTTATAGCTTGCTGTACAGACCTCTTCTCCATAATCCGAGGTGTTTCTAGCCCAACCTCTGGATTTGATATTGCATGTGACTTTTTTTTAAAAAAATTTTACCATTACTTTTATTTTTTTAACAGTATAACATTTTTATTGATTTATAATCATTTTACAATGTTGTGTCAAATTCCAGTGTAGAGCACAATTTTTCAGTTATACATGAACATATATATATCATTGTCACATTTTTTTCTCTGTGCACTACCATAAGATCTTGTGTATATTTCCCTGTGCTATACAGTATAATCTTGTTTATCTATCCTACAGTTTGCATGTGACTTTGATAAGATAAGCAATAATTTTTCTCTCAATGCTGTTTAGGATTATTATTATTATTATTATTATTATTATTAACTATAAATGTCTAACACCATGAGCATCTTTGCATTTTTCCTAATTATAACATTGCTTGAATGTATTTCTAATATGCTCTTATACCACCCTTATTCTGTCCTGTAAATATTAAACCTTAAGTTTTGCTATAGTAGCAATAAGTATAAATTTTTAAAGAATGCAGGCAGTTCTCCAGATTTCCAGATTTTAGGATTCAGTAGTTATGATCCAGATTTAGTGCAGTAGAGGCAAGTGATCACAATTTGGCACCCCAGTTAGAGCATAATCCTCTATCCCATTTAGCATGGATTCGATAAGCATAACTCAAAACAACTAAACCTTCATATTCAACTTATAAGCACAGAAAATACTAAAATTTAGTCTATTAGCGATTCTGTAGTTCTCTAAATTTTCTATGATCTGATACATTGTTATTTTTACATATGTGCTTCTTTTGTGTGCTTGAGCCTATAAGTTTTTCAACGTTTAATTCTTTCATTAAGAGTGAATGAATATGTCATATTTGATATTTACCAAGATTTTGATACTAGTTTGCTGTCGATTTATTGGGAGGTTATAAACATTATGAAAACATGCATAACATTGTAAACTTTATAGAAACAAACAAAATTTTAATGTTTAAAATAGATAGCAAAAATTCCCTTTTTTGTTTATTTCTGCAAGAGATATAGATAGGATATGCAGCATTAATGTTCGGTTCTGAAAGTCAAGTAGTTATTTAATGTATGGCTGATCAGAACTATTTTACCATTTTTACTTCATGTCATATTTTAACTGTCGTTTTTCATCTGTTGCTTCTTCAGAATAATGATATAAATGCCACCTGGGTATTAAGAAGAATTTTGAATGCCTCACATGAATAACAACATAATTGTAGTTGTCAAAGGTGCTTTGATTAATGTACTGGAGAAAATCAGTTAGGCTTCACACTCTGAGTTTTAGACTTCTTTAAGCTGGTTTACAGAATATCATAACTCTCATTCTTATGATTCTAAGCCCTACTTGGAAGCTTTATATATATCTTAGTGATTCTGTGAAGAGCCCAAGTGGCAAAACAGTTGCAAGCTATCTTCTTGCTTCACTCTACATTTTACATTAAAAAAAAATAACAAACAATAAGCTGTTGGAATTATCTATGCTCACAAGAGAGCAACTCACAAAAAATATTTGTGTACCTAGGCAGTATCTATGACTAGTCATTACCAAATGAAAACAAATTATCTATAAAAAATTAATGTTAACAGAAAAATCCTGAAAGAGATTTCATATTTTAGAAATATCATCTTGATTAAAAAAAACATACTATTTAAAAGAAGAATATTAATTAAGCCCTGGTATTCAATGCTAGATACCACAATCAAATGCTGTGTTTTGTTTGTGGTATCACTGCTTGTTAACACACTAATGATATGACAGTTGTGCTATGGTTAATGTGATCTTGAAATCACTTCGAGAAATGATCAAACAGTACTCACTTTCTTTTATGTGTTGATAACAAAGGAGGAAAACAGAAATATCTACACAAAATAATTATTTTTGAAATCCACTGTCTTGAAGGGATGTTAAAAGTTGTTGAGATTATAATGAGAAACAGGGAGCCATAAAAGGATTTATAGTTACTTGTTTACTGACTCTTTAAAACATGTTCTTTACAGAAACCAATGAGAATGTTCACACCCTTAAACTGTTCCTTAATATTATTTTGAAAAACTAGAGTTATAAGGTTTTTCACTTGCTTCTTTCTGAGTCTATAATGGTAGGCATCTTAAGAGAATTTGTAAACATAAGGAAAGCATGGTAAAAGCGTTCATCAAGGATTTCCTTATATAATAATAAACCCATAAATAATGCTGCACCAAAACATCTTTCTCTGGTATTGGTATCATCATATCAACAATTTGCTTATAATAGTGAATTTTAATATAGCATATAAATATGATTCATTTTTAATATAAACTGTAGATCCTGTAAATTTTATAATTGTAGATATTTAACTGAAATATTCAAAAAACAGTTGCAAAGAAATTGAAGCCAAAATACATATCATTAGGGGATAAAATTGCTTCTTTAGGAGAACAAAATAAGCTAAGGTAAATGAGGATACTCACTTGTTTGGAGCAGAATTCCTTCTGGTGAGTACTGTTTGGTAGGAGTGAATAGAGTCGCAAAGGGTGAATTGTAAAGCATAAGAGCCAAACTAAAAGGAATGGGTTTTATTCTTTGAAAAACCTGGGCAGAGGCTGAAGTGACAGAATTCTCTCTCCTATAAGAATATAGGATAGCATGATGGAATTAACCTCTAAATACATAGTTTGTCTTGAAGTTGGGAAAGGAAATCACTAGATGGCATATACAAAGAGAGCACACAAAACTGTGAGGTGAGCATAAATGGAATTCAGAACTGAAGGGGCGTAAAAAAAGAGATTATATAATAAGGAATCAGATTTAGCCTCTCTGATGATAGAAGTTGAGACTTCAGACTTGCTCATCATGGTGAGTAAGAAAAGAATTCCCTACATTAACTCACATGCACTGTCAGTCACTTCTCTAAAATGGACACTAGATCAACCCCAACTATCAATCTGGGGTGCAGTGAAGAAAGTGGCTAAAGAAAAAGGAGGAAAGGGATCTCCTATAACAATAACCTAAGGTATGGGGCAGTCATTGATTTAGACTTCAGATTTTCACTATCCATATTGTCCAATAACCTTTCAAAATTAAACATTGATAGTAACTAAATTCAGCAAAAATTTCCTCACATGAGTGTCAACCATCCAAATTATGCATATGCTACAAACACACACACATTCTTTGAGGATGAAACATAATTATAAACTGCCATGAAAGAGAATCAACAAATTAAATACATGATACATGGTCAAATTACAGTTTTGAAGCATAAAATAATAAAACAACCAAAATATATTTCTACATAAACATGTTTAAAACATTCAGAATGAATGGGAAAGGATCCATTATGTAGTAAAGGAAAACTGAACAAAACAAGGAAATGGAAAATCTAGAAAAAAAAGTTAAAAATAAGTATGAATTTTTTGAATTTGTAGAGTGGTAGCACTACAGATAATTAGCTGTTTAAAAAGATTATTACCTAGAATACAGGACATAAAACAATATACAGAAAACATGAAAGAGAATTTTAAAAAGAATATAGAGTAGGAAACTTCATTAAGATCTAGTAGGAGTTCCTAAATGAGAAATAGTGGAAGAGCAAACTTAGAAGAATCAATAATCAAGAAAACAGGGAGATAAGAAATTCTCCTAAATGCTGTTGAGCATTTTTTCATGTGCTTATTGATCATTTGTATGTCTTCCTTGGAGAATTGCTTGTTTAGGTCTTTAGCCCATTTTTGGATTGGGTGTTTGGTTGTTTCTTATTAAGTCGTATGTGCTGCTTATATATTACGGACATCAAGCCTTTGTTGGTTTCATTTGCAAAAATTTTCTTTGTCATCTAGACCAGCAGTATTGTTCCAGACATTCTAGGGAGAGAGGAGTGAGCTAACATTTAATGAGTTATCATTATACAATGATATTCAAAATCAATAAAAATCTCACCTATAAATTTTATAGCTCTTAGTTCTCCATTTTCTCCAAATATTTAGTTTATTCATGTTATCCTCTGTGCTTGGCACTCTGACAGTCATTAAAACAGCATGTCCTACACAACTCACAGTCTCAGCCCATGATTCTCTGGGAAGATCTTACTCTGTTTTATGAATACACAGTCACCTCAGTGTTGTTCTGTCCTTAGTGTGGGAAATAGCAATAGAGAAAGGGTAGATCATTACAAGTTATTTATAAAATAAAGAAATTACAAAGCACAGGAGTTAAATTTGCCAAAATTCTGGGATTAGGATACCCAGATTATTTAGCTCCATTAAAATCAGATTGTGTTTATATCCAGCATATTTCATTTTAACTGAATGCATGAGGTACAGATGTATAAAGAAGTAAAAATATAAATATTTCAGAAATTATTTTCTTGAAGTGCAACTTTCAATACTATTCCATTAAAATGTTCCATGTTCACTTTATCTAGAATGGGCATGGATCTCTTACAATTTCAGTCAGTTTCAGATGAAACATCAGGGGAAAGGAGGGGCTAGAACTAGAAAAAAATCTTGTTTAGGAAACTGGCTTTTGTCTTGGCTCAGAAAATATGACTGTCTGGATCACTGTGTGACCTTTGATCACATTTATTCATTAATTCAACAAGTGGTTATAGACTTACTGCTTTGTTTCAGTTGTTACACATAAACACACACACAAGTATATGCCTAAGCACCCTCACATATATGTAGCAAGGGATAGTTGAAATTAAACAGATAAAATTAACTTCATTTAGTGATAAGTGCCATAAATAAAATAAAACAGAGTGAGAGAGTAAATGGTGGGGTAAATTGTGATTATATTAAGTGCAGTGTTCATGAAAGGCATTTCTACGTAGGTGATAACTGAAAAGAGAATGGAAAATAAAGTGATCTGTGATGTGGCATGGAGCTAGACTTTATTTCCCACCATCCCTTATAGGCAGAGAGGTCATATGACTAAATTTTGGCCAACAGGATGTGAGCAGTATTAATGCAGATCTTCTCCAGGCTTAGCCCTTGAAAACTTCTGGAAAAATCAATTTGGCGTATGCCTTTCTCCATCTTCTAGCTGAACAGAGAAATTCTGATTACCTATAGGCTGGAATCATAAGGTGGAAGATTCATGAGTTTCTGAATGGGAAGAATTCCTTCATCTACCACGGTAGAACCACAGATATGTAAAAAATAAACTTTTTGTTACTTTTAGCCAGGGATATTTTGATACATTATTTTGCCTACTCAGATAAATACAAATATTTGTATGTGAACTTGGACAAGTTAACTAACTATTCCATGTCTTAGTTTCCCCATTTTGAAAAGGGGTTTATAATAGTATATTCCTTTGAGATTATTGTAAGGATTAAATGAGTTAATGCGTGTACAACATTTAGAGTAGTGTCTGGTACTTAATAAAGTGTTAAGTAAGTTTGAACATTTTTACTGGTATCTTAGGGAATAGACTTCATGGATGAGAATGCACCAAAGATAGAGAGTCTAAGGCTCAATAAGCTTGTTGTAAAAGGAAGGGTATAATGAGAATAAAGGGAATGATAGATGAGTTCAATGATTAAGACTGAGGCCAAGTCTGGTAGAGTCTTAAGGACTCAATTCAAAGATAGTGGAGATTTTTGAATATGGGAATTTATGGCTTACAAATGTCAATCTCACTTTGGGGTGGAGATCAGACTCTTTGGAGGTGATGTTGGGAGAAATAAAGTCAGTCTTTTGGTTATTGCTAAAAGACAGGTGAGAGATGATGATGCTTAGATCAGGATGGAAGCAGTAGAGATGATGTAGTGATCAATACAATGCAGTTACTAGTTGTACTACATATTCTTCCACATGCTCTACAGTCTATCAGTCAACAGGGTTTAATTAAATAACTGCTACATACCAAGCACTCTACTCTATATAAAGAAATAGCAATGCATTTATAGCAAAAGGAGGCAGTATATAGGATCTATATGCACCAGGTGCTTTATATGAGTCTAAGAATAAATAAAGAACATAATTCTTGTTTTCAAGGTATGTTCAGTCTGGCAAAAAGTGACAATTTGGTAATTACAAAGCCAAAGAGAAAATAGTATGCTAGCAGTTGGAGTGAGGTTCAGAGAAATACAGGAGGGTACCAATCTAGCCTGGAAAGTTCCAAGATTTCCCAGAGATGTTTATACATAAGATTAAATTGAAGGACAGACTCTGCACTATAATTATTCCTCTTTAAAATGAATAATCAAGATTTGATTGAATGATGTTTAGAAACAAGCATATTTAGACATTTGTATTACCATTTTTAAGTTCTTTGAGGAAAGGGCAAATTTGTACTTCTTTCTGTTCTCACACAGTGTGGTGGCTAGTAGAGTGATTGCTTTATTATATGATGAATTGATGCACTTGACTCTGAAAGCAGTCCATATTCTTGGGCATAACAAGTTTTTTCTTCCCTCTCTCTTATCAAATTCCTTCTGGCAGGTCTTTTACTTTATCATGGATAATGGATTCTAGCAGTTAAATACAGCAATTTTTGTCCCAAGTTCAGTGCAAGCCCTAAAGTGAATAATATTTAACAAGGGAATAAATTGTGGATTTTTTTCCCTGTTGTACTTGGGAAAGATTGTTATTCATATTCTTTCAGATCTACAAAGGATTCTGGGTACTTTTGCCTAAGCCTCTTTGTAGCAAAGATTTTCACAGCATAATTGTTTGACGGAAAGGCATTTTTGCCAAAGGGAAAAAGAAATAACAGGTTGACAGTTTGGTTTTAACTGGTTGACAGTTTGGTTTCATTTCTTCATTGACACAGTACACTCATTTTTGTATTACATAAATCTTGGCTTTCATAATGGTCTATATAGTGACCACCTTAAAAAATAGTGGATGATAATAATTATGTACACTGACTTGATAGAAAATATAGTCATAAAACTTGCTGGAAGTGTGAAATAAGTGAGTATAAAGCCAGATTGTATATTATACTAGAAACTGATAACATATCAGTTCGCAAATCCTTTGGTGATTTGAAGGTGCAGAGTTGAATCTACATTTCCCACAGAACTTTGGAACATATGTCAATGGACGTGTAACAAAATGCCAAGAACAAACAACAGTTCAGAAATGTTCACAGTGCAATACACAGCTCAGTTACATATATGCTTCTTAGTATTTGGAAACTGATATCTCTCTTAATGAAGAAAGAAATTTTAGTGAAGAAAGAAAACTGTGATGTCAAAAAAGAAACTGTGATGTTGAATCAACAAGTCAAAAAAAATACATATAAAATACTATGAACAAAAGGTGTAGAAGGCCAGTGATTAGATAAAATTAAAAAAAAATCAGTGATTTGCACAGTATTACCATGAATCTACATATATTTTACATGTATTCAGGTATTTTGGATTTCACACTAAAGTTTTTTTTTCATTTTTTTATTCATTTTTCATGTTTCTTTATGTCCTTTTTAATGTCCCTCTTTTATTTTTTGTTATTTTATCTTTTATGGCAAATTGTCTCATGGCCAATTAGTTATACAGCAGAAATACTTGCAGCAAAGAGGTTTATGGCAAAGATCCTTATGGTGAAAATACTGGACATGCTATGAACAGAATCAGGTTGAATAATGAAAGGAATTTTTATAGGGGTGTGATAGATTCATTTTCTTAGATAAATAAAATGCAGAATGTTAAATAAAAGAGAAAATACAATATAGAGGCTAAATTATTATTTTTTTTAATAGAGGCTAAATTAAGAAGCATTCAGGAATTTCTCATTATTTTGAGTTGCTGTAACTGTCATAGTAGAATGGCTTCATAGAGAATGAGGAGGTGTTCCACAGAGCTTAGCACACAAGTACTTGGGAAGACTTTGTTATATTAAGCAATTTAGGTACATAATCAATTCTCAAACATTAACACAATTTTTTATTCCTTCTAGATGATAAACTTAACTGAAAATATTTGAAAGAAAATGAAATGTTTCACAAACTAGAAATGTTCAAAAGTTTAATTTTTGATTGATATTGTGTTCTATTATTTAACATAGTATGTGTCTGAAAAAAAATGAGGAGGATTCTTTGCCAGTAAAAAGCCAAAGACATTTCCATAAAAATACTAACCTCTTTAGATGATCTATTTCCCATTTTTATATATCTACTCTAAATTTGACTTCTAGTAT
This sequence comes from Camelus ferus, assembly GCF_009834535.1. Taxonomy (NCBI): domain Eukaryota; kingdom Metazoa; phylum Chordata; class Mammalia; order Artiodactyla; family Camelidae; genus Camelus; species Camelus ferus. The sequence goes on along the minus strand of NC_045696.1, from coordinate 86,877,920 downwards.
TTAAGAACATTGCAGGGGTTCCTATGATCTTTGTGATCTTGGGGAAATTACATAAAATCCTTAATAAAATGGAAATAATAATCATATCAACCTCATCAGGTTCTTATGAGAATTTAAAAAGACATGCAGATAAAAGCATTTATCACTTTGCCTGGCTTATAGTAGATCTATTGATTAATAATAAAAACTATTCATGTACTCTTAGGCAAAATAGTAAATTAAGTACTTTCAGTAAATTAGACCAGTATTTTTTAACTCAGGATATGCATTTGATACACATGGAGACTTTCATTTTAAGGCACACAATCTGGACCACCTCTTACCTACTGTTTTGTAGTTGCTGCAGGTAGCAGGGACCCAAAATTAACAACTGCTATTCTAGGTCATTTTTAACCCATATACTTATTGTTAAGCCCCAAGATCATAGGAGCAGATACAGAAACAATGTATTTCCTGAATCATCTTTATGCTTCCTTCTTAGCAATCAGTTTTATATGGAGATTGACAAATTACATATACACATATATTTTCATGACATTTAGAGTTAGTGTGGTAAGTTGGACATAAGATGGATTTTAAATAAACCTGGACCTAATCCCTGCTTGGCCACAAATTAGAAATAATTATTCTATCTTCTTTGACTTTAGTATTCTCAAGAGCAAAATTTAAAAATATACATATTTTTTAAAGAATTAGATTAGATTACATACATAAATTGATTAGATTAGATTACATAGAACAGTCTTGTTTCAGCAGTAATTTAAAAGCATGACTAGTCTCTTTCCCTTTCTCCCATCTCTTTGAATCCAAGCCTTATTACTTCTCAACTGCATATCATTGGCAAATCTTTTATTTAGTTTGCATACGCAGTTAGAAAGACCACAAGTTTCTTGTAGCAAATTAAACAAAGTGTTTAAATGTGATTTTGTAAACCACGATAAACTGAAAATTACTATTTTAATGTCTATTACATATATGTATTTGCATTTGGTAAAAGTTCTGTAAAAATTATGAAGAATTGGTCATAATTAAGATTAAATTACATTTACACTAAAATCTGAGCTTCATAATGCTCTTACTTTCCCCCATCTTCTTGATTCATAATTCTAGAAACACAATACCAGACATTTTTCTGAATCTTTCAACAAACAAAACATCCAAGGTTTAATGTTTTATCCCTTACAATGCTGCATGTGTTACTTTCTTTAATATGTATTACATATCTCTTGTTTTTGAAATTAATGTTCTGGATAAAAATCATGTAGATTATACAACGTATTAAGCATATTTTTCTGTGAGTATATAAAGTTAGAGTTATAACTCTTAATAGCTCCTCATGGAAAATTGCTCAGAGTGGTGTCTGATAGACAATGTACTATAGTTAATGAAAAGTCTATGATAACTAATTTTCAAATTTGGCTTATCCTATACAGAAGGGAAAAAAGGCTAAAAGCGAAAAATGGAACACTCCACATACCTCCATTCTTCAAAGAGCAAATGAAAAACCACCAATCTAAAAACTAAAAGTGATTACAATTCTATGTGGCTAATTGAGAGCTTATGGAGTTTGAATTTAAAATGAATATAATCATAGTGAAATTGTTCTATTTTTCATGGGGAATGAATGGGTAACTATTTTCCAGAAAAAAAAATTACTTTTGGGATATATTTTAGCTTGAGAAAATTGAGATAATAAAACAAAAGGAAAGGCAAAACATTAGGTTTACTACAAGGCAATATTGATTATTGAGTGAACAGTGATACTTGAAAAGGAATATATGCCGATCCAAATAGACACACTTTTCTATTTGTTGAACAATGTCTTATTGATTAGATACTATACATTCTCTATATCAATTGCTTGATTAAAAGAAATTTAGTATTCATAGCGTCGGGCATTTAAAAAATGAAAAAGGAAATATGACTTTCTTAGGTGCTAAGAACAAAGAAGAGAAGGAAAGTCTCATCAGTCATCCATTTATCTTTGCCAAATCCCTTTGTCTGTAGGCAGGTTATGCTCACCAGACCACACTTGCTTAGGAAAAAATTGGCTGGCTACGAATGAGATCACAAGCACCATTCTTAGACATGAGTTTTCTGATCTTGGTCACCATTGTGCTGTTATTTGGCTAGCATTTAATTCCATTTGAATCTTAACTTGTCATCCCCAAAATCAAGATACTCATCTCATCAGCTCTGCCTTCTATGAGAGGTTAAACTTTCTATATTCTGTCCTTTTCCTCATTGGTTGTACCTACTAAAGAATGTCACTTGCAAACTGGCTCTACAAGAACTGAGTCATTAGGCATTGCAGTCCTGACCTTCAACATACCCTGAAAAGAGTTCAGGGTGGTGATCAGGAATGAGACACTCTGTGTTCTGGAAAAACTGGTAGAACAAGCCTACAGATAGTTAGATATTTTCGAGAGAAAATTTTATGAACCCGATTTCTTGTATGTTTTCATACTTAGAAGAGCACTAAAATCATTAACTAAGATTTCTGTGCTTGCATCGTGACTAGCAGTAACCTTCTATAGAGATACATGTTTGATTGCACATACCCCTTCTCCAAAATCACATATGTGCTGACCTCCCCACTTAACTCTTCAGAAGCTATCTAAGAGATATCTGAGAGCTATCTCTCAGACTATAGTTCTCAGTAACTCCCCAAATAAAACTGAAACTCACAGCTCTCATGTTCTGCGTTGTTATTTCAGTCAACAGTTGCTATCTATAGGAAATAGATCTGAACCTTCCAGTTCAACTCCTCATGGCCTTGTTGCCAGTGCTAACAGCTTGTCTAACATACCTTATCTGGTGAATGCAAAATTATTTAAGAAGTTAGTATTATTAGCCATAGTATTATTTACTATAAATTATTTCTCCTTCTGTACATTTTCTGTACCTATATTTGGCATTTTTTCAAGGAGGGGGATTTAAAAATAACAAGCTTTGGTGAACAAATATCCATGCACAAGCTGACATTTCCTTTCTTGCCTACCCTTAGCCCTGCTATGATGATCACACAGTGTTCTAACAAATGATTGTCATACCAGTATCTTAATGTAGATTAATTATTCTTCTTTGCAATCTTCCCAGGATTGTTTCTGCCTCAGTTTATAGTATTTTGCTGTTCTGTTTATAACATACATACCTTTTTATTATCCTGAAGAATTTTTACAACACTTTAAAGAAAATAAAATGCATTGTCTGTTTATGAGTTACTTTTCATTTCTACTGTTTTTATGTTGTCTTGGCATCTTTTTATCCATCTTTTTATTTATTTACTTAATAAACTTTAATTTAATTCTTACAAATGGTATGAAGTACAACTGATTCTTTCCCCATTTCCTTTCTTTTGTAGATAGCAGAAACTCTTTCTCATCTTTACATATCCTTTTAATTTGTTTTGTATGTGAGAGGCTTTCAGATCAATATGTTCTTTTCTTTTAATTTTCTATTGTTACTTAGTTAATCTTTCCTCTGTAGCTAAGATAGTTTATTACATGTTAAAATGGCACTAGATAAATATATGATAAAAAAAAATTCCGAAAATATGTCTAGGAGGGCACTAAAGGAGGCATGTAGTTAAGAATTCCAGGACAACTGTGACATTGAAAGAGATGGTTTGTAAATTGTGGAGAGCATCTATCTGAATGTTGGGCAAGAGCAAAGACAGGGGAAGTTTATTCCAGATGCTGGTGAGTTTCATGAATAAAGAGCTAAATAGTGAGAGCTCAGTATTTTTACTCAGTTCCCAGGATTTCTAACTGTTATATGCTCTGGTAATATTTGTGTGCCTTTATCTGCAAGCAAGTTAATAAAAATGTATTGAAAGTATAGGAGAACCCTAAGAAATGAAGAAACACTTGAGATTTTTAGGAAAACAGAAATTAAGAAAGTTCTAAAGCCTAGGTAATAATTAATAGACTGTCTCTTTATAAAACTAAGCAGGACCCTGCAGGGCCCTCCCAGGTACTAAGGCCCCTCTGTGTCTTTTGTTTCTTGTTTGTAGAAAAAGAATTTAGTCTCCTAGGCCTTCCGTGAGATCCAAGAAGTAGGTTCAAGAGTTACTTATTAGGGAAGTGAGGGAATGCAGAAACAAAGGAACAATAGTTCAGTGATCAGAGTCTCAGTTCCTCTTTAAGGGATATAGATAATAATCTGATGCGTATGTTTGAATTGTTCTGCAGAAACTAAGGTCCCCACCCAGGTGAAAAATGATGAATATATGTTAAGCACAAGCATGTAGACCCCAGACTTGTTGGAACCACAAGGTTTATGATTAAGATTCCTGACACACTATCCTGTTAACCTCACCACCTATCAGAAGAAAGAATTTTTAACAAAGAGAGTTACTTGGAAGAGCAAAACAATTGGTATTTAGACATTTTGGTATTATGTGCAAAATATGTAGAGTTGGAATTTAGAAATTAGAGTTCAAAGATTGACTGTACAATCTTCTTCATTTTAAATATATTGGAATTGAGTTTCAAAATAACTAAATCACTTGCCACATCCACACAACTGTGTAATGAAAAGGCAGAAATAGATATTAAAATTTCTAATCTATATTGGCTTATCTTTCTCCTCCTTTTGGTTCTCTTAGTTCTCTTCTGTCTTCTCATACAGTACAGAACTGATAAGATGAATATCTTAGTTTGGGGAAGATTCTTTCAAGACATTATGTGAAATTGTACATTTGTAGTTGTTGCAGGAAAATGGGGCACAAGAGGATGGTCATGTCTCAGGTCTTGGGTGAGTCCCTGAGATGCGCCCCACCAAGTGAGAGTCTTTGGCTTTACACAGGAAAGAATTCAAGAGTGAGCCATGTGGTAATGTGAAAGTAGATTTATTCAGGGAGATACACACTCCATAGACAGAGTGCAGGCCATCTCAGAAGGCGAGAGATGACCCTAGGAGATACACTTTCCATAGGAAAAAATGAGATCCATTTCAGAAGGGAGAGAGGCCCCAGAAATATGGTGTCACCTAGAAAGTTGAGAGCAGCCTTGAGGTGTGAGGGTGGTTAGTTTTTAATGGGCTAAATAATATTATATCCTACAAGTGGAAGGATTATTCCAACTATTTTGGGGAAGAGGTATAGATTTCTAGGAATAGGGCCCCTGCTCACTTTTTGACCTTTTATGGTTACCCTTAGAACTGTCGTGGCACCTGTGGATATGTCATTTAGTATGTTAATATGTTAGTTTTGGATATATCTACCCAGGAATTAAGTCATGATGATATATATTTAGGTGGATAGTAATATCACTACTACAAAACAAATACATATGAAGACTATAAATAACAATAACCACCAAAAATTAATCCAGTATTTTAGGAAATAAATCCTTAATAAATGATTTAATCATTGAGTTATTCATTCATATTTATTATTATAAATTCCCGTATCATATTCTAACACAGTATATCATAAATGCTGGAGTAGATGTGGACAAAACATGTATTATGCATTGACAATATTAGTACTGATTTATTTAGTGCAACACAAGATTAATTAATCATTGAGAATAATTAGAGTTTTTGAAGATTGACTAATAAATTCAAGAATATGTGGATAAGATCTAGAAATGGCAGAATACAATGTTATAAAAGGTTTAGAATGACTTAAAATATAGTTCTATGTGTACAGAAGGTATCTTGAAACAGTATTTTTACTCTTCTGATGATTGAATTTTAAATAAATATAGCAAATCAACTGATAATTTACAAAAATATCCAAACAATTACCCTATCCCAAGATACCTGATGATATTTAATTTTATCTTTGATATCTCATTTATAAGTAAATTTGATTATACTTTGATCTAAAATTTACATTATTAGACAACATTTTGTGAAATCAATGAACTATTTTCTTTATTAGACAGCTCTGCATTTTGGAAAAAAATTATCTTCATAATTTTGACTCACTAAATTCTCTTGTTTAATAAAATTCTAATTTCCAAATCTTTTAGTCTTAAAAGGTTATTATGCAAAGGGTAAATATTAAAAAATTACCCATTTGAAAGCAAATGGAAGAGATCAATAATGTGGCAGCTTTCTATGTAGAAAATATAAAAGTAACTTGGAATTTGGAATTCATGGGTTTTAATTCTTCTACTGTGGATTTTGTAATCTTGAATAAATCACTTTTAATAAGAACCATAATCTGTAATATAAAAATATTAATGATGAACTTAGTTGTATTTTTTTGGTTGCTTTGTATCAATAATGTATGAGACATTGCTGCTAAAATGATGATGATGTGTACCAGCTACCTACAGTTGTAAAGGTAGTTTATGTTATTATTAGACTCTTGTCAAATTTCAGTGCAGAGGAGTAACTTGATTCTGCCCATAATTTTTTTCTCACCAAAATGGTTCTGTTAATTACATGAATAAAAACTGCATTTAGGTCCAAAGAGCCACCCGTTTTCTTTAGGAGCCATAAGCTAACTGAGAAGTGTAAGATTAGTCTTTCAAATTCAAGACCCTGTGTTACTGTCGCCGATAGATGTAACCGGTGTTCCAGGTTCTTGTCCCGTCCCAGAGATAATTCAGAGACAAGACTTAGAGGTTAAAAAGATAAAGTGAGGATTTATTAAAGGATGGATAGTACACTCTCAGGGGAGAGTGGGCAGGCTCAGGTGAGCAGCTGCCCTGAGTTTCTTTGGCAAGTTAGTTACATAGGGTGTAAAAATGAATGGGCGGAATATTCATTGGGGAGGGAAGGGTTTGGGGTCGTATTCCCTGATTATCATCCCAACTCCACCTTCCTAAAGGGAGGAGGGATTTTTGTCCTTATTTAGTCTGGATCGGAAGTGTCATGGCGTCGGTGCATGATGAGTACTTCTGATCTGCAAGGCTAATTTTATTGAAATGAGGGCATAATGAGTAAAAGGTTACATTTGGACACTGGAAATTCCTGCCTTTTCTGACCTTTCTTTGTTGGTCTTCAGGCCAAAAGGTGTGGCCCCTTATCAGCCCAAAGAGTCCAGCTTTTCTTTCTCTGCCCAGGGATCCCTGCTGCTCACATGATGTGTGGTTTTCTGCATTTGGCCTGTGCCCCTCCTTTCTGCCCAATTCCTGCCATTTGGTCTGTGTCCCCCTTTCTCTGCTCATATCTAGCTATCTGCCTGCTCTAACATTACCAGGCTAAACTTTGGGTCCTCTCACCTGGGCAACAAAGCCAATTTACTGATACCAGGTTGGGGTGAGGGAAAGTAAAGTGTTTATTGCAGGCACTAAGCAAGAAATATGGGTACCCAGTGCTCAAAAGACCTGAACTCCCAGATGGTTTTCATGGAAGAGTTTTTAAAGACAACATTTGCAGGTGAGGGCTGCAAGATGTATGCCTTTCTTCTGACAAGTTGGTAGTGAGGTGATAGGTTGGTGTGTTAGGAATCTTAATCATCAACTTTCTGGTTCCAGCCAATCCGGGGTCTTCATGTTTGTGCTCAGCATGTAGTCACCATCCTCCACCTGGTGGGGAGAAATCTTAGTTCCTGCAGAAGACTCAAGGATATACATCAGATTGTTACGTATACCCCTTGAGGAGGAACTAGGACTCTGTTTTATCACTGAATTTTTGTCATTACTTTTCTTATTTAACTGCTTTTCCTTTGTTTCTGCATTTTCTCACTTTCCTACTTAGTAACTGCCTGTTCCTGCTCTTTGGAACTCAGAGAAGGCCTAGGGTACGAAAGACTTTTTCTACCAACAAGAAACAGGGACCACAGAGAGGCTTTTGTACCCAGGAGGACCCCACAGGGTTTACTCTGTTTGCATCCCCCCTTTTCTTTGATACTCCTCAATCTTGATGGGAAGAGGTGTGGACAAGGGAGGGAATAAAGTTTCGGATAAAAAGGTTAATCACAAATTTGGCAGAGGAACTCAGGTTTAGGGGGGCTCAGTTTCATCTCCCTTCCTTTTCTGAAAAGTAAACATGTAAATGATATTTATTTCTTCCTATTAAAACATGGCCCACGTAAATTTACCCATGCTTTACAAATTCTCTTTGTTCATAGGTGGATTCATTAGATTAGTTAAAAAGTAACTAGACAGAGAATATAATAAAAAGTTAAATACAGAATTTTCAGTTTAAAAAGTCTCTTCTGCTAAAATGCCTTATTCATCCTGTTGACTGAAATAAATGCGCAGCCTAAAATTTGAGAGTTGTTTTATTTGACAGGAGGACTGGAGCCAGAATGACAGCCCCTCGGATTGCTCTGAGGGACTGCTCCAAAGAGGTGGGGGAGGAACTAGGATATATAGGAGCTTTACACAAAGACCAGGTAGTTGAAACAATAAAAGATTACTTGTTATCTAAAGAAAACCAGGCATCTCAAGTTAAAGAATTTAGTGCTTTTCTATGTATGGGAGGAAGCAAACACTTGGGCTCACTGAATTCATTCCTTTGACAAGCACCTAGCTATCTAGGGCCAGTATCTTGTGCTTTCTTATTCTGAATCCCCTCAGGGTGCACCATTGTGAGTGGCTGCAGAGACTGGGCTGCAGGCTTGTCCTCACTAGGTGGGTGGCGGCAGCAGCTGATGACTTGATGGCTTCAGCATTGTTTGTTTATTTATATGGTTTGCAGTTTTTTTTCCTTCACAATCCCAACAGGTTTAACTCAGAATCCCTCTATTTCTGCAAAGATTGTGACTTGTGTTTAGCTGTCTTTTAATGTGAGAAAGGAAAAAAAAAAAAACCACAGATGAATCTCGTATTACTGGTATCAAATAATGTTTTCAAATTTTTATTCGCCTCTTTTGATTATATTTTACTTTTATTTTCACAAAGTATTATAATTAACTTTTAATTTTGTTACTGAACAAAAGTTCGTGTGCCTGATGTTCAGTGAGGCCCCCAAAAACCGAAACATCAGAGTTCGTAGCAGACAAAGATTTATTGCAGGTCCAAGCAAGGAGAATGAGTGGCTTGTGCTCAAAAACCCTGAACTTCCAGATGGTTTTGGGGAAAAATGTTTATAGGCAAAATTTGGGCTCAGATCACCAGGGTGTATGACTTCCTGCTGATTGGTTGATGCTGAGGTAACAGGGCTGTCTTCCAGAAATCTTGTACTCAGCCTGAAGTTGCCATCCTCCATCTGGGTGGGGGCCTTGGTTCCTGCAGAAGAACTCAAAGATATTTTTGTGTATATTCCCTAAGGAGGAACCAGGACTCTGCCTCAAGGCTGCACTATTGTTTTATGACTGTTTCTCCCTTGTCTGTGCATTCACTCCCTTTCCTGATAAGCAGCTCTTTGAATCTGCCCTTTGGAACTTGGGGAAGGTCCAGGAAGCTGAATGAAGCCTATTTCCTACAAAAGAGAAATTCAGGATAGAAAGAATTTGTACCAGGAGGACCCCACAGGATCTTGCTCCCTTTTAATTTCACTTTGGTAATGAGTAGAAACTGTTTAGATTCCTAGATGCTTTACATCTGGTTACATTTTTGGTTTAATTATCATAGTTCTCTCTTTGAAAGATACTAATAATGCGCTTACAGATTTCCCTTTGCCAATTTATCTTTTCTTCCTAATCATGCTTAATACTTTGTTCATTTCATCTTGATTATATATGCTTTTCTTGGTTCTCTTCTTCAAGCCCTTGATATATTTTCAGGAATGATTTTTCTCTCTTATGCTTCTGAGTTGGCCTTTGTTTAGTGATAGCTTTATTTTACTCGTCAATATTTTTTCTGGAATTATTTCTTCCATTTTGTTATTTTGTTACTGCTTGCCTAGGCTTTTTCTGTGTGTCTCACTCATTTGTTTTTATAAAGATAATTGCTTCATTATTGTTTTTTAACATTCACAGTGATATACAGTCTTTCCTCTTTTGTGGCAACATCTTTGAGTTAGTGTATTTTTCTTTTATATATTTATGGTTTATCCATCCATGGTTATATATATACATATATGACTATGGTTATATATAGTTTGATTTCTTTTTAGTTGTTATTCTTCCTTGTATAAATTTCTCTCTTCCTAGAATATTCAGAAGGTTCATATGAGGAGTAGCAAGGTATAGATTCTTAGCAGATAACAGTTCTCCTCATGACTCAGGATTGACTCTGTGTGTTAGAGACTATTTAGTATTTTTCTTCTGAAAAAAATCAGATGTCACTGCAGGGTATCTCATAAAACAGTATGTCCTTTACCATATGTTTTTTTTTTTGTTTTTTAAACAAGCCTAAAATAAGCCAGTTTAGAAAAAAAAAATGCTTTAAGGCCATCATTTTCATCATTGCAGTGGCTGCCCTTCTGGATTTTTCATAACTTTTCAACCAGTCTCCAATTAAATGGTTGTTTCCAGCATTTTTCTCATGATAAAATATGTGATGATAATAAGTTAATAATTTTCAACGTAACACTATGCATCGAATTAAATATTTATATATTTCCATTCATATATGCATGTATGCATTTGTGTGTATAGCACATAGAGTGTGTATGTATGTGTATATGTGTGTGTGTATGTGTGTGGTGTATAGTGTGTATGTAGATTCATACATACATACGCACAGTATTCTTGGGTACATATTTAATATTAGTGAATGTCTTTTGTAGAGGGATTTAAAAAAATCTAGTATGTGGATACATCTCATTATTTATTTACTCATATAAATGTTCATTTGTATTGCTTTTAAAAGCTGAATTGGATTTTTAGCGTTTTCTTTTCATTGACAATAGTTCTGTGATTGTCTAGCTCAGGTATGTTTATCTAACCATTTAATCTCAAATTTTGCGATTATTCAATGTACCTTAGTAATGATCATGCATACTGTTGTGGGAGAAAGGAAGAAGAAAGTCTACCACAAACACAAACGTATGAAAATGCTTTTCAGTGTCTGTGTAAAAAAATCTATGAAAGTATGTTATTTTTCCTAATCGAAAGAGTAACCAGTTAAACATTTCATGAATATATGTTTACTGTTATAAAGAAGCTGATGAGGAAGACATACCTAGTATTGAAATGACCTAGGAATAAGACAATTTTGAGTGATAATGAGTTCAAAGTAAAATTTGATTTTTTTTCCATTTTATTAGGTAGAATTATCACAACTTGACTGCACATATACATTATATTGCAGGTAAATACATATATACAATATACTGCACTTTTTTTTAGTTTACATATGTGTACTGATCATTGTTTCTAGGAACAGATTAGAGCTTTAGCTTTTTAAACTTACATAGTTATCAAAGGAATATAACTAACCACAAAATAAGAATCAACAGATTGCAATAATACAATCATAAAGGACACTCAAATTGTGCTTACACGCTAAAATTTGATTTTTAGGTCAGGAAAAATAAGCAACAAGATAAAGGTTTTGGATATAGAATAGAGGAGATTGTCAGTATTTAAATCTAGGTTTGGATCAGTGTTCATTACAATAGCCAACTAACACAAATTCCTCTAAGGAAAAGGTAATAAGTGGGTTGATAGAAGAAATGTATTTAAATATATATATGATGTATATATCTCTGTAAATATAAGGGGAAAAAAGGATTGCATTTGAAGAAAAGATGTGTGATTTGTTAGATTTATTTGCTAGTCTTTTTATATATATTGCTTTCAAAATATATTAAAACAAAGCTGAGTATTTGAATAAAATAAACATTCACGTGAGTTTACTCAGGCTACTCACTAAGTGGTCTTATCTATTACCTCTAAAATTCCTTCACTGAAACGTATCTCACATGAATAGAAGAGTGGTTTCTATGGGGTATTGGTGCCTGTTTTTTTTATTGTAACCAAAACCCAAATAGGTCAGTGTTTTTATGCAAGCCCATTTCAGTATCACCATGGAAACCTCACTCCATCAGTGAAATAATGAATTGATAATGAAGATAACAAATGGATCTAACAAAGACAAGGAGAGATAAATCCAAGGGGTGATTTGAGGGAGAGAACATAGCAACAATCAAAATACCACATCATTTATGTGCAGTGATGGTACAAATTATGCACAATTCTAACATTAAGATATTATATTTGAGTGTGGCTGGTCTTGGAATTGATTTGTGAGGTTCCTTGCATGACTTAAAATAGAGTTTTATTACCTCTTTGGTTTTCTGTCTCGAACTTTGAGGTCTTAGTAGTTAAATAAAGCAAAACAATTATATGACATAACACTTCTCATAGATCCCAAGTCACTTCTATTTCCATTGGTGGAATTTGTAAACTGTACATGGCTGAAACATGTTCAGAACAGCAAAACTTGATAAGATCAGTAATATGCCATGGTAATTCTTTAGTGTGTATCAGAATAAATAATACTTGATTAGAGTTAACATAATGATCAAATTAATCTAGCTAAGACACTAATGAAATATATTGGCCAGTTTAGTGAAAAATAGGAGGTAAGGTAGGCATATGGATTGTTCTATTTCAACAGTTAAAGTATCTTATTATTATTTCTTTGTTCCCATCTCACTCTTACTATCTGCCATTTCATCTGAAGACTGACTTTCCATTATACTTACAAGATTTTTGCTGAGTGCCCCTAGATCATCGTTTACTCTTTCGTACTAAAAGGTAAGATTGCCAGATGAAATACAAAACACCCAGTTAAATTTGCATTTCTAATAAACAGCAACATTTTTTAGCATAAGTATGTCCTATACAAAATTTAGTATTTGTCTAAAATTCAGATTTTACTGGCCATCTGTATTTTATTTGCTAAATCTGTCAATCTTACTACCAGATGAATGAAACAATATAATTTTGCTTTGAGAAACTCTTAAAAAATGAGGAAGCTTCTTTTCAGAAGTTCCCACAAAACATCTTCTCATGTCTCATTTTCTCAATTTTGTCATCTCTCCATACCTGAGATAATGACTGTCAGGGGATGAGACTTTGCTGGTTCTATTTATCTTAGCCTCAGCTGCATGTTACACAAAATTTCTAGAGAAACATAACTAGAATACAACAAAAAATTGAGTAGTTATGAAGAGAAGGGTACTGACTAACTACTGAGGAAGCAACAACAAGAGTTATATTCTAAAACATAATGACAGGGACAATATGGCATAGTTTTAATAATGTGGGGCTTGAAGCCACATTATATGGATTTTCTCCATATTAGTGATGTAGCCAAGTTGCTTGACCTCTTTGTGCATCAGTTACCCCATTTGTGAAATGGACATTATAATATACTTTTAACAGTTTTTACTTAATGAATATAAAGTATTTAAACAATAGTTTGCATTTAGAAAACCCTTATCTTATGATAAGAAGCATGAGGAAAATGTACCTCTAAATGATATAGCAGAAAGTCTACAAATTAGTTCTTATTAATTCATGAATGTCCATAATTTAGAACTTGTTGAAGACTACTCTTCTAACTTTTTATATAAGTCTATTTCTTGAATATTTGATTGTAAGGATTTGTATTGGAGGAGCAGACATTAATTTAGATAATAATTGCAATTTAGTACTCAATTGCATAATTTTTTTTATTGTGGCAAGCACAGTTAGTATGACTACCCACTTAAATTTTTATATGCACAATACAGTATTGTTAAGTATAGGCACTATGTTATAGAGCAGATCTCTAGAACTTCATCTTTTTGCATAATTAAAACTTTATACCTGTTGAATAACAGCACCATAACATACAGTTCTTAGGTACCTAGTAGAGTCTAAAAATTTACTCTAATCTGAGATATTATCTTAGGCCATTAAGAATGCTGTAACAAAATACCTTATAAGCAACAGAAATTTATTCTTCACAGTTCTGGAGACTGGGAAGGTCAATATGAGGAAGCTGGCAATTCAGTGTTTGCTTAAAGCCTGCTTCCTTAGAAGGCTGTATTTTTGCTTTAACCACACTGCATGGAAGGGAACACTGGAGCTCTCTGGTACCTCTTTTATAAGGGCACTAATCCCATTCTTAGTTACCTCCCAAAGGCTGCACTTCCAAATGCCCTCACATTAGCATTTGAGTTTTAACATATGAATTTAGGGGAACATAAATATAAAATGTATAGCAGATATTAACAGAAAGTTGTTTCTTCATTTATTTCTAGCTCATCTATTATTCTACATGAGCTCTCTTCTCTTAACTGGTTTTCAGTGGCAGGCATAGGATGGGAGTATTTGGGGAACATTGGAAGAGTAAAGCAAAAATCCACTAGATTTATTTTAATGTTTTGTATACAATTTCTGCTCAGAAAATACAAGCAAATTTCTATGACTTACAAAATCCATTTCCTCATCCTGGCCCCGTGTTTATGGAGTGGAATATTTGAAAAAGACTGTTGTGATAGAAAGGAAATGTGTCAATGAAGAAATACGGTGTCTTCAAATCTGTAAGATGTCCTCTAGGACTGGTGTGCTCTGAAATGTGTTTGGTTCAATCCCATCCCTGAGCGTTCAGCTAGTAGGTATGTCTGATGTTTGTGGCTTGATTATCTTGAATCTCATTTCTCTTTTACATTAATCTAGGCTGGTGGTCCTTATTAGTAACCCTTTCTTCATTATTCTTTGGCCCTTATTTCTGAATGCCTGCCACATTCTATACTTGGATTGTTGCTGGAGTTGTCTTCAGCCTCCCTTTCACAGTGACCTTTACCTTTCTAGCTATATCACATTTATAGAAGTCTTCTTAGCTCTCTGTTTAGTTACTTCTAACCAAACTGAGTCTCTAAAAAGCATGTGGAGATTTCTGGGTCTCACCACACTAAACAGAGACTGAAAGATACTCAACAGTGCCAACTAATCCCTCTTGCTAAACAGCAATGCTGATCTCTCTTTTCTTTACTGGAGCGGGGTGATTTTGGAGAATAGCACTGTGTGGAGTGTCTCCTTCCTAAATCTCAAATACAATATGTCTAAAGATGTATAAAATGCATTTACTCCCAGGTTTGAAATCTGTGCAAGTCAGATTAAGACATCTGCATAGATTCTTGCTTTTTTATCTGTGGCTCTCTCCTGTACAAACCCCTGGGACTAGAAAAGGTGTTGTTTCTTTTTACTGCCTGGTTGGGAATTCCCTTAGGTTGAACTCTTCGATCAGGTCCTCAAGGCCTAGCTCTTGATATGATAAATGCAAATAATAAGGAATATTGAAAATAGTTTATTTTTCATAAAGCTTTGTATTTAAAAGCTAAGTAATTTTGTATTTTTTTTTTTGCCATCTTGAAAAACATGCTAATCATGCATATAATTAGTGGCTTCTTTACAATATTTAAGACTACAAAAGATAAGTTCAGTATTAATATGCATATACATATATGTATGTATTTCAAGATATTCCTCAGGTACATAGATATATAAACAAAGCAGAATTCTCAGCTGCTGCACATTTTTTTTAGAGAAGATAATAATCATATTTGAAGGAAAATTTGTCAAATATGCTAAAAAAGGAAAAATGTTTTAGAAGCTTCTATTGGCAAGTAAATGGAGGTAATCCTTAATGGCACATTTCCCTTATGCAGTATCCCTAATGATCACTTTGATGGACTTTAGAAGGATTTTTTTAAAGAGAAAGTTTCCACAGACTTTATTAGAATCTCAAAGTAGCTTTTAAAAAAAAAAGGGCAAAAAAAAGGATTTATAAACTCTAAATTGCTTACTCTTTGAAGTCACAATACAAAGGGTAAGTTTGGGGAAATAGCTATAGAATATCCATATTTTATGTCACTCCTATGAAAGATGGTCAGTCTTTTGGTTATAAAAAGGAATGGGAACTTAGAATTATAAGGAAAAAAAAAAGAAATACAAGGATGAAAAAAAAAACCTTAGCCACAAACTCTATGTCAAATATTATACTATATTTTGTATTTGAAATTTTATTATCAGAGTTTTAATTTTGATTTTTGGATGAGAAGACCTCTTTTCAAAAACTATTTCTGCCGCTTATTATCAGAGATAAGTCACATACTCTTTCTTAGTGTCAATACCTACATTTGTAAAATGGCCCAGATAGACAGTGTATAAGATATATGGAAGCAATGTTTTATTTTTGGAAAAATAATTTGCATTATGTGTATTAATATTAAGGATATCCTCATCTGAAAAAGCACTCTGTAGAGACAAAAATGTTAGATATTTTTGTTAACTGATAAAAAACAAGTTAGCAAATTCTTTTATTAAAAAAACAGAATATCAAATATAAAATGATAAACTTGTTATCTGTGTTATAGTACAGAAATATGACTGTTTGACAGAGTATACTAAGAATCAGCTCATTTTCCTGACAGTGGCATTAGATTGTAACAGATATGGATATGTTGGATATGTATGACATGGAGTATCTTAAAGGTGATGGCATTTTAAATGGTTTTCCAAAATTGAAAATAATTTATTTTAAAAGGTATAACTTATTTTCAGTACTAGGTCAACCAAATGTGTACTATCATTCATTGTCTTCCTAAGATGACTTGAGTATGCTTGTTATATTTAATTTTTTGTCACTAGATGGCATACTAATTTAAACATAAAGAATCTGTGAAGTTGATGAGATTAAATTAATGCAAATAAACACAAGTGTGTAAACTGTCAGAGAATACCATCAAATTCAAGTAACAATAACAATGAAAATATTATGACTCATTATGTAAGGCTTTGTTTCAAGGTTATTTTTGTCACGACAATTTAATGACAGCAAGGTTGAAAACACAATTTCATTTTTATATGAATATAACGTACAAATATCATTAAACTTATTATATAGTAAATTTAGAAGACTGTCAAATTGAAATAAATATCAAATGAATGAAAATAATTTGGTATTAACACATTCCAACTTAAGAAAGAGGGAAAATATATTTGTAGCATTTAGTGAATATCTGCATTACATGTAACTCACATGTGTAATTAATTTAAAATTAGTACTAGAAAGATTTTTTAAAATTCTAATTTACTCTAACACACATTGTTTTCTGTCACTGTCATCAAAGGGAAAGAGGTGAGAGCTGGTTTTTGGTTATTTACTGCTGCAAATAAGCTACCCTAAATAGTAAGTTTTCAAACAGCAATTTGTTTGCCATTGATTTTTTTTTTTTTTTTTTTTTTTTAATTTGAGCACTGCTCAGTGGGACCTGCACATCTCTGTTCTTTGTGGAGTAACCTGACAAGGGCTAGAAACTGTAAATGCAAGTGGCTGGTTGTTGGCTGAATGCTCAGCTGGTACTATCATCTGGGGCCTAAATTCTCTTCCCCATGGCTACCTTGGCTTTTTCCCATAGCGTAGCAGGCTAAATGTCAAGAGAGAAGACAAACAGACATGCCATATGATCCAGCAATCCCACTCCTGGGCATATATCCAGAGGGAACTTGAATTCAAAAAGAAACATGCACCCGATGTTCATAGCAGAACAATTTACACTAGCGAAAACATGGAAACAACCTAAATGACCATCAGCAGATGACTGGATAAAAGAGCTGTGGTATATTTATATGGTAGAATACTACTCAACCATAAAAAAGAATAAAATAATGTCATTTGCAGCAACGGGTAGACCAGAAGATTGTCATTCTAAGTGAAGTAAGCCAGAAAGAGAAAGAATGATACCATATGATATCACTCATATATAGAATCTTAAAAAAAAAAGGACACAAATGAACTTATTTACAAAACAGAAACAGACTCACAGACATTGAAAATAAACTTACAACTACCAGAGATAAAGGGAGTAGGAAGGGATAAATTGGAGTTCCAAGATTTGCAGATAGTAACTACTATATATAAAATACGTAAACAACAAGTTTCTTCTGTATAGCACAGGGAACTATATTCAATATCTTATAGTAACCTAAAAAAAGAATAATATGGAAATGAATATATGTATGTATATGTATGTATATCTATGACTAAAACATTATGCTGTAACCAGAAATTGACACAACATTGTAAACTGACTATACTTCAATAAAAAGATAAGAGTAACAATTTTGAAAAGAGAGAGAGAGGCAAAGAACTTGACAGTCCACTTAAAAACTGGCAGAGTAACTTCCACTGCATTCTATTGAACTGTCCTCGATCCAGTTACACAGTTCAGGTTCAAGAGGGTAGAGAAATAGATTACACATTTCTTTGAGAGGAATGACAAAGAATCTACACTTAACATTAATTAATCTGCAATATTCCACCCTCTAGCCACAATTACTTATGTAACTCTCACACAAAATACCCTTCCTCCCTATAAGACACAAAAGATTTATCTCAATAATCATCATACTCAAAACCAGAAATATTTCCTGTGTATCAGGAGATGCAGGTGCAGAGGTTGTTTTTAAAGTGAGATTTCCATTGATCTAAAAAATATGTAGCAGAATTCAAAGTGTTGTGCCCTCCATATACCCAAATAAAATGATGGGTAGGGAAAGTACAATGCACACTTACTTTTACAAATAGAGGGAAATGGGAGGCACATAGAAGTCATTAGTTCAGAGCAATTCTGAAATCTCTGGTTTTCATTGCCAGTTCCTTGATTAGCTTTCAGTCCTGTGCCCCAGGAATGATTTTCTGTGACTCCTGGTTTTACTCTCTGAGCTCTTGGCTCTGCCTTTTCCCATTAGAAATATTCCAAATTTGCAGCTGCATAACTTTTCAGTTTGGATCCTGTTCATGGACGTTTAAGAGTGTAGGGGCCACTCTTCATTTTAAACTGTCCCTGTCCCTTTCAGTCCAGTGGATTAATCTTTTGAAAATGTTGTGAGTTCCTTTTATTCAATTTATAGTCAACTCAATGAGACAAAATGTGAAACAAGCCCACACGTCTTTCCAAGGAAGTCCTTTCCCTACCTTAGGTCATCTTTGAGGCAGCTTTTGGACAACACTCTTATGAGGCTGTTGTTTTAAGATACTAAGTTTTCGGGTGGCTTGTTATGCAACAATATGCAGCTGCAACAAAATTTGGTTTTAGAAACAGTATATTACTGAAACAAAAACCTAAAACTTGTGGAATTAGCTTTGAATCTGAATGTTAGGAATATTGGTGAAGGCTGGAAGGACAATGATACTGTTATTGAGTAAAAGAGAAAGGTGAAATAATGCTTGTCAATTCTGTTACTTTAGATGTTCTGGAAAGTAGAAATGATATCTAATTAACTTGTGGATGTGGCCTCGGAGGATTCCAGGAAGAATGCTGCAGGTACTAAATGGCTTCTTTGGGCTTGTTATGATAAAGTACAAAGCTGTGAATTGCAAGGTGTAAAGTTGTCTAGCTGCGTGAGTCTGTGAGGCATGCCCTTAAATCTTCCTGAGGTGTAAGAAAAGGGTTTTACAAGATTCACCACTGATATTTTTGATTCAGAGGCCACCTTATTGGATTTAAAGTCACACTAGATTAAATCTATTACGTACAGCCACTTAGTACCTTGATCACTTAAAGGCTTGGAATGAGATAGTTTTAGTTTCAAACACAGGTCTGCTCCTTTATCTTTCCTTTAAATTCTGCCTAAACCTGAAGAGTTAATTTAAGCTCATCTCGTAGCTTTGCACTTTCATAGGGGAAAAAATAAGTTTGTGAATGATAGATATGTTAATTAGCTTGATTGTGGTAATCATTTCACAGTGTATACATATATATATTCATCCCATCATTGTGTTGTACATTTAAAATATATAAATATAATTTTTATTTATTAATTATAGCACAATAAAACTGGAAGATATATCAGCCCTCTCTTTCCCTATTTCCCTATATGTCACGTATTATATTCTTATATTTAGATATAACCTAGTCTATAAAGGAATCTCAAAAGTAGTATATGCTTAAAATGTTATTTGTATTTCCTATCCAGCTGTTCTGCGTCATACCCTCATTCTTCATTCCTTGAATAATATCCTTGACACTTTCTATACCTTTCTGGTCACTTTTGTTTATGAAAAGTCAAGTCTGGTTTAAAACTTCAATCTCACACTTATTTTGAAAATTTGTATCTTTCCTTCCTTCAAATGCAGATTTTAAGCCATACCTCTCTAGTTTAATAGTGATAGAAGTTAGGGAGAAAAAAGGCAAAAATCTGACTTTGTGACAGCAGCTAATCCCATCTTTAAGGCCAGTCTCCTTTATTGCTGGAGATACGGAGTGGGAAGGAACAGGAAGATCTTACGAAAACAGCTGCTGACCATCTTAGAGAGATGTCCCAGGTCAGGTCAAATGTCCATCTGATTCTATTTGTTGCTGGTGCTCTGTACTGAGTTGGAAAATGCTCTCTCTTCATAGGAGCCACAGATACTAGTGAAATCTTTTACAATCTCTAATTAAATTCCAATAGAATGAGCACTATGCTTTTCTTCTTGTTTGTATAACTCTTAGTTACATTTTTCATCTTTGTAGCAGAATTAGGCACTAGTCTCTGTGTTCATGGTTGTTTCTAAATATTAGGAGATAATTTCCTTTGTCTCCAGAGAATAATCCTACCAAATCCCCTTTTACTGAAAGCTCTAGCATAAATCTTCTGATGTAGCAGCCCATAAAGAAACAAGCTAGCTTTGACAAGGTGATTCGTTTGTTATTGGGTTGGGCGCTTCCCTTCTCAGCTTCACAAGGAGAATAAAAAGAATCTCATTCTGGCTACTTTACAACACTTTGTTTTATTTTTAGGGATTGATTTGGAGTAAAGGGTAGTCCCTGGTTATTTTGATACTTCTATGGCCTTTAAATAACTCCAAGTTCACCTGCTGTCCTAATTTTTCGTAGTTCTTTTTACAATGTTGAGAACTTTGAGCAGTAAGTATGTTACTACTCAGAACATCAAGGTTAAATAAAAAAGATCATATCTTAGAATCTAGGTGTTCTATTCAGTAGAAGTACCAAAGATAATGATAACTAATTGCAATTCTGATTAATAATTTAAGTAAATGAGATGAAACAGTGAGGTTTGTAATCTGTGAAGATGAGTCATATTTAACATGATTCTCTTTCATTCCAAAGATGAGAATGTCAGAATGCTCAGTGCGCCAGGCCTGGAAGAGAGGCAGTGGGAGGATGGACAAATGTTTAAATCGTTTTTCTTCCCCTACACTCACCACTACCACTTTTAAAAAATACAGGTTTTATAAGTGTTCTGTATACCTTTAATGTTTATGTAGGCTAGGAAGAATTTGCATGCAGATGCCTTTGAAAGGCACTGGAGTGTGGGACCCTGGAGTAAAACAAGTAAGAATTAGTGAAGAAAAAAAAGAGGTGGACATGTTAAGTATAGTGTTCAAGGTATGAGAAGATCTGGAACCAGGAAAGGGTAGACCATTAGAGACACAGCTAACAAATCTACTGCCTTCAAATTTATCTTTCTGCTGTAACTTCACCCTGGGAGGAAGTTACAAGATATGAAAAATATTATTAATCAAGGAAATTATTTCATGAATGTACTTTTAAGAAGAATATAGGAATACCTAGTTCTTTACAAAGATTAAGCAAGAAGATGTTTGCTTTGTGTGCTTATTTATTAGTTTGATTTTGGCCTCAGAGAAAGAGATGTAGGAAGGATGGTGACAGGAAGAATAAGAGAAGTATAAACATGTATGGAGAAAGATGATTCAGAGAATTACCCACCACCCCTTGATTAACTAAAAACTGATGGCAGTTAAAGAGAATAGTAGTAGCAATAGTTGCAGCAACAGTACTAGTAACAACAAAAACAAAAGTGACTGCTTTTGAGAACTTACTATGTTTTAGAAATTTTCAATAGAGGACCTTAGTCTAATAAATTCTATTGAACACTACCTTACTCTGTTGAACACTACCATCTCTATCAATGTGCTGAAGTGGGTAATAATAGTACATATATTTTACTATAAATTTAGATTTAGAGAATTTACTATCTTCCTTAATGTCACTTACCTAATGAATGGTGGCAATAGGAAAAGGACCAAGGAAGTAAATAAATGGTTTAAACTATCTTCACTGCAGTCTGGTCCTTGATGGATTACTATTAAGATTTTTCTTTTTTCATTGGTCTGCTTTATTTTTCTGATGATGGACTTGAGGGCTCTAGTTTCACTCCTCTCATTCTCTCTTACTTCCATTCCAATCAATCTTGACCTCTTATCACTCCACTGAATCTGATTTTATCAGTGTCACTAACGATATACAATTTCCTAAATTTAGTGGTCTATTTGCATCCTGGTTTTAATGTGATTTTTCAGAAGCATTTGACACAGTTCTTTTCTCCTTAGTATCTTTTTTCCCTTGACTTTCAGGACCGAATACTTTCTTGGATTTTCTCCCATATACTGGAGTTGTTCTTTGGCCTCTATTTCTGCACCTTTCTCTTTCTTGACTTTTAAAATTAAAGCGGCCCCAGGCCTATTTCTTAATGAACTAGTCCTCATGGCTTAAATACCACCTATGTGCTGACAACTCTCAAATTTATCTCTTTAACCCCTAATTCTTTTATAATTTAAATTATCATGCTTAAAACATACATTCACCACTATCTGATTGTCTTTTAGATAACTTAAATTTAAATGTTCATGTATAGACTCAGTCATCTTACAAAAACCTGATCTATGTACAAGCTTTACTATTTCAGTGGATAGAGAATTCTTTCTAGTTTTTCAGGCAAAAAAAAAAAATCTTTATTATATCCTAGAATTCATTATTTTTAAAACGCTGACTCAAATATATATGAAATTGTGTCAGTTCTCTTTAAACTGCGTTAAATTCCAAGCACTTCTTTCCATTTCTGCTTTTACCACTCTAGCCTCAGCCACCATCACCTCTTACCTGGATTTCCATAATAGCTTTCTGAAGAGTTCTCCCTACTGATACTCAAGAGCTTAAACTCCAAATATACAGCTGCCAAAGTGAATCTTTTAGAACATGAATCAGATTACATCACTCTTCAGCTTAAAACTCTGCATGGCTACTCTTTACATTCGTTGTTAAAGCCAAAGGTAAGATATCTACAAACCCTGTAAGTAGGGTGACCATGTAATACATGATTCAAACCAATCAGAGAATGAAAGAAGGAGTTAGAGAACAGTAGACATAAAAAACGTTGTCTTGGGCAACTGGAATGTTTCATCGTCCTGCTGCTAAGGTGCCTCACAATTTGCCCCATTACCTTTCTGATCTCTTCTGCCATCACTCTTCTCTGTATTAATTTTGTTCTTATCACATAGGCTTATTTTTGTCTTCCTCAAACACCCCATGCAGGCAGGCACACAATACCTCAGAGCCTGTGCTTTCACTCTGTTCTCTCTGCTTTGAATAGTCTTAGCTCGAGAATTCACTAGGCTTGTTCCCTCTTCCTTATATTCTTTGCCCAGCTCTTGCCTCTTCTGTGGGTCCTACCCTGACCACCCTATTTAGTACTGAAATCTATCTACCTTTCATTAACATTTCTAATGTTGTGAATCATATACTCAATAAACTATGTGCCTAACAAGGTGCTGAATATATAGTAAACAATAAACACTAGTTATCATCATAGTATCATTATCACTAGATATTCTCTTAAATACAGATAAACATACACATAAAGACAAACATATAAATATAGGTATTTAAAATGGAAATAGATTTATTATTAGGGATTGGCTCATATGATTTTGGAGGCTGAGAAGTTTCATGATCTGCCTGAAAACTGGAGGCCCAGGAAAGCCAGAGATGTAGTTCTAATCCAAACTTGAAGACCTAAGAACCAGGGGAGCCAATGGTTTATGTCTCAATTCAAGTCCAAAGGCCCAAGAACCAGATATGCCAAAGTTTAAGAGCATGAGAAGATGAATGTTCCAGGCTAACAGGGAGCAAATTCACCTTTCCGTCACCCTTTTATTCTATTCAGGCTTCAGTGTATGGGATGATATCCACCATACTGGTGAGGATGATGCCTTCTGGAAATACCTTCACAGACACAGCCAGAAATAATATTTTACCAGCTATGTGGACATTCTTTAGTACAGTTAAGTTGTCACATAAAATTAACCATCACCTGACCAGAAATCTTTTTCTAAATGAGTTATTAGTTTATTCAGCAAATATTTGCACAAAACCTATAATATCAAAGCAATGTATGTATTTATTCCAAATTTTAAAATATTAATTCATTCCCTTAGTGTGCTGCATTTGCAACATAATTTAAACTAACTTGTTACCTTACATATACTATTAACCAAAATCTAATAAGATAATACAATATTTTTTCAACGTAAAGGGAGGTTTATATTCAAATGTTTCCCTGCATGATTTTAAAGCCACTTTAACCTATTCTTTGTAACAATTTTAATTGTTTAATCTGTACTATTCTTGGGAACTACCCTCTAAACTCTTATAAATGTTCCAAGAAATTAAGCCAGAGTTTGTTAATTAGGGACAATTTCTTGAGGACAGACAAAACATGGCTTCTCTTTTCCTTTGTCTAAATATTGCCACATTATCACAAGTATATGAAAACTTTTCAGAAAGTAAATACCAAAAACATGAAAATAATAAAGAAATGAAGACTTCAATTTCATTACTATTCCTTTGAATATTAAAATTTTCCCTGTCCCATTTCTTTAGTAAGAGTTCCTGGGAATTGTCAGAGGACTTAGGTGATTTTTTTTTTCTCCTTTGAAGTGAGGCTACATTACAAAATAATGTATAAGTTAGAATTAGGAAATATGGTTTTGAGTTTTGCCTTTAATGTTCACTTATTCTGTATAATCTTAGGCAAGTAAACTCAGTTTCAACATGGAAATGCAAAGGAATTGATTTTTCATTGGATTTTTATGAAAAATTAATGAGGTGAGTGTTTAACCTTCAGATTGCAGGAAAAATAGTCATCAATGTTCTGGGCAGCATGAAATCTTTTAATTTTATTTAATTTTATGTCCATATTTTAAGTCACTTTACAAATAACTTACAGGTATTAGAATAAAGAATTACTAAAAGCACCTTTATTAAATAAAACATACATAATAACAAACACAGTAAAACTATTTTAATCAGTGAATTTTTGTGCACAAACATCACTGGAGATGAAACAATACTGTCATATATCCTTTTAACAACATGAGATCATTCAGATTCTTATTCTAAACTATTTTGTAATGTACTTTCCTTTAAATGACTAACTGGAGGAGAATACTGTATTTATATTCTTGTTCTTGAAAATATATTGTTTAATGATTAGTTCTTAAGTTTGAGAAAATTTATTTAAGATATTATCATCTGAAGACACATAGTCTGAGATTTCATTAATATGAAAAATTTCACCATACTGTTAGAATCTGAGTGCTGCTTTGTTTTTCTTTACATGCATCTTGTGATTGAATTTATCTTATAACTATGGAATATCAGATTTCTTCTCTTTGCCATCATGGTTGGAGAATTAAAACTTCTAATTCTCAACTGTGTTCAAGGATATGAAAGCAGACTACAAAGATGCTGTCCTAGTCTTTTATAATTCCTTCTTAAAAGATGATGCAATAGTTCAGGTAAGACAATAAGAAAATGAAAGAATGACAGTTTATTTCACTCTTACATCATTCTTCTGAGTCATTGCATCATTCTTTTGTTTTCTTATTACTTATTCTTTTTCAGCATAGTTGGGATATTCAATGTAGTCTTGAATAATGATAAAGCAATTCTTAGAATAATGAAATAGAAAAATATTTCATAATACAGGGAAAATAAAGTCACTATAATTCCATAATTTATTTTCCATTTATGACAGAATTCAGTGGATCCAAATGGTAATTGCAAGATAGAAATAGTTATATTCTATTAAAATAGATAAATTACCTTTTGGTTCTTTGAAAGGACTCTAAGAGAGAATAAATTCGAGAAATATGAATGCTTGAAAACAGAGCTCCTGGAAAAAGAAACTCAAAACAAAAAATTGGTCCAATGATCCTGATGTTATACTAAGGGTTAATCAACTTGACACACTGTACATACTCATAAAAATTGGACTTACTGTCTTTTTCAACTAAGTAACTCGATTTATTGCACCCTGAAGAAGGTAGATTTTGGGTGTAGGAAAATAGTTATAGAAAGAAAGCAAAAGAGGCAATACTATCTGTATCTATGTATTTAAAGAGTGTAAACAGTAAAATAGTAAATGCTAATACTTAAATATGCATACATGCATATATATATATACACATATTCATACATATACTATATGTGTATACACACATGCATGCACTATTTTTACTCTTTAAATTTACGCCATGAAATGTACATTTTCACATATGCCCCTTTGAGATACTAGGGTGGTTTGACTGTATCTGCTACTTCACCAGATTATTTGAGATTGTCAGAAATTAAAACAAACAAACCAAAAAATCAACAGTAGAATCTGTTATTTGTGGAAAGAAAATGCATTAGGATGGGACATACTAGTTTTGAAATGCATTAATCTTTCAAAATTGAAGCAATTTACTAAACTGAATTCACTGATACGAGATGGATTAGTGCAAGAGGAAATCACTGCCTGAGCCCTAGCTAAAATCTGAAAATATAAATGATAGCTATATTATTCATTAGCCATTTTATGTAGGGATTACTGGTCCTAGCTCTCTATGACTTTTAATATGGCTATAAGATATCCTCTAAAACCCTATTTCTAATAAATCTAATGTTCAGCCACATTAACAATGGAAGAAGAAATCGGAGCACCTGGTTTTCTTCTAGGAGTGTGGAAGATGGTCATTTCAGATTTATTTTGAACTATATGCTATATATGTATAAAATATGATTTTCATTAAAATATTTCATTTTAAATTGGTATTGGCATTTCCATTTTGTTACTGCAAATGAGTTTTTGTAATGACAAGATGTTCTTTCAAGGCCATTTGAGGCATAATTCAGATGTTTACTTCATTTCCCTTAATAAACCATGTAGGTGATCATATGATATAGCATTGGGAAATGTATTTTCTATGATTCCCAATAGTGCTTTTTTAAAGTAACATTTAAATTAACCATTGGTAAAGATTGATATAAGAATGAAAATAAAATGAGCAAATATATGAAGAATAAAAAGTGTAACATTTTTCAAACTGCTCAAGGCTGAAATGTCACTTTTGATCTATTCCTTTCACAAGAAGTCTAGAATCCTGAAGATTTTTAGCATAAACAACATATGTGTTAATTTGCACATATCCTACAATAAAAAGGGTATTTTATTTAATAAATAAATAATAAATTAGACATGTAAACTTAGTTCCAACATACATATATGACGTGTGTTAAAAATGAGGCTGAGTATATTATTATTTGTGAGAGCAATCGTTTGTATATATTTATATGTGTGGAAGAACTGACAAACTCTAAGAAGCAATCTCACATCTTAATATTGAGTAGATACAAAAAGTCCTGTTAATTTGGTCATTTGTAACTCTGCACATATATTCCCTTAGACTCTGTATTATGCCAGATATTTGTGATCTAGTTGACCCACTGATGATTTAGAACCCTTAATGGAGTTTGAAAAGTATAACTACTGATATGTTCATGGGAATATAGAGCTTAAGCTTGATTGATAATTAATTCAGTCATCTGGCTAGTATTTTTTTTGACACATACATGTCACACACTATGGTGATAGAACTAGGCATATAAAGTCAGTGCTCTTCTGGAATTTGCCATCTCAGAGACTTTGAAATATCACATTTAATATTTTGTATTGTGCTTAGCCACACCCTCAAATAGACAGTTGTTTTATTCTTTCATCAGATGTCATATCTAGAAAATACATTTCTTCTTAACTGGCTTCCCTTTATTTCCTTCTACCAAAATATTTGGGAAATAGCAAATTCCTTTTACTATCTTTTAGTATTCTACAAGGTTTCTGGGCCATGAACCTCTTGATTTAAAAAGAAATATGTGGAAATAATTATTACAACTTGTTGAGTTTTTTTTTTATTGGATAGATCATTTTGTGTGCTATTAATTTAATCAACAATTACAATTTTATAAACTAGATAATCTCATTTTTTTTAAATGAAGAAACCAAGCACAGAAAGATTGTCTTACTAAAGTGGAGATTAATATATTCAGTATTTTCTTTTCTTTTCTTTTCTTTTATTTACATTTTTGTGTGTGTGCTGGGTTCGGGCTAGGTGCAGGGTTAGGGTTAGTTGCAGGGTTAGGGCTACATTCAGGGTTAGGCCTTGGTGCAGGTTTAGGGCTAGGTGCAGGGTTAGAGCTAGGTTCAGGGTTTATATTCAGTATTTTAGATTGATTCTAGAGGCCTCTTTCTTAACCACTATGCCTACTGATGTGCATATAGGAAGTGAAAGAACATGTGTTTAAACACGAAAACTATGATATGGATATTTATTAATTGTATGAATATTATACACACAATACATATACTAATATCTATACACACACACACACACACACACAATTATGTATGAGAGAGTGAGAGAGATTTTGAGTTGAAAGATGTATGAAAATTCTAGTATTTCCTTCCTACACTGCTGTATTTGGTCATCTTGGACACCCCCTGCATGAGTGCGCTACGTGGTTTCTGGGAGCAGACCCTGAATCAGAGTTTCAGCTATTTGACATTTGTTAGTGGTTAACATCTGTGAAAGGAAGTGGGAAGCAAGATTAAACAGAGAAAGAACTGTGATGCAATTCTAACAATTCCTTTGCAGACAGTGCCCTTTGTTGTTTTCCCACATCAGGTTGAAATAACCGGGCTTTGTTTTCTCTTTTGCTTCAGCTGTGTCTTTAGTTGGTAGATCTGATGTTCTATCTTGCAGGAAGCTTCTGGATGGTATCCTATATGATACGATCAGTGGATTCTATAGTTACTAGTCCATTATTGCAACTCCTCTGTTCTTTAGTAGTTGCCCTTGTCTGCCATAATTTTTTTGTGAGATCTAGTGCTGTCAGATGCTTGCTGAATCCCTGTGAGCAGGTAAGAAATCCATAGCCATAAGTTTGTATTCTTTTGAGAATAAACTATTGGCTCTAACAGACTGAAATGATCACACCATAGTAAATTTGCCATCAAGTGGGCAGTTTATGTGCTGGAGAAGTGGTGTCATAGTGTGGAACTCAGACTGGTCTCTGTTGTTGATCGGTTGGACATTTAACAGTGGCAGAAACTAGATCCCTTTGAAACAGACGTCATGCTTCGGTCCATAAATAGTCACCCTCTCTGTCCCCATCACTACCATTCTTACTTTAATGCCTGATACGGTAATTGTGACCTTAGCTTCTGGGTGAAATCTCACTGCCTGGTTTTAATAGTTGCAGGGTCATACCATCCCCAGTAAGCCAAATTTATGTCAGCTTCTCCTGTCATCAGTCCTGGTCTACAGGGAAAAAACACCAGTGATCTAGGGATGCTGGTCTGTCACTCTTAGCAGAATTTTCCTAGAACCTCTGGTAAATGGTGTGTCCTTCAACTTTCTCATTGAACTTAATAGACTGATGAATCCTCTGGCTGTAGAGAGTATAGCCATTCCAGTATGCCCACTTTTTTGAACCTTATTTTATTTTTTTCATCACCATCTACCACAATCATTTTAATATTTTAATTGCTGAGCTTGTGCCTGAGAATTTTCCCGACTTTTAATTTTTAAATTTCAGCCCGTCTGATCAAATACCCTCACACTTTGTCACATGAATAATTCCCTATCTCCTATCAGATGTTGGTTAGACCTTGCAGCTTTTTTAAGGTATATATTTCCCTTATTCTGTAATTAGCTCCAGCTTGTCCTCAGCTGGGATAAACTACAATTTACCCCTTAGTTATAGTCCTAAGTGACCCTGAAGGGAGGTGGTAAAAAATTCTGAGAGGGACATAGTTGCATTGCTGTCTGAGGGAGTAAAAGTCCTCTGTATTGTCTTCTAGATCAAATAAAGTGCTCTCAGTAAGGAAAGAAGTCTGTCTGGCTCAGAATTTTAAAATGTGTCAGAGATTTAAAATATTTGAGAGTGTTCACCCAGATGCCTTCATTCCATGTGTCATAGTTTCAGGTTTTCAAAATCAAGACCAGACCCTGTTATCACTACCTGCCATAGTTGGGCATTTAACTGGCTGAACTTTATAGACAGTTTGACTCTTTAAGTACTGGGCTTTGCTTCATTTTCTCCACTCTCCCTTTGCAGGAGATGAGAGCTTCTTTATATGCAACAAAAAGTCCCTCTGGCTTTCATGTCTGGGCTTCAGTTCACTGTTATCAGCCCTCAGTTCTTCATTACTTTCTATTATTTATCAATAATACTTAGCAGTAGATATCTGAGACCATTAGCCTTACAGTGACTATTTATTTCATACATCTCAGATGACTTGTACACACCCACTTTGCAATCCCTTTCATCTATACCCAATCCCAGTTCATCCAAAGGTGAAAGTTTCAACAACTGACTGCCAGCTTGTGTCAGAGGTTTGCTGTATCTACCACCGGTGATAGAGTCTTTTTTTGCCAACCAAACAATCACAGAGAGTCATCCAAAATTCCATCTTATTGACTAATTTCTTGGACCACTTTTGGTTCCAAATATCATATATCGAACTTTAAAAAAAAAACAGATTCTTAGACAGAGTTAGGGTATGTATTAATTTGCTAGGGATGCATTAAGGAAGTATCATAGGCTGGGTGGGTTAAGCAATGGAAATCTATTTCCTCACATTCTGGCTAGAAGTCCAAGATCAATGCATCAGCAGGACTGGCTTCCCCTGAAGGCCTTTCTTTTTGACCTGTAGATGGCTGTCTTATTCCTGTGTCTCCATATTATCTTCCCTCTATGAGTGTCTGTGTCCTAATCTTTTCTTTTTATAAGGACACCAGTCTTGGATTAGGGCCGACCATAATGACCTCATTTATTCTTAATTACCTCTTTAGAGACCCTATCTCCAAATATAGTCATATTTGAAGTATAGGGGTTGAAGACTTCAAAATACGAATTTTGCCAGGAGACATTTAAGCTTATAACAGGGTACAAGATTATTAAGAATCATCACTTATGTAAAGAAAGACTTGCCCCAAAGTAAAAAGTGAGACTTTGTTGTAGGTCCAGGAAAGCCTCAGCCTAGTCAATAAGAAGCTCTGGTGCCAACAGTGCCTACCCCAACCTGCCTCAGACACAAGTATAGGCACACCCAGAAAGGGTATGATTTCAGGATAGGTATATCTCTACAGCCAAGGCTGACTCTAAAGGAGCTAATAGCTGGTGGCTCTCTGCTAACCACAGTCCCTCCATGTGGGCATCATTTTCCTCCTTGAAGTTGGACCTCAGTGGCACATCTTTGTGTCTAATTGACTCCATTTTGAAGATATCAGTTATATTTAAGAAAATAAATATGCCCTGAATGCTTAATATGTTTAAAGGACTGCTCTGAACCTTGTAGGTGGTTCTGCATTGTACTTGACTTGGATTTTTTCCCCCACATCTCTAAGGAATTGAGATATGCACAAATAATACTAACACAAGATGAAGTGTGTTAAGTAGCAAAAGAGGAATATAAGAGAATGTTGAAAGACTGGAGCAAAGAAAGAGAATAATTCTATTTCAATGCAAAACTCTTCAGAAACAATGACATATGAGTTAGGTCTTCTATAGCTAGGGCTATTTTCTTTTCTTTTCTTTCATTTTTTAGTAAATGTTGAAAGAGTTCAAACATAAAAGTACAAAATAGAATAATAGTTATTCATGTATCTGTGGCCCAGATTCAGCCATGGCAACTGTTAACATGTTGGCATATGTGCTTCTGATCTCTCTTGATCTTATTTTTTTTCTTTGTGTGTGTGTGTGTGTGTGCACGCGTGCGTGCATGCATGACTAGCACTCTCACCCTTGCCTTGATATATCAGTTTAATTTGTGCCCCTTCCTCCTTATATCATTTCAGGAATCTTTCACTACATTTCTCTGACTTATTTACATCAGCATTATATTCTATTCCTAATAAGGAAATTACCCTATAATATGTGCTTTATGATGACAAATTTATAATATGATTTAGAGACTATTAGATATTGAAAAATATATGCTGAAAGAATAAACTGAATACTGCCAAGGCATTGCAGACTTTCTGGGCCAAAATCTGAGAAAAAAGAGCCTAAATAGATAAAACCAAATTAGCAGCATTTTTCCCCCATTGGAATATTTTCTTACTGCATATACTGAGTAGAGTTTATAATATACTGACTGGTGGAAAAAAAAATCAGACTTCAAGTCACCACAAGATGGAGATAACCTGGTAAGCATCCAAGGCTTTGAGTAGGAATCTTAAATCTAAAGCTCAATTATGGATGAAGTGAAAACAGACAAAGCCTCATAAGAATGAAAGAAGGAAAGATTAGGGACAGGAAGTATTTTACTATATATTACAAAACAGATACAGTGCATACACATACACTTCTAAGAATCAAAGGAACATTGCTAGGGGCAGGAGGAGGGAGATAATTAAAAATATTAAAGAAGGGAGAACAGACCTTTAAAAGAGCAATAATATTTATTAAGTGAAATAAAGGAAACCAAAGAGTAGTAGAATGATATCTTCAAACATTTCCAAGGAAAATCCTGTCAAACTAGAATTAAATACATATTACAGTCAGTCTTCCAGAAATGAAGGTGAAATAAAACTCATTAAGAAAAGCAAAAATAAAGAGAATTCACCACCAAAAGACCATTATTTAAAAAAAATAAATAACAGGTTTCTTTTTGCTGAGGGAATATGTCAATAAGTTGGAAAATTTCTGTTTAGGTGTTCCTTTTTAGGAAATTATAAATATCCAATATTGAATAGAGAAGATACAAAAATCTTGAACAAAACAATAACAAACAAATTTTAAAAAGTCAAATAATTACTAAAATAACACCTGGGAACATAGATCAAGATGATAGATTATGTAAAATAACAGAAAAAACATGAAAATTACAAATAACTAACAGTTCAAGGGGAAAACCAAGCTCCATTAATGAGCAACAATTTTACATAATTATTGAATGACAGAAAGCCAAGAGTTTTATATATATACAGAGAAACAAAACCCAAAGAAACAGTAGCTCAAAAACCTTATAAGAGAGCACTATTTTAAAGGAAGGAGTCATATTTGGATATGCCATACACAAATTCAATGATTATAAGAGGTAGGAGGGGGCTCAGAGGAGTTTTTTCAGAGTGATGAATAGTAAAGAAAATTCTGATAAGCAAAACTATAGGTTTCTAGTATGAGAATTCTACAAATATTAAGAATATAGATTTGATTTTTGAATTAGAAATTGGAATGCCCAATGAAAACCAAAAATAGGTTAAATATTGAGTAATTTTGTATTCATGACCTTAAATACAGAGCCAAGTAATTCTTCTAGATTTCATTGCAAAAGAAAATAACATATATGAAAAATAAGAGAAAAGTTTGGACAAAGTTCAGAAAAATTAAAGAGAAGTTTGGGCCATATTTGAAAACTGTTTGTCCCATGGGAGTATCACAAAAAGTTTGGAGGAAAAAAAAAGAAATAATAAGACAAATTTTGTCCTAGACGAAGTAAGCACACTGAAATTCTTCCAATTAATATAAGTTTCCAAAGAATGGATAGCAATTAGAATGGAAAACATCCATACCCATATAAATACATATTAGAAATTAAGGCTAGCAAGTGCAGAAATTCCCAAAGATCCCAAGTAGAGTGAATAAAATGATACAAATTCTCAGACACAAACACACACATTGTCTGCAGAGGAAAATAAGAACACTAGTATATAAGTTTGTATCTTCAAACCTAGATTCAAATAGACTTCAGAGTTCTGAGGAAGTATGAATTACATCCTTGAATTCTAAAGCCACCAAATTAGTACTCAAGTGGGATTGACAGTAAATTGTTCATATATGAAATCATTAATAAATACAGATGTTATCATTTTAAGGTCATTTGATATGCTGTTGTAAAGTGAAAACTGAATTGTATAACAGGGATATGGCAGGGAAGGGAAACAGAGGAAAAAAAAACTAATTAAAAATAATAATTACATAAAAGACTTCTAGATCTGAGGATAACAGAGTAACTGATGCTGGGCATGATCACCTGCTAAAACCAACCATAAAACTGGAATGAAATATAATGTTTTAGGCTTTGAAAATATCTATCCTTAGAACAACCCCAATCTTCCTGGCTGCTCCCAGTTCTTGTTTCAGTTACTCACTCAGCCCTACATTACGTTTTTGAAGGGGTGGAATAGGATATGGCAGTCTTGCAAAATATGGCTAAATTCATTTAGAAGGCTTTGAGGTGGTGGTGAAAGTATTTGCTGATTTATATTTGTATTATCCTAAAAATCTGTTGTAAATCATTTTAATTTGTTAAGCCATGAGACTATCTTCTGATGGGAATTAATGTGGGATCTCCTTTTGCTGGTACATTGTTACTGCTGCAATCTTTCTGTTTAAGTTTTTCTGGGAGTAGCTAAAATTGTTGTTTCAATATGTGGAGAGGTTTTTGAGACTTTTTCAGCAATGCAATTGGCCAAGTTTTCTCAAAACAGTTAACTCCAAAAGGCATGTGATGATAATTTAACTTTCTAGTTTATAAAAAGTCTGAGTGTTTAAGAAATTTAAAGAAGGAATGTATAGTGTATTTGTATAACTTTTTAAATTAACATTCCCACTGCATAGATTAAGAAACAAAAAAAGAAACAAAGTATATGGTCTAGTAGCATAAGTATGGTGTTGTATGTTTATTTGAAGTCAGTTATGTCAGTTGAAATTGAATTTAAGGGCTAAACACAACAATCCAACTAACAAAATACCAGAACTTTCTTTTAAGAATGTATTTAGAAGTATTTTAAATGAAAACCACTCACTTTTGCATTGAGATAAATAGCTATTAATATTTGTTAGAATTCTGAATCAGTGAGTAGGGGGAGTCAACTCAGAATTTTGTATTCAAGCATGAGAAACACTAGCAATCAAATGCTTTTTCTCTTAACCCATAGAGATCCACTTCTAAAACTTACCTTCTGAGATACAGATAATGTAGAGGAGCAAGGAATCAGGGACCCTCACGTTTAACTCTTAACTCATTTTAAGGGATAATAAGCAGCTATAATAACTCTTGAAAGCTAAGTAAAAGAGGCTATTTTCCTCTTAAGCCTAATTGTTTTTATTTTGTTTCTGTTTTATGAAATGTTTACCTGAAGGAATTTCCAGACTTCACAACCTCGTTTAAAATACTAAGTTTCCTTTTGGAAAAAAAGAAAAAAAAAAGAGAAAAGCTTGTTTGTCTTTCATCTATTTCCATGAAAGAATATATACAATTTATTATCTGATACAGGAGATGTGACTAATACAAAAATAGTTTTGTTATGCAGTTTCCTCTGTGGACAACAACCCCAACATAGTCAAAAAGATGTCTTATGATAGTATTACTGTTAACTTTTCTAGAGAGATTAAAGAGCACTGATAAATAACAACTGCTCTTTTGAATTTATCAGCTATGTTCCGTCTGAGCTTTATAAACTGGCCAATAGTGATCCTTCCACAAAATATGTTCTATAGTAAAGATTAAATATTGTATCATCTGGACTTACTGACATGCACATCTCAGTGTGATAGAAAACCTCAAGAGAGTTTTTTTGATACAAAATGAACAGACAGCTTTACATAGAAGCTTTGGATTGCATGAAAACAAAACCAAACACAATAGTGCTGACAGCTGGACTCACCAGAATGATAGCTCCTGTTCAAGTCTGGACAGAGATAGATGATCTTCAAGTATTCAGGTAAAAATACTCTATTATTCTCGCAGATATCCTGCATGTACTTATAATAAAAACAATAGAATAATAGGACATTGAAGTTTAAAATTTTTAAAAAACAGCTATGGTTTACAGAAATTACAAGCACTAACTTTATTTAAGGATTGGTGAGTACCAAATACAGTCTAAGCTTCCCATGTTTTAGTTTTCCTTAGTTGTCCTAATGGTATGAACTGACATTTCTGTATGCTTTGAAAAATACACTTTTAAACAGAAACTAATTTTTAAGAAACTTTAATTGGATCACATTAAGATAAAGAAAAATAGGTTGTTTTCATTAACAGTATTCATATGTAAAATTATAAACATCTTATTTAGTTTGAAACAGTCTTTGTTAAGGGAATCACACTAAATTATTTTCTCAAATCTTCCCAGACTGGCTAAATACACAAATTTAAGGTATTCACTTAGCGTGAGAAGAAACAATATGTGAGGTTGTCTGACCCATTTCACATTTAACCAGGTTTTAGATGTAATTCATATAGTTTATCCTTATTATACTGATACTGTTATGTATTACTCTTCTCCCTCTGCCAAATAACCAATAAAGCATTTCACTGGGTGATATTTTGTTAGCTAAGAGATACTTTGCAGTAATATAGTCAATCAAGAAAATTAGCAGAATGTTTTATTAAATATTAAGTTGCTTCATTTTTAAAAACAGTATTTTCAATTAATAACAAGTATTAGGGGATCTATAGACTGTAGAAAGTCAAATACAGCTAAAAGAAGTTAGCATAATTTCTAATAAGCCCCAATGTTACTTTTTGAAATTCTCTTTTCATGTATTCAGTTACTGAATGCACTTCCACTGAGTGGTTATTACGTGTAAGATACTCTGTTAATGGCTGAGGCTATCCTGACATCTTAGTCTTGCCATTTAAACATCTTGGGATTTGCCATTTTAGGATTTGTAAACTAAAGTTAATTTTGAATTAAATGCAGTTTATGCAGTCATAGATTTTAATCTTTGATACAAATTTTAAGCCTGACATACTTGATACACTTTTGCATATGTGCTTTGAGCCAGTAAATAAGGTAGGAACACAGCCATATTGAGCTCTTACTTAATGTGATAACTTCTTGCACATATATACACATACATTCATAGAAGTCCCCATTGCATTTATTCAGATATGAACTTTACAGTTATGTTAATGGACTTACCTGAAATAAGAAGAATAATAAAAGAAGAATAGAGTCTTCAGATTGTACTAATTTTATCATGCCTGAAGGCAACAATCACTGAGCTTAACTTATATTGTGTGACTTTATGTAAGGCTCATATATGTTAGAAGTTTGATTTATTTATTGTGAAAAGTGTGTAGACCTTTCTTGAAAGTGTTCTGCTTCAAGAAATAATGATGCTGGACATGTCAGAATTAAATGATAAACGGCTTTTTAAACATCTACGATCATAGTGCACAAACATGAAACTGTGAATTCACTTGAAGAATGATAGCTAAATCACAAAGGAATGGCAATACATGGAATCTATGGAGAAAAAAATTATCATGCAGTAGTAAAAATCAATAGTTAGAGGTATGCTTGATTTGAAATTATAAAATATTTGAAATGTTATGTTACTGTGTGGTAGGGAAAAATACATGAAAGAAAAAATGATAAAACTCAGTTCCAGGACAGATATTCTCAATAGTCAGACATATAACTTTTGTATAAATTTGTTCTGAGTCTTATTTAACATATATGTAAATGATAAGCATAGTTTTATATGACAAAGTTAATTTGTGTTATTTTGTCCAGAATAAATAAAATATCAAAGACATTTAATATTTGAATAGGACACTGACTTACACTGTTAACACAATATCAGGTTTATAGAATAAGCATATGGAAGGACAACCCAGAGGAATTCCTTTTCTTGAATAAATGTTCTGGAATGGTTTTTGAGCTCCTGACTCACAAATCCAAATACCTACTCAACCTTTCGATATTAATGTCAAATTTAAAATGTTCAAATTTGAACCCTAGTCTTCTCCCTAATATAGTTGATAGTATCTTCATCCTTTTAATTGCTTAGGCAAAGAAATTTGGGGCCAGTCTGGCTTTTCTCTTCCTCTCATACCTCTTATGTAATAGAAATTCTATTAGTTCTAAGTTAAAACTATGTACATAGTATGACATCATCTCACTACCTCCAGTGTAACAAATCTAAGTCATCATTATCACTCACCTAGATGCCTAAAATAGCCTCTTAACAGTTCTCACTACTTCTCCCTTTATCTCTACACAATCTATTCTCCCCCAAGTAGTTATTTTTTTTTAAAACAATAGGTCAAATCATGGCACTCCTTTTCTCAAAGCCCTGCAACATTTTCCTCTTTCATTCAGAATAAAAATTAAGGTCATTAAATAGACTATGATATCCTTCATGATCTCATCTCTACTTATCTCAGTAACATTAATTCCTAATAATTTTACCCATATGTTCTCTCTTTCAACCACAGTGGCCCTAGGCTTTTCTTCTCACACAGCAGGCACACTTATGCCTGTGCTCTGGCTGTTGCTTTACATGGGATATCTTCTACACCTGGAATGACTATATTCATCTTCAAACTTCCTCAACCATACAACCTTATGAAAATGCAACAAATTGTGTACTGTCCTACAACAAACACTTCTGTTGTACTTCTTTTCCATAGCAATTATCAACTTCTAGCATAATACAAAGCTTTCTTATTTACTATATTTATTTATTTCCTGTTTTCTCCTATTATACTGTTAGCCTCACATGGGCAAGTGTGATTTGTCCATTATGATCACCAATGTGCATGGCCTGGCACATAGTAAGTTCTCAATAAATTTTTATGGACTAAATCTAGCCAACCAGGGACACTGGGCCCCACAAAGAAGTAGAAACCTGATAGGCAGCTTGAGTTTTGGTCTTTTTTTTTAATGTGAAAGCTTTACAGATAAGTTAATTTTTCCATGCAAAGTTTGCAAAAGCTTGAGTAACAACTTCTATCTCCGTTATTGCTATCTAGGTTTCTAGGTTTTTACCTAAACTGCAGTATTTTTTGTTTGTTTCTTTGTTTGGCCAGTGAACTCATTGGCCTGTGTTCTCATCTCCTTGGATCTTTGGTCCTTTAGTTATCTGCTTCTTATTTGCATCTTAGAATGACAATATATTTTGACTCTCACCCCTTACTCATCAACTTCAGTTCACTCTATAACTGAGGTCTGTTTTTTGGACTTTGATAGGTTTTTTGGTTCTAGAAGAACATTAACCCTAGCATATAGGTACTCATTGTATCTTGTTGGACATATGGTTCACTGATCTGGCAAACTGTAACAGTCTCCTCAGTCTTTTTGTTGGGGGAAGGAGATCAGTCATGGAATAATCCTAGGTTCCTGTTTTTATGGGGTTACTGCTGTGAAATTAAGGAGAATAAATTGGAGGAATGTAAGATGTGAAGTAAGCTTTGAAGATGCTAATAGTGAAAATAAATAATGTTAAGGAGATGTAGAAAAGCAAATCTCAAAAGATAACTGAAAGATGAAAGTAACAATTATTAAAAGCCAATTTGATGGAGGAGGGAAAGAGAATAGGATTTCAAAGTTAATTTTAATCCAAATATTTAACAATTATCTTTTAACGTAGGTAATAGAGTAACTGTAAGGATAGTCTATGTTGTTATGCCTTAACAAACATTCCCAAATATTAGTAGCAGAGCAGAATTAACATTCATTTGTCAGTTCAAAGTCCTCTTCATGATGCTCTTGTCCATGAAGTAGGTTAATATTCCAGGAGTCTCTTTCAAAATTAGTATCCATTTTTGTCATGAAAGAGAAAAAGTGCATGGAAAATTTCACAGGAAAAATCAAAATTTTCAGCCTCGAATTGATACTTATCAGTTTCATTTGTCTTTCATTGGTCAAAGAATGTAATGGTTACCCTTAATATCACACTTAATTATCTGAAAAGAAACAAAGAAGTCTAAATGTTGGAAGTCTAAATTAGTAGTCTAATGAAATATCATTCACTGCCTCTGTGCTAGGGACCAGAATACAAAGTTAAGACACTTTAAATAGATTTATATATGTAGTTGTATGATTCACTTACATGGTGGAAAATGTTTGAGGTCAAACACAAATTCATTACAAGCCATGTTGAGATGGAGATATCTGTGTGATATGAAGATAGAATTACCACAATAGACAATTGAAAATATCTTGAGATCTATTATAAACTCAAGGCTATGATCTTGTATTTTAATTTACTATTGTATTAGAGGGAGTTAAGGTCATGCTATTAAAAAATTTTATCTAATTGTAAGATATAAATTGAGACAAGAATAGATGAAAAAAACAGTGGGAACTATATCATCATCATTATCTATGTCTTTATTAATAGTCTTATTTCTGGAAAGATAAAATTTAAGATAAAATATTTCACTTATTTCTTCAATTCTCTGATTTTTTTTTTTACCTATTTATTACCATGCAGAGTTTACTAGATAAATAGTTTCTCCACCAAGAGTTCTTGGGACTTGGAAGTAATGAATGAGTTTCCTCTTAATGAAAATATCCCCCATGGTGAATAATATATATTTACATTTATTTCAGTTTGTCGACAGTTATCCTCTAATTTCCAACACATATCCTTTGTATGAAAGTTGAGAAACATAGTTCATGTTGTAGGATTTTTCTATTTTCCAGATATGAAACATAATGACACAAATGACTATTCCATAAATAAATGTTTTCCATTAATTCCTTATCATTTGATTTTTAGATACTGAATTACTGGTCAGCATCTACTCTTTACATCTAGATTGTATGTTTAGTGAGGTTTCCATTTACATGTTGTTTCCTCTGTGGGAAATAAATTGTTTCTCTATAGGAAGTATTAGATGTTTACTAATAAATTGTTTTTTAGTAAGTTTGGACCTTTGAATATTACAAATTAAATTGTTCTTTCTGTTATTATATGAAACCCATTTCAATATTGTATAGTTTATTAGATTTTGGAGACTTTTTCACAAAGATTTAATGTGTATAATATCAGGGAACACTTAAAGATCCTTTTAATTTGTTTTTGCAGAAGCTATCATAAAAATATTATTTTTTATTCAAATAGCAGTATTTTGCTTATCTGTTTGTTTCTCATATGTGCCTAAGTACACAATAAATACATTTTAACTTCTTTTTTTCTCAACTCTATTAGCTAGTAATCTTGCTTTCTAAGTTTTGATATAAACATGTTACACAATTAAGTTAATAGGGTTATTAGATATAAGAAGTTAGGTTTAAAAATTGTAAGTTTGTTGTTTTGGAGTTTAAGTATTATTTTTATACTAGACTATTATTAGAATACACTCATACCAAGAAATGAATGACTGATATAAAATATGTGTAGCAGAGTATTAAACCTAATTTTATCTGTGATGTTCATACTTTTTCCTCTAAATCTCTAAAATTGAAAATAGGTCATAAATTCTAATGAGAGTAACATTGAGATTCCTGATATTTCTTCCAGTTCCTTACAAAAAATAAATGCATATCTCTTAAACCTTACTACAAAGCAGTTATACCCATCACCCTATATAAAAAGATGATATTTTAAGAAGTTTATTGATGTAAGAACGTTTTGTGAAGTTAGATTGTAGAATAAATATAGAAGGATAATGTCAAAAAGAAATGGCGTTCTATGAGAACCACTTAGAGTGAGTAAACCTTCCTGCAGGAGAGGAAAGCTGTTATCTTACTCCCTAAATGGATTTTTGCTCAGGACAGAAATAAGAAATGATACATGATAAAGAAAACCTCCATGATCCTAACAAATTTTCCGTGGAGTTTGAAAAATAAATGATATTTTCTTTTCCCTGAAAATTTTAGAGGTCCGGATGTTGGCTTGAATGACACAAAAATAGAGTGTTGAGGCTGAGATGGAGTGGCCTTCTGTTATTGGTATATTCAAGGGTATGGACATCTTCTCTGAGTCAAGCAGGGACTGGCAGGTGTCAGACATGGAATCCTGAAAAAAACCCAATTTAAGAGAATGTAGGATCATCACCAGTAAGAGGGCAAGGAGTGTACCAAAAGGGCTGGAGGTACATCCTGAGGGAACTCAGCCATGCCATGTGAAGTGTTATCATTTTCCATTTGGCTTCCAAATAATCTATGCCTACAGTTATCCTTGGATAGCTGCCATAAAGAGGATTCTAGCACCCAGAAGATAACTTCAAATATAACTTTCTACATAAATCTTCCCTTTAAACCACTCACCCCAGCTGTGCCTCCAGCTTGGGGGAACCAGAAAGGAGGAAGAAATTAAAACTGATTTAAGGAATAGACCATGCCTCATTATTTTCCTGAAGATGCCTAGAGCCAAATTAAGGTTTTAATTTTGGGTGAGAGGAGCTTTGAAAAACATCCAGAATCAAAGTTTTGAATTAGACTAGAATGCGACAACTTTTTTTTCTCAGTAATTAAAACTGAGCGTGCATTAAAAAATGTAAAAATCATTCTTATACTTATTTCCTAGAATCTACGGAATATGATGAAAGTTTTTCAAGGATAAATTTAGGAAAAGTCAATAAACATCAGAGAAGACAAAAATGGGAGTAGGGAATAAAGCCGTGTCCTATGTGTATCCTCAAAATATGAAACTCTAAATTAAACTGTACTCTTGGAGAGTCTTCTTTTATGAGACATAGTGGATGATTGTTAACTTAGCTCTCTGACCATGGCTCCCATTTAAAACTGTGCTAACCATCAGCACAGAGCTGGAGTACCTGCAGCTACAACAAATGGGTGAGGAACATGCAAAGGAAAAGTAGTAACATTTTTTGAATACTCATCCAGCATCAGCTGCTATGTATATATATGCTGTATGTTATTTTCATTATATTTGATACTATGCTACATATGGAAGGATTTTTTTTTATTTTTTGGAGAGTAATCAATAAGTAACAACTACTTTTCCTAAAGTAATGCTAACGTATGACAAGGTGATGAACACAAAATTCCTATTGTGCTCATGTAGTTTTCAGGATGACCTGTTGAACTTGCACTGTCATAGAATATATATCTTTCAATATTAGCAGGAAAAATTAACTTGAAGCTGGCATATGTATTGGGTGAAGTAAGTGAAACAAATGCAATTGATGCCAAATGGAAAAATGTTCCTCTCTTGTATTTGGAACACATAGCTTATGTGTGAATAAGTGATAATATAAGGTGAATAATGTGAATTACCTCACAGAGGTTAAGGTTAGGTGAGTACATTGAAGTCAGTCGATAAGTAGAAAACAACTATGATATCCACTAATGGGATAATAGACGTCATATACACACCCTATTTCACAC
Source organism: Camelus ferus (assembly GCF_009834535.1). Lineage (NCBI taxonomy): Eukaryota > Metazoa > Chordata > Mammalia > Artiodactyla > Camelidae > Camelus > Camelus ferus. The sequence goes on along the minus strand of NC_045696.1, from coordinate 86,834,904 downwards.
CAGATAGGGTAAAGGAGTGTTAATAAAAAAGAAGAAAAATGGAAAGGGCATAAAATTGAGCTAAGAAATAAATAAAACATATAAAATAGAGGCATGATTTAAAATAGGTCCAGGAAGTGAGATGAGAGATTCAAGCTGAAAGAAATAAAGATTAAGAACAGATCAGTCAGGAAAGTAGAGAAGCACTAAAAGAGTTCCTGACAGCAGTAGTGCTAAATACTTGTAGGCTGGATGAATGTTGACTGCTTCAGAAACATGGTCAAAATGGTCATAAGAACCCATGGCAATATAATAATGGATGTGGCATCCAAGGAGCTCAGATACTCACAGGTTTGACTGGAGCTATAAATCACAGCCAGTATACGAGGGTATAGAGGATAAAATACAGAAGATTGAAGTGAAGATGGCATGTGCTAGGCATAGAAATAAACAATGCCATTGAGGTAATATTTAAAATAGTGTCTTTGCTTTTCAGAAAGATAAAGGTACAGTAGATATGTTGAAATAGAAATTATCTACTGAAATGTAACTAGACCACATGGTATAAAATTATAAATTTGTTAGTAAATATCCAATTTCTTAAAAATAAGAAACAGCAGGTTTTCTGAAATATTGGAAATGTTATATAAGCATTTTACTATACTTATGAAACTATCCAGAGAAATTAATAATTTGGAGTTATTTTAAAAAGCCATCAATTGAATTAAGACCCACAACTAAGCATATTTTTATATTGCAAAAATAAAATGAGTTCTAACACTAATGCTTTCAGAAATAGCATAGTGGCAAAACATGGTAATAAGTTGACTTTTGGAATAGAGTGAACATAAGAAAGAAAAATTGAGCCAACAATATATGGTATATAAAATAAGAATCTGGAAAACAAGTATTTAATTAAAAAAAGCCTAGAATCTGCCCTAAGAAAAATGTTGGTCAGCAATACGTAGAAATGTGCAATTAGAAATATGCTGACAGCTTTGTTTAAACATTGTAATGAAGATCCACATTTAAAGAAGATTCTCTGTCAGAGGACTGTCTGGAGCTACTATGCTCAGAGAATGTAGAAATAGCTATGGGGGTAGTCAATCGGTATGCTAAGCCGAGCTCAGGCACCAATTCACACTGATCTTGTACAAGTTACTTAACTCTTCTTAAGCTTTCTCATCTTGAGCAATAAAGACCTTATCTAGAGGTGAGTTGTGGGTATTGATTAGCTAATGTCCTGAAAGTTCTGTGCAGATGGAAGAAATAAGACATAAAGGATAAATTGAGTCCTACAGACAAAGAGTCTTCAGTTAAGGCTTCCAATGATCATATACACATTCTCTTTGCTTTTAAAAATAAATTGGAAAAGGTGTCACTTATAAATCCATGGAAATGTAATTTTTAAAGATCATAGTTACCAAAGATAGTAAATACTGGTTTGTTCGTTTTAATTAAAATTACTCAAACTAAATAACTGACACATATGCACAGTCTAAGCTATTATGGGGATGGGATTAAATATAGTTTTCTATATTTGCATATGTATTTGGAAAGTAGAAATTTCTTAAAATGTGTTTAAAATCATGGCTTAGTATTATTTAAGATAAATTTCTAAGTCTTAACAAAATTTAATATTACTTGTGTGATGATAACCTAATAAGGCAAATTTTAGGGCAGTTAAATATAACTTAACTGCTTTATCAATATCTAATTTGAAATATATAAAATTAAAACTGTTAGGATCTACAAAATAAGTATTTGTTATAAATGCACATGGAATAATTAAATGATATTATTTCATCTATCTAGTTTGCTTATGTGCAACAATAACTTTTACCAGCTTTATAAAAGTTAAGTTACAAATGCACACATCAAAGTAAAAATTATAAATTAACCTAATTATAAACTAAAAATAGACAGATGCATATTATCATCAATGGGAAATGAAACAAAACTAATCATTTTCTTAGAATTAAAAAAACCCCCTCAGATCCATGAATTAGTCCTTCTTTTCTTTCTTCAGATTTTCTAGAATATCTTTTTGAGCCTGAGGCATATCAGAAAATGCCTTTGAGATTTTCCAAAGTATATTCTACTTCCACTTTTGTTTCCTGTTTTTTGGGTCTCAAATAAATGTAAAACTATGATATTGTTTCTGACTTTCTTATTAATTTTCAAAATGGACTAAAAAAAATTAAAGATAGAAAATAACAGCCCCCCCCAAACAGCTAAGGAATTAAACCATAGAGTTAAAGTACACATTTTTATATGCTTATAATAAATAGATCCTAATTATCTAAAATAACTGTATAAACATATATGATTAAAATATCTACTTAATTTTTCTATTAATGTATTTTGAAAAATGAATCTCTGCAAAGTCTTGTTGAAGCAAAAATATTGAGGATTTTATGACAGTTATGTTAAACTTGTTTGGTATTACATAATTTTAACTTAACAGTCAGTGATCAATGAATGTCTGTGTCATTTTTTACAGCTTAACTAGCTTTTTAACATTAAAACAGCTCAGTGATGACTAAGCTATTATACTCTTCATCACAGAGTCTATTTTTTCTGCTTTCTGGAGCTAGTGTAACCTAGTGATTAAGATCCCCCTGCTTTGGAATCAGTCCTGGATTTCTCAGCTTATTTGACCTTAAGTAAATGATTTAACCTCTTTAGCCTTTTTGCTCATATGAGAAAAAACAAAAAGGATATAATAATAGGCATTCCAAAAATGGTTGTGAGAATAATGAAGGGAAACCAAGTATGAAGGAAAAATCACTGTGTACAACATATAGTAAGTGCCCTCATAGTAGTATCTATAGTTAAAGCTATTATTTTCTCTGTATTATTGTTGACTTATAAATATGAATTTGTTTTCAGTTTTCTTTCCATTTGGTTATGCGATTTTTAAAACTTTGCTGAATTCTTACGACATAAGAGCAAAAATATGTACTAATTGTTTGCCAGTAGAATTTATGTCAAATTTTATAAGATAATGAATGGAAAATTTTATTGCCTCAACAGACATCCATTTCACTTAGAGACTTTACTATACACCCCTCAGTACATGGTAGACTTATGTAACATGTCTGTTCTTCCTAAGACAACGTGAAAGCTCTCTCAGATAATTATATTAGGGCCATCATTGTTAATGTGATTTTATAAACATTCTTCATGTATAGCACTATCTGAACCTGCACACTGGTGGTAAATGTCACGTTTAACTTAATTCAATGGCAGCATCAAAGGCCTTAAAGAATTAGTAAAGAGCACTTACTCAATTTTCATTTGTTATAACCCTACCTAGACTGTTGGGCTTCCATATTTTCTATAACTATATATCTGTAACTCTTATTAGGAACACTTTTGAATATTTATTATTCATAATTAAAACTTTCCTTTATGAATGAGTCAAAACTACCTAAAACTACATAGTAGCCTTTTCTACGTGGAATTGTATGATATAAATACACTGCTATCTTAGATATGTGTTTAATTTTAAATGCTATTCTAAATAACACATGGCCGTTTCTCTCTGAATTATGATTCCTGGGACTACTACCTAATTTTTAAAACTCTAATTTAAAAATATATACTGCTGGTAAATATAATACAAATACTCTATAAAGAAGGGCAGGGAAACACCAATTTTTCATATCAGATGCTGTTACACCCTGTTGTTTTTTAAATGAAATTGAAAGTTATTGAAAGAGACAAAAAGTTTACTAGATTCTAATATTTGCCAGACATAATTATTCATATAAAAACAATGATAGTTCATTGCTATTTTCCTCTTTATTTATAAGATTCCCTAACAAGGCTATAAATTCTAGAAGAAAAGGGACCAGGTCTAATTTAAAAATTAATTTTAAAATAATTTAAAAAATAAAAAAGACAGCAGAATAACTGGAAATTCTACAATCTGTATAATTGCATCATACCTATTCCCCTTTCTTTTAAATAATAAAAAAAGAACTTATCACAATGGGATACAAAGGTAAACATTTCTTTTAATCTAAATTTAGATTATATGAAATATGGATACTCAAAGATCATCTGTTCAGAATTCACATTTACATGATCAAGCTTATGTATTTTGCCAGTTTTACTGGGCATACAAGAGAGGCTGACAGCTTTCCTCTTTCCATCAGCCTCCCTATTCTTTGGAGTTCTATCTGTTATAGAAATATTCCAGTAATGACAACTTGGACTCTATATGGCTCCAAAGTATTGCCTGCGCCACTCTCCCCCGTGCCTCCAATTTTTCATCACTGTGCTCCTGCTGAAAAATTAGAAGCTCACTTATATTGAAAGTTCTTAACGAGGATGCTTTACCTGTTAATCACTTGGCCTGAATGTCAATGCTCCAAGTGCAGATTTAGACTCTGAAATTGGGTCAGTTTCCTCAGTGCCGAGCTGTCCTTACACACAGTCCTCATGCCAACATCACATAATCTTTTATTTCTATGTGCATTGTGTTGAAGTGATTGAACCACCTTGTTAAAGCCAAGTTCTATTTTATGATGCATATTTCTGTCAATAAACATGATTGTAAATTCTTCTTTCTGCTTTCAGTCTTTTCTTCCATTTCCAATTCTGTTATTTTTACTGTTGGTTTTTTTTTTTCCTATTACCAGCCATGGTGAGTACATTTTTTTCTAAATGTCATCATGCTTAAAAAGAGGTCCGATATTTTACAACTTTTCCTTACCAAATTACTAATTAGTACACCTGAAGAAAAACATTCTATGTCCTTAACTTTCATCCTAATTTCACTTGTCACTAACAGCAGCCATTAGCTCTTATGAATTTCTTTTTTTCTTTTCTTCAAATATGTCAGTTTCTCTCTCATATAAGACAAATAGCAGGTGATCGTTCCTAAGAGACAGGGAAGAAGGAGAGACAGAGACAGAAGGAATCCATTGTAACTAGCCTTGAGAAACTCAATGAGGTACTTTAGTGTGCTTCAACTAAAAGACAGGTCAATTAACTTCTCTAAGGTCTAGTGTTAGTTAACTTGCTAATAAGTGAGCAAACTTTAGATTCATACTATCACATTGCCTCAGAGACCAGAAAATAGTGTAAAGACAGAAAAAACAGACTTTCTAATTTCTAGATCTTCTTAATTTTCACTAATGTAAGGATATGCAGTGAGTGCAATGTGAATCTTCATTAACTTGCCATCTAGTTCATCATTAGCCAATTGAAGAACCACTCAGGGGCACTGAGAGATAGATGGTTATTTTACCAATATGTTTTAGAATGTGTTATAAATGTTAATTCAGTATTATCTCTGTAACTACATGAATTTCGAAAAGCAGTGATTCCAGAGATTAAGAAACTGAAGTATTCTTTGGATACTTACGAATGAAAATACTCGTTTGATAATCTTCATGCAAAATCGATTTTCAACTGGACAAAAAAGCAGATGAGAAATGCTCAAATTATGGCACAACTGGACAAAAAAGCAGATGAGAAATGCTCAAATTATGGCACAAAATACTCGTTTGATAATCTTCTTGCAAAATCGATTTTCAACTGGACAAAAAAGCAGATGAGAAATGCTCAAATTATGGCACAACATTAGTTCTTATGGGACTAAGAACAGTAATATAAACTACTACATAAGAATAACAGATATAGTAGAAAAGAGACAAATCACATTTAAATAATTTAAATGGTCAATAAACCACAGGAATCTGTGGTACTTTATGTTAGTGATATTCCCACCAGAAATGCACTATCCCGGTCTACTCAGGAGAAAAACATCATATAAATTCCAACTGAAGACATTCTACTAAATAGCTGACCAGTATCCTCAAATGCTATCAAGGTCACCAAAAATAAGACATGTTTTATTAACTGTCATAACCAAGAGAAGCTTAAGGAGGTAAAAGTACTTAATCTAATGTTACCCTTAAGCAAAGAGGAGTAAATAGGAAAAACAGAGGAAATTTGATGGGAATTTACTTATCAGTATTGCATCATAATTGTGAGAAATGTACCACTCTAATGTAAGATGTCAGTAATAGTGAAAATTGGGTGAGGAGTACATGTGAACTCTCTGTACTGTTCCAATAATTGTATGAAGTGAAATGTAACACTGAGGAAAGCATTCAAAGGTAAAAAATCTGGACTTATGAAAGAGGTTGGTAGACATGAAAAACAGAGTGAAACGATTTGAAAACACAATTAATTCTAGAATAATAAAGCATGTGGCAATGCAATGAAAGGCATTATTTGCAAAGTTAAGGGTGAAAGACTGAGAATTAAAATTAATCCCAGCAGCTTTAGGCTCTAATGTAGTAAAATCTGTTCCTTGGCCACTTGATATAGGTAATATATTTCTTTAAAATCTCATTAGTTATATGGGTAAGGCTAATCAACCTTATAGGAGATATTCTGTGAATAAAGTTAAGTTAGAACTTTTAAAATACGAAGTGCTTTGTAGACATTAGATCTTTTACTACCTATTATTCCATAGAATGTCAGAATTGCATCAGTCTTCTGAAGAAGGATTTCTTTTTTTTTCTTCTGATTTATGTGTTTTTAGATAAGGTGAATACAAATTTATATTTTGATAATAAAATATCATAATTGGAGACAGTGATATTTAGGTTAATTCAAGATGTGTTGGCTGGATTGAAGAGAGGATCAAATGTTTAAATTTCAAATGGAATTAAATTTAAATAGAATCCTAAATTTTACTTACATTTAAATATAATAGCTTTTGTTTCTATACTGGCTAAAGATAATTGTGTTGCTTGAATTGGAATCAACTTGTTTATATATTTGACTAACCTGGTTGCTAGAATTTTTTTCTCTGAAGAATTTTCTTGTTAGTACTAGCTAAATAATTCAATATTTTGTTTTTCCATTCTCTTATATAGCCTCTTTCAAAATTTCTCATTCTCATTATCTCTATTGTTGTATTTTAGCATTAAAATCAAATTTAAAATGAAAAATCTTTCTTGAGAGAAAATAAGAAAATGAAAATGATGAAAATAGAAATGAAATAAAGATGGAAAATTAGACAAGATATATAAAAGATAAGAATTTCAACAAAATTTTGGAATGTGTAATATTATGAAATTGACTCTACTTAAATTAAAAAAAGCAGTCTATATAGTCAAGAACTGCGGTTAAGAATTGTAGAGCAGATTAGACAAGGCAGAGGACAAGACTTATGAACTAAAACATAAGTCAACAGAAAACATCCAAACTGAAGGATAAAGAAAAAAAAAATGGAGGAAAAGCATTTCTGACACACATGGGACAGACTCAAACATTCTAATAAATATTTAACTATAGTCCCAGAAGGAGACAGTGGAGACAATGAGTTAGAAGCAAAATTGAAAAAAGTTAATAACCATTAATATTCAAAACTTATGAAAGATATCAACTTTTGTCCAAAATGTTCCATGAAACACCATAGTAAAAAAGCAAATGAAACCACAGCTAGGTATATTGTAACAAAACTCTGTAACTTAAAGAAGTTATAAAGAAAATCTAAAAAAGCTGCTAGAGTAAAAACTACATGTTACCTACAAAGAAGCAACTAAAAACTTCCATACAGAAAAGAAAAACAAAAAGCCAAATGAAAATAGAGACATCTTTATAGTATAGGAAAATTTACTGCCAAGAAATCAGCCTCTAATCAAAAACCTATGCTGCAAAAATGAAGTTTTCAGACATACCTAAAACTGATAAAGATGTATGGTAAGTCAGGCTAGTCCAATAAATATTAAATAAATTTTAAAAGGAAAGATTATTTAAATAGTTAATATTTAAGTATTTTAAGTATGTATTAAAAGGAAAACTCTGTCAGATGGAATATGATTCCTGATAGAAATATGGAAATGAAAAATGGAATGAATAATACTGGAGAGAGTAAATATGTGGGCTAATGTAAGTGATCACTGGTAGTGTTAAAAAATGTAATGCTTTGTAAAGTTTGAAATGTATGGAAAATAAAAACCCATAGCTGAAATAATTTAAAACAAGGAATGATATTTCTGGTGAAGCATTCTATGGTTATAGTAAGGTCAGGAACACCCTAAGACTATAATAAGTGAAGGAAAAAATAATATAATGTCTAAAATAACCAATAAAATAATACATAACTAACAATTTAATACAGAGAAGTGTATTAAAATATTTGTTTAACCCCCAAAAGGCAAGGAATATGGACAACAGAACATTAAACAATGGTGTCAAATATTATACAAGTACATTTTATATTAGTTATTATACTTATATAAATAAACTAAATATTCAAGTTACAAAAGGAATATTGTCAGATTGGATTATGACAGAGATAAAACCTAAGACTCAAAAAGAGTGATGAATAATAATATATAACACAAGCAATAATAAAAACAAAAACTGCTAAGTCTACTAATACCAGACAAATTCGACTTTAAGGCAGGAGTCATACTACAGAAAAGGAGAAATATTTTATAATTATAGTAGGGTTTATCCAAAAAAAAAGTTATAAAATTTCTAATTTAGATTGCATTTAGTAACAGTCTTAATCAATGTAAACCAAAAATTCATAGAAATAAATGAAAATATAAACATATACAAAGTGACAGTGGCAGATTTTCACTCACCTAATAAAAAAACAGGCCATTTAATGTGGGTCAGGTAACAACTGAAAAAGAGAAACGGTCATTAAGTTACCCTTAGAAGACACAAAATGTTTCCATCAAATATGTAGGAATTAAATTCACTGTTCACTGAGGGTACTGAACAATTTGATGAAAAAAAAAAACAGTAATGAAAAATGAATCAAAATAACATTTTTGTTATTTTTCTGATGGCTATCTTTATAAAAGTAAAATATTAAGATTTTAGGTTAATGGGTGCTTTAAGTCTTGGAATATTTCATATGTATGAAAACACCATTATGATAGCTCTTCTCAGTAATTTTCAACCTCTATGGAAAGTATTATCAGTTCTGACATATTAGTCATCCTCTCTATATGTCCTTCATAAGAAATTTGTCTATTCACTTAAATAACATCTTTCATTTTTACATCATTGACAGGGAAGCATTTTAAAACACATAATTTTAAAATGATTTATGCCAAAATGAATTAACTGTTTCAGTTTTGAATGTGTCCATTACTTTTGAGAAAATGTGAATTTCACGGTAATGGTGGTGTTAACAAAAATCACTATATAAATGGCTGACTCCATCTCTTCATACAAAGGTTGCTTTGAATTAAGGTAATTTAACCAGTCTTATAATTTACCTATAAATTGCATGTTAGTTTTTCCTATTCAAGGAAAAAGCTAATTTTTCTATGTTATCTGCCTCTTCTACTATCCTCAAATCCACATTCTAACCTCTCTGTAGAAATCTAATTCTCTACTCCTCTGAAAATCACTGGAGTAGTGAAATCTTAAACTTACAACCTCTAAACATAACCAATGTATCATATAGACAGTAGTTAGCATACTGATATATATTTGTTTATATATGAATATATATGTATATATCATATAAACAATATTATAGTATATATATATATATACACATACACTTTCTTGTGGTTAGTTTTAAGTCTATATCATTTTTATATTTAATTTATTAACAAAGGGATAATCTAAGATTTCTAGAAAATAAGTTAAGGGATCAAAATGGATTTTTCTTAGCCAGCTGATAAAGTTATAAAAGATATGGGACATCAATCCAGATGGTCAACCAATGTAAAATATAAATGTGATACAAAGATTATTAACATACAGACCAAGAAACCACATGTTGAGAAACTAAGTCACTTAATGTATTAAATATGACGTACAAGCATCTGAGACACACATAGATACAGGCACAGAAAAAGAAAAGTGATACTGAGAGAACAGAATTTCATAACCCAGAGACTGAACAAGAGACAGAAACATTAAAGAATCAGAAAAATAGATTAAGTCAGAGGCAGAGAGAATCAATAGCACTAAGTCATTTTGTCAATCTAAAGCAAAATCAATGTGTATTAAGCATGGCAAGGACAAATTAAAGTGGAGACTATTTTATTTGACTTTTTACATTATTTTGTACTACTTTAAAAGCCGTATTTTCACGTACCAATCATGAGTAAGTCTGGATTTTTTTAACATGGGGTATTATGAATGCAAATTTAGGGCTCACAATATTTTAACTTCTTAAGGAAAGAATCTTTTATTTTTTTTCCTCTTGGGTTTATTTTTTGTCAGTAAAAAAAAAGGTTTGTTCCAGAGCAAATATCTTTGTCAATGTTTTTGATATGTAGCTGCCTATTGCTTTAATAGACCCAAATAAGATAATTATTCATTTTCCTTAGCTAATACTTTATGGTAGCATTTAGCATTTTACTCTGAGGAAATAATGCATATGATATGAATGGACTATAAAAGAAAGTGATAATTAAAAATTCTATTAGTTCAGTGAGTTGATCTATAAAATACTATTTGAGCTATTTTAGTTATTTATGTATTTAAGAGGTATATTAGTTATAGTTCACATGTCCCTCCCAATAAATGATTCTTGTAGAATACTATTGGGCATTTTGCATGTTACAGAGCATTTATTTTCAATATAAAACAGTGTGACTAAAACTGCTGTATTTTTAACTCCTGTAATATGCAATACAAATTGCATATCACTGTAGTACAGCATGTTAGCTTTTGAAAATATAAGCAATGTTATTGATCCTATTAGAACCCTCTACATATTTTAATGCATTATAAATATATTCACATATAAACAAGAGTATGTACTAGAGATCAGCTGCAAGTGAGTAAGGTTCAAAGTTGAGCCATAGGAAAATAGAGTAATAGAGAGAGACTGCAGGGATCAAATACAAAAACAAAAGGGGAGAAAGCAAAGAGCATAGAGATAATAAACTTTTTAACTTTAAAATTCATAAAAATAACTAAATAAAAAAAGTATAACAGAAATGATACAGACAAATACTCCTGGCATAGATGATAAGAAGAAAAAACCCAAAATGACATAATTTAGGAAAAATATTTTCTCACTACCCTCTTTAGAAGCAACCAGTGTTAACTTATTTCAGAAAATCCCTGCCCTCTTTAGAACTCAGTTTATATATATTAGGCTGGGTTGGGGCAGGGGCTTTGTTCAGCACTTTTTCTTTTCCTTTAGACACCATCATGGACTTCCAAACTATTCCTAATAGGCCATGGTACAAACTGTCCATTTTGTATATTTATATTTGAGTTATCATGAAGGGTTTTAAAATTGTGGCAAGAACTGTGATATTAGATATGGTGTTTCTGCCTTCCTGAGAAAGCTAGCCTTCTCTGGCCTGTTTGATAAACTACTTACTTCTAGCTTAGACAAAAGAACAGGAATCAGATTTGCCCTCCTACATGAAACAACCAAAAAACTGACAAAATAAATAGCACAATATTTTTTAAGACAAAAGGCAATGATAGAAAGTGATTCTTGAGGGATGAGGAGTAAAGGGGTAAATGAATCCTATAGTTGCCCCAGATGACTGTCCTGAGAGGGTATCCATGTTGTGGTGTAGGGAGTGGGAAAGTAGGGAAACCCAGGCTGACTTCTGCAGACTTCCTGAGTTAAGGTGATGAAATTAGGAGTTCTGGGAGGCAAAGGTGGCTAAAGGTCACAGAACAGAGTCCCAGAGAGGGGAGAGCTCCACTGACACAAAACCCCAGAAGCCTGAGAATGGTCGGGGATCAGAGAGTGTTTTTCTACAAAGCGACATGATGAAAACTGTTGAGGCAGTCCAGATGTTTTAAGTATGATTGTCGTGATGTTTACATAACTGTTCACATTTTCAGAAGTCATCAATTTGTCCACTACAATATGATGAAGCTTATTATATGTAAATAATATCACAATAAAGGTGACTGAAATATTATTTGTTAATATTGAGACGTATATTTTAGCAAAAGAAGATCTAACAGGAGGGACCAAAATCTGGGGACTGATGAAAAACTGGAAAAGGCAGAGAAAAGAATCATTTTTGAGTAACTTCTGTGTGCCAGGCACTGTGATAGATTCTTTTGCATACAATATCTTCATGGCAGATAACACCACATGATAAATGCAAAGAGCAATAAAAGAGATGATGCCCGTTTATTTATGGAATTTGATTTTTATTATATTACTAAAATGAAATATATTCTAAGAAAAGTTTTGTTTCAGCAGCTAAATCTTTTCACAAAATATCTGAAGTCCCAAACTTGTTATTTTTGCTTACCCCAGGCCTCTTTATAATCTCTGGCTGTCAGCAGAGTTTCCAAAGTCTTCAGTGTATGTCAATATAAGTTCAACATCCATGTTAAGGCTCAAATCATAGGCATCCTAAACTTCTAAAAATAATGGCTATACCATCTGCTTTTTTGATGTTCTTTCATGGTAGTTGTATCTAAATCTATTATAAATGTATATACATGTTGAGTTTTAAATAATTTTGCCCTCTCACATGTATACCAATTGAGAATAGATTAGGGATGTAATTAATTAATTAAATTATATTTTTAAAAAATACTTAATTTTTTTACCGAAGTTGTAGGTTCTCATCAAAACTGAGTGGAAGATGCAAAGATTTTCCATATATCCCCTGCCCTCACACATGAATACTCTCTCCCATTATCAACATGCCTCGCAAGAGTGGTATATTTGTTACAATTGATGAACCTATATTTACAGATCATTTTCAGCCAAATCCATAGGTTACCTCAGGATTCTCTCTAGGTTCATGTTCAGTTTGGAAGGACATGTGTCACCATTAAGGTATACAGAGTACTTTTGGTACCCTAAAAATTCTCTGTATTCCACTTATCCATTCTTCATTCTCCCCCCAAACCCTTGGCAACCACTGATCTTTTAACTGTCTCCATAGTTTTTGCCTTACATGTATTTTGTTGGAATCATAGTTTGCTACCTTTCCAGATTGACTTCTTGCATAGAGTAATACATATTTAAGTTTCTTCTATGTTTTTACATGACTTGATAGCTCATTTTTTTTTAGGTTTGAATAATAATTCATTGTATGGATGTAACATAGTTGTTGTTTTTATTTTTATTTAATCTGTTGACCTAATGAAGGACATCTTGGTTGCTTCAAAGTTTTGGCAATAATGGATAAAGCTGCTCTAAACATTGATGGCACATTTTTGTATGGACATATGCTTTCAACTCCTTTTGGTAAATATGAAAAAATGTGCTGCTGGATCATATGAATATGTTTAGTTTTGTTAGAAGCTGCCAGACTGTCTAATGGAAATGGCTGAATTACAGTTCCTGTTGCTCTACATCCTTTCCAGCATTTGGTGTTGTCAGTGTTTTATGTTTTGACCATTCTAATGGGTATATAGAGGTATCTCATTGTTGTCCCCATGTTCCCATGAGGTCCCATGTTCTACTCATTTCTCAGGATTAGTGATGGAGTTCCAGCTTCATTCCCATCTCCCCTTAAACATACATCCTTGCAACTGGGTCAAAGCCCAGCTTTTAACCCCAGTGCAAATATTTGTACCTGCTCCCAGAGGAGCTCCATTCTTACTGAGCCCTACGTGTGAATCACAACTAATGCTCTGGATTAGAACATTTAAATTATTTTTCTGGACACCTACAATTGCTCCAAACTTCTTTTAGCTGAACTATACAAGAAAAATTACATTTTTTTCTGTAGCACCTAGTACTTTTGCAGAAGAAAAACCCTCTTCCCAATACAGAATTTCAGATCTTTGGTTGGTTCCTCATTGATCCTCTCTTTGCTTCTCTATATGAATACACATTAGGAGTCCTTTCACTTATGTTGAGGTTTGAATATTCACTGTCTACTAATTTTTTTTCTAAAGCAGATCTGTGTTTATATTTCCTGTTCTCCTTATTGCTTTTGCATGATTTTCAGAAGGGAAAATGATAGTGCCAACTTTATACTGTAATAGTAAAAGTTAAAATAATGGCTATTTTTTTTTTCAAACCTATGTGCTGATTTCTAGGAACTGAGCAAATGCTTTAAAAAAATGACAATTTCTATGGGAAAAAAAAAACTATTAGAAATTATGTATACATCACCATTTCCCCAAAACTGACTGACATCTATCCAATGTAGTCCGAGACTCACAAAATCAATTTGAGGCTATGAATGAATATTTATGTTCCACATACCTTAAGTAAAATCTAGCTATAAAATATACTATCTTAATATAATTTAGGTTGAAAGGATATTAGGGTCAAATATGAATGCTCTTGGAATATTGAGTTTTTTTTAATTTTTAATTTTTTTTTTAATTTTTAGGAGGAGGAGGTAATTAGGTTTATTTATTTATTCATTTATTTTAGTGGAGGTATTGGGGATTGAACCCAGGACCTCGTACATGCTAAACATGTGCTCTACCACTGAGGTATATACCTCCCTCCCTGTAATATTGAGATTAATTGAGGAAACTTCAATAAAATGTTGCAATTTTAGTGATTAGTATGTATGATCTATTTTAACAGCATTTTCCTTCTGTAGAAAGAATCTCAGATCTACACTGACCCTCAAATTGACCCTCAAAATTTTTTCAACCAACCTCTAATTTTAGCCATGTATTGGATTTAGTAGAAGAATAAAAATTATTGAGAGAACTCTGAGGTAAAAACATTTTCCTAAACATACAAATTCATGAGAAGAAATGGTAGAAAACAAGAAATGTAATGATAAACATATTTCATTTTATAATATTAAATTTGATGTGTATTTTATAAATATGACATGCTTCTCTATTAGATTTTTAATTTTTAACTGTTTAAATAATTATGCTTTTGCCTTCATCTCCAATCATCTTGCAGCTCATACTTATGTAATAGTATATATTGCATCATCTTAAAATAAATGATCAGTATTTATACTTAAACTAGATACATTTGTCATGTTGGTGTAATATAACCTGAAAATGAAGCATTATATATTTTCCCATGAGGATCTACCAAACCCATACTTTGCCAGAGACACATTTTTAAACTTAAATCATATTAAACATTTAGGAAAAAAATACAGTAGAATTTATTCCTATATTATGTTCTGTAATCATCATCTGAATGAAAAATAATTTATTAGAAATAAAGGAACTTATGAGTGTTAGTTTATGATTTTATAAAGTAAATCATGGATAAATATATAATATATACAATGATGCATAATACATGAAATAGATAACATGCAAAATATAACTATCATTGTATGTCAGATTCTTGAATATGATTATGTTAAATATATTATTCAGTATTCTGCATACATATTGATAAGTTTAAGGAAATCTCAAAAGGTATAAACATATGTTCGTATTATTCTAGTTTTATCTTATGTATTGTCAATTAAATACGTGAAATAGTTTTGTAAATATGCCAAAAAGCATTTTCAGCATGGATTGATATTAAGCACAGAATAGTTTCCTACCATTTTTCTTATGAATATTATCATACACAAAATCTTCCCTATAATTTCACAAACAGTGCTTTATAATATTTATGCCAGGTTGTATCTTTCTTACTTCTCAGTTCTTGAACTTTACACAGTAATATTCACTGAGTATAAAAATGTGAGTGTTGCTAGTAATTCTTATAGTAGGCAGTTTATAGGAGATGGAAACAAGGGTAGTCATCAGCTGTATTGTTTTGGCAATGTTCCTATATTTTCAGTGACATATAATATTTGCTCTTATGAATCATGGCAAATTCCACTCTTTGGATATTTGCAATTGCACTTTTCGTATGAGTTACTGAGAAGCTGTTAGAGCTTGCACAGAATTAAATGTCAGATGAAATCAGCACAAGTATTTAATAGAGTGAAATAAACCTAACCGGGCTGAGGGAATTCTTGATATAGTAAACCAGTTTCAATGAATGAATCAAGGATAAAATTTAAATTCATAATTCTGACGCTCCCTGGTGATCTAGTGGTTAGGATTCGGTGCTCTCTCTCATACTTCTACTCTCTAAGAAAAACCTGGGCTTAATAACATCAGATTAAATAATGTTTCCTTATTACTAATTGAGTACTCTTTGCATTTTAAAGTAGTTATATGTCTACTGGGCTTATTAGAACAATTTGACTTATGTTTAAATATCCTTCTTCATTTAGTTTTAAGAATTCAATTATGTTAATCAGATTAATTTTGGTCTTTGTACTTAAGCATTTTATGTCTCTAAATCAACGTTCATTATTTTATTATAATTTTATTCAGAACTAAAAAGTATTTCAGGGATAATATACACATACAATTTTCTTTATTAAATATTAAGATTAAAATAATTCCTACTCTATGTATAATTATTAAATGTAATGAATTCATTTACATGCGTTGTTTTTTGAAACTCGTGATGCTTGTTCAGTGAAGCATTTAAGATATTAGTTTGTTTATTCATCTACTTAATTTTCAAGATTGCACTGTAGACAGACTGAGAGATATATGCTATTGGAAACAACTAATAAGGAAAACATATGTTGACCCATATTTGGAAGAAAATAATCGAGTCATACATTGTGTTATCTATCAGCTGTGAAATAAATCACCCCAAAATGTAAAGAGTTAGTAAAACAAACATTTATTTTTCATTCCATTTCTCTGGCTTTGAAATTTCAGTGTGATAAAACTGACTCCTCCATCTCTGGGTCTCTCACCAGGCTATAGGCAGTGTAACTGCTGGGTTTCACGTGAGGGACCATTCAATTCCAAGTTCATTCGTGTGGTTGTTAGTAGGATTCAGTTCTTCATGGGTTCTTGTACTGAGGAATTCTTGAACAGAGAGCATGAGTTTCTCACCGGCTATTGGCTTGAAGCATCCCTTAGTTACTTGCCACTTGAGCCTTTCCCTGGGGCAGCTCACCACGCGGCTACTGGCTTTATCAGAATGAGCAAGTTAGAACAAGAGATGGTATCATCAAGAGGGAAGTCACAATCTTTTGTAACCTAGTCTCATCTCATTACTTTGGGCCTTATGCTGTTTGTTAGAAGCCAATCATTAGACTGAACCAACACACAAGAGAGGGTGTCACACAAGGGAATGAATGCCAGTATACCTCAATTTTAAATTTCTCTAAAAGAGATTATAGAAAATGCACTTTAACTTTTATTTCCCATAAATTAAAAATATATGGCCAAATAAAGTGAAATAAGTCAGCAGAACCAAAGGCAGAATTGGAAATATGCTACATAAATTCATCAAATCGAGGTTAAAATAATCAGAGAAAACACAGTTCTCATACAAAAGGAATTATGTTGAAACAGAATGATAGCAATGAAAAAAACAAAGACTGTTTCAGCATTTTAACTACATCAGAGGTAAGTAATAATAATTTAAATAATGTAAACATCATCCTGTAGTGAACACACTCACGTTGACTGCCCATGGTCCCCACTTCCTGGTGTTCCTGTTCTTCTCCTTAAATGTGAACAGGACCTGTGACTTTCTTTTCTCCAAAGGAATAGGGGGAAGATGATGGGGTTTTGAAGATGTTATTAATATCCCAAATCAGATGACTTTATGTTAATCAAATGTTCCTGGTTGGGCCTGACTTAATCGATTGAAAATGTTAAAAGGGGAAGTGGACCCTCCTGGAGAACAGACAGAGTCTCCCTGTTGGCTTTGAAGAATTAAAACACCATGTTCTCTGAGGACCTGTGGATAGTGACAGGTGGCATGGAACTTCTGGTGGTCATTGGGAGCTGACAGCAGCAGCCAGTGATATCCAGTAGGAAAACTGTTCCCTCAGTTCTATAGCAGCAAGGAGACCAATTCTGCCAACAACTTGAGAGAACTTGGAAGCAGATTTTTTCCCCTTTAAGCCTCTGATGATACTGCAGCTCAGCCTGTACCTAACTGTAGCCTTTTAAGACTATGATTGAAGGCCCCTGTCTCCTGACCCACAGAAATTTGTGAGATAATAAATGTGGATTGTTTTTAGCTGCTGAGCTTGTGGTAGTTCGTTATATAGAAATAGAGAATTACTATACTTTGTAATACATTTTTAAAAGTAGGTAATGAGCCACTGCAGTCTCTGTGGTATATTGAACCAAGGAAAAATTTTTTTTAATTTGAAGTTTTAAGGAAGCAAAATATAAGAAAAATTTTAAAATTCTAAAATTACATCATTAGAAAATCAAAAACAAACCAAATGTACCTTCATTTGAATAAAAGATAATATTTCAAAGATACTAAAACCTTTTTCTGTTTGGTTTACTTACACCCAAATACCAAATGACACCATAATGCCAGCCATGTAAAGAATTGAATTTCTCTACCACATTTAAACAATATTGGTCAAATTGTGAGACTTCCTTAAATCAATGAAATGAGATCACATGTGCTGTTTGTCTCTCAGAAGCTTTGAAAGCCAAATTGCCTTTTCCTTCTTTGAAGATTATGGGCACATATGTCAAAGTGGAAGCTCTCCTGTTAACTAGTCAACTAAGAAGAGCAGAGCCTCCATGACAAGGGAGTATGATTATGAATTAAATATTTGGTGCATTTAGGCTTATTTGTTACTGCAGCAAGATATAAAAAAGTGATACTTTGAAGTAGGTGCCACAGTGACAAAAGCAAAACACACACAAAAAAGCATAGCAGTGGTTTAAGAATCAGTTGGTTTAAGGGTTAGAAGAAATTACTACTGGAGTCTAAAAGAAGAATGATAAATATTATCTAATGACAGAACATTTGGTAAAACTGTCCCTGTGATAAAGTGGAGTGTACCAATGTACTACTGAACTTGTGTTTATAGGGGAAGATGTTAAAGAATATAACCTTAGTATGGCTGTATGGGTTATCAGTGGTTTCAACAGATTAAGTATTATTTCAAAAAAGATGGCTGCAGAATAAAATAGTAGCAATTCTGAAGAAGAATGAAAAAAGAAAAGAGAGAGGCTCGAAATGTAGGGACTTGCAGGGTTGGAAAAGACAAATTCTGCTCAACCCCTAAAGAGGAAAAAAATAAACTGAGGAGGACTTTGAGCTACAAAGGCTAATGAAAACTTAGAATTAGGTGAAAGATTAATTCCAAGGCATTCACTTGTATGAATGAATGAAAGAGGTGACATTAAATCATATCAATTAGACAAAAATAGCTCATGGGAAAAGAACCCAAGGGTATATAACTCTCCTACCAAAGTCTAATAAATTCATATTACCCACATTAAATAAAGAGAGAAAGAGAAAAAGAGCAGAGTCTGGGAACAAAAAGCAAAGAAATACAGTAAACAGAATAATTGTGTTGAGAAAGGAACTCTGTGTTAGTCTTATAGCTATTTAATATGTAGAATTGACTTAATTCAAATAGATAAGAAGTTGATAAGATAAGGATATTTGTACCATCTTAAGCAGCACAATCCTTTACTAAATGAAATAGAAGACTAGTACCCACACACATCAACATGCGGAGTATGGGCTGAGAAAACTGATCAGCCCCAGGCCATATTTCTAGATACCAACTTCTAGTATGGGCAAAGATCCGACTAGAAAGGAACGTTCACCAAGAAGTGAAGCCACTGGTCATGAAGCAAATGTGAAAATTTGCTTAAATAGCTTTCTCACCCCTGGTGAAGAGGCCTATCAATAAATGCTAAATGGGATTTGAGAATTGCTGCAAATGTAACATGTGTGTCCTATTTTTCACCTTTACAATTAGGGATGGTTTCTGCAGTTAGAATATCTGTTGCACCATCTTACGCAGGCTGCTTACGTTGCAGAATACTTGTCCTCTTAGTTCATAGAGTTCTGGATCAAGAGAAGCCTTCTCTCCACCGGTCTGAAGACCACCATGTATCACTGCCATTTAAGAGACTGTAGTTCAGGGCACATGAACTTTGAGCTTGATAGAATGTTTGGATGGACTTTTGGGGTTATATTGTTCAGGGAGAGTTGAGTGTATTTTGTCTTCAGAATAGAGTGTGAGACATCTTTTTGATGATCAAAAAGATGGAGTGTGTTAGTCACTAGTGTTGTTTATGAATTATTTATAGCTCTCTGCCTTCAGGACAAATTAAATTTTCCCTTGTGCCCTCTTGGAATTAGCTTTGGCCCTGGAAATTGCTTTTAGACAATGAAATATGAGAATGGTAGTGAAGTTTATTACTTCAGGGTAGATTCTTTGAGGGACAGTGCGCTATTAACATACTCGCTTTCTGCCTCAACAGCAGAAATTTACGTTAAGATAACAGTTTTGAGTCTTAAATAACTAAGAACTGACAAGCTGCATAATGGAACCATGTTGTTAATATAGCATAAGCAAGATGTCTTTTCATTAAGACATTTAGATTTGAGTCAGTTTATTGGGTCTGTTTATCATTTATTCGTTCATTATTATATTGACTACTTTTTATCAACCCTATGAAATGCATAGCTTGATTTGTCAAAGAAGACTTTTTCATTATAATTTTCGCTTTGTCAAAATCTCTATACTTCTACATTAAAGTTAGTGTATATATATTATATACATATATATCCTTTATTATTTTATCTTCTTGTTAGAGTACTATTTCAAGACAATTTTTTTATCTTTTAAAAATAACTAGTTTTTCTTGAAGTAATCTTTGAATGATAATATTTCTCTTTCTGGGTTTTATTTGCTTGCATATATTTTGTATATTCTAGTCCATTCTATTATTTTCAACTCTTTGTGGCATTAACTCATTACTAATGCTTAGTTTAAGTCATCTGTATTTGGTTTGCTTACACAGTTTGTGCATTCTGTCATTTAACTTGTTGATTTAATGCATTCATGATAAATGTATTTATAAATGTCTTTTTTCTTGCAATTTTTACTTTTTATTTTTGTAGTTTTTTTCTTTTAATTTGGTATTTTTATTGATCAAATGGTTTTGCTTATTGTTTCTATTGCTTTGAACGTTTTATCTAACTGTATTTTCTAACATCAGTTACTCAGAAGTGTTTATCAATCATATTTGATCATAATTTTAAAATAATTATTAAATAGGTACATTGCAAAAATCATATAGAATCTTTATTCATATTTATTATCAGTATAAAGCTTTGCTTTAAGATATGTAAGTTACATCTCAATTTTAAAATTTACTTTAATTTTTTACATTAAATTTTAAAAATTATGTTATCAACTAGAGCCTTACATATAATTTTTGTTGCTTTCATTTTCCCATTTTTTCTGCATACTATATATTCCACTTCTTGATTTGTATTTTATTATTTACTTTTTGGTTTACTAAATTAATTTTTTAAATATATTTTTAAACATGTCAAGAATATTTCAGTTGTAAGGGGTGGAGAATTCACCATGAAGTAAGAGAGAACCAAAAAAAAGAAATTTAATACATTATTATTTGGAATACCAGAGGTGAGGCTTTTCACAGAAATTATTTAGTCTATCTATCACCTACCTACCAATAATGTGTGTTATTTTGTTTTCTACTTCTGTTTATTCATTGGATTTATTCTTTCAATTTAAGATTTACCACAAAGTTATAACCATGATTTCTGTATTGGCAATATTATATTGTGGACAAAAATTAAAAGACTACATCTCTATCAAATCAATGAGAAAATTACTGGAGAGTGGATCTAATTAGCTCGGCATGAATTCTTGTTCATCCCTGGAATGGTTATCTGCCCAGGTAATTTTGTTAGTGTAATTGTATATGCTTGGTTTGGCTGACAAACTTTTTGGACAGGTAATGAGATAATATTCCCCAACACACCAGTGACTGAAGTAGAATAGAAGAATTTCCCTCTCTCCAAAATTGTACCAGAAGAACTGGTTACAATGAAGAACAGAATAAAAGCTGCAGTTATAGAACATATATATTTGAGTCTTTGAATATCAGATCTTTTCTACACCCTGTTCCATTTACTCCAATATGGAATCTAAAAGTTACAGTGCTTTTCCATTAAAGACCTTTTGATTTTTCTTTTATACAATCTTCCAGAATGTTCTGGAAGATCTTTCTAATACTAAGGTGATTCTCTTTTCCTTTGTAACCATCTCCCCAAATCAGGAAGCTTACAGGATTCCTTTTTATTCTTAGAATACATCACTTTTTCACTGAGTAATTTTTTTCAGTGTTGTCCATTATTCAGTGACCTTTTTGGTATTAAAAAGTTGACTATTTTTTATTTAATTTTTTTAATCTATTTTTTATTTTATTAATTTTATTATTTTATATCTCCCTGTCTACTCAATATTATACTCTTGGAACTATTTTTATACGGACTTCCATGTTCTACATCCCGTGTGTCTTGCCTTTGCGCTCAATACTTTAATTTCTTCTTTGTGTATTGTTCTGCATTCCAATGGATTATCTGAAGTTGATCTTGCAAATCGCAGTTAATATTCAGTATTATTCATTCAGTTTCTCTGAGCTTTCCTCATTATTTTGACCACTATGCATTTTATTCCTCAAATACTACTTTTTTCCAAGCTTCTTCATTAATTGCTTCTTGAGAAAAGTACTTGGAGTTTGTTATTGTTGTTGTTGTTGTTTTGACCACTAAGTCCTATCTTGCTTTCTGTATTTGGCTTTTTTAATCTATAGCTTATTGCCCTAATTAATCAACTAATATCACAACTCTTTTGAAAATTTTGTTTTTCCTTAGTATGTCTGATTATTATTTTTTCAAATCTGTCCCCTTTAGGGGAAAAAGCCTAGAGTGATATGTACTGATGGCTTGTTCAGCATCCTTCAAGAATCATGTCACTGTTCAGGATTCTTTGGGACAGGAATACATTTTCTATTTCAATTGGTTCAAGTGTAAGCTGAAAAGAAATAGGTAAGAAATCTTGTTTCTATCTCCCTAAATCCTTCAGAGGAAAGGAAATAGAATATGCTTAACATAATAACTGTGATTAGACTTATTAACTGCTGGTGACAAAGTGAGCAGAGCTGTTGTGTTAAATATCTAGTGTGTTGGTGTCACACCACGTTCCTAAGGCAGGATACTCTTATTTTTCTGGCATTTTCCATTGGGATGATTAAGGTGATCAACAGTTAGAAGGTTAATTGCACATCCTGGATCATATATGCTGACATTTTGTGTCTATCAAATGTGTTTGTTCCCAGAAAGCAAAAATGACACACTAATTCTGAAGGACATCATCAAAATGAGCAGAATGTTCAGTAAGCCAATCCAATTCTTACTGGTGCTTTCTTCTCAAATGCTTAATCAATCTTAGTGTCCATCCAGTTATGCAGACCTAAATAATTGCCTGACTGCCTTATATAACTTAGTGAAAAAGAAGTTACATATTACTGGGGTTATATTAGGTACAAAGCTTTTACATTATCTTTTTTAAAAACTCATATTAACAACTTTAAAAAACTAAAATATAAACTAAATTTTTTTTACCTATTTCATCATCCTTCCAAGTCTATGAAAAAGATCATTTTCCTATCCATTCTATTTATCTAATCCCGTAGGGCTTTGTCCAACAGGACTTTTTATGTGCATGTTGGTTAATTGGGGTGTTTGACACAAGATTTGGTGACTGTTTGGAAGACTTCCAGGAGAAGGTGAATTTTTTCCTTCAATCAGGAGGTTGACTGTAGAGTTCTTAAATGGCATGATTTCTTTTAAGTCGTTTTTCACACCAAGTAAAGCCGAAGCGTATGTATAGCTTGTGGTTAGCTGTATAGTGTGTTGGTTACTGGAGGAGATCCCTAATGTCCTGTGTTTGATCTTTCTATTTTCCAAGCTACCCAATCTTCCATACTCTAAAGTGTTAGAATTGTTTGTGTCCAGTTAGAGTCTTAGTACTCCAATAGGAAAGAAAATACCAGATGATTCAGGATATTTTCCAACTATGTTAAATCACTTTTTTTATTTCAAGTGTTATTAATGGCACCCAAATGTTTGCTGTGGTAAGTCTTTTCCTCTCTTTGTCTCTGCTGCCCACATTGACAGATTTCAGTGCCATATTCCTCAGTTCATTTTTAAACAGTCCCTGGCAACTGGGATTGTATCAGGCACCTTGTATGGGAAAAGCTAGCTCAGAATTTAAATCCCTTCAGTTTCTGCCTTATTACCCAGCTTGCCTTGTTTCCAGTCCCTTCTGTTCTGAGCTTTGATTGTTTTCAGGGCTCAGTTTAGAAAATCTGCTTGTTCTTCCAGGTTTTCCCCCTTTGCCTGCTTTGAGTCAAAGGCTATTTTACACTGAATAGCTTTGTCCTCCGTCTGTTCCCATCTGTTTAATGTCTTCCAGAAATTCCTTAAAATTCTGGTTTATTAAAGACATTCTCTCCTATGTCCCAGTGATATTAATATTTTTTCTTATTATTTCCAAATTTATTTTGAGAGGAGGAGGAAAATACGTGTGCTAAATAAACTACTTTTAGAAAATTGAATTTACCTACTGCATCCATGATTCTGTCTCTATTTTTATTTATTTTCTCTTCTATTTTGTCCTTATATTTGCTTCATATGTTTTATGTAGGAAAACAGTTTTTCAATGAAAATATTTCCATCAATCCCAACTTCAAAGATATTCCTTTGAAAAATACGGAATTTTTTATTTAACATTGGTCTTTCTCTGTACTTCTAACTTTATTCTACATGGAAATAATATAGCATTTTCTTTATCAATTTTCCTGTTTACCAGTTATGTTTTATGAGGTAGATTTCATCATTATTACAATAATCTGCATTTTTAACAATCTAAGGAAGTGATCTCATAAGCCAATTAAGAATGTTTTGAATGATGACTATTTGTGTATATTTAGATTCTTTAAAACATTTATAGGTTTTCTCTTAAGACAACTTGGAAGGATATATATTTGGTGTAAATGTGTGTGTGTGCGCGCGCGCACGCACGCATGTGGGTATATCTGTGTGAGTGCGTGTTTCACTACTGAAGTTCTATTTATCAGGAAGCAAAGATTGCAGGAGTGTATTCAATAATGATGAGTCCTTTGTAGTCTACTCAATTCTGATTGTAGAGTACAACTGATCTGAACTTAACCCATTAAGAAACTGTGAACTGTAAAGTTGGTACCTCAAATATTTTGTCCTCAGCATAACTCCTTTACTACTATTAACAATATCTTTGGTAATTATTGGTACTTTTTTGTCATTCTATCATTGCTACCACTTTGACCCCCAATCAATTTTTATTTCTGCATTTAATTTTATGAAAGTGACAAAAAATGATATATTGTCAAAATATATGTTTCAAAGTGGCTCTAAGTACTTGCAATACAACTTGCCAAAGTTTTTTTTTAACCTTTTAAAAACTTTTCTTTAGGCTTTTACACCTCTTATGTTGAAACATAAGGAGATAATTTGTCAAAAAGTATTGTTTCTTGTTTGTATAATCAATTAATAGAAGGTTATTCTACTGTGAGCTCTGACATTGCATAATGTTACAACTGATTTCATGTAGCACAATTTCTGTTAAGATGATGGTATATTGTATTCCACTGTAAATACTTACAAAAATTTAGAAAGATACTGTACTTCACTATAAATACTTAGAAAGATGTAAATACTTAGTATGAACTTCATTGTAAATGGTTAGAAAGATTCTAAATTCTTAGATTTTCTAGTCCCAAAACAACTTTTGTTCTAAATTTAAAATAATTTCTAATTTGCAACATACCCCTCATAAACATGTTTTTCAATTGGGTTTGACTTTCAGCTTAATTGTTCTTAGTTTGTTATTTCAGGTTAGTAGATGTGGCTAAATTTACTAAGCCTTTGTCAACTTTGTGTACTTTGAGTATTGAAATATAATTGTTGGAGGGAAAATTGAAATGAAAGATCATTCAATCAGTCAATCAATCAAGAATATCATTTATTATGTATTAAATTATTTCTTTTACTAAATTACTACTTTAAAGAAAATTATTTTATCTTCTCACATAGTAGTTTCATCATAATAGATGAGATGTTGGAAATTGAAAAATACTTTACCATATATTGATGATACATAGTGTGATTCACTATCATACTTTTAGCTAAACTCATGACATGTGACAGATGAGAAACTTTTCCACTTCCAAAATAAATTCCTTTGATCTATCACTCAAATATGTTACTTGAAATTTTCTTTAGAGAAATCCCTATCTCTTTGGCTATCTATCCATCAGTGGCTAAGAGCAAGGGTTGTATTTTCTGAGTATGGGTCCTTTAATTTCCTTTTATAATCTGTGACTCAAAATTTTTTAATTATGCTGGTTCTCAGTGGTTTCTTATAAATTCACCTTTTGAAGTATTTAGGATAAATGCTTACGAGATAATTTAAGTATAACCGTATGTGCTAGAAAGTGTTACCTTCTCTTTGCCTATGTAACTATACTTTTAATTTCTTACTTAACTAACTACATTACTTTCTTTTTTGTTTTTGTGTCATGTGGTGGTATCAAACAAGCCAATTGCTTAAAATAAACCAAAATTCATTTTTTTTTTTTTACATAATGTTCACTGAGGTTATAGCAGTTGTCCCCTATGTTGGTTTATTATTTCAGACTGCTTTGATCTGGGAGACACTATATGAATGCTTACTTGTAAGATCACAGTGGCAGGACAAGAATCATCTTAACTTTTCTTTTCACCTAGAAATGGCATTCATACTTCAGATAACATTTCATTAGTCGATGAAGTCATCTGGCTATGTCTAACTTCAAAGTGACTAGAAACTTCAGTCCTTTGATGTGCCCAGATGGGAAAGAGAACTAGAAATATTGTAGAGTAGTAATAGTATGTATGAGTTTATCTACTGATTCTCTTTACCTTCCTACCAAAAATTGGAAGTGCCATAGATACTGATCTTTGATGCATTTTGAGAGGAGAAAATTAAAATCTGGAAAGAGAAAGTTATTTATTTAAAGTAACATGATATACAAATGACAGAACTAAGACTCATAAGCAAGACTTTTTTATCCTTAGTTTTCAATAGTATTTCCTCTACTATAAAATAAAAATAATTTCAGTTGAATCTTATTAAACTAAGAATCCAGTAGGTAATAAATAACTATTTGGAGTCCACAGCAATAGTAGAGCTTTAATATTTTCAAAACTATACAAATGTTTCAGTAATAAGTATGAAGAAGAAAAGATGACCACCAAGAAAACTGAAAATCTTGGCTAAAATTTCTAAGGAAATTGAAGTTGTAGTTGTCAGTATGAAAAGCAGAATTCCCCTAAATCCTACTTGACCAGGCTTTATTCCTTGCAGTTTGGCCTCCTGAAAATCTCCCCGATAATGATTACAGGTAATGGTTAAGGCTATCGGTTTGGTAGATTGCTGAGGCATCCATCCAGGCCACAGGTCCTGATAGGATGAACTTGTCAATAGGGCAGCTGGATTCCAACCTCCTGGTTATGCCAGAGAGGAAGACTTTGTTGGACATAAAAGCTAAGTTGGCTAATATGTCAGGAGCCAAATTTCTGCCACATCATACAGATGCTGGATATCTCACTTGGAAGGAGGGGCTGGTACTTTCTTCAATATGCAGTTTAAACTTCCATAGCTCAAGTCTTGTTTCCCTACTAGATTTCCCTGTATTGACTTAAAAATAAAATATAACTGGGGGACTTCACATCCATTTTTAATCCTCAGTATATTAACTTTCCTGAATAATTATGGATCCTTGGGGCCTGGTATGGGCTCAGTCAGGTTATTTTCCTGTATTTGTTCAACATTATCACAAAGCAGAATTGAGTGTAGTGGTAGGAGGAAGTTCCCATATACATAAATCTGAAATTGGAGATGAAAAATTAAAATTCATATCTAACCTGAAAATAAAGATTTAGGGTTTGTATAGTAATGCTAATTATCAATTTGTTGTTCCCCAGCTCTAAATTTACCCCATTTGGCTTGCTATATAAAAATGAATCTTGATCTTTCAAATATTTTTTCCTTCTCTAGCTGAAGCTTTGCTAATAGAGAGTGCTGGAGAGAAATGGCAATAGGAAGGAGTTTTGCTTCCTGTTTTGGGCATGCTCACTTGCAGGCTCCTGCAGTGTGTAGCTTTCTCCAGCACCAGATTCCTAAAATACTCTCAGCTTTTCTATTGTTTGGCTTAGACAGGGCAGGGTGGCCAGCAGTACTCAGGCTAACAGCTTCCTGGTAGAACTCACCATGGGCAGCTTCATAGAGGAGTACGTGCAGTTAGTACATCTTGGCTAGCTGCAGGCTCCTGAAGCACTGACAACTACTCCAGTTCCTGGTTCCTGCAGTGCATGGACCACAGCAGTGCCCAGTGACCAGTAGCTTTCCTCCACATCT
Organism: Camelus ferus; assembly: GCF_009834535.1. Classification (NCBI taxonomy): domain Eukaryota; kingdom Metazoa; phylum Chordata; class Mammalia; order Artiodactyla; family Camelidae; genus Camelus; species Camelus ferus. Next base: position 86,806,696 of record NC_045696.1, on the reverse strand, counting down.
GCCTCAGGACAGTTTTATAGTGGAGTATCTCTGGTGACACACTACTCCTTAAACATCTTTCTTAAGCACCATGGAGAACAGGTTTCTAGCAAAGTCCAGCTGTGCTTTTCAGCAAGCTCTACTGACATGGCACCACAGTGACCTCTTTGCTGTTTAATGAGCTGCAAGTGTCCTCTCCAGTAAGGTCTGGCTTCTTAGTCCAGGGTGTCTCTGCCTTGAGTGCTCTGTCATAGCTGTAGGGGCAGTGATTGCTATTTATATCTGCTATTTCTGTACTTTTAGAGTTCACTTTACTTCTTACTAGCCAATTCCTTGACACTTTAATCTCTTATTACCAATAATGATTCTTTAAACTTTCTATTGAAGTTACTGTGTGGTTTCTATCTCATGGTTGGATGCTGACTGATATACATTAAAACCTAAATTAAATACACAGCTTTGCTTTGGCTAAGTGCTTTCAAATTGCTGAAGATATTTACTCTTCTGTTTAATAGGTACAGGAATAATAAAACCTCTTATAAGACTTAGGACAATATTATATACATAAGGTTTAAAGTAAGTGCTCAACAAATATTACATGAATCTGAATGATGAATTAAATCTGAATCTGAGTTAAATAATATGTGCCTAGAAAGGTGCTGAACCTGGATTTAAAGAAGTTAAGGAAACCAACTTTAAGAGATTTGTCAACTAAAGAATAGGAATGTTTGAGATATACAATAGTCAGTGAGATTAAATGATTTTATCTTTTTATTTTGTTGTAGTTGATGACAATAAATAGTAGAATGCAGAAAGGAATAATCTAATTGGAGACTCTAAAATTCAAAAAATCTGTAAGTGTGAGAATGAGTGTTCTCTGGACAATCTGGACAAATATATATGAAACTGACTATAAAGCTCACATTAATTATGTGATATATACCATGCATATACAATTTAAACAAGTGGAAAATTGTGATAAAAAGACATTAGTGTAAATACTAAGCTATATGTCAACATTATCTGTGCCTTTTTAAAGCAAAATTCAAAGTTTATAACTGATAAAACTAGACACATAATGTATTAATAATTTGCTACTAACAGAATTTCAAGCAATAATAATGAAAGTTTATGTTGCTATAAGCCCACATTTCAGTATAATTTTTGTGGCATTAATTTTTATAATGATAACTTTAATGTTTATAACACAAAAGTAGGGATTGTTAGACATCTTTGTAATTTTTAGGTTAGCATTCTACAAGTATTAAGTACTATTTGTAGATGACTTTTGTTGTGAATATATGTGTGAAAGTCAATGTTTGACTCAATATTGCTGTAGCATTTTTCTCTAAATATGCACAATTGCTGAGAGAGAAATAGTGCATGAAATGTCTTCAGTTTTATACCTTTTGCACTTTAAGTTATTTCCCAGCAAAAACTCCTATAGGAAGTTGGAGAAACTTATAATTATTTTACAGTTGATTTAACTCAAAAAATGGCTGAAGAAATTTAGCTCACATTTTTTAACAACCTGAAAAATTAACCTTTCTGTGGTACCAATTCAAATATTCATGTCTTCAGAATGATATTAATATGTCATTGGTAAGCACTATTCTGAGTTATGCATTTGGGAATTAATAAATAATGAAAAAGGCAAACAATGGCAATTAATAACCAATACTGCCTCTGAAAATAGTATTAAAATAGGCTATTTGTATGCTAATCAATAAATTATGTTTTTACTATTTTATGGTAAAATGATTTTGCTTATAATTTACACTAAAGATTCTATAACTTGCTCCTTACTTACATTTTCTTCTTAGCAAAATTGTCACCCTAAATGCCCCATCACCCTATTGCTTTCATCACTGTAGACTGCTTTCTAGCCCCTCTGAACTAGTTAGATTTCACTCCTCCAAATATGAGTTTTGTCTGCAGAGACACAAGCTTAGAAGTTTATAGAAACTCACAGGCCAATATTTCCATATTGGACTGTCTTATAAATATTTTCATATACTTAAAGATACCTATAATTCAGTTGTTTGTAATGGTAGACTAAATAAATGTAGGAAGATCCAGAGAAGAGAAATGGAAAAAGGTCAGCTGCATCATTTTGGGTTACGTTTTCTGTAGATATATTTTTTGAATGGCACATATTCTTTCTTTCCTGAAGCTCTGATTTTTAATAAATTAAATTATTTGTAAATAAATCTAATCACAAAATAATCTAATAATTTAAGAAATGTTTTAAAAAATTAGAAAGCTCAACAAATTAGTTTTTTTTCCTTAAAGAACTCTATTAGAAAAAAGTAAAGGTCTTAATACAATATGATTTACCTATTTGCAATATATGCATTCTAACAATGAATGTTGCAGTGTTCAGGCACTCTTCATTTTTATTCATAATCTGTGATGAGTTTTCACATCTGTTTTACCCTACAGATTTCTCTTAAGACATAAGGCAGAATACGTAAGAATAAAATCTCATGTAGAAATATTTTATAGAAACTGAAGACCCTACTAGACAAAAAAAAAAATCTTAAAACACCTTACTGCTCTCTTGAACCTTTCTTCATAAGCTGGTCTAGCCACAAGTTTTCTCTATCACAGTTAATGACATCTTTCTGCATTCCGAGAAACAAAATAGAACAAAATTTAAAAAATGAAATAAAGCAAAAACAGAAATAAAAAACTATATTTGTCTCATTTCATTAACTCCTTAGTTTAACATCACAGATCCCATTGATCAGATCAATTAATAAAGTAACCTTCATATTCAATTTGATTATTCCTTACCAATTCCACAGTTATTACTCTATTTTAACCTTATTATTTCTCCCTAGAAAATTTCAGTAAAACCCTACTTGGTCAGTCTTCTTCCTCCCTTCTTCACCTTAGTCTTTTCTAAATATATTAGCAGATTGGTTCCATTGAAATATGTCAGATCTTACCACTACTCAGACAAAACTGTCTAATGGCTTCACATCTCATTTGGATTTAAAACTAAGTTAAAAAAAAATAACTTATATGGTCCAACATGATCTAGCCTTTGTCATTTATAATCATAGATCTGGGACTTGAGAATGAATAGATTTCATGTGGCTTTAGATAAAACTAAACTTTTCGTATCTAAAATGTATTTCAATATTTTAAATTTATTTTATCTGATTAGGATTCATTAGAACATGGTGTACTAATTTCTGTCAAATTTGTACTTTGACATATATTAAAAGTAACTCAAATTTATAAATAAATTTTGAAAGACAAATGCCAATTCTAAATTTGTTCAGTGAAAAAATTAATCAGCTATGTATTAAAAAACCAAGTAAATATTTTACTAAAAGTAAATTAAAGCATTTATTTGGACAGGGCAATTGAATTTAAGTACAACAAAAAGCACAAAACCAAGATGGTGAAAACTGAGGAAGATATAGGAAAGCATTAAAAATTATGACTATCATAATAAAATTAATTGGTATCACTGTTGGTAATAATGCAAAGTAAAGGAACATTCCTTTACAAATTTTCTGTTTGTAGATGTTTTTATGATATGTCTAGACTCACTGAACTGCTGTTGACTAGCCTATAAAATAGATGCTGACCCGATGATCATATTGTTGTGGCTTCTAGTTTGTATACTTAAAGTTCCAGACACATGTTAGGAAATTCAATAAATGCTATACATGATTGGATATGTACCTTTTCTCTTTGTTTTCTTTCCTCAGTAATACTTTTACTTAAATGTTAAAAATAGTTTTATTTATGTTCCAAATAATAAACAAATGTGTTCTTTTAGTAGTGAGAAGAAAATAATCAGTCTAAAATGGCTATAAATGTGCTGTTGGCTTTTAAGATATACTATTTCAGTTATTGGTTGAGAATTATTGATAGATACTAAAGGAACTGATCAGTTATTTCCTAGGATTATGCCTTTCTATCTAAATATTTCCACATATATTAGCACTTTCTACTTATTTGGGTAACATAGCAGGCATACAGAGTTTAGTAGCAATTTTATCTCGACATGAGCTTTCTGTGTGACTTTTGGTAAAAGTTATTTGAGCTTTTTATATATCAAATCTTGTAACACATGAATGAGAATTCTAATATCTATCTCATGGATTGTTTAAGGGTTTAAAGGGATAATGCAGTCAGCCCATTTCCCCAAAATAAGGTAGCTTATAGTTTTCTTTTCTTTCTTCTTCTTTTTTTTTTTTTAACTTCTCTTAAAGTTTGAAGCAATCATCTTTAATTAGCCACATTCCTTCTTGAGGAATTCTTTTCTTGGTGATTTTTTTTTTTCATTTGGAGTCTTGATGTATGATGCTACTTGATCTATCTTACTTTTAAAAATTAGCACTCAGATTATGTCTACATCATCAGGATGCAGAAATTAGATGTAACTAGTAGAAATTCAACAGATTCCTATACCTGTTTATATTACCATCTTACAACTTCTAGCTTCCTTGCATTGCTTGAAGAAATATTAAACACTTTCAATAAATTAATCTCTTCTGATTATTTATTTCCAGACATGTGATCTTTTGTGTTTACATATTAGAAACAGATCATATAGTCTCAATGCGTATCTTCATATTTCATGACACTTACTTTATATCTTATATTTGAAATCACTCTTGTTTAATTTTTTTACAAATTGACTTTGTAACTATGAATTCTGCTACTGAAACACTTTTACAGAAAAATTTTTATGAATTTCAGTTTATGAATTCTGTTGATTTTAATTACTCTCATTAAATTAATGGCAAAGACTTCCCAGGCAATGTTTTCTAAATGCCAAATGATTAAATTGTTAGTGAATTCATTTGTAAACATGCCCTCCAAATGTTGAATATTCAGATTTTCTTATATGCTATGGAAAGGGATATAACATTTTTATCTTTTAGTAAATTTTTAAAACATAACATGAAATTATATTAACATTTGCTACATGATTATTTTGTCAGACCATGTTTTACATGTATCTACATGGATAATCCTCACGGCTCTGTAAAGGAGACACTGATGTCATCTTAATCGACAGATGAGGAATGTGAGACCTGGAAAGGTTAAAAAATGTGTACAATGTTATGAAGTGTTGACCTGAAAGAAATAGACTGTCAGACATTTAACCAGTGAAACTGAGTTTATTTGGAATCAGTAGAGAATTGCAATTCAATGACTACAACCATAGCAAGCCACATACAAGTGGCTACAAAGCAAGGGAAGGAGAACACTTTTATAGAGAGGAAAAGGAAGGGGGGAGGGCTATAGTAAGCAAAGAGTCTGTGGCTTTTTGATTGGCTGAGTCCTTGCCAGGAAGGGAAAGGAGTCTTTCTTCTTCCTGCTGGGCTCTGTTATCATCACAGGGTGTGAGAGCTCCCCTTTCTATTCTCCCAGCTCTATTTAATTAAGTCTTCCATTTATTAACTTTTTTGAAGATGTTAAGTGACACATCAGGAATCTGAAATAGGATCATATGGTTCTAGAGTCAATACTCTATAAATAATCAGAATTTTTTCTTCCTGGAAGGAGTAAAGAAGTTTTGATATTTAAAAATTTACATAGTTATTTTATGCTATGGTAACATTTCATATAAATACAATGTGCAGAATCAACATTAAAATATTTTAAATTGAATTCAGTTGTGTAGCCAAAGAAAGCTAATTGTAACACTCCTTTTAGTTACCTAGTCTTCTTGTTAATAATTATAACTAACTTACTGAGCATATATAATATGAAAGCCACTGGCCAAAGAATTTTACATGTATTATCTCATTTAATATATGTATTTGCTTAATATGATATAAGTAATATTTTTCTTCTATATTATAAATACAGGAATAATATATTTAACTATCATAATTAAAAATATGGTATCTGATGAATCTTATTGAGACCAAAAATTTAACAGCATATCATTAATTTATTTTAACTCAAACTCTTGCATTTGTGTACTCTTCCCTTTGTCGTTGGCAACTCTGCATTTTCCTAACATATTTAAAATCGGAAACACTGAAAACATTTCTTTGTATCAAATAAATATGAGCACAAGCGTTGTCTTTTATAAAGTTACTCTTGTTAACAAGAGGATGCAAGATATATGAATGATGGATAACCATCTCTAAGGCTATTGATCATAAAAATACATATATATCAATATATAACAAAACATATGTTTCAGTCATAATGCTTAAAACAGTAAACCTGTGCTGAGACAATATTTGATTTCCATCAATATTAGATTCAAATTCTTGATTTCATACCACTATCACCTTTATCTACAGATCACTCAGTCAGTTGTCAATTTATCCAGAATCCCTGTCAATGGCTTCTGTTTTTCCAAGATCCTTTGTACGTACAGGGTGTCCACCCACTCACCATCTGCCATGTCAAGTTTTCTCTATCTGTTACTTAAGAAAAACAACTCGTACAATTAAAAACAAAATGTTCTGTTCAAATTAGGATATTTTAACACGTGGTGTTTGTTTGAATTTGTGAATATGAGTTCATACATTACCCAAATTTTAGAATTTGAATAAAAATCGAAAGTAAATTATCTCAAAACCACATAAATCAAGTATACAAAATCAATTAACAGAAAGAGTGAGGAGAAAACATAACAAATTCATATAAATAAAGTGTGAACAAATGGGGATTTGTGTAAGTAGATGATCTGTAAATTGCAACTGAGAATTTTTAGTGATATATTGCTTTTCTTCCTTCATAATAATACCTCTTTGCCTCATTGACATTTTTTTTTTTGAGGGGCTTGGTAATTAGGTTAATTTTGTCTCATTGACTTTTTAAGGCCAGTTGGATACATTTACTTTATACAAAGAGCACTCTTCTATTTTCCAGACAGCTTCTTCACAGTCTAAAAGTGCTTATCCTCTTCCTGGTGAATGTTCCTGACTATGAGAATCTGTATACAAAAGAATGCAATCTCACACTTCCATTCAGCCATGGCTAGGACAGACATCAATCACATCTTTCTGCTGAAATCATATCTTTCTTCACTTTGTCGCCACACACTCCAGTTTGATTTAAAAATAGCTTATTCATTGAACATTTATCCATTCTATAATCCTGCCATCATTTTTGTTGAAAATTTAAGTATTCAAATTTCTCAAGGCCAACCTCTACTTTATTGAAACCAGTAACATATTTCCTTTCTGTGAAATAATGGAGCATATAATTTTAGCTCTTCACTAGTTACCTAAACTTGAAACATAATCTCTCTGTTTATTTTGTTTCAACAAAAATGCTATTAATCAAAATAATTATTTGGTCATTTTAGTGTCTCCTAATGATGCTTAGAGTGATAACATTTCTAAGAAAACTGCTATATTTTATAAATGGCTGAGTCTGATGAAAAAGGATACGTTCTTAAAATTCATTTTTTCTTCTGTATAATTCAGAATTTATAAAATTCCTGTACTAGATTTTTCCTCTGTTAGTAAGGCAAGAGCTATCTTCTCCCAAATTGAAAACAAAAAATAATTTGAGATACTTCTTCATATGATTAAAAAAATTAAACATGACCTTCAAAATTGTTAATGTTCTAACTGCTCTCTGCCCTTCCTATTCCATCTTTTATCATATTTTCTCCCCTCACCTTATGAACTGAAGACATATTGACCTCCTTTCAGCGCTAGTATATGCTCCTTTTTTCCACAGAGCTTTCCAAAAGTTGAATCCTCTGTTTAGAGATCTTAAGTCATATTCTGTAAAACATGGTTTCATTTTACCATGTTCTTATATTTCAAGGCATTCATCCCAATTGAGATTTCACATTTATTTGTGAGGTTTTTAGATTAATGACTGTGTTCTCATGTTTTGCCGACTTCTAGAACTACCTGAATCAAAACAGTTTAATGAATGGTGAACATTATGTGTTTGTTCCTATTGATTTCAAGATGTATCAGCTGTCTTGTAATTATGAATGTATATTGAAATTAGGAAACAAAAATATGCACAATTATAAGCTTTGGTAAAGCACAACTTGTTTAAATCAAAAAGAAAAATCAATGTTAAATTAATTAGTAGGTTTCCTTTAAGATATTCAGAATTGGGCTTCTAATATTCAGCAAAATGCTTACAGCTTGCTGATAGTTCTGAGTACACGTAAAGTGCAAAATATTGAAGCATTTTCAAAAAGGCGAGGCAAGTTAATAAGCAACTTTTTAATGATTTTTTCAAGTACTTCTCATTACAACATAGATGCTGTTTACAAAATTAAAAACACAAATTATACAAAGCTTTTTAAATAAAACTGTTTAATGCTTCAAGGAAAACAACTTAATTCCTGTGATGAAGATCAAAGATTATACAACAGTGCATATGTATACTTACCAGTGTTATTTTTTTTTAATGCAGTGATTCTTGGCAAAATTTTAAAAGCCATAGCTGAATTACATAATCTACAATAAAATTCTAAATATATCTGATTTAGCATTTTACCATTTAAAAAGTCAATCATTTTTTCATTATAAGTTAAAGAGCAGTTTAAATTTATCTGTTGAAACATGCATGTAGCATCTACCTATGTATATATAGTCTAAAGATTCTGTCGATTTTCCTCCAAGCACACTGTAGCTGTAATCCGACTAGTGACTGAAACAAACATAGGCTTTGACATCATGTTTAGTCTAGCTCTGCCATTTTTTAACTTTATAAAATCAACAAACGCTTGACAGTATAAAAGTATCTCTTTCATCATCTACGTTCTGAAGGGTTCAGAGTTAGAAGCTAGACTCTGGATCCCTTAATGTGCAGATGTGCTTAGAATCTGATAAAAGAGGCCTACCAAAGTCTATTCATATGAAGGAGTCAACATTTAAATTCAAATTCTTTCTCTAGTTTTATTCTTCTTCCAGGACAAGCAGGTACTAGGGCTTATTCTTCAGGTCAATTTTACAAATATATTTTTATGCTCCGTACAACTTGCTGTACTCAGATGGATGTAAGTGCATGTACAGAAGATGGGAGATAGGAAAAAGATTATCTCTACCATCCAAAATCTACCAAAATCTGTGCCTCTTTCTTTATTCCTTATCTGAAGAATGTCAGTTATGTCAAAATACAAAAATTATTCACAATGCTTTATGCCCATTTTTTTGCTAAAGAAAGTGGGTTTTTTTTTTTTTTTTTTTTAATTGTATAGGTACAAAGGCCTTCTGTTTGGTTTTGGTACTCTTTTCTCCAAAGCTATTCAATCACTAAAGCACAGGACAGACCTCCAAAATATACTGTCTGCTTTGTTGTAACCAGAGCTCCTGTTTTGTGTCTTACTACAATCTCTACCACTTTTTCACACTTTTATATGAAGTCATTTCCAAACATAATGTTACTCATTTCAGATTCCTGTTTACACTTCTTCAATTCTTCCTCCCTGTTTTCATTATAAAATCAACTTCTGGTGCATGATGTTTCCCCAAGTGCTTAAAGTCTATCATAATTATTATTCTCTCTGATTTTGTCCTAAATAGCCTATTAATCCTAAAGTTCTAGCAACTGTACCATCCAAATATCTTACTTTCATATTTGCATTCACATTGTATTTAACATAATTAAAGTAGCACTCCAATAATTAAATAAGTGTGAAAATCACTATGTAAATATCTACTTTAAATTCTCTATTTAACGTCTTACTTACTCTCACCAAAATTTAGGTATGCATTTTTTTCTACTACTATTTCACAAAATATTAACCTGTACTAAGTGCTCATCAACATTGATTAAATTAATAAATGAATGGATAGATTAATTAGTGAATGCACTAATATGGATAAAAAGTCCACATAGGGACTAGAAACTTATGTAAGGGAGACTAGCATAATCTTTGCACATGAAATCTTTTTATTTCTAAGTATTTTTAAAATCTATTCTTCATTGTTATAGCCAGATTTATTAGCTTTTATGTATTTATTTAGTAGAGGAAGATGACAGTCTCTTTGACTTTACTATAGTAGAAATTAAGTCATTGTTACCAAATGTTATATAACATTATTTTCTGCATTATTTATATCTCATTCAGTGACTGTCCCGTCCTTCTGATTTGTTAAGAAAAATTTTTGGAGTCATTTTTGACTCCTGTTTTTCTCTCATGCCCCCTACATAAATATTTAATTCTGTTGTCTCTACTGTTAAAGTTCATTGAGTATCTATTTCTCACCACTCAACTGCTAATACCTTAGATGAAGACATTACTTTTCTTGCCTGTATTACTGCAGTAATCTCTAACTCTAAGTTCTCTATCTCTAACTATTCCCTACCCCATTTTGGCTATTTTAAAGATAAAAGTCAGAGTAATCCTCTTAAAATGTAGGTCATGTCATGTCATTCTATGCCTCAAAACTACTTCATGGCTCTCAGTGCTCTAATAATACATAGATCAACAGGTCCCCGCATAAACAGCCCTTTTGTTACGTTTTGATCTTATCCTTCTATGCTCTTCCATCTTTCCTGATTTTACTCCCGTATCACAGGTCCCACTACAATTACCTAAATACAGAAACCATGCTCTATTCATGCCTTTTGCATTTTTTAAAATTTGCCAGACAAACTTTTAATAAAAATTATGAGAGCAAAATCTTTTTTTGCAAACTGCCTTTTTAAACAAATGATTTTATTACAAATACTGAGAATGACGATGTCTTGTTTTGCAAAACCAATGAATAAAAAAAGTGTTAAATAAATAAATTATTCAAGGTATTTGAAAAAGGAAAAAAGAAGCCTGATGTTCTTTAATATTTTTAATCATAAATTTATTCACTAACTTTTCAAAAAATAAGTCTGAAAGTATGAATCAGATGGGAAAAAGAGAGTTAGAGGGAAAGGGACAGCATCTTGTAGCTGCTTTAATGGCTTTTGACAATTCTAGTGTTTTTTTCTGATGTTCACCTTTTTTAGAATTCATATCTATAGAAAATAGCTGAATTTACAATATTTATAATGAGTTTATTAATAGAGGAAAATAAAATATTTATTGAAAATGTATATACTTTTTATATATAAACAAACTTTACCATAAATAATTATATATATCAAAAATGTTATGCATATCAAAAAACTTGGTAACTTTAAAAAGGCACCAAAAAATTAGGAAAAACATTAATTACAGACAATAAAGTCAAATTCATTTAACAAAAAAACAGAATTAATAAAAATGTAGCTAATACTTTGCCCCCTCTCCAGTTACCCATGCAGCCAGCTCCCTCAGTTTCTTCCAGTTTTTATTTAAATGGCATCCACTCAGTGAAGATTTTCCTACCTCCCTATTTGGAAGTTGCTTCAAGCCTTCACCTAGGACTCTGTAATCCATTACCCTGCCCTGTTTTTCACATACTTTAATTTATGTATGGCTTTTACTTATTTAGTATGTTGTTCATAATGTGTTTTTTTTTTTTTTTCTCTCCAACTCAGTAGTCAGGGAATCTGACTCTCCCTCTTGAAGAAAGAGGGACAAAGTCACAGTGCTGAAGAGCATACCTTAGGAGATATCATGTTGATAGGCATGGATATAATTACATGAAATGAAATAATTTGAATACCAATATGAAGGAATATATATATTATAGGCAGACATGATCATTTCAGCAGCTATTGGTATAGTGCTGGTGGTTTAGAAAGTCAAGGTAAGGTGGAAGGTATTGCAACATCACCAATCTCTGTTACAATGCTGATATTGCAGAAGAGTCTGAAAGATGGCATGGTATTACTAGCAATTATAGTTATCAACATTAGTTATAAAATGTAACCCTCCATAAAAGTAGGCAGAAAATCAAAATAAACTGAAAGATCAACATTCTCTCTAGGTAGCTTAGGATTTCAGAGGACAATCTTTAAGGCGTATAGATGTTTTAGCAAAACTGAAACACAGAACCTTCAGACAATAGTATTTCTCCTAGTAAAGAGAACTCAGGATATCAGTGGGTTATTTTTGAAAAAGATATCTGCTAAACATACCTTCTGTTCCTAATAGTTGACTCATGAAGTTTGTTAGAATTTGTAGATTATATTTGACACAAATTGTCCTATATAAAAATTTACTATATTCTGGAATAAAGTTATAGAATATAGTGTAGGGATATGGGGAGTGGGAATTCATTAGCAGTAATTGTAAGAAAGAATGATTTTCTAAATCATAAACATATTCTCTCAAAGATGATAAGGTAACAAAAGCGAGGTTTCTATGAGTCATTTTGGACCAAAGATTAAAAGTTTTATTACAAAAATGTATAATAATCACATTTTATTTAACGTTAAATGAAAAAAACAGAGAGATTCAAGATGACTCTTTAAGACATTAAGGAGTATGTAAGTGTCAGTACCATCAATGTGTTGGTCTGTTGTGTAAAAGAACAGGATTTTTTAAGAAGAAGCAATATGAGAGGGTAGGATCATAATTAAGACACATTTAAATGATAGTAAGACAATGATTTATAGTCAGATCAAACCAAGGTGTGTTAAATATCTGTGTGTAGGTGCATTTACAATTTTGTCTTAATATGCACTTAAAGAAAACTGACCTCACTGAAGGAATTTAAACTGTACTAGGTGGTAAGTTATTATCGGGGATGTAATATAGTAGGTTATATATCATAGGGTGAATAGTAGTAGAAAATGATCCTGGTTTTTTGAAGAAAGAAAATTGAATTTATCACAGGACACGACAATACTCAGAGTTCTCATAACCTGACCTCTCCCAACTCACAATTTCCCTTATTAATAACATTTTCTTTTAGTGTGGTACTTTTATTCCAAGTGATGAACCAATACTGGCACATAATTATTAACTAAACTCTATAGTTTATATTAGGAGTCATACTTTGTGCTATACAGTTGTATGGATTTTGACAAATGAATAATATTGTGTAACCGCTGCTAGAGTGTCATGCAGAATATTTTAATGCCCTGAAAGTTATGTGTTTCACATATTCATCTTTCTCTTCTTTTCTATTGCCCCCGTATCTAACTTCTTACCCAAGGTTCCTCCATATCTTTTCATGGCTCGATAGTCCATTTCTTTTTATCAGTGAAAATGCCCCATTGTATGGATGTACTACAGTTTTGTTTATCCATTTATCTATTGAAGGGCATCTTGGTTGCTTCCAAATTTTTGCAACATTTGTGTACAGATTTTTGTGTTTATGTATGTTTCAGCTCATTTGCTTAAATTCCTAGGAGAAGAGTTGTTGGATTGTGAGATATGCCTGTGTTTGGTTTTGTAAAAGACTGTCAAACTGTCTTCCAGAGTTGCTCTATGAATTTGCATTCCCACCATCAATGAATAAGATTTCCCATTGCTCTGCATACTACTCAGCATTTGATATTTCTAGTCTTTTGGATTGTAGATATTCTTTTGTATATAGTGATATCTCATTATTGTTTTAATTTTTAATCCCTTAATGGCATATGATGATGACCACCTTTTCATATGCTTATTTGCCATCTGTATCTCTTCTTTGGTGAGGTATCTATTCTGAATATTTGCCCAATTTTAACTGAGCTGCTTATTTTCTTATTACTGAGTTTGAAAATATCTTTGTATATTTAGATACCCATATTTTATCAGATATGTTTTGCAAATATTATCTTTTAGTCTGTAGGTTGTCTATTCAACAGATACTTTTAATGGAGGAATGTGAGTGGGATCATACTACTCTGTTTATGTTACTGTTGTTGGCTCTTCATGGGTATGCCACTACTACTGTTCTATGCTTTTCTCTGTCTATCTGGACTCCTCCTGCCAATAACCTGCTTGCACAGGGGAAATGGTTCCTGAATTAGCACTGCTGCTCTCTTCAGAAAGTGGTTCTGTATTTCAAACATATCCCTCTCTTCATCAGAGAACATAAGCAGTGAAAAGGTTTATAAGACCTGATGCTGGAAAAGTGAAGTCTCACAGTGATATGCAGGCCCCTCTGCAAGTGTATTCCTCACTCTGCAAGATGTGTTCACACATGGCAATTTCCAAAAGTGCCTAAAACGGAATGTAGAGCAGGTTCCTATTCTTTCTACAGGAATCCCAGTTTTCATGTATGTTATAGCTGTGGTTTCTCATTAATGATATTAGGTGTCCCTGAATATTTGGCAATGGCAAATAACTAGGAACTGAACTGCCTAGAATATATTGAAGAGATTTTTAAAATATAGTGAAATAATTTGCGAATCTATTTAACAGAACCTCAGCCTTCACAAACAATATCTTCTATGACACTGGCATGTAAAAATAATTATTTTTTCCTTGAACCAAAATAAACCTATTTTTATTAGACATAGAGGGCTACATCTATTTAGAAACATTAAGGAGAAAAAAGAGGGGCAGTTTAAAGTTTAGTTTAAAAAATGAATGAGTTTAAAGGGAAGAAAACAGAATGGAAGCATTTACCGATCTGTTAAAAATGATACAATTTTAACTGTATTTATTAAAAGGACATAGATTTTGTTGTGAAGTTAGCATGGACTCAGTAAAGATTCCATAATGAATATTAAATTTCAAAACAATTTTCTCACACCAAAAATTTTTGTCAAACATGTAAGTAATTCTGTGTATTTGGAAACAAAGTTATTATTGCTACGGGGATCATATATTTTAACTACTATGAATAGAACAGCATTCATCTTAAAATAATTCACCATTGAGAAAAAAAATATGGTGAAAAGGTCTCTAAAACATTTCTAGAACTTAAGAAATCTTGAATGAAGATATCTTCCTTAATATCATGTTAGTTCTAAAATAACATGGGTGAAATGTAATTTTTTTTTATCTGTTTTAAATGTTCCGTTGTGTTTATATCATTTTAGGGAACAAATACGTATTCATAAGAGTTGCTGAAGGTTAACAGATATTTCCTCTCCCTATGCTATTAGATCCAGAAACCACAAATTATTCTCCTACAGAAATTAACAGACGTCTTTATCACTGCAGAAGGGTTATTTTACATACTTGCTGTCTATGCATAAAAATTAATCAATTTGGATATTTTTTTCCAAAAGAACACATTGTCAGTCTAGGAGCTAGATGTCAGATACTCTGCTTTTCATTTAAGACATTAATTTATCTAAAATATATTTATTTATTTTTGTATATGTATTTTTTATTGAAGTATATTCAGTTTACAATGTTGTGTCAGTTTCTGGTGTACAGCATAATGTTTCAGTCATACATGAACATACATACATATTTGTCTTCAAATTCTTTTCGATAATCTATTTTTAAGGAAGTAAGAAAAATATTTTTGCATGGAAACCCCTCAAAGATTATACTAATGACAAAGTTAGATGTTATAAAATATTACTACAACTAGTAAAATAGGATTTTATTTACACTGTACACTAGAATCCATCCAGCTAGACTATGAAAACTATGTTGTGATTTTCACAATTTTACATCTTTGGACAGTTGCAAACTTGAATTAAAAAAACTGAGTGTGTAACATAATAATCACACCACAGGATCTATATTTTATTGAGCAATTACTATGCTCCAGATACTGAAATAAATGTTCATATTTATTATCTCATTTCTTCCTCATACAACATTGTGTATTGTGAATAGAAATCTTTATATAATGGTAAGAATTCAGAGGCTGAAGGGGTTTAAATAATTTCTCCGAGGTCACATCCTCATCAGTGGCAGCACATGGATTAAAAGTTACATCTGTGTGACTCACAGCCTATTCATACTCGACATTCTCCCTTTTCCTTTAGTTAGATAAATTGTGGATCTTAAGCATTTTAAAAAGAAATGTGGAGATATAAATTTTGTTCAAGGCCAAAGGGCTGGAAAACTGATCTCCAGAGTGCTTCTTGTAAGAAATGGATGTTTACGTGTAATAACTTGCACCAAGCAGGTGACTGTGTCATTAATCAGTATTACACCTTAGCTGTTGTGTCTGGGTGAGAGTTAGTGGTCTGTTTCAGGAACTTTCGGCACTATGTGAGTAGAGGTTCATTTTTCAACTGACACTGCAAAAAGAAATTTAAAATTCACCTCCTGTCCCACTAACATGTTGAACTTTGACCCAGCTGTATCTACAGAGAGGATCCAAACAAACAAAAACCCATAAATGTACAACCATAACAGCTATAAAATGGGCTGAATTTTAACCCTACTCTTTAATTATAAGAGCCAGCAGTGTGCAATTGGCAAAGTCTTCCTTAGAAATCAGTGGACAATTTGGCACTTAAAGAACTATTCATTGAAGAGTATAATAAACAATCATGATTTCAGTAACAAACTACCTGATGCAGAAGACTGGCATTATTACACAGATGAAATTAGAAAATGACAGCTGAGGAACCACAGAAAAGGAAGTAGACTTTACTAGAATACATTATACTGAACTGATTCATGATTTTTGCTAACTCTTTGTCAATTAGCTACTAAAGTATAAACCCATCGTATATTCTCTATATTTATGGAGACCATGTAATTTATCATACAAACCAGGAATTTTTTTTTGGATAATGAGAAGAAGCTCTATTTATATTTCTCTAAGACAACAGATGAAAAGCAAGACTCCCCTGGGCAAAGCAGGGTACATCGTCATTTTATTTACAGTTGTTACATATTCATATAAACAGGAAGTAGAAAGAGGACTTGAGGTTAAAGATCATGAGTTCATATTTACTGGTTCAACCATTAGTTGTGTGATTTTAGGTAAATTACTTAGTTACTTTGAACTGAAAAATGAAAAGAAGAGAAATACCTAATTTCAAGAGTTGTGCGAATTAAAAATTATATTGACATCATGAATAACACAGTGCTTAGTACATTAAAGATATTGATGGAAGAAATTTTCACGTATTGAGGTACTGGGAAATCATTTTGGTTTATACATGATTTAGCTTGAACATTATACTAACTAGAACAGCCTGTCTTATAATCTATCAAGCATGCATTGTACATCTGCTTTAACCATTAAAGAAAATAATGTATTTAAAAATAACAATGGAGTAACTGTGGTTCAAGCATCCAAAATGGATTTGGGTGGCCCTTGGGGATGTGGTTTCAGACACATTCCTGCATCGATGAGAACTTAATTTTTCCAAACTGTATTAAGCTCAAAGTCACCACCTGTTCTCCTCAATATTTGCTAATAGCTGCCAGCTGCAACCCCCAGTCTTAAAATATCCCCTTGTAACAATGCAACCCTTTTGGATCCCAACTAATCCTTGCTTAGCAAGCATCCTTACTTCTTGCCAGCTCCAATGTTAATTCTTAACAAATAAATTATATAACTTTTGTGGTGTTTTGCCTATGTAAGCCTCTCCAATTTTTTCGTCCAGTGGAACACAATTCATGTGCTTCTTGAATCTGTGTCTCCAGGACTATAGTCCTCAGTTTGGCTCAAATAAATCTCTTTTCTTCTCCTATTATAGATTATTTATTGATTATTTCTGTTTGCAATATTCAATAAGCAGATATAGTTAGAATCCTAGTTCTCATTATGTAGCTTAATTTATTATCATTAATCTATTTGTTATATTAATGTACTGCTGAGTGATGGAATCCCAAGTTTTGAAACCTGAAAGGGGTAGAAACTCTCTGACTCTAACATATCAAATATCTATGCTTAGATTTACCAAAAGCAAAACCACATCCTTAAAAATTCTGTCTTCATAGGATTGATTGTATATGAGTGTATCGATTTAAAACACCAAAATAATGATATTCTACTTTGATAAGTGAAAAGCAATAAAATGTTCATAACAATGAATAGGAGAAAACATTAGAATTAAACTGCTTTAATAAAGTCCAATTAATTCACTAATCTGAAACAATAAATAGGCTATTTTATATAAAATAAAATAAAGTTTTACTATTTATAGTTTAAAACACAAAATAAACAATGAGGTTCAGTTAATACATGTGAGATCGGATTTTAGAAACATGAATGCAAGATGTGAAAAGTGCAGGAAATGAAAGTAAAATTTGTTTCCAACTTTTAGTAATTTACTTACATGACCTATCATAAGCCAAATCCATTGATTTTTTTAATGCTAATAGACCTGTATGCACACTTACATATGCCTATGTCTAAGTGGGCTTTTTTTTTTTGCTTTAGAATATGTAAATATGCATATATATATACACACACATATATATAAACAGTATATTCTATTTACCTCTCAGCATTATTATAGTGCCAATCATGTAATTTCAATATTAAGAAATTGAATTGGCTGAATGCTTAATTAAAACATTCTCTATTATGCTATTTTTAATCAAAAGAAGGTAAAAATCAATGTTGTAACAGAAAATATAACAGAGTATACGTTATTTTCCCAGAAAAGTATATGTTATTATAACTTGTGTATCCTCATAGCTATAACACAGCAAAGTACAAACAAGGGGTGCTTTATTTTTTTAAAGAAAGTTTTAAGTATATGCAAGACTATAGTTTCCTCATGTTTCACAACGCAATCCATTTGCCAGCCCTTTTAGCCTTTCCCTGTTCAGAGCCCTGAATGACCAAGCCACATCTTACTGTGAGGGAATTAGTTTTGACACCTTGAGATATTTAATTATTTGCAACAGTGAGTCAGATAAAAGTGAAGTTGAGAGAAACTTTTGAAGCTCTAGGAAGATATATATGCTCAAAATACCATTTTAGGATATTTTAACCATGAAAAGACAAATAATAACATAATAGAAGTATATAAATATGGTTTGTACATTTTTAGGAAATGAACATATTACAAAATAAGTAGAAATGTAAGGTTTAGCAATTAATCACATTTTTTACATTCTGCTATTCAGAACAGATAATCTCACAGAGGGAAGTAAATGTAATGTTCATTTAAGCACAACCATTCATTTTACAGTTGAGGGAACTGAGGTTCAGAGAGGTTAAGTGATTTGCCAAGGTCTCTTGCCAGTTGCTGTTAAACTCAGAAAGAAACAACATCTAGGTTTCTTACTTGCCTAGTATTATTTTATTAATTTCATTTGCCAATAACAATAGCAATTTAAGATATCCAAAAGTCTGCTGCTATGGATAATATTTTTCATGAGAAAGTTGTGTTAATTAAATTTGTATAATTATAAAAATGGTACGATTTTCCCAGGAAGCCTATGGCTATGCTGATTTACATGGCTATAATTTTTAATCTATTAATTATTTCATTTATTGATTAAATAATTCTTAATTTTTTAATTAAATAATCTATTTTATATATGCATGTATGCATATGTTTGTGTGTGTGTATGTCTGTGTGCATTTTAAAGTCTGTTTTTCTTCATAGTTTTTAAAATCTTTTTAAAAATTACCTTCTGAGAGTGATAATGAGTTCAATTTGGTATATAAAATAAATATTTCAATTGATATTTATTCATACTCATCCATGGAAGAGAAAATGTTTTAAGATGTCTATCGTTCAATGCAAAATATGTTACAAACACAACTATTTGGTATTTTAGCCTGTTAATATGTTAAAGATATACTGTGAAAGACATTGACTATATTGATTAAACTTTTGTATTAAAGTATATGGGAACTGTTTAGCACTTCATTTTTATCATTCTTATAACTGTAAGTATACTCAGCTTGAAGTTGTTAAAAATAAGTGTGTATAAGTCTAGGAAGAAATATTTAAATATTGCATACTATAAGATGATATAAGTCTAGGAGGAAATAGGCTTCTATGTGTGCTATTTTTCTGTCCATAATTTGCACGTGAATATTCCACATGAATTATATTCCTCAATTTGGAAATACTTGGAAGTTATCTTTAAATGTGCCCAAATCTAAGGTGACTAATTGTCTTAATTAATACGTCCCCTACTACTTTCTAAGTAAAAAGGGATGATTGTTATTTTAGAAATAGTTCAGTCTTTGATTTCTATCTGATAATTGGCCTGGCTGAATTATCGTAGTCATTTTTTCCCCATTTTATTAAAGTATTATGAAACTGATAAAATCTCCCACTATAATAAAAAGATAGGTAGATATCTAACCCCTTTGTATATTACATACTAGCATCTTTGTTTTGTAAAATTTTTTTTTAATGCTCCCTTTTTATACTGAGTGATGAAATTGCAGGATAAGTTCCATATCCAGGAAGCTTTGCATGATCTAATATAACTAGCTATGCATGTCTTCTTCATTTATTTACTCTTCGTCTGTTTGTTGCATTATAGATACGTTTTTACAAAAAAATCTGTTAACAAGATTATAACTAAAATTACTTTGATTTTTGAAGAACAGATTCTTTAGTGACATGATGTACAAAATTCTGTTCAGTTTCCTCAAAACTTCATTAAAGTATTTTTATATTTTATAATTATTCTGATAATATAGAATCATGTGTGATTTGCTTTTCTATTTAATGATTGTTATTGAGTTTTCTTAATGCAATTTTCCATTTACTTACTTGAAAAATTCTATCTTCAGAATTAATATGAACAAAGTTTTATTGATTTTTCTGGAAGGGAAAATGGGGAAAATTGTCAACACTTTTTATAACTAGAGATATTAGTTCACATATTAAACAGAGAAGGGAGTACTCATTTTTTCAGAAAATAATTGCAGCAAATATCTCAAAAATAATTGACATTTATAAACTACTTTCCTTGAAACATCAAGAAGTAATTTGTAGAAATTACTTAATAATCCTCTTACTAGATTCTGGTGGTAGATATTGTATTGTAATTTCAGTGTACTTTGTATTAACAGCATTAATGGAGAGTATTAGTGCAGCTAATCTGTATGGAGTTACACATATGTAAAAGAAGCAAGGATCCAGTTGTAGGTAACCCTGAACATTTGGTCACTTCTTTCACTTGTTTGCTAAGGCAAGCATTTAACCAAGAATGTTTTGTTTACTATCTTTCTCCTTGTTAGTTTAGTTTTCCCACAAAATATCTCAGCCATTTTCACATATTTTCTGTTCTTTTTGCCCTTTGTCTCTGACAAAAAAAAAAAAAAAAGGGAAAGAATTATTTTTCTGTTTACATATCCAAAGTACATTCAGTGTGTGTGCAAAAAAACCCAAATTAACAGCAACAAGATACGTCTTTAACTATCCATAGGTCCTGAAGGAAACAACATGATTCTGTGCCTTATAGCTAGTTTATTTTCATTTATTTTTAAACAGCTTTATTGGGGTATAATTTATATACCTATCGATGCATTTTAAACTGCACATTTTTAAAGATCACAGTTTGGTAAGTTTTGACATCCCATTCACATGTGAAATCATCACCACAATAATGATAGTGGACATTATACATCAATAAAAAGTGTCTTCATGTTCCTTTGTAACCCCTCCATCCTAGTCTTTGTTCCCTCACAATGCTGATCTGTGTTTTATTGGGCTACGGTTTTAGATAGTTTGTATTTTCTAGTCCTATAAAATTGAATCATACAGTATGCACTCCTTTTTAAATTGTGTTTTACTTCTTTCACTAGCAAAATTATTCTGAAATTAATTCACATTATGTGAATTGACATTTTAATCCATGAATTGTATTCTGTCATATAGATATCCCAGAGTTGGTTGATTCGTTTGCCTGTTGATACATTTGGGTTGTTTCCAAGTTTTGACTTTCTATGAACATTTATGTACAAGTTTTTATATGGACATATGTATTGATTTCTATCCAATAATTGCCTAGTACTGAAATGACTCGCTTGTACAACAGGTATGAGTTTGACTGCAAAATGGTTTCCCAAAGTGGCTGCAAAATTTTATGTTCCCACAAGCAGCTATATAATGTATGGTGAATTGGCAATTAGGAAGGAATTACTGTAAAAAATAAATAATTTTTTTAAAGGTAGAAAGCAAATGAGTTTGTAATTCAAATTTATTTTATAGCTAGGTCTCTTAATATGTTTAATTGATACTCATGATTGAAAATGTAAGCATATGATCTACCAATTAAAAAAAGTTGTTTGTAGATTTCTACCTAAAAGTGTTACCATGATAGTCATTCAGTTTTGGGAGCATAAATTAAGTTTAAACTCTTTATCAGAATAACATGATAATTAGAGTATAATAATTATTCTATTAAGAGTACTCTCTATGTAAAACTGTTTATAAAGGCTGCCAACTGATTCTCATGGTCTCAGCAAGAGCTGAATCTGCTATTACTGTTGTAGTCTTAAAATATGTACGACTATGAGAAAGACTAATATGTTTGGCTTTATTTAGTTGCTCAACCATCATTAATTTACACATACTCTGGTTTGCATTTTGTGAATGATCCAGGGTGAAGGAAGGCAGAATTGAGAAGTTAACAGTTTAGTAAAAGAGCTAAGACATTCAGAACTAACAAATAGCAAGACAGCTGGACATATGAATGGTCCCAGGCTCAAGAACTGTATTAGGGTAGTAAAAGAGAAATTGGAGCAGGTTAAGACTTTGCCCTATCAACCTATATAACTTGTGGCAGATAACTGAAAACTGAAATTATGCAAAAAAAAATGCTTAGCATTCTCAGAACAAATTATCACTGTGAAAAATCTGGAGTTCTTTCTTTCCCAATTAATGTTAGGATGCTTCAAATAACCTTAGCCAAGAGCTTTAATAAATATACTTACATACATAACATGTTTTCTGTGATGGATATATTCCCAAAGATTGCATTAACACAATGTTTGTATTAATGTTTTAAATTCAAAGTAATCTTCTTTGCTTCTATAGGAAAGTTAGCTGCTACATAAAGACTCATTTGAGGTTTTTTTTTTTAAGTTACTTTGATTTTTTGTGAGAATATATATTTTGGAGTTTTTGGTGTTTCTTATTCCCTAAGTTAGTCAACAAAACTATGGATTATCTTTTATGTGCAGCAGTGGTAACAAGCAGAATGAAATGAAGGAATAAAATGAAATGTAATGAATGTTGATTTTATGCTAGAGGACGGAATAACTGTATCTGATATGGGTAGGATGCTTTGAAAATTAACTCACTGAGAATTTACAGTTCATATTGAGTTTTCAGTAGCCTAAGAGAGACAGAGATAGAAAAAGACAGAGATAGGGAGACAGATAGAGGAAGATTTCAAATTAAAGAAAAAGCATTGGCAAGTGAAATCAAATGTCCAAACCATGAAAGTTTATAGAAAATTCAGTAAATGCTTATTATATTTGAAGAGTCTATAGTAGAAGACACATAGGAGGTGTCTTAAATAGAGTAATTGGGCCAAATACTTCTCTTCTTTCTCCCTTTGTCATGTATACCTGCATTTTCTCCTGTCAGAGGCAGAGGTCATTTTTCTACCATTGGTCTTTGAGTTAGGCACGTGGTACCCTTGGTTCAACTGATGGATGCTGGCAGATTTTGTGAACACAGGCTTAACATGGACTTGCACAGTTGGACTTTTCCTTTGTGCAGTTCTTACACTGCCACGATAAGATGATGTCTCTGCTAGCCTGCTGATGCATAGAGAATGGGAGACAGATGGAGTAGACTTGCAATATCCAATTTGGAGCCAAGCCTGTATGGGCCCACACTAAAGAAACACACCTACAATGTATAGAAGCAAATGAAAAATTTCCATCTAAAGATACAGAATTTTGCAGATAGGATAGCTATATATGATGACTCTTCAGTTAAAAGAGTATGATGTTTTCTTAATACATTTTATTGTATTTGCTCTTTTATCAGAGATAGTCACTAAAACTGGGAAGCTAAATGTGTATAAATGTGCATTCACCATGGTTCAGAGCTGTCTTATCCCTCACCTGATAAGTACTGAAAAAAAGAGACTTGTAGTTTTCTCAGTAGATTTGCCTTCAAACTATGTACACAAAATATATTATAAGTATTTTATCAGCTGTGTTTTAACATTAAGCAAATGACCTATATAAAATTACATAAATACTTTTTCTTTTTCAAGGTTTGATTTGGTCTGTAAGTGGTTTTAAGTGTGTCTAGTGGAAATTAGAAAGGTCTTCCTGTTGAAATGATAATAACTTTGTTATCAGATGCTATTGGCCATAAACAGGTTTTCATTTATCATAATAAATGAACACAAATCTGCAAGACATGAAGTTTTGTATCATGAAATATTTGACCTCTTTTAAATGGAGACACTATGATTTATGGTATGATTAATATATACATGTACACACATGTTTATCATAATAATTTCCTTCATTTATCTGAATCCTAGGATCATAAGTAAGCCAGAAAGTGATTCACAACATCATTTCTGTCGAGTTAGCCATTTGTTTAGAAACTGACACTGGGATAAATTTCTGTCTCCATCTTGAAGAGTTTGGAGTGTATCTATCTGCTGCAGGTATTAGGATACATAAAATTGAGATGTTGATTGCCAATGTTGGCACTGACATTTTCACTCAAAATCATTAAAATGTCTTCTGCTGATATTGATACATGGTAAATTGATTACATGCCTTAAAATTATTAATTATGTATTTTTCAAGATAATTCTATCAGCTTGTACTTAAAATGTAATAAGTAATATAAAATGCATATCCAGTTACGTCTATCCATTGCCATGGCAGATGTCCAATTTGGTATTAAATTAATTACCAAATGCCTTTGCTTTTTGACAGTTGGATAGTTTAGACTTCAAAGGCAAATGGATTTTGAAGCAATGTAATAACAAACTTAGAAGTGTGAAGTGCAACAGAGCTGAAAAGTGAGAAATCACCAGTCTGTGCTGTTAATATCTTCCAGAAGAGTTAATCAATCATAGTGTGACAACACTAAAAAGTACAAATCATATGTGGTATAAGAATAATTCACTTTAAATAAAATTCTTGTTTTGATATAACATTAATAAAATGAATTTTCAAGGTGGCACATTATTTTACAAATTGATCTCCAGTTAAATTTATTATATTTCTGAATGTCATCCTAGAAGGTTATCATATTTCTGTTTAATTTTTGGTTGTATTTAGCAGTAAACATATAAAAACTCTATGTTTTTTGTCATTCGCTGGAGGCATTCCCAATTACACTACCACTGCTGCCAAGCTTTCATTATTTTATTGTCATTTCAAAATTAGTAGAACATTTAAAAATCATTCATGAATTGCATTAGATGTAAATCAGACATAGAATGATGATTATAAAGTATATGAATTATTTTTCATAAATATTAGAATAAATTCACCTAAGTATTATAGTCTAATGTGTCAGAATGAGATAATTTTGAAGCTCATCCATAAGCCTAGGTAGTGAGGTTGATTATTCTTTGACCTTACCATGAAAATTAGACCAAATCTAGGAAATGACTATTTCTGCATGTGTAAATACAGCCTATTTTAACTTAAATATACTTAAACTTCTCATTTACAAAATACCTAAATGCTTGCTCTTAGCTATAACATTTATCACAGAAACTTTTAGTTAACTGAAATAATTTGTGTACCTTCTACCAAATAATATTTATAAGAAACATATTTAAGAAAAAGAGAAAATATTTGCAAGATTTTGTTATGATTAATATATTGGTTAATATACCAATCAGTGTTTATTTAAATGTATACTTGAACATCAAAAATATCTACTCTACTAAATATAAATTATTTGTGGAAGAGCTAGTATTAATCATTTTCAAATCTATGAGGCTACAGATTTTTAAAATATTTCACTTGTGTATTTAGTATGTCATTTAAGGTTTGCATTTACATTTTCCTCTTTCAAATCTCTCTTTCCTGTAGTGCATATCTCTTTTCCTTTGTAATGATACAAAAAGCTTGTTTAGTGAAAACATCTTATGAAAGAGGCAAAATACTTAGCAAATAATCTGTAATATTTATAAAAATATTAACTGACCAACCATAATGAATTTAGTTAAAAATTTAATAGTAAGTACATTTCAAATAGTTTATTTTTTGCAGGCATAAAAATATACTATAGATGTAACATGTAAAATTTATGCAATTAAATAAGGAGGCAATTCTTGAAATGCTCCTGAATTATTTTTGGATGCATAAACAGAGGGGACCAATTTGGAACTTTATATTTATTAAATAATTCAAATAGTAGCCAAGTAAATATGGGATGAATTTCATATAATTTCTTTCTATAACAGCATAGAATCTTGATTTATCATTTAATCATTATTTAAATTATAGATTTACTATAAATAAAATATAAAGAATAAAGTTAACTAAGGTCAGATACAATTATTTTAAAAGATTGCCCTATACTATAATTACTAGTCATATCATTAATATTTGTGAAATAGGTGCAAAAGACATGTTGGAGAAAATGAAGCTCACATAAACTCAGAACTTACTCAATTAACAAACTGTTTATTTATTAATAAAATAAGCCTCAACACAGCATACTATTTTTATGCCATGTCATTTGAATTAAAATATGATTTCGCATTTGCAAGATAGAATAAGTCACAATGAATGATCTATATGACATGATCAAAAGTAGTAATGAGTGCTTGTGAAACACAATGGAATTTTGTGACACAATGAAATGTAATGGAATTTTGTGACAAGTGAATAGAAGGCAAGAACTGTGATTTAAACAAGTTACTTTGAAATTTGTAATCCTTCTATAAAGGAAAAATGGAAAGAACAACTATAGACTTCTGGAAGACACAAATTATATATATATATACACACACACACACACATATACACACACACACACACACAATATCATATATTTACTATATGCTATAGCAATTCCACTCATAAGTATATAGTCAAATTCATTGAAAAGAGGCTCAAACACGTGTATATTGATGTTCATTGCAGCCTTATTTACAACTATCTAAAAGTGGAAACCACCTGTGTCCATCAACAGATAAATCAATTTTTAAGCATGTTATAATATTAATAGAATACTATTTAACTATAAAAAGGAGCAAAGTTCTGATACATGCTACAATATGGATGATTTGAAAATGTTTTGCTAAGTGAAGTACTCCAGACACAAAAGGACAAATATTGTATGATGCCACTTATATGAATTGTTTTGAATAGGCAAATTAATAAAGACAGAAAGTAGAACAGAGGTTACCAGGGGCTGAGAAGAGTGAATCAGTAGTTGTTGCTCAATGGGTATAAAACAGTATTGTGAATATAATTAATGGTGACATTGTTCCAGCTTTTTCATTTAAAGACATTGGCTTCTTGTGAGCTCAGGACTGTTGTCATAGAATATGCTGTTTCTTAACATTCCCTCCCTCAGCCAAGCTATACTGAAAACTAGAGTTTCAATAGGTAAGGCTTTCTTTGAAGAGTAGGAGCTTTGCTGCAAGAGAGTAGATATTTGGGGGGAGGGGAAGAGGAGCAGGAAAAGCAAATAACTGTCAGATAAAACTATTAAATGTAGTAGGAAAAACATGAGAAACTTACAGCTTTGTTAAGACTGAGGTTGTGGTTGGCTTAGGATGAGCAGTGAGCAAGCCAGAAATTCATCCAGTTTATGATGGGAAAAGAGCTACAGAAGGGCCAGATCTCCCCAAAGCCTTGCTTGTCTGGGACATTGTATGCATGCTCAGGGAGGCCAGGGTGAACATGGTAGTAAGAAAAACCAAGGAAGAAATGAGAACCAACTTAACTTAGAATGTACTTTTGAACACCCACAAAGATTGATTGTCAGAGAGTAGAAGGAAGCCTTCTGAGGTGTTTGAGCAGAATCTGTGCTCAAATCATTGGCTGAACACAAAACTATACAGACAAAAGAGAAACCTATAGAAAGTCAGGTCACTATAGCCTTATGAAATGTATTGCTTAAATGATAAGACTTGAAAGTCAGAGTTACTCTTTGGTTCATGGGCTGCTGCATGGGTATTTTGTTAGCAGACATGAAAGCAGTATTAATCTCATTGCACATCTCCATCAGGGCTCGTGGGTGATCAAGTGCTTTGTCAATAAGCAGTAACTTTTTTGAAACTTGAAGTATAGTCAGTTATAATGTATCAGTTTCTGGTGTACAGCATAATGTCCCAGTTATGCATATATATATACATATATTCATTTTTTTCATTAAAGCTTATTGTAAGATATTGAATATAGTTCCTTGTGTTATACAGAAGAAATTTTGTTTTTATCTATTTTTGTACATAGTGGTTAACATTTGCAAATCCTCTAACTCCCAAATTTATCCCTTTCCCCTCTCTTTCCCTGGTAACCATAGATTGTTTAGTATGTCTGTAAGTCTGTTTCTTTTGTAGATGAGTTCATTAGTTAGTGTCCTCTTTTCTTTTTTTCTTTTCTGTTTTTTTCTTTAGGTTCCACATATGAGTAATATCATGTAGTATTTTTCTTTCTCTTTCTGGCTTAACTTTACTTAGAATGATGATGTCCAGGTCCAGTAACATTTTGAAATGAATCTTTTTTCTGAATATAAGTTTTCAACAGTGGGCTTAAAATACTCAGTAAACCATCTTGAAAGCAGATGTGCTGTCATTCAGGTTTTGTTATGCCAGTTTTAGAGCATAGGCAGAGTAGATTTTGCACAATTCTTAAGGGCCCTAAGATTTTTGAAATGGTAAATAAACAAAAGGTCACCAGTTGCATTAGTCCTTAACAGAAGTGTCAACCTGTCCTTCAAATTGTTGAAACCAGGCATTGACTTCTCTCAAGCTGTGAAAGTCCTAGATGGCATCTTCTTCTAATAGATGACTGTTTTGTTTACACTGAAAATATTGCCACCCTCATTAATCACTTAATATAGCAGGATAATCTGGTTAACTTGATTCAGCTTCAACATCAGCACTTGCTGCTTCACTATGTACTTTTATTTTTTGGAGATGGTTTCTTTTCTTAAGGCTCATTAATCAACTTCTGCGAGCTTTCAATTTTTCCTTCTCACTTCTCTCAACCTTTATAGAAATGAAGGAATTTGTGGCCTTGATCTGGAATGTTGTGTCTGGTTTGATCTTCTATCCAGACAACTGAAACTTTCTCCATATCAGAATGAGGCTTTTTTTGCTTTCTTACTATTTGTGCATTTTCTGGAGTAGCACTTTTAATTCCCTTCAAGAACTTTTTCTTTACATTTTCAACTTGGCTAACTATTTGGCACCAGAGGCCTAGCTTTCTGCCTATCTCAGCTTTTGACATGCCTTCCTCACTAAGTTTAATTATTTCTGGTTTTTGATTTAAAATGAGAGCCATCTGACTCTTTGTTTCACTTGAACACTTAGAAGCCATTGTAACGTTATTAATTTGATCTAACTTCAATTTTGTTGTATCTCAGGCAGCAGAGAGGCATAAGGAGTGGGAGACAGATGGAAATGGCTGGTCTGTGGAGCAGTCAGAATGCACACAACATTGATCAATTAAGTTCATAGTTTTATATGGGTGTGGTTCATGGTGCCCCAAAGCAACCACAACAGTAACATCAAAAATCATGGACTAGAGATTATCGTAACAAATATAATAATAATGAGAAAGCTCAAAATAATGTGAGAATTAACAAAATATGATACAGAGACACAAAGGGAGTAATTGGTGTTGGAAAAATGATGCCAATAAACTTGCTTGATGCAGGGTTGCCACAAACCTTCAATTTGTAAAAAAACAAAACAAAACAAAACAAAACAAAACAAAACAAAACACCAGTATCTGTAAAGTGGCAATAAAGCAAAGTGCAATTAAATGAGGTATAAGTGCATCTTGAAGACAGGAAAGTGGAAATTAGTCCATGTGTTGAACAACAACAACAAAAAAACTGAAAAAAATTAAAAGTAACAAAACTTTGAAACACAATCAAGTGCACCAATGTAAGTATAATGACAGCTCAGAAAGGAAACAAAGAAAATGTATTTTAAGAAATAATGGTAGAAAACTTGACTAATTTAATGAAAACCATCCTAACCAAAATAAACACAGAAATCCACATTTAGCCACACCAAACACCTGGAGAAACAACGAAATGTTAAAGAGAAAGAAAAGAAATCTTGAAAGTGCAAAAAAAAAAAAAAAATTTTTTTCATCACATACAGGGAAGTAATAATATTACCAATGGCTGATGTCTCTTTAGAAATAAGAGAAGCCAGAGGTCATTAAAATGAAGTATTCAATTAGTTAAAGAAAAAGCTATCAGCCAAGAATAGTATATATATAAAATGTATCATTCATAAATGAAGACAAAGCTAAAATATTCTTAGATAAATAAAAACTGAGACAATTCACGGCTAGCACACCCATCTAAAACATATGGTAGAACCTCAAATATGCATGAAGAACAGAAAAGCTCCAGAAATAATAAATATGGGGGTAAATATAGAAAATTATATTATGGGTTGAATTCTTTCCCCTCAGAGTCAGAATGCTGAAGTCTTAACTCCTAAAACCTCAGAATATGATTGCATTTGAAGATAAGGCCGTTAGAAAGGCAAGTAAAGATAAAAATGAGTTCATATGGGTGAGAAGTAATCCAATGACACTTGTGTCCTGGATAAGAAGAGGAGGACACAGACATGCTCAGAGAGGACTGTGTGAGGAACAGAGAGAAGATGGCAATTTATAAACTAAAAGAGAGAGGCTTGAAAAGAAACACCCCCAACCCTGCTGACACTTTGATCTTAAGCTTCCAGCCGCCAGGACTGTGAGATAACAAATTCTGTTAGGCCATCCAGTCTGTGATATTTTGTTACGGCAGCCCTCAAAAACTAATACATACTATACAAATATATTGTTCACTCTTATTCTATTAATTTATTTAAAAACAAATGATTGCTTAAATAATAACATTGCATTGTTAGGTTTATAACATATAGAAATATGATATGTTAAAATAATATGAAGTATAGGCTTTATTAAAGCAAAATTGCTATATTTAACTGGAATCAAGTAAGCTTTCACATCAGTTTGACTGGGAAAAGTTAAAGTTCTCTATTTAATCCCTAGAACAACCATTAAGAAAATAATACAGAAAATACAGTTAAAAGTCTGTAGAGAAATTGAAATGGTATAGTATAAGACATATGTAATAAAAAGGTAATAAAAGAGGGATAGAGGAACAAAAATTACCTAAAATATATGAAATATAAGAAACATAATGGAAGATGTAAATTAAAAAATTTTAATAATTATTTTAACTTTGAATAGACTGAGCATTCCAATTAAAGCTCATCAATTCTCAGACTAGATAAAACAATCAGGTCTTACTACATGTTTTCCACTGTGGTATACTTTAGAGTCAAAAACACAAATAACTTGAAAATAAACTATGATAAAAGGCTGCATGTAGACACTAACCATAGCAGGGCTGAAGGTGATATATTAATGTAAAAAAATACATTAAAACAAGAAATGTTGCAACAGGCAAAAAGGTCATTTCATAATGATAATAGGTGCCATGAATCATGAAGATGTAATTGAAAATGTACATGTACCTAACAATGAATCCACTAAATACATGAAGTAAAAATGAAACAACTGAAAGGAGAAATAAACAATTAAAAATTACAGAGGCAGGTTTCAATATATCTGTCTAGGGAATTGACATAAAACTAGAAAATATACAGAAGAGGTGAACCACACTATCAACCCACTTGTTCTCACTGACAGACATAGAACATTCCAACAGATAACAGCATAACATACATTATTTTAAGTGCAAATGGAACATTCACCAAAATAGAACATATGGCAGACAATTAAAAAAATCTCGATAACTTTAAAAGGATTGAAATCACAATGTGTGTGTTATCTGCCCAATAGGAGATGAAGATTAGAAATAAACAACAGAAAGAATTCTAGCACATTCCTAAATGATTGAAAATTGAACAACATATTTCTAAGTAGTCTATGGCTCAAGTAAAAAAAATCACAAAAAGTAATTTAAAAGATTTTTATGAAAAGAATGAACTTAACCTTTTATCTCAAGAAACTATAAAAAGAACAAATTGAACCCAAAGCAAACAAAGACAGAAATAATAAAGATTAGAATGGAATTAAATGAAAGAGAAATCAGAAAAAATAGAAAATTAATAAAATGAAAAAGTAATTGAAAGAGTAAAAAACTAGGCAAAATTTTGTCTAGGCTTATCAATAAAAAAAAGAAGTCAAGAATCTAATCGGGTACATCACTATGGTTTAATTGCATAAATAAATTGAAAAACTTTAAGGGAACACTATGAACGATTGCTTATCAACAAAATTAATTACATAAATGTATAGAGCCAATTGCTATAGGGACACAAATTACCAGACTGGTTCAAGAAGAATAGAACATCTGAATATACCTATAAAAATGAATAAAGTTGAATTATTTAATTAAAATCTCCCCCAAAATAGCCCAGGTCCAGAATACATTTCTTGTGAATTCTATCAAAACCATTGTCAATGCCTAATAAGCACATGAAAATGAATTCAGCATCAGCAGTCATTAGGAAAATAATTCATACTACATCCGATATAGTCGCATACCCAGTAGAATGCCTATGATTAAAAAGATGGAAAGTAACAGGCTTCTTGTAAGTTTATGTTTTTACTCATCTATCACTATTACTCTGTTAAGTTTTTCAAACAATAAAATATTTTTAAAGGAATGCACTTTAAATTTTAGTACAATTAATAGCACTTTTCCCTGCTTTATTTTCTTCTGGACCGGCAGATTATAAAGTCATGCCTGTATATATTTGTAGTCTGTGCGCTTGTCTGTTTATGTGTGTGTGGATGTGTGTGTAATTTCTCAAGACTTAAGCAAAACTTAAGTCTAAGTTGACATTTTCTCAAGAAACTGCTTAATTTAAAACGTATGCTTTCAGATTTATGGTTCCAATTTTATTTATACAACTTTCTATTATCGGGCTGGATTAGGTTTCCAACTTTTCGAACATTAAGCTGCAGTTAGGAATAAGTCAGAAAAAAATCCCAACTCCCGAGTCAATAAAAAAGGTAAGAGTCATGGTCTAGATTGAGAAGACTTCGGAGAACAGTGAAGTCCAGAAGTTAGTTGTTTAGAACCATGCTCCTACTGAAGAGCATGAGGCTGAAATATTTCTGTAAATGAAAAAAAAGATAGCCGAGAAGAGAAAAAAAGCTTTTATTATAAATACAACCTTTGGATTAAATGACACAAGTCTAAAATAATATTTGTCTATAGATTCTTAAATGGGCAGTGATGGTTGCCTGACCACTGCCCCAAAATCAAATGGAAAAGCATCCTGGGACACAAAGCTAAAATCAGTGTTGATATTTGCAAATGACCATTTATTTTAATTGTAAAAGTTTAATGTCTAGTCAAAAATCTATTAGTCACAATGGAATTGAATTTCAAAACATTAAAAAGGTATAATGAAAAACTTAGACTTTAATGTATTTTTCTAAATGGACCTATCTTTAATATGGATTGAATTCAAATCATACCTCTGTATTTAAAATATTATTAAAATTATTTTTAATAATTTAGCTTCAAATGATCATTATCTAAATTGTTACCATATTTATTATTTTCAAATTATTATTATCCTTCAGCATTGTGCATGTACCTGATCCTTGGCACTGTAACATACTAGAAATTGTGATACACAATTTGGTTATCTCCTTTTAAAATAATGTTATATTGAAGAAATATTTTTGTCTCTGTATGTCTCTATCTCTCTCTTTTTCACATATACATACACATTCATGCACAACACACAGTAAATCACATTATAACTTCAAATTACATAACGCTTGAGAATAATACTAAAAACACATTTTTATTAATTGCTATATAATTAAATTCAGAAAATATTTCCAGGCATTATTTTTTCTCTAGTTTGTAGAATGTTAATGGGTATCATAGGTCTTATTTGGATACAGCTTTAGTTAAGAGAACATTTCTCTCGTGTCCTTTTAGTGAGATTACCAGCAAGTCATTTTGTGACTATGGACAAGCTGTTTCTAAACAGAGGAAGGCAAAAGACCCAGAATATCCAGTGCAATGTTTAAGAAAAGAACAAAGTTGGAGGACTGATAGTATCAGACTTTGAGAACTGCTGTAAATCTACAATAATTAAGAAAGTGTGCAATTAGCAAAAGTATAGACAAATAGGTAATCAGAGCAGAGCAGAGTGCAGAAATTGACTCATAACAATAAGGCCAATTGATCTGTAACAAAGGAGCAAAATCAATGCAATAGACAAAGGATAGCCTTTTCAATAAATGGTTCTGGAACAACTGGACATTCACATGCAAAAAAAAAAAAAAAAAAAAGGATCATGATAGAATACCCACCCTTCAGAAAAGTTAACTCAAAATAGATCATATCCTAAATGAAATTAACTCAGAATTTTAAAATTCCCAGAACTTAGCATAGAAGAATATCAAGGTGACCTTAGCTTTGCTGATGGCTTTTTAGATGCTACAACAGCAAAAGCACAATCCTTGAATGAAAAACTTGGAATTTTTTATTTCATTAAAATTAAAAACTTTTATCTGATATGAATAGTGTTAAGAGAATGAAAAGACAAGCCACAGACTGTAGGAAAATATTTACAAAACATATCTAATAAGGACTATTATCCAAGTTATATGAAGACCACTCAAAACTTGACAAAGTTGTCAAGTTAATAGTTTAACTCATGTTACTTACGGATGAAAGTAGGAAATATAATTCAAACGTTTGGACTTTGTTAACAAACCTCTCCTCTCTCTCTCTTTCCTTTTATGTGTATACACACACACACACAGACACACATATACATACAAATGTATGTACATGTGTATGTCTATATTGCGAATCATATTTCAAGATCTGAAAAGCTCAAAATTATCTATGCCAAAAATCATTTGCCCTTGTTTGTTCAAGGTAGGAATTGGTAGTCTAGGATCTTAAGTCTACATGTCTTTCAGTTTGTAATGCTACAGAAATTGCCCTTGTATTACAAATCATTGCTGCTAAAGTGGTATTTTATAGGAAAAAATAATTCTAAAACTATATATCAACTTACTGAAACACACAAATGAAGCATAAGACTGATTTAATTGCATTCAGTGGACAAAAGTTATATATCTGATTTACATATAAATAACATATAACATGGTATATTCTGAGGCCCATTTAATTTCCTCACCTATGGTATAATAGGATTACGTATCAAAATTCACATGATCAGCTTATTATCTGTTTATTATTCAACATCTCTGTGTCTGTTTCTGCTTTATGAATCCAAAACTTCAACTTTTCTTTTTCTTGCTCTTAATTTGTAACAATAGTTTTCTTCTAATTTCTTAAGTATAAATTCTCTTCGAATTTAAAACCTTTAAAAATATAGCTAATTACTCATTGGAATTTCTTACCCTATTAAGAGAGATTCCAGCTATTTCTTAGTTAAAACATTCTTTTGAGGGTCTTTGTTTCGGGGAGGAGGCATAATGTACAGGAGTTATTTATGGCCTTTTTTTCTTATTTGGTTTAAGAAGGCTGCTGTTTTGAAACAATCCAGGTTATTTCTCAATACCATTATCCAAACAATCTGATACTGTTTTATTAAAGAATCAGTTGGTGTTGGTCTTTGTTTTTACATAAAGCAAACACCTCAGGAGTTCTCTCTGTACTTAATAACTAAAAATGAGGCGTGATGAGAAACCCTTCCTGAGAGGGAACTTCCTAGTCAAAATGCTGCAGGGTTTTTTCTCTCTGACCAAAGCACTCTTAAAAACTCACTGGGAATGTAACCTTTCTTTCTGTGGCAGAAGTTAAAACTCCATAAATCAGATGTGTGTATTCCATGCTGAGTTTAAAAGCATTCTACTGATCCAGAATATTCAGTAGGACTTTTTCAGTGGTAGAAAGTCCCTTGAGGACTCTTAAGTTTAATGAAACTGACTGAGGTTTTCTCAGGCTATGTTTATACTTCAGCTGCTGAAGATTTGAAAGTGTAAAAGTACTTGAGTTATGATTTTCATTCTTAGAGTTTTTGGCTGAAAAGAAGTTACCTGGATTACAATACAGACTGAATTGTTGACAAGGTTGAAACATAAGCTTGTGGAAAGGAGCCCAGCAATAAAAATGTGATTACCAGAGAAAGAAGGAGCTGAGTAATTGTCCTAGGGAAGGATGAAGGTGAAGTAACTAAATAACAACAGAGATGTTTACTGTATACTTGATGTCCAGGTCTCAGTGGAACATGCTTAGAAAATTAAAATTGAAATGAAATTCTGTGTTTATCAGGATATGATACCGTAGGGGGAAACCAGCAACAAAATCAGTACCTCTCTGACACCATAAAAAAATATCAGTGGTCTTTAAAACACCGAAGTAATATCTTCTTTGTATTACATGTGTCAGCAAGTGGGCTGTATTCCAGTCCTCTTGGAATCTGAGGCAAGGTTGACAAGAGGATTCCCTTCTTGAATAATACTGTTAGGCCAACAAATGCCTTCAGCATTTCCTTTTGTGGGAGAAGGAAAAATGAAGAATAATACAATGCTTTATAATACTTCAACTCGAAAGTAACGTATACCTCGTGCCCAGAAAAAAATATGAACAATAATTTTTTAAATGTGTCTTTGAAAGACACTTTAATAAAATTAAAAATCAAACAATATTCTGAGAAAAAAAATTTAATAGTGTCTGGCAAAAGACTTATATTTTTAATTTAAAAAGAATTCTTATAAATCAATAAGAAAACAAGTACATTAATAATTGACAAAGATTTGAAGAGACACTATACACAAGAAGATACAGAAATGGAATAAGCCCATGAAGAGATGCTCAATATCATCGATCATTAGAGAAGTGGAAAGTAAATTAAAATGAGAAACCACTACATATCCCGTAAAAGAGCTGAAGTTAGAAGGACTGAAAGTACCAGCTTTTGAAAAGAATGTGAAGAAACTTTAACACTTATATATTGCTGGTGAGAGTGTATAATTATAAAAGCAATTTGGGAGAGAGGTTGGCAGTTTCTTATAAAATTAAATATGCATTTGTCCAGTGACCTATTATATCCATTGTTAAATATTTACTCCAGAAAAAGTGAAACATGCATACAGGCGAAGACTTAATTCAAGAATATTCATAACATATTTATTCCTACTGGCTAAAATTTGGACACAACACATGTCCTTCCATAGAATAGAAAAACAAACCTCGGTGTATCCACAAAATGGAATAAAATTCATCAGTAAAATGGAATGATGATATACCAATAAACCCTACAATATGGAAGGAACTCATGTCATAATACAGTGCAAAAGAAGCCAGAAATATGATTATATGATGTATAATATAATACATATGGAATCATAATATAGGGGTATCTAATTTACAGTGTTAGAAAGCACATATGATATTGTCTGGGGCTAGAGAAAGAGCAAAGGAGATTTTCTACAAGGTAGAATAAGGGATATAGTTGGCGTGATGGAAATGTCCTATATTCTGATTGTGGTTATGATGAATTGGCCATCTACATTTATTGAAATCCATCACCTATGCACTTAAAATAATGCACTTTACTGTATATAAATTGTACATGTAAATGTATGCATGTACAAATAGCAAAGAATCTGTAGTATATTCAAATTGGACAAATGTATGTTATCATTGATGTATAAAGATGTATACATATTTTAAAGATTAAATTTAGCTTAAAATTTCTCATGTTACAGTGAAAAATAAATAGAAAGATTTATACTCTTCTTTTCTTGAATCTTAGTACTCACAAAATCTATTTTTCCTGTTTTATTGAGATAATTGACATATAACATTGTAAAATTTTAAGGTGTACAACATAAGTGGTTTGATGTTTCACTTCCACAATTTGTACACACACGTACACACACACACACACACACACACACACAAAATGATCTCAAAAATAGATATTCTGTTGCTAAGAGAGTAGATCTGAAAATGTCTTGTCACAAGAAAAATACTGTAACTATGTGAGGTGATGGATGTTAACTAGACTTAGTGAAGTAATCATTTCACAACATATACATATATCAAATCACTTATATTGTACACGTTTGGAAACCTCTGTGGGCATCTTATATTAACCTCATAGTACTTCACTAATGTTTCATCATCGATGGATCATGTAATAGATGTCTTCGTTAGAGAAATATAGAATAAGAGTGCACTTTTTAGAAATTAGCATGGATACTTTAAGTCCTAACATGACTGTGTCATTTTCTGTCACATTGAATGTTCTAGT
This sequence comes from Camelus ferus, assembly GCF_009834535.1. Taxonomy (NCBI): domain Eukaryota; kingdom Metazoa; phylum Chordata; class Mammalia; order Artiodactyla; family Camelidae; genus Camelus; species Camelus ferus. Next base: position 86,768,661 of record NC_045696.1, on the reverse strand, counting down.
AGATACCTTCACAATAGTTATTTAGTTCCTGGCTTAATAAATAAAATATGTTCATAAATAAATTATTTTATAACTGTCATGATTTATCAGAAAATGCTAAAGTAGAAGCAGTTTTTCTTTGGAAAAAAATGTTGACTTACATGCTGGTTGCATATAAATTGTATGTTCATTTAATATCTTGACTTACTTGTCAGAGTGATCTGAATGTAGAAATCAAATTTACTTGAATTGAATCTTTGAAACATAACCAATGTAAGAAAAAACTACATTGTGGTAAAAAGATCACAAAGTTTCTTCTTGAAATACCATCAAATGAAAATTAAAAGGAATACATTAAACATTTCAAAACGTAATTAAATGCAGTATTCAGTATTTTGGTAACGTAGAGAAATTAATTGACAAGATATTTTAGAAAAAATGGCAAATTAGTTGACTGTTGCTTCTGTAACTACCTATCACAAACGGTGACTTAAAGCAACAGAAATTTATTCTTTCACAGTTCTGGAAGGCAGATGTCCAAAATCATTTTCACTGAGTTGAAATCAAGATGTCATCAGGGCCATATTCATCCAAGAGGCTCTAAGAGAAAATCCATTTCTTGACTCTTCCAGCATCGTGTGGCTGCCTGCATTCTTGACTGTGTCCATATCATTCATTCCAATCTCTGCCTCCCTGATATTATCACAATGCCCTCCCATCTTCTACAGAATATATTTTAACTCCTCCACTTGTGATTGCATTTAGGGCCCACCCAGAAAATCCAAGGAATCTCTCCATCTCAATATCTTCATCTAACCATATGTGCAGAGATACTTTTTCCTCATAAAATTAGCCTCATATTCCAGGTATTTGGACCTAATACATTTGGGGGACAATTATTCTGCTTAGAACTGTAAAAATTTTAACAGATGATTAGAACTTATTTTTTGTGTCTTTCAAATAGAAACAGTGATAGCCCTCAGTTTTCCTCACAGATATGTCCTGCTTTCCTCCTTTTACTCACTTAATACATTTGCCTTTCCCTAGTGAGCTATAGCAAGACATGTTTAAATGACTTTGATCAAAGTCATGTTTGTCACTTTTGTGATTCATCATATTTCCTCATCTACAACACTGACCAGAGATTTTAAATTAGAAAGGCTCAGCCAGCCTGGGGCCATGAGTGCAATGTCAGAACCCCACTTTATTGTTCAGAAATAGAAATGTAACGTAAATCAGATTAACTCCTTCATTGGCTTTTAACCTACACATCTTTGTATTGAATTAAATTAAAATTTATTTTATCTTATTTTATCTGTAGATTCCAACATGTATTTTTAACTTATTAAAGCCTACTTCTAGTTAATGTTGTTATCATTTTATGTATAATGTAAGATAGTGACTGTCCACTACAATTTACCCCTCCCTCTCATGGCTGCTGTTGTTTCCATAAACATCACAAGTACCTATATTAAAATCCAGTAATACAATATTACCAATTTTGCTTTAAAAACATTTTATATTTACCAAAAAATTCACTCCTACTGCAGCCCTCCAGTGGTTCTTGTAATTCTGTTTCCATTTAGTGCTGATGTTCTTCAGACTCAGAGACTTCCTTTACATTCCCTGTGTGCAGGTCTACTAGCAATAAGCTCTTTATTCTTGTTTTCCTGGTCATCTTTAAACTTAATCTTCACAATTAAAAGGCATGTAGATTTTTGTGTTGACATATTAATTTAGAAATGTGAACATGTTTTTGTGTTTTTATGGCCTCTATTGTCTTTTATGAAAAGTCAACTCTTATATATAAGTTTCCCCTTGTAGGTAATATGTCATTTTTCTCTTGATTCTTCCAAACTTTTCTTCATATTGTTGTTTTCAAAAATTTCACTCTTATGTATCTGGTATACATTTCTTTTTCAGTTTATCCTGCTTGCTATTTGCTGAGATTTTTGGATATATTAATTTATATTTTTACCAAATATGTAAATCTTACAGCTGTTTTTTCCCACAATATATTTTTATACTTTTCATCACTCTCCTCTATTTCTGAGGATTCACTTTTATGCAGATGTGACGATCTGGGAATACAACCAACCACTGAGACCGTTTCTTTTTTAAAAAATGTTTATGTTCCATCTCTCTGATACATAGATTGGATAATTTCTACTGATCCATCTCAAGTTCACTGAATGTTTCTTCTATTTCAAATCTAGTGTCAGTTCTATCTATTATAATTTTTATTCCAATTATTTTACTTTTTAGTTATAAAATGTTATTTGCTTATTTTTATAGTTTTCTAAAATTCCTTATACATTCATTTATTATAATAACTATATTTTTCTTTTGTCCTTGAACATATTTGTAATAGCCATTTTAAAGGCTTTTCACACTACCCTCATTGCCTGGGTCATCTTGGAGGCCATTTTTATTAACAATTTTCTTTCTAATTTTGTGTCAACATTTTTATGCTTCTTAATATGTCCAGCATTTAGTGGTTTTGTATTCTGAACATAGTTTACAAGTTGAAATTTTGAATTTTGTGGTTTTCTTTTGTTGACTGAAATAAATGCACAGCCTAAAAGTTGAGTAATGTTTTATTTGGCAGACATTTCTGAGGACTCGAGTCCGGGGTGACAGCCTCTCAGATGGCTCTGAGGGACTACTCCAAAGACCGTAGGGGAGGGGCTAGGATATATAGGAGTTTTACAACAAAGACCAGGTAGTCAGAACATTAAAAGATCTGTTAACTGAAGAAAACCAGACATCTCAAGTTTAAAAATTTAGCACTTTTCTATGTATGGGAGGCAGGAAACATTAGGGCTCATTGAAATCATTGCTTTGTCAAGCATCTAGCTATCTAGGGCCAGTATCCTGTTCTTTCTTATTCTGAGTCCTCTCAGAGCGCACCATTGTTAGTGGCTGCAGAGGCCCGGCTGCGAGGCTTGTCTTCACTGTGGCGGGTGGCAGCATCTGACAACTTTATGGCTTGAGCATTCTTTGTATACTGGTATGGTTTGCAGTATTTTTCATTCACACTTTTAAGAATTGTTGAGAGTTTAAGAGTTTATTTACTGTTCATTTTATTTTTGCTGCCGGGTAGTTAATTCAGTAATGGATAAAGTAGACCCTTTTGAAATATATTTTAAAGGTTTTTCTTGGGGGTTGGTGTATATAAAGATATGTTTTCTCTAGGGCTTTAGTTACTGTATCAAATCGATCATTATTTACACCTATTCCATAATGTAAGACAGTCACCTTGTTCACAAAATGAAGTAGTCAAAATTTTTATTTTCCAAAGTCTCTTCTGGCATTAACATTTTAATTATCTCAATTTGAATATGTTTATAATAAATTTCTAAAAGATATTCAAAACTTAAAAAAGAGAATCCTATCAATTATGCAAGGTTTTGTTTTTGCATATTTAGGCAAGACCCCACAATCTATATTTTCATGATAATAAACATTTTATTTATTTACTTTGTTGACTCCTCCCTCAGCATCCATTTCACTGAAAGTGAGTAATATATTACCCACTTTGGAGAATCCATTGATTTAACAGAAATTGATTTGTGCATAGGCATGAGTTTTTCACATCTGACTGTTATCTAGAATTATCTTGACCATATTATTTCTATAGTGAGAATCTTCTGAAGGCATCAGTTATATACAGGATGCCAGTGCAGAGAGGTGGAAAGGATATCACATCATAAGCCCATTGAATTTTCCATCAGTCAGCTCCCTGAGGTGTAGTTGATGTGATATGGCAACTCTAATTATTATCTAAGTATATTGAACTCAGTGTTTTCTGTTAATTGTGGCTTTCATCATTCTAACGTATACAAACCCTCTTTTTTTCAGATGCAAGAGTTAGAGGTAGCCCTAACAGGTTAAATTTTTACATTACTCTTTAAAGTATTTAAACTATTAAAGAAATTAATTATTAAACTTAAAGGCATATTTTCATAAGCATTCCAATATTTACTATTTAAACTTTAAATTTATCTCATTTATATGTAAAATCAACTTAAAAATAAGCAAACCTTAGATTTGTTTTAAATGTGAAATTTATATTATTTCTGAAAACTAAAATAAGTATTAATTAATTTCCCCAAATTCAGGAAAATAATAAGGAATAGAATCATGATGAATACTCAGAACATTGATTCATAATCTCTTTGCTTAAACACTATTTCATACTAGCACTCTGGCCATGAAGCAGAGTCATATGTCTTACTGACCATTTAATATAGCTTATAAAGGATTTCTAAGATAGTTTCCAAAGAATAAGGAGAAAGAAAAATTATAGAAGTTATTTATATTACACTAAATTTTTAAAATAAGCTATTTTTCTTCATAGATAATGAGAGTCACATAGGGCATGTTCTTCCCAGCTTTCTTGATTAAAAAATCTCATTATTGCTGAAAGTGTGTTCAACAGGAACAGTGGATCAGGCTTATTTTGAACATGAAGGGGCAAATTTTAAGTCTATCATTTTCTGTAAACTCAAGCTGACAAAAATAAAATATCATTCCTACTTCTCTGAACTCCTTAATTTTATACAGATATTGGAGGAAAAGTAAATGGTCACCCACCTCAACTAATAGGGGGAGACTGAATCAGAAGAGATGAATTTAAAATCAGTAATAACACACCTACCCCAGCAATGCTAGAGCTAAACTGATGGTGATGAGAGTACTCAAGGAAAACTAAAACATGAAAAATAACAGTGATCAAGGGGTAAAGAAGCTCTTGTCCAAGAAAAAATTAGACTCAGGTAGCTTTGATGTTACTTCTTACTATAGGCAGGATGCACATGGACTGGATTTAGAGGCTAAATGTTTTTCAGAATCCACAAAGAAGACCCTAAATGGAGCAGTATTGTTGCCCAATCTCAATATCTTGTTCCAGATATTTTGGGGAAAGTAATCATAGCAAGGATATGGATCTCTATCAAATTACCTAGGACATTTTTCACAGAACTAGAACAGATTATCCTGAAATTTATAGGGAATCACAAAAGACCCAGAACTGCCAAAGCAATACGAAGAAAAAGAATGAAGCTGGAGGAATAACCCTCCCAGACTTCAGGCAATACTACAGAGCTACAGCAATCAAAACAGCATGGTTTTGGTACAAAAACTGATCTATGGATCAATGGAACAGAATACAGAGCCCAGAAATAAACCTCAATTAATCTTTGACAAAGGAGGCAAGAATATACAATGGAGTAAAAACAGTCTCTTCAGCATATGGTGTTGAGAAAACTGGACAGCAACATGTAAATCAGTGAAGTTAGAATACTCCCTCACACCATACTCAAAAACAAACTCAGAATGGCTTAGACTTACACATAAGACAAGACACTATAAATCTCTTAGAAGAAAACATAGACCAACATTCTCTGACATAAATCTTAGCAATGTTTTCCTAGGATAGTCTACCCAGGCAATAGAAATAAAACCAAAAATAAACAAATGGGACCTAATTAAACTTACAAGCTTTTGCAAAGCAAAGGAAACCATAAGCAAAACAAAAAGACAACCTATGGAATGGAAGACAATATTTGCAAATGATGAGACTGACAAGGGCTTAATTTCCAAAACACATAAACCAACTCATACAACTTCATAAGAAAAAAAATAAACAACCCAAACCAAAAATGGGCAGAAGACCTAAACAAGCAATTCCCCAATGAAGACATACAAATGGCTAATAGGCACATGAAAAAATGCTCAATATCGCTAATTATTAGAGAAATGCAAATCAAAACTGCTATGAGGTATTTGTAGGTATCACCCAAACCAGTCAGAATGACCATCATTCAGAAGTCCACAAATGATAAGTGCTGGAGAAGGTGTGAAGAAAAGGAAACCCTCCTGTGCTGTTGCTGGGAATGTAGTTTGGTGCAGCCATTAAGGAAAACAATATGGAGATTCTTCAAAAGACTAAAAATAGACTTAGCATATGATCCAGGAATCCCACTCCTAGGCATGTATCCAGAGGTAACTTTAATTTGAAAAGAAGCATGCACCCCAATGTTCATAGCAGCATTATTTACAATAGCCAAGACATGGGAACAACCTAAATGAGGATCGACAGATGACTAGATAAAGAAGTTCTTTATGTCTATGAGTCTCTTTGTGTTTTGTAGGTAAGTTCATTTGTGTCCTTTTTTTTTTTTTTTTTAAGATTCCTCATATAAGTGATATCATATGGCATTTTTCTTTCTCTTCATAAAAACTTCCCAACAACAAAAAAGAAGTTGTGGTGCATTTATACAGCAGAATACTACTCAGCCATAAAAAGTAATAATATAATGCCATCTGCAGCAACATGGATGGACCTGGAGATTGTCATTCTAAGTGAAGTAAGCCAGAAAGAGAAAGAAAAATATCATATGATGAACTTATTTATAGAACAGAAACAGACTCACAGCCATGGGAAACAAAGTTATGGTTACCAGGAGGGGAAGGAGGTGGGAAGTGATAAATTGGGAGTTTGAGATTTGCAGATACTAACTAATATATACAAAATAGATAAACAACAGATTTCTTATGTATAGCACAGGGTACTATACTCAATATCTTGTAGTGATGTATAATGAAAAATAATGTAAAAATGAATATATATGTATGTATATATATGCTTTGTACACCAGAAATTGACACAACATTGTAAACTGACTATACTTCAATAAAAAATTTTAAAAAGAAAAGAAAATATGATCCTAGAGAAAATAAAATACTAATTGTTTTAGCTATCTGTGACTTAACAAGGCCAAACTGCTAAACATTTTGCCAGTATACCAATGACTTAAAGCTAGTTATGGCATTAACTACACTCAATATAAGGCATTATACACCCCAGTTAAGAAAATATGATTAATCTAGATTAAGATAAAAGCCTATTTATATGTTATTTTTAAAGGCAACCTTTAAATATAAAAACATAAAATGTTTAAAAGCAAAAGTATAGTGAAAAGTTACACCTTTCAAACATTTACTAAAAGAACTAGTACCACTATGTTAATATGAGATAAAGATAATCTTTAAAAAAAGTAACACGAGAGATAAAGATTATAATTATAAAAGGATCATTTCAATAGGAATACATAATAATTCTTAGTGTGCACAATTAACACAGTTGTTATATATAATGATAAAGTATATACAATAACTCAGTTCTAGTATTGAAAGTAGGGACAAATCTACAACAATATTTTGATATTTTTAAACAGCTCTCTCTTTAAGTGATAGAAAAACATAAGATTGTATATTAAACATGAATAAACAGCAGATTTCATTGAATCATGAAAATGCTTTTCAAAGGCCCATATTCCATTAACCAAAATAGATCATATCCTGAGTTATAAAGAAAATTAAAATGAATGTAGAAATGATTTATACAGTACCCTGATGACTATAAAATTAAGTCAGATCTCAATAACAAAAAGATCATTAGAAAAATGTCCAGAAGTTAGGAAATTAAGTTATACTCTACATAGTAAGTCAAAGGACAAATACCAGTAAAAAAATTAAATACCAATTAAAAGACAAAGATCGACAGACTTGGGGGGAAAGTCAAAATTTAACTATGTGTTGTATACAAGAAATTAACTTTAAGTATAAGGAATCAGATAGATTAAAAGTAAAAGGATGAGAACAGATATATCATGCCAATATTAATCGAAGGAAAGATAAAATAGCTATGCTAATTTCAGAAAAGCAGCTTTCACAAAAAGGAAAATAATCAGGGATAAAGAAGGATATTACGTAATGATAATGAATCAGTTCTCCAAAAGATATAATCATAAATTTGAATACATCTAGCTACAAATCATCAAATTAGATGCAGGTAAAACATTTTAGAAAATCCAGTACCCTTTCCTGATAGCACACTCACACACACACACAAACACACACTCAGAAAACTAAGAATAGAACTTCCTCAACATGATAACGGGCATCTACAAAAAACCACAACTAACAAAATAGTTAGTGGTGAAAGACTTGATGCATACACCATTATCAGGAACAAGCAAAGGGATGTTCTCTTTTGAGCTGCTATTCAACATTATACTGGAAATTTTAGGCAGAGCAATAAGAAAAATAACTCAGGATTGAAAAGGAAGAAGAGAAACTCTTCACAGATGACTTGATTATATATGTAGACATGGAGACCCATGGAGACCACTAAAAAATATTACAAGGAATACACAGTTGCCTTCTGAATAACAACCAATGGGAAATTTTTTTCTCTCACCACTTTATTCACTGTTATACAAGAATTCTTAGCTAGTGAAATATGACAAGAAAACATATAAATATATACACATTAGAAAAGAAGAAATAAAGCTATTTTTATTCACAGATGATATCATTGTTTATGTAGGAGATAAAAAAAAAGGTGGAAAAACTCCTAAAATTTAATAATTAAAACAAGGTAACAGGGTACAAAATTAATGTTTTTTAAAAAATCAAACATTTTCATATATAATAGTAAGGTACAACTGGACTATACCCTTTACAGTAGCATCCCACAGTGAACTATTCAGTTATAAATCCAACAAAATATGTACAGGATCTCTACTGTAGAAAAGTTTGAAACTGGTGAAAGGAATCAAAAAGACCTAAGTAAATAAGAGATATTTCATGTTTGTGTAATGGAGGACTCAACAATGTTAAGATGTCAGTTCTTCACAGTTTATCTCTAGATTCAGTGCCATTGGATCAAAATTTCAGAAAGCTATTATGTAAACACTGACAAATTCATTCTAAGAACTATGTGATAAGTGAAAAGACCTGGAATAGCCAGTGCAATACTGAAGAACAACAAAATTGCAATACTGAGGAACATACTTCTTGATTTCAAGATTTAATGTAAATCTACAGTAAGACAGCGTAGCATTTGTAAAACCATAGACAAATAGATCAAGGATATTTGAGAATATCAAGGGAATAGATTAGAGAGCCCAGAAGTGGACCTATTTGAATGTAGTCAACTGCTTTTTGAAAAAAAAACAATTAAATAGAAAATTATACTTATTTCAACAAAGAGTGCTGAGATAATTGAACATACATGTGCAAAAAAGAATTAAAAAAGAGCTTAAACATAGATCTTACACCTTTATAAAATTTAACACAAATTGGTTCATAGATCTAAGTATAAAGTGTAAAACTATGTAACACTTACAGAAGAAAACAGGAAAAATCTGAGCAAGCACCTCACCAAAGGAAATATGCAATAAACAAACAAATCAGGTGGCTTAGGAAATATAGTCTGCAAATCCTCCTAAAATGTTTACATTGATTTCTAATCAAGGAAGAAACCCTCATTTTAAAACTTTTTTGTAAATATGGTCACACATATAGAACAATGTAAAAATCCTCTCATGACACCAATATTCTCTTAGAACTTTTTGAAAGTTATTATGTAATGGAAAAAACTAGGATGAAATTATATTTAAAAAGCATATTAAAAAGCTCCAATGGACGATTTTACTACTTTATGTTTACTTTTGAATTAATCTTGGTTTGATGAAAGTTTGTCTTATATGGTATTCAGGAATGCATCCCTTACATAAAACATGTGTTTCTTATATTTTATTTGATCTGATTCTTTCCCTGTACATTTACATCTAGTCAAAGTGTGAAACTTCAGTTTCCATATCCTGATATTTTTTATAGGAGTCCATTAGACTTTAAGTATAAGATGAAGTTAATCTTTGGCATAGCAATTTCTTTGTGTGTCATCATATCCCACTAGTATCTTCTGGAACATAGGAGCAGAAAGTTCTTTGAAATATAATTCCTTTGTTATTATACTACCTGAATTTTATAATATGGTGCATTGAAAATTATAGAAGAAAAATACAAAATTTAGAAGAAACATGATACATTTAATAGAAAATTCACTAATGATCAATATTAGAGATTTTCCCATTCCCCTTTTTGAGAGCTTCATCAACTACCTTCATAAATCTTTTCTGTTGTGTTCCATAGCAATGTTCTCTTATACTAGTTTTTTAACAGTTTGAGGTATACATAATATATAATAAACTGAGCATATTTAAAGCATATAATTTGATAATTTTTGACATGTATACACCTGTAAAAGCATTTTGAAACCGTTTGCAAGATGATAAACACACCAATATTTGAAGTTTCTTCTACTGCCTTGCCACAGTCCTTTCCTCTCTACCCTCCAAGTCTCCTGCCCCATTCAGTCCCCAGGGAACCACTGATCTGTTTCTTTCTATCTATAAATTGGTTGCATTTTCTAGAATTACATAAATATAATAATAAAGTACATATATATATATATTTGATCTGGCATATTTCACTCAACATTATTCTGAACGTAATCTATGTTGTTGCATGTATCAATAGTTGATTCCTTTTTATTGCATACTATATTCCATTGTTTAAATAATAGCACAAGTTATTACCTATTTATTTGTTAATGGGTATTTGGATTGTTTCTAGTTGTTGGCTATTACAATTAAAATGTCAAGCATTAGTGTACATGACTTTGCATTATTCCTTTATTTCCTTTTGGTAAAAACCTAAGAGTGGAATGAGAAAATCAAAAGGAAACTATATAATTAACTTTTTAAGAAATTACAAACTGTTTTTCAAAATGATTGAAACATTTTACATTCACCAGCATTGTATGAGAATTCTAGTTCCTCCATATAATCGCTACCACTCTTCATGGTCAGATTTTTAAATTTTAGGTATTCTACTATATGTGCAGTGGTATATCTTTTAGGTTAGCAAATATTCATATTCTTTTTTTGCCATTTGTGTATCATCTTTGATGAAGTGTTTGTATAAACCTTTTCTCAATTTTTAGATTTTTTTTCCTGTTGCAAAATAAAAGTATCTATATATTTGAATGCAAATTTTTACCAGATATTTGATTTACAAAATTTGTCTTAACGGCCTGCATCTTGTGTTTTAATTTTCTTAGTAGTATCTTTCAAGGAACATAAATTCTATTTTCTTTTTAATTACTGTATTGTTTCTGCCTCATGAACTTTATTAATCAATTCCCTTTTTATTTACATTTTTCTTTCATTTTTACAGAGATATAATTGATATATAGCATTGTATAAGTTTAAGGTGTACAGAATAATGATTTGACTTACATACATCATGAAATGGTTGTCATAATAAAGTTAGTGAACATCATTATCTCATATAAATAAAAATTTAAAGAAATAGAAAAAAACTTCCTTCTGATTAAAACACTTAAGATTTACTCTCTTAATAACTTTCATATATAACATACAATTATGTATGTGTTAAGTGTATTTATCATGTTATATATTATATACCTAATACTTATTTATCTTATAACGGGAATTTTGTACCTTTTGACTACCTTCATCCAGTTCCTCCACTGTCCATCCCTGGCTTCCAGTAACCACAGATCTGATCTCTGCTATGAGTTTGTTTGCTTTTGAAGTATGGTGGAACTACAACACTATATTAATTTCTCTTATACAATGTAGCAATTTGATATTTTATGTATTTCAAAATGATCACTGATATGTTACCATTCAAAGATACTACATAGTTATTGATGATATTCCCCACACTATACATTTAATATATGTGACTCATTTAGTTTGCAACTAAAAGTTTGTACTTCATAATCTCTTTCACCTATTTCTTTTCTTCCCCCACCAGCCTCCCTTCTGACAACCATCTGTTTGTCTTCTGTATTTATATCTATTTCTGCTTTGTTATATTTGTTCATTTGCTTTAATATCTTAGAGATTTTGTGAGAATCAGAGAATTAATATTGCATCTTCCAACCAATAAACCTTGTATATATCTTTATTTATTTAAATATTTGTCCATTTTTCTCAGAAGTTCTTGGCAGTAACAGTGCGTAGTTCTTACACATATTTGTCTGCTTACGAAGTATTCCAAATTTTTGATCATACTGTTTTTTTTAAGCCCAGATTGTTTGTTACTAGTGTTTAGAAATACAATTGGTTTTCTACATGAGTCTAGTATCCTTCAGCCTTACTAATGCACTTATTAGTTCTGGCAGAATTTTTGCACATTCCATGGGATTTTCTATGTATACCATCATATCTTCTACAAATATAGATGATTTTATCTCTCCCTTTCCAGTCTGGATTGCTTTTATTGATTTATTTTTTATTGCATTGACTAAAATATTCAGTAAAATGTTTGGTGGACATGGTTAACAGTGGACATTCTTACTGTGTTCCTGAGTTTAGAGAGAAAGCATTTTACAAGATCTGGACTTTTCATAGATGCCCATTATCAAGCACAGGAAATTCCCTCTGTTTCTTGTTGACTGCATAGGTACTTTTAACTTTCAGTAAAGAATGTTGGCTAATGTCAGATATATTTCTTCTTCCACTGAGATGGTTACATGCTTTATTTTTCCGTCTTTTAATATGAAGAATTACATTGATTGATTTGTCAGGCAAATGCAAAATTATAATCCCTAGATAAAACCCACTTGTTAATGATGTTTTTATCCCCTTGTATATAATTGGATTAAAAATCCAAGTAAATTTTGCAAAGAATATTTGCAACTATGTTCATGGGAAATACTGGTCTGTAGGTCCTTGCCTTGTTATGGTTTATCTGGGTTTGGTATCAGAGTAATGTTGCTACATAAAATGTGTTAGACACCATTTTGTCCTCTTCTGCATTATTTCTAAATTTCATTTATTTATTTAATTAATTCACAGCATAGTTATAAGTAACTTTATGAAAAGAATGAAGCATAACTTAGCAATCATTTTGTATTGCCTTTTAAGTTAATTCTAATATAAATGATTTTTTAAGTATATGTTCAGTTTTAGTTTGTCATTGAGTACATGGTCAAATTAGGTCAAAGTTACAGTATGCTTATTAATCTGTAATTGTTAAATATGAGTCTATATAATATATAATATGTATTAACTAATTTGGGATGTGTTCTACGAATATTATTAGCTCATGCTAGTGTTCAGATCTTCTGAAGATCTGATCTAAGAATAAGAGATATATAGTCATAATTTGCACTACTAGTGAATTTGACAATTTTGCTTTTAATTTCAATTTCTTTTGTATTAGCCTTTTTTTCTTTGAGCTGTATTGAAAAATGTACCAAGCATATTTTTAAATAACTTTTGTGCTGTATCAAATGAAATGATTTTTATTTCATTTTACTTAGCATTTGTACATATTTTTATCAGGAAACTTTTCAGGTAATCTAAAATATAATATTTCATTTTCTTAATTTGTATATACTTTAACAGTGTTCTAGGAAATTGTCCAATATTAGGTGTTTGAATTTTCTTTTTACTTGAAAACCCTTCTTTATTTATAATGCACAGTTTAGTGGATAAGTGTTTTTTTTTATGTTTTCCATTTCTATAATTCTTATCTGTCTTTTAATGTCAAAACTGCTACCTGATTCTGATATCATTAAAATATTAATTTCATATTATGTTTATAATATGAATTTTTATCTAGAATAGTCTCAACTGTCCACCTTGTAAGCATATTTAACACGTTTGTACACAAAAAATTAAACATACAAACTATATTTTGTTTTCACAAGTAAAGTAATTTCTTGCACCATATTAACTCTATAATGTCACAAAGTCTCATTTTAAGTACTGAAATACCTAAGAGACTCTGCATCTTTGATAAATGTGAATTGGGAAGTTTAGAAAAGGAAAATTGCCAATTCCAGTAGTGGATGTTATGAGCTGAAGTGTGCCCTTCCCCCCAAATTCACAATGTTGTGGATTTTCCAAGCATAGAAGTAGAATTCAGTTAAAAGTATAAAAGGATCAACATAAATAAATAATTTTAATAATACTCTTAATGATTCCCCATAGGACTAAGTCTGGAAAGAGTGATAAATGAAAATATTAGGACAGAAACAACAGAAAGTTAAGAAAAACAATGGGTAAAAAGCTTAGTTAAGTGAAGGTTTTTTGGAATCAGGGTACAATGATTTGAGAACAACTTGAAATTTAGAAGGTTTTAATAATGAGTTGAATGCTGGAAATAGAGTTGATGAAGGAGATGACGTTTTAGAAAATGATAAGAACTAATGAATGATCGTAGGAGTGACTAGGCTTGAGATTAATGGTTGAATAGTGAGATCAGTGGTTTGGAAGAGAGAAGGTCATGGAACTGAGGTGACTGAAAGTTACTGAAAGCACTATCTATGTGGGTATTGAAAGCCTCAAGCCTTCAAGGAGTTATGGGCGATAACTGAGAAATCAATCAATATCTACAATAAGAAGACGCTGGTGGTTGTATAGTCTCATGAGACCCAGGTCGAAGTGTTTTAGGATATTTGGGTGGAAAATGATCTGGAAAGGTAAGAGGATAAAAGAGGACACCTCCCATAAGTACCAATTGTAGAAGAGAGCTGTGGACCAGAATAATGACTTTTTAAATCTGATAGGTTAAATAGCAACAAAGTATCCTTATTTTACAGTTACTTACATATGTATTTAAAAACAATTTAATAGGCATAAATTGTATCATTCTGTATGGTTTAGAAAATGCCACAATACAAGGACTTAAAATGAATGACTTTTGCATTCTGGTATGGTTTTGGGTTTAGCAAACATTCTCCCAGTTGATGATGAGACATGTATAAGATTAAAAACTAGTTTTTTCTTTGAATTCTATATTTTAACATGAAGTCAAATAGAAATCTTAAAAGCAAAAGGTCTAATATGTGATGTTCTCAAAGTAACTTTAAAATATTAAGAAATATATTTTGAAACTTTCCTCAAGGGTTTATGCTAATATAATAATACTATAACCATTATTAAAAAATTTCCAGGGTGGTTTTTGTTTCCCAAATATTTCTGGGAATTGTATTCTAATTATATTTTAAAAGTTTATAAAGACATAGTTGATATTCCAGAGAAGATGATTGTTGACAGATCAATGGTCTTAGAGTGATGAGCTATAGTTTTATAGAGATGTAAATAATCTTCTTAGTTGATATTGACTACAATTCAAGCAGTGCTTGTTCTAGTTATGAACTGTTGTTTTTAAAAACAATCTCTAAGAGAGAGAGAGAGAAAATTACAGCAATTGCTCCAAGACACTAAGCTATTGATTTCTGGTGCTTAAATTGTCACAGAACTTTTAACAGAAAGTCACTCCTGAAATATCTCTCTGGTTAATATGTGTCACAGGCAGATGCTTTCATCCAAGTTCTGACTTCGCATTTGAAAGAGAATTAACTCCTGGCGCCCTGAGGTGGGGAACACTGAAGAGCTCATTTTACCATCGATGATGAGGTAACAAGCAATTCGTTTCACTTTTGTTTTCAAACCATTTTTCTCTCTGAGACCAATTGAATCTGGTTGTTTTCTGGGTGTCTTTCACAGTGCAGTGATATATTACATCATAACATTTGTTTTAGTGACTATATTGATTTTCTTAGGAACTAGTGGAGCTGGGTGTCAATACCCTTGAAGAGGTGACACATTTCAAAAGCAAGAGACAGAAAGGGTTAGAGGAAGAAAATAAAGCATGCATTATGAAGGAACAATGCTATCTTCAGCCATCAAATTGTAGAAGGGTTTACAACAAAGCAATGATCATCAAATGATTTTGTTCCAAACAGAAATCATTCCTTAAAAGTTTCTGATACATAGAATTTGCTCATAAAAAGTTATTTAATTGAATTAACAAGGTAAACACTATTCTGCAACACAGTTTAAAAAAACTACAAGCATCACATTAAAAAATAGAGACTTCAGGTAACTTGGGACTAGTAATGCTTTTTGGACTAATGGAATTATTTTCATTTCTCTCTCTCTCTCCCTCCCCCTCTCTCTCTCAATCTCTCTCTCTCTCTCTTTTCTCTCTCTCTCTATATATATATGTATATGAACTTTAGCAAGTAAGTGAGCACAGAATTTTGGTCCACAAACTAAGGAGTACTGGGTATCACCTCAGTGTAAATTCAACACAGCGCAATTTTCAACTCAAACGTAAATCCCACGGAGACATTGAAAGAAAATCAATACCCGTCTGTAACAGTAAGAAAAGTAAGAGAGCTTTTCCAAATGTGAGTTGTTCTAAGAGTAACAATACTCTCTAGCATTTTACACTAGAATTCAATGTGGAGAGTTAACATTCACCTGCATACATAGCTGTTATAAATTAGGAAATCATCTAAACTCCAGACAAGAAAAGAAGTACACCTCAGTTATAAGTAAACTGCAAAAAAATTATTAGAGTATTTTTATCTTCTGGACTAAATTGCAAATTTAGAGTCTTTATTGGACCCAAAATATAAGTAGTATCATCCCTTGATAGACACAGCATGTAGCATTTATTGCTTTGTTTCAAAAATGGTTGTTGGAAGACGTTTTGCCATGGGTTTCTTATATTTGGTTAGGGTGTGTCTATCTCTAATGAGTCTGCTCGTAAGGTATACCCATACAGGCCCTGAGGTAGAGGGCTCTGATCTCTAATCTTTTCTTCCTCAGCGTGGTGAGATTGCAGCAATGCTATGATCTTTCTTCCATAGGGTTTTGCTTGGTTTCTTAAGACCAAACTCTATATAACTTACATATATATATATATATATATATATTAATATATATTTTATTATGTAATTAATATATACATATGTTAAGGGGGATAACTGTCAGACTGAGTTTCGACCTCTTTCTTCTTACCAGGATTTTGGCCCACATCCTGCAGCTTTGTACTCTAGCTCCCAAAGAATACCTGTATCTTTTCTAATTTCCCTAAACCTAGGGAGGCCCTTTGCTTAGAAAAAGTTTAGATTCAAGGTCACATATCTTAGGCCCAGAATGACAAGTACCCCTGTGAGGAAACAGTTACTTCAGAATATCATTTCAGCCCTCTGCCATAATCCCCTCACCAGAAATGTGCCCCTTCCTTACAAGTGGCTTTGATATTTCTCTGATGTCTTCAAACAAATTTTCTTAATACAGCTTTTCTATTTTTTCTGGGGGATCCACAAGTTACTCCATTCTGTCCTATAGTAGAGATCATACCAAATTTGTTTCTAAAATAAAAATATATACACAAACATCTAGAAAGTTTGGTAACAGATGCAAATATCTTGATGGCTTTGTAATGTTTTGTTTTACTAGAAACTGGCACACACTGTCTGTTCCCTTTGACTGCAGACAGAGGGTGATGGAACTGGCCCTATTTGCGTGGGATTTGTGAAGTTCTCAGGATGCTTTCAGTGCCACAAGCCTGAAATATCCTTGGCAAACTGGGATGAATTGGTTAACCTAAAGTAAAAGTCTACCAACATACTGAGTTTTATTGTGGGAAAATTTGCAGGACTTCAAATATGGTGGTTTATTGTTTCTACTTTATTCCAATGTCATGTGCCAGAGCAACAAAATTATATTCCAAGACTTATAACTGCTATGAAAGATTACATTCAAGCTCATGAAAGATTCATCCTCTTTTCTTGCTTCTTTCTATGGAGAACATTACAAGTACTGTTTTGGAATAAATCTGTATCTACTTTTTTTTACCTTTGTTTTACCATCATATACTATTAATTTCATAATCATTTATGCTCTTCCGCAGAGTGTAGCAAGACTGTAAGTTTTTAACCCAGCACTTTCTCTGATTAGTTATGAGACTTTGGATAAATTACAAAATCTCTCAGTTTATTCCTAACACATGAGTTGTATCTGTAATTATATATATTAAATGAGGTAATATCTACAAAGCAGTTAAAATAATGCCTATCATATGATAACTACTGTACAAATATCTATTATATAAATAAAGAACAAACAAAATTTTTATTTTGAATTTTGAAAACTCATTTCCCACCAAAAATTGCAAGCAAATTTATTTCTATTGTCTGTATGAACTTAAAATATTTGTTTTTTTATGTGAGGTTTTATATGGCCATAGCTTATAACAAGTTTTAGTTCTCACAAAGTTACAACACTTTCACAAAGTGTTTCACAAAATACGTTTGTATTAAACTAGTATTGCCCAGGTTATTCAGGGAATCACACAGGGATCATTCAAAATTCCACTTGAATGTGTATCTATTTATATGCTTCTTGAGGGCACCATCATTCATGCTCATGAGTTTTACTACTATATTTATGCTGACATCTTCTAAATCTACTTTTCAGTATCTGCTGACCCAGTGCTGACTCTCCCTTTGCAACATTGTCTTTATGACATTTGAGTGTGGAATAGATGTCACCTGCAGTAACTCTTCTAATAAGAGCATCCAGAATTGCAGCTTGCAGGCATTTTCTGGTACACTGACCTCATGCTTTCTATGACAATGGTTTGTCATAGCAATATGAATTTTTGGCTTGCTATCATTTTACTTAGCTCTAGAGATATTTTTGAAATAAATATATTTCTTATTTCTTGATGCAACATTTATAGTTAAGGTTTATGATGAATAGTTCAGTCCTTTATTGGTCTATTAAAATTTATATGGCCCCAGAATTATCACATAATTAACTTTTTAAAGTTCTGTTTTCAGTTTCATAAAAACATCAGTTTTTGAAAGCAATTATACTTTAATGAATACTTAAAAATACATGCAACATGCAATCACTGACTGCTTCTGCTTTTTTGACCATTTACTTGGTTATTCTTAAGGAAAAATCAAATACATAAATAAGTAGCAATTAAAATTAATGTCTGACACTTGTTCATCTCTTCTCCACACAAGCTAATTGTTAAACTCAGAAAAAAAATAGTTTTCTCCAAAAAATTCAACTGTGCTATTCTATCAAGGAAATCCATTCAAATCATCTATTCTCTGAAGTAATATTGTGAAAGTCTACTAACATCATGTTTCATTTTTACATGCTCTTTTTTTCCTAATGGGATTCAGATTGTGTCTATACATTATTCCTTTATGTTAAGGTGCTTCATTAATGTTAATAACCAATAATTTGAATTTTAAAAATCATTTCAAATAAAACTAGCACCATGGGTTCAGAAGGTTGTGAAAGAAAATGCATTTCTGCCAGTGATTATTAATCTGTTGCAAAAAAAAAAAAAACAAAAACAAATAACAACAAAATAAATACTGCTGTCCAGTTCAGAAATCATGGTGATGCAAAGACTTCTACAAAGAAAAGAGTATTTTGCTAACAGATGTGCTGGTATTAAACTGTCAAAAATAAACATTTTCAACAATGAACATTAATTTAACATTTCAAATAAAAGTATCACCAATTTTTATACAAATTTGCAATTATCAAACTCTAGACTGAGATGACAGCTAGAAAATTTGAACACAAACATGGAAGTTTTTATTTACCTATTATCAGTATTATCACAAAATTTATAATATACTGACTTGAAGGAACTTGCCTACTTAGGACTGTGCTGACACATAAATTTACATATAGTATCAGAAATGTAGTTTTTGTAAATAGGAAAGGAAAATGTTAATGCCCTTAAAAATTAGGAAAAAAATTAGTGTATACTTAGGCATCCCATTTTATTTTCTCAGTATCTTTTACTTTATTGGTGCTGTTGCATTAATACAACTCTGAATAATTTGGATTTTTCAGTTAATAAATTCATTAAATAACAGAAGAAATAAAGTCATGTCCACAGGTCCTATTTTTACCAGCAGGTGGCTATTCTGATGTTCTCAACTTCTAAGAATTGATACAAGTTGAAATGCCAAATCAAAATAATACCAGATGTAGATATGTGTTCTCTACTTCATGCCAACATTAATATACATATTTACTTCCATCTAAGTTACTTTTATAAATCTTCTTGAAAGCATTGGAAAGCTAATACAATTATAAGTACTTTTCAAATAGAGATATACTTTATAAATAATTTTCTGTCTGTACTAAATTTGTTTAACAATTGAAAAAGACAGGCTACAGTTTCCATGCTTTAGAAATAATTTTCTGTCTGTACTAAATTTGTTTAACAATTGAAAAAGACAGGCTACAGTTTCCATGCTTGTTTCTACAGAAAACTTCAGAAAAGAGTTTTCATATAACTCAGTCAGAAAAACTAAAACCTAGACATGGATGAGCCATTGAATTATTCAAATGTATTCTTCTGAAAGATAATATTTTAAAAATACTAACATGTTAACATAAAATTTCAGTCATTTTTCCATGAGTTATTAACATGACTCAGTTTGAAAAATCTGTGGACTATTTGCTATAAATATACCTTCACAGAAACTAGAGAAAGAACTAGAGAGAGCTTACTGAGTTTCAATAAAAGGTTAGCAACAAGGGCCAAAAATAAACTTATTTTATTTTTTATCCCTATTGTGTCAAAGATAAGTAATACTCTCTTGAGAATAAAAAGCCTAATTAGATAATTATTACTAAGGCATTAATAATGTTAATATTTTACTTATTCTTGGTTGAGATTTGTGTTGTTTTTTTTTTTTTTAAGAAATAGGTGGACTTTAAAGCTATCTATTTCTGAAGGTTATGGGAAGTTGCTTTAAACTTAGACATGAATAATCCTACAAATACCATTCCATCATGACATGTAGGACTTCATTTTTTACCATCTGTTTTTAAAGTTTTCATCACATATGTATTTATTCTAATTATTTTTCCTTGCTGAATCTCCATATAGAATATTTTTAAAAAATAGTTTCCATTTAAAATAGCAATTTTTAAGTTCTTTTTAATTCTTTTTTAAAATTCTTAAGCAGTAAAACAAATTTTTCTTCTTATATATTTTGGAAAGATGTTTTAATCTTTAAAAAATATTTGACCAAAATCATTTCATAAGTAATTGATTTAAAACCCACTGATTTAATTAATACAATTTAAAGTCTTAAAGATTTATTCTAAAGAGTAAAAGTTAATTCAAGTTGAATTACTGAATTATGAATTCAAATATTCATAATTGTGCATGTAAGTATGCATATAGAACTGAGGCAGCTTACTTACAATGCTAAAACTTTTGAGTCATCAAAAACAATGTATTCTGTATTGTGTACATATTTTTTCATAAATCCCAAAAAGATGTTTGATATTTCCTTTTTAAATTCTTATTTAATGAATATTTTATCTAAGCAAATGCAGAATTTTGTATGTTTTTAAATTCATGACTAGAAGAAACAATATTACATAAAATATACTTATCTGAAATTATAATTACTACTTTCCATGTATATTTTTCCAACAGTGTTCTGCATTGGAACCTTAAGGGAACAAATGTCTGTATCGATCTATCTAGCATCTACCTATCAATCTGTCTCTTTATCTAGCCGTATTGTATAGTTTCCCCACTTTTCATTTATTTCTTATATTTCATTTTTAGATCCTACTTTCTGTTGTGTTTGGATTTGACTTTTTTGAGGTAATGCTTTTATCGTTGATTTTCACCTTTTTTATTTTTTTAAACTTAAATATTTTCTTTATGAAGTATAATAGATCTACAATAATTTCCAATGTAATTATACTGTTCTGAGAAAATACCCTTTAGAAAATAGATTAGGAATGATGCAGCATAGGAAAGGAGTTGAATGCAGGAGGTAAGAAAAGCTATAGTTCTGGAAGAGGGAAAGAAAGTGCCACACCCCTGAGACACAGACCCATGAAAATACTGAGATGTGATCAGTTGAATATACATTTCTTCCTCCTCACATCTTACCACCATACCAACAAGCCTTCATTGTAACAGTGGATTACAACTAAAAGAGTTGCAAGACAGACCCTCTGTGACAAAGTAGTACATAGGAAAGATCCAAAGTCAAAAAAACAAAAAACAAAAAACAAAGGCACAAGCAGAATTTGATGCCATGGCACATATACCTATAGAAAATACTAAACACATCTCAATTCCTAGTCAAGTTAACATAAATGCTTTCACTAAAAGTCTATTTATCTCAGTCCCTACTACCCAATATGATATGTTGGCCTTCTAATAAAAATTTTTAAAGCATGAAATAGGCAAGAAAAAAATTCACTGTGAAGAGTCAAAATAATTATCAGAGCCTGACTGAGATATGAGGCAGATGTTGGAATTATTAGAAAGGGAAGTTAAAATAACTATGATTAATATGTTAAGGCTATAATGGAAAAAAATAAACAACATGCAAGAACAGAGTGTAAAGTAACTATAGATACGGAAATGCTCAGGAAAAAAACTTGAAAGGAAGTGCTAGCAATAAAAAATGCTGTAATCGAAATGAAGAATTCCTTTGAAGGGCTGATCACTAGACTATACACAACAAAGGAAAAAATCAGTGAAGTTGAATAAATATCAATAGAAATCTCAAAAATTGAAATGCAGAGAGGGGAAAAAAGAAAATAAAACAATCAGTACATAACATTCAATAACTGTGGGATATTATTTTTTAAGATGCCATTTTCTTCTATATTAGGATCCATCATTTCTATTGAGAAAACGTACTGTTGCTTTCAATTTTATTATTGTTACACTGAAAATAATGTGCTGTATTTCTTCACGTGTTTTATATTTTGTGTTTTAGCTTAACATACCATAATACTGACTTTTTTATTTTTTGGTATGCAGTACTATATATTTTAGCACATGTAACCAACACCACTGTCAGTATACAAAACAGTTCCATCTCTCCCCCCAAAATCCCTGGTGCTCTCCCTTTTTCTTTATCTTTTTTTCCAACAATATTTCTATGCTTTGTTTAACTGTTCCTTCTTTTCCTACTACTTGAGTCTCATTAAACTTCATGAGCGTAATGCCTTTCATCATGCTTGAAAAATTCTCATCTGCTATCTGTCCTAATATTGCTTCTGCTTTATTTTCTATCTCCTCACATATATATTTGAACACTATTATTTTCTGTGAGTCTCTCATGCTTTATTCTATATTTTTCCTGTCTTTCTCTCACTGTGCTTCAGTCTGAATTTTTCAGTGTCACATTTTACAGATCACTAATTCTCTGTTTAGTTTTGGTTTGTTGATTATGTTGCTAATATCATTTACTGAATTGCCAGTTTCAGTGTTTTTCAGTTTTAGCATGTCTATTTTAATCTTCCCATATGTTTTATTTTCTGGCAATATTCTATATTATCTAATTTCTTAATATTTTATTCATAGTGGTTTTATAACTTCTGTATTAAAACTCCTATATCTAGCTCACTTAAGGCTTGATTTCTATTAAGTGTAATTTTTTTGGTTCTCAAATAATGGTTTAATTTTTCTTGCATATCTGGTAAAATTGATTACTTACATTATTAGGAAGAATTGGAGAGGCTCTGGATTATGCAAAGATTTCCACTAAGATTATTTTAAAATTCTAGTCATAAGATAAAGTAAGGGCAGATTACCTTATTCTGGTAAAGGCATGCCCTTCCTTGATTATATCTCTTTAAAGAGTGCTAACTAAATATATATCTAACAGAGTTCTTGTTCAACCGTAAAATCCAGGTGTGTGTTTGTTTCATAACAGTACCATTAAAGTGTGAACTTTATTTATATCTCATTCTTGCTTGGTTACTATGCCCAGCACCAAGCACCAAGTCAGTTTAGGCAGCAAAAACTGCTTTGGAGGATAACACTGGACAGAATATCCATGATCTTCTCTATGATTGCCCTTTCTCTAAAATCTTGACCCCTCAAGTACTGGCTACTGTGTATTTTTGTCTCCCAGTCATACGAGACTGTGGCATTTGTTTAATCTTCTCTACTGTATTTTTTTAAAATGTGCTTGAGGAAACATAGAAATAACTTCAGTGGACTTCATTTCTCGTTGCCTCTCAAGTCCTGGATACCTTGGTTGTTCACAATGCCTTTAAACATCTGTAGGCGTTTGTTTTGTTTTGATATTTTAATCTAGATTTTACATTTGCTCTTGGTAGGAAGGTTAGATTTATTCCAACTTCTCCATCATAGCCAGAAACAGAAGTTTTTTCCTTCCCTATATTTAAAGACTCTCTTCTAATATAATACAGTGTAACTCTACATGTTTCAACATAATATTATTTCAATAGAAGTTCAGCCATAGAAGACCATAAATACAGGTCTTCCACTAGTGGCTTTGTTCCTTGAGTAAATGGACCCTTTCTTTGTGCCTAACAAAGTAGATTCTGAATAAATATTTATTAGATGAATAAACAGAGGAATATGCTTAAACATCACTTTTTTCTGGATTACTATTAATGCATCAATCATTTCTTTATATATTCTGTTTCATACTACTTTTGTTCAATAGTCAATGCCTTCTAGTTACTCAGTATCCTCATCTACACTTAACCTGAATTCTTTTTTCTCCAAGAATCAAGTCCACATAGGAATGTGTTTTCTGAATGAATATATAAATATATATTTGTATTTCTTATCTATATATTTATTAATGGTGGAGCGACAACAAAATGGCAGCTGTTGAGGGCAATGCAGGAGTCCTTCAAATTTGCTAGAAAAATATTGTTCCATAGTTTTTGTAGGATTTTTTACATTTTTAGAAATTGAGCCTGATTCCTGCATTTAACTTTATCATCTGAACTCAATTCCTGGTCTTCCCACTCAATATGTTTGAGGCTGACCTATCAGACTTGCTAGCCTATTCTCTCCTCACCTAGTTCTTTCAGGTAGAATAGCAACTCTGAATATAATTCCTGAGATTATGGTGACTGCTGAAACCTGGCACCAGCTGCTAGTCAAAAACCCAAATAAATTTCACCTCTGCCTCTGATAGTAGGATTAGGATAATGAACATCAAGCATAATCTGACTCTCTGTGGCTACTTTATTCCAGTAGCTGATTGGGATTTGGTGAGAACAGGTGATAACATCCAAGAGTCCAGAGCTATTTTAGATAATTTTATCTTCAAGATATTTGGAGCAGGATTGCCTCATATAAGTTTTTAATAATTTTAGTTATGGTGATTCACAGAAGATTCCAATTAAATATTCCTTGGCCATGTGTGATTAAACACTTCTCAATATATGCCTAAATTAACACATTGAAGTTTAGAGAAAAATTCTGATACTATAATTAACATTTGTATAACCATGTTTTGCCCTAAAACGCTAGTTGGTTCATTTATATATTTCTGTGCAGTTACCAATGATCGTCATACAAGGACTGAATACAAAAATGAGAAACTGTATTTAGTCTTATAATTCTTATTATTTTTACTTTTCACCTAGTATAATGAAAAAGTTGTTGATAAATATAAAATGATTTATATTCACTTTGTTATATCCTCCAGTATAAACTATATTACTATGAGTAAAAACATATTTCTATGAGTTACCATGAGATATGAATTTATAACTTAATTGCACCAAATTCCTGGAAAGGATTCAGTGTAGAGAAACTAAATGTCCCTCTGCATTCTTCTCATATAACTATAAGAAAAGCATAAAGTGTTGCAAGCAACTTGGAAGATTTAGTATTAAGCTACAAAAATAATCATCAGAATTCAGTTTGTAGGGCATGAAATACTTCCCAATGTTTTGTAATATTAAAAAATCAGAAAATTATTTTACTCATTTTATAATATAATCCCAAATATTCTAATTGCCAAAGAAAATAATCTTTTATTTTGCAGTAAGAAACTAATGATTTTATACAGACATGTTTACTCTTCAGATCATTAGTCTGAAAATGCTTTTTAGCAGGTCAAGCAAGCTAGTACGAATATAGCATTAGCTCTTAAGCACCACAGCAATTGCAAAACTAGTAAAGTGTAACATTTTTTCCTTTTCATAGAATTTATGATAGAATATTTGCTAAAGGATCCCACTATTAATTGCTGCAACATTCAAAAGTTGTTCAAATATTAACAACATTTGCAATTGGAAGATGTATCATTTAGAGTAAAAATATTAACTTGAAATTCATTTTCAAATACAACATTGGTCCTTGGTTTCTCAGTGATTCCTCCAATTGTGACAGAGATTACTACTTTCCGCCATACTAAATCACATGTGGGTTTTTCATATTTAGAATTGAGTTCTTCCAGGTTATGTTATCGTGGGCCTTCGTACCCACAATGCTACAATTAGCCTAGGGCAAAACCCATAGTATTAACCATGTATTTTGCCTAAAACTGCATTTCCTTTTGATGATTCAGGCCCTGAAGGAATGGCCCTTCACCTATGGTGCATTTTATTTCAATGGCTGCTTGGCTTTTCCAAGGTTGATGTACATAGCAGTACATCAATACTTTTTCAAATTATTTGAACAGCAAAGATGAATACACCTATTCTCTTTCATTTCAGATAACACTGCAAAGCATGGGATTTGGTCAAGCAGGGAACAAAGTTAGTAGCAGCAGCAATCTCTCAGACCTTGTTCTCTAGATCTATTCATAATTTCCCCTAATAGGAAATAACCCAAACCTCCCTCATTGGGTGAATGGATAAATAAACTCTGGTACATCCTAACAAAAGAATACTACTCTCTATATATTTTTAAAGGAATAAACTATTGACACACCCAACAATTTGGACAATCTCAAAGGAATTACACTGAATATAAGAAGCCAGTCTCAAAAGCTACATACTTTATGATTCTCTTTTATGACGTTCTCAAAATGACCAAATAATAATGATAGACCTCAGAACAGTGGCTGCCAGTAGGTGGAGTTGAAGGGAGTGTGTAGACTATACAGGAATAGCATGATGGAGTTATTCGTTGTGATGGAATTGCTCTGCATCCTGATTGTAGTGGTTCTAACATGAATGGATGAATGTGTTAAAATTTGTTATAGAAAAACTCTCTGAAAAAGTAAATTTTACTTTTTGATAATGTAAAACATTTTAAGGAATTATAAGAAGTAACAGGCAAGAGGGAAAGAAAGAAATAAAATATCCCAGAGAGTCTAAAATAAAGATACGAGTCATTCAAAATAAATTTTAAGCTCTGATAGAAACAGGAGATATGTCAGATCTGTCTTTAAACTGTGGATCGTAAAAGCTGAATCTTTGTTAATGTATCCTGATTAGAAAATGAAAGAAGCTATTTGAATTCCTCTTAAAACATTTGAATAAGTACTAAAAAATTGACTAATTTTACAAGGGGAAATATTTTTTACATAGACTTTCATAGATTGTTAGAATAAACATAGACCCACTAAGATTGAAAAGAAGTAACTTTTAGTTTTAGTAAACTATTTTAGTTTTAGTAAACTATTCAATATCTGTGAAGGTTTCAATTTTATATTCATACTCACATTTTATCCTTATGCTACCTTTTGATTTATGTTTATCAATATCTATGTTACAGACAAGTGAATATAAAGCTATTTTATTTTCAATTCCCCAGACTACCCTTTTTGAACAGTTGATTTAGAACTAATAAAAACAGAATAAGTAAATCTTTTGTGTCTGGCTAGCTGTGTTTATTCCGTTTGGCTATAATTTATGTTACCAATAATCCAGATGCTTTTTTTGTAGTAGGTGTAAATTAGTTTCAGATAATCTCTCAAGAAATCTTATCTTAAAAGTCAAAGAAAACAACAATGCAGAAGAATTTACTTTCTCTAAGTAAATAGTGATATCTCTGTATGCATCAGAATTCAATTCCTTGAAAAATTAAATGATGATGATAATATTAATAATAATATTTATAGCTAAGATCTGTTCCAGGTACTATTATGTGTTTGATTTGGGGTTTTGTTTGTTTGTTGGTTTTTGGTTTGTTTTGGTTTTTAACAGTAAATATTCGTATAACAACTCTAGGGGTATTATTAATAAAAGAGAAATGTGGGCTGTAGAAGGTAAAGTAAATCACCCAGGGTTCCATACCTACTAAATGTGGAACAAAAATATTCATCCAGTTTCTTTTATTCATACCAGAATAACTTCTAAGTTCTGGTTTGCTGACTTTGGTTGTTAAGTATCTAGCACTTCAACCTACCTAAATTTGAAGATAAAGTAATACACCTACTTTCAATGTTAAACCTACTGACCTTATTTATATTGTTCATTTTTTTGTAAAGGTGTCTTTCTCTTTTTAAATTTTTTCTTCATTTTTATATATATATATATTTTATAATATTTAGAATGTTCTAGGTTCTCTACTTACTATGCTAATTATTTTGGCTTTTTATATTGAGTTACTTTTAAAATAATTTAATATATCATTATAACTTCTTTATTTTAAACCAATTTGGAGGGGGTGGGTTCGGTTAGGTTCTTATTGATATACGCCTACAGTAGATCTGAGTTTGCTTTTACAGTGAAGCTTTCAAGACCAAATCTATTACATGTGTATTGCTATGGCTGGGGTTCTTATATAACCATGTAGCATAAATTTAGAACCTCTCATGCATTTTCATAATGTAAGTTTGTGTTTGAAGGGTTTTTTTGGTGATTTTTTTCACTACCTAAGACTAGATGAATGAAAAAGTATACTTCTGCCTTGTTGGGCCAGAAAGAGGTTTATCTAGATCTGGCTTCACAGAGAATACAGCTTTTTTATGCTTCTAGCTTTTTGCAAGGGGCTTAGTTCTCAATACATGCCAATAGATTTTTAGAAAATACTTTGATGGGAATTAACAACACAAACCCTAGACCCTAGAACAATAGCTTTGAAATAGTAAGACATTTTCATATATATTGTAATCTACTTCGAATATACACCATAATATATACAGACACAAAACCACATTTCCAAAAATAAAACTTAACTTTATTATGAAATTTATTTCGATTAATGTTACTCACAGCTCATCAAGTGTGATTTCCAAAAAGTAGACAAAAACTCATTCAAATAAAAAATAAGTATGCTTTGATAATTTTATTTACCCTATTTATAAGAGAGCTAGTAAGACATTAAAGCAGGTTCAAATGAGAATTTTACAAACTATGAATATGAAATTTTATAAAAGAATGTTAGGATAAAATCTCGGGGTAAGATACAAACTGGTTAATAAACTGTAACTCATAGTGTTATTATATCTAATGGAATCAATTATTCCCATCTTTCCCAAATAAAAAAATCTACAAGTTACTTTCTGCACATATGCCATTAGAATATAGCCTAGTCAGGAAAACCTCAACAAAGGTTTAACGCAGGCAATCCACTAAGAATAATGTAAGTAATATTTTCACCTAATTTTAATATTCAGAGTTTTTTTCCCGACAGGACCCACTAGACTGATTTTAGTAATCCCTAATAGGTCACCATCCTCAAATTAAAAATAATGCCTGAAATCTAAATTATAGCTGATAACCCTGGCCTGCCATGACATTGCTCTTAACTCACCTCACAATTTTTGCCTTTTCTCTTCAATTCTACAAGTTAAGAGTTTTGCTTTTCTTTTACTCTTTGACTCTGACAGACTTTTTAAAAAATTATACCAAAATTTTTATATATTTTTAATATACCTGGAGGAGGGTCATTCTGCATCCTCCCAATCTGTCGTGTTGCAGGATGTCCTCGCTATCAGTTTCCCACATTTCAGGCTAATTGCTTCAGATCCCACAGCACAATTTAAACACAGAGTGTGAGGATCACTAAGCACAATGGAATTTGATTCTCCTACAAAAAGAATTCTTGTTCCTGAAAATATATATTTTTTGCTATTTAAAAATTTCAATCCTTTCCTCTTTCCAGTTTTTTAAAAGGAGAAAAATATAGTCATGTTTTATATTTACTCAAACTACAAAAAATGTTAGTCAGTAAAGGAGACCTTATAGTAGATTCTTCCTTCATTTTTCTGAATACTTTTTTTTTAATTTAAAAGTAATATTTAGAGAAGATATCTTCCTTCTGATTAAACAAAATATAATTATAAAGAAGTATTATAAATGGAAAAATTCAGTGAACTTATTTGAAGTTAAGTACATATTTAGTTCTCATGTTCTCTCCAAGTTTACTTGAAAGATTTTAACCAAAATGGCCTCATTATTCTCGTGAAATCACTATTTTACACCTTGAGTAAATATGCAAAACCCAGCTTTCAAAAAAACTTTGAAAAACTTAGTCTTACTTAAACATACTTAACAACTGTAGTTACTTATGTTGACATCACATGGTAATCACTGATAAAACTCTTATCAACTTTTTACTAAGTAAACAAGGCAGTATATTGTAAAGATGAGCAGCAGGATGACTTGTTGATAAGAAAAGTGTTTAATATATGCTGATTTCTGCCTATCACATAAAGGAAATCAGTAGCTCTAGAAATCAAATCATTTAATATGTTGTTTTGCAGAAAATTACAAATTCTTTAGTATAAACGTCTTCTAATACCCAAGGCAAAAATTAGTGTGCTTTCTGAAAATAAGCTTTTCTTATGTAAGGATTGCTGCGTTTATTAAAGAAAAATAGAAGACCACAGTATTTCTATGTCCAATTCTCTATTTTCAAATAGATATCTAATCTTACTAGGCAAGACAACAATTCCCTTTTTATTCTGTTATCATTTATAGAGTATTGTATTGAAAGCCTACACTACATTTTTTTGTTATTTCTTCACTCTTTTCTCACTGTCAGGTTGTGAATAAGGCTTAATAAAGTCATCAAAAGTCATAAAAGATCATGAACATAGTGAAGAAATTTGCTATGAGCATTTGGATTCATATGTAAGTTGAACCTTTAAATTGCCTTTCCCATTAATTACTTACAAAAATCAATACTTCTCCCTCCAAAAATGAAGAGACAAAAACCCTTCCTCATTTTTCAGGATTTTGATAAAACTCATTTCCAGCAGTGGAAAGAACATCTCTCTGAAGAAATTCTTCATACAGTTGTTCCTTAAGCTGTCAAATATTTTACCTAGTTAGTTCAACTCTGTCTTGAAAATAAGTGTCATCTGTTGACATATCTTGTCATTTTGCTGTCACCTATTTGTCTTTCTTTCAGCATATCCTAAGTTGTATATTACTTATAATGGGAGTCCATTTCTACAATAGAATAAATAATATAGTCACTCTAATTGCATCAACATTTACAAATTTATAAATTTATTTTTAGTCTCTGTAAAATTAGAAAGGTGTGAATTATTTGAAATAATGAGAAATAGTTATATTTCAAGATATGCCTTATAAATGTATTAAGATCCATCACTGCATTTCTTGACAACTACAAAATAGGGAAACATTTTTTTCTCATAACAAGACAATCTATATTACTTATTAATTCTTAACTAAAATACCATGAAAGTGAAAATTTTTACATATGAAGGATTTATTTATGCTTTGAATACTTTCCATCTTTAGAGATTATTACTATTTTATAAGAACAGAAAGAAACAAGCTAAATTACATTTGTTTTAGCCATTTAAAGTGGCTGGGGAAAACAATATGCTAATTGACCATTAGCAGTAAATATTATTTATTAATTCCTAGATTTATAGCTTCATAAAATAGTCCTTTTACTTAGCACTGCAACATACACTTTTAATCTAATGACTAAAAAGCATTTCTGTATTACAAATTAAAAATTATTCTGTTATAAATGTTCTAAAATAATATGCACATAAGAAAATCTGTCCGAACCCATCTCTCTATCTGCTTTATTGAGGAAAGCCTTAATCTTCAAAGGCAAAAGCAAAAACAAACACAAAACTGAAGCCTGGGTGTAGAGTAAAAATCCATTGCATCTGAGAAAGGTGGAAGGATATATGCTGGGCACAGTGTTCCAGTGGAGGAGGGACAGAGAGTAACACTTGTTAAAGGCACACACTTGATACCTGGATTCTCAATACCTACGAAGACTGAAGCCTAATTGGGCCATAAAAGAAAATTCCATCCCTGCCCCACCCAAACACAAATCTAATAAGATTTTAATAAAAGTAACAGTGGAATATGGCTAGTAAGGCTGCAAGAGACAGATTTTTTTTCTGAGGAGTGATAGAGATGTAAGACTCTAACACAAATATGAAGACAAAAACAATGTTTTTACTAGAGGTATCTGAAATAACAATGTAGTGTATTTTTATAGCAATGTATAGGGAAATTAAGACAAGTGTATTTAAGTTAAAAGTAAAAGAATGGAGAAAAATACCATGTGCCCCTATATCTATCAAAGAAATTCAACGAATAATTAATAACCTTCCCAAACAGAAAGCATTGACCCAAGATGTTTCCACTAGTGAATTCTACCATTTAAAATAAAAGTAACACCAATTCTCCATAATCTCTTCCGGAAAATAGAAGCTGAAGGAACACATCCTAACTTATTCCATGAGATCAATACCAAAACCAAATAAAGTCATTCCAAGACAAGAGAACTAAAGACCAGTATCTGTCATGAACATAGATGCAAACCAAATCTAACAATGTTTAGAAGGTGTCGTACACCACATTAAGTGGCATTTATTATAGTCACGCAAGGCTAGTTCAACATTTGAAAATCAATCAGCATAATCCACTACATCAGCAGTCTAAAAAAAGAAAAATGATATGATAATATAAAGTGATGCAGAAAAAGCATTGGCAAAATCCAAAACCTATGCCTAATATAAACCCTCAGAAAATCATAACTGGTCACTTCCTTAACTTAAAAAAGAATATCTACAAAAGCCCACAGCTAACATCATGCTTAATGATGGAGGATTGAATGTGTTTTCCTCTTAAGATCAAGAAAAAGGGTAGGATGTCTTATCTTACCAAAATGATTCAACATCTACTGGAAGTTCTAAATGAGACAAGAAAAAGAGCTAAAATATGTACATACTGGAAAGGAAGAAACAAAACTCTATTCCCAGATGGCATGATTGCTTAATTAGAAAACCTCAATTAATCTCCAAATATCTCTTGGAACTAATTGTGAGTATCAGAAGAAGGCAGGGTATAAAGTCAATATACAAAAATCTAATGCTTTCTTAAATACCAACATGAACAATGCCATTTTAAAAATGATAATATTTACACAGCAACAACAAAAGTTAAATACTTAGGTTTAACCTAACAAATTATATATGTTCTTTGTGTATGGAAAGCTATAAGACACTGATGAAAGAAATAAATGAAGAAAGATCTAAATGAAAAAATAGATACCCATACTTATGGTTTGGAAGATTCTTTTTTTAAGATGTCAATTGCTCCCAATTTGATCTACAAATTCAAAGCAATTCTAATCAAAATCCCAACCAGCTTGTTACAGATATTGACAGACTGTTCTTATATAAATATGAAAAGACCAAAGAACTGTAATAACCAGAATAATTTGAAGAAGAAGAAGAAGGAGAAGAAAAGAGGAGGAGGAGGAAAAGGAGGAGAAGGAGGAGGAGGAAGAGGAGGAAAAGGAAGAGGAGGGAAGAAGAAGAAGAAGAAACTGAGTTGTAGAATTCACACTACTTGAATAATAGAATTAGTATAAATCTACAGTAATTCAGTGAATGTATCAGCAAAAAATGAACACATAGGTTAATAAAACAGAATGGAGAATACCAAAGTAGATGCATACAAACATAGTCTGATTTTAGACCAGAGTGCAATGTCAATTTAACAGAGAAAGGTCAGTGTTTTCAATAAAATGCCCTGGAACATTTGGAAGCCCATATGTTAAAACAAACAAACAAAAAAAAACCATAAAGCTTTATACAGGCTCACATTTTATACAAATTTAACTCAAATTTTTCAAAGGTTTGCATCTAAAATTTAAAACTATGACACGGCTAGAAGAAAACAAAAGTGAAAATCTGTATGACCTTCAGTTTGGTCATTAATTTTTAGATTCAACATCAAAAGCATGAATAATGAAAGAAAAAAATTAAGTTATACTTTATAAGAAAACAAGCCAATTATATATTACAAAAACAATCTAAGAGTGTAGTAGTAATGGGTACTCATCAAAGAAGGTACATAGATTAAAAATAAGTGTATGAAAGGATTTTCAACATTTGCCTTAGCTCAGGCTGCCATAACAAAGTATGATAGATTGGCTGGTCTTAAATAAATTTACTTTTCACAGTTCTGGAGACTGAGAAGGTGCTTGCAGATATGGTTCCTGGTGAGAACTCTCTTTCTGGCTTTAAGATAGCAGCATGAATTCATGTTTAGCTTAATATAGATATATAGATAGATATGTGATAGATGATAGGTAATCAAGCAGATGGATAGATAGATAAATACATGGATGGATAGATAAATACATGGCTGGATAGATGATAGATAGATAGATAGATAGATAGATAGATAGATAGATATGGGTTTGTTAGTCTACATACAAATATTTCTTGCTCTGCCATCTGAGAGGTATCTCTCATCATCTGCCATAAAAACAAGGACACCTCAGTAGCAACATGCATACCCAGCATCCTGATCTTGTTTTCTAAATATAATTCTCTGATAAAAGGAACCAGACCTCATTGGTGAAATGACATATTCTAATGCTGATCAGGGAATATTCAAGGTGGGCCTGAAACCTCTGTAGTGTCAGAAAGTGAAAGAGTACTAAAAAATAAAAAAATAAACGGATGCTGGTAGGTCAAAATAATATAGCATCCATCCTGAAAGAGCTTTCAATGACCAAGTCTGGTACAAATATAGCAATAAAATACATGATGATAATATTGGATTTAACCCGAAGAATTTAAAAAAAAAGGGTTCATTCTGTTATAGGCAGAATGTAAGATGCTGCCGAAGATTTTCAATTCTCTTAGTGTACATGCCCTGAATAATTTCCAGAACAACGACTATAATGGATATCCCTCCCACAATTAGGCTATGTTATATGGTAACATTTATCTCCAGAGAGAGATTATCCAAAAAATCCTGACATAATCACATGAGCCCTTTAGGGAGCATTCTCAGTCACTAATCACTGAAGAGAAAGTCTGAGAGACCTGCCCCATCTGGCCTAAAAGAAAGCAAACATCCATGCTGTGAATTGCCTATAGATGATCATTTCGATAGAGCTGAAGGTGGCACTAGATAAGAACCTGCCTCCATCTGACAGCCAGCAGAGAAAGAGGGACCTCCATATTATAACCACAGGAATGAGTTTGGAAATGGACTTTCACTCTGAAGTTTCCAGAGGTGAATTTAGCCTGGTTGACACCTTGATTTCACCCTTAAGGAGTCCCTGACCAGAGAACCTAGTCACATCTTTCCACAGTTCTGAATACTGAACTGTGAGCTAATAAATATGTGTTGTTTTAAACTGCTAAATTTGTAGCCATTTGCTGTGCAGTAATCTAAAACTATTACAGCTTTATATAAATGAGTGAATGAATAATAAACAAACAAACAAACAAAGGAGAAGAAACACATCTTCCTAACTGAATTCCAGATAGTAAATATAGAAATGTGGGAAATAGAAAATCACCATTAACACCACAATAATAATTACATACACAACATCCACAGTTGAATGATAAAATTAGCATGCTAAACTTTAAGGAAAAAACAAATATTTGATAGATTCAAAGTATCTTCAAATTATTTATGAATTGCTATGATGTCTGTAACATATGTCTATAGACTTTTGATACTCTTCCTTCCTAGATTTGGAGTTTAATTTCCTTCCCTTTGAATGTAGGTTTGTTTTAGCAACTATGTTACAACAACAGAGTATGGAAAGAAAAAGAATAAAAGTAATTTTACTGTAGAGAAACTTGGCAGACTTCTTCTTATCCAAGTAATCAAGATCAATATGAATCCTAAGCCATATTGGTACCACATTTACCCTGATTTGATGATGAGAAGAGTATCTCATCTCTGATAATTTTCCCCCAAACCCTTAACTCCAGAATAATTATCAGAAAAATACCTTAACAAACTTAAATTGAGGTACAGTCTAAAAAAAAAAACAAAAACAGACGTGTTGGTCTTTATCATATTTCCATTTAGTTCACCTGTCAGCTTTTTCAAGAAACCGGATGGATCATGGGAAAAAAGTATATACACTACCTAGACTTAACCACATATTAGGCCCAATTGCAGCTCTGTGTATGATATTTGTATTAGTGTTAAAAAAATTTATAAGGTGTTAGGTTCAACTCCCTGGGGCTTGTGTAATGCCAGATACATAAGCAATGCAACCTCCAAGGCATAATCTTCAGTCTGGAATGTTACATTCAAGGAGAAGAGCATGCAGGGATGGGCACACAACCACGGGGTCTCCTAGCCAGATCATGTACTGCACCACCCAGAAACTTCAATGCAGTGCTGTGTTCTCAAAGGAAAGGCTATCTGGGCCTCTGCCCCTCTAGGTTAAGTAGGAGGAACTCTAATTACTATCATTTCTAGTGATTCAGAAGGGCAATTATGCTCCCCTTTACCACAAATCTGGGCTTTGAGGATTCAGAAATACTGGTTCATCAAAAGAGGTGCTCTCTTGCCAGGGAACACAAAAAGATATTAGTGAATTACCTGCCATAGCTGTTGCCAAGACATTTTGAACTCTGTGCCCAGGTACTGGCAGGTGAAAAGAAGAGTCACCATACCAGCAGAGTGTGATCAGCAGGAGTAGGGCTGCTTTTACACAATCTGGACAAGAAGGCATATGTGTGCAAGCCACATAGTCCACATAGGTGCCTCTTAATGCTCCTGTGATCCATCTGAACTGCAAATGAACTTGTGCAGCAAGCAGATCAGAGAATATTGAGGTTTCAGTAACAGAAATTTGGGACACAGCATCAGGTTAACCTACTTCAGTGATAGTTTAAGTTAAAGGGAAATTAGAATGGATGGCAGTTCGGGAGATGATTAGTACCAGTTGTGGTTCAGCTGAAGTGATGGACTAACCTCATTCAGGCAAAAAGGCACTTGGGAACCATGGAGGAGCTATACTACCATGAACCTATATGGAAAATAGATTTGTGTGGCACAGTGAAGACTGGTGGTTATTAAAATAAAGCTCCAACTACAGGGAATGCATTTGATCAAGTAGCTACTCTCTAAAATCTGTAATCCTCTTTATTTGGAGACCATGCTTTCTATGGACTGCTCCCAGCCAATGATGGAGTGCAGGAGTGACATTTATACAGGCTTGTTTCTGGAAGAGATGGGATTCCTCAGATGGTCAAAGTTGGCTCAAGGATTTCCTGTTCTCTCAAGTAGGCATTTGCCATAATACAATTCTTCCATGTTAAATCTTGCCTTGATGTTGGCTTTTGGAGGAACCAGGCTAACACATATTTGAACTACTAAATGATAGATTATGAAAACACTCAAGTGTCCTGGAAAATATCAAATTACAAGGAAATTATATCAATTTATAGTTCTACCAAGACTGTAAGTCAGAATTACTTTGGTTAACCATTTAACCAACATTGTTGCATTATAAGTATTTTTAGTTGGACAATATGTTAGGTTTCAAATCCTACCCTAATTTAGCTATAATTTGAATTTTCTTACTTTCTGTTTTAGTTGAACACCTTTTATTTATTGGCATTTTATATTTTCTCCTAAGTAAAATGTGCTTCCTTAAATTTATTTTTAATACAAATTGTATATGTTTAAGGATGCATGATAATTAACATATATATACACACATACTGGAATAATTATAATCAAGTTAATTAACACATCATCTCCTTAGGTGGTTTCCAATTTTTGGTGATGATAGCA
Organism: Camelus ferus; assembly: GCF_009834535.1. Lineage (NCBI taxonomy): Eukaryota > Metazoa > Chordata > Mammalia > Artiodactyla > Camelidae > Camelus > Camelus ferus. Next base: position 86,731,222 of record NC_045696.1, on the reverse strand, counting down.
CCTGAAATCTACTATTTTAGTAAATTTCCAGTATTCAATACACTATTATTAACCATAGTCATTCTGCTATACATTTGATTTCCAATACATTTATTCGTCCTACATAACTGCAACTTTGTACCCTTGGACCAATACCTCATTTCATCTACTTCTCTCCACCCCTGAAAATTAGCATTCTACTCTCTGCTTCTATGTATTTAACTTCTTAAGATTCCACCTATAAATGGCAATCATGAAGTTTTTTCTTTATTTGTTTGTCTTATTTTACTTAACACAATATTCTCCATGTTCATTCATGTTGTCACAAATGGCAAAATTTCCTTATTTTTAGGACTGAATAATAATCCATGTGTATATGTACATTTTTTTGATCCATTTATCTGTTGATGAACGTTTAGGTTGTTTCCATGCCTTAGATGTTGTGAATTATGCTGCAGTGAGTATGGGAGTTTAGATATCCCTCTGAGGCATTGATTTCATTTTCTTTGGGTATGTAACCAGAAGAAGGATTGCTGGATCTTATGGTAGCTCCATTTTCAGTTTTTTGAGGAAACTCCATACAGTTTTCCATAATGGCTATACTAATTTACATTCCCACAAACAGCATACAAGGGTACCCCTTTCTCCACATCCTTGTTAACACTGTGTATCTTTTTATTATTTTTGATAATAGCCATTCTAATAGATGTGAGTTGATGTCTTATTGTGGTTTTGATTTTCACTTCCCTGATAATTAGTGATACTGAGCATCTTTTCATGTACATGTTGGCCATCTGTATATCTTTATTGAAAAAATGTCTATTCAGATCTTCTGCTCATTTTTGTTGTTGTTGTTGTTGTTTGTTTTTTTGCCATTGAATTCTATAAGTTCCTTATGTATTTTGGGTATTAACCCCTTATTGGACACATAGTTTTAAGTATTTTCTCTCATTCCATAGATTTTCTTTTCATTTTGTTGATTGTTTCCTTTGCTGTGCAGAAGATCTGTAGTTTGATATAGTCCCACCAGTTTATTTTTGCTTTTGTTGCATAAAGTTTGGTGTCATATAAAAAACAAATCATTGTCAAGGTCAATGTCAAGGTAATTTCTCCCTATATTCTCATCTAGGAGTCATACAGTTTCCGGTCTTGTGCTTAGGTCTTTCATACATTTTGAGTTGATTTTTGTTTATGATGTAGGATAAACACACTTTCTTAAATTTGCCTTTATTTCTATTGAGTTGTTTATATGTTTCTCGTTGATATTAATTGCTTACATATTCTAGATAATCAACTCTTTTTGGAAATAAGTGTGGTAAATATTTTTTCCTTGTTTGTGTCTTGTGCTTTTATTTTTAAAATAATGTTTTGATGAATGGAAACATTCAATAATCAAATATTTCAATCTTTTCATAAGCAGTTTGTGGTTTATTTATCTGACTTAAGGTCAGTTTCCTGGCCTTGCTTACTTGTATCTCATCAGGGTGTTTTCAGCTTTTTAGACTGAGCTAAGTTTTCCTGTTCACTAGCCTACACTCACAGTAATCCTGAGAGAGGCTTTGAGATTTCTAGTCTTGGCCTACAATTTCTTAGGTGCCAGTTTTGGCCTACTAACTGTAGGCCACCTCTGCAGGACAGCCTGACAAATTTCTCCTCCATCCATGAGTAGCGACCATACCTTTTCCTGCCAGATCTAAATTACAACCTTGGGAGAGACTCTTTGCCAAATTTATCCTTCCCTTGAATAATCACCCTCATACTAGAATATTGTTTAGTGGTTTTGTTACTTTTTATAGTTAATCACCTATTATAATTAATAATTATTGACATTTAAGTCTCTCATTCAAATTATTGTGAAATTTTATTCTCCTAATTGGACCCTGACTGCTCATACTGTTCTCTATAATTTTTAATGTTTTCTGAAGCCATTAAAAATAGTTTTTCATCTTTTTAAATCCCTTTTATTCACTATGTCTTTAGATTATAATATTTTATTTTGTATTCTTAAACAAATTATTTCTGATCATTCTTAATATATACATTTGTATATTTATATAGATATATATCATTATGCTCTGTCAAAATTGATCCTATATAGAACAATAGGATGATTGTAAGGGAGATTTGACTTTATTAAAAAAAGAACCTTATTTTTAGTAAAAATCACTTGTACAATAATCTGTTTATTCACAATTATATTCCCATTTTAATTTGTATAACTCTATAATACTTACTTCTTCTTGCATATAGTTTTCCCCAAGGGAAAGACTGAAATTACATGCCTTGTCAACTTTGTGGGTGATTGTGTGCTTCATAGACAGGAACATTTACTTTTTCTATGTGGAGAGGGTGAATTATGTATATTAAAAAATGAAATCTCTATCCTTTGTTTAAAAGTGAAGTCATAGTAAGCCAGTGCTATTTCTAAATAAAAGGGCATCATTTTTTCCAAAAAATTCCTAACATTTCTAATTTGTATAAATTGATCAATATCATTACAAATCACTCTTCTAAATTTTGTTAAAGATTTTTAACAACAAAACAAAAAAAACTTTGGAAATTTTTTTCAACTCAGAGTCACTCATGGTTGCTGAGCATCTTCAGACATTCCTCACCTTGTTCACAATTGTAGGTTTTTGAAAATATTAAGTTATGTTTTACCTTAAAAAATTATTCCTGCTTCTCTCCTACTATTCATTATATTTCATAATGATCCTGTATACTAAATATTCTAGAATTAAACCCCCAAAGAAATGTGAAAACTATTCATTGTGATTTTCTCTTTAAGGTATACTTTTATTACTCATTGCCAAGTTATGTACATGTTGGGACTACAGTATAATTTTATAAATATGTTTTAATCAGTTAATGCTTATTCCTTATAATTGTGAACCTGACATGAGAAAACTCAAATTTCTTCTTCTTATTATTATTATTAATATTATCTTGGTTCAGAGTAGTGCTAAGTTTCTCTCCTAAGTGAAAAATAAATTTCTCCAAAGAACTTAGAAATGGTACAGTGATATTGACAAGCTATGGCCCTTAACCAATTCACATATGTTTCTATAAGGAACTTCAAGACTGCCTGTAAACAAGTATTAAGTTTTTAGGTATTAAACACAAGTAGTATAGTCTAAGAGCCTTAGTCAATAAATGGCACTGCACTCTTTTTCTGTGTTGGAAATTTCTCATGCATTATCTACATATTTTCACCTACCTTTTTTGTGTTCACCATTGCTGTAACAGAGAGTAGTTGAAGGTTTATCCTGGAAACACCTTGCTCAGCTACATCCCATATCTTTTGTTTCATGCTTTCAATATTCTCTCTCTGCCATGTGGATGCCTGCAGGGACTTGCTCAACCATCTGTTACACGTAGAGCTCTTTTATAGCTGGGGTGAAAAATCTTTATCTCTTTATCTCTATCTGATTTTTGACCCTTGGCTAAGGTAGGAGAAGACCTATACATGCAGTTGAAAGTTGAAAATTTCCTAGTGGTCACAAATAAGTTCTTTACTGATGATTTGCCTCTGGCCTAATCAGTTCAGTCAGCTTTTCTTGATTAAATGACTGGGGAAGTATTTAAAACCCTCACCAGGAACTTCTGCTTTGAGTTCTTCTAAAGCTGGAGAGAGAGCAGGGTCATGAGTGAATAAGGTTTTCAGGGGAGTTTGTACATAGAATGTCTCTAGGACCACTGACACTTGCCTGCACTCTTATTTTCTTACTAGCCATATCATTTGTTTAAATTAAAGTGTTATATGAGTATGCTGTTTGTTGTCTGTTGAACCTATTCAAATACCCACATTGGGGAAATCTTTATATGTAAGACAAAGATGTAAGATGTAACAACTCTGGACAACCTTTGATTAGTGAGCAGCAGAAGCCAAAAGATACATATTCCCCTCATTTTTTTCTCAGAGGAACAATTCTGAAATGCATGATAAAAGTTTCCTTAGGCTATCTCCAGCAGCACTGATCCTCAGTATCCCACAGAAGAAACTAACTCATTATTCACTGTTAGATTGGCTTTCCATTCTTCCCTGTTGCATTCTTCCCAGTATTTTCATTCCTAGCCTCTGGGATCAGTTTACCAAATGAATTGCATGGCTGCAAACCTTGGACTCAGATTCTGATTTCTGAAATAAACTCAAGCTTAGAACCTTAACAAATTGCTATTTTTCCTATTCTTTTTAAAAATTTTATGCCATAATATTTTTACTGCCAGATGCTAAATAGCTATGAAATTTTAAAATAAAACTGATTACGGTATGTAATAATTATTAAGCTGCATAAACTAAAATTGTGCCCATTTCTTTGGTGAGAATAATTATGGATTAAGTGAATAATCTGTTCTGTTTTAGTCTTTACTCTTCACTTAAATACTACTCAATATAATGAGGAAATATTGGTTTACGGATACTATCCAAGAGTTTTCCTGAAATGTACAAAGGATTGAATCCTCAAAATGAAAATACCACTGAATGTTAAGCAGAATTAATTTTAAAGACCAGCACTGATATGCATTGCTTTAAAATTGAAGTTCATTAAGGAAAACTATGATAAAAGAAAATGAGTGATAAGGAAACAGAATTATAAACTGAGAGAAGACTAATTATTAACGACAATAGATGGCAAATGTCAATGAGTAATAATCTCAAAATTCCAAGGTGAAATTGAAATTAGACCTTTGTATCCAACAAGTTAATCAACATAAATATATATGAAGCTTTCCAGAAATGTTAATACTATTAGATCTGTTAAATGAAAAATTTAAAGCTTGGAATATGTAGGGTAAAAGTATAAACAATATACTTCAAAGAGAAAAAAAGGAATTAACAATGTATAGTAAAATATAACGAAAGAAGTAAGTCAATAGTACATTCTGGCAAACCTCAAAAAATATGATTGTGATAACATAGTAATTATATAATTATGCATTTAAATGCAATTATAATTAAAATTCTAGACAAAATTCTAAAAGAATAAAGGTCTGTGACCTTAGAATATAGGAATAAGATTTTCAGATGGAAGTGAAAATCTATATAAGAATCTGACGAGCATAACTTGTGTTATTCAGGACTAGATTAAAGATATGACTGAATTCAGACTTGGTTAATAATATACATGTTACAAATTTAAAGCTAAAGGTTAAAATAATGTTACTGTAGTTTGTAAAACATTTACGTCAGAACAAGAATAAAAGGTGGCTCTAGAGTAAAAGGAAAATGCTATTAACCCAACATTAAGCTAGGGCACAGAAAATGTATACTATACACTCATTTCTAGTGGGAATGTAAATTGGAACAGTTACTTTAAGGAGTAATTTAAAATGATCTAATAGGAATTTAAATACTCATAACTTGTGACTCGGTAATTTCTGAATATACACTGGAGAAACATTTGAAATAAAACTCAAATATTAGTTTAGGTAGTTTAGGAAAACATTTACTATTTTTAAAATGGTGTGATTAAGAACACATTAGCGACTACCTCTGCCAGCTATGATGGAGCAACTGCCACAAACCTAGCAAAGCCACCCTAGGCAGCTGCACAACAGGCAGCCCAGAGCAGGAACTCCTGAATAAAGGGAAACCCAAAATGAAAGTTACAAAATCTCTTCTAGAGCTATTGATTTAAAACTAGGGAGTTAATAACATACTAGACTATCACCACTGTAAAATAACTTCTAAGTCTATTTTTGAATCCAAGATGAGATTTACAAAAGGCCCTTGTACTTCATTTGGACTTTTAAACATTTATTTATTCAAGGGACACACTGAATTTTGCATCTAGATTTTAAAGTGAGTCTTGTTTTGATATTTATGGTTGAAATACTTCACATCCTGTATAAGTACAAGGAAAGAGAACATGGATCCACATGAATAAAAAATAATTTGACCCTAGATTCTACCAGAAAAATGAACAATGAATATAACAAATAAAAAAAAATGTAAAATGCTAACGGATTTAATAGTATTTCTAAATGCAGCAGGAGCATTGACGTTCAGATTTCCTGACACAATACTGAAGTTGTTTTTTGCTTTCTTCCTTAGAGCAGGCCAAAAAAAAAAAAGAAAAAAACCAAAAAACAACGGGTAGTGTGAGACAGACAGAGGCAGAGCCAGAGCCAGAGACAGAGAGGAGAGAGAGAATGGGGTTCACTATGTATTACCTAGAAGGTGGGAGAAAAAGTAAAAGAATAAAGGTCTGTGACTAGTAACGCCTTTCCACCCTCCCACCTCCACCTTTATTTTTCTCCTTATTTTCCTATCATTTTATGTGTACAAAGGTTAGGTCTTACATATTCCCTGGAAGCCTTTCCTTACACTTCTCATCAATCATCATTATTTTAGGTCAAATTAAAATTTTGTTCAGCTAGACAGATTCAGACTATAAGTACTTCCTGCTGGTTTCTTCCACTCCATCCTATACTCTTCCTTCTGCAGTAAAACACAAATCTAATTCTATTGTCGTCCTACTTAAAAATCTTCTCCTCCTTATCATGTGTAAATTAAATCAAAACCTCTGGGTACATAATTTATATCTCTTTGCAGTCTGGCCTTTTCTAACTTCTCCTGCTTCAATCCTGATGTTTCCTGTGTGCCCCAACTATGCTGTTTATTTTTGTCTTTTTGCCACTTGATAGAGGACTCCATTGCAGCATCCATCATGGAATGTTTGTATATATGTACACGCATATACTTACATGCAAACACACACACATAAATATATGCATTTTTTACATGTCTTTATTTCCCATTATGCTCTGAGTGGCTTAAGGCAGTGACTTCCAAACATTGTCCAGAATTGGCAAAATGTAGGAAAACATAAATATTTGTTGAAAGATTAAATCATTAGGAATGAGTGAATGTATAAATAAATGACACCTTCCACTACCTGTTTCCAGGCCTATGAAGAACACATTTTTTCTTGACTACAAACTTCTCTAAAATACAAGATCTCATCAACATCAGCATCTTAGAAGTTGGTAAAACTAGTATAGATAAGCAATACTATATATTCAAGAGTACCCATAAAATTAAGCAAATTCACTGACTCAAAAACATGAATAATACAATTCCTTGTAACACTCTTCTTAAGTTATATAAAATAGGAAAAATTTGGTATCAAAAATTGACTTTCAGTTAAGATTCTTAAGAGTGCATTTTTGAAGGTATATAACAAAATTCTAAGATATGCCAATACATCAAAACTTAGAATTTAGCCAGAAAAAGAAAATTGAATCAAAAATAAAATGTTTTGGAGTATAGGTTAAACCATAAATATATACCATAGTTCTAAGGTAGAAATGAGATTTACTTTTGCCATATTCCTGAAGCAACTGTGATCATTAGAGAAGCTTATAAAAAATATGAAATACTGAGCACTGCAGAGGTACTCATTGTAATTCATTAGCATATACATATACACACTTTACGTATGTATGTATAAAGTGTATATATATATAGTCTGTACATATAGATGCATACATACATATATATTGCACATATAAACTATGTATACTGTGTAAAATATACAGATATATACATATACTGATATATACATGTACAGTAAATATTACATATAAAATCTTCAATTGTATCTTTTATAAATGCTTATTTCCCATATTAGGGGCAGTGATAGTTTTATTTTATTACACACACCCTTACTGGATATCTATATATGCTAGACAATTTTCTAGACCTATTCAACAGTCACTAATTTATTTTTAACAATTAATTAATTCATATTTTCAATACTATTTCAGCCCCAACAAAGTAGCAGCCCTATTATATACCTTGAGAATAGAGCAGTGAGTATAAGCAGCAAAATCTCTGTCATCAGTGTTTCACAGTATAGACAGTGCGTCAGCAAATTTTTTTCTGTAAATATTTTAGGCTTTATGGGCCATTTCATCTCTGTTGTTGCAACACTCAACTCTACTATTGTAGTATGATTTCAGTCCCCCCCCCCCAAAAAAATACATATATGTCACCTAAGTGAATAAACATGGCTCTGTGTTTCAATACAACTTTTCAAAAATGAATGGAGCACTAAATTTGGTCTTTAAGCCATAGTTTGCTATGCCTGGTATAGACTGAGTATTAAGTAATTAACAAATTTTTTTACAAACTTTGGAAAACAGTTTGTGCTATTAAAAAAAGAAATACAGTAAAGCAAGTTGTTAAGGAATAGATGAGGTATTAAGTTGTTAAGGAATATTAAGCAAGGACTTCTGTGAGGAAGTAAAATTTAACTAGAAAGCTGAAAAGAGAAAAGAGCCACATCAATATCTCAGGAAAATGCATACCAGGACCAGGAAAAGGAGAGAAAGACATGAAATGGTCTGTGTCATGAATAAAATAATTAAAATTTTGGAATGTATTGTGTAATCAAATAGGAGAACAGATTTAATTTGCTAAATCTGTAATATTACTACATTATAAGACAACCTCCATACCTTCAGTAAAGGTTGTTTTCTTCACTTTCCTATAGTTATGTATATTTTTTGCTTAAAACCCTAATTATTGGTATCTAATGTCACTAAATGATGAGGATACAAGTTCCATTCATTCCTTGAAGCTGAATATAATTATTGAATATTTAAAAATAATGAGATATTCTTATAATCACTGTTAAGTACTTTACCTGTGTATAGAGATAAATAAAAGATTATTCTTTGTTATTTTGTATGGATAAATGATATTTTTCTCATGAGCTAGAGGAAATTATCACAATGTTTGCCCAGGTGTTTCTCACATGCTTACAGAACTGAGTGGTGCTATTACCAGACTCTACTTTCTCTCTTTAATAGCCAGAGTACAATTGTGGAATTGTGATATGTGCTATAAAACAATTAGTTTTTGAATTATGTAATTGCTACCTTTTCTCTGTTAGTTTTACTCCCCTTCAACTGAGTTAAATTTTCTTTCCTCTTTCTTCCTGAATATTTTCTCTATTAATGTACATAGAAATACATTTTAGTCCCTCCTTGTAATTTCTAGTCACCCATATCTGCTTTTTAAAAACCTATATAGTCCATAACCCTACTCTTATGGATTAAGTATTAAAGAAACAAGGGCGTGGTCTCCTCTCCAGCTAAAGGTACCACAGTCATAATTCTGAAGGCAGTTGAAATCTGAGACTTTCAGCACTCAAGTTTTTCATTAGGTGACCTTTTTTGAAACAAACTACAGATGGTAGAGATACCCATCTATAAGCTATCAAGTTGTGTACATGGCTCTGTACTAATTACTCCCAAACTCTGATTTTTAGAATGCCTGACACATGACATTTGGAATTTTAGTTTACAGAGGCTTTTTCTAAACAGTTTGCTATGCTGTCTTGTAATTTTCTTTGGAAATATTTTACTATTTGAATAATTTTCCCATCAGAAATTCTACCAGATAAACCTTAAACAAGGCTCTTGACTCTTGAAAAATAAGGAGTTTAACAGTCTGAGAAGACTATAGCACAGAATATTACAAGGTTGTTATTACCTCCTGCAGCTCCTGACAAAACATTCAGTACTCTAGAATACTGGGAACACTATTACACATTTACTTCCGATCTCAGTAAGGAGTGGGACGAGCAGCCCTATGTAGCGATGGACCTCTGTATAGAAAAGTGAAGAGAAATTTGTTCTTGCAACAATTTGTATTTTTCAGGTCTTTTCATTTTGATTCTTTGGGAGAAATATGGTTGCTTAGGAGAATCTTCAATAGCACTTCTTCTTGGAATACAGTGTTTCCCGAACTTAGTTCAGTATCTGAAACATCACCACAAGATTTCAGATTCTTGAATGTTACTTTGTGTTGTCTTTATTCTAAATGGTCATAATTGAATGCCATCCTTTGCTTCCTTAAACAGCTAAATAAGGAAAGTTCATTTAGTTTAAACAATTGGAAATATGTATGGAGGTAAGGGTAGAGTAATGGTTTAATTTTTTCTGCCTGTGATATTTAAAATCCAGTAACATATGCCTCAATGAGCTGAATATATAGGAAGGACATGGCGTAGGTGGCAGGAAACAAAATTATGTATCATATAAATAATTCAAAACAAATCATCCAAAATTATCTTAGCAAGGTAATTTCAGATATAACATTGCAAACTATCTAATTCAGAAAATAGTATATTTGCAAATATGATTAAATGAAGTCTCATCCTAACAAAACAGTCTGAGGGCCATGTTTAGGTCAGACTGCTGCATATACCATTACCTTTCTTGGTAATCTCTTTGTTCTCTATTTTCTTCAGGTAACTCCATTACTTTTTTTCTTTTCATTCCTCCATATGGCTTCACAAAGGGAGAAATAGAGGAATTACAGGGCAGTGATAATCATGAGCAATGAAGCATGAAACAATGGTTCTTCCTCTTGAGGTCATGATCTGTGTTCCTTTATGCAGCAGATTGATACTCAGTTAAGTTTTAAAAATGTTAAAGATTGGGCTGATTACTCTGTTTATCTCTACTGTTTGTTATCTTTTTCAATATTCTGCACTTTACTAATATTTCACTCTTAGAATTTTTAGTCTCCCTGAATCATATCAATTTTCTGACAACTGAATCAAAATAGTCTAAAACTTAGGGTATTTATTTAAAAAAAAAAAAAAAACAAGTGTGAATAATTTAATTCAGAGATCATCTCTGAAAACCCTGACAGAAGTATGAGACTAATTGGGAGAGAGGGAAAGAACATCAGTAAATTTGCATTACTTAGCAAATTACCACAACAAAAGTTTAATCCCACCAGGGACTTGGAAAGCCAGCATAGAACAAACTCTTCACCCAAAGAAGCTGCGGTATTTATTTACCAATTTTTGTTTGTCATTGGTTGGGTAGTGTGGTGTTAATTCCATAGCAATTCTGGCTTGCCACTTGTATTGACAAATTGGGTTCAGTGGCCAGAAAAACCTTCACGCAAAGGGATGCAGCTGCCACCAGTTGAAACTCCAGCCCAAGGGATATATACTAGGCACTGACAGCATCTACTGTAAGTCCTCAGTATGGATGAGTGTCATTTCAATGTTTCTGAACATTTCTAAGCAAACACATTGCCTTCAAAGTATGTAGATAACCATATTGCCTTACTTGACATGAATACAAAAAAATCTGTTCAAGGCCCACATTAATGAAATATAGGAAAAATTATATACTTCCTTGTTGTCCTCAATTTCTCTATTCAAAGAGGGTGGCTTCTCTGTTGTTTATTCGTAGAATGAAAATGTATGGAGAAACATCCATAAATTGAAAGAAAATAAAACTATAAAATTAAGATTACTTTTATTAAACAGTTTTAAAAAGAGCAAGTAAATCGCCCAGTAACTTAAAGGAAGGCAAATTATTGTGCAATTATTTAACTTAAATTTTAGAAAGTTCACAGTGAAGCTACTAAAGTCTTGTGATTAGGATCATTTGCCAAATTATAGGTGATTTTTAAGTAGAACATCAATTGCATCTGATAAATTATGTTTTCATTGATCCATGGATATTTTGATATCCGGAGTTATCTTAACATGTAGAGAATCGCTAAAGATAGACTCAGCATGTTGCTAAAATTGATACCTCTAATTTGCATCACAGCATGTAACAGTCATGACAGTTAAGCCAACTGATATTATTACTTATGATTGCTTCTTATCAGAAACTGTAATATTTTCCCCATTAAGTGGGAAGTAGAGTTGGGCAGAATTAAACTTAGTGCTATAATTATTTCCCTCTTAGGCAGAATTCATCAAAACCAACAGTGAGGTTCAAAATGACCAGTAATAAAATTAGGAAGAGAAATGATTGTCTGTAAAGCTCAATTTAATGGGACTGGACTCACAGAGAAAATAACCACATAGTAAATTAGATCAAATAAAAGAAGTAGACTGGCCTACATATATTAAATTAAGAAGAACAAAATAAAACAAAACAGTAAGTTACATTACCATAATTTCAGATATTTATATCATCTAACCTTTTTCTAATTAAAATATTATTTTGTTATAAAAATGGTACATACACATATTAAAAGCTTAAAAGAAAGAGAGAAATTCTCTCACTTCTGAATCTAGCCCATATTCCAGAGGATGAGTCAGAGTATCTTGTGTAATTACTTAAATGGTGGGATCCCTGGCTTATATTGATTATAACATCTTTCATAAGCAATGAAAATTTTTGCTTTTCTATACTCATACAGTGTTATGTATTTTTACCATTACTGATTTTGCCTAATTAGTAGATGATAAAAGAAACCCATGCTTTAATTTTTATTTCCTTGTGGCAGGTGATGTTAAACATCTAATGTTTAAAGGACCCATTCTTTTTCTTGGGTTTTGAATCACCTGTTCATATTTTTATTCATTTATACATTATTCTTTTATTCATTTATATATTGTTCTTTGACATTTATTCATTTGTGGAAAACCTTTGGGTATTGATCCACTAGAGGAAGGGAAGATTAGTCATCTCTGTGATCTACAGCCAGTCTAGACCATTGAAACTCTTTCCTTCCACATAATGTTTTAATGATTTTAGTAGCTTTACTTAAAAAGTATGTTTATATATCTGATCTTGTAATCCTTATCTGATAAAGTAATCATAACTTACTGATATTATCATCTCAATTTTAGAGTTGAAGAAATGAAAACTCGGTCAGTAATTTGACGAAGACCCATAACAGAAATACATTTTTTTTCTGCTGACTCATTGTAATTTTTTCCAAATATGCAATCCATTATCCCTATTTTACTAAAAGTATTGTTATATTCATTATCGTGCACCAATTTGTTCTATTAAGTTTTCTTTATTGAGTGTTTCCTAATTAATGAAAAAACAGGTTAATTTCCTGGAAATTTGTGCCAAAATCTGCTCTTTACTAGATTATCATTTCAATACTCCCATAACTGGCCATAAACTTTAATAAAACTGAATCGGCTGTTTCCCATACTGCTGCAAGCTTGGCACCAAAATCAACGTCCACATTAAAGCAGCTTTCTGGAATGGTCCTAAATAATTTATGCTAACTATTGCCAAACTATTACCTTCTTTATAAGGCTGGGTACATTTCTTCCTCGTCAGTGAAAACTGTTATGATCTTATCAAACCAAGGTCAGAATTTTCTCACTCTCTGGATTTCCATGAATTTTACAATATTCTTATAAAGTAAGTTGATTTGCTTAAATATAATAATCTTTCAAATAATGCTCATAAAACTATATTCACTTCCTATTAATATGCAGCTGACAACAGAAAGTAACTATACATAAACTAATGCAGTTAGTTGGCATTACTCACAAGTATCAATTATTAGCAAGCTGGGAGTTGAAGAAATTCTGGGATACTCTTTATGAACTGAAAAATAATTATTTAAAATTTAAGAATAAAAAGGATAAGGAAGAAAGAGGTAGAAACTGAATAGATAATTAAAAATATAAGCATGAATGTAGTCATATGACCAGGTTAATATTTGGAAAACTGAAAAAAAATATATTTCCTAATATTCCAGAATTTTACTGTCTGCCTTCATACCAGCCTTAAGATGTGTGTTTTGTCAAGGTAACAGAGAGCAGCAGCTCATTAGAGAAAATTTTTGGAAACCAAAAAGTGGACTCTTTAATTAACAAGGGAGACAAATGCTAGTACTAATAGAGGGAAGGTAACTCTCCATTGGCAGGGGAGAAACAGCAATGGGAGGTTAGGAGATGAAAGTGAAGTGAGTTTAAAAAAAAAAAAAAGATGTGGAAGAACAACAAAGCTAGAAAAGAGGAAAGGGAAAAGTAAGAGGCAAATAGGTAAGGGAGAATTTAAACTACCCTGGATATGGAAGTCAAGAGACTGTCACAAGTGTATAGACAAAGAAATGAGCATCAGCTGGACTAGACCAGTAGCACACTACATGATTTGTGCCCTTACAAATTTTTATGGTAAAAGTCGGGGAACTATAGAGGATGCCCTGTCTAGACACTGTCCCAGAATAGTCTAGGGTTTGCATAAACTCTTCTGGTGTTTTCCTTTCAATCCTGTGCAATGCAGGTTGTACCTTATATACCTGTGAGGATTATCACAGGTACATTGTTTAAACCATTTTATTTGTAAGTATCTCCATATTTACTCACATATCAATTTCTCAAATTAATGCTGTTTCATGCACTGGTTTTTCTAAAGATTATCTCATTTCACTTATTAACTTGAGTCATTTTTTTTCAGAATTCAAACATATGCATGCATTTTAATTTCTGCCTAAAGTATATGACATTGAATTTTGTACAAACATTTAATGAATTCACCAATAAAAGATGGCTATTGATTCATATTGCTATTTAGAAGGTTATTAGATTATTACAGATAAACAGAAAATGTTCTACAGATACCATTTTTACTATTTCAGTAGTTGCTTCAATTATGCTATAAAGTGTAGAAATACTGCCAGTTAACTTTAAAAGACAGCATAATAGAGGAAATGAATATAAAATGGCTCCAAATTATTTTAGTTTAATAAAATAATGTCTTGGGTTCACTCTTTTTAATCCTATCTACTTTCTGATTCTTATGGTCCTTGAAAACAGTACTGTGAATGACTGAACAGAATATTATATCTGATTTTGTGCTGGAAAATTGAAACAGCATGTGATCATGGCTAAGCAGGAGCTTTATGGAAGTAGCAAATAGTTACATGATTACTGAAGTATAGCTGTCATTGAAAATAGAAACCTGCAAGGAGCCTATCATAAAAGTAGCAATTTCAGATTCACTAGTGTTTAAAATTAAAGTTTAGTAATTCATTGTGGATATTTCTTCTTAATGGCTTTCAGAAAGTTTTTTACTTTCACTTAGCATTTTTGCTGGTTTTTTTTTTTCTTAATGTCCTGCTTTTCAGAATGAAAATATTTTTTAAGATCAGTAATTCATTGTTATAAGGCTATGTAAATAAAATACTCCAAAAATATTGAATTATGAAATAATGGTCAATTGTTAGTTACAGTTCATACGTTGAGGGATGAATCGTATTATATTAGGTAAATCAATTTGACTATTTTTTTTTCCTTCCCTATTCTGGAGTATAATTATCAGATGGATGAACTTAATTAGAAACATGACAAAACCTTCAAGTATAATAAGTGTTTGGTGAAAATAAAATAATGGCTATTTAAATAGTTGTGCATAAATGTATGATATTATACTGTCTTAAGAAGTAGAGATGGGAAATGGGTTTAAGAAATTGGACACTAGCTATAGAAAAAAATTTTGAACAAGGAAGTATCTAGATTTTTTTTCATTTTTGTTTATTTAGCATGAAATGTATCTGGACTAATACATCTGTGGAGACGTGTGTGAAATATTACAGAGAAACATTAAAGATTAAAGTTTGGGGAAAAAAAAACTTCAGGGTGGTTGATAAAAATGATCAGGGTTTGAGACAAATTAGACAAAATAAGGGATGTATTAAATACAAATAGAAATAAACACTTTAGGTTGAGAAGATTTAAGAGAGAAGATAAACTGTTTGGGACTTTAATGCCATTTTAGCCATACAATATTTTAAGTACTGGAGGAACAAGGTTCTATGATGACATCAAGTTGAAGCACTATCATAAACAACACTGAATACAAAAGCATAAGCCTCATATAATAAGGGCATTGTAATATTACGTATTTTTCAATGTTAAATTTCCAAAATAATGTTTTTAAAAGTTTACATTTTATTACCAACCAGGATAAGAAACTTTCTACAATATATCCAAAAGCATTTATTTAGATAATATTGCAAATGGCATATAAACACATAGCGTATACATTAGGCAAATAGGATATAAGATAGATACATATGTATGTGTATAGCAATTAGTATAGATAGAAATCTACATATAAAGAGTAAACAACATATTTTAGAGTTATTTATTGATATAGGATTAATATTTAAATCTAACAGAACGGAATATTTCATAACTAGAGGATAGCTCATTTTGTTTGTGAATACACTGATTGTATTTTTTAGTGAAATAGTTCAAAATGAGACCAAAGCAAGGGCAAAGGACAGGAAAAAAACCTGCTTATAGAAACAAAAGTATTGAAAATATGAAAAGTGATATTTAAAGATCTACAAGTCTAGTTAGTCCTCATATTTTTCACTGTAATCTGTAACCTTATTCTTCTAAAGTATGCATTCCTGCCCTAAACCACTCAATCTTTTTTAAAATACTATGGTTTTACCTGCCTCAGGCTTTTGTTTATTCTGTTTTTCTGTTTGGCGGACTCTTCAAGCTTGTTTCCCCACATGTGGAAAATGTCTTTGCCCATCAAGACATGTCTCCCATTGCCACCTATGTCTTTCATGATTCTTTTACTCACAATTAAATCTTTCCCTTTTATTGCCATAACCATTTGCTAAATCTTCTATTCAGAGCAAATTTTAATATGTTAATATATATTTAATTGTTTACATGTCATTCTTCTGAATTATATGTACCAAAAAGTTTGAAGGAAAAGCAGAAAAAAGAGCTAATAACTGAGATGAGATAGAAATATTGAGAAATCAAGTATATTTTGTTAAGTACAATTTTATTTTATTCTTAGGATTTTACCCCAGAGAAATAAAAAAACAGAAATAAGCCAAATATCCATTAAAAGAGAATAAATAATCAAATTGTGCTATTTTCATACAAGAGAATGATGCCACTTAGCAAATGAAAAAGAATAAGTATCTGATGCATACAAACATTTGTATGAATATCACAGATATTATTATACCGAGTGAAAAAAATCAAGAGAAATATACATATGATTTTATTCCTTTATGTGAAGTTCTAGAACAGAAACAAATAACCTATGGTAGAAATATTCGGAAAAAGGTGGAAGTAGGTGACTAAGACTGAGTATGAGAGAACTTTTTAGAGTGATGAGAACAAAGGTGCAAAGGTGTATGTACTCATCAATACATTAAATTCTACATTTAAAATATATGCAGTAAAAGTTTGCAAATTTTCTTTAAAAAAACTATAAAATAATGAATTTTATTTAGTATCTTGCTTTCTTCTGTAGTATAGGTTGGCAAATCTTATTTTCCATACATTCAAGGCATTAGATGATAAGTAAAAACACTAAAAATAACAGGAACCAGAAAAGAGTCACAAATATGGAAAAAGAAAAAGTGTAGAATGTACTGTGGATTGTAATTAGAATTATCTATATAAACTCTTTACACAGTTGAACAAACACATTTGATGGTAGAGAATTCTCTATGAATCTCTTCCATTTTTGCCTATTGTCTGAGAAAAAGTGTTAAAAGCATCTGTCCCAAGTAGCTCTCCAAGACTATTTTTGCAGCATTAACTCTGAGGGGATAAATATAGGATCTCCTTTGCTCCCTCTGATCAAGGTAGTAAAGACTCAGTCCAGGGCCAAATTTGGGCAGATTTGCTAGCAACTACCTTATAATTTTGAAAGTTTCCCTTAGGTCATGTTTCCTCAATCATGACACAAAACCTACTATGTGGACAGTATCCACCTGGATCTACCTCTGAATCACCCTGAGAGGCTTGGGGGCAAGAGGAACTGATGGGAATATGAAGTTCTTGATGCCTACTATGCCATGAGGAGCAAAGTCCTTGGATCTGGGTATCCTGTGTTCTCTGCCTGCATCTATAAATCCATTCAAGCTAACTTCTTAGTTTAACTTAGCTTTCAAGTAGAGTAAAATTTCAGAACTCACAATTCCCTATAATACCCATCTGTTTCTGGATTTTTCTGACGAAAGGGCCTAAAATCAATGACATAAATACCCCATAGATGACCATCCCTAGCATGCAGATTTTGGTCTTTGAATACCATTCAACACTAAAAAGAAACAAGGTTTTTTTTGAGAATCCACTGAATCCAGTTCTAGTTCTGGCGAAGAAGTGCAAAGGAATGATGGTGCTAAGTCTTAACCAAGTGGTTACATTTAACATCATCAACTTTGGGGACAAATCAGTATCACTTCCCCCCTGATTGTGATACACTGAGAACGCATCACTTTAGAACTATCACTACGTAAACTGTACAACCTAAATCTAATCATGAAGAAACATCACTGGGGAACATCCTACAATATAAATGACCTGTGCTGTTTAGAAATATAAAGGTCACAAAAGACAAAGAAACTCTGAAGAATTATTCTAGTTTCTAAAAGACTAGCAATACCTCACAAATAACTGCAAAATGTGAACTTTGTAGATAGAACATTTGATCATGGGACACCAAATAACTATCCTTCAGAATGACCCATTCTGCACTGGGTATTGATGACCTGCCAAGTTACAAGGTCTAATAAGCCAGCAGTAGATGCAAATGGTACACCTGAGACCAAGAGTGAACAGAAGGAAAGGGCATGAGGAAGCTGTGTTAGGTGGTATTCAAGACCTCCACACAGCTGTTCCCAGGTCTTGAACCTATTGCTTTCTGGGATGTACCATCAGATCAGCTGAAGACGAAAGAAAAGCCTGAGCTAGATTATGGATGATTTGGCTTGATATGTGTGGGCAAGATGAATATGTAAACCACTGCCTCACGACCACATTCAGTATGGCCCTGAAAGACACTAGAGTGGGAAAATCTTCCCAATGGGCAGAATGGAGAACAGAGCACCTAGTCATTCATTTTGTGGGGAAGAAGTAGCCTGAGGTGAGAATATACACATTCTTGCAGAGAGGGAAATGGCCTGGCCTGGTCAAGGGCCTGGAAAGAAAATGCCTTTGCCTTTTGATGCATATTTTCCATAGTCCACATTTCTTTCTTTCTTGTTTATTTGCTGCCTTCCAGGACCTTCTGTTAGTGCCCATGCACCTGACCTTGGAGCATCTCTAGCCCATCATCTACAATGTGTGGTTCCCAAAGCTTAATAGTCATAGATGTACTTGTGAAGCCTATTTGAACTATCTGTTTCCAGGGCATGTGTAAGTTCAAGATTTCTAGTGATTCAATGGATCACATTTTTCCTCTATTATTTAGAACTCACTAATACTGAAATTTTATAGTTTTTCACTTACTTTATGCCCACTGTAATAAATTATCTATACCAACACAATTATTTAGATTGGATATCATCAATAGAAGATAACATGACTATCACTTAGTCACTATCATTGTAAATTATTTTTAATAGATTACTGGACTGAATATTTTAATTCTGATTTCTAGTCCTCTTGGACATGATAATTTATGTTCAATCATGAGGCTGGTTTATAGTGTTGGATGAATGAATACATAGTGAATCAGTGAATGTGAATATTTTATTTTTAGTTTATTTAAATGTACAGCTCAAGACCAAGATGCTACTATGTACAAACAAATCTGATTCTCTGATCATGATGCCTTAAAATTCCCCTCAGCTTGGCTAGACTTTAATAGGCTTCCTGGCTCTGCTTCATACCTCCCTTTCCTTAGAGCATTTGCTTAAAAAATTGGTAATTGCAGATTTTTCCTGCACCCTTCTGAAATGTAAATCTTCTCTCAGCTTTTTGTTTAAAACCCAGAAATTTATTTCTCAAGGAACTGGGAGTCATCCTTTTGAATTGCAGTCTCTTAAGGAGGTAGAGCCCTTTTCTCCCAGTCTCTGTGGGCGAGTAGGAGACTGACTTCAATAAGCAACAATTAACAAACAGAGATAGCTTAATCACAGTGACCAACCTACCGTCTAATATCCTCTAGTACTTTTTCATTTGCTTACTTCAGCGTTTAAAAATTTTTCTGCCTTTTATTTCAGAGGAGTTGAATTTAATCTCCCCTATTGCAAGTAGTCTCAAATGTAGTCTTCCTTGGCTGTTTAACTCTGTCCACCGCAATTTTTATTTGACAACCCCCACTTGAGTGTACGCAAGAAAAAGAAACAATCACAAGCACTACCCTGGGAAACCCTAAGAGGAGGGACTGCTTTCTCTTAAAAGAGGCCACCCGAATCAACCAAAATAGGTATCAGGACCAACCAGCTTTCCTACATTGCTGTGTTCGCTTCCTCTTCTCCGTTCCATTGCTTAAAACTAACAGTTTTTAAAGTAAGAAGTAGATAAGGAAATCCTGCCTACCCCTCCTCTAAAGGGAGCTTGTGCTCCCTTTAGTTAGTCATCCCCATTTGAAAGTTACTGAGCAGTCTTGTGACCCAGGGCACAGCTTCCATTCATAGATCTCTTGTCCTCTCACATCCCTGCCACCTCTCAGTCTCTCTGGCTGCTGAGAGAAGCTCTACTCCTTTTGTCTCTCTTCTGAAAAGGTGATGCCCTAGGATCTGTTGGCTATCCAAGGAAGGAAAAATGGGAGCCCTAGGTAGAAAAGAAGGCTAGCTGTGCATGTAATTTGACTTATTACTTAATAGCTTAAATATTATGATATATATTAGATGGGCTTCAGACTCTGCAAATTTGAGGACAGGCCTATACATTTCAGTTATGCTTGAAATGCTATGACCTAGGTTAAATAATCTCTACTAGTTATGTTTCTATCTGGAAGAAAGGACCATGGCTGACAACTTTCAAAGACAACTGAGTTCTCACATCTAATAGAGGTTATTGCTGATCTAAAGGGAAAGCAGTTTGTCTTGTCAACTGAAAAAAAGTACTCAACCTAAAAGTTGAGAATTACGTTTTATTTGGCGGACAAAACTGAAGGCTTAATCTCAGAAGACAGCCTCTTAGATAGACAGCTGTGAGAGACTGCTCTGAAGAGGTAAGGGTGAAGCCAGGCTATATAGGAGTTTTGCAACAAAAACCAGGTAGTTGAAACATCAGAAGTTTACCATCAATTAAAGAAAACTAGACAGCTCAAGTTAATGAATTTAGTGCTTTTCTATGTATGGGAAGATGCAAGTCTGGCTCAATGAAATCATTCCTTTGATATGCACCTCAACTATCTAGGGCCATCCTTAATCCCTTCAGGGTGCACAGTTGAGGACAACTGCAGTGGCTCATGGCTTGATGGCTGCAACACCCTTTGTTTACTGATCTGGAACTTTAGCTTAGAAATTATGAATATTCTATTTTTTTTTCTGTCTCCCAGTGGGATTTAACTAATTTTGAGTAGTTGTAGATATAAATATTTTGAAATAATATGGGTATCTATATATATATTTTAGTGTAGCCACTTACATATCTTTAATTGTTCTTGCTATCTATTTAACACTGCACTAAAAATATTTACTGAGCACCCACTCTATCTTATGCAGGCACCATAATATGTGCTAGGTTTAAAGGAAAGAAAAAGCTTGTAAATTTTCATGAGAAATCTGCCATCTAGGAGTACGTATCCTTAAAATGCAACACTATACCCCTGAGCCATAGTCCATCTTCTGATTAGTAGATTTAAGCAAGTTCTATATTGAAACTCAAAAACCACAAATATTTTTTTCTTTCCTGAGGTGTGCAGGTTTATAAATGCAAACATACAGGTGAGAATAATCTACTTTATAGTAAATACACAAGGGGAAGCAACAGTCTGAGAAGTTGGGAATCCCTGTTATATTCCAAAAGCCTATGAGAGGATGCTGCTTCTTCTACAGACAATAAAAATATAAAGTCTCTTTAGAGAAAGATAACCAATCCTGATTCAGGAAAGATGAAAAGTTCCCTTATATAAAACAAAGTTTATATTTACTGTGATTTCGAGTTTTGGGAAACTTGATGTTAGGCCAATGGATTGGGTGAATTAAACTGAATACTAAAAAATGGTAACTTTAAAATCTTGTTAAATGCACTGTTGATTAATGAAGTGATGCAGGAAAAACGGATGTGAGGCATGAGGAGGGCCATGTCCCAGGCTTTGGTTGAGCCCCTGGGACATGCCCCGCCAAATGTGGGTTCTTGGCTTCGCTCAGGGAAGAATTCAAGAGCGAGCCACAGTTGAGTAAAGATAGATTTATTAAGAGAGATACATTGAAAGGCAAGAGAAAGGCCACGAGGTGTGGGGGTTGGGTGCTCAGATTAAAAGTAGATACACACTCCATAGACAAAGTGTGGGAGGGGGCGGCAGCCGCGAGGCACCGAGGCACAGTGTTGCCAGTTTTTATGGGCTCAGTGGCTTCATATGCTAATTAGTGGAAGGACCAGTCTGACTAGCCTGGGGAAGGGGCCGGGATTCCCAGGAAGTTGGCCATTTTCCACTCTTTGTTTTTGTGGCTAGCCTTGGGACTGCCATGGTGCCTGTGGGCGTGTTATTCACCATATTAATATATTAAAATGAGCGTATGATGAAGCTCAAGTTCTGCTAGAAGTTAAATCTCCCACCATCTGGAGCCTCAAGGCCTACTGGGGGTTGAATCTTCCACCATTTTGATGTTAATTGCTGTAGCATTCCTTGAATGGCTGTGCTCTGCCCCCTTCCTGTCTCAAAGGGTCTTTGAGAAAGATTTACTTGAAATGTAAAAGGGAAACTATTTTGACCCACTGTATTTATGCACGAATGTATTGTATTAAGGTAACTGTCAAAAATTAGGTGGTAGAAAGTTTTCATAATAAAAAAGGTTATGTATCAAAACCATTCTCAAGATCACTGAAAGAAAATAAAAGCCTTAGAAGAGAACGTTTTAAAATAATTCAGAAAATACCCTGAATAATGATCTCCTAATGGTTTTGAAGTATATACCAAGTGTTTCTTAATTTCAGAATTGTCAGTCTTAATTGTATAATTAATAAAACATTTTAAGGACCCTCAAGAGGAAGAGTTTGTAAACATTAAAGATTTTCACAAGGGTGACACTTTATTATAGTTCAATTACTTTGTAGATGCTTATAGACAGAACTCCTATGAAGCTGAGCCCCAGTGCAGATAGGCAGGACCTAAAACTCTTTATCAAGAAATTTTTGTCAACATAGAGATGAAATAAAACAACCACAGTCTAAGGAAGATTGTGCAGCTCACAAAGACTTTCTCAGGCAGCTTATCTCCTCCGTTACACATAATCTTTGCATTTCCAATTATAGCGGAATCTTCCACCACCACCACCCCCATCTCCTTCCAATTAAAACAGTATTTTTAGAAATGGAAAGTTTCAAGGTTAAGATTTATATTTCTAACATGACATTTTAAAAAGTTCTTATATTTTTTCACTGAAAAATTGTTGCAAGCATCTGGGAGCAGAGGTTGGGATTTTTTTTTTTTTAAAGAAAAAGGGATCTGTTTTCCCAGAATAGTATTACGTGCATGCCTGAGCCTGTAGGTATACTATTGCTTTAATCTACTTTGCTTTCTCAAGGGGATCAGATGAAAGGCCTGACTCTTCATTTGACCTCTGGTGTTCAGCTCTGTTGATGAGGAAAAATCTAACCTGCATCTGTCTGTTTCTTATCACTCTCTTATTGCTTTTCTTCCTCCTTTTCCTGAACAGTGTTCTTTATCAGTATCCACCTCAACTACCAGAGCTTGAAGATCCTCCTCTCACAGAATACTGGAGCAGTCATGCTCAATAGCACGCTTAGATATGATGCTGGCTGTGGATGGCATTGATGAAATAGAATCCCCTGAGTCTTAGAATATTCTCATAAATAAATTCTCATAAATAAAAAATAAATAAAATACATTTTACCCAGCTTCATAGGTAACTAAAAAAAAAATCAAATGAAATTTAAATTTAAATCAGTGATTATCCTGATGTTATTCAAATTATTCAGAATATTCTGCAATATGAAACTAATGACTTAAATTAAAATTAATATAATTCTGTTTGTCAAGGAGGGAGGGTGTAGCTCAGTGGTAGAGCATGTGCTTAGTATGCACGAGGTCCTGGGTTCAATTCCCAGTACCCCCATTAAAAAATAAAAAATAAATAAATAAATACATAAATAAATAAATTCTATTTGTCAAAATCTACAGATATCACTTTCAGTTGATAAACTATCAGACATTTTTATTAACAAATACGTAGATTGGTTTAATATATCAGTAAATGATGACTTTACTGACATCTACTTTGAACATTTTAATGAATGATTTTATATCATTTTATGTCTGAAATTAGTCATATAAATTTCTTATGGAATGTGCAAAAGTGAAAAATCTGTGTAAGATGAGATAAACTTGTGTAATAAATATGTGTATTTAAAATGTATAGGAAAAAGTTACCTTGATGTAAATTTTTTTGAAAAATTAATTTTTAAGTGACCTTTTGTGTTTCAGAATGGCTAGATCAGGAAAAAGTTCTCTAACCTTTGTTATTCCATTAGAAAATATCATCTGAATGTCCTCAGGATGAATTTAACCAAAAATGTCAAAAGAGCAAGGGGCAACTAGTGGTATATCATGAAATCATGGGTGAAATGTTAAGGCAATTTTGCAGCGGAGATATGTGGTGACTGGGAGAAGGTATGACAAAGGTGTAAGTAAGATGACTGTAAACAGAAAAGATGTGATTGCATATAGAGGAATAATCCTAGTCATAATAAACTATACATAATTGATGATCTAATCTCAACAAAAGCATTGCTAAATATTTCACATAATTATCATTCAGTTTTCACATCACACTTATAATTAAAGTAAAAAAAAAAAAAAAGACGTAAAGAAACTGAGACTGAGAGAATTTAAAGTACCCATGTTCCCAGAATAGTTTTAAAGCTATGATTCATTCTAGATTGATTTAACTACCCAGCTTTTCTCATAACTATGATATTCTACATCTTCCCTCAGCACCACACTGCACTGCACTATCTCCTGGTGCATAAATTGATTCCCTGATACTGTATGTTCCATGTGACTTGATAGAGCAAAGTAGAATAAATATAACCTCAGCTATTTAATATCTAGATTTATTTTACAGTTTGGGAAAATGAATTTACATTAACAGCTTAAATTTAACTCGCCATATACTTTTTCTGTTTTTTTCTGCCACAAATGTGGTTTAATGCCATATTGCCTGCTCATCACATGAGTTCTTGTATCTGAAACTGACTAGAGTAAAACACGAGACCATGCTACATGATAATCCTTTAAATTTATAGTCACCGAATTCAAGTTGATACTGCCTGTAAATTATGACATTTTCTTAGTTCCTGCTCTCCAAGATAATTTTACACTTCTCCCCTTTAATTTTCTCCTTTCTTTCTTTTTTTAACATTTTTTATTGATTTATAATCATTGTACAATGTTGTGTCAAATTCCAGTGTATAGCACAATTTTTCAGTTATACATGAACATATATATGTTCATTGTCACATTTTTTTCTCTGTGAGCTACCATAAGATCTTGTATATATTTCCCTGTGCTATACAGTATAATCTTGTTTATCTATTCTACAATTTTTGAAATCCCAATCTATCTCTTCCCACCGCCCGCCCCCTTGGCAACTACAAGTTTGTATTCTATGTCTGTGACTCCATTTCTGTTTTGTATTTATACTTTTTTTTTCTTTCTTTTTTTTTTTTCATATTCCACATATAAGCAATCTCATATGGTATTTTTCTTTCTCTTTCTGGCTTACTTCACTTAGAATGACATTTTCCAAGAGCATCCATGTTGCTGCAAATGGCGTTATGTTGTCGGTTTTTATGGCTGAGTAGTATTCCATTGTATAAATATTACCACCTCTTCTTTATCCAGTCATCCGTTGATGGACATTTAGGCTGTTTCCATGTCTTGGCTATTGTAAATAATGCTGCTATGAACATTGGGGTGCAGGTGTCATCCTGAAGTAGGGTTTCTTCTGGATATATGCCCAGGAGCGGGATTCCTGGGTCATATGGTGAGTCTATTCCTAGTCTTTTGAC
Source organism: Camelus ferus (assembly GCF_009834535.1). NCBI lineage: Eukaryota > Metazoa > Chordata > Mammalia > Artiodactyla > Camelidae > Camelus > Camelus ferus. Next base: position 86,705,528 of record NC_045696.1, on the reverse strand, counting down.
GAATCTCCATACTGTTTTCCACAGTGGCTGCACCAAACTGCATTCCCACCTGTAGTGTAGGAGGGTTCCCTTTTCTCCACAGCCTCTCCAGCATTTGTCATTTGTGGATTTTTGAATGATGGCCATTCTGACTGGTGAAAGGTGATACCTCATTATAGTTTTCATTTGCATTTCTCTGATAATTAGTGATATTGAGCATTTTTTCATGTGACTATTGATCATTTGTATGTCTTCCTTGGAGGATTGCTTGTTTAGGTCTTCTGCCTATTTTTGGATTGGGTTGTTTATTTTCTTCTTACTGAGTCGTATGAGCTGCTTATATATTCTGGAGATCAAGCCTTTGTCAGTTTCATTTGCAAAAAATTTTTCCCATCCCATAGGTTGTCTTTTTGTTTTACTTCTGGTTTCCTTTGCTGTGCAGAAGCTTGTAAGTTTCATTAGGTCCCATTTGTTGATTCTTGCTTTTATTTCTGTTGCTTGAGTAGACTATTCTAGGAGAAAATTTTTGAGATGTATGTCAGATAATGTTTTGCCTATATTTTTCTCTAGGAGGTTTATTGTATCTTGTCTTATGTTTAAGTCTTTAATCCATTTTGAGTTGATTTTTGTGTATGGTATAAGGAAGTGTTCTAGCTTCATTGTTTTACATGCTGCTGTCCAGTTTTCCCAACACCGTTTGCTGAAGAGACTGTCTTTATTCAATTGTATATTCTTGCCTCCTTTGTCGAAGATGAGTTGACCAGAAGTTTGTGGGTTCATTTCTGAGCTCTCTATTCTGTTCCATTGGTCTATATGTCTGTTTTTGTACCAATACCATGCTGCCTTGATGACTGTAGCTCTATAGTGTTGAATTTTCTCCTTTCTTTGAGCTTTCATCATCTTTTTTCCTATTCTGTTGCTTAGCTGAACTTTTTGCTTCTTATTCCACAGTGGAAAAAAATAAGAGTTAGAACAGAGTTTTTCAAAAACTCATTGCCATATTTTATAATTAATTCCCTTCTATGTATACATATCTAACTTCTCATTTATTACTACAGATGAATTGTCCAAGTCCCTTTCCAAAGCAATGCTTCTAGTTTTTGCTCAAGATCCAATACTCTTATTTTTAAATGCAATACCCCAGCAATTTTCCGCATTCCCCACATCATGAATTTTCTCTATCCTTTCCAGATCAGTATGATTAGCATTCAAACATGCTTTGATTTCTTCCCTTTAAAAAGCCCACACCAGTACTACCCTATACGTCCTTCCCCTGCTCATTCTTTCCTGAAAAAGATCAGCTGTTTGTCCCTGTTATTCCACAGAAGCTGATCTCTATTTTTCTACATCTGTTGGTCAGTTCTCAGTCCACAGCTAACTTGCTTTAGCAGCGTTTGTAATAGTAGTTAAATCTTTCTTCCCTGAAGCTCTTTTCTTGGCAAACAGTATTACACTTTCCTGGTTCAACTTCCAATTCACTGGGTGCTTTTCTTCCTCATTTGCTGGTTCCTCCTAATTAATTCTCAGCACTGGTATGTATGAGAACACAGTTCTTGGACCTCTACATTTCCCTTGTTCTACATTATGGATGGAGGAAATTTAAACATAAAATAAAAAATGGAATTACTCATGATCAATAGTGAAGATGCTACCCCAAAAGTTAACGACCCCAGTTCTTGTCAAACTTGAATAATAAATTTACAGCCAGGAGATGGTGCATTGTGTAGAAAAAATTTTTAAAGATTTATTTAGAAAACGAAAAGTACACATCGAAGAATGGTCGGTGGACTGATCCAAGGGAGAAAAAGCAGCAGTTTTTGTCCCTCTTTTCTCTTATACCCTTGCTTAGAGGTGGTCTCTTGATTGATTGATGGCTCTTGTCCCTGGAATGCTTAGTCATGTTTGGCCCCTTGTGCTTATCTTTAAAAATGGTGTATACAGAAAAACCCATAGAGGCATCCTAAACCACATTGTTAATTATAATACAATGAACATTCAGTTGTGTCTAGTTAAGTCGTTTCTGCTGTTGCGCAGTCGTGGCTGTCGGGTTCCAACCAGTTTTTGCTGGCGCTCATTTAAAAGAAGTAAAGTCCCTTTATGCTGGAGGCGGGTATAATGTCATCTTTCGGACCATCCTTCCTCTCCACCTGTCTGCCTGGTGCCCCCATTTATCTAACTAACAGAAATAGATAGTCTTTAAAAACCCTTACAATTAATAGAAGGGAAAAAAATCAACTCAGAACCATTTTTAGCAATTCATCAATTACCAACTATACTATTATGGCTATATTTAATGACTTTTCTAGAATTAAAATTTAGAGTTAAATACTTAAAACTGGTATTGCTTGTTTAATGTATTTTAGAGGATACTACTTTGTGGCTTCTGAGATTCTACCTAAACATATCTATGATGTACAATTCAGAGACTATAAAAACATTTACACAAATATGTATATTTATATATATAAATCGATATTACTTATTGTCCATATAATTTTATGCTAGAATTGAATTAAATGAAATATTTTGAAAACATACTTAAGGAGAGTTTAAATATGATTTTGATACCTCATCCAGCATATAGTAAATTAAACTAAAACATTTGTTAACATAATAAAACAGTCTCAAAATAAGTTCTACAGTATTTTAGCCGTGATTTGAGTTGGACTCTATTTGAGATTATCTAGTTAGGCATTTATATGGGTAAAATGTGAGGTTATTAGACATATATTTGGGAAACATAAGCTTATTTTTCCATAGAATTATCACCCAAACACATTATATACTTATTAAAGCAGACAATTGTGAAATCTAAAGAACATGACAAATAGCCTCATATTGAATGCTATGTGGAAGATAAGAGATCATATGCAGACTTAAATCAGTCTTATATGCATACATGTCAATATTTTATGTAAATAATGTAGGCTTTATATATTAAGAAAAGCTAACCTTGCATTAGATTATTACATTAATGTTGCTTATATGGCTTCAATTCAACTTAATTTCCACTAATGCTTTTTACTTGGGTTTCTAATGAGACACTTCTTCCCATACTCAATTTCTATGACTAAGTTTTTAGATCAAATTTACAAACTTTATTTCATTAAGATTAAGTATTCCTTCTATTATTTTAATCTATTAAAAAGCCTTAAGCACAAATCTACCAGCCTATATAATAACTCCTTACTCTATATTAATCACATATATGATAATCCTACCTTTCATATTATTACCTATCATACTAGTAAAACAGTCTAATAGAAAACTGTCAAAGAAAGGCCGCCAGTGAGTATCACAGGCAAAGTTTGTCCACATTAAAGCTTTAATTGGATCTGTTCAAAGATTGAAATATAGTTAACTGTATAATTTTTCTAACTTGGGGTTTCCTTTCTGAATGCAAGCTACTCTGTAACCATAAATATCTAAAATGAAATACAAATTGGTGTGGCATAACTTGGTCCTTAATGAACAACTAATGCCTTATCTATTGTGTTTTTTCAAGTACTTTTTTTTACTATTTATAGCTTTATTCACTTCTTTACTCTACAAAATGTGCTTACCATGCAGGTGTGTGAAACTCTACACTATATACAGAGGAGGTCCTCCCATCATTTACATCACTTCTAAAGTACAGGTGGTGGATAGAAATATTTTAACCCTAATAATCACACTCTCTACTGTTTTTTTTTTTTTTAAGAAATACTAATGTTCATTTAGCCAAATATATTGGTTTATGGGCTTTTTTCTGTTATCATATTTCTTACTGTGAAATAAACTCTTCCATTCTGTATTTTACTCTAAACTCTTGATTATATTAGTTTCACATTTATCCAACCAGGAAAGTCATGTATTTTTTTTTCATGAAAGTAAGATAAACTTTAATACATGCCCAGGTCTTTAATTATTTTGTAGTTTTTAATGAAATATTGTTCATCATCACATAATGAAACAAGGACATGAGCAATGATTGATGGAAGAATAGATGTGGGAATAAAGCACCAGTGTTTCTCTCTCTCCCTCCCTCTCTCCCTCTTCTCTTTTTCATATGGAATTTGAAATGTAAAAATTTGCATTATAGAAAAAAAAAAGTCTTCCTATCTTTCTATATATTTTGTATACATTTTGAGGATCTGTGGCCTGTTTAACAAAATGCAGCTGGTTTGGGCTAATGTTATTATAAGAATGATTGTAATTGTTGTTATTGTTTTTGTTGAACACGAAAGAATTTTTTGTGACCATCAATACCCACTTTATTCATTAGACTGATCAACTGTATAACATCCTTCACAACCATGAAGTAAGAATAGGAGTTTTACACAGATATATGACTGACCTCTTCAGTTGAGTATACTCTGAAAGTGAATGCTAAAGGTTTCCCAGTGCTATAAAGTTTAACTGTGATTGCTAGGTGCCTCTAAATTGGGTTGTACCTGACTGAAGACTAGAGAATGATTTTCAAAATACTTCTACTAAAATTACTCCAAACCCCCAGGGATACAGCTTCTAAAGGAATTTGATTGTAGTCCAGTCCAAAAGAAATTATTTTTCTTCATGATTTTTGAAACCACCTGGTACTGTACTCTTTTATTTGCCTTTAGTTTTTTCTTTCAGGAAAGAATATACCATTTATTGCCATTACAGGGTTGCCACTAAGTACATATTTATCCTATTATAATGCTTTTGTGTTAATTTTATTGATGCTACTCATTTAGTTTTGCTTACTGTTGCAAAAAAACTTGGCCAGGTATACCCTCTGCTGAAATGAATACATAGCATAACATGAAGAGCTGAAGGCTACCAGGTGAGCATCTGAACTCATATGTAAGTTGTAGAGAAGTTGGAAGAGAAATAGCACCTGGTATAATAGAGCTGAGCAATGACAGGGCTACCAGAAAAGCCAGACCTCATAGGAAGAGGTGAATGGTAGAGAACTATCTAGAATATTTGCTGTAGGAAAGAAAAGAGTATGTAATTTCATGAGAAGAATGGTTATAAAAGAATGAAATAAGCTATTTTGTGAGGAGAATGGTGTTGCTAAGAATGAAAATATCTATTGTATAAAATTTTATAACAATCATAATCAGTGAGAACTTTTCTGCTGTTATGAAATTAGAAGCATCTGCTATTACCGGTAGTAACAATGCCTGAGCTGAGTGCATCAAATAGACTTTCCAAGCACTGAAAATGACTGTTGTCATGGAAAACTGCAGTTGTCCAGGAATGAAAATAACTTTTCTGTAGGATCTGTAACAGTTTTAATTGTTGCTTTTGATATGTTACCATCACCAGACACTAGGCAAATACTTGTATATAGATGCTAAAGTTCGCTTACAATCTAACAATTTTTAGTATCTGGGAATCATCTGGTCAATAATCTCAGCTTGGGTCACTGTTTTTCAATGACCCACTATTTTCAGTGTTTCAAAATAATATGTTTCTATACCATTGTTGGAGGATTGAGGGAACAAAAAGTGCCCATGAACAGAGAAGGTATCTTTAGACCAAAAAACGAGGCAGGATTAGTTTATTATAGGGAAACTTACAGAGTAGAATTGGGTGGTCGACAGTCTGGAAGCATTCACAACTGCACTCCTCACTGTCAAAGGCCATTGGGACAATTTTTGTTAAGCTAAGGTTTGAGAGTATGTGCTTGAAAACACGAGTTCCATCCCAAAGTCAAGATTTATGAATGGGTAACTAGTCTCTTGGGACTGGGAATATGTCCACGAAAGTCTTAATCATTATTTCGAGACTCATTGACGATAGAAGCTAGCTAGACCTAAAGATCATTAAACAATATATACTAGCTACAAAGCCCTGAATGACAGAGAAGAGATTTACTACACAGTACAATGGAACAACAGGAGGAGCTGACTAGGCCCAAGATGATGTCAGTTATGCTAATAGCTACACAAACATATAAACTGATGTATCTGTTGCCATCTTAAAACTGAGCAAATGTATACTAGAATTAGGTAGTTTATTGAATGGAATTTATTTGATTAGTTATTTATAAACTATTTAAAAACAAAATGATACTAAGGTTAAAGGGATATGGATAAAATAAAATTGTTAAATTATATGTTAATAAGCAATATTAAATTTAGCACAATCCTTTGTTAATGTTGATATTTATTATTCCTTATTGCAAGTGTATTTCCTATAATATAATCAAATGAAAATTCAAGTAGGGAGATATTTAATAAAAATAGTTTTAAAAAAATTATAATTAAAGACTGTGAGAAATTTGAAAGATTACCAATAGTAGTAATGAGTAAACATAGTTATCCATGTAACTAATTCATTCCTAGTTCATCTGTTCAACAAATGTGTTGAGCACCTAGCGTATGCCACTGGTGCATATGATGTGAACAAATCTGAAAATATTTTGCCCTCAGAGATCTTACATAATATTGCCATTACATATTCATTATGTTTTAATTAGTTACATATTACATTAAATACTAATATCATGTCTTCTTTAGCAGATTTGGTTTTAGATTTTAAGATCTACAAAAATTACTGTTAGAACATTTCCATCACCCTAAAGTATTCTATATCTTGTTTGTGGTGCTAGTCATATGGGCATAGATATTTGTGAAAAGGCATCAAAATGTACAATTAAATTTTATAGTTAGCTGGACACTTCAAACTATAGAATTAAAATTAAAATTATTATATATATATATTATATCTTAATAAAGTAGATTCTTTACGTGCTTGATGAGCTATTTCTATTTACATACTGTAGTAGTTACTTACATGTACATTCCTAAATTTCACAAGTATATATATCTTTGACGTGGAAATAAAGAGACATGGAGAGAAAAAGACTGAGAAGGAGGAATGGTTTGATATATTTTGGGAACTTTAGGTCAAGGATTAGTATATTTGTTGTATTTTAGGAATAGCATTTTTATTTAAAATGAGGTTATTTCATCTCTATTTGCCCTTCAGATCCTCAGGATGACATTACTGGTGTCACTCATAGATGGCATAGAGAAGGTCTCCTATGAACTGGGATGATTTATAGAAAAATAAAACTTTATTGTCTTGCTATAAGGATATTTACCTTTCTTTGGAACTTTCATTTTTAGGAATAGTTTATAAAGAGACAAATTTTCTTGCAAAGAAATGAAGAAAAATAAAAATTAGTTTGTCTTCAGTTCATCTGACACCCATTAAGTTCTGTTACATAGTTTAAGAGACCCAGAAAGCACATATCCTACCTTTGGTTAATGACAGAATCAGTTCAAAAGAGAATTTATAGCTGAAGTCTCTGAGAATAGCTTTCTAAGTCTGTGCCACCAATTGTATGTGGCTGAGATTAAGAGAATATCAGAGAAGGAAAGCAGGAACAGAGGCTGCAGACTTGACTCCTTTCAACTGATTCAAACAAACTGACATTGGCCCAGAAACAGAATTATCACCATTAACCTGAGATAGAAATGATTCAAACGTCACACTGCTAACAAATAAAATAAGAAGGCAAAGGTGTTCCTGATGTTTGTTTAAGATTGTTTTGAACAGTAAAATGAAGCCTTTATGTTGTAATTATATAAAAATGAAGGGAGTGCTATGTCTGTCATGGTAGAAAACGGAGAAGAAAATCAGTATGAGTAACTTGAAACAAACCTGGCAAAATATGAATACTGCTTTCTAATAAAACCAGTCTCTTATTATAGCTCTGTTTCTAGACATTTGCTGTTTTCTCTTTTGGGATCTTCTTATACCTACTCTTCCTTCCCTCTTCCTTATCCTGTAAACATGGACTTATACCTCAGAATTTAGCTTATGTCTTATCATGCCTTCCTTGCTTCAGTCTCTAGCCTGTCCAGAGCACCCTTTTGATCCCAGGTGCTCATGATACAGGGTGCATAATCCTTGCCCAAGACAGTTATCATATGATATTATAGTTTTATATTTACTTATTATGTCTGTCATTAGCAGAGAGCTCCTTAACAAAGGAATTGTCCAAAGAGTAATTTCTAGAAAGCCTTTCCTCTTACTCGTGATCATATCTTCCTTAAGCCATTTTAAAACACATTGTAATTTACTATTTATTATTTTCTTTCATTTATGTACATTACAAAGTGTTCTCTATGACTGTGGAGACAGTCTGTCTTGTTTGTTCTATTCATAGTGCTTCACAAAGTGCCTGGACCATAGCAAACATTCAAATATTTACTGAATGAGTGGACAAATAAATGAATACATCATGACTTTTTTATCATCATATGTCTGACAGATACCATCTTATCTAATACATAATGGATATGTTAATAGAGAAAAGACTTGTGAGAAATGTTAGAAAGAGGAGAAAATGGACATTATTGTTAACATATGAAAATTACCTATTTGAATATGCAAATTAGGAGATGGTATACCAATGAATGCAGAGAATAAGCCTTGTATCTAAACTCTGGATTGCATCTTATATTTTTTTCTAACTTTTATTTACCAATTTGCATCCCAATGCCTGACTTATTCATTACAAAATGAACTCAGTTTTACAGATGTCTTGCATCAAAATAATAGAAAATAATAATTGTATAAAACTTTATGATATTTTAGGAAATATTTATTCCAACAATGATGTTAAAAATAAGTAAATTAGTCTCACCAATGTGATAGAATAATCCAAAGTTAAAATCTAGTTAGTAGCAGAATCAAAGCAATAACATGTAGTTACAAAATATCATATTATGAAATTTTATCCACACATACAACATGTAAGCAAAATATATTTAATGTATTGTATGTACTTACTTATGAAGAAGGACATATTTACTTAGTTGATACACATACTAATAGAATTTAAGGGGAAGGCAAGAGACGCTAGATCAAAGAAAATCTTAATTAGTGGCTTTGAATCCCACTATAAATCTAATAGTTTTCACATATATCCCTAGATGATTGGTTATAAAAGACAGAAAAGGGAAGAGAAAAAGTAGGGAGGAATTGAGAATAAGAGAAAAAGAAAGGCATAAGGGTGAGAGTATAAAAAAGAATGGACAATAGAAAGTGTAACAAAGATAGAAGAATTGATAATATGAGAACAGGGAAACAGTCCTCCCCAAACAGTTACAAATCATCTGGAAAAATATACTGTCTGCATTCAGTGTATTTAAATTCTTTTATCTCTGATTCAGAGGTTACTTCTCCTTGAGCTCTGTAAAACTATAGCAGTAACTACAACGAATACTTATAAAGTATATCCTAATTAGAAAATACATTTTTTAGAATCTCCCACCAGTGGATTTAATGTCATTTTAGAGAGAAATGAAATCACACCAAAATATCATAGATACATAAGTGGATACTTGAGATATTTGCTATTTTTATTATTTAAATATATTTAAGATGAGCATTTCTGCACAAATATCTCTGATGGATTTTGAAACTTTTTAAGAAATTAAATAGCTTTTTAAACTCAAATTCAAAGTATAAATATAAACCCTTTGGAAATTTTTATAACTTTATTTATTCTGTCCAGATTAATTTTATAATATTATAGGTTGAGAATCATAAGAAATCTTTATTATAATGTGGTCTTTATGATTGAAACATTTTCTGTTTATTTTCTATACATTCAGATAAATGCAATATTACTTTACATCTTTATTGAATCAGATATATTTGCATGGTAAATTTGATATTTCCCATGGGCTTTTATTTCCTTCTATAAAGTCTCCTAGCTGAAATTAGTTATATTGACAATATCTTCTAAGTACATGATAAAGAAAATATAAACAAGATTGTGGAAGTCCTTTTAAATTGTGTATGTGTGTATATGCATATACATTTTTTAAAATTCTGCACATTTTGTATTTTTTTACATAATTGTATTTGAAGTTAATTTTTAATTTACTAAGTACTTGTATGGACATCATTTCTAATGGCTACTTAATTCTTTCATAAGAACATACCATAAGTCTGGTAATGATTTTCATATTATGAGAGTTAAAGTAGAAAAGAACATACACAACAAACTTCAACAGTGTCTTTCAGTGAGTTATGGGATTATGTTGAGTTGCTTGTATCCTTTTATATTTTTCTGTGTTAAAACATTAAAAATATAGTCAAAATTATTTTAAATAAGTTTCATTAATATTTCCATGTAAAACAAATTTATATTAAATTATGACTCTGTAATTTTTAGAAGGGAAGAAAAAGAAGCTAGGATTCATCTTTGGGATTAAAGTAGCTAAATTTTAATAGGGCAAACATTTTTTTAAAGTATGTGACACAAAGCTCCTGAATTAACATGACTCTTGAGGATGGGTGAAACAGAGCATAGAATAAATCTTCTCAAACAAAATACCAACACTCCAGAGGATTACTTCCATGCTCTATTTCTTTCAGTTTGTCACTGTGGTCTATCATTGAAACACAGATACAGCCAGTAGTTAGTCCCAAATGAATTGGCTAAAATATTTGTAACTGAAAAAGGGTATATTAAAATTAAATAATTTTTGGTTTCTTATTATTAACATCAAATGCTTAAAATTTCAAAACTCAAACATAAAGAATGAAAGACATATTTTATATGGGCTCACCACTTACATGGTTTAAAACAATTAAAATCTTTAGAATTCATGAACCATTATAAACAGTTGGAAAAAATCCACAATTTTGATTAACAGCAAACATGTAGCATCACCCTTTATACATTTATAGAGCATATAAATATTTACATATAGAATTGGCATCTTGAGGAGTGGATTATTTTAGGAAAAAAATATGATGGATGAAATGGTTAAGATGTTAAGATGTATGATAGTAAATACTTTATCTCCTCCTTCCTCTCCAGCTGTTGTCTTCCAAAAACTATCAAGAGAAACCTAGAGAAACCTAGAGTTGTATTCATTTAAGTCAGGCTTTAGATTATTTATATAATTGTTTATTCTTTATAAAATATAGTCTGATTTTCTTCAGTGACATCTCTGCTTTTTTCCCATATTCAAAGATAACAAAAACAATCCCCCAACTGGAAAGTTATCTATTTTATTTGAACAGCATGGTGATACTGATCTGACCAGACACTTGAATCCAATTCTACCAATTAATAGTCATTTAGTTTGACAAATTACAATTTTCGGTACAGAGTCTCTCACAGGATAATCACCCATATATGCACATTAATAAGTGGCATTACAATGTGCTTCATTTAATCCACACTTATTATTTCAGAGGTGCAGTCTCAGAGGACAAATACCCTTATTTGCTGAAATGCAAAGCAATAGCCCCTTGGGTCCTCCTAACAATTGTTAAAACATTAACAAGTCTGTGTAACCAGTAACCATGGAGACTGTTATCTCCACAGAAACAATGCTCTCAAATTAGATGTGAAAAGAGGTCAAGTAGAGGATTGTAATTTCATTGTTGTTTTACTTTTCTAGATTGCAGACACAAAAACAAGGCAAATTATCTTATGAGAGTGAAGGATAATATTAATCGAACATAAACAAAATTCTGTTGCCCTAAAAAGTAGCCCTTCAGTTAAAATTTTCAGGAAAACTTCTATAACATTTATATATTCCAGCTGAACTGGAATGCATTTCATATTGTGTGTGATTCATATTGTTAATTCTCATTCATTTGAAAGCCAAGACAAAATATAGTCAAATCCATGTTAAATAGATATATGGGGATAAAAAATAATATTTATCAAAAATCAAATTTAAATTTTTTTATTAAAATGATCTCAAATCCTTTGCTCCTGAATATTTACTTATCTAATGATTAAAATTTTTTTAATTCCTAGAATAGTTTAACACTATAATTTTAAGATACAAATATTAATAAGTAGTTTTTGAATCATCAAATATAAGCTATTTTAAAAATTTCTCCAAAAATTATTTTAAAGGTTCTCTCTTGAAATCAAGCCATGAATATTAAATTCTTATAAACCACAAAAGGATCAAATCATGCCAGAACCAAACATAAGCAGATATTGGTGAAAAATGCCATCTCTGTGCAAGATTAAATCTTAAAACCATATGCTTTATTAACAACAGATGTGACATTTAACAACTGTGCCTTAGTTAACTTCAAAACACACATGAATTCCCCTTTCAGCCACCATATCCATTAACATCCAGATGAACTAGCGCCCAAGGTCTATTCTGTTTTCCAAACAGTTATTTTGAAGTGCTGACAACTGTCATTGCTCTGAATATCTTCATTCTTCCCTCACCCAAAGCATAGGGTAATTTAGCTTTATTTTTTCGATTTCAGGTGACCATGGTTAAATTTGTTTGGAATACTAAGATAGAAGAATATCCAATTTGTATCATGAGCAATTTCTTAGGAACTTATTTAATCAATAAAATATTAAGCTATAGTATTTAAAAAAATACAGAGTCTAATAGGCAAAAAATTAAAATGGCATAACCATAGCTTTAGAAGATATATGTTTTGTGTGTATGCTAACAGATTCACTATTAAGATGATATATTAAGTGAACATATACAGCCAAACCACTAAAATAAAATATACTTCTAAAACAATATCATTACAACAATCAAACTGCTTTAACAACATAACATTTGATCCTAACATATGACAGCACCACACACACACACACACACACACACACACACACACACACACACATACACATTTACACTCTCACTCTTAGTAAAAAAGTTCAGTAAAAAAAAGAGAGGACAAAGATATTAATGAAGAAGAAGGATCAGTTAGATCCTGGAGTAAAGAAGCAAGTTGAAGTGATGGTAAGATTCAAGTTGAATTTCCTGTTGAAATGGAGGGAGTGTTCCATAAGTAACATGCAATAAATAGACATTTACAAGAATGCCAGAATATGTAAATTTTCATCTGTCCTTGAACTAAATCTCCAGATTAATGTACTACTTTATAAAATAAAAATATATCTGTGTTTACAAATATAAATGCATTGAGTTCCTTATAAGTGAAAATTAAATTTCAACTGAGATGCAGATTCTACCCTAAGCATTCTGAAGATTAGCTTAATTTCAAATAATAATAGACAGCAAGTGAAAATAGATGACCTAGGTTTAAGTGATAGCTCTAAAATGTAACCATTATGTTATCACAGGTAAAAAAAGTCATTAAATCTAACCTGAATTTTAATTTATTCAACTGTAATATAGGATTTAACTATAATTATTAAAATATATTTCAAGTATTATGGGAGACTCAAAGGAGTTAATGTTTATATGATTTATTAACCTTTCAGAGTCTGAATAAACTTATTATTATTTTTAACAATCTGGTACAGTATAAGGTGTATTTGGCTACTGAGTTATAAAATATTAGTTCTGAAGGAAGTGGTGACATGAAAATGGGACAAAATTTTATTTGTTTCTTCCACAAATAAAAACTGAACAGAATTCTCAAAAACAACCATTTCATGGAATTGGAAATTGATTGATAGAAGACAACAAATGAAGAAGAATTTATTCTTGAAGACTTTTTTGAATTTGATAAGACATGCAAGAATCTGCCTTCTTACCTGAAGTTACTATTGTCCATATTGCCACCCTACAATTCAGTTGATGAGACCTAGAGTTTACCAAACTGATACTGGCCATAACAAACAATAGGTTTACTCCCAGAGAAGGTAATGTTGATTCAGGACAGGAGTTGAGACAAAAAGTATGCTTTTGTGTAATGAAACTTGGAAATGGACAGGATAAAATGATAGATTTGGCAAAGCCTAAGTTTTCAGTCTTGCTTTGGGGGAAGTGGTAAACCATCATCAAGGAGATCCTGGAATTGAAAGAATAAAACAAAGCCTGATATTAGGTCCCCACATATTACTGGTTGGCAAATACATTGCAACAAAAATATGAAAGCCAGAGGAAACTTGAAAACTGACTGCAGATTTTAATTTATCCCCCAATCCATACACAGATCAATCAGTTGCTGTTGTAAGATTTACACACCTATAGTATTTGCCACAATCTCTACTCAAATCATTGACTGGCCATTAAGTTATATACACAAGAAAAAGCCCTAAGGAACTAGTCTGAAAGGTAAATATAAGCAAGATAAATACATAGTAGAAGAAGAAAAGGAATTGGGCAGAAATACCAACACAATAGCAGCACATGGTGAAGAACAAAAGTTGAACAGTTTAATTCAAGGTTCCTTGAATAAATAAACAAAAACCAGAAAAATAACATATAATTTACATTTGCTACAATACATTGTCTAAAATATCCAATATTCAACCAAAATTATCTAGAGATGCACAGAAAGAATAAATTGTAACCCATACTTAAAAAAAGGAAAAGAATATCAGGTAATAACTAATTCTGAGTGGGTCCCAGTTTCAAAGAGAAAAAGCTTCAAAGACATTATTACAAATATTAAAGAGCTAGTGGATAATATATTCAAATAATTAAAGAGGAATATGATGATAAAAAAAACTCAAACAATAAGAAACATCATCTGAAAAATAGAAATGATAAAAATGATTCAAATGATAAAAGTCATATGATCATCTCAGTAGAGAAAAAGCATCTGACAAAGCTCAACACTTATTTATAATAAAAACTCTCAGCAGAGCATGTATAGAGGGAATGTACATCAATATAGTAAAGGTCATATATGACAAGCCCACAGCTAACAGTGAAAAGTTAAAAGCTTTTCTTCTAAGATCAGGAGCAAGACAAGGATGCCCACTCTTGGCAGTTCTGTATAACATAAAAATCCTAACGAGAGGAATTAGGCAAGAAAAAGAAATAAAGTATATTCAAATTGGAAAGTAAGAAGTAAAACTGTCACTGTTTGCAGAAGACGTTATATTATATATAGAAAACCCTAAAGATGCCACCAAATAACTGTAAGAATTAATAATAAGGAAATTCAGTAATGTTGCAGGATACAAAATCAATGTATAAAAATCTGTTGCATTTTATACACTAATAACAACCTATCAAAAAAGAAATTAAGAAAAACAATCCAGTTTACAATTGCATCAGAAAGATTAAATACCTAATAAAAATTTAACAAAGGAGATTAAGGACCTGTATACTGAAAACTACAAACTATTAAGGAAAGAAATAGAAGATAGCACAAATAAATGAAAAGATATTCTGTACTCATGGATTGGAAGAATTAATATTGTTAAAATATCTATGCTTCTATCCAAAGCAAACTACAGATTCAATGCAATCCCTATCAAAATTCCAATGGCATTTTTCACCAAAATAGAACAAACAATTCTAAAATTTGTATTGAATCACAAAAAATTCTTAATAGCCAAAGCAATCTTGAGAAAGAACAACAAAGTTGGAGGCATCACATTCCTTGATTTCAAACTCTTATTACAATAAATAAAGCAGTGTGATACTGGCATTAAAAAAAAAACAAAAACATATTGGCCAGTGAAACCAAATAGAGAGCTAAGACATAAACCCAACCATGGATAGTTAATTAATTTACAAGAAAAGAGTGAAGAATGGAGAAAGGACAACTCTTGAATAAATGATGCTGGGAAAACTGGATAGCCATATGCAAAAGACTGAAACTGGACCACATTCTTATACAACACAAAAATTAACTCAAAATAGATCAAAGACCTGAATGAAGACCTGAAACCAAAAAACTCCTAGAAGAAAACAGAGACAGTAAGCTCCTTGTCATAGTGTTGGCAATTTTTTGAATTTAAAACTAAAAGCAACAAAAGCAGAAATAAACAAATGGGACTACATCAAACTAAAAAAGCATCTGCACATCAAAATAAACTATCAACAAAGTAAAAAAGGCAACCTACTGAGTAGGAGGCAGTATTTTTAAGTCATCTATCTTATAAGGGATTAATATCCAAAATATATAAGGAACTCATACAACTCAACATCAAATAAACAAACAAATAAATAAATAAATAAATATCTGATTAACAATGGGCAGAAGATCTGAAGAGATGTTTTTCCAAAGAAGACATAAGAATGGTTAAAAGGTGCAGGAAAAGATACTCATCATTAGTAACTATCAGGGAAATATAAATCAGAATCACAATGAGATATTATCTCAAACCAATGAGAATGGTGGTTATCAAAAGGCAAAAGATAAGTGCTGGAGAGGATGTGGAGAAAATGAAACTCTTGGGCTGTTGGTGGGAATGTAAATTGGTGCAGCCACTATGGAAAATGGTACAGAGCTTTCTCAAGCAATTAAAACTAGAAGATTGGATTAAGATGGCGGAGTAGGAGGATGTGGAGCTGACCTCCCCACACAAACACATCAAACATATCTACAGGTGGAACAACTCTCATAGAAAACTGATTGGAAGATGGCAGAACTGCTATACAACCATGCTGCAAGAAATATTTTCATGTAACTTGGTAGGACAGAAAAAAGTCATGTGGGTTGAGACCTCTGCCTCTGGGAGGGATCTGAAGGAAGAGAAGGTTGAGCCACAGACTGGGCGTCCCAGTCCTGGGGTTCAGTGTGGAGAAGACAAGCTTCCTTGGCTGCTAGGAGAACTGCTGGGACAGACAGAAGGGCTAGAGAAGCCTACACTTGAATGTGCAGATGCTAGCTTGCCAACAAGCAGTGTGGAGAGAGCTCTGGTCTGCTGCCTTACTGCACTCTCCAACCCAAAGGGATGAACACCACAGCCACTTTCACTCAACACCACAGTTTGGCATGGGTCCTGGGCCAGCCAGGGCCTGGGAAAAGACTTGGTCTAACTATTTAATGACAGCCCAGGGGCCTAGGCTTCAGTCTGGGTGTGATGGTGGCAGCCATTGCTGGTGCTTACTTAGGCAGCACCTAGGGAAACACCAGGACCAGCTCAGAGCAGCAGTGCATCTATCAGCTGAGTGAGCACTTCAGTCCTGCCGCTCCACACCACAGCTTGGCCCTGGAAATGGGGAAGACAGGGTTCTGGGCTTCACTTGCTCCAGCACTCCCCTCCTTTGGGGCAAGATACACGCTCAAGGGGAATGGAACTTGATCAAGCCTGACCCTCAGGATTTCTACTCCAACAACTAGGGAGCAGATCTCATCCTTTACAGGGTGGCCACAGAGCAGAGAGGAAGTCCTGCCTCACACCCTGCATAGGTTTTAGACCCTCCAGCACCAACAACACTCCTTTTCTAGGTGATAGTGGCCAGCATACCCTTAGGAAAGAAATGGCTGGCATCCACATCAAAACCGGCCCTCCCACCAAACACACTGGACACACACAATCTACACAGAGATACTCTCACATAAAAACACCCCTTCAAGAC
Organism: Camelus ferus; assembly: GCF_009834535.1. Lineage (NCBI taxonomy): Eukaryota > Metazoa > Chordata > Mammalia > Artiodactyla > Camelidae > Camelus > Camelus ferus. Next base: position 86,688,318 of record NC_045696.1, on the reverse strand, counting down.
TACAACAGATAACTGTGTCTCCTAAACTCATAGAGATTGAGAAAAATAAGTAAAATGAAACGGCAAAGGAACTATTCACAACTAAAAGAGCAAGAAAAATCTCCTGAAAGAATAAATAATGAAATAGAGATCACTGGTCCGACAGACTCCAAGTTCAAAAATATAGTAATAAAAATACTAACTGAATTAACAAATATTATCAATATAAATGCAGATCACTATAACAGGAACTAAAAACTATAAAGATGAACCAATCAAAAATATATAGTTCAATATCTGAGATAAAAAGCAATTTTGAAGCAATGAGCAGCCAGCTAAATGACACGGAGGAACAATTAAGTGATCTGGAAAAGAGAGTAATGGAAATCAGCCAAGCAGAATAGCAGACAGAAAATACAAATACAAATAAATAAATAAATGAAAGCAACATACAAGATCTATGGATAATATAAAATGTGCATTATAAGAGTCCCAGAAGAAGAGAGAAGGGGATTAAAAATGTATTTGAAGACGTTATGGCTGAAAACTTCCCAAACTTAAAGAAGGAAAAAGCTAAAAGGTATAGGAAACACAGAGGGTGCTAAGCAAGATAAAGTCAAACAGACCCACATGAACACCTGTTATAATTAAAATGGCATAAGTTAAAGATAAAGAGAAAACTAAACGTGGCAAGAGAAAAACAAAGAGTTACGTACAAAGGAAGCTCCATCAGTCTATAAACTGATTTCTCTGCAGAAACTTTACTGGGTAGAAGGGAGAGACATGATATATTCCAAGTCCTGAAAGAGAAAAATCTGCCTCCTAGGATATTCTACCAGGCAAAAATAGAATAGATGGAGAGATAAAGAATTTCTCAGACAAGCAAAAACAAAAAGAACTCAGCAATACTAAACCTATCCTAAAAGAAGTATTGAAGGTTATACTCTAAAGAGAAAAGAATCAGGAATCTATAGGAAAGGGGAAATCCCAATAGAAAAGGCAAATATACAGTAAAGACTGAAGATCATTTAAATATGCCAGTATGTAAATTAAAAACCAAAAAAATTATAAAAGTGATCATAACTACAATAAATAGTAAAAGGATAAGTATGAAGATATAAATTAGGACATCAAAATCACAAATCAAAAACATACAATAGATTCACAAATACTGAAAAGAAAGAAATTCAAGCATATTACAAAAGAAAATAATCAAACCATGAAAGAAAAAAAGAAAAAGAAGAAAAAGAAATGGACAAAGAAGAACTACAAAAGAGCCAGAAAACAAGAAATAAAATGGCAAGAAGTAAATACTCATCAATAATTATTTTAAACATCAGTGGACTAAGTACTTGGATCTAAAGACATAGAGTGGCTAATTGTATTTGAAAAAAGCAAGAACTTGCAATATGCTGCCTATAAAGGACTCACTTCAGGGCAAAAGACACAGACTGAAAGTGGGAGATTAGAAAAGGTAGTTCATGTAAATGGAAATGACAAGAAAGCATGGGTAGCAATTCTTGTATCAGACAAAATAGACTTTAAGACAAAGGACGTAATGAAAAGCAAAGAATATCATTGTATAGTGGTAAAGGAATCAATACAAGAAGAGGATATTACACTCACTAACATACACACAACCTATATAGGAGCACCTATAGGTAGTAGCTGAATAACTCTGCGGGTAGAGGTATATCTTGTAAGATGCTTCAAAGGCAGTTGAGCTGAGACTTAACCTTAGTATCAGATTCAGCAGCTATAGATTAGGTTGGCACCCATAGAGGATTCAAATGTGTGTGATCCATAAGATGGAGCAGCCAGTATGTCCCTATTTGCAACTCACAACTGAATGCTCACATGAAAATTAATCTTAAAAATGCTCAGCCTTTAAATATAATTCTGGTTTATCAGTTATACATATCTGATATGATCCTTTAAGTGCATGGTGGTCATACATAGTTTAAATCACAATGCCGTTTATATGAGTTCCATCAGCACTGTCACCATGTTTTGGACATTTAAATTTTGGGAACTGTTCTAGCAAAGTAAATGGAAACAGAAGAACCAGCAGATGAACTAAACACTTATTTCCAGTAAGTGCACTTGCCATCCAAGGAACCAGAAGTCTGTGATTTAGAAGTAATACATATTTTTGAGTGTAATTATAAAATAATGAACAATTAGTGATGAACACTATGAAGGAAAATAAAGATGGATAAGAGCAAAGTTCCGGGGTTATTTTGTATAGGGTGATCATAAAAGGCCTCTTTGTGGTGGTAATATTTAATAAGTGACCAAAATAGAGTGAAGAAGTGAGTGATATGACTGTCTGTGGAAGAATGTTCCAGGCAGAGGAAACAGCAGGTACAAAGATTATGAAATAGCCGCATCTTTGTTCTATTTGAGAGCTGGAAAGGAGACCAGTATGATCAGAGCTAGAGGAATATGCAAGTGATCATAAAAATAGGGAATTGGTTTATGTGAAAGGTACAGGGAGTGGTAGGATTTTCTATTTCAATCTGAGTGAAATAGAAACTGTTGGAGCAGAGATATGGTCTGATACGTGTTTTAAATGATCATACTGGCAGTGGTGTGGAGAGTGCTGATTTTATTAAAGTAGCTGATCTAGTTGTTGTAATGCTTTCAATATTCACTGGGTATTGGCCTTGGGAAGCTTCCTAGCGCTTTTGGAATTCAGCTACATCAACTGGATAATTTGCCAAAATAACTTATTTTATTATATTCCTTTCTGGTTAAATGACAATACATATTAAGATAATCTTGTATACCATAAAGCATCAAATCAATACTGATTATAAAGAAATGTGTGAAATTCTTTATAAAAATCATTGGTGATATTCAAGAGACAGACCTCCAGTTTTCACTGGGAAATCTGTGAGGCTCAATATATTTATTTGCAGCTAAATGCTTCACATATATTAATTTTTTTCTCCTGTTATAACATCATTATAAACTGAAACAAATGAAATATATATTTAACAAAAATGGGTCTGTTACTCATCAACTCTCCTTTTGCTTGTTAACAATCCACAGGTCTTTTTTTTTTTTTTTTTTTTTTTTTTGGTGGGGAGAGGCAATTAGATTTATTTATTTATTCTTAGAGGAGGTACTGGGGATTGATCACAGGACCTAATGCATGCTAAGCATGCGCTCTACGGCTTGAGCTATACCCTCCCCCAACAGATTTAAACACCTGAATGTTTGGAATGACAAAGATAATAAATTTAATTCTAGGAATGTTAACACATGATCTACCAAGTTAATAGTTTTAAAAATGATTTTATTTTCTTCAAAACTTTTCATAGTATCTTAGTTGATTTCTGACTATGTTTTAAACGGAAAGTTGGGTTACTTTTAACATTACTACTTCAAAATTACTACCAATGACAGTAATTGAAGAAATTCATAATCATTTGTGCAAATGCTGCATTTTTTACTCCATAAATACTAATTTCACCATCTCCCAAATAATAATTTAAACCTGTAAGCGTAATTATAGGCATATTATGAAAGCAAACAAACAAAAAATGTCATAGTGTTCAAAATGGTACCTGCCACTTTGAAGAGTCTTTCATTGACTTTCACAGAGTGAGGGCCTGGCAAGGGGAATATTGTTCAGTAAAATGAGTTACTTCACCTGCAGAGTCAGCATGCATTTGCCAAACAATGGGTGGGTTTTCACCACTTCTTTTCATTTTAGCAATCAATCTGAGAGCTGTATTAAAAGCAGTATGAAGTTCATTGTTCTCTGGCACAAAGTCAGACAGCATATTTAAATTTGTCTGTGTTATAAAAATCATGTAAGCAATAAATGCTTTTACATGAAAAGACACCCAAAGTAAAATACCAGCAGTTTTATGGTGAATTAAAAAATAATTTTTTAAATATTTGTAAATAAAAACCTTATAATTAATTTGGAGGAAAAGGCATAGTTTAAAAGATTCTGTATGAATTATTCACATTTGATTTTTTTAACTTTTTAGTTCAAAAATTGACATAGGTTTCCTACTTTTTTTCCCCCAAAATTGTATGAAATAATAGTTAACATTTCTCCAGTGCATATTTTGGAGAATCACTCTGCTAAATTGTTATACACGTTATCTCAATTAATTCCTCAAAATAATCTTATAAAATTGGCCTTAGTATTATAATGTATTACAGATGACAGATGAGAAACAGAGACATTGAGTTGAATTATTTGCTCAAGATCTCACAGAGTTAATTGTGGAGTCAAAATTCAAACCCAAGAAATACACAAACTGATTATATGTTTAAACACTGACTATATTGTTAATGGGGAATCATAAGAGAATATGAAGTAAAGACAAACTTTTCTAATAATTAGATTTTTTATTGTTAAAGTGGTATGTTTGTAGAAAAGATATGGTTGTTCACTTACAAAATTGGCGTGATTTTTTTCTTCCAAACCCTAAATAAGCTTGGAATATCATATAATACAATCTCTCTGAAAGGAATTTTGGCCCATGAATTAAAAGCTTTGTAAGAGGTATAACTTTTGACCTAGAAATTCATCATTTGGAAAAGTAATTATAGATTATCCATAATCAGGGTTGCTAGGAAGAGAAAGTCATGAATGTAGATTGCCTAAAGCAAAAGTCACTAATTTCCATGTTGATTATGTGAAGAATCCATCCACACAAACCTGGGATAGTAAGGACACAAAGTTATACTTCACTGTGCCACTGAAACAGAACTAATTGTGGTGGTACACAGTTCTTAATTGAAACACTGTATAAACTTCTCAAAGAGAATTTGTTTTAGGGTGAAGACATAACCACACAGCAACTTAGGCTTCATGGAAGACTTCATGACCAGACTCTTAGATCCAGCCTTTGTTCCCATTGTTAGAAACCGATCAGTATAATTTTAATATATGACCTGTTTAAGTTGCTATCTCTTTTAGCAAATAAGACATAAATTTTCATTTATCACTAAGGTCCCCACCAATAACCCGCTTATTGAGCCAAAATATTGCATTTCATACGTAGCAGAGTTCCCTCTGGTCTTTGACTAACCTGGATACCAGAATAGAATTGATCTTCCATAAACCTCTGGGGCTCTGGTGCTTCTTTCCCATTTTGGAGTATTTAATTCAGATTCTTGGTGTCCTAGGATACCATGCTGCCTCTGCATGTTCTGCAGCATCTACAAGAGCTGTGAGGAAACAGAAGGGTGATCTCAACTGCTCTCAGAATTAGTATACATCTACCATTATTCTAATTGGGGAGGTTTTTTAACGTGTCTTATCTCAGGGGCAGCCCATCCCTATTTTAAGCATAATGTTTCTTAGAAAGTTTCCTTAATCCAGCTCACCATGCAGCCTCTCACGCTGTGTGAATTTGCTTTTTTCATCTGGATTTTTTCATATATAAAAATAAGTTAAATATAAATAAATTCCTCAGTTCTCTCCACTCTTTACTTAAGTGTTAACCTTCCCAGTAAAGCACTTATGGTGATACTACTAGTGTTCATAAGTATCTAAATTTCCTTCTTTTCTTGCCTGAGTGACATGATTGCCTTTAGACATGTCACTCTATTTCTTTTCACAGTCACCAGCCAAAATTAGTCATATTGTACCCAATCCAGTTATAGTTGGACAGTGATAAACTCATAACCAATATGCCCAATTGCTCATCTCCATCCCAGCAATAATAAAAGTCTTGTTTTGTTTTGATGGAGCTTGAATTAGGATCCCTGTATCACTGCTTAGGAGGAAGTTACCATAGTGAGCTGCCAGATATACAGAAGAATTTGCATGAATTAAAAAGACACATTTATATGCTAAGCCAATTAAAACTTGAGCTATTTTTTTTTTTTTACTGTAACTTAGCCTACCTGACTAGTATACTCTCTGTAAACATACCACTTAAAATTATAACCACTTCTCCAAACATTTTCATATCCTCCAGTCTGTCTTCTTAATTATGTTCAAAGACTTAATATCTAACATATCATATAACTTAAATATTATTTTTCAAAATTCTTACTATCACAACTAAAGCCTCATTAAACTGTAGTCACAAGAGGACAGGAATTTTTATCTATTTTGTTCACTACTGTATGAATAGCACAAAGTAGGTGCTTAATAAATATTTGTAGAAAACTAAATTAATAAAATCTGATCAAATTTAAGATTTAGAAAATCAAATTTGTGGTTACATCAGGTGTCTAATTTTTGGCTAATTTTCTCCCAGTGTTTATTTTTAAGAAAGAGTAGTTATTATTTGCCTTTGTTCTATGATTTCTCATAGTTGAGCAAAATCTGATTAATTAAATGGTGCTCATGAATCAAGAAGTAATTTGACTGTTCATTTTGTTATTACTGTTGATATGGATACTATAATTATTGCAGTTCAGTCTAGTCATACAAGCTAATTTTAAATTTCCTTTCTTTGGGTTTTATTCAGAACTTATAATCATGTGTATTTATTAATTTATTACTGTTTTCAAATACTTAGTAATATTTGTTATATGATAGTGTGAAAGTAGGTAGAAATTCTATTTTCTTGAAAACATGAAAGTTTTGAGTATAAAGAAATCGATGCATTTTGTCACCTCAATGCCCTCCTTTCTCATATGCTTTCTTAAAAATGATCTAATATTCCATTTTTTATTTATCTTTAGGAGAAAAGACATTGTTTATGAGAACATCTAAACAGATGCATACTTGACATGTGAGTAAAATTTTTCTATGTATAAAATTCACTTCTGTTTGTAAAATTTTGAGAATTTTTATATACACAGTTCAGTAAATTTTTATGGAAAAAATATCAGGAAGCATAGTATAAAAGGACCTAAATATTTCTAATCATTTACTACACATTTCAAAACAGAAGTTACTTGTCTGGATAACTGAGAGAATTATTACATGGTTATCAATTTGTCCTGTTATTTTACCTGGGGTTCTCAAAGACATTAAGGATGACTGTCAATAACATTTTATCAGTAATGTTACATACTTCATAAAAATTGTGTAGAAGTTAATCACTTATTTTATTTTTTGAACAATTTTTACTTTAAAAATCAAAACGTAATGTTTCAGTCAATTACTTTCTTACATTATCTTGTTCTGATATTTCTTTTTACCTGCTACTTGTAGCCTCTGTCTCTCTGACTATCTTCATCTTAGGAAAGAGAATTCAATTACTATTGGACAAGTATGTTACTTCATGAGATCTTCTGAATAGATAACTAGATAGATAGAGATATGGATATGAATATATAGATAGATAAATGCACACATACAAGCAATATAATAAATTCTATAATTTAATAATACATACTACGTAATATGTAATTATGATATAAAATATATTGTATATTGATATATGATTTAAATATAATAGCATTTTAAGATTAAAAGCAAATGTAATAGGTATTTTAGCTCATGATTATATGACATCAATTTAAAAATAGCTTTTATATTTGATTGTCCAAAATTAGCTCTTACATCTCTCAATAAAGTGAAAAGTGCATAAATATGTTTTTTTAATTGTACATAGGTTAGTACACAATTAATACTGGATAATTTTCCTCCAATGTTATATGTTCTTAATAAGTAAAGACTGGGCTTATATAATATTAATGTAATGGAGTTGTGTTGCATATGCTCAGTTCTATTCACTTTAAATAAAAATTACAAAACTTAGAATAAGTAATTAGCTGTAAAATATAATTGGGGATGTTGATAGATATGGAATACAATAATTTGATATTTTAAAGAGGTGCTTCATCACTAGGCAAATAACATTTAAAAATTTTTTAAATGAGATAAAATATTTTCTACATCCTCTCTTGATTTACTTTAACCAAGAAAAGCCAGTTGAGATTTCTGAAGCATAGCACCACCTTACTCACTCATCCATGGAGTGGATTTTATATTATTTAGACTATAAAGTTTTTCTTCATGATTTCAGTCACCTTTTCTATTGTTAAAACTACCAAAAGGAAAAAATCTTATTTGTGCCTGTCATGGTGTGGGGGTAGGGTTTAGAATGAAGTGCTTTAATATGATTAGTTTTAAAACTATGTATCACAGAACCTCTCCTATATTAGGTGATATGTTTAATAGGGAAATTATTTATTTCACTTAATATATTCATCCAAATTAATGTTTATATTAATATTTTCAGGAGCAATAAGACCCTTTTCTCTCTATCTTAAGAATTATTCAGAAAATATATCTTTCTGTAGAATTAGGACTTCAGAATCTCAATGTTCACACAAAAAATAAAAAGAAAATAAATAAAAGAGTGGAAAATGAAAATAGAATACAGAGACAAATAAACCAAATCATATTTCAAATAAATAGCATAACCACTATGAAATTCATGAGAGAGTACTAGCCCAAATGGTTTTTAATCAGCATTTGGATGATATATCCTCAGGCTAAGAAAAAATAACTCTAAAAATATTGAACTCTATAGTTAATAGCTTTATTTTTCACAGAGACATAGTTAGAAATTCTGAAACAACTTTTTGGGTATTCAAGGATTTACTGATTATGTAAATATACTGTGGATAATTGGAGCTTGTCTTCTCATTGTGGAGATGGAAGTTATAAATATAGAACAGGAGAAAAGGGTGGAATGAGGCTTTGCTGATGGATTGGAGTGGGAGATGTCAGTGTGAGCTCATATGTTTAAGCAGAAACACATACTGATACATATTCAGATATAGGTGTATACAGGCATAAATATAGATTCATAGAGTTTTAAATATAGCTATATCCATAAATTGATACAGATGTATCTTCTATGTACATATATGTGTATGTGTGTATGCACATACATATGTGTGCATATAGATATAGTCAGTCTAAAACAATAATTTTCTAGTGTCCATGAACTCATGCTAAAGTGAACAAAGACTCCACGGGGAAAGACCTGATTCCAGGACTAGAAGAGCAAAAGTTCAAGATAAATCTGAAATATCTTGTCTAGAAAGTAAGAAAGTGCTAAAGGAATGAAAGGAACAAACCAAAAGATGAAGGGGTCAGCTTAAAATGTCTTCCCTTCAAAATGGGGCAGTTGTGCCATGAACAAGACCCACTGAATAAATTAGAAATCTCTGAGTCCACCATGATAAAAAGAAATAATGAGAAAAGAAAGCCCTTCCACAAAGTAGAAAGGCAAAAAAGAAATAAGAAATTTTGAAAAGAGATCACTATTTCAAAAACATTATAATAACAATTTATTTAAATGAGAATCATCATGAATACTAAAACTCATGGGTGAAAACTTGAAGAGTACTATATTTATAGAATATTAAAGTATCTCCCCCAAAGATAATTATGAAATACAAAAGAAACAAATAGTAACTCTCCACTAAAGAAGGCCCCCAGGCCCTTTCTTGGTCATGTGAATAAAATTAACATCATCATTGCTGGATCATATAAATCCCATGAGTTTCCTGACATGATGCAGTTTTAAAATAGTGTAACATCACTTGCACATTATTGCTGCCAAAACTGTGTAACTGAAATCTAATCTGGAGGTAATATTAGAAAATCCAAATATGTGTGTGAGTGTGTGTGTGTGTGTATGTATATATATATATATATATATATATATATATATATATATATATATATATATAAAATTTAACTAATTTAAAATGTTATCATTTTAGGACTCTAGATGATGAGTGTGTTAATCTTTTGACTATTCTCAAACATTTTATCCATGTCTAAAATTATTAGTTTAAAAAACTTATTGTTAGAGAAAAAGAGGACATTTCATACTAAAAAATTTTGACACACATACATACACATATTTTTAAATATTTTAATCTATTTTTTATGATGGCAGCAATAATCTGTCCCTACCTTCTACATTCTGACCAGAAATTGCAGTCCATCAATTATTTTGAACTCACACCTGTCTTGTAATAGCTAATTAAATGAAGCCAATAGTAACTATTACCCGCTGCTATTATTATCCTGATTACCAGCCTTTCCCCTAGAGCTACAGGCTTCATGGTATATGGTCTATTTCATATGTAACATGAGGCAACAATTTTACCCTCAAAATTGCTGTTTACTTCTAATGGATTACCATCATTCCAGTATCAGGCAATTATTTCCATACTGCTAGCCAATAGACGTCAGATAATGCCACATGCTTTAGATTTTGTTTTGTCAGTAACTCATCACTGATAGAATGTGTGCTAGTCTGAATGGGCTAGGTTAAACAATAGTACAGAGGAGTCCAACATATCCAGTGGTTTGAAAAGCAAAGTTCTTCAGGGAAAATGGCCTGAGTTTGCTTTTCTGATGGTGTCTTTCCCTGGTTTGGGTGTAAGAGTGATGCTAGACTGCTAAAAAGTGTAGAAGAGTTTCTCCTTTTTCTGTTTTTTGGAAGAGCTTAAGACAGATTGTTATTAATTCTTTGAATGTTTGGTAGAGTTCACCTGTGATGCTATCTGATCTTGAACTTTTCTTTGTTGAGAGGTTCTGATAACTGGTTTAATCTCTTTATTTGTTATTGGTCAGTTGAGGTTTTCTATTTCTTCTTGATTTAGTATTGGTAAATTATTTTTCTAGGAATTTTTTCATTATCATTATCCATTGGTTGACATAATAGTTCATTTATTATTAAAAAATCTTTATAATCTCTTTTTATTTCTGAACCTTTGGCTTTAACATTTTTAATTTCTGATTTTATTTATTTGTCATCTCTTTTTTCTTAGTATATCAAGGGTTTCTTATTTTATCTTTTCAAAAAACTCACTCTTAGTTTTGTTGATTTGTTTCTTTTCTAATATTTGTTTTCTTCTTCTGCTAACTTTGGTCTTTCCTCTTCTTTGTCTAATTCCTTGTGATATAAACTTAAGTGAGAGCTTGTGTAAATAAATCCTTACAAATAATAAAAACAACCTTTGAACTGTCTTTTAGCCATGACCTTTTATTAAATGTATTAATTTTCTCTTTCCCATCAACACTACAAAGTTTGAATGACTGATTTTTCCTTTTTATTAAAATATGATCCCAGCTTATACCTTACATTCTCCTGATCATTTGACCACATAATTTTCACCACAGATCTCAAACTGTTAACCTTACTCTGACAATGTACTGAAGGAAAATGAGGCTAGAATGTTAAGAGTTTCTAACCCTCTATTTTAGAAAACACTTTGATAATATGATTGAACTGCCTGTAAGTAATATATATTTATCATAGTATTTAACTTGTTTTTAATCTCTAGATATAAGGTATAATTTTTCTGTCAGTATCACACATTAGGTATGTAAAGTACTTACAGATTTAAAATTAATTTCACTAAAATAAGTAGTTTTTCCTTTGGAAAAAAAGAACTAAAATTCATGGAATAATTGAGCAAAAAATATAAGCAGGAAAAGTCATTTATTTTATCTTTTTATAACCTGTAATTAAGTGATATGAATTCTGGATAATCAATTGATTGGGAGAATATTAGTATCATCATGCCTTGGCTTTTCCTCCTTCTATATGAATAATTAATGCTCTTGAAGCAAAAGAATGTCACTGCAATGATGATTTCAAATATTCTCTTATTGTTAAGATCTCTAGTATAGCATGAAAATGAACAAAGCATGTAACTGTATCTGAATCTTTTCTTTTACTCTTTTATTTCTTACATTGCATTTAAGTAATTAAATTTTCAAGTAAAAGAGAAATAGCATGCATTTCTCATATCATTCACATACAAATTGTAGATTTTCCTCTGAAATTAAGCTATTCGGTATAATATTTCTCAAATATTGGCAGTTGTTATTCTTTTAAAATGTATATTGACACATATATTTAGGGTTTTCACCTTTTACTTTTGACATAATTTGGCTGTGTTTTGCTTAATTCAATATAGGTTAGGCAGCTTAAAATAATTTTGTGTGAGTAATCAGCTAAGTTATTAAAATCATTGAGCAAATAAAACAAAGTTTAGGTTCATTCAGAAACTATGGTCTCTGACCCCACATGAAAATATATTCTCCTGTGCACAATGGTAAGTTACAGTAGAATGTGTACATATTTTCAAAATTCATGATGATTTTTGGAAAAATAATTCCAGATCCATTTTAATGAAAATGAGCAAATATATTATTTCTAAGGACTAAGAGCAATTTAATCATGACCAGTGTGGCACTCTGTATGTTGTTATAATATATAATGACAATTAATTGAAGATTTTTTTCCCCTTCAGTATTCTGTTTTCCTCATTGCAAGAAGATAGCGGGTCATTTTCTGCCACCTTTTTTTTTTTTTTTTTTTTTGGTAGAGAGCTGTGCATTTAGGACAAATGTGGAAGTTTTTATTGTATTCCTAAAGATCACCATAGGAAATCTTATTGAAGAGATTAAGTTCAGAGCATTTCAGGGGGTTGGAGGAGAATTTGAGGTGTAACAAGAGACCAAACTATCTAAAGACAGAAAGTGATGGTTGAATGTATAAGAGATGGAAAGAACAGTTGCAAGACTCATTGGAAGAATCCCAATAAATTTTAAAAATTGCCTAGTGAAGGGGCTACATGAAACACTATGGGAGACTGGATTTTGTGTACTTGCCTCTGGGCCTTGACACACATTTCCTTTCCAATTTGCCAGACATGGGAGCAACAGAACCGAAAGATGTCAAGAGTCTCTGGGCTTCTGGAACATACATCTAAGTATCAGGCATGTAGTATTTGAGTCAGAAGCCCTCCATTTCATTTCAAAAAAAAAAAAAAATGCTGATTACCTACCATGTGTTACAGCAGTAAGAAAAATGGACACGATGACTGCTGATGTCCTAAAGGGCTGGAGACAGACAATAAACCAATCAGTAGTAGTGTATTAGAAGAGAAGTCCAGTGAAGAAAAAAGTTAAGAGTAAAGAGTGTTAGGGAAGATGGGTGTGGGGAATCAGTAGTTCAGCAGATTGATAAGAGAAAACTTCTCTAAGGGAACATGTGAGCAAAGACTTGAAAGAGGTGAACTAGGCAGTCACGTGGCTATCTCTAGGACCAGATGTTTCTAGGTAAAGAGAACCTCAAGTGCCAAGTCACTTCAGCAGGGACTTCCCTGGTAGATTTGAGGACTATATCCGAGGCCTTAGGACCTGAGCCAGCAAGGAGGGAGTGATAAAAGGTAAGGCTGCACAGGTAATAGAGTGTCGATTTGTCCCTAGACTTGTAGCTTTTCCAACTGTTTCCACTGCAAACCTTAGGATGAGTGATGCCTGCAATGACTGAGATTGAATTTCAAATTAGTTTAGAAGAAAAGATCCTTGGAATCTTGTTGAATTTAATTTGGACGTCTAAGTTGTGGAAACTAAGAAGGGGATATCTTAACATGTAAAAATTTCAGTTTTTTAAACTTTATGTTCTATTTGATTTCAACTCTCCCTTCTGTTTTTGTAACTCATTTATGTTGATATATGTAACTATATAATGTATTTATTTTCATTGCTCCCTAGGATTCCATTTTCTGAATGTACAACAGCTTACCTATACCCCTTTTGAGGGCATTTACATTATTTCCAGTTTTTCTCCAATATCAGTCATGTTGATATGGACATTTTTTGCATTTTTTATAATCTCCTTATTCACATGTGCAAGAGTTTCTCCAAGATATATATTTATCTAAGTGTGTGATTTTTTGATCAAAGAAGCATGTGTATTTAAATCTTAATAAATCAAGTCATGTATTTCTTTACATATTCATTACACCAATATTCTATATAATTCACACTCAAGGATAGACTCATTTTTCTGAGTCTGTGTTTCTAACAGGTTCAAGATTACAATTGGAGCAGAGAGATTTACAGTTTCCTCAACCATCCTGTGCATAGTTGAAACATTATAATTCCTGGCCCTTGCCCACTAAATGCCTAACAGCTCATTAATAAGTCATCTTAAAAACCAAGATAACACTCTCTCATATCTCTACACTTTTGGCAATAATTTTTTTTTTAAGTATCTTACTTTTTTGAGATCACAGATGCCTACTTAATGAATGTACATTTTATTTTGTCTGAAATTTTTTTGGTGTTTGTATTAGTGTGATCCATCCCCCTTCATCCCCCTAAATTCTGATTTGTTCCATAATGTATAGGGAACACACCATTTTACTATATTTTGAAGTATTTCCCAGATGACTCTAAATATAGTGCTCCTCTGAAGAACGCCTGGTTTATCAATTTACCTATCTCTTCTGCTGCCTATTTAGCAGATCTTGTGTTGTCATTGGATTTTATCAGTTCTCTTTTCTCCATTTTTAAACTACTTGTGTTCAAGTTCATTTATTTTATCAGACCACTAGTACATATGCAACATCAAATTTTAGTCAAATGTCACTCCTTTAATAGATTTAATTATTTAGTATTATTTTTATAGAAAGAAAATTCCTTTTATCTTTGTATTATATTTCTAGTATTAATACTTAATTTTACATCTCAAATAAAATCCAAAGTATTTTGCCAGTTAATGTTATTTTCCTTAAAGAGTTAGATCAGAAAAAAATGGAGTAAATCTACATCCAGTTTTTTCAGGATGGTAGATGAGTCTAATTGATCTAACATAGCTTTCTGAAATTTGTGATATATGAAGGAAATGATATTTTGAAAGCTGTTTAAATGACTAATCAAGACTAAAACTGACTTTGAGAATTTTGTGATAATTGTCTATCAGGATGGAAATTTTTACATATGTAGTATTTCGTGGAAGTCTTAAAATCTGGAAAGTTTAAATTTAGTTAGCAAAGAAAATATTAAATTCAATGTACCAGAGATGGTGATCTGAGAAAAAAGAGGACAGGATCAGGGAACAGACTAATCTGAAGAACTTAGTTAAATCACATTATAGGACCAATAAACGGAATAAATCATATTTAAAAGAAGTTAGAGTTGAGATCCTTAAACTTTTAAACTTGCTTTGCTTCTAATAAGTATATAAAATTGATTTCAGTGAATAAAGAGAATGTATCTTAATAACACCTTCCAGAAAATCCTTGTCATTATATCCAGAATTGTTCCAGTTTTTAATGTCAGTGTAGTGGCAGCAACTGAGATAAATAATCTATTGAGGAAATTTCAATGAATATTTACATGCAAGTATTAGGTAGTCTGCATGGACTTCTGTTTTTAGATATTCACTAAAGTTTCTAAGTTACACTTAGTTACTGTAGTCAATAGATTATAGTGGGAGCTATGTACTGAACAGGATATGCATACTTCATGCCATAATTTTCTTCCTTGAGCATTAATCCTGAAGCTTTGTCAGCACATAAATTATAATCCTAACTGGGAAGACTGTAGATGGTTTTGAGGCTATATGAAAAACAATAGAGCCCACTTTCTTAAGATAAATTAAGACCTAACTGGGTAATCATCAATTATCAGCAAGTAATTATTTAGTAATAAATAGCAAACATCAGGGTAACAGACACAATCAACAATATCAGTAATGAAATTTCTTTTAAAAAGTCTAGAATTTTATTTTCTCATTTTATTAAAATAGCTTTTTCTTTTTGACATACATTTATCTGGCCATATGATGACAAGGATTTAGTTATAATTTCCTGTGTATGAAGTCTTTCAAGTATTTTTGAATCTGAAATTTTAAATAAGAAAATATTGATATCTATGAAGGTAATACATTAATCCTAATTTTATTGCTATTTTTAAAACCAGTTTCATAAAATACACTTGTACGTGCAAATTATCAAATAGTTCTTCAAATGTTCTTCACATTTTACCTGAGAGCTGATATAGGAAAACTGTGAAAGAAAGAAACTTATCCTCCAGCAATAATATTATCAGAACTGGAAACTAGAAAACTTCCTCAAAAGGATCTGTACAGTTCCATTTTAAAAACCTGTCTTGTTTTGTTTAACAGTAGTATTTATTTTATACTTGTATTAGCTTCCTATTGGCTGCTCTAACAAATTATCATAAGATTAGTGGCTTAAAGTACAACAAATTCATTATCTCACAGTTCTTGAGGTCAGAAGTCTGAGATAAGACTCATAGCGCTATGATCAAGATGTTGGCAGGGCTGGTTTCTTCCTAGAGGTTCTAATGGAGAGTCTGTTTTCTTGTTTTACTGTCTACTACAGTATCTGAGGTCATTTCAGCATTTTAATGAGAATGAGCAATGTGTGTGTAGGGGGTGTGTATGTATGAAGCAGAAGCGGTATTTTATCTCTGCCTTTGACTAACTCAAATAGTCATTCCATTGAGGTCAATAGGTATCGTTATTTATAATCATAGCAAAAGGCTGATTTTGCTCAAAGAATTAATGTCTACATAGTCATATGTTGTAAAAGTGACTGACAATTAAGTAGTACTTTATTCCATATATATGGATTTTTAATGCTTTGTAGGTATTTTTTTTTGTGCACTTTAAGGAGTGAATTTTCTATCATGTTATTAGAACAAAGAAAATATTTGGAGACATTGTTCCTTTAATATATTTAGGGACAGATGATTATTTCTAAAGAAGTGTGTCTCTTACTTTCAGAACTAGAATTATATTGGTCTGAATTTTTGTTCTCTTTTTCTGTTCTGCAAGCTAGATGATCCAGTTCAGGAAAATACTAATGGAATCCAAAGTTGAAATTGAGCCCTTAATTTTATTTTCCACCAAATCTTTGAAATTACTTAAAATATCCTGTAGCGCAAACTTGGAGAGTGTTGTTAATCTCTGTTCTTTTGGGCTATCCCAGTTTCTTCTCAAGAAGTGCTTTCAGAAAGATTTGGGAACTGCTAACAAGGTGGATTTCCAAACCTGCCTTACTCAGTCATTGTTTGAATTGTGATTTTTTAAATGAGGAAAACACACCTTGTTAAGTTTTTCGGGTATATTGTATTTTGTCTTCCAACTACTTTTCAGTTCAACATAAGCCTTCCATGCATGCTTCCAAATTTGAGTGCCCATAAAGGAGTGTTATCTTTTATTTTACTACAGAAGGGAATGTGATTTTCTTTTTTTCTTTAATGACTGATTATCTTCATCTTAAATACTAATTTTGTTTCAATTGCAATTTGATTAAATTAGTTGGCTATTTAGTTGATGGTGTGTTTTCTTCTTTCATTCAAATTCAAATGTACACTGAATTTGACAGTAAAAGAGAAATCTCCATACTTTGATGGAGAAAAAGCAACAGCTTGTAACAAGTAAGGCAAAAAAAAAAAAAAAAAAAAAAAAAAAAAGCTGTGTTAGAAGATTCAGTTGCTAACTAATATTGAAATTTCTTTCAAGAATCTGGGCAGTGAAAAGTAGTACAAGAGGGCAGTTATGAAGAAGTGGTAAGGGGCTACAGGGGAGTAATGTGGTGAAGTTGTGTCTGGTTGTTTGACATTGACTTTAGTTTGCCTTTTTTACACCCTTTGCTTGTTTTGTATTATTTCATTGTAATTTTGGGTGAGAAAGATACAAATCATGTTTAAATTTGGATTAGTGACAATCCAGATGAATTAACTATTCTTAAATGTATATGTACAAACGAATACATGCCAACATGTAAGTGCAGAACAGAGCCATTATTATTGTTTATTAATAGAATCACATGAAAAGTGTATTTAGTGAGTTTCCTAAGGAGATTAGAAGAGATGAGGTAGGACGATGCCAGAAGTTCAATCATCTGGATTCCATGTTTCTATTACAACCCTAAAATAAAGGTGTAGCAGTGCATGAAACTGCCCAGGAGAATCATAACCCCATTGAAGTTGGAAGTCTTTGAAACCTTGTGTGAATGCTAGCTACAGCAAATTTAGAATTCCAGTCAGCCTCCCAGTAGCTAGGGAGATACTTCATCCCCTACAGAGCCAGCAAATCAACAGGGGGCAACTAATATTTGTAAATGCTGAGTACACAGTAGTAGGATAAACAACCATACAAGTTTGCCTAGGACTATTCCAGTTTTAAGACTGAAAGTCAAGTGTCTCAGGAAACCCCTTCCAGTCTCAGACAAATCAGGGGTGGTTCCTCACTCTAATATATTGCTTGTATATACATATATCTGTATTTGCATATATATATATATATATATACACACACACACATATATATATAAATTTTTAATCATTCTGAATCACTGAAGTCTCCAATTTATATTCTCTTAAATGTCATAGGTAATTCCAATACTTAACCCTAGATCCAGGCCTCTGAAACACACTTGTATTGTTGTCACTTTAATCCAAGAGAATAAATAACAAATTTCCTTGGCATTTGATTACATATAGAGATATAATAATGTATATCTCATAGTGCATCATTGGAGTAAAAACTAACACACACACACACACACACACACACACACACACACACACACGAGACAGAGTGAAAGTCTAGAAGGGGCTTTATTAGCAAGACTTTGTGTGCTATGACCAAGAACACTAATTCTGAGAATAAAACATTTTTTCCAAGCATTTTCCTTGTGTGGCAGCCTCATCCTGATTCATACTGCTATCATGGCAGCGGAAGGTGACCTGAAGGCACATTTGTGATGCATTGGCTGTGCTAATTTGGAACTTCTTTGCCTGATATACAGTAATGATATATAGTTACAGCGACTTGGAGTTCTTGAGAGATCCCACTGTAGAAAAATGGATATCATTTGAATTTTGGATGCACCCATCCAATTTCTCTATTGTTCATTAAACAGCACTGGTGATGAGTTATGGGGAAAAATCTATAAATATTAATGTATTATGTCATTATAAGTAGTAGTTTCCAGCTTATTATTCTCAAATATTTTCTAGAACTGGGATTCTAGTAAAGTTAAAATATTGTTCAACTGTAAGAGAATATTGGAAAAATAGATCAAGCCAAATGATTACCACCAGTGACAACAAAGTTTGCTTTACAATTAATTCCACATTTTTAGCTCTTATTTCAATTAACTCCTTGCTGAATGTAGATCATAGTATAGTAAAAATACTGTGACTTTGGAGTTAGAGAGTCTCAAATTCTAGAACTGACTCTCCAGTTTAATGCTTTGGTTATTTTAGGCAATTATATAATTTCCCTAAGACTCAGTTTCCTTAGTTGTAGAATACAGGCAATATCCTTAGAATTTCCTTGAAGATTAAATGATAATATATATTATACATAAAACATACAGCTTGTGCTCTTACTTTACCCTTCAGCTGTGTTTAAAACTCACTGACCGAAAGAGGAGTGAGCCTTCATCATCTGCTTACTCAATATATGTCTCCGGAGTATGTGGAAATAGAAAGGGCTTCCTCCCTTAACACATGGGGCAAAAGAGAAAGATCATAGATGGAGGAAAGCAGGGTGGCAGAGGTCCTGTTCTGTTAGATGATGGCTGACTGTCCTATGTGGTCATAAATATCTTTCTGACTCAAAGACACAGATCCTTAGAGCTGGGATAAATAGGATTATATTATTTTGTCAAACATTTTTTCTAATTCTCCTGTATTATTATTATTATTATTATTATTATTATTAATTATTGTGTATACAGTCCTTATAGCTTAATTTAAATATCTGTGTTGGAGATAACAAGATCATCAGACTGTATGAAGATTAAATGAAATATTGCTTTAAAATAATCATAAGGGAGTCTTAGTATCTAGTATTTTGATTCAATAGTAGCCTTACTAACAGCATATGTAGTGTAAATCTATTCATTTTATTTTCAGTATTTCTTGATTCACCTTTTTGTAAAATATATATATATGTATTTTATATATATATGTTATATATATATAATATATGTATACATTTTAATCTCTCCCCTAGGATTATTTAAAATAAAATTACTTACTCCAGGTGAATTTTCTCCATGTAGTATTTAAATCCAACCCAGACCTCAGTCTTAAACTTCCTGCTTCTGTCCTCATGGCTATGGGACATTCTTGATTTCTAGAGCAATTAAGCTTTTCTATTCTTTCTCATTTTTGTCAGACAGATCATGATTTCACAACCTGTATCCTAGAGTAAATAAGAACTTCTAGATGGATCAAAGCAGTTATAACTTAGAAACCTCTAATTTTCACCAAGTTCTTACCTACATGATTTACTTATAGGGCATATAGGCTTAGGCTCTGTCTAAAAAAACCTACATGTATCTCCACATCTAGCTCAGATATTCCCATCTTTCATTCATTGCACATTTCATATCATCTCACTTTTCAGTGCCAGCTGCTGTGGAATAATCTTGGACCCATTGTGCACTTATAATGAGAAATTCAGAAATGAAAATCAATACTGGAAGAAAACTATAGATCAATGTTGAAAAATCCCTATTTGTGCCCTTCATACATATCTTTTAGCCTTTTCAACTTCCACATCAGCTGGCCATTAAAAAATCAAAAGTTCTCAAGGAGCAGAAGCATATTTTTATATTGATCCCTTATCTTTTACAGAGTTATGTCTCTCATTCTAATATTGATTTGTAAGACTGACATTTCCTTCTCCCCCCTTGGCATTCCTGTTTCCTTTTGCCTTAGACTTTGCTTTCTTCTGGTTCTTCCCATCTCCTTGGTTTCTCCCTTAAAATCTGGACAAATGTTTAATTTAAGATATATTATATATATCTATGTATATACACAATAGATTCCTTTAAAATTCTATGAATATGTTTTAAAATCCCATGCTTTTAGGTAGAAAATATATTACCTGGCTGTAACCATCTTGGCTGTGAGATGCAGAGATGACTCAGATGTAGAGAGTTCTCTGGGTGGGGAGGGGATGAATATTATTGGCACATACTCAGGTAGCACATCAGATACAGCCTGGAACTCTGATGGTGGCCAATCTACCACAGCCCATGCTCTGAGACAGACTGAGAGCCCATTCAGGCCCCAACTGCCCTGCAATATGGATCCACAGCAGGCAGGTATGTCAGAGGCTGGGGGGAGTTGTAGGCTGTGAGGGTAAAAGAGGCTAAGAGGCTTCATCAGAGCAGGGTATGGGCAACAATTGCTGGTGCATGCACAGGTGGTACATAGGGGCAGCTCAGCCCTGTCCATGGCTGACCCACCAGAGCCCATGCTCCACCATGAGCTAAGAGCTTACACATGCCTCACTTGCTTCAGCACTGCTCCCCTGCTGGGGGAGGGCAAAGTACACAAACAGGGCACAGAGCCAGCTCAAGCCTGACACTCATGGCTTCTGTCCCAGCAACTTGGGATCTGACCTCCCCTCCAATAGGGTGGTGATGGCCACTGAGCAGAGGGGAAGCCTCACCACACCCAGCTCGAGCCCTAGCCCCTTTATCTCCAGCCCCACCTGTTACCCAGGTAAGAGCTACCAGTAAACCCTGAAGAAAGATGTGACTGTGTCCATGCCAAATCTAGCTCTCCAACCAAAGACACTGGGTATAAGCAGTCTGTATAGGGATGCTCCCTCATAAGGACACCTTGAAGACATCAATAAGTAACTATTTCACATAAATTCATAGAGATAGAGAAAGTTAAGCAAAATGAAAAGACAGAGGAACTAGTCTCAACTGAAAGAGCAGGAGGAAATCCCTGAAAAAAAAATCATAAAACTGAAATAAACAACTTTTAACAGTTAAAGAATTCAAAGCACTAGTACTAAGAATGCTAACTGAATTAAAGAAAAGAGTAATTGAACACAGAATTTTAACAAGGAATTAGAAAATATAGAAAAAGATGCAATCAGAAATGAAGAATTTAATAACTGAAATTAAAAACCACATTAGAAAAAAAAACTAACTGAATCACTGTGCTGTACACCAGAAACTAACACAATATTGTAAATCAACTATACTTCATTTTAAAACATTAAATTAAAAAAAAGAACACACTAGAAGGAATAAATAGCAGGCTAAGTAACTCAGAAGAATTCATAAGTGATCTGGAAGATAGAAAAATGGAAATCACCCAAACAGAACGGTTAAAAGAAATTTTAAAAATGAGAGCAGTTTAGGAAATCTCTGGGATAATGTTAAGAGTACCAACATTTGCATTATAGAAGTCTCAGAAGGAGAAGAGAAAGGGATTGAAATGTATGTGATGAAATCATGACTGAAAATTTCCCAAACATGAAGAGGAAAATAGATACCCAGGTACAAGAAACACAAATGGTCCCAAACAAGATGAACACAAATAGACGCACACCAAGACATACTATAATTAAAATGCTGGAAGTTACAGATAAAGAGAAGTCAAAATTCATTAAGAGAAAAACAGAATCATATACAAGGGAACTCCCATAAGGTTATCAGCTGACTTTTCTGCAGAAATGTGCAGGCTCAAGGGGAGTGGCATGATACATTCAAAATGCTGAAAGAGAGAAACCTGAAACTAAAAAAAATTTTTAATAAAATATTAAATTGATTCCAACAATATACAAAAAGGATCATACACTATGATCAAATGAGATTTATTCCAGGGTTACAAGAATTGTATAATATTGACAAATCAATCAATGTGATTGATACACCATATTAATGAAAGGAAGGATAAAAATCACATGATCGGGGGAAGGGTATAGCTCAGTGGTAGATTGTGTGTTTAGCATGCATGAGGTCCTGGGTTCAATCCCTAGTATCTCTGTTAGACAGGTAGATAGATAGATAGATAAATAAATAAATTTAATTACCCCCCCAAATCACATGATCATCTCAAGAGATGCAGAAAATGCATTTGATAAAATTTAACATTCATTCATGATAAAACTGTCATCAAAGTTGGTATAGAGGGGATATATCTCAACATAAAGCTATTTATGACAAGCCCACGGTTAACATCATGCAAAACAGTGAAAAGTTGAAAGTCTTTCTCTAAATTCAGGAACAAGACAAAGATGTTTACTCTCACCATTTCTATTTAATATAGTATTAGAAGCCCTAGCCACAGCAATCAGACAAGAAGAAGTAAAAGGCATCCAGATTGGAAGGGAAAAAGTAGAACTGTCACTATTTGCAGATGACATGATACTATATATAGAAAACCCTAAAGTCACCACAAAAGAAATATTAGAACTAATAAATGAATTCAGCAAGTTTGCAAGATACAAGGATTAATATACCGAAATCTGTTGTGATTCTATGAACTAATAATGAAATATCAGAAAGTGAAAGCAAAAAGCAATCCCATTAAAAAATCACATCAAAAAGAATCAAATACCTAGGAATAAATCCAACTAAAGAGGCTAACCTCTAAAGGCCTATAGTCATAAAATTATAAGATGACAAACAAAGAAACTGAAGATGACAAAGGCTGTGCAGACACTCTTTGAAATAAACTGTAGCAATATTTTTGGATGTCTCCTAAGACAAAAGAAATAAAAGCAAAAATAAACAAAGGGACCTAATTAAACTTAAAAGCTTTTGCATAAGGGGAGCCATCAAGAAAATGAACAAGCCCTTCTGAGTGGGAGAAATGTTTGCAAGTGATATGACCAATAAGAGGTTAATATCCAAAATACATAAACATCTGATATAACTCAATATTAGAAAAACAAGCAATCTAATTAAAAAATGGGCAGAAGACCTGAATAGACATTTTCCAAAGAAGAAATACAAATGACTAACTAGCAAAAGTAAACGATGCTCAACATCACTAATTATTATTGAAATGCAAATCAAAATAATAAGATAGAACCTCACACCTCTCAGAATGGCTATAATTAAAAAGTCTACAAATACCAAAAGTTGACCAGATGTGGAGAAAAGGGAACCTTTATACACTGTTGGTGGGAATGTAAATTGGTGCAGCCACCATGGAAAACAAAATGGAGGTTCCTCAAAAAACTAAAAATAGAACTACCATAGGACCCAGCAATTCTACTCTTGGGTATATATCTGAAAAAAACCCAAGTAACACCAATTTGGAAAGATATATGCACCACCCCAGTGTCCATAGCATCACCATTTACAATAGCTAAGATACGGAAGCAATCTAATAGTCCATCAATAGATGAATGGATGAAGAAGTGATACACACACACACACACACTCACACACACACACATACACACTGGAATATTACTCTGGCATAAAAAGAATGAAATTCTGCCATTTGAAACATTGTGGATGGATACTGTGCTTAGTGAAATAAGTCAGAGAGAGAAAGACACTCACTCACTTATGTGTGGAATCTAAAAAATAAAAAATATAGCATCTACTGTTATTAAAAATGTATATGATCATATAATAGCTAATTTTATATAATTTTAATTTATCTATATGCTAGGAATACATTTCCATGCTAATATAAATTTTATAAAACAGTATCTACTATACCACTGTATCTCAGAATAAACTATTTTTGAAATGTTTAAAATTCAGTTTTTTTGTAGTTCTTTATACAATCTTTTGTACATTGGCTACTATTAGTCAAAAACAACACAAGCTGTCTCCTTGGGGAATATTAAGTTATTTCAGTATACACTCGATATATATACATACATTTTTTATTTTGAATGCTATTTATGCCAGGTCTTTACAAGAGAGTCAGAACCTGATCAAGAAGTAAAACCTATTCTTTAAATTTTACCATTTCTACCTATTGAGCTGTCAGAGAACAGTTTCATGTTGAGAAATACTTTCGGATAAAACTATCTCCTTATCTCCATGTAGACATTCTGTTACTCTTAGTGAAAAAAAATAATTTTTAACTTAGAAATTATGCTCACATAAAATTCATCTGGAATATTTTTAAATCCTAAAACAAGGTTGAGCAAATTATTACATCTTTATATTCATATTTAAATCAAAATACTGTTAAAATGCATAAAATTGAATGGATTTTAAAGAAAAAGACTAACCTAGAAATGGAAATAAAATTTGCATCTGTAATTGCTAATGTTCATGAACACCGCATAGTGTCTACAGGCCACTTTATCTGAGGTTCAATGGAAGCTGCCAAGAAGTTAAGTCATGGCATTTGTTATCACTATGTATATGTATTTATACTAAGTATTTTCCAAATGTTCACAGCAAAGCAATTTAGCCAATTTTCTCCATTTTAGAAGCAGAAAATTAGTTTATTCTAATTATTAACTTCTTATGTTAGTGGTATAAGAGATAAAAGAAGAATAACTAAATTGGTTTAGTATTTAGTGAGCACAGTGAAACAATTCAAGTGGAAGTAGTTTTCTGTGCAGGATGAGAAACACATGGAAAATTACTGTGGAATACAAATTTGGAAGATTATAAATCAATTTAAAGGATATCTGATTAGTTTGTCAAAAGGTTTAGAGAGTATGGTAGAGAACCAGAAAATATGAATAAGATCAAACTTCTTATGTGTGTGTATATGTGTGAAACTTTCTTACTAAGTTTATTTCTGTAACCTCTGAAAATTAAACAAAAAATACCTAAAAGTTTCTATATTAAGACTTCGACTATAACAAAGCTTTTATTCTTTCTGTATACTCTTCCTTGTTTTCTTCAGTGTTTCCAGCTCATTCAAAGATTTTATATTCCACTGCTGTTTTGCAATGTATTGTGAATGTTTCTGAAATCTGTTACAAACATCAAATTCATTTTTATTCAGTGAAATTCAATTTGTTTGAAGTTGCATTCAGTTTTAAGAACCATGATCAGAGATTTATAAAATTTTATGTGTTTCCAAGTTACTTGGTCCAGAATGCCAAATTTGAATTACACTTGATATCTTAAATCTCACTTGTTAAAAGTTACATCAGTCGGGGTCCGTTCAAATGTCATAAATCATATCAATAACCCAAAGAGGGAAATTTTAATATAAAGAATTACTAACTAGTAACAGGGGTAGTAAAAGTGTCAAGAGGCTGGAGAACTCTGAAGAACACGGGAATAGTAGAAGTAGGGAGCAGCCACTATCCGTGGCATTGATGAATACTAAAGAAAGAAGCAAACTTGAAAGAAAAGGAGCTGTCTATACACACGCATGCGCATGTACACACACAGGCATATATTGCAGAGGGTGGGGCCCTGGTTCCTTGATGGTGAAAATTTGAGGAGGTGCTGTAGTTAACAGGCAACAAACCCCAAGGTGAGTGCTGATGAAACTCACTGGGAAGCACTCATAGGGCTGCCTGTGAGATTTGCTGGGAAACCATTACATGAGCAGCACATTTTAGGAAAAAACAGAAAAGAACTGGCAACAGGAAAAGCCCCTTCCTTTGAAGTGTCCCTCCACTGCCCTCTACTGACAGAACCTGACATTGCGGCAGCTGACGAAGGAAAAAGATTTAAAGGGCTCAGTTCCAGTATCCTAAAGCAGGGAAAAGAAGCATGGATTTGGAACTGAGAGGCAGCTGATAACTGGCATAGAAGTAAAGAATGGAAACTAAACAGTTAATTATAGTGTATTTGTGGGAATGCACCAGCCGTTTGGTTTGGTTTTAGTTTTTGTATTGAGGCATTTGCTATGGGTTTTAATGTTATTGTTGGCCCCCTTTTTAAAGAAAATTTCAATGTGTGAGAAATAGTAAGCTATTTGAACACATTTATTTTAAAATGAAAGTAATGAACTCTCTTCTATATAAGCATATACATTTTAGGGTTATGTTGCACTTTATCATACATTATTATATCAAATCTGTGTTGAATGCATTCTTATCCTTGTTTTCCTGATGAGGAAAACATAGTTTATGGAAGTAAAATAACTGCCCAGTTGTTAACGGGCAGAGTTAATACTTAGAAACAAACAAAAGTGTCTCTCTAGATTCAGGGTTCCTGCTGCCTCTCTTGATCATGACGATTTTTTGTTTCATCCGTGAAATTTCTGATGCTCAGTGACTTTCTCATGCTCAATGACTTTCTCATGCTCAACTGTTAGAGGAAGATGCATTAATATGAGAGCTCAGACTGCTGGCTCCTTGTTTATGTCTTTTGTTATTATCTCTTCCATTCCTCAAACACTGTTAGTGGTGTTTATGTGAAAGAAACAGAAGAAGAAGGGTAAAGAGACCAATATGAAAATACTCGGCATAATTTTTTAAAAAATTACAGCTTTTTTACAGCCATGAGTGGGCTATGTGTATTGAGTATCTATAAAAGTTGCAGAGTTAACATTCTATAAATAATATTCTTTGGAGCAAAGTTTGAGCCTTTTTAAACCAGATCTGACGTAACCTGTTTGACACTAAAACTGAACAGTAGAATAATAAGCATTATCTACAAATAGGAGCTACTGAAATATTTATATTTTTGATTCAGAGTGAAGTAAGTTCTACCAGTACTGATTGCTGGCTCCATGTTTACAGTTCTTCAAAATATTCACTACAACAACAATAAAAATTTTTAAAATGCCACCTTAAAAACAAACATTAAGTTTCATCCAACTTAAAAATAGAAAATAGAAAATGCATTTCTATGAATCAAGGATTAATTGTCGAGTACATAAAAGAGGATTGTGCATTAGAATTTGTGGCAAAAATTATTGTAGGAGAAATTCAATTTCTCATTGCAACTCTGTTTATGTTACTCATTAGAAATTTAGGTTTTTCATATATGTTGCTTCCTTTAGGCTTTATTCTATCACTAATTTATTTTCATCATTTTTTCTCATTTATAGAACCCAATCTTCCATGTTAATATACTTTCTTCAGTCAATGGGTTTTCTTTTAGTGGAAATAGAACCTGAAATTATTTTTACTTTAGTGTGGTTATATATTTAAATTACATATTTAGCTTAACATTTTTCTATTCAAACTTCTCATTATGACCGTCCATGATCTACCCTGTCTATCTCATTTCTTATTACCATCAGCCACAGGCACTAGAATCCTGCCAAAAAGACTATTTTTTTTTTTAAACATAAAAGCCTTTCACCCCTAGGGCTTAGATACACTGTTTTCCGCTTCTGGAATGATCTTACTTCAACACTTTATATAACTGGACCCTTCTCATTTTGAAGTTTCAGATTAAATATCATCTTCTAGAAAGTAGATCCTTGCTATTACAGTAGAGGGGAAACATACAAACAAAAAAAAACCCCAATCCCGCCATTCTTGGATTTTTGTCTTTTTCTCTTTTATCATCCAATTCTTTTAAAACAAAAATATTTTCCCTTTTATTTCAAGTACTTTGGAGTCTGAAAAAAAATCTTATTACAGTGAAAGACATACTGTATCAAAAGTAGAACTAAAATAATTGAGAAAATGTGGTTCAAAGAAATATTTATAATAGATACACAGATGTTCTGACACGATTTTTACATCTTATTGTTTTTTCAGTGATTAGTAGAAAGACAGGTAACATTATGCAATTAACTTGTTCTGTGCCTTTGGAAACAGGTCATCCAAATTTGCTAATTTGAATATGTTCACATATTCAAGTATTCCCCTCCTTGTGTTTTGTCAATAGCAATTTTTGCAAAGTTGTCACTATTTCCCAATTTTTTCTCATTTTTCTTATTAAAAATGAGTTGTATGACTAGTTTCAGTAGCTCAGACATTTTGGAGCCATTAATTTCAAGTCCCTCCTTATTAGTTAGATGCCTATTTTTATATCATTGCTTATCCCCTAATGAATTCAAAACAGTTCATATTTTTTTACCCATTCTTCCAACACAGAACTTTTACTCTTTTTATTTATTTTATGCTTGAAAGCTTTTCTGTCTACTCTTTTTTGCTGTAGTTAAGAATGTGTCCTTCTTAACCTTAAAAATTTAGTTGAATCTTTGGTAAAAATATCTTCTTATTTATAGCCACAGCCTAGCAGCAGTTGGGAAAAATGGAAGGATAGGTGTTCACGTGCTCTTTTAACAAATAAGTTCATTAACATTTAGAGTTTGTCAGCAGAGATTCACTGACTTGATTATTTGTTGAAAACAAAACTCAAGTAAAGAAAAAAATCCAAAGATTGCAAATGGCAGTAAGGAAAAATAATTTTTGGTCTAATCTAGGTTTATGATAGAATCTATCTGAATTGGATAAATACACAGCTAGAAAAACAAATAATAACTGTTGACTGTGTAATGCCCTCTCCCAAGAATCCATGAGTTGCTGAATCCTTAAGAACCAGCTGCAATATATCCCACATACCCACTTTATAAAGCAATATTCTCTTAGGTCTTAGCAAAAAGTTTGATTCTAGCCAAGTATGAAATAAATGAAGAGAATAAGTACTGACCACTTAATTACTAGCATATGGAATGATTATGTTTCAGCTCATATTTTTTTCCTATTCCTTTTTTTTCCTATTCATAATCTTACATGTGTTCTTATTATTGTTTTTTAAGGAAAATGATTCAGAAACTCTAATGCCAGTACTGCCTTCTGCTCTATAAATATTTCTATTCGCTACACTATGTGAGGCAATAACAAAGTCTTTCATATCTACATATGTATATAAATTTCATAAATTTATGACTGAACTTTTAGTATATGAGATGCAGTTGAGCTCTGAGAATGAAAACTGTCTTAATTGGTACCTTTCTGTGAGTCTGTGACCTAATCAATTTAGCTTTAATTTACCACCACTGTGCCTTCTTCTTGATAATTTTTCTTCATATATTTTGAAGAAATATCTACCATAAAATATATTGTGGTAGTTTTTTTATTTTGATTTTTATTCATTTATTTTTGTGTTTTCATTTAAGATACCGTAGAACTGTTGTTTTGGGGAGAATCTTGCAGTTGCATGAGCCTAAGCCATGTACCGATTCATTTAACCACAGTCACAGTCAGAATACAGGACCGTTCCATCACCCCATAAAACTCCTCATGCTACACTTTCATAATCACACCATTCTCCACTTCTGGCAACCATTAATCCTTTCTCTGTCACTATAGTTCTATCTTAAGAATGCCATATAAGTGGAATTATACAGTAGACAACCTTTTGAAACTGGCTTCTTTCATTTATAATGCTGTTGAGCCTGGGGGTTAGGCAAGAAGTTCTTGGACATGATACTAATAGCACAGTCTATAAAAGAAAAAATAACAATAAATTGGACTTCATAACAATTTTAAAAATTTAGAATATGAAAGACATTGTTAAAATAATTAAAAGGGATAGGCTATAGGCTAAGATTTATTTACAAATCATATATCTGGCAAAGGATTTGTATGCAGAATATATATTTTTTTAATTGAAGTCTAGTCAGTTTACAATGTTGTGTCAATTTCTGGTGTACAGCACAATGTTTCAGTCATACATAAATATACATATATTCATTTTCATATTCTTTTTTGCTGTAAACTACTACAAGATATCAAATATAGTTCCCTGTGCTATACAGTATAAACTTATTTATCTATTTTATATATACCAGTCAATATCTGCAAATCTTGAACTCCCAGTTTATCCCTTCCCACCCCCACCCCCGGTAACCACAAGTTTGTTTTCTATGTCTTTGAGTCTGTTTCTGTTTTATATATAAGTTCATTTGTCTTTTTTTTTTCAGAGTCCACATATGAGTGATATCATATGGTATTTTTCTTTCTCTTTCTGGCTTACTTCACTTAGAGTGACATTCTCCAGGGCCATCCATGTTGCTGCAAGTGGCATTATTTTGTTATTTTTTATGGCTGAGAAGTATTCCATTGTACAAATATACCACAACTTCTTTATCCAGTCATCTGTTGATGGACGTTTAGGTTGTTTCCATGTCTTTGCTATTGTAAATAGTGCTGCAGTGAACATTGGGGTGCAGGTGTCTTTTTGAATTAAGGATCCCTCTGGATATATGCCCAGAAGTAGGATTGCTGGATTATATGGTAAATCTATTTTTAGTTTTTTGATGAATCTTCGTACTCAGTAGTAAGAAATATACAGCCTACTTAAAAGTGGCCAAAATTCTCAAAAGAAATAGTTCTTATTGCAAGCATTTTGTGACTCAATGTTAGAAAACAGTATGCAAAGTACATTTTAATATTTTAAGATTTTTCCCTTTTTCCAAATATCAATATAACTTTTCTAGTAGATGTTTTTGTTCAACTTTTCTTGGACCATACAGTAAAGCCCTTCATTGCTCTTCTGAAGCCACATTAGGACATCAGAATGGATGAAACAAACATTGTACTCACTTTGCAGGATTCTGAAAACTAAGTGACAATGTTTATTAAATTAAATGGATGAACCTAGAGATGAGATGGAGAAGACTTGTATTCTGTATAACAGAGAACTCTTAAAAGCTTATAAACTATTATATTATTTCCAGATATATTCTCTCTTTCAATGTCTTCACACCTCTGTCTTCAGTACATCCTAATTTATAGCTATTTTGATCTTTCTGTTATTTTAAAAATTACAAATCCTTCTCACTAGAAAACCTAATACTCACAATGATTATAGAAGGAGATGTATGAGTTTGGTAGGGCTGCCATAACAAAATCCCATTAATATTAAGATTGTGGTCCTAGCAGGGTTGGTTTCTTCTGAGGCCTCTTTTGACTTGCAGATGGATGTCCTCTTGTTGTCTCTTCACTGGTCATCCCTCCATGTACAGATGCCCCAGTTGTTTTTCTCTTTATGTCCTAATCTTCTCTTCTTATAAAAACACCAGTCAGGTTAGATTAAGGCCCACACTAAGAGCTTCATTGTAAATTAATGACCTTTTTAAAGGCCCTATTTTCAAAGAGAATCATATTCTAAAGTATTGGAGGTTAAGACTTCAATAGATAAATTCAGACCATACCACAAGGCATACTAGCTATACATGTGTTAATCATACTAATATATGGAAAATCTGAAATATTTGCTTATTTTACATTTGACCAATAACATTAAGGAAATTGGTTTACTCAATTTATCTACTGTGGTTCTCCAGCATCATATAAGGATATTTAACACTGACATTAGCTAATTGCACATGGGATTACAAAATACTAGTTTTAACCATAAAAGTATATTTAAAAATGAAAATCCAGATGCAATTTTAAATAACAAATAAACATCCAAAATTTGGCTTATCAATCAACATCTTTCTACATTCTACTTTCCCTCAAACTTTAATGCTATAAATAAATGACAATTCACTCCATTTATTTAAAAATTGTTTAAATATAATATAAAGATTGTTCATTTAAAATGAAATTAAAAGTTAGAAATATATTTAACAACTGCTTAATATTTCAGACTAAACTATGGATCTTTTATAAACTGTTTCAGAGGTCATTTCCCCTGAGTATATCAATTTAACTTAGAAAATATTAGTGAGAAAATTAAAACTGAAAGATGAACTAGATCAAACTACCCTATTCAGAGTGTGAAAATTACTAGTCTGTGATTTTGTTTATAAAATTTTCCAGCAAACACTAATCTGCATGTCTATGGCTAAGATCCCAGAATAAGAATTCATTCACTTACATTAATTTTCTATGGTGGATTATATTAATTCTGGCTCTAGTACAATAACAAAAATAATTATAATATATGTTCATTGAACATTAAAACTAACTCACACTGACTCTTTCTAGACAAATCCGTTGTGAACTAGTGAGGTCACTATTTGTCTAACAAAATTAAAACAAATCTTTTTTATAAATGAAAATTCAGTGTATGTATGCATGTAAACTTCATTGTAGACCTTGCCCAGATTTTACCACACAAATAGCATAAATTGGCATAAATGAAACTCCCCAGCTGGCAGAGCAGTTACAAGTGAGGAAATATTGCCTCCTTATAAATATAGTAAACAATGTATGGCCTTTGACCTAGACATTTGGCCTTAAAGGGAGTCTGTAACATCATTCTTGAGCACAGACAGACTCCATGGTTCAGTATCCCGGGTGAAATTTCAGAATTGCTGTGCAAGGAAGTGGAGCACAAATGGATAGGGGCTGTCTTGCTAAGGAGGCTAGAATTTCTGGGCTGGGTCCAGAGACGAGGAGGATGGCAGAGTAATCTTCTCAGGGGACTCCTTAGGTGCTTGCCTGAATTCTGAACTGCACATGTACTAGGACAGACTCTAAAAGGAATAATGGAACAACTCCTGGCAAATGAGGAATGAACCAAGATTCCAGAGGTAGTACAGGGCTGAAGGGACATTGGAGTTCTGACCTAGCTACAGTAGCTAATTTAAAATACATATATTATTTAAAACACTATCTCATAATTAACTTACTAGTAAAGTAAAACTCAATAAAATTTATTTTGAGACAATTGGAATACTTTAAATATTGAATGGATATTAATTGTTAAGGCATTTTTGTTCATAATATTAAGTGAGATAATGGTATTCTGATTGTTAACAAAATACCCTTATTTACTAAGATATGTACAGAGCATGTATGAGAAAACTAACATGGTTTTAGGAGTTTTTAAATATATACATATATTAAAAATATATGTATATATTACTGAGACTTAAAAAGAAAAGAAGTGACTAAGAAAAGAAGAGAAGAACAATGGAAGGAAGGAAGAAAGGAAGGAAGGATAATAGTTTAATAGCTTAAAACAATAGCTTATTGACTTCACTCTCAATTTTGTAGATAAACAGCTGTTCTTGTCTGGGCTAACTCAGCTTGTGTTTACTGAGCCCTCTCAAATGCTTATAGTTCGCTGATGGCTGAAATCTAGGGTGGTTTTCATTTGTTCTTGAAGTTGACAGGTTGTTCACTGGACTTGATTTTCCTTCAGTTAGCCTTTTACCTATCATCAGTGTAGCTTAATTTTGTTTACACGATGGTCTTGAGGTTTCAAACACAGCAAAACAAGATGAAGTCTAGTATGCATGCTCTCTTAAAGACTTGGCCTATGTTTGCTAACGTCACATTAGGCAAAGCAAGTCACCAGCCAGGTCCAGAATCAAGGTGTGAAGAAATAGACTCTCTCCTTGATGGGAGGAGTTGCAAAATCACACTGCAAAATGCTTTCTGAAAGGCTGGAAAGTTTATGTAGCCATCTATAATAAGAAGAAAAGGGAAGAAAGGAAGGAAGGGAGGAAAGAAGAAAGGGAGGAAAGAGGAAAGGAGGGAAGAAATGAAGGAAGAAGGAAAAGGAGGGATAAATCAGGCAAGTGTGACAAAATGTTGATAACTATTGAATACTGGGGTTGGGATGAGGTCTCCTCTCTACTTTGCATATTTTGGAAAACCTTAAAAATACAAAACTTAAGAAAAGACTTAAATAGAAAAGTTACCTAACAACCATTTGATTGTATGTAGCAGTATTTTTCTGCAGTTCACGTTATTTTTCTGCAGTTCACCAACTCCACATAAATTCCAGAAATGTTAAAAATGAATGAATCAAAATAAATATAAGCTTGCATTTGATATGTCATTCTTACATCTTATATATTGTATATATTGCCAAATCAGATACCAGAAAGACTATGGAATGACTAAATTGTTTTCCAGATAAGCTGCTTACATAATATTTCTGTAGAGTTCATAAGCACTATAAAACTGAGAGATACTGTTGGCAGTAAAATAATAATCCAAGGAATACTTATATGACTTAACATTCAAAATTTTAAGAAGCACATTAAGGGTAGAGAAGTGTTTGCTGCATTTGACATCTTACTTATGCACCTGATAGTGCAGAGAAAATATTGTTCTTTTCTCTACAAGGTGTTGATCCTAGAGAAATGAACTGTCAGCAGCAGAGAAATCTTGTCAGCCAAACAGAAACATTTAAATGGAGTGACTCAGGAAGTTATCCATTATAATGTAGACTGCTTTTGAAGAATGAATAGCGTATTACTAGATAATACAAATGGTCAACCTTACTAAAATAATTATTTGATTGTATAGGAAAACATTATTTGTAATTAAGTAATTAATATACTATGAATAGAATTTTGCAATGCATTCCAAAATTCTGCAGTTTTTCAGTATTGGAGTTCTAAATATTTTCTTTCATAAGCTTCACATGTGCTGGTTCTTGAACTAGACAGAGCAGGCTTTTGGGGACACATTTTTGTTTGCCTCCATTGCTTTTTCCAGGTTGCCGGTTTCTCTGGCTCCAAGTCTGGAATATATAAGGCGAAAGGAAAACCAGGGAACTTACCACCAAGTCATTCCCTGGGTCCCCAAGGCCCTAGCCAGTAGAACTCCTTATCAGAACCTTTCTAGGTTTGTTAGTTGTACTTACTCCTGAAAAAAGGGGGAAATTACATCTACTGCATATTCCCAGAAGTGGAAGTTTGTCCTGTTAATTTTAGCACTGCTACTTACCAAAATGAAAAAATGATTTTCAAGTGTCAGCTGACACTCTGTTGAAAATCCACTTTCTCTCATATATCTCACACAGTCCATTCCAAAATTTGAAGTCTCTATTGGGAAGATACAGATAGCATTATGTTTGTAACTTGGATAGGTCTCTATTCTCCTAATTTGCTTCACATTAGGTTTACCAATAAAATATAACAAATATAAAAGAAATTTGGTAATCAAATATTTGCTAATGAGAATTCTACAGAATTACTTTTTAGTGAAGGCTATCTAGCTAAAATGATATAACTACCTTCTTGCCTTTTTCTGATTTTTTTCCACTGTTAATTTTGTTATAATTTCCTTCACCTGTACTTACTGTAGTTCTCAGCGCCAGAACCAGCAGTCTGCTATTAGGTATCAAAAATAAGGCAATAATTACCCTAAAATCTGGTATCTAAAGCCATTTATATTTCATAGAGAAGCAAATAAAAATGATGACAATTATTGAATTTACTTTAAAATGTATATAGGTGTCTGTGTATAGACTGTATATGTAATATATAAACTATATGTAATATAGTTTGTCCCAGATGCGTTCAGTTCAGAGAGAACTAACAAAAAATGCATTTAGAATTTTGGAGATGTTGAATGAAACATACTTTGTGTTTATGAGAAATGTAACAAATTGATAAATCTCAAAGAGGAGGTTGAAAAGCCATATTTTAACTTCAGAGGAATGAGCAAAGATGAAGACATTCACTACAATTTTAAGAACACCAGCCAGGAAATTTCTCAGTAGGAAGCCTTGGAAGTCAATAAAAGCAAATTAACTACTGAAATAACTGTGGCAATCTGGGAAATGCTCGTTTCACCTTCACCTCTAGAAATGAAACTCTTTCATAAACAGCCACAACAAAACTTTTTTACACAAACTGCACACATGGAGAAGAAGATAAATTAATCTGGTACATTTGTCCATGTGTGGAAATATTTTCCTTCTATGTAGGAATCTAAATGAAAGCATGATTTAAATAGACTTCAAAAGCTATATTTAGTGTTTTTTTTTCTATAATTTTATTTGGCAAAAGTTAAATATTAACATGAATTTAATATTTTCTTCCACATGGTTTAAATGAATCAAAAATTAAAATATATTCAGTGTTTTTTTTTTTCTATAATAAACCTCATTCAGGGAATTCATGCCCAGTTACTTCTTATCATGCATTGTTTATATAGAAGCATGAAGCAAATGATTGAGAATCAAAAGATTACATTATTATGATAACAGCATGATGTAGTAGGAAAGAACTTGTGTCTGGAATCTGACAGAAGTGAAACCAAATTCTAACTCCTTGTCTTACAAGCCTTGAGACTATTAGAAGATTACTTATCTTTTATTAAACTATATCTCATATATTAAATAGGAAAAATAATAACTGACAGGTTTTTTTATGGTAAAACAGGATAATTCTTGGTATTTTATTTGACTCAGTGGTGCATATAACTAATGCAAAATATGTTTGTTGTTTATTACAATTATTCTTAATAGGCATGATAATTTTTATCATGGTAGTATTTTACTTCTGATTTTAAATTATCTGTGGTTGCTTTCTGTAATTTAGAGTTAGATTGAAAAAGTCAAGTTATGTAGAAAAGAAGCTAAATCAGCATGATAGAATATATTGTTTAAGATTATTTAATATGCTTCCCATTGAAATTATAGCTTCACTAGAGTAAGAATAACATAATGCAGATTTTTAATTATATAAATATCTTGACTTAGAAATACAGAGGTCTATCAATGTCTTCAGTGTGTCAGTTTATGCTATTCATCTATATACAACTGAAGCTAAACCACTCATATATTTCTCCAAATCTACATTCATTGTTATTGTTTATCATTATGACCTGCAATTAGCTTCCCAACAATGTCAAAACACACACAAAAGAATGTTTATTTTCTCTCCCAATCAAAGTAATCAAAATAAATAGATTGATGACCATAGAAAATGCTTTTAGATAAGAGGAGGAGTTCCATAATAATTGTGAGAATTTGAAATGCCATCTAAATATTCTGTTAGTTTTCAAATATCTAGAATTAGACAAAAACTAAGTTTGCATTGTGAGTCTGTTAGCATGTTAAATTGAAAAGAGAATAAGAACATCAGAACAGAGGAAAAAAAATTTATGCAGAGTTGAGGAAGTTGAAAGAGAATAAATGCTCTCTCACTGGTACTTACACATATGTATTTCAGGACCAAATGGAGAAAAACAAAAGTTAAATGTAAAATTCATTTTTATATTTTTCTCTTCATATATAACAATTATAAAAAATCCCTTCTATGCATGAGTTGTACAACCAACTGACAGTCCTCAAAGTATATATGCTATTTTTATATGATCTCAGAGGCGTAAATGCATAGAATTTATTAATACTGGCTTTTTCTTTTACATTGGGATTTCCTCCAACTAACTACATTATATGGTATGATTAAGACAAAGTTGACAATATGATAAAGTGTACACACACATACACATATATGTGTATATATAAATGTATGTATATATACACATACACAGTATGTTTTACAAACATTTGGGACTATAAATGTTAATGCACTTACTTACAAATTGTATTAAATGGTAAAACACATTAATATAATAAAATGTAGATTTCCAATAAATTTAATACATCATCATGTCAATAAAATGAAAAATAAAAATCATACTATCACCTCAGTAGATGCAGAAAAGGAAATTTGTATGGAATGTCCATGTTTCTTTTACTAGCCCTGGGTTGTGGAAATTTGATAAAAATGCTAATGAGAAAAATACAGATAATGAAATCATGTTCACATGGTACAGTCTTCATCTCTGTATGTTCATTGATTTATCACTTACATGTAGAATCTAAAAAAACCTGAACTTGTAGAAACAGAGAGTAAAATGATGGTTACCAGGGAGTGAGAGTGGGGAAATTAGGGAGATGTTGGTCAAAGGGTACAAATTTGCACTTAGGTGATAAATAAGTTCTGGAGGGATAATGCATAATGTAACGAAATTATATTACATACTTCAAAGTGGCTAGAAGACTAGATCCTAAATGTTCTCACCACCTTCCCCCCCCCCCCCCAAATTGTTCTTAACCTCTATTCCCTTTCCTGTCATGCTGGAATAATGAGATTTCCATGAGTATCCCCTGTGCTAAGGGATACAAAAACAGTATGAGCTGTAACACACAAGGTTTATTAGGATTGTGGTAACTCAAGGCAGCTTTTCAAGTAACCTCACATTCAGAGTGGGATCATGGCCTCTCTCAGGTGAACTTCCATGTCAGTGCTTACACTGAAGGAGTATCTCTAGCGGAGGCTGAAACCTGGCAGCCCTCTAGCCCAAATCAGGTACACAAGGGTAGATTTGTCAGTGGTGGTTGTGTTTCTAATAAGAAGTAGTTGCCTACTTTTTAAATATCATGAGTTTTCACAGAAAAATTCACTGTTCACCAATGGTAATATTCTGTTATCCAGAATTATTATTACTCCATTAGAGTCTCATGTTTCCTATGAATATCTTCTAACATCAAATGAATGAGTCAGTTTTCTTACATCTGTTTTGTTGATGAGTTGAGGCAGAATGCTATACTTAGTGAGGCACTGTCTAAAATTATATATATATATATATATATAATATATATATGCATAAACTGCTGCACAATTAAACTCTTTGACTTTATCCAACTTTGCACAAAAATTTCCACTTCTAAAACTTTTTTACCAACATAAACTGCCCTTCACTTGAATTTTTTTTGTTCTACTTGCACTAAGAAATACCATTGTGTCTAATCACAAGAACTTAGCAAAGACAGTAACAGGAGAAAACCATGTTGAGATGCCTTATATAACATATATATATGCCATTGTATAGAATAGTTATCATAACATTTCACCTCTTATCCAGTCTTTCTATATTATTTTTATCACAAAAGAATCTTTTTCCTGTAGGTAGATCTTTTACTTGGTTTCACAAAAGAAACTACATATCTTCAAAGACCTCTTGGATAAGGAAAATTAACATGGACTTCAATTTGTATCCTTCAAAATTGCGCTGGAGTACATCTTATCAATTACTTAAACAAAAATGTTCAAAGGACTTTTCCCTTTCAAAAGTGTTTGAATAATCCAGAATCTTTTTTTGAATTCAAATACTGCTGTGTACAGATAAATAAAAATGAGTGCCTGAGCTATTATTTCCCCAAAACATCTGAAGCTATAGGTGGCTGCTTTAAAGCTGCCAGCTTTGTATTCTCTATCAAGCTGTAACTAACTTTATGTTAACTTCATAGTCTACTGTCAAAATCAATTTCAATTATTGTCAGAATAATAGACCTAACAGCATTTCAAAATTCCATGGCAAAATTTTTTTTTCTTTTTAGAAAACTACTACTACTTGTTTGGATTATCATCATGTCTCTCAAAGAATACATGCAACACTCAGAGCAGTATCATTACCAAATGCCAATTATTTTCCTGTTGCTTTCCAGCTTTCCATTAAAAGATGCTTTATGAGGGAGTAAGTACACGCCAATTCCCCCAAATAACACTGTGCTTAAAGCCATCAACTTGTTTTCCTCTCAACTTCTTTCATGGGTACCCTTGCCCTTCTGCTTTTCCTCAGGATAAATGGAGAGAACAATTTATACATATACAATTTATATGGAGGTTGATGACCAGTGTCTATGCTGTATGGATCCCAAACATTCCTGGAATTCATAACAAAAGTTTTAACTTAAGACTACATGTACACACACACAAGCGCACGCGCACACACACAGGAAAGCCTACTATCGATATACTCAGCAGACTCTTTATGATCTATGTTATTTGGCCTCTAGGCCAGTGATCTTCAACTTTTTTTTAATGCAAGCCAAGCCCTTTACTTAAGAACAAAATAAGTATAGATTCAGTAAATGTCAAGTAGCTCTACACTGCCACCTCTGGTTCTCTGGTTAGAGGTGGGGGGTGATGAGCCAGAGACATGACAGAGCTTGTCTCCCCTTTCTTTGAACATAAAGGAAGCTGTAGTGAAAACAGACAGAACAAAACTAAGCAAAATCCTGGCTCCTAACAGCACAGCTTGATCACTTTTGCTCTAGGTGCTTCTGTGGTGTAGAGGGAATACTTGAAAACTCATCTTGATGTTAGCTTATGTAGGAAGTGTAATGACATTTTCATTGTTCTTGCTGTGGCTTCTCCATAAAATGCTCATTTCATCAAGGTGGATAGAGAAATACTGCAAACTCAAACATTAACTAAAATGATGAGTTTTCTTATATTTTCATAAGTGGTGATTGCAACATGAAAAGAATCTCATGAATTTTTTAATGTTAAATATTTTAAATGAGGTTTTCAATGAATGCAGTATTTGAAAGGGTGATGCAATAATCAAAGCTTCGTGCCACCCGAAATACACTTAAAGCAGAATAAATTCATTTTTAGAATGAATGCTTGAAAAAATGTAACATATACATAAGTATAAACTAATTTGACTTCTTCAGGTTGAATTAAAGATCTATATATCCCGAGTCGAGTGCTTGGAATGCAGTTAGGAGGTCAGGACAGATGAAAATTAGGATTAGAATGTCAGATAATATATGCTGTTAGTCTAAAGAGGGTCAAGTTTTTTAAAAAAGAGCACACTTTCAGGGCTTTGTAGTCTCGGTTAGTGTTCTTGACAATTTGAATTAAAGTATGTCTTAAAACTTAGGAATTTTCCTGAAGTACATTGAAAGAGGAAATGAAGGAAGGAAAGGGTGGAAGGAGGGAGAAATGGGGAGGCCAAAAAGGGAGTACAAGAATATATCAAAATAATCTAAAAATTCTTCAAAATGTAATCTGCAGGGGTGGTTGACAATCACATCCAGGAAGGATGAGGATCAGAATGGGCAGAAAAGTAGAGGAGGAGGCAAGAAATTCAGGGTGGGAGAAAATAGCCATAAATGTTTTGTGTTTTTTTTTTTTTTTCTTTTGAGTTGGTTCATGATTGAGAAAAATGACAGAGAAGAACCAGCAGAAAGCTTGTTTCTGTTTGTTTGTTTGTGCATTTGCTTTTAGCTAATGTGCTGCTGATGCTTTGGGTTTCCCTCACCTAGGGCTGAGGTTTTCTACCTTGAAGTGCTTTAGAATCACACAGGGACCTTTTAAGAACACCTAGACTGAACCTCAGAACAATTGAAAAAGCATCTTGAGCAGGGCGAAATATGGGCACTAGCTTTTGCTTGTTTTATTTTCA
Organism: Camelus ferus; assembly: GCF_009834535.1. Taxonomy (NCBI): domain Eukaryota; kingdom Metazoa; phylum Chordata; class Mammalia; order Artiodactyla; family Camelidae; genus Camelus; species Camelus ferus. Next base: position 86,647,027 of record NC_045696.1, on the reverse strand, counting down.
AGTTCCATGAGTTATCATGTGAAGCCAATTTCAAAACTACAGGCTAGGGTAGGGATTGGACTGAAAAGCTGAAGTGAAGTTAAACCTATTTATGGGGTTTAAATAGAGTCATTAACTAAGCTGGAAGGAATTTTGGGAAAGAAAACTATACAGAAAAGTTCAAAAGCTAAATAATAATTGTAGAATCTAAAAGATTAAAAGGTAATACCATGTTAAATACCACAGTCCCATTGTAGAGACAAGAAGGCTAACATTGTAATTATTGGCATTTATTTATTTCCTTAAAAGTGTAAAAGCAGCGTCTTCTACTTTATACCTTTCTTGCTCTTTGCTGCTGCTTCCTGACCAGTGACCACCTCCAACCTTCTTAAAATATCTTAACATCTTTGAAGTTCATGCCTTCAGATTGTAGCAACTCTTGCCAGCACATGGATTATGGTATATCTTTCTACTAAAAATTCTAATTTCTGGAGATATCAACAGTTCAGCCATTCCTGTCTTTCCAGGGTCTTGACACTTTCTTCTAATCCTAGTCTCAGCCTCTTACCCCATTGTCCAAACTTAGACAGTAGTTCTCAACAATGATTGTGTACTATAATCACCTGGGTTACTTTTCAAAAGTCATAGAAGTAAATCATAATTTCAAAGTTTACCTCTACTGATATCCTTGTATCTGTATCCACAGTTTTGCCTTCTTTTCTATTATAATATTTTCACTGTTCGGTCTACCATCAGACACTACATTTGAGCTTGGGCTCTCTTGCCACTTAGTCAGGAATACCAATTATTGTAAATTTCCCCTATATAACCTTTGTCACCAATTTTCCCTTTTTTTTTCTGGATCCTTCCTCCTCTTGAGCGTGCTAGGTCCCCAAATTGTATGTTAGGCACAGATCTGGCAGAAAGCACCACAAAGTAGGTCAGATCCTACATATAGTAGCAGTGCCAGTGATGGAAAATAAGTATTTTGATCAACAAGCAGTATTCTGCTTACTCTCCTAGATCTGATTTATTACATCTTCATTATTCTACAAATTTACTTATAGCTTATAAAGCTCCAAAGGGAACTTTTCATTATATAAAGTTGCATATAGCTATAACAGAATTTTAAAGGTCAGTGTAACCTTGACTGAATATATTAATTACATCCTTCTCTCTTATTAGTATTAAAAAAAGATAGTTGAGAAGATTATATTTTTCATTGATTTATAGGTATAAAAAGGCACATTATAAGTACAGTGATTTTGCTAAGTGCTATATTTAAAATAATATTTGCATTTAACTCTTAGGTTACTTCCTGTGGCCACATAATGTATTTAGAGTTTGTGAAAATGAGACCATTTTTTGTCACGGAAACAAAAATGTTTTGCTGTAATTATTGTAAAGTTTAATAGCATGTTTCTTCCATTCTTGGAGTAGAAATAGCTATGAAGCTTTTTATTTTTCCTAAAAATTAAAAGTGTGGGCTGATTTCAGAGATCAGAGTAGAGTAACTCCATTCATAAAAATTTCTCAGGTGATTTTGTTTAGATCCTGTTTAGAACACCTCTATAACTGATTTTTAATGGTGTTGATTAAATTAAGGACCCAATAACTTCATGAACTACGTTTTTTTTTCTCGATTTTAGTAGAACAAAACACCAAATACAAACAAAAATTGCAACTTTACAAAAGAAAGTAAAAGTTCCAACACTACATAAAATATTTTTTGTACGATAGTTCTGTTTTGAGTTTAATTTGAAGCTTATAATAAGCCTTTCTGAAAACTTTAATCTAAGATAATTTGTCATTTTAAATACTCAACACACAATAAGAGAAAACTCTGCAGTATGTTTAAAACATTGCATTTTACTTTAATTTTTTAGCTTTTACTTATTGTCCTAATTTACTTTAAAAATACCTAAAAATAAAGTGGAAATGAGATAGGAACATTGTGGTATCTGATTTATAACCATATAAATATAGTATTAAATTCCTGCTACAAAAATTATAAATTTGGACAAGTAATTTACTTTCTCAGTTTTGCATTTTTTTTAACTATAAAATTGGGATTCAGTGGCTCTCTTGTAAATTAAATGATAAAATACAATAAAGAGATAGCTCAGTAACGGCAGGTTAAGGAGAGCTTCATGAGGGTAGTGGTTATAGTTTTTAATCCAATAGGTTCATGTAAGATTTCATGGGTTCAGTGTATAATCTTGTAACTTTATAGTTTCTCAGTTTGCTTCATGTCTATAATTGCCCTGAATATTTCAAACTGTCATCTTGCTAAAGTGCAGAGACTTATCCTAGCATTCTTTTAATAACAACAACAACAAAAAAGAAAGATCTTTATTCCCTCTCGGGCTTCAGTGTGTTTCTCTGAGTGTTTCAACAGTCTCACCATGAAAGCCTAATGGGCCTGTGGCTTTTCTGTCTGAATTAATAGGAAGCCACTGAGACCTATATGGCTCATTCTACACTGTCCCTCTGACCTTTTGTAAATATTTTATATAGTTTATTGATTGTGAAAACAGGTGAAGCAAAAAAGCAGAAATAAAAACAGACTTCTTGATTTTGTATAGAAATAAATTACATTTATCTCTTGTCTAGATAAATGGTTAGGGTGTATCTGTTTGCACATATCTATGTATATAAAGCAAATCTATAATATAGAAAATAAAATGTACTTTAAATTTCTGAATTTGAAGAAAAATGTATCATACAGTGCATTTGGAATACTCATTTTGGTGAAATATGATTAAAAATTCAAGCAGAAATTTAACTTCAAAAATAAAAAATTGAAAAAAATAGAAGATTTTTGAGATATCTTACAGAAGGCTTTATTCATATCTCAGGATTTTTTTGTTATACTTAGGAGGCTGATAGATGAGAAAAGAGAACTTAACGAATGATAATAATAATTCAGGAGAGAAAGAGTTCAATATAAAGTCACACAGCATTTTTTTTTTGAAACTAAGCTATGAGCTTTACAGACTGTTAAAAATAATCATAAATGTACCAAGCATAAAATATGAAAATAATTAAAATCTAGGCTGATTTGATGATGATAACCTTGATAGTTGCAGAAAATTCATAAAATAGTCTAAAACTAAAAAACCAGCAAGAGTTAGGTTTTGCTCTCATTCTGCATTTATCAGGAAAGCCATACAATATTATTTTCTAATGAAATTGCATTATCATTTTATATTTCTTATGCTCCAATATGTTATTCCAGAGGTAACAAAAGAGAAGATAACCCTAAGTATCTAGAGAAAAAGAAGAAGCATAATATAGAACGGTTGATTGGAATGAATGCTTAACTATTAATATCCATATGTTAAATTCATGAGAGAGAGAATGTTAATTTCCTGTTTAAGGGATAAAAGTTTCTCAAACTAAAATATACAGAATGTATAACAAAATTAGTATTTTAAAATAAAGATTATTGCTGATATATAAGCTCTTATTTTGACAATTTATAGAATATGAATGTGAGTCATATGCATATCACTGTAATTGATGCTCTTAATGATGATTCAGAGACATCTGGAAAAATTAAAATTGTATATCATATACTAAAAATGTTAGCTTTGAATATTATGTAATTTTACATAATCATTATTAATGACTTCAGCTTGGATATCTTAGTCTAACTAATAAATATGATATACCATTCTGCACAAAATACTACATATCCACTCTTTTTTTAGGTGATTTAAGATAGTATTCATATTTGTTATTTTTTGTTCCAAGTATAGTCAGTTTACAATGTTGTGCTAATTTCTGACGTACAGCGTAGTGATTCAGTTATACATATACATTCCTTTTCATACTCTTTTTCATTATAGGCTATTACAAGATACTGAATATAATTCTCTGTGCTATACATACAGTAAGACCTTGTTTATCTATTTCATATCTAGTAGTTAGTATCTGCACATCCCAAACTCCCTATATTTCACTCCACCTCTCAAAGTATATTGTCCAGTCTGAGATTTCCAAGTAATACCCACCTAATCTCACCGACAGCTATCCTTACCTATGTTTTCCTTTGCTTAGGAAAATTCTGAAGTGTGTTCTACACTGTCTCCCTGATTTCTAGTTGTCCAGAATGCTCCCCCCATTTAATAAAATATCTTTTATTGATTTCCATCTCTCTACTCTCTCAATTCCCATTCCTCTACTAGTTCTTTGTGATATTACCTCATGTAGAACTAATCACAAGTGCTTTCCTCAGAGCCTGCTTCTCAGGGAACCCAACTGAAGACACATAGCTTCCAATTAAATGTATAAAAGAAAACCTACAGCATTGATGTAAAAGTCAACAGTTACAAGATAATATATCTTTAAAAATTAACTTGTTTTTAATCTTTGTTGAGCAAAGTTTTCTTGTCTTTCATAAACTATAATAGTCCATATAAGTAAAATATAAAGTTCTTAAAATGTCAAGAGAAATGCACCAAAATGTAATTTAAAATTGCACTTCATCTTTTGGTACTAGATATCTCTATAAGAAGACCACTTGCTGAATAAGCAAGTACTTTAAAATTGCTGATGGTGGCTGCTGGAAATTATTTACATAGAACTGTATGACTTATACACTGTCAAAATTAGCTTTGACAGCAAACTGAGAATAAAGTATTGGAGCTTAAAACCACCACTAGTATCCAGATCAAATCTCCCAATATGTCTTGAATTATAAGTGTATGTATGCGTATGTGTATGTGTGTGTATATATAAATATATATATATACCAGGCTGAAGTAGTGTTTATCAGGTTTCTCTTATGCTCTGATCACCCAATACCTTGTTACTTTTAAAATCAACTAAGAAAGATAAAATATTTAATTTTATTTTAATTTATACTTTTCTGACACTCTTCTTTCTTTACGTGGATCCCAGATTCTGACCTACATCATTTTCCATCTGCTTAAAGAAATTCTTTTAATACTTATTTGCACAGGAGTGCTGGCGATGAATTCTCTCAGTTTTTGTTTGTCTATGGTAGTCTATATTTCAGCTTCACTTTTAAAGGATAATATCATTAAATACAGAATTCTGAGATAGTTGATTTTTCTCTTCAACATTTTGAATCTTTTACTCTGCTCTTATCTTGCTTGATGTAATTTCTCTTCTTGTTTCTCTAGAGGTAAGGTGTTCTTTCATTTGGCTTCTTCAAAGAGTTTCTCTTTGCCTCTGTGTGTGTGTGTGTGTGTGTGTGTGTGTGTGTGTGTGTGTGGTATATGTGTGTTTTCAATTTCAGTATATGTGTGAGTGTTTTGCTGTTGTGGCTTTCTGGGTTTTTTATTTGTCTTGTTTTTGGCATTTATCCTACTTTGTGCTTTCTTAGGTTCTTAGATCTGTATTTTTGTATCTGTGATAATTTTAGGGATTTTTCTATATTGATACTTTATTTCTTCTACTCCATTCTTTCATTTCTTTTTTTGTAATCACAATTTATGTTACACCTTTTGAAATTGTTATACAATTACTTGATTTTTTTCTCTCTCTGTTTTACACTTTGGAAAATTTTATTGTCCTATCTTCAAGATTGCTGATTATTTCACCTGAAATGCTGAGTATAGGATGGACCCATACAAATAATTCTTTAATTCTATTACAGAGTTTTTAATTTATAGCATTTCCTTTTGGTTCTTAAAATTTCCGTTTCTGTTTGCATTACCCATAGTGTCTTGCATGCTATATACTTATTCATTAGAGTCCTTTACTGTAAGAATCATAGTCAATTTAACTCCCTGTCTGATATTTCTAACATCTGTATAATATCTAAGTTAGGTTCTAATACTTGCTCTGTTAATTCAGGCTGTGTTTTTCCTTGCCTTTGGCATGACTTGTACTTTGTGTGTGTGTTGAAAACCAGGCATTATCAGGTAAATAGATAAATAGACCTATGATGTGAGAATGTATGTTAATCTTACTGGGAGTTGGACTGTGTTTAATGTGTCCTTGTTTTTTCTCATCTCTTTCTTTTGGCTTTTCTAAATATTCCTCCTTATATAGTATCTGTGACTTGTAGTGATACCAGATTTTTTTAACTTTTAATTGAGATAAAATTCACATTATTATTAAATTTCACCAAAGTGTATGATTTAGTGGATTTCAGTATATTCACAATGCTGTGCAACCATCACCACTATTTAATTCCAGAAAATTTCATCAACCTGAAAAGAAACTCACATTTGTTAGTAGTTACAACCAATTTCCTGTACTCCTCATCCCCAAGCAACTACTGACCTACTTTCTGTGTCTTTGCATTTGCCTATTCTGGAAACTTCATGTAAATAGAATTACACTCTGTGTGGCCTTTTATATCTGGCTTCTTTCAGTTAGCATAATGTCTTCAGGATTCATCCATGTTGTAGCATGTATCAATACTTCATTCCCTTTCATGGCTCAATAGTATTGCATTGTCCTTGTATAAAACAGCTTATCTATCCATTCACCGGTTAATGGACACTTGAATTGTTTCCACTTTTTGGCTATTGTGAACAATGCCACTGTGACATTTTTGTACAACTTTTTTGTGTGAGCATATGCTTAAAACACTCTTGGACAGTATACCTAGGAATAGAATTGCAAGGTCATATAGTAACTAAATACAACATTTTGAGGAACTGCCAAACTGTTTTCCACTGTGGTCACACCAACCATGTATGAAATTCCAATTTCTACCTTTTTTAGTTCTAACCGATTATCACTGCCCTCCATCCTTCCATGCTTTCTACTGACACATGAAACAAGCTTGAAAGATCCAAGTTAGTAGCTTCAGGCAAAACCCCACCCAGCTCCTCCCATGGCAGGCTGAACGAGGAGCTGAGGCTGGAGATTTAAGGGGATTCCAATCAAAAAATGAAGGCACAGTCCAAAATCACCAAATACTCGAGGTTACTTCACACTATGAAAAAGGGATAACAAAATCCAGCAGTGGAAGATCTTTTCACAAGGAAACACTCAAATGGCAAACAAGAAATGGGTTGAATAAGCAACAATCCATGAATATTAAAAGTATCTTTGGGTGTTATTTCTTGATTTATCAACTTTGAAAAGTATCCCTTTTTCGCTAGAAAAACAAGGAATCGTAATTAACCTTACCTTTCAGAAATATTATACTTTCTCTTGAATCTTGAAATGAATTTGGAATTAATTTGATGATTTATTTTTTATTAAAATATTATTTCTCAAAAAATAATATTTCTTACCACTCAGACAATATTCATTCTTCCTCCTTTTTCTTTTTTCTTTAATCTTATATTTCTATTTAACCTCAGGGTAATCATAAACCTTTTTTTTTCCTTTCTCAAATACATATGATGAAGATGTGTTTAGAGGGTAATACACATAAGACTGTCACTGAAGATATAATTTTGCTTTTGTTTTCCTGTCTGATCATCTACTAAAACAACAATATTAAGAAATTAATACTAAGATCTTGCTAAGATGTTATGAAAAATGAATTTTCTAATACATGTCCAAATATAAATTACAACTTCAAACTTGGAAATAAGTCATTAATGCTTAAAGATACTAGAGATGAAAAAGGACCAGTATTACATATATCGTTATAAAAACAAAAAGGATACATTTGCCTTGACAATGACAAAGAAAACTGAAGGAATTACATTTGGTAATCTTGAGACTGATTTGCAAAGCTTAGATACTGAAAAGTGATGTGTACTATGGCTTCCATGCTATTTAGAGGTTAGGAAGATCATTCTGTAATTTAAGGCAAAGCCCCCCTATTCTATTAAGAAGTATTCTATAAATATTAGCAAAAGAGTTTGCAGTATTCTGTCAATACTAGCATGTGACATAGTTTTCTAGAGCCAGGAAATTTGCCACGAGTTCTCATTAAAATGGAATGAGTGTGCTAATCATATCACAGCTGATAAGTTATGGAACACATTCAAAGCTGCACAAGTTACGATATTTTGTTGTTTTTCTTCAGATGGTTCCTTGATGAATTAATAAATTGAAAAGCTTTATTTCTTATTTCTTAAGAGTTTGTCAGAGGAATTTCTGAAATAAAAGTTAGAAGTGTTTCTGTCCTTCAGTGCAGGGTTAAATGTGGTCTACCTTTTTTCCACCATCATGGCACCACTGGGACAACTGGAACCTTGATTCAAACTGTAGCCAATAGCCTTATTGAACTTGTAGAAGAAATAAGGACGTTCTATCCTAGCCCAAAGAGAAAAATTTAGACATGACACAAAGAGATTATCCATAACCTCCATCATCACTTGAAGCTCTCATATGAATGAGTCAGTTTTAAGAGAGGAAACCACTGATATAAAGAATTGATTTCACTATTTTATACCTTGCTAAAAAATAAATGTTTGCTTATGTTTATCAAGATAGGAAAGTGATGTTACTTGAAAATTGACTAATGTGAAGAGTTTGGTTTAAGATTTATCTAAGGGAAAGCACTGTTCCTTTTTTAAATAAAAAATGTATTAATGGCATTACTGATAATGCAGTGCAAGCCACATGATGCTACATAAGAAAATTCAAAACAAAAATATTAATTGATAACATAGCAGAGTGGTAGTTTAAATTTTTTATTTGAAATCCTTATAGATCTGCAATTACAAATGTGCAGGATTATTATTATAAAAACACATGTTAATTTGCTGTTTGGTCTATTCATCTAAAGACCTACTAATAATTTCCTTTTTTAATATATATAGTTTTCATTTTAGAGTCATGGAAATATGTCTGCTTTTTTTTTTTTTTTTTTTTTTGGCCTCTTTCTCCTAGCTATAGTTAACCTCTAATTCAGGTTAATTATTATTTCTTCAACCTATTAGGCAAAATTACTAACCATTTTTATCCTCAGATTTATTTTTAACAGGTTACATTAAATAAAACTTGCCTCAATATCATTTATTCCAGTGCCTATCTAACATTCATGTCTTATATGTCATTCATTTTGTTTTTCAGAGATGCTAATTTAATACTTGTTATTATTAACTGCCATTTGTCTTGAGCGAGTTTTTATCATAATGATTTTAAAGGCAACTAGAAACAAAAAGGAGATATAATATGAGTTCTAATAATATGCATTATTTGAAGAGAATTTATTTAAAAAGAAAATAATTTAAAATAAAATTGTCCCTATAGCAACACCCCAACATCCTACCATATGAGTTTGTATAGTTTGTAGTTGAAGGAATAAAGAAACAGTCTCATAATTATAGTAAGCAATAGCAAAGTTACTATTGAAATGTAAGGGAGTAAATTTTTTTGGCCATTCTGTCATATACTACATACAATTTTGTTTTTTCTCTGCTCTTCTTCATTCCTCCTTAATCATAAATCTGATTATACTCTACTTTCTATCACAGAAACTTTTATTCCTTTTTTTATTTTTTACATTTATCACTAGTGTTTTGCTGTTGGATTAGATTATTGTTCCCTTGGTTAATCAAGTAGGTTCTTGTGGTTCTTAGGAATACACTAGAAAAGATGAAATATCCATCTGTTTTCCTTTACTTCTTGCTAGATGCACTGCATTTGGAATTCCAGGTGGCTAAACAACATCTATTATCCTTTTGTCTGCCAGAGTTTTTTCCCATGTATATTATCCCATAGGGAAATATTATAATTTCTGTGTTTTATTTTTCTTTGTACTATTTACTACCTCCTTTCTTCAGAAGAGGTTGTCAACTAGCAGTCAACATCATATATCATAGGAATAAGAACATAGACATTAAACAGCAGCTCTCATTCTAGGAAAGAAAATTTGATTCCTGGAATTATAATCAAGTTGCTCTTTTTTTCAAAAATTCTCTTTTTTATTAAAATTATTTATTGAATTGCATGGTACAGTGGCCTAAAAATCAGTGGACCTGTATCCAAGTTATGGATTTGCCACTAGCCTGGTATGTAATATTGGACTAAATCATTAACCTCTAAATTTCTAATTTTTCATCCATAAAATTAAAGGGCTGATATGGCAAGGGGAAGGTGCATATATTTTTTCTGAGTTTAGATAAACCTTTTACTAAAGAAAATGAACTTCTAATTATAAGTGTCTTTGCTTGAATACAATGATGAATATCAATCAATAAAAAATGTACTTAAATAAATATTTTATGCCCAGTATTGTGTTAATAAAGCTTCTGGAGTAGTGCAAGATATATCTTGACTATCTCAGAGAACAAAAAATCTGATGGACAAGAGAAATCAACCTAATTATAATAAATAATTGTTAATCTATTTTATATATACTAGTTAGTATCTGCATATATTTAGGGTTTGTGTTTTAGTATTGGATCAATATCTGTTTTTTTTTCCATTTTTAATTATTTAAACTTTATTCCTGTATTTTATCACATTTACATTTTTCTGATAAATGAGGTTAAATTAGGCTTAATTGTTTATGTTACTTAAATACTTTCTTTTTTGAAGTGGCTATTCAACTTTTGCCCACTTCCCTTGTGTGATCTCTCTGCAATCAGATAACATTTTCTTTTTATTTTAATTGAAGAATAGTCAGTTACAATGTATCAATTTCTGGTATACAGCATAATGTTTGTCATAAGTATACATACATATATTCATTTTCATATTCTAGGCAACATTTTCTTTGATTTTTGAGATTTTCTTTTAGATTTTCTGTGAGAATTCTAGAAATAACTAGATGAGTTAATTAGAATGATGAGAGCAATTTTAAATTTACCTAGAGTCTATAAAAGTGATTTCGAGCTATCATTTTGCTTCACTTTCATTCTTCATGTCAGCTGTTGGATTCAAACTTTTTAAAATAAAACTGCCCCATTTTATTGAACTCAGTATACTTAAAATATGTTTTGGAAAATAATATGTTAATTAAAGAAAATGAAATTTATTTTTTAATAAATGTAGAGAGCAAGTAAGGGAGGCTGTATTTTTAGTCATACTATAATTATTAATAAAGCAATAATAATCATGTTGACCATGATAAAAACATGTCATTAAAAAGTCAACTTGAATTTGAGGCCAGATTTTGCCTCATAGTAGGTCTGTGATCCTGGAAAAATAACTACTCTGAGGTTATTTGCTCTTCTATAAAATGAGATTTATTATTAGCTCAAGATTAAATTAGGTAATATAAGAAAATACTATTGCTCTGAAAACTGTTAGCAACATTTAAATACCATCACTACAAATTTAAATCAGTAAACGAACAGAAATATAGATAAGATATAAGACATACTTTTTTCAAGAATAATGACTAAGACTGCAATTTTAAAAATTTTAGAATGTGAAGAAATAGAAAGGATGCATGAACTTTTTTTTAATATAATAGCATTCACTCATCACTGAGGTGATTCTAATTATAAATCTATGGACACGCATATCAATAAGCAGACACTATTTTTTATAAGTCATGTTATATAATAAAATGTAATCTTTCATTTTAACTATATAGCAGAATTTCCATAATGTAATAAGTAATATAAGATAAAAATGCACTGATTTGAAAAAATGCCTTAAAACCCACTGCATATAAAACTCTAAAACGCATAATGGGATAATTTTACGGCCAGGATCTCAGTCACTGTCAGCTTCTAGGAATTACATATCTGAATTTGGCACTGGGTCTAGTAGGAGTATCAGTTACAAAATGGTAGGTATTTATTGGCTATTCTATAGTGCACTATGTTTAGACTCAGGAGAGGCTGAGCATTACAGTAGCCAGGAGATTAGGTTTCTTCCTGATGTATGCAGATGTTTAGAGTATATGTGAGCTAGGCCAGCATCTGGGTACAAAGTCTGATCTGTATTAAGAATAATAACTTGTATTCAGCTTGATTTATTTTCACTTTGGTTTACTATTAACTAAAAACAAAAAAAAGAAAAGGAAGGAAGGAAGAAAAAGAAGGAAGGAAGGAAAGAAGGAAAGAAGGAAAGAAGGAAAGAAAGAAAGAAAGAAAGAAAGAAAGAAAGAAAGAAAGAAAGAAAGAAAGAGAGAGAGAAAGAAAGAAAGAGAAAGAAAGAAAGAAAAGAAAGAAAAGAAAAGAAAGAAAAATACCAGCGAGTAAGGATACCAGTAAGTTTGTGGGAAATGTCCCTTTAGTCCTTCCAAGTTCTTAGAAGTGAAGTCACAAATGTTGGGAGCTGCAGACAGTTGTGACCATAATTCAGAGAAGCAAATCACTCCTGACCATTTTCTTTGATAAGATGAGGTTTGAAAAAGACCTCGAACATGTCAAGTCTGGTACAGTATCTGCTTTTTAAAAAAATAAGTGGCCTATTATAAATAAATATTAAAATATTAAAGTATTAAAATAACAATAACTCTTAAAATAAAATTTGTATATAAAATACCCACAGTTACACACATATATCCAATAATCAGTATTTTTAACATAACATAAAGGAGAAAATAAAATTAATTTAAATAAAACTATATGTATCATCTGCTTTACAATAGTAAAAATTATCTCAAGCATGATTAATATTTTTTATCAGTCAGTATAACATACATTTTCCCAGCAACTTTAAGTTTTGTACCTTCAGATAATAGAGAATGAATGTAAAATATATGAATTCTCTGCAAGCCATAGAGTACAGTAGTGTTCACAATAATCATTCACACTGTAGTCTTCCATTTGGCTCAGTTTGGACACAAGTTTAACACAATGTGAACCAGAGTTATCTATCTGGTGCATCACATCATTTCATGAAAAGCCTCCAACTGCTTTTCCTCCTGACTCTTCTGACGATGACAGCCACCAGTACTCATTTCCATCATTGAATACCATTGATCTTCTCAAACTTTCCAATAAACTAACTTCACTGTTTTCAACAAAAGATAAAGATACTTGTTATGGTACTTCTTTATTTATTAGAAATACAATATATCTTTTAAACCATATTGGTGTTTTATTAGTATTATTGCCACTTTTGCTCACATTCTTGTCACAAAATTGCATAAGTTTTGATTGGTCTTTTCCTAATCCAATCTCCCCCAAAGCTATGATGTTTTCAGTGCATGATTTTGCACAATACAAGGTGTTTCAGAAAAGTATATATAATAATTATAGCAGAATGCCTGAATAGCAATGTGTGCATGAATTATAGTTAAGTGCAAGAAACATAAATAACTTAAGGTAACTTAAGCGTAAGTGTTTTAATATAAGTATTGATCTATATAAAACTTTTGAAAGTATGAAGGAGAGGCTCTAGACTGGGACTCCAGGAAAGACAGCAGAACAATTCAGAACTGAACTAGAGAATGCTATACCTCTTAGACCACCATGAAATTATGCTGAAACCTGACCTTGTTATTGCCAAGGCTACAATTTCCTCTTATTACCCAAGAAGCTAGAGAATGGACACCCATATCTGTTACCCAGAATAAGAAACTATTGGAAAATCAGGAAGCCACCATCAACACCAACCTACTTCTTGTCATTAAGGACACTGGAGTATAGAAATTGTAGTGTTTTTGCAGAGAACTCTCATATGTACAACCATACGTGTCACCAGAAAGAAAAAGGGAACAAAATGCTCTCTATCTTCCTTTTCTCTTCTAAGTTGCATGCGAATGCAACTGTTATCAGAACCTAGTGCCAGCCAGAAAACCAGTAGTGCGGTTGTCTGTGCTATGTAGCCTTTAAATAACCATCTTCTCAAACTAAAAGGAAAGAAATGAAAGCTGAAGGAGACACACTATAATATGCATCACAATATATAAATGTTTGAACATATCTATGCTAGAAGACAAAACAGAGTAATTAGATAGTTGCATCTATTTATAGTTTGCTTGTATCTGAGTGATATAGAAAGACAGAAACCTTTCCATCTGACACACATTCTCACAAATAAGTAGGACCCTAATTAGAAGTGTTGTGTCTATAAATATCTATCCTATAAAATGAGAGAAAATGCATGAGAGAAATAGGATTCCAATGCTGAACTTCCATCACATAAACACATACTAAAATATAATTCAAGTATTAGCAGTGGTGTAATGAGAGTAAAGTGACAGAGATGTCTGCTTTGCATGTAGGCAATGAATATGTTAATTACTTAATTATGATCTTTAAATTATAACAAAAGAAGACCAAAGAGCTTGTTTTTTATTAACTGTTGTGCCAGCAATTCTAAATAAAATCAGAGATAAAATATAGTTCCCCAAAACTTTTTTCTGGTTTAGGTTCTTAACACTTGTAATATTGTTATACAGATTGCAGGTGGAGTATGTATATTATATGCTTCAAATTAGTGCATTTTGTCCCTTTACTGTTAATAAATATTGTATTCTACATGGAAGTTAATTTGAGAACTCTCAGTTAGAGTTTGCCCCCAACACAGCCACCTACTCAGCTACATGGCTTTGTTTCAAGAGTAAGCTTGTTTGGATCCTTGTGTAGTTTCTGTCTCCAGTACTGTGGGACTACAGATTCCTGCATTTATGCTGCAGATTTGGGGGGGGGGGGAATGATAACACAATACCATAAACATGAAAGAAAAGAACTTATGTTACTTCCATTTTGATATTCTATATGATTATGTGGAGTATTTATTTGTGTTGAAAATATAAAAACCCCAAATTATTCAGTCTTCTGTATACTTGGTATCCTTATTTTCATTATATTTCACTTTCAACTATTACCATGAAGTCCCGTCATAAATCAGATTAAAGTGAACATAAACAGTAGAATACAGAGCGATTTGAATTTCTTTAAAAATAATATATTATATGACTTTTATTAACATATTTTAAATGGTTAATTCATACTTGCTAGAAAAAATAGCATTATAAATATCCTAGGTTTCACAGATATACTGTAAAAGTTCACTTAGAAATCACCTTATTCCAGTAATATTATACATTTCCTTTCTAATCAGGTATCTTTTGCCTAAAAGGATTTGCAGCTAAGTTATTAGAGAATTAGCCTAAAAACCTGATGAAATTACAATTCATAACTAAAACTAAAGGAGAATAGAGAATACTAAAGAATGAGTGAATTCTCATTTTTCCTTTACTCAATACTGATTACTTTGTCAGAATTTAAATGAGACTAGAGCAGAATTTAATATATGTCTGAGTTTTAACTTTTCTCATTGTCTGCCCTCCAGTGACTCTATTTTAAAAAAAATAGATCTTACAAGTATAACCATTGAATATCACATAATATTACTATAAGCATATTTTCTAGGGTCTCTTACTATGCCTGCAACAATCTAATTGTGCATTTTTATGTAAAATAATGTTAACATATTTTTCTATCTAAAATAAAATGATTTATCCTGGCTGCATACTCCTGCCAATTATTTGGAATCCAAAATTATGTTGGTGGGCATATGATTATTGCTATCTCCCAGGAAATAAAGATAATCAGATGTGCCTAGAAAACTATGTAGTATTCTGTGATAAAGCTGTGTATTCTGTGTTTACCCATAAATCCTACTGAAATTTCAAACATGACTTTTTAAAAATTTAAATTCAGTTTTTTATTTAAATTTTACTTTATGCTTTGGAAAAGGCAGATTCTTTATCTCTTTGATATGAATGAGAAAACTGACATGCATCAAATAGTGTATGATATGATTATTAATATAATTATTTCCAAGCAGTTATAATTGATGGTACTTGGATTTTATTGGTAAGAAAAATGCTCCATTTGCTTTGTTTACAGCTAGATCTTTGGGGTAAAAATAATAGTTTCTCCATTGTACAATTTTAGCACTTACAAATGAATTAGCTTAATTTCTCTTTGATAATAAAAGGCCTGCTCCATACCTTTCTTTGCCTAGAGGACATTGCGAATTCTTCTCTCATCATATTTTTCTTGCCCCTGAGCTGGTATTATATCTGCCATGCAATCCAGAACAATCCTTTTCTTTGTGTAAGTGGCAGTATCAAGGATTTATGGCGGCTACTCCCTCCTACTAGCGAGGAGAGCATATGACTCAATATGCTTTAAAATCGAGTATAAATCAAAGTTGGTGAAAGGCAAACTTGAAAAAAATTGCATACGCGTATAAAAACACCCAAACATTTGTGGGGATTTCTCTTTATACTGTCACCAGATGTTGGAGAGCCAAAATGAGAGGAAAGAAAATTACGATCTATAATTTCAACTGACTTCATAGATCTCATCATTAGTGACAGCTGAGATAGCTGAACACTTTTTGATGTGATTTAGAAGAAATCAACTTTCCTCTCTCTGAGAATTTTCTTTTTTACACAGAAAGGGAACTTTTAACAAGAAAGACAGTTGTGCGGAGTGTAGGTCGGAGGCTAGTGTCCAAATCCCAGGTCTGTTGCATACTTACTTGTGATACTTAATACAAGTTACTCAGCTTCTCAGAATCAGTGACCTCCATTTCCATCCCTGGATCCCTGGGTATTGCTATATATCTAAGCATTTCCATTATGGACAAAAGAAAAAAATGCATTATAATAATAACAATGCTGCCAACACATTTTCCTTCAGAAGTTACACCACACTCATAAACACTGTTTTTGAAGAAATAATACTAAGAAGGCATGTCATTTCTGAACGGTGAATTATACTCAAAGTCAACAATGGAGGAAGAGTTATATCCATATTCCTTCTGCCAAATAAGGCCTCTCTTTTAGACATCCCAGCACAGTTCCTCTTTTGAAGTGTATGTCTTTATGAAGAGATTAGGGTTAAACATATCCATTTACATTAAAACAGAACTATGTCTTTTGCTTTTGATGGTCCCCACATTTCTATCCTAGGGAATAATGTGATCAAAGCACTTCTCTGCTCTTACTGGATAAACAGTTCAGTGTTTTAGTAAATGGCTTTGTGGTAGGTTATGTCAAGTTCCTAAGATGTCCTATCTAGCAAGGAGTATGACCTGTGGTTGCAAATGGTAGAAATTATTTGTAAACAATAATGATTTGTGTTTTGAAATAGCAGATAAAGAATTGATACTATTCTTAGTTATATTTTGATTGTACAATATTTGTAGTATTTCTACTGTGTTGAACACTATTAGTAATATTTTAGTATTCAATATTAGTAATATTAGTAATATTCATGATGATTTCAGAAGCTGGCACTGATTAGAATTTGATTTTTTGAAATTTTAATGACTGCTATTATTTTTGTCTGTATTACCATACTTTAAGGTGAAATCTGCAGTCGTCAAGCTGCATGTCTTCACTCTTTTTGTCATTTATCCAATAAACATATTTTCAACCTAACTTTTCCAAATATTGAATAGAGAAAAGTAATATTGCAGGAAAACAATAAAATAAGAGTTTGTAATAAAGTGCTATGTCTTAGACTACCCAATATTATCATTTCTAATTCTTTTTAGCTAAAAAAATTAATGGTTTCACATTCCTCTGAATATTTTTTTTCTTTGTCTCCTTGAAACTGAAATTTTGATTTTTTTTACCATTGTTCTGTCATTTCTTGACACTTTAAACTATTCATCAGAATCTACCAGAAAAAATATTATCAGTAGATTGAATGCTTTAAAGGGTTCATTTTAAATTAAAAAAATAAAACCAAACATAATTTAATATCCTAAAGATAACAGGCATTGACTTCCTTGTTATTTACAACAGATATTATTTATCTTAGTATAGTTTAATGGATTGGAAGGGGAAAACACAAATAGAGTAAATAAATGATCTAGTGGTCAATTTTTGTAATCTTGATTTTAATTTGGAAAATTAAATGCATTCCTCATATATAAAGGATCACTGAACATTTTTTCATCAGTAATTTTTAAATATCTGTCCACATCTGTCCTTGAAACTTTTCGTTCATGAAAGAATACATTATTCTCAAGCTGACTTTAAATATTTTTAAAATACTAAAAAAATATTTTAATGGAAGTACTGAGGATTGAATCCAGGATCTCATGTATGCTAGGCATGCGCTCTACCATTGAGCTAGTCCCCACTCCCAAGCTGACTTTAAATACATAGAGAACTTCCAGTTCTGCTAACTAAGGCAGCCACTGTCTATGTCTTGCACTATCTTATGAATTTCAAATAATATAGTTAAACAAATCTATATAAATATGTTTATTAACCATAAGAATTGTGTTTTTATATTCTGTTACTTTAAAGAAGCCCATCTACCCTTCCCTACTGCTTTGTTCAAATTTGTGTTCATTGCATTGTTATTTTAGTTGATCTATTGACGTTCTTTATAATATAAAGTAGAACTAAGTATCAAGTGAGGTGAAAACTGCTATTCCACTAGCTTTTGCCTTGAGAAATATTCCAGACTACAGATCCAGAGACGGGGATGTCAGTAGGAGCCTGTCAGATTCCCTATGTTTAAGTGTTGAGAGTCTAGAGGAACCAAGGGGGCTAGAGTTTGCAAGGCAGAGTATCAGAGAAAGAGAGCTTCACAGAGAGAGGACTACAGACAACTGTGGTAGGACCCCTAAATATCCAGACAATACTTATAACTCATAAATTTGAGGAATTCTCCTAAGCCACAGAAAAAAAGAAAACACCTGAAAAGATTATCGGAAACAGTACTTATACCCTGCACCAAACCAGGAATAATGCTAATTGCCAAAAGCCAGACTGGAAATTTTCATAATTTATGAGGAATTGGATACAGTGTTCAGAAGTTTTTCTTGGGAGTGTGGAATAATTAGCTCTTTACTAAAAGTTGCTAATGTCTTCCTAACACATCTTAAAAGCAATATCCAAGAATGTTAAACAGTTTAAAGTAACTAAACTCTCTCCCAGAACAAAGCTCAAGAGTATTTATAGGAATACACACTATTTATTCAGCATGATTTAACATAAAAGTAACAATTATTGGCATCAAATAAGTAATTACTAAGCATGCAAACCCAGGAAAATATGAATGAAAACACAATGTATTAAAGTCATAGGATGCAGTTAAAGTAGTACTTTGAGGGAAATTTTTGTAGCACTAAATGCCTTTATTGTAAAGAAGAAAGAAAAGAGTGGTCTTACATTAAGAAGTCAGCCTTTCTTAAGTAAAACTTCTTTAAAAAGAGAGAAAAATAAACTCCAAACAGAACAAAAGAAAAATAAAGATCAGATATAAAAAACAGAAAAAATAATTTAAAAAATCAGTAACATCACAAGATGTTTTTGGATAAGTTCAGTATAAATTGATAAACCTCTGGTAAGAGTAATAAAAAAAAGGCTAGAGAAATTATAAGAAATAGCAATATGAGAAATGAGACAAGTGAAATCATTACAGATACTCCAGATATTGAAATAAGAATATGGGAATATTACAAGGAAAGTAATAATCTTTCATAATATGAATATTATGCAGATAAATTGTACAACCTTAATGAAATGGACATAACACTTGAAGGACACATACTCTCAAAACTCACTCAAAAATAATGTGAATAAATTGATATCTATTGTCAAATGAAAACATCTGAATTTAGAGAGAGATTTTTTTTCAAAAGAAAGGCTACTGCAGTAAGAATACCCTGATTTCAGAGAACTGCAACTATCATAAATCAAGCCAAAAAAAAAAAAAGCCTTTTCTATCTTCATTCTATCATCAGTAAAGAGGGATAAGCAAAGACAAGCAAGATGTTTTAAAGGGAAGTTGGGCAGCAAAAGAAAATGTCTAATGAAGTCAGATAAGAAAAATGTCTCACTGTGGTCAGTTGATTCTCAGGATAAATTGATGAGACAGACTGTTCCACTTTTTATAGCTTGCTAAGGCTTGGGAACAAAAGGAGTTCAGGAGATAGTAAGGAGAAAAGCCTAACCAAAGTTTGGTTAAAACAAAGAAGACAGTAAGAAATGGGCAATTGTGAGCACATTATGAAAGAAATTGAACTTATAGTTAAAATCATTTCACAAAGAAAACTCCAAGTTAAGATGGCTTCACTGGTGAATTGTTACAAACATTTATAAAAGAAATAATTCTGATGCTAGATGTTTTTATAAAACATTTAAAGAAGTTAGAATACTTATCAAGTTATTCTGTGAGACCATTATATTAATTATTATTCTAAAATAAATTCAGGAAAGGACATTAAAAGTATATTTCAATCCAAAATCCCTTATGAATATATGCACACAATTTTCTAAAACAATTTTAACAGATCAAATGCAAGATTATATAAAAGGAATAATACTTCATGACCAAGTGGAATTTATCCCAAGAATGCAAGGTTGATTTAACATTCAAAACTCAATTGATGTTAGAGCATCAGGAACTCTAATTCATTACTAGTGGGAATGCAAAATGGTAAAGCTACTTTGGAAGACAATTTGCTAGTTTCTTACAAAACTAAACAGTCTTATCATATCACCAATCAACTGCACTCTTACTTATGTGCGCACCTGGTTTGAAAATGTATATCTACACAGTAATATTCACATGAATGTTTATATCAACTTTATTTTTAATCACCAAAAATTGAAAGAAGCTAAGGTGTCCCTCAATAGGGTAATGGATAAGCAAACTGTAGTCAGTCCTTACAGTGAAAGAATATGAGCAATAGAAGGATTGAGCTATTAAGCCAACCAAAAACATTAATGAATGTTAAATGTATATTGATATTTGAAAGAAGCCACTCTGAAAAGGCTCTGTACTCTGTGATTTGAATTATATGACATTCTAGAAAAGGTGAAAATATAGAGATGCTGAAGAGATCAGTGTTTGACAGCAGGTTGAAGAATGGTGAAGCACAAGGGAATGAAAATATTCTGATTCAGTATGATAATCTAATTGTAATTACATGACCCTATTTATTTGGATTATCCATAGATCTTTTCAGCAAAAAGAGTGAAGATTAATGTATACAAATTATATAAAACATTTAGGGAGTAAAGGGAAATCCCACCATGCAAAAGAACTGTAGTAACAAAAGAAACTAATTGTATTACAAATATATGAAATCTCCACAACAAAGGGATTGATATAAAGACTGCTACCTAAATAACTTTGGAAATGAGTGTAGTCTGGAAGATTAAAGACAAAAGGAGCTGTATATAAGTATTGTACTTTAGTTGATAAAGTTGTTTAGTGCTTTCCTAGGAGGGTAAGGTTAACAAATCTGAAACTGCTGTACCTATATACTAAAGTCAAACAATTAAGTAAATGGATGGTGGATGGTGGGAGCCACATGTCTTACTGAAGAGGTTACAGATTAACAAAGAGAGAATGCAGGATGAATTACATAGTAAGGATTAGAGTTGGGGACATCAGCATGAAGGCAAATTTAGCTTAAAAGAAATACAGATGGAGAGAGATCTATACATGTGGGTTAGTATACACATATGCATAACCTTGTTCTGTCAGCTGAGAAGACCTAGAAGTAATGACACTGTAGTAGCAACGAGCACAGGTGGCATTCACATCTTGGTTTCTAATGTTTATCTCCAATAACGGAAATAAGGGGTGCTTGGGGAAATGATTGATTTTAGGACTGAGGCAGGAGTTACATAATCTTCCCCTAATTGATCTGTAGATTCAGTATAATGGCAATCAATATTAAACAGTCTTTCTTTTTTTTAGAAGTATAGGCAAGCTGATTCTAAAATTCATATGGAAAGGCTAAATTTGTTGAATAGTCAAAGCAGCATTTTAAAAGAAGTATGAAGTTAATGGAAAGCACTACCTTTTTTCAAGATTTATTTCGAGACTCTTTATAGTAATCTAGACAGTGTATTGTTGGCATAAAAACAGGCAAATATATCAAGAGAACAGAATAGACAGTCCAGGATATCAATGTACACAAAACTATTTTTGGAGAAAGATGCAAAGGCACTTCATTGGATAAAGAATAACCTTCAACAAATGGTTTTTAAACAATTGAATAACTATATATAAGAAAAAATGAACTTTGATTTGTATCTTACATCGTATACAAAATTTAATTTCTTAATTCCATCAACAAAACCATTCCTGCCTTACTCTGACACATAGCACAGTGCCTTGTCCAGAATAGATGCATAATAACATTTCCTCAGTGCTGAACAAATAAATATCCCCATTTGAGAAAATGTACTTGGTATCTTGAGAATTTCTTTTGCCTTGTTTGTTTGCTTTGGTTGTGTTTACCTAAAACTTCTAAGTGCACCTTTCCCTAGACTTCAGAAGCCTAGGGAAATCAGCATCCAAGGCATTCTTTTGAATCTATAAGCATGCATTCAAAAGAACTTGTTTAAAATGTGGTAATGTGGTGTTTGATGGGGAGCTCAGAGAAAGCCATTATGTGTCATTTGCTATAAAATCACTCTTTCTCCCAGGCTTCACCATGATGCAGTTTCAGAATGGCTCTTATTAAATGAGTGAGGATACTGAATGACGTATTTGTATCTTTGTTGATAACCATAAAATATTTAGGATTGTGTCCATGTGTCATTGACTGACAATTATATTTAAATTTAAGTTAGCTGGCATGAGATACTTATTTTCTCCATGCTCATATATTATTATAATCATCTGCAGCATTTTCATTAGTTTATTTTCATGCCTTATCACTGTGAAAAATTAAGTCTGCAAGTTTGTTTTCTTTAAAGGTTGTGCTGCTTTTATCTGTAAAAATTCTTGGAGTGATTGAATACACAGTACAGAACGATTCCTTCCTTTGTATAAAGCATTTTTAAACACAAGATTAAATGTATTCTTAAGAACAAATATATTAAATATGTAAGTCTCTGGATATATTTGTATATGGAAATAGACATAGCTGTATAGCTATATGGGTAAAATGTTCTGGATTAACAAAGATAAAACCCATCAGAAGGTTGTATTTCCTGATTCTAAAAATTAATCTCAACCCACAAAATTTGAAATGTGGCACTTATAATATATTTTTGTGCTGTTCTGTTAATGATTACCAGGGCACTAGGATTACTGAAATATCATGTTTTTTAATTTGAACATTTTATATCAATCATGAAGAAAAGAATGTGTTGATAGTGTGAGAAGAAACATGTTTTCAAACCAAAACTCTGGAGGTTCAAAGAGCATGTAGATCTGCCTCCTCGGGCTTTTTCACAAAAGAGTTGTTTTCAGAGCATTTATTTATTCATTAACACATCTTTAATATGTTGTATATATTAAAAATGCTTCAGGTACTAGAACCTTTAAGGTTTTGCCCTTAAAGAGTTCATAGTGTAAAAAAATATGCATAGGATGTTTTAAAGTTCATAAATAAATCTTACATTCATTTTTATTTTTTATCAGTTACATAGTAACAGTGTCTCTATAAATAAAAGGACAGAAAATCATCATGTTTCAATGAGAAGTAAATGAAGTAAAATAAGTATGTACCCCTAAAATTCAGTACAGAACTCTAGAAGGTTAAACAATATT
This sequence comes from Camelus ferus, assembly GCF_009834535.1. Classification (NCBI taxonomy): domain Eukaryota; kingdom Metazoa; phylum Chordata; class Mammalia; order Artiodactyla; family Camelidae; genus Camelus; species Camelus ferus. Next base: position 86,623,754 of record NC_045696.1, on the reverse strand, counting down.
ATCAGGCTATTATCTCCAACAGCTAACCACATCTTGAGTTAGTGCCCCATTTAGTAAGAATGATCTATCTATCTAGGGCAGTGTAATCAAGAGAAGAATTAATAAAATATTTTACTAAAGCTTCAATTTGTATTTTCCAGCCTAGTCTAGAGAAGAAAAGTTTGAATTGTCTCTTCATGCTTACGCAACAATTGTCTTGTCCTTCAATTTCTTATGATGATCAGAAGGGCTCAATTCTGCATCCCAGTGGTACCTAAATGGCTGTTCACTCCTGTTTCAACAGGTCCCCTGGACAGAATCTGTCTGCTTCCCCTCTCCTTGGCCTTTTAAAAATTATTTTCATTCAATTTCTCACACTCAATCTCTTCTTGTCATGTTGTTAGTCTTTCAGCTCCATCAGATTTATGAAATCCTGGAGTACAAAATGGGAAAGAAGAAAAGTTGCTTTCAGAGTTCTCTACCCACAGTATGCAATAATTTTAAGATAATTAGATATTTCACACTGCTCAGATTAGCATTTTTGTAGGCATCTCCTGTTCTACATTATGCTAAAGGAGTATTCATTAGTTATTGTTTCATCATATACATATAAATCACTGATGTTTTAGCAGAAAATGATTAAATACAGCAAATTAAATACCTACAACACCAACAGAATGTGTCAAAGAGAAAGTGACCTCTCAGGAAATCACGAAAGACCAGTATCACAGGAAGCTACCTCTGAAAATCTCAGCTGCGTTTTAGCAGTAAAGCAAGCGTTGAGCATCAGTTTATCAGAAAGCTGATGCAAAAAGCCTCATCTGCCATTTACACATGTGTCTGTCTACTGTTCTTTAGGTAAAATAATGGTTTATCCTTCTCTTTCCCATAAATTTAGTCACTCTCAAGGGGAAGAGATTGCACAAGGGCATGGATATCAGAAGGTCAAGATCATGGCGAACTACTTTAGAAGATGCCTATGACAGGTATTTTTCAGAATAGCTTTTAAATGATTCTATTCCTTATTTTCTCACCTGCACTTTGAGTTGTGTTCACAGATCTTAAGCTAGAATGTTTTGTTTTCTGTTTTTGTTGTGTTACAAACCATTCAAGCATCTAGCAGATTTAGAAGGCAATGGATTATTTGGAGCCATAAGTATTATCATCAGGTCAATTTCAATCCTGCTATTTTTCTGTTTATTGAAGCCACTGAAATGTAGTTTTAAAATGTCTCTTTTCAGCTTTATATTTAGCTCAATGTAGCCTCCAAGCATAAGCTATAGCCTGTAAGATGGACTTTGTTGGTCTATGGCACATTTTACTTAAGGCCAACTCTTAACCACACTAGAGCTTTAAGATTGTTGCAGCAGCCATGTTTCTTTTGGACTGCTCAGGAGTCCAGCCTGTAAGGAGCTCCAAAGTCATCATTCTGTCCTAAGTAAAAAGCTGAACAAACTGAAAAATCAGCAACTGCTCTTTGATATGTCTGAGAAGTTACACCCCAGGGCAAAGCACTGCTTCCCAAACTGAAGCAGCAAACAAGCAGATACAAAGAATCATCATGCAGAGAACCAGTATCAGAGTAGGAAACCTAAACTGTAATTGATGATTGCTGGAGGCTCAGAGTGGTCAAATTTGAGAGTTAGCAACACCAGTGGAACCCAGTCAGAGGGGAGCTCTCAAACTTTTGTGAGTTTTATCTCCAGGACCTCTTCCAGGTTCTCACAGTGAAGATTAAAAACAAAAACAAAAACAAAAACAAAAACAAAAACAAAAAACACATATATTCAATATCTTGTAATAAACTATTATGTAAAAGAAGAAAGAAAAGAAAAGCAAAAAAAAATCCCTCCAGTTTTTGGCAGGGATTAGAGAAAAGTAACCAATTTGAAATGTGCCAGAACATTCTGTTCTTCTTAACAAAGCCTACCCTCAAGCAAAATTATTTCATCACAACCTAATCCACTGAGGTTTTATCAGAGCCTAACCAACCTGGGGAAAAGGAAATAAATATCCAACTCTAGGCCTCCCTAGCCATCCTGTCCCACCTAAAGAGGTGAGGAAAAAGAAAAATAAAACCAACTGAGAAGCACTAGTAAAGTTCACAGATCAGGGCGCAGGCTACTAAAGTGACTGAGAACCCAATCATAGCCTACGAAATAGGTCCCCTCCTCCTACGCCTTACCGCTGCATTAATAAAGGCCTATTTACTTCAGTTCCTTTTAACCCATATATCATGTCTGTGTTTCAACAAAAAAATTAATAAGGCATAATAAAAGGAATAAAGCACAGTTTGAAGAGGCACAGCAAGCATCAGAAACAGACCCAGATATGATAGAGATGTTGGAATTATCAAATCATGAATTTAAAACACTACTTCCCTCTAATTTTTGTGATTAATATGCTGAAGGTTCTAATGGAAAGGGTAGATAATATGCAAGAACAGATGGAAAATGTAATCAGATATGGAAATTCTAAGAAAGACTCAAAAAGAAATGCAAGAGATAAAAGAAAAAACACCATAATAGAAATAAAGAATGCCTTTTGAGGAACCCTTTAGTAGACTGGACATGATTATGGAAAGAATTTTTGAGCTCAAGGATATAAAAGTAGAAAATTCTACAATGGAAACAAAAATAGGGAAAAAAAAAAAAACCCCACAATATCCAAGAACTGTAGGACAACTACAAAAAGTATAATATACATTCCATTCTGGGAATGCCAGAAAAAAAGAGAAAGAAAGAAAGGAACAGAAGCAATATTTGAAACAATAAAGAATGAGAGTTTCCTTGAAATTAATGTCAGACACCAAAGCACATATCTAGAAAGTGTAGAGAATACAAAGTGAGATGAATGCCAAAAGAACTACACCCAGGCATATTATATTCAAACTTCAAATAAAGATAAAGAAAGATAAAGAAGAAAATCTAAATTAAAGATAAAGAAAAATCTTGAAAGAAACCAGCAGAGGTTTGGTGGGGGAAGCACCTTACCTATAGAGAAGCAAAGAAAAGAATTAATTCAGCTTCTCAGAAACCATGCAAGGAAGAAGACTGAAAATATTTTAAGTGTTATGAGAAAATAATTATGAATCTAAAATTCTGTATTGCCTGAAATTCTCCTTTAAAAGTAAAGAATAAAGATTTTCTCAAGCAAAAATTGAGGGAATTTGTTGCCAATAGATCCGCCTTTCAAGAAATGTTAAAAGTTCCTCAGAAAAAGGAAAATTGTATGTCAGGAAGTTGAATTTATATAAAGAAAATAAGAGCATTAAAGGAGGAATAAGTGAAAGTGAAATAAAAAACTTTTATTTTTCTTAACGGATCTAATAGATAACATTTTTAAAAATAATAGCAACTATATATGTAATGATTATAGTTTACATATAAGTGAATTAAATGATAGCAATGATATAAGGGATGGGAAGAAGGAATTAAGAATATTTTATTATTATAAGTTATTTGCTCTGCACAAGAAGAGGTATAGTGTTATGAAAGTACACTTGGATTAGCTGTAATGTACATTGCAAATTCAAGGGCAATCACAAAAAAGGGGGAGGGGAGCATAATTGATATAAGATAGAAATTGAATGATACTAAATGCTCAGTTATAACCACAAAAGGCAGAAGATAATAGAAGACAAGGATAGGAATAAACAGCAAAAGCAACAAGTACAAAACAGTAATAAAATGACTGATTATCAGTAATCACTTAATGGTCTGAATACACTAATTAAAAGACAGAAATTGCCAAAATGGATGAAAAAAACAAAACTCAGTTATATATTGTCTAGAGGAAACCCACTTTAAATATAAAGACACAGAGATTAAAAGTGATGCAAAATGTATTTCACACCCCAACTTGGAATATGTACAGAAGTTTAAAGTATATCTAGTTAATATATTCTTTCTCCTAAGCACCCACATCTCAATAATTATATTGGAGATCAAGATGAGGGAATTTTTGTTCCTAATTGCTTGAAAGTTTAGAATAATATTTTTAAAATAGTCCATTTAGGTACTTTTTATTAAAGAAAAATATTTTCTTCATGTCTTCTGTTTTCACTTGGCTGTGCTCCTCTTTTTAAGGGCATCAATGGAGTTGTTTTGTTTTTTTATTGAATTATAGTTGATTTACAATGTTGTGTTAGTTTTAGGTGTACAGCAGAGATTCAGTTATACATATACATATATATTCTTTTCCATTATAAGTTATTACAAGATATTGAATATAATTCCCTGTGCTATACAGTAGGTCCTTGTTGGTTATGTATTTTATATACAGTAGTGTGTATCTGTTAATCCCAACCTCCTAATTTATCCCTCCCCCTACCTTTCCCCTTTCATAACCATAGTTTGTTCTTCTATGTCTGAGTCTACTTCCCTCTAATTTTTAGTGATTTACACATATAAATGTTTAAAAACAGAAGGTATATGTAAATGGTTAAAGATGGATTAAAATTAATAAAATGGAAATAACATATAATTTTCAAAATATAAGGATTAGTGAATAAAGGAGATAACTATCAAAAGAGTCTTTTGACTCAAAAGAATCTCTGAGAATATGAGGAACATGAGCCCATCTAGAAAGAGTGTCACCTAGAGAGAAAAGGATGATTCTAAAATGCCAGGTATGGGATATGGCTTAATGGTTAAACTTATGGTCTTCAACTTCAGAGGAACTGAAATCAAATGGTAGATTTTTCAACTGTGGACTAGGTGACAATACTGAATCTCTGATTTTTCTCAATATGAAGGAGAAAATAATAATTCTATTTCATAAGAGCTTTGCAAATTGGAGGTGATAATGCTGGTTAAGTATATGGTACATTGTGAGACACACACAGGTAATTATATTAAAATATATTTAGCACACCCGAACACAATGTGCTTTTTCCAGAATTCTGTGTTTTCCTCTCAAACTTCTTAATTCTTGATTCTACTTGGATATGGCTCTGGGTTTTTGTTGTTGTTGTTGTTTTAATAATATAGAAGTGAGTAGTAGATTCAAAGAAACAGATGTATTTGTTTTTCAGTTACTTTACTGCTGTCTGCCTAAAGAGATATTATTTCTGAAACTTCACATACTGTCTGTTATATATTTCTTTGGACTTAAACTCTACTTTGCTTTTTCTGGGTTAATATTGTAATATCCATGGAGCATTAAGAAACATAGTTTGAAATTAAACAATTAAAGTATGGTATGATGAACCTAAAGCTTAGCTAGGAGGGAGACTTATGACTTAAAACACACATATTTTATTTTATTTAATTTAATTATTTTTTAAGTTTAACATTTTTTATTGAGTTATAGTCATTTTACAATGTTGTGTCAAATTCCAGAAAATACACATATTTTAAAAAGAAGAAAGCTTAAAAATTAGTGACCTAAGCTTTCATGTCAAAAAGTTATAAAAAGCAAATTAAAAGCAAAACAGTTGAATTAAAAAATAATAAAGATAGCAAAAATCATTAAAATAGAAACAAGTGAAAAATCCAGAGAATAAAGACAAAAAGTTATTTTGGGAAAGAAAAATAACATTGACAGGGCCATAATATTACCCATTTGAAATTTTATTGAAGTGTCTTCTAAAGATGAACATATAACTACTATATGGTAAGAAATTCCACTTCTACAAGTGTAACAACTAAAACACATGTACAAGAATATTATAGAACTTGATGAATATTATACAAATTCTGGAAGTGAAATGACAACCAAATAAAACAATGGATAAATAAGTACAAAATTTTCTGGAATGGAATACCTCACAGCAATTTATAAAAAACAGATTAAAAAACTACTACTGTGAACAACAGCATGAATGAATCTCATACAAATTGTGTTGAGCAAAAGAAGTCAGATACAAATTAGTATGTAGTAAATGGTACAGTCCCATTTTATCACATCAAAAATAGGTTTTAGCAGTTGATGGTAATCAAAATTATAATAGTGGTAAGTTCTGGGGAAGAATTAACTAGGAAGGTGCAAAAAAAGAGCATTCTGTGGTGTTAGAAATATTCTGTGCCTAACCTGTGGTTGTTTCACGGGTTCTTGTGCATGCATGTCAATAGGCATAACTTACTGAAGATGTCACTAAGATCAGGTAACTCCCATGATAAAAACTGAAAAGTGCTGTGAGACAAAATAAATATAAATGTGCATTAAATATATGAAAATATGGTCACATTTACTAATAAAGGTATAAATACATGGTAAACGTATTTAGAAAATATTTAAAACTATCCAATGACTATTTTCAAGGATCCCAGCCATCTGATGTACTATTGGTAGGATTGTAAATTAATAAAATGTTCCCTAGGAGGCATGATGCTATTATGCATGAAGAAGAAAATGTGTGGATTCTTTTAAAAAAGAAGTGTCACCTCTAAATATTATCCTTTATCCTAAGGCAATAATGAAAGAAATGTGATCATGTTTATGGTGAAGAGATTGATCGTGTTAATGAATTATATTAAGAGTAAAAATAGAGAATTTCATTTAAAAGCACATTTGATAAAAAGTAGGATCTTATGTAAAGAAAATGTAAGCAGCCTAGTGCAAATGAAAAAAGAAAGTTTCGGTTCAGTGGTCGTTAACACATTTGCTCCATCTATTTCTTCTATTTCTTTGTAACTTGTGAGATGAGAGGAAGCAGGTAGAGGGGGTTATGAGTATCTCTGTTGTGCTTCTCATTTATGCTAATTTTTATTATAACATAGGTCTTTAACCTCCTTCTCGTATACACCCCAATAGTTAACAATTTCTCTTTTCAAATATGGCCTATTACTATAAATTTAGTCATTTATAGTAGTAGAAAGTAAAGACTATCACATTTTTCAATCAGATTTCATGGTTGAATGGCAAAATATAATTTTGAAAGCATTTGCAATCAATATTGCCTTATACATTAAATACGCATGTTTTGAAGTTGTTTATATATGTAAGATTATGTGCAGTATTAGCTTCAACTGATATCTCCCCATAGACTTAATACATATTCACACATTCTCAATGCTTTAGAGAAAATAAAAGGCTAATCAAAAAATGTTATGAAAGCAATCCACTTAAAGTTAAATTTTTTTATTAAGAATTTTGAAGGTGTCTACAACATTAAACCATGTTTTTAATTAGCTTGAACTATGATATCTTGTTTGTAATTTTGAAAAACCTTGGTCCAGAGAGTTTTATCTGGGGATACAGTAGACAGTTTATTACAGAATCACTAAGGATGCAGTGATAGTATTAAAGCATAATGAGAAAAAAGGTAATTAGGCAAATTATATGGGTAAAGGGAAACTATAATGAATATCCCTCTAAAACGTAGTAACAAAAGAGGAATCACATATGATCTTTTGACATGACCCTGTTTAGATATTTTGAAGGGTTATAATTTCCTACTTAATTATTGTTTTACAAATACTCAAATTTTAGAAAGAAAATTAAAAACAAAATGATCAAATATGAGGTTGAATTTATACCAGTATTGAAAAAAATGTAAACAGCACATTTCTTCCTTCCTTCCTTCCTTCCTGGAACTAAATATTTATTAGGTTTAAAATAAAAATTTTATGCTAATAGTGTAGTTTTTGGAAATACCACTGCAAAACAACTACAAAATCCTGTAAGTTTGTCACCTTGAGACAACCACATTTGTCTAATATCATTTTGGTTAAAACACTGACTCTTATGTATGCACATCATGTACACACTCATTCAACAAATACTTGTTGAATGTCTCCAATGGAATAGGCACTCTCTGGTTGCTTGGGATACAACAGTAAACAAAATAAAGATCTCTCCTTTGTGGAGTTACATTTTAGCAGAGTGACAAATAGTAAAGAATAAGCAAGTAAATACAGAATACATTGGAAGGATATAAGTGGAAGGAAGCCAGAAAAGAGGACTTGGTAGCCCTGTCAGGGGTGAGAGGCAGTGGCAGTATTAAATAGCAGTGAGGATACATTTTACTGAGAAAGTGAGATTTGAGCAGAGACTTAAAGGAGACCCATGTGACTTGAGAGGAATGAGTGAAAAGGAAAAGAGTAGAAGATGACACAGGAGAGGGGATAATTGACAAGTAGATCAGGTAGGACATCTTAGGCAATTATGACAACTTCAGGTCCTACTCATTACCTAAAAGGGAAATGGAAAAGACCTCAGTTCTTATCATACCTGAAAGATGGGATTACAGATGGGAGATGGAGTGTGTAGTTTAGCAAAAGATTTTAAAGGATTTATTTAGGAAAAGAAAAGTAGACCTCCAAGAACAGGAGACGGACTGATCCAAGGGAGGAAAGAGCAGTGGTCTTTGTTTTGCCCTTCCTCTTACACGCTCACTTAGAGGTAGTCTTTTGATTGACTGGTGGCTCTTGTCCCTGGAATGCTTAGTCATGTTTGTTTCCTTTGCTCATGTCTTTACCCATGCTGTACACAGAAAAACCTGTGGGGGACCTAAACCACAAGGTTAATTATATTACAATGAGCATTGGGTCATGCCCAGTTAAGTTTTTTCCCCGCTGCCGAGCAGTTGTGGCTATCAGGTTCTAACCGGTTTCTTGCTGGCACTGATTTAGAAGTACGGTCTCTTTATTCTGGAGGCAGGAATAATGCCATCTTCCAGACCATCCTCCCTCTCCTCCACCCGTCTGCCTGGTGCCCCCACTTATCTAACTACCTAACACTGTGCATAAATGGAAAGTCGCTGTAAGATTTTGAGAAAAGAAATGAGATCATCTGGGTTTTAGTTTGAATGGCTTACTCTTGAGAACTGTGTTATGAATGGATTGGAGAGGAGTTGGGATGCAAGAAGGGGAGATTTAGGAGGTAGAGGGTAGATGATGGCTCAGACCAGGGACATAACAGTGGAGACAGGGAGCAGTGATACGATTCTAAATAGCAAACACACACACACAAACTTCTTTGAACTGAAAAGGGGAGTATGACATACATGCTGTTTAACAGAACACATTTCTCTTAAACTATAGATATTGTCATATCATCGAATATATTCTATGTCATTTTAATATTTTGATCCCATCCTTATCACTTAATATTTTAAACATTAAGGTATTTCTTACACTTAGCTGTTCAGTTAAAATTTTGAACATATCTATGGGTCTTTGCTCGCAATAGATTAATAGAAGGAAATTTGCTATTTCAAAGGATTTGCACAATTTAAAATGGTTTACATTTTTGTCCAAAGGCCTTCACAAAGGGTACATTCTTACGTAAATATATTCAAATACATTCTTATATAAAATATTTAAGAATGCTCATTACTTTGGAACCTCTTTAACACTCAGTGTTTTGGGGGTTTAATGTCTTTCTCCGATTGCTAGGTAGGCAGGTAAAGACAATGAGAATACTATTGAGAATACTATTTCAACTTTGCATTTTTTGGCTCCACAAGCGGTAGAACACTTTTCATATGTTTCTAGGTTCTCTCTCTCCCTCTCCCTCTCCCTCACGCTCTGTTTTTCAATATATAAATTTATTAGGCATTATTTTTAAGATGCTGTAAAGAAGAATTAAGAATCTGAAATTTAAGAAACAACAGATTTGGAAAAAAAAAAAAAAAAGCAGCAAGTTACTTCCCCAAGTAGTTAATAGAAAACTAAATTACCCAGACAGTAAGAAAGACCAGAGTAAACAGATCTCAAAAAGTAATTAGGCAATTCTGCAGTTAAAAGACAAACTCGGACACCATACAATTGCGACTCTACCTTAACTACAATAGAACTGCAGACAGTTTCCTGGCCTCCTCCTGTTCTAACATTTCCTGGGCTTCTCTATACCAATTTAATACTACTTTATAGCAAAACACTATCACAGCAGCATATCACATATTTCCACTGAAGCATCACGCTTTAAAAAAAAAAATAGAGAAAACATTATATGTGTAGGTGGAAATCCATTATTACTGAGCTAAATTAAAAGATGGGCATACTGTAATTTTCTGACACAGTAGGAACACTGTAGAAAAAAATTCTTGAAGTGACATTTTCCTTTCTCTGTTACTGGCCATAAAGTGTACTTTCTAATTAAAACTTTTAAATGACTTTAATTACTGAAATAAAAAAGGACCTCTGTTAAAATTTGTCCCATGCACACTCACTAGTCATTAATGTGAGGTCATGAACTTGTTTAGAAAAGTAAAAATAAGATTAAATAGTCGAAATCTTTAAAATACAGAGAAAAAACTTTCATTTATGGTTGTTGAATTTACCTAGCCCTGTATTACCATTAGGTTATAATGGTTTTCAAATATAAATTATACTGTAAACCAGATAAATTAAGGTTTTTGGAAAAGAAATTTACATTAATAGGAAGATTAAGAGGAATTTTTTCTCCAGGGAAAGAAGTAGTCATTTACCTGGCTAGAATATACTTATTGGTATTTTACTATGTGACTTACCTGGTCATCTTTGGAAAGAAGTTTTTGGGGGCAGCAAAAAATATGAGTTATTGGTAAGTAGGTTTGACATGCTTTAAAAATACATTGTGGGTTTAGATTTGCCTGAGATAATCTCTACATTGTTCATGGGTACTGAATTGGCTAATCAGACAGGTGGAAAAGAACATCACCAGATACAAAGAACTTTTTTTCCTACAAGAAGAAATAAGCACTTGAAGTGTGGAAAATACTCTCCATATCCATTTGAGCATTATAAGCAGAAGACTGTGATACCAATAACAAGAAATTTCCGTGATTTTCATATTGTTCCATGTATAAACTTATCTCCTACTTGACTTAGAATCTACCATAATCCCATGTGACTCCCATTCTTTGCTATGCAGATGTGATCCACTAAGCCCTCATCCTTACCTAAACTCAGCTTTTACTTCTTAGTTATTCCATTGTGTGATTTCTTTAACTTTATAGAATATAATACCCACAATTTTCCTTTATCTCTTCCTAGAATTATTCTCAAAGTAAACACACAAAGTAGGCATCATTCTAGGAGGAAAAAACTTCCAGATTTACTTAAAAAAATAGTGCAGAGAGTTATCCAAAAGGATATCATCTTGCTTATAAAGCACTTTTTTGGTCTTTTGTATTGTTTTGTTTTTGATGTTAGAGAGATGAGGTGTTTTTTTTTTTAAGCAAATTCTTCCTATTTTGTTTTTTTTTAAAATTTTAAATTTGAAATACAGTCAGTCACAATGTGTCAATTTCTGATGTACAGCACAATACTTCAGTCATACAGGAACATACATATATTTGTTTTCATATTCTTTTGCATTAAAGATTATTACAAGACATTGGATATAGATCCCTATACTACAAAGAAATTTTTTTAATCTATTTATAAATAGTGGCTAACTGTTGCAAATCTCAAACTCCCAAATTTATCCTTTCCTATCCCTTTTCTCCCAGTAACCATAATGTTGTTTACTATGTCTGTGAATCCGTTTCTATTTTGTAAGTGAGTTATAGTGTACCTTTTTTTTTCTTTTTTTTTTTTTTTTAGATTCCACATATGAGTGATATCATATATTTTTCTTTCTCTTTCTGGCTTACTTCACTTAGAATGATGATCTCTAGGTCCATCTATATTACTGCGAATTGCATTATTTTATTCTTTTTTATGGCTGAGTAGTATTCCATCATATAAATATACCACAACTTCTTTATCCAGTCATCTGTTGATGGACATTTAGGTTGCTTCCATGTCTTGGCTATTGTATATAGTGCTGCTGTGAACATTGGGGTGCATGTATCAGTTTTAATTCAATGTCAAGTGACTGGTGTCATGAATATTTTAGAGTTACCATGTCCCTTACAACAGAAACTGGTGTGTGTGTGTGTGTGTGTGTGTGTGTGTGTTTGTGTGTTCATGCACAGTATCGAGGTGATATGAAAGGTAAGAAATGAGATAGCTAGACTTGCTTTGCCTAATAATTGTTTCTCAGATATAATATTTATGTTGTTGGGAAACATAAGTAGCATTCTTTTCTATCTCCACCTGTCTCTAATATATTTAATTCTTTTTCTTTTAGAATTGTTTTAGATTTATATGAAAATTATAATACAGAGAAGATAATACAGAGAGTTTCCTCATATCCCAGACCTAGTTTCCCCACATTTTTAACATCATACAGTGGTAAAATATATTTCTCACAATGAATGAGCCAATATTGATATATTGTACTTAATCAAAATTCATACTGTATTCAAATGCCCTTAATTTTTATTTTTCCTTTCCAGTATTTCATCCAATATACCACATTAAACATTTAGTCATCACATTTCCTTAGGCTCTTTCAGACTTTGGCAGTTTCTCAGGAATTCCTTGTTATTGATGACCTTGGCAGTTTTGAGGAGTACTACCCAAGTATTTTGTACAATGTACCTCAAGTGAGATTTGTCTGATGCTTTGCCAACATTAGATTGAGTGTATGTATGGGCTGGAAGACCACAGGAGTCTACTGCATCCCTCATCATATTATACTAAGGATATATATTATCAAAGTGATTACTGCTGATGTTAAACTTGGTCACCTAGCTGAGGTGGTATTTTTTGGTTTTGGTACTGTAAAGTTACTCTTTTCATTCTTTCCATACTGAACTCTTTGGAAGGATGTCACCATGTGCAGGCCACACTTGAGCATAGATGCTCCACCTCTGATGTTAGAGAATCTACAGAAACTGTTTGCAGAAACTCTTCTGCACAGTTACTTTTTCTAATTACCCCCATTTATTCATTTATGCAAATATTCATTCATATTAATATGGGCTAATGGAAGTTTATTTTAGATTTTGGATTATAATCAAACATGACTTTATTCATTTTGTTGCTTGCACTGGGAGTTTTTCAGTTGACTCTTGTGTCCTTTTGATATATATCCATCACTGTGAGGTTTTTTTATTTTTTTGGTTTTAGATGTTTTGGTTTGTTGCTTTGCATTGTTGTTGTTGTTTGAAGACTTTACTTTCCTGCACAAGAAATACTCCAGTCTCATTGTTTATATCTCTTGCCCAAACATGGAGTCAGCTGTTTTACCAAGGAGACCTGATTCGTTTTATTGGGAAAGTGGGAATGTTTGGGTGATGTGTGTGCTCTTTAATACTGTGCTTCTGGGCTCTCTGAAGTGACAAAAGAAAATACATGTGTGTATACCAACCCATGTATATACACATACCTATAAATATCCCTATATGTTACCAGCTCTATTTATATTATGGTAAACATACTGATATCTCCAACTCTAGTCCATTATCACATGGATAATTCTAGCCTCTTCCATTTGCCAGTCTATAACTTCTCACTTTTGTGAACGAAAATACTACAACCATATCAGTGAACAAGAATGTTGAAACCAAGTCATCAGCAGCTGCTGCCACCCACCTCAGTGAGGACAGGCCTGCAGCCCAGCCTCTGCAGGCACTCACAGTGGTGCCCTCTGAGGGGACTCAGAATAAGAAATGACAGGATACTGGCCCTAGATGACTAGGTGCTTGTCAAAGGAATGAATTCAGTGAGCCCAAATGTTTGCTTCCTCCCATACATAGAAAAGCACTAAATTCTTTAACTTGAGATGCCTGGTTTTCTTTAGATAACAAGCAATCTTTTATTGTTCCAACTACCTGCTCCTCCCCTACCTATTCGGAGCAGTCCCTCAGAGCAATCTGAGGGGCTGTCATCCTGGCTCAAGTCCTCCCGCCAAATAAAACGTAACTCTCAACTTTTAGGCTGTGCATTTATTTCAGTCGACACTTTAATAATGAGAAAACTGGCTTCCACCATCTGCCATCCATTTACATTATTGTTCAATTCCAGTAGACATATATAATGATTTCTGAATTTTTAACTTGTATTCCTGTGTGAAACAACATTATCAATTGTAGTAGAGAATATAGTTTCTTTTATTTTTGGTCTTAAGAGATTCTACTCATTTCCAAAATTACAGCTTAGCACCCTCTTCAGTGTTTCCCCACCCTCTTCAGTGAAATTTTTTCATAAATTTGTCACATTCTGCACTCCATCTTGGGATGCAGAGCTTCTAAAATACTTTTTTTTTTTTAAGGTTTAGTCCTTGTACATTGCTGGATACATATTTCTTGCTTTCCCCTCTCAAAGCACAGAATCAAATAGCATTAATTCCCCCTCACGTTAGAAACTAGCTCCTAGCAGAAAGTCTCATTGGGCTCTTCCACCTAGCTTACAAACTCTTCACAGTGGGGGATTTTAAGGCTTTTGTTTATTATATATCAATTTTCTTTTATTCTTTAGAGGCTAACCTATAAAAACTTCTTACCTAGCTCAGGTTTTCACTTTCCAGTCCTTTTTCCTAACTTCCAAACCCCTTTTTGGATTGAACTGAAACAAGAATGACACAAAATCTGCATACATTTCAATTAAGTGTTTTTTAAATTGGTAAGCATCATAGAGGAGTAAGAATTTCCACTTTACAATTTCATATTACAAAGCTTCGTAATGGAGAGGTTTCTGCATTTAAATCTCTTGTGTATCTAGAGGTGTGTTGTATGCTATTACATAAGACATGAGACTAAACAGAGTTGAATCATGTACTATTATGTAAAGTAGGCACAACATATTGAAAAATCAAACAGCTTTTCACCAACTATTTATATTTGGGGCTTAAAACATAACCATTTCTTAAACTCTAAGTCTATGGGTCTTTAAGTTAGCTCTGCCCCATTAATTTAGTCTTTAATATATTACAGATATTGTTATTTTTAAATCATTAACTCAAATATTTTACAAAGAATTGTATACTATAAAAAATCTTTTAATTTTAAACATTAAAATTTACCAATTTGTTAGCAGGAATATAAAATCTTTAAAATCTGCTTCACATTGTGATAAATATAGACAGAGACTAATTAGGTGGTTTGCTTAAATGTCAAATGCAATTCTAATGCCAAAAAAATAATCTGGAAGCATATTCATGTTAATTGCATGTACTTTTCATTTTGTTCAACAAAGGGAGATTTTTTTAAATAGAAAAACTGAAAAACAACAAGAAAAAACAATTCCAGATGGATGACTATGCTGACAATTGCACTAACAATTTGTCTCTTTAACTCAGACATTAGCTTTGCTCCCAAGGCTGAAAATATTAGTCATTCTTGAACTAAATCTTGCTTTCCTTACACATTTTGTCTATATTCTTAAGATGCTGTTAGGCTTATGTATAATCAGCAGTCATTTTTACCTTGACCTGCTGTGGGCTTTATCCAGCAAAGACCCACCTTGGAAGAATGAATTACTCGAGACTTTATCAAGCCAAGAGAGTTAGAGGGAGCCAGAGACCAACTCCAGTTCCCCAGCCCCTTAAAACTCTCTATTTATTGAGAATAGTCAAACAAACGATTAAGGTAAAACACGTCATAGGAATGTGTAAGGGGCATGGTGTACATGCAGGTATGCAGGTCAGCAGTTTTGTGAAAAACAGAAACATTAGTCTTAATCTATATGTTTAGGGAGAAGTTTACAATGTTTAGGGAGTATACAGTAGACAATGGAAACCAGGCAGGCACAAAGACCCCATAAAGATCAAGATCTAACTAGATAAGCGATGAATGCCCTGCTGTTTTCAGCAAGGGCAAAAAGTAATTAATGGTTTTCCAAGAAGCAGAAACAGCTACAGCTAATAACCTACACCTAAGATAAGCAAGACCTGTCTTGCCGTTTTCAGCAAGACAACTGAGCAGCAGTTTTCTGCATTGTAGCCCTACAACTTATTAACCCAAGAATGTGCTCCCACAACCTGCCTGTACTTTAATTCTTGCTCATGCTATAATCAATCTTTACCTAACTTTATTTCATTCTCTTAGAATTGTCCAAACCCTTACCTTGTATGAATGGCAGATGTACTGCTGTCTAAAATTTACTTTTCAAGTTGTGAACTTTTCAAAATAATTTAAATTTAATGTTCCTCAACCCAAGTAAAATAATTTTTGTAGATATATTTACTTAAAAATATCTTCAATTTGACAAATCCCTAAATGTTTTTCTAAAGAATTAGCTCTAGGTTTAATTCAGGTATATGTACATGTGGTCTAATAATTACATTAATCTATATTTATTATTGGCTATAAATTTATACTATACCATAATTATCTACCCATTATCTATTATCATAGGTAACAATGTGGATAGTGATCAGTGCAACTTTCTGGGCACTTCTTAATGTTTACAGGATAAGTCAGTTCTCTCTCTCTCTCTCTCTGTGAAATCAAAGTGCAATTTTGTTTGTAGATTAACTTGGCATGTAAACTATCCAGGAATTGAAAATAAAATATTTTACTGAAAGGTTTTTTTTTCCCGTTGTTTATAAGTATAAAAAGTAGAATTCAGATTTTTTGGTTCAAAGTCAGCAGGTGCCTTTAAGGTAATTAATTCAGTTTTGAAATAGGTTGTATTTTTCAACTCTCATTTTCTACCATTCAGCTTTCCTAAGATGACTTTCAATGTTACTGAAAGAATGTGTTCAAGTCTTCTGCCTTCTGAGGACAAAACCAAATTACATAAATATATATAATTTATATATTAACATGTAATATGTATTTACATGTGTATATAATTCAGAAATATAAATTACATGTGTAAATATTAAGAAATATTATCAGTAACTGGATCAGTGCTGAAAAGCAGTGCTACAATACTGATTCAGCAGCAGAAAAGAAGATTCTCAATGCCACATGCTTGATATTCAATGAATGATTTTTTGAACTGTTCTGCTTTATTTTTTAACAACTAGGTATGTTTGCCATGTGTATGTATTTGTTCTATTAAGCTGTATTTAATTTTGAAGAATAGAATGGAAGCAAGGTGGTGGGGCGGAAGAAAGAGAAAGAGAGATCTTCCCAGTGGACGGCCAAAAGAGGCTCTGAGACCACAGAGAGTGAGTGTCTGCGAGAGAGGCTGATAGTATGGTTACATGTTTGTTAAGTTAAGACATCTCACTTTAGCGTTCCATTTACTAGGGAAGAGCTTGGTGAAGAATTTCTTGGGAGAATGTAACCAATATCCCCTGGAAAGCAGAAGCACATATAAACATAGGATGTGGTTTCCATTTAGAGGAGACTGCTAGGAGTAATTAGTATCAGAGTGGTGTGAAAAGACCATGATGAACTGTGCCTGGAAAGAAGATGATGGGATGGCCAACTCCAATTACTTGTGACCTTAAGAATTCAGGTGACAGGGCCTAAACTTCTATGAATCTCCTTAATGATGTACAGAGGTTTTTGAAGAGAAAAGAAACCTGTGAAATGCTTAAGGTTTGGCTCAAAGAATGGCAAAACTAGCTTGATCTGATCATTTTTGTGCATGCTATGTTTACCTGCTGAAATGAGCTTTGAACTCATATCAACTATAATCAGTCAGACAAAACACGCCTCAGGAGATCTTTCTCATGACAGAATTTTCAGGGCTTATAGCCATCCTGTGAGTAAAGCATTGTGTCATACCTTGGATGGTCAAATCAGAGAGTTTAAAGAATTTCTTAGAGAAAAACAAATAGTGAGAAATACAGATTCATTTTTAAAACAGAATTTTTGATTACATCCATTTTTTTCAATTATAAAACTTCTATCCTATTCTTTTACGTAAGTTTACATATCATCTCTTCATTTTTAAAATGCAGAGATACAAAATGAGGCATAAATTTCAAAAGTAAAAATAAATTAATTGACTTTAATTTTCTACTTCAGCTTATTTTTTATTGAGATATAATCCACAGGCCATAAGAGTCACCATTTTAAAGTATAAATTTTAATTGTTTTTAGTAAAGTCACAGAATCATATAATCATTATGATTACATAATTTCAGAATATCTTTATCACCCAAAAAAGAAACTCTGCATCCGTTAGCAGTCACTCCTCATTCCTTCCACCCCAGCCTATGAAAATCACTACCCTGCTTTCTTTCTCCCTAGATTTGCCTATCATGGACATTTCATGTAAACAAAATTGAAAAAATATGTGGCCTTTTGTGGTTGGCTTCTTTACACTTCTTTCAAAGCTTTATCCCTGTTGTAATATGTATCAGTATTTCACTGCTTTGTATGGTTAAATAATGTTACATTGTAGGGGTATACCACATTGTGTTTATTCATTCATCATTTGACACATTTTTCCATTTTTCAGCTATTACGAAAAATTCAGCTTTGAAAATTCATGTACAAGTGTTTGTGTTCACATAACATTTCAACTCTCTTGTGTATGTAACCTAGGAGTGGAATTTCTGGGGCATATAGCAACTCTATGTTAACTCTTTGAGTTAACTATTTGAGAAATTGCTTATCTTGAAACTGTTACCTTGAATGGCTGGTACCATTTTAAATCCCCACCACCAAAGTATGAGTGTTCCAATTTCTTCCTATTTTGAACAAAACTTGATATTGCTCATCTTTCTTACTGTAACCATGCTAATGTGTATGAAGTTATATCTCATTGTGGTTTTAATTTGCATTCCTCTAGTGATTAATGATATTGAATGTATTTCTGTGTGCTCATTGGCCATGAGTATATCGTCTTTGGAGAAATACCTATTCAAATAATATGACCGTGGACAGGAGCTCAATCAAGGCAGCAGAGTAGGAGGATGTGAACTTCCCTACTGCATGATCATATCAAAAATACTTCCACATGTGGAACAACTCTTTTTTTTATTGAAGTACAGTCGATTTACAATATTGTGTTAATTTCTGGTATACAGCATAGTGAATAGTAACTCATTTACACACACACACACACACACACATATTCATTTCCATACTCTTTTTCATTATAGGCCATTACTGTTAGAGAGAAGAATCAGAGATGGCTCCACGGCAGAAGCAGGCTTTATTGTGAAAAAACCTGAAGAGGGGCTCCCCAGTCAGACTGGAGCCTGCTCTCTGTGCACAGGCTGAAGGTTTTAAAGTGCATTGAAGGGGAGGGGAAATTGTTGGGGTTGGCCATTGCTATGGGTAGCTAAGGAACTATTTTTGTGGTTGGGACAGTTTTCTGCGAAGCAGGGTGTTCCCATGGCTCTGGTCCCGAGTGGTACTTTCCATTTGTCTGTTGAGTCTTCGGTGAGTGCTTAAGATGGCAGCTGATTTTTTAAGGTGGAGTCTCTGCCTCTTGATAAATAGGGAAGAGGGGTGGCGTTTGTCTCTGGCTACTTCCTGCTGAGTAGGGGTGGTGTAGATCGGAAGGGAAAGAGGCAGGATTGATATCTCTTCGGCAGAGTCTTGGTTTTGGCGGAGGGACAGCACGTTGGCGATCTACTCCTGGGCAGTTGTTTGGGCTAGTTGGCTCGGGAGCTGGAAAATCAGTCTAAGGAGGCAAGGGCAGAAAAGAACACCTAGGATTAGTATAAGTAGGGGTCCCATAAAACGGGTGATTTCTGGGAGCCAATTGATCTTTTAATCCCAGACCCCCGATGTAATCAGAGGGAGTTGGTATATATAGAAGATGCTCTGGGTGTTTTGGCATCAGTGAAGGATGGGCTGGAGGTTAGAGGCTGGTACCAGGGGTAGCGAGTAACAGCTGGGTTATGGTGGCTGTCGTCCTGGATAATATTTGCCCTTGTTTGAAGGAAGTGAGGAGCTGGATAATACAAGGAACAAACAGCAGGATTAAGCTAATGATAATGAGGGGCCCCAGAACCGGGAACAACCAGCAGCCCCAGGGAGAATTTAGTCACTAGGTGTCTGACTCACTAGTGCATTTCCTTGCTTGTTCTGGGAGGCTGGCGATCGCAGCTGGGACAATTCCTGACTTGTTGGCATAGAAACAGCATTCCTCCTGTAAGAAAGCACAGGTTCCTCCCTCTCCACTGTTAGGAGGTCTATGATAGGCTAGTCTATTTTGAAGGACAATGGCCGCAAGGGAGTCTACTTGATCTTGGAGGTTGGCAGGCTATAGGGCTATTTCTCTGAGTCTCTGAGTGAGCTCCTGGGACAAATACTTGAATTTGGTGAGGGCCATTGTTATTCTTGCTGTGCCGGTGCCCTCTCCCACTGAGATGCCCAGGGGACCCAAAGGGGTACTAGCTGTATGGCCCGTTTGGTTCAGGGTGTTCACACCGGGAGTAGGATGGGTACATTTCCATTAGTAATAATAATGTCTGGTGTGAGGTAGGCAAGGGTGCATGTGCCAGTCCAATTAGTTGGGAGGCAAAGATATGTGGTGGATCCACAGAGGAAAAGGACTCCATGTTTAGGATTAAGGCATTCCTGCATGTGGAGGAAAAGGAAAGGATGTAGAGAGGAGGCATCCCTGTGGTCACCTCCCTTTCATTCCCAGGATTGGATAGAGTGAGAGATGGTGGCAGCACCGAGGGCCTGGAGGGAAATTTGGTGTGACGAGGGTGGGATGCCTGTCTGTCTGAGACTAAGTGGTGTCTGAGGGTATCCAGGTAAATGTTAAAGTTGAAGAGTTGAGGGGAGAGCTTTCTGCATGTGGTGGGGCTACCTCCTTTGTCATCTTGTATTCCCAAGAGGTTACTTACATGAGAGGAGTTGTGGCCCTGGCAGTAGAGGGACCCGATGATTGTGTTAGTCTGAGATATGGTAGGAGGGCAGGTGATCCATAGGGGATAAGTGGATCCATATCCTGAGTCTGGATATCTGGAGCAGGGATGAGAATGGTGTACTTACAGTTTTTGGTGGAGCCAATTGGGTGTCCTTGGGGAAAGGAGGAGTGAGGGGTACAAAGTGGTGGAGTGATTTTCCCGACCATAGTTGATGGTCCTGTGGCACTGATAATAGGCCATCCCTTGACATCATAGTGGGTGAGTTACTGGTCTCACTCGTTTTTTAAGCAGTGTGCAAGTGAGTGAAGAGGAAACCTGGAGATCTCCCAGAAGGCTGAACCTCATTCAGGGGTGATGTAGAGACCAGGATCCGTAGTAATCCATGCCATTACTCAGGCAGGGAAGGCAGTGTAGGAGTTTCCCGAAGTGGGAAGGCAAATCCAGCAATTGGTTGTGTAGGAGGAGTTGCCCTGGTCTATAAACTCCAGGATGAGATTAAGGGAGCGATGAAGGTATAGTGGGAGAGGGAGACTGGGATTTACCCATGAAGGGGGAAGGAAACATGAAGATAAAGAGGTAGGAAAGGAGTCTATTCATATTGGTGGAAAGGGAAAGGGATTGGTCATGAGGGTCAAAGATATGACAGATGAGCTCCCACCCTTGGGAGCAGAGCGTAAAATCCCCCTGTAGGAAGGCATCCCACAGGAAAGTGAGGAGAGTTTGTCCAAAGAAGGGAGTTTCAGATAAGGATAAGAGAATTTGTTCTGCAAGAGTTACCTGTAGGGGGTTTTGAATTCGAGTGCAGAAGGGGCAGTGGCAAGGGGGTCTGTTCATTGAAAGCCTGAAGGTTTAGGGTCTAGATAGGGCAAGGTTTATTTTTGATCTAGGAGGGCAATAGCAGACAAGAAGAATTAATACTATGATGGCAATGAGGAAGACATAGGCAAGAAGTCAAGAGCCGTTAGTGGGGTCAGTTAGGCAGGTGATCATTGGTGATGAGCTCTTGGCTGTCAACTACAGATGGTGGGTTGTCTTCCAGGATTCGGGTCAGATGAAGTTTGGTTGCCCCTGAGGGAATGCAGTGGAAGTGCGGGAATCTGTTGTTTAGGGTTGGGATCAGAAGGGGCTCTTTTTAGTTGTGAGTTGTGTACCCAATGTGGGAGGGTCACAAGTTTGGCTGTAGTTGGGGTAGTTATTGCAACCTGATAGGGTCCCTGCCATTTGGGCGCTAGCGAGGTGGAGGTGGTCTTCTGTCTCAGGTATACCCAGTCCTCAGGGGAGAGGGCCAAGGGTGAATCAGTAGGTTCACATGTTTAGAGCAATGGGAGGGTCTCTTCAGCATATTGTTGGATGAGGTGTCTGGTGAGGTGCAGAGAAGGCCAAATGTCAGGTAGTTGGGGGGTCGGAAGAGAGGTTGTGTAAGGCCAAAGGCCTTCCGTATAACAGCTGGAAAGGGTTTAAGTTGGTGGGTTTTGAGGGGAGTGTTCAGAGCCCGAGGAGAGCTAAAGGAAGAAGCTGGGTCCAGGAGAGTTTTAATTCTAGAGTTAGTTTGGGTAGGTGTTGTTTTAAGAGAGCACTGGCTCTCTCCACCTTACCGGAGGATTGGGGTCTACAGGGGATATGAAACTTACAGGAGATGTTTAGGGCTCTGGCGCATGTTGGGAAATTTCAGAAGTAAAGGCTGGGCTATTGTCTGTTTGTAAGCTGGCTGGGAGCCCGAAGCGGGGGATGATGTGCTGTAGCAAGACTGAAGAAACGGTCTGGGCCTTTTCTGAAGTGGATTGGAAAGCCTCATTCCATCCTGTAAAGGTGTCAACTAAGGTCAGAAGATACTTAAATTTTTTGTAGGGGGACATGTGGGTAAAATCTAGCTGCCAATTTTGTCCAGGGAGGTGTCCTCATGCTTGGTGTGTGGGAAAAGGTGGTGGCCTAATGACTTCTTGGGGGGATGTTTTGCACCTAGTGGTGCAGACGAGAGTGACTTGCTGTAAAGTAGGGAATAGGAAATACTGGGTTAATGTTTGATAGAGGGGGAGGCGTCCCGAGTGAAACTGAGAGTGAATTTGTTCTAGGATCTGTTTTTCTCATGATTTTGGGAGTATGATTTTGGAATTGAGCATGAATCATCCCTGAACCGTAGGGCAACCCTGAGTTTGATGTGTGTGTTGTTTGTCTCTGGTATATATGGGTTTGATTTGTGGAAAGACGAGGAGGAGTTTGGGTATGTTTTGGGGTTTGATGGACTCCCTGGTGGCCCTTTTTGCACTAGCATCCACAGAAGCATTGCCCCAGGCTATGTTGTTTTCTGGAACTTGATGTCCTTTGCAATGGAGGATAGCTGCAGCTGTTGGAAGTAGGGCTGCTGCTTTTAAGAATTACAAAGTATTGAATATAGTTCTTTGTGCTATACAATAGGAACTTGTTGTTTATAGATAGTTTTATTTTTATCTATTTTTAAACTATTTATCTTTTTTTTTATCTGCAAATCCCAAACTCCCAATTTATCCCTCCCCACCCCCTTTCCCTCCTAGTGACAGTAAATTTATTTTCTATGTCTGTGGGTATGTTTCTGTTTTGTAAGTAAGCTTATTTGTGTCCTTTTTTTTTTTTTAAAGATTCCACATATAAGTGATATCATGTGGTATTTTTCTTTCTCTTTCTGGCTTACTTCACTTATTATGATGATCTCTAGGTCCATCAATATTGCTGCAAATGGCATTACTTTGTTCTTTTTATGGCTGAGTAGTATTCCATTGCTTATATATACCACAACTTCTTTATCCAAACATCTGTCGATGAACATTTAGGTTGTTTCCATGTCTCGGCTATTGTAAATAGTGCTGCTGTGAACATTAGGGTCCATGTGTTTTTTCAAATTAGAGTTTCCTCTGGATATATGCCCAGGAGTGGGATTCCAAATCATAGGGTAAGTCTGTTTTCACTGAAAAGTAAGTGGAAACAGGCAGAAAGACTCTTACACAACCAAGGCTGTGAGAAAGATATACATGAAATCTGGTAGAAAGGAAAGAAGAGTGATCAGGTAGGGACCTGTGCCTGTGGGAGGGGACTCAGAGGAAACTGGGCCGAGATCTGCACTGGAGAGTGAGCAGATGTAGCCACAAAATGGGCACCACAGATCTGAGATCAGTCACAGGGAAGACAAGTCCTCTTGGCTGGTTGGAGGACCACGGGACTAACAGGGAAGCCTGGACTCCACTTGTGAGGAGTATGTACACACTGGCTTGCTCCTGAGGCAGAGTGTAGAGGGCAGATTGAGGACTGCTCCAGTGGCTGTCCAGTTTTCGATGACCACCTCAGTATGTATCCCAGCCTGAGCTGAGCTAATGCTCCAGTCCTGCTTACATCACCTCAAAGCTTCTCAGTGGAGCAGTGAGATGGGAGAGAGTTCCACAGTGGGATGCAGAGACAACTGGACCTGCAGTGGCATTTGCAGATGCTTGCATGGGCAGTGCTTCAGGGACAGTCAGGATTTCTAATTGTGGCCAGACCACCACAGCCCATTTTCCATACACACTGAGGGGCCGCATGGGCCCTGCCTGCCCTGCAGAGTAGCTCCACAAACAGGGTAGGGGAAGCAGGGTATGGGGGAGTGATCAGTTGTGAGGAACAAAGGAAACTTAGTTGCCATTGCTAGTGTTTGCACAGAGAACACATCCACTGCAGACTGAACCTCTGCCTGAGGCTCGCCTGCTTCAGCTCTCACCCTGTCACAAGGCAAGAGTCCATGCTGACCCTCTTACTCCAGCACTACTCCCCTCTGGGGCAAGGGTACTCGTGTTGGGAGAGCAGAGAGATACACTTTAAGAGAACAGAGCCTACTCAGACTTGACCCACAGGACTTCTGCTCTATTGACTTCGGACCCAGTCTTCCCCCTTTAGAGCAGTGAAGGTCACTGAGTATAAAGTTCCACCTCATGCCTGCCTTGGACCCTAGCTCCTTCATCTCCAGCCCCACCTCCTACCAAGTCATTAGCTGACAGTACACCCTGGAGGAAAGACATTACTTCTGTTTCTGTCAAATCTAACTCTCCCACCCAAAGCACTGGGCACATGAAAAGTGTATAGACATGCTACCACATAACAATGCCATTCAAGACTATGATAGGTAAATGTTTCACATAAATTCATAGAGTCACATAAAATCACATAAATTCATAGAGAAAGTTAAGCAAAATGAAAAGACAGAGGAACTGGTCTCAGTTGAAAGAGCAACAACAACAAAAATCCTTGAAAAAATAATGAAACAAATAAAAAATTTATCACATAATGAATTCAAAGTATTAGTAATAAAAATGCCAGCTGAATTAGGGAAAAGAATATATGAACACAATGAGAATTTTAATAAGAAAGTAGCAAATATAAAGAACCAGTCAGAACTGAAAAATACAATAACTGAAATGGAAAAGACACCAGAAGGAATGAATAGCAGACTAAGTGATATAGATGCACACTTAAGTGAACTGGAAGATAGAATACTGGAAATCACCCAATCAGAGCAGCAAAAAGAATAACAAACTTTAAAAATGAGAGCAGCTTAAGAGATCTTTGGGCTAACATGAAACTTACCAGCATTGACATTATAGAGGTCCGAGAAGAAGAGATCGAGAAAGGGGTCAAAATATATTTGATGAAATTATGGCTGAAACTTCCCAAACAAAGAAGGAAACAGATATCTAGGTACAGGAAACACACAGGGTCCTAAAGAAGATTAACCCAAATAGACCCACACCAAGACATATCATAATTAAATTGGCAAAAGTTAAAGACAGAATTTTAAAGGCAGTAAGGGAAAAGCAGAGTGCTATGCTAGGGAAACCCCATAAGTCTGTCAGCTGATTTTTCTGCAGAAACATTACAAGCCAGAAAGATGCAGAAGACACGGTGTGTGTGTGTGTGTGTGTGTGTGTGTGTGTGTGTGTGTCTATATATATATATTAATTAATATATATATATAGACACACACACACACATACACATACACAAATATACAGAAGACAAGCTGGTGGATACTAGTGGTGAGAGGGAGGAGGAGAGGGGGAAGATAAGGATAGAGGATTAAGAGATACAAACTCCTATGTATAAAATATATAAGCAACAAGGATATACTTTACAGCACAGGAATATATAGTCATTATTTTGTAATAACTTTAAAGGGAGTGAAATCTATAAAAATATTGAATCACTGTGCTATAAATCTGAAACTAATACAGCATTGTAAATCAAGTATACTTTAAGACAAATAATAATAATTTTGAAATTTAACAAAACAAATAATTTGGCCATTAATTGAGTTGTCTTTTTATTGTTGAGATGTAATAGTTCTAGTTTTTTCCCCCTGTTCTATGGGTTGTCTTTTCACTCTGAATAGTCTCTGTTGAGGTGCAAAAGTTTTAAATTTTACGTCTAATTTTTTTTTCACTTGTCTTTAGTTTCATATCTAAGAAACTATCCAATCCCAAGGTCATAAAGATTTCTACCTGTGTTTTCTCCTAAGAATTTCATAGTTTTAACTTTCATGTGTTACTCTTTGATACATTTTATCACATCAAACTCTCATTTCACTTCTTAACCTGTTCCTGTAACTCTACATTTAAACTTACTGTTAAAATTAACACATTATGATGCAACATTTCAAAGACGATGAGTTTTCCAGAATGTGCAGTCTCTTCTACAACCATAAGTAATTCTTCAGTATCACATTTATTGTTTGAGAAATGCCATATACCATTTACCTTAGTATGCATGTGTACATAAGTATGTATTATATATTGATTTGCCAGATAATATGCTAGTATTATATTACTATTCTAGTTAAAGGAGATATTTTATATCTATATTGTCAAAAATGTTCACTTTAGCTCCACGTTTTATTTAAGATCATGTCAAATTTTACTTTGCTCTCTTAGTGGACTGTGACTACTTAATTTTTTTTTCTTTTCTTTTCTTTTTTTCTTCTTTTTTTTGAGGTATCTGATTGACTTTCTTTTTTCCTTGTTGATGATAAAAATTTAACCCTTCCCTGTAGTATCAAGATTATCATCCATTTGCTCAGGTCAAAATCTTTGAGTCATCTTTGATTCTTCATTTTTCCTTATCTCACACATGAAATTTGTCAATAAATCCAATAAATCCCATTGATTCTACTTTCAAAATGTGTTCAGAGTCCATCCATGTGTGATTTGAATGGATTCCATATCTATAACTTTTTATCTAGCCTGTACTATTGTAAAAGTTTTCTAAATGGTCTTACTGCCATCTGTCTACTATCTATGCCCACTCTATTTATAATACAATATTCAGAGGGGTTTTTCTTTGAAAAGAAGACAGGATATGTCACCCATTGGATCAAACTCCACTTTTTGTCTTGTGTCTTGTTCAGAGTAAAACTAGAAGACTTTATGTTGATCTAAATGACTTTTATTAGCTGTACTCTGCTACTTCTCTGATCTCTTCTCTTCCCCTCTGCCCCATTCTCACTCCATCTAGCCACACTTGCCTCATTATTTTGTTTGAGTATACTAAGTTAGTTCCTAAAATGATACCTTTACAGCTGCTTGTCCTTCTGCCTAGAA
This sequence comes from Camelus ferus, assembly GCF_009834535.1. Lineage (NCBI taxonomy): Eukaryota > Metazoa > Chordata > Mammalia > Artiodactyla > Camelidae > Camelus > Camelus ferus. Next base: position 86,596,689 of record NC_045696.1, on the reverse strand, counting down.
TGTTCTTCCCACCAAATACCCAATATAAGCATACTTTGCAGATATTAGGGGGTTGGGTTCCAGATCACCTCAATAAAGTAAATATCACAATAAAGCTAGTCACACAAATCTTTTGGTTTCTCAGTGCATATAAAAGTTATGTTTCCACTATGCTGTAGTCTATTAAGTGTGCAATAACATTATGTCTAAAAAATAATGCACATACCTTAATTTAAAATTTATTTATTGGTAAAAAATACTAACTATTATCTGAACCTTCAGTGAGCTATAATCTTTTTGGCAGTGGAGGGTCTTACCTCCATATTGATGGCTGCTGACTGATCAGGGTGGTGGTTGATGAACATTGGGGTGACTGTCTCAATTTCTTAATATAAGACAGCACTGAAATCTGCCACGTCAATTGACTCATTTGTGAATGACTTCTCTGTAACGTGCAATGATGTTTGACAGCATTTTACCCACAGTATAACTTTTTTTTTTTCAAAATTGGAGTCAATTCTCTCAAACTCTGCTGCTGCTTTATCATCTAAGTTTATGTGATATTCTAAATCCTTTGTTGTCATTTCCACAAGCTCCATAGCATCTGCACCAGGAGTAGAGCACATCTCAAGACACCGCTTTCTTTGCTCATGCGTGAGAAGCAACTCCTCATCCATTAAAGTTTAATCATAAGACGGCAGCAATTCAATCACATCTTTAAGTTCCACTTCTACATTCTACTTCTCTTGCTATTTCCATCATATGTTCAGTTACTTCCTCCACTGAAGTTTTGAAATCCTCAAAGTCATCTGTGAGGGTTGGAATCAACTTCTTTCAAACTCCTATTACTGTTGATATTTTGACTCCTTTCTGTGAATCACAAATGTTCTTAATGGCTCTAGAATGGTGAATCCTTCACCAAGGTGAAGTTTTTCAGCTTACTTTGGCCACATCCATCAGAGGAACCACTATTGATGGTGGCTATAGTCTTACAAGATGTGTTTCTTAAATAATAATACTTGAAAGTTGGAATTTCTCCTTGCTCCATGTATTGCAGAATGAATGTTATGTTAGCAGGAATGAAAACAGCATTAACTGTGTTCATCAGAGCTCTTGGGAGAGCAGGTGCATTATCTAAGGAATCTTTTTTTTGAGCAGAAAGTCTGAACAGTGGGCTAAAAATATTCAGTAAACCACATTGTAAACAGATATGCTGTCATCCAAGCTTTGTTCTTCTGTTTATATAGCACACATAGACTGGATTTAGCATAATTCTTAAGGGCATTAGGATTTTTGGAGTGGTAAGTGAGCATTGGCTTCAACTTAAAGTCTCCAGCTGCATTAGCTCCTAACAAAAGAGTCAGCCTGTCCTGAAGCCAGACATTGACTTATCCTCTCCAGTTATAAAAGTCCTAGATGGCCTCTTCTTCCAATATCAAGCCGTTTTGTTTACACTATGTATCTGTTGTTTACTGTAGCCACCTTCATTAATTATGTCAGCTAGACCTTCTGGATAACTTGCTGCTGATTCTACAACAGCACTTGCTGCTTCACCTTGCACTTTTGTGTTATCGGGTGGCTTCTTTCCTGAAACCTCATGAACAAACCTCTGCTAGTTTCAAACTTTTCTTCTGCAGCTTCCTCACCATTTTCAATCTTCATAAAATTGAAGGGTGTTAAGGCTTTGCTTTAGCTTAGGCTTTGGTTTAAGGGAATATTGTGGCTGATTTGATTTTCTATCCATACCACTGAAACTTTCTCCATATCGGCAATAAAGCTGTTTAGTTTTCTTGTCATTCCTGTGTTCACTGGAGTAGCACTTTTAATTTCCTTCCAGAATTTTTCCTTTGCATTTACAACTTGGTTAACTGTTTGGCACAAGAGGACTAAGTTTCAACCTATTTGGCTTTTTATATGCCTTCCTCACTAAGCGTAATTATTTCTGACTTTTGACTTTAAGTTAGATACATGTGACTCTTCCTTTCGCTTGAACATTTAGAGGCCATTTTAGAGTTGTTAATTGGCCCAATTTCATTACTGTTGTGTTTCTGAAATATTGTGAGGATTACAAAAATGTGACACAAAGACATGAAGTGAGCAAATGCTGTTGGAAAATGGTGTTTTTTTAAAAAAAATTTATTTGCCTATTTTTCTTATTCCAATTTATTACTTCACGTTCCTTCTATGACTGTTAAACAGATTTTATATTCACCTGCTTGCATTTGTGGTCCCCTTACCTCATTAGAATATGAGTTCCAAGAGTGCAGATACTATATTCATTCACTGCTTTATACCCAGGGCCTACACTGGATACCTAGTTGAGGCTTAAGAATTAGTTAGAATGGAAGAATTATCTATTCCCTCAATCATACAATTGATAAAAATTAATTTCATTTTTGCCCAAAGACATAGTCTTTAAATTTTTTTTTTTAAGTTTCTATCTGTATTCTACTCAAAGCCTGCTACATTGCTTTTATATTTACAATTCTTTTTATTTTGTTCCTGGGAAAGAAATCTGGTTTCCGTATCTCATATTTTTCTGTTTTTCTTCATTTTACCTTCTCAGATTCCTTTTCATTTAGTGAAATATGGAAGAAAAATTGTGTGTATTCCATTACCTTAAGCCAACATCTTCAGGTTTTCACTCTCAGTTTAAATCAAAAGGCATTTATTGAAGCCAGTTTTGGTTTTTACTCATGTTAAGGAATGTCACTAAGAATATAAATAATATATATATTAGCTTGCAATTGTTAAATACAAATATTTATTAAAATTACTGATTTTGATACATGGCATGAGTCCATCATGATCTAGTTCCTGAAAAATTAAATGGCTTAATGACTCTGTTTTATTTGGAAATATCACTTATTTGATTGACTATTTCTATAATCATTTTAAAATAAGTAATATATGTCTTAAAAGTACACTTTTATAATAACATAATTTTCCATGCTATTTCAAAATAAATTCATCATTCAATTGATAAACAATCAGGATTGAAGACAGATTTTAGCTGGCAACCTGTGCATGCTGTGTTGTGCAGGGTGGTTGTATTTTGAGGCTGATTTTTCTCATATATATTTTCTACTTCTGGTGCTACTGAGTGAATTCAATTAGGTAATGTATTTGAAAATGTACCACAGAGTCCAGCAGTTTATAGGCAATCAATGAATGACAATTCTTTCTCTTTTTTTTCCCACAAATCTCTATCAAGTGTCATGTTTTTAATTGCACTAATGTTGCTCTAGTGATTCTAACATTCAAATATTGTATTTTCACATGAAACTATTATGCTATCACTGGTATATTTTTAATCTATCTTTATAATACCAAGCTCTCTATAATTACTAAAGAACTTTTTTCTTAATATTTATGGAAGCAATTTTATTTATCTTCTGTTCTAAATAGGGGTAGAGGAAAACAAAAATCTCTTTGCTTATAGAAACATGATGTCTTATGAAGGTTGATTGAAGCATTTAAGAAAATTACTTTCCCACATTAAAGAAGGTGTTTATATAACAATCTGACTATTAACTACCAGGCATAGTAATTTCATCACTCCACCAGCTGTTCACATTTAATATTTGCATAATAGAATGAAAAGTTTCTATAGACTAATAAGATCTAGATTTTTATTCCTATTCCATGTGGACACACTTTTATCAAAATGATCACTTCTTTCATGATCTTTCTTTTGGGTCTAATTTACTTTTCTTTTGTAGTTATATGATGAGAACATACATTTTTTCCTACAAGTTAGGTCTGTTAGGTATTATAAAAGCATATCAAGTTTTATCTTACTGATACAAAAATGAAGACTATTTGATTGAAAAACTGATAAATACTCAGCAAACTACAAAACAGTTTGTGCTTTATGGTTTACATAAGGTGTTCATATTTCTAACGGTGTATTGAACATGCTATCTTCTTTGAAATGGCAATCAAATTACTTGTTTGCCCTGAATACATACTCTTATATATTTGTTTTTGATATACATCTATAAATTGTAATGGAAAATAAATTCTAGCATGCTTACTCTTCATGTGACTTAGTTGAAACTAGTTGTGAACATGTGTATATGTGTGTGTGTGTATATATACACATATACAAACATATATGTGAGAGTTTGTGTATGCATATGTATACATATACGTGTATATATATACATATACATATCCTTAAACATACATGAATTTTACACCTACTATATATTTACTATACACCCATTTGAGCTGTGAAAGAAAAAATATGATGCTCAGAACAAACCTGCAATTAAAATTTAAATACTGACTCGGTTATTAAATTTTTAATCATTGATCTATTAAGAAAATGAGGCCAAAAAAGGTGAAAGTGGAAGGCCTACGAATTGGTAAAATGTAAATGTCTGTTTTACCCTGGCTGTACTGATGGATCTTCATCATATTAAAGTGATGAATTTATGGGAGTTGATAAAATCTGAAGGCTAGCCCAAGTGAAAAGGCTAGCAGGACATTCCAGAATAAAGAAGGAACTCAAAAAAAGATATACTTTAATTTTATGTGTAAAAAGAAGGCATCAGCAAGCAACTTGCTTACCTTGACCTTAAAACTGAGTTGAAGGGGAACAATTCTCCACTAAGAATCCATAATCATATGCTGGCTCTTGCAAAAGTTTCATCTCCACATCACATCACCCAGGGTGGGAGGTCGTGGAATGTGGAATCCATGCAGATTGTTTTAATTTAGCATGATCTAAAGTAGTTTCTGTTTTCTATTTGTCTGGCAGAGGAGAAGGTAAATACTTCTGGGGTGAAAAATTTCAACTCAGCTGTGAATATTTTTATGAATTAATAATTCAATGAAAAGTGATAAAGCACAAAGGAAGAGCGTCAAGAGGCTGAGCTAGAATAAACACAAGTGTGAGCTGAATAAGGGCCCAAAATACTTCTAATAATGGCATTATGAGACACAAAAAAAAAATTACTTAGTTTGTCACAAGAGAGAATTAATGGAATTGAATATATGAGAAATATGAGCAGTCTTTAAAAATAATCAAGACATTTTGAAAAGTTAGAACTTTTAGAACTTAAAAATTTAGCAACTGAAAATAAAAATTCAATGAATGAGTTAAACCACATATTAGACCAAGCTGAAGAGCTAGCTTATCATTTATATGTTAGCTGTGAAATAATGGACCAGAATGCAGTTCAGAGAAACAAAGAAATAGAAAATGTGAAAGATTAAGACATATAACAATCAGAATAAAAAGATGTAACTTCTATTTTATTAACTTTCCAGAAAGATATCATGGAGAATTGTGAGGGAAAATAATTAAAGCAATAATAATTGCCTAATAATGGCAGTTATGTAAAGCTCAAAGAAATCAAGATACATAAATAAATCTGTAGCTAGATATACAATAGTGAAGATGAAGAACACAAAAACCATAGAAAGTCTCTTAAAAAATAATATTTACCAAAAAAAAAAAATTTAGATTCATGGCTGATTTCTCAATAACAACCAAGGGGAGCCAGAAGTACATAATATGCTTTCAGTAGGTTGGCTTCCTAGGTTTAGATATTTTGTGAAATCATTTATGACTATTGGTAAAATAGTTCCATTAAAGACTGAGAAGCTTATATTCATACTAATCCTCTGCTCATAACAATTACAAACTCTGGACAAAATAAAATAACTATTTGAAAACAACTAAATACATGTTTGGTTTTCATGTAATTCTGTCTGTAAACTTACAAACCTTTGAAACATCACATACACGTGGCAGAGATAGTAAAGTTTGACACACTACACATCAATAACAACTACACTACTATTTTTTCCACATGCTGTACAATCTCAGTAACTGGGATGGTGAATTGAGGGCATTGCTTATTAAATTTTAGGTCCCATCTTCCTTTTAGAAATACCTATATCCCAAATATTATAGTTTAAGATTTTACAGACAAAAGCTTCCAGGTATAGAATATTGCCCATCGATCCTGTTCATGGGTGACACAGAGCTATTCTGTTATCAGTCCAATACCAGCAATTTCACCACTGAGGAGGCCTTAGAGAAGGTGGGAAGGTGACATAACACGAACCAGAAAGATGTTAGAGAATAACAGACACTACAGTCTAGTGATATCCTGTCATTACTTGGGTTTACCAGTCTTTCGCACTACTGTAGCCTAGTCTTCTAAATTCCCAGTAAGTGTCCCTAACTGTCTTCCAGAAGCAAAAGTAAATCTTTCCTGGAAAAACCTCAAATTATCTCTATAATTTTTCAATTTTTCAGATAATAATTTTTCAGATCATCACACAAACATGACTATACCTATTTTGCAATCATTTTGTAATGTACAGAAATACTGAATCACTATGTTGTGCTCCAGAAAGTAACATAGTGTTGTAGGTCATTTATACTTCAAAAACAAACAAACTCATAGAAAAATAGATCAGATCTGTGGTTACCAGAGTTGAGGTGGGGGAAAGGGGACTGGATCGAGGTAATTAAAAGGTACAACTTACAGTTATAAGATACTGGGGATGTAATGTATGATATGATAAATATAATTAAGATTGCTGTATGTTACATATATGACAGTTATTGAGAGTAAATTCTAAGAGTTTTCATCACAAGGAAAAGTTTTTTTCTTTTTCTTTGTATAAGATGATGGATGTGCATTAAACTTACTGTGGTAGTCATTTCATGACATACATAAGTCAAATTATTATGCTGTACACCTAATACTTATACAGTGCTGTATGTCAATTATATTTAAGTAAAGCTAGAAAGAATTTTTTTTAAATTAAAAACTTAAAAGCAATCAGAGCTCCTTTGAGAAAATTAAATAGAAATGTTAGAACTGAAAACTGCAATAACTAAAATTAAGAATTTAAAATATGAATTTAACAACACATCAGAGTTGGCAGAGGAGAGGATTAGTAAACTAAAAATAGATCATTAGAAAATATTTTAAGTAAAAAGAGAGGGAGGAATACTGGGGGGAAGGAACAGGAGTTATATATAGGACACTATGAAAATACCTAACAGAATTTAATTGAAGATCTAGAAGGAAAGAAGATACAAAATGTTGCAAAAGCAATATATGAAAATATGTAAATAACCGTTTTCCAAAATTGATTAAAACATCAGCCATGTATGGAAGAAGCAAATTTCAAGCTTTAGCTTCTTCTCAAAATTAATACAGAGAAAACAACATCTAGAAATATCATAGAACAGCCAAGAGCAAACAACTGAGATGGCAAAGGCAGGAACCAGAGAAGGAAAATCAAATATCCAGTGAAGGTATAATTCAAATTAAAGCATTATAGAGACATTTTAGAACCAAAAAGGAGGAGGAGGAAGGGGAGAGGATGGAGGAGGGGGAGAGGATGGAGGAGGGGGAGGGGAGAGGAAGAAGAAGGAAACAAAGAAAGAGAAGAAACCTGACAAAAATAGCAAAAGAAAAAAGAAAAGAAAAGAATTTAAGAGCAGAAACGAATGAAATAGGGGAAGAAAACAATAAAGAGAATGAAGACAGTCAAACTTGGTTCTTTGAAAACACTAATATTTTGATAAAGATGCAGGAAAACTGAGAAAACATAGAAGAAAAATAGAAAATAGAAGAGAGAATACAGAATATTTATGTTTTCACTGTTATTAATTTTAAAAGAGGCATGCCCTACTAAAAATAGTTATGAGAAATATTATGAACATTTTTGCCTATAAACTTGAAACTTCCATGAAATAAACAAATTCTCAGATAAATTCCTACATGTGTAAAAACTTTGATAAAATCTAACATTTATTTATGATACAAACTCTACCTTAAGGGTCAGAAAAATCTTTCTGTAGGGTCATGATAATAAATGTTTTGTTTTGTTTTGTAGGCCATACAGTTTGTCACAACTGTTCAATCCTGAGACTGTAAAACAGCCCAGACAGTATGCAAACAGTCACTGTTATGTTCCAGTATGACGTTATTTATGAAAACAGGCCATAGTTTGCTGAACCTGCTCTAAATAATTATGAATTGTAGGGAGTTATGTTAATCAGATAAATGGTATCTATTAAAAACAGCAAATATCATATTTAACCATGAATAATTGAAAGCTTTCTTCCTTGAGATAGTTAAAAAAGACAAGAAGGCTCACTTTCACACTTTTATGTAACCTTTACAGGAGCCTTATACATGTGCTGTCCAATTACAGTAGTTACTAGACACACATGGTTATACCTATTTAAATTTAATTTAAAACAGAGTAAATATAAAGAGTAAAATGATCACCTTTATTACCAGTTAAAGCTAAGTTGGAAGACATAGCTTAGTAGAAGAGCCTGCTAACTGAATTCCAGATTTAGTCTGGCTCATGCAGAGATGAATCAGACTAAGCCTCTGAATGCTTTGCAACATAGAGACTTTTAAGAGAAAACTTAGCCTTTATAGGCAGTGTGCACCTAAGAAGCAAAGACCTGAGTAGATTATACACGTTATTTTAATATACCTACCATGAAGAGTAGTCATTATATCTCTGTATTAGTCTATTTGGGCTACTATAACAAAATACAACAGACTGGGTGGCTTATAAACAACAGAAACTTATTCTGACAGTTCAGGAAGCTGGAAAGTCTAAGATCAGAGCACCAGCATGGCCTGGTTCTGGTGAAGGCCCTCTTCTGGGTTGTAGGATGCCAATTTTTTGCTGTGTCCTCATGTGGTGGAAGAGCCTAAGGAGCTCTTCCGGGTCTCTTTTATAAGGGCACTAAACTCATTCATGAGAGTTCTACCCTAGTGACCTAATCACCTCCCAAAGACCCACATCTTAATACCATTACCTTAGGGAGTTAGGATTTCAATATATGAGTTTTAGAGAAATACAAACATTCAGACCATAGCAACCTCCCTCATATTGAATGAGTTATAATAATTGAGAATGCCCAAGCCTTGCTTTATAGGAAGGAAATTTCAGAAAAGGAAAAAGGTAATACCCCTTAATAAAATGGTCCTCACATACCCACTCTGGATCTAGATAATACTTTTAGCAGAAGCCATCAGTGGCCCACCATACTTTCATGGCACTTAACTTGTCCACCCAAGGTAGCCTGCTACTACCTGTTTTCCTGAAGACTTTTTTTGACTATTGTTCAGGGAAATCTAAGCATGGTGAATGTAACTCCCCTTGGAGTAGCCCTCCACCAAGGAATGACAGTAGGAGATAGAGTGAGACTTCCAACTCCTTTTGTTTCTCAGCCATTTAACCATGAGAATTTTACCCGGTCCTCTAGAGTGTCCAGTGTGGTTATTCTCCACTTGTCTATAGGGTAACTTGATAGATAACTGACCTTTTATTGTTTTCCATCATTTACCTGTTTCATTTTCCAATCCTATGACAGCATGTTCTGAGATTTCTTCCCAAATAAACTTCTTGCATTCAAATTATTTTCCCTTGTCACCTGAGGGAATTCAAACCAAGACAAGGTTTTAGCTTCCCTATCACAATCTCCCATGTTAGCAGTTTTCTTTATCAACTGGTCAATTTCTTCCTTCATAATCAGTTGACCTCACTGGTATCTCCAGCTGATTTTTATTTGCATCAACCTCCTTTTAAATTTGTTCCCTTTTTTATCTACTTTGAATTATATGGTTCATCATTTCAATTACTCTTGCTGACATGCTAAACTTTTTACCCCCATTTCCATTTCTCTCTTAATCCAGCAAAATGTCAACACTGGATCATTTTAGCTACTCTTCTTCATTGTGTCAAATAATATTCAGGCTGCTGCTCCTTGCAGAAGAAATTCACATGATTAGGAGACTTGGTTACATTAAGTTTGACACTTCAAATAGACCCAAATGCACTGTCCAGCACTCAAATATTTCCATAGTAAACCCACTCTCCAAACATTTACAAGGTCAATTAAACCATCCCTACTCTCAAAACACTCAGAGCCCCCACTTCCCACACACATACAATCTCTCACTCTCACAGCATAACCAGCCACATTAATATAACCCTCTAATCTTTGACAAAAGAATGGGAGCAATATAATGAAACAAAGGTAGTTTTTTCAAGAAATGGTGCTACAACACGTGGACATGCACATGGAAAAAAAGTGAATCTAGACATGACCTAATGCTTTCTATATAAACTACTTTAAATGGATCATAGACCTAAATGAAAATGCAAACCATAAAACTCTTAGAAAACAACAAAAGAGAAAACTTAGATGGCCTTGGGTATGATGGTGCCTTTTTAGTTATGACATCAAAGGCATAATCCATGAAAAGATGTTCAATATCATACATCATTAGGTAATTTCAAATTGAAACACTGAGCTATCACTATATACCTGGTAGAAGGATCACAGTCCAAATGTTGGTAACACCAAATGTTGACAAGTATGTGGTGTAGTAGAGTAACAGGAACTTTTCATTCTCTGCTGGTCATACATTTAGGAAGATAGCTTGGAAGCTTCTTATAAAACTTAACATATTTTTACTATACAGTCCAGCAATCACGCTCCTTGATGTTTATCCAAAGGACCTGAAAACATGTTCACACAAAAACTTGCACCCAGATATTTATATCAGTTTTATTAATAATTTTTTAAAACAATGCAATCAAGATGTCTTTCAGTAGACAAATTAATAAAAAATTGTGATACAACCAGGTAGTGCAGTGGTATTCAGCACTAAAAGGAAATGAGCTATCAAGCCATGAAAAGTCATGATGGAACTCTAAATACATATTACTAAGTGAAAGAATCCAATCTGAAAGGTTAGATACTGTGTGATTCACTATATGACATTATGGAAAAGGTAAAACTATGGGGACACTAAAAAGGTCAGTGGTTGCCAGTGGTTAGCAGCGAGGGAGGGTTGAATAGGCAGAGCACAGAGAATTTTTAGGGTGGCAAAACTATTCTATAAATAGTGAATACATGTCATTATACATTTGTCAGAACTCAACACTGAGAGTGAACTCTAATGCAAACTATGGACTTTAGGTGACAAGGATGTATCAGTGTTGGTTCGTGTATTGTAACAAATGGACCACTGTACTCAGGATGTTGATAGCAGGAGAGGTTGTGTATGTGCGGACAGAAGATATATGGGAACTCTGTACTTTTCACATAATTTTGCTGTGAATAAAACTGCTCAAAAATAAAGTTTATTAATTAAAAATAGTAAGGCAAAGATTTGGATACGTTAATATAAAACGTCTTATTATTTAGAATATGTAGAATGCAATAGAAATATTACCATGGGCTGAATTTCACCTATAGGCATATTTCTTGCTCCCAAGTATAAGGTGTTACATACTACAGAAGAATTAAGAACAGACTACTGTTCACTTCAACAGACTATTTCTCTTAGAAAATAAAATATATATGTTTTAAGGGATGATCTTGCTGACTTTTATAGGATTAATCACTCATTACTGGTTAAAGCTATACCTCCTATAATTTGTAGAATTGAAATACATGTTCAAAGTGATGTGTTCGATTTCTAGGAACTCTTCATTCTCCACAGGTGGTGCCGGAGATGAAAGCAAAGTATTTTCAAAATAAAAATTGTATTTTAAGCCTCAATTTTAGAAAAAAAAATTTTAAGTAGACAAATTGACATTATATTTGCTGTGAATATTTTCTGAATGAATAACATTCAATGATATCAAAAATCTGTATATGTTTAAAAACGATTTTATAATTCTCTGCATATATTTTATTTAAAGGTAAATATATGTTTATGAGATCTGTCCTGATGTGAGAATTACCTTGAAAATGTCCTACAGAATTGGTAAGTCAACTCTAAAAAATTTTATGACATATTTAGCTAATTTCCCATTGATGCCATTGGTTTATATTCTCATGCTCTGATCTGAATCCCTTAGGTATACTTAACCTTTACTCAGGGAACTATTAAAAAAAGGTGAGAGATGGAAAGAGCAATGTTTGAGTGAGTCATTCTGATGCATAGTGGGAGCAGTTGTATAAATGATGTTTTGTGTAAAATCTGTTTAAACTTTTTTCATTGTTGCCACACAATCCATCATCATGAATATTTTTTAAAAAAGAATTTTAATGAAAGAACTGTTTCCTTCCCTCTTTTTTTTCTTCTGTGAATTAATTTGTTCCTTTAACATATGTCTGCAGCATTTTCCATGGGTAAACATTTTGAGAATTGTAGTATGTATCAAACCATGGAAGTGAAATTCATACACTTTAATTTTTCCATTTACTTGATAACTAGATAAAAATAAATTTTAAAAACTAAGTGATGTGTAGACTTACATATAATTTGTTAAATAAATTGCCCTCTTTCTAGATAAGTTGGAACTATAATCCTGATGAATTGTAGTTTTTCAAAGAAAATCATTTCCTACATTGATAATAAAAAGAAATACTCTAGTTTCATATTTGTATAAAAGGAAAAACAACTATTTCTGGTTTCCCAGCTCAAGGATGTATAAGTAAACCTAAAAAGATGAACCATTTTATCTTGCTTATACTTTTATCATTACCTTCTTTTTTGGGAAAACTAAGCCTCCTGAAAAGTTTGTCTTTAAGGTAGTTGTGTTTATTAGTTCTTGTTGCAATTAAAACTTTTCCTTTTATGACATATTGCCTGAAGGGAAAAAATAAACTACTCAAGACAGGCAAATGGTGCTCATCAGGGTAAGCACTCCATCTATGTAGTCTGTTATACCCTAAGCACCTAGTACAGTGTGTGATATAGAGTGAATATTCAATAATCATAGTTTGTAGTCATATGAAAATAAGTTAAAATTAATGAAGCATAGCCTTTCCTGTTGAACTTTTTCTTTTTAGTATGTTCTAAGACCCAGTTCTTAGAAAACAAATGTTACACTTAAAAATTATGAGTCTGTGGAAAGGGCTTAGCTTCAGGGAAGGTCAGAAACAGGTTCTTATGCTATATTTACCATTTATTAATTGTGATTCATTGGGCAAGTTACATTGCTTTTTAAACTTTTGTCAAAATAACTTTAAGTAAATAATAACGGTTAACTTCCCATTGCTGCTATAACCAATTACCACAAATTTAGTAGATAAAGACACAGATTTATTATCTTACAAGGTGGAGGACAGAAGTCATAATCAAAGTGTTAGCAGGGTTCCTTCTAGAAACTCTAGGGGAGAATTCATTTCCTTGCCTTTCCAACTACTAGAGGCCACCTGCATTCCTTAGCATATGGCTTCTTCTTCCAGGAGCACATCTTCACATCTCTCTCTGTCTCTCTCTTTCTTCTTTCTCTCCCTCTTCCTCTCTCTCTACTTCCCCTTTCCCTCTTCTCGCTCTGCTCTTGTCATCCCATCTCGTTGTCTGACTCTGACTCTTACCCTCCCCCTCATAAATAACCTTGTGATTACGCTTGTGCCACCTGGATAATCTTCTCATCACAAGATTCTCAACTTAATTACATCAACAAAGTCACTTTTGCCATGTAAGGTAATGTAATGACAGCTTCTGGGAATTAGGATGTAGCTGGCTATCTTTGGAGGGGATGCTATTCAGCCTACAAGAGTAACATCTTAAGAGGTTTTTAAGAGGATTAAAGGAGTTTGAATATATGAATGTTTGGTATAATCGATTGACCTTATGTGATACATTTTGCATATATCTATCTCTATACATTTTATATCTGTTCATTAAATATTCCTCTATCCAACAAATAAAGTAATACTTTAATATTTTAATTTATTGTACTATGTTTTCAAATGTACTATGTTTTTTTATGAGTGTGGTTATTCATATGAATTCAATATTTATTTATAGAAAACTTTTGGAAGTTGATTTCTGGAAGGTTGATATATTAACGTTTTTAAATAAAACAAAATACTGATATAGGCTTAGGGACAATATAGGAAAAATTATCGAGATCACTAGAATATAATATCTTGGAAGAATGTCTAATTTTACACAATAATGGATAGTGCCTAAATGTTGCCCCTAAGCCTATTCATTCAGAAATTGCAGTCTTACTGTACTTGTTAAGCTTTCACCATGTTTTTCTTTCCCCTTTGGAAAAGAATAAAATAACTGAATACAACATTCCCTTCTTCACCACGACGATTTTCACGTTTGCCATTTTTTATAAGAAAACAAGCTAACTCCTTAATCTCTGCTTCTTAAATAAATGTGAATACTCTGGTTAATAATTTTGTTTAGCTAGTTATATTTGTGATTTTATGTTGCATGCCATAAGGTCCTACTGATCTCTACAAACTTTTTAACAAGTCATATTATTATATCTAGAAAAGCAGTGGAACAAATTATAATTTTATTTAGTATTTAATACATATATTCAGCAGTGTGAGAGCCTCTGAGAATGTCCTGTTGAAGTTAACATGGAGGAAATCTTAGTGTCACACTTGAAAACAAGGGCTGCAATGCCTGTTTTGCTTCTAAGTAAACTTCCTCTCCATATACATGCCATAAAATCTAAATCCACAGAATACATTTATGAGATTTACTTTATATAATAGTTCACTGAGCTTTCTAGTCTATGAATTGAACTGTAAAACATCAATTGATTCCATAGGGTGAGCCAAATCATAGCTGATAGAGTACAGTGGTGAATATTTAGAATGACAGCATCAACTGCTAAATAAACACACACACACACACACACACACACACACACACACACACACTCTTAACTCGACATCAATCAGGTAACATAGAAACAGATATTGTAATTCAATAGCTAATGGTACCTTGTGTAAAGTAGAAAATATACACAGATATTTTATATTCAAATAAATATTGTACATTAGTAAACAGATGTCTCTTACCAATAGAATTATATTTATATGAGCTCAAAGAAGTGATAAGAAATATCATTTAGATAGCTATAAATTGAAGAATACAGCTCAGTGCAAATTCATAAGAAATACATGGAATGAAGACAATTATATTCTATTATGTACAAAAATATATGTGATTTTTATTAATATCATGTGCTAAATTATGGTATTTTTCATGAAAATCATACAATAATAGCTTTTTAAAAGAAAATAAATTCAATATTCATTCTTCTCTTGTGTATAAATTTGTGATAACTATGCTCATTCTGATAATGCCATATTTTTCTTATTAAAATTACTTTAATGCTTATGTCTTCATAATCATTGAATCTCAAAAAGAAAAATAAAATGATAAAGAGTTAAACATCCACTGGTAGTTAAGTGAAAGAAAATCCCACAACGATGTGAGTAGACAGACTAGTCACATTATATGAAATACAGATTTAACAAAATGAAGCTTTTCTAGAAATATATTTTTTTCTTCAATTATATCTTCTTAAGGACCATGACCCATGGTTTGAAGAATAATAATTGCTGTAACTAAAATTAGTTTATAATAGAACATTGTTTTATTTGTTCTCTAAGTAGTCAATGACAAGAGTATTGGCTGCAAGAGCATTAGTCTTGCTAAATGTCTAGTTACCCCTACAAATGCTCTCCAGTTTAGATTCTAGATAAAATGTTTTGGCAAACTGGAGACACAGAGAACTACAAACTAGAATTGTTCTTTAAAACATGGATTTCAGTATTAAAATGCACAAAATAAAAATCTGGCTCCATCATCTGTTAGTTGTGTGAATTTGGGAAATTCATTTAACCTCTCTTTGGCTATTTGTTCATCTATAAATGAGAATAATCATGTTATCATTCATAAGGATATTTGTGAGAATTAAATGCTTGTTGTAATTTTTGGTACCTATTCCATATAATTAATTACATTAGTAGAATGCAATAGTACTGCAGTTGTTATTACCACTTTCAAGGTATTTCTCATATGTTACATTTAATTTTTAATTCCTTACACATATATTCTACAACATGCTTTCCTTTTTTTGCTTTTATTTTTATTATTATTTACCCACTTTTTTCTAAGAAGCATGGTTCCTTATTTAAATGTTTAAATTTATCCTCATGCTGTTGAATGTATTTGCTTTGGGCTTGTTTTAAAATTATATTTTTTCTCTTGACTTCTGGACTGCAAATTATTTGAAGATCTTCTTAATCATAACATAACACATATATGCGGTTAGTCAGTAAACACTTGATAGCTGGGGTTAGATGAATAGTGAAAAAGCCCATGATGTGGGGGAAAAAAGTAAAGAAATATTTTTTCTTCCAACTGTAAATTGTAAGCAATTAATTTGTAAGGTGGCTTTCACATGTAAACCAAGATAGTTGGACACTTCTAGAAACCATGCCATGTTAAATGACCAGACATTTCTTAGAGCCCAGAAAATCCAGAAGCTTTGCAGTAGCAAACATTTATTTTGAGAAATTTTATCACCTTGAAGTTAGTCTGCCTATTATGATAACACATTGATATTTTTTATTACTACTGTACCCTCATAAAGTTGTCATTATTCCAAGGCTATATGTAGAACTCCAATTTCCCGATTTGTGTATAGAAGTCTATTAATAGTATTAAAAACTTTTCCTTGAAAAAAAAGAAATTACTTATCAACACTAATAAACTGTATTTTTTCAAAGACTATAGCTTTTTCTATTGGTAGTACATATAAACATTTTATTTTATATTTATATAGAAAAACAACTAAGCTTCCTAATATTTCTTCTAAACATTGCAAAAGCAGAAGAAATAAATAGAAATTGTTTTAAAACTCAGAACAGAAATGGACAAAGTGCACACAATAGAAGTTTATTGAACTTAAACAATAATGAAAGAAAAATGCAACTCAGAAATAGAAATTTTATGAGGGGTATTTGATAAAGGTAAAAGAGAGAGAAAGAGGAGAATAAAATGAGAACAACAACAACAAAAAAAAGAGTTAAATGTTTCCAAAATAAGATAGGAAAAAAGGCAGAACATAAAGGAATAACATTTGAATAACTTGTGTCCCTGGGTGAGTGAGCAGAGTGAGGGAGCAAAAATTAAACAATGTAACAAAACTAATGCCTAAAACTATAATCCACAAAAATTTCCAGAAATAAAAGGCTTAAATCATGATATTGAAAGGAACCAGAGGCTACCTGGAAATATGATCCTACAACAATCATCTCTAACATATATTCTAGAAGAAAATAGAAGATTTCAAGATAAAAAGAAAAATCCTCAGGCCTTTAGGTAAAAGTCAAACAATGTACAAAGATAAAATAATTTGAATGACGTCAGACTTTTCCAATGTCTAATATAAATTAATCAATAAATAATCAAGTAGGATTTTCAAAAAATCAATGAAATAAATTGTAACTATTTAATTACTTTATAGGTAGCTAAGCTATACTTCAAGTATCAAGACTGTGGAAGCATCTGATAAACACTAGAGCACAGGGAGTTTTGTAGCCATAAGTCTTCCTTGAGGAATCTCCTAGAGGATATTCTTTACTCAGATAAGACAAGACAAGGAAAACTTTAGCAAAGGAATTATTGTGAGCATTTAGCATTTATGTATTAACATATATCAGACTAAACAAAATATAATTATAAGAGTGGAAAACTAATGCACAAATGCATGTTATGTAATGTACCTAAAAAATGAGGATAATGGAGAGAAAAAACAGGTAGTAGAATAATCTCACTGATTTTTATATAAGAAATAGATGAGATTTGAAGTGTAATATTTAAAAATGACAAACCAGTTAAAAACAAAACAGAGAATTCAGGGTCTTAAGGTATAATTACAAAGGTAACCACTGAACAAAACTACAAACTTCTTAAATATCAATTTATTTTAATAAAAAAGAAAATAATACACATTTGGTACACAAAAAAGCAAGGCACAAATTGTGTATTATATATAATCATAAAATAGTATGATGGAGTATTGACCAAACTTTTCAGCCATATCAATAAACTTAAATTTCCGTAAGTCATTAAAAAAAAAAATTTCCAATCAGATTCACAAAGCAAAATACATCTATACTCTGTATAAAAGAGGCACACCTAAATCGAAGTGAATCAGAAATGCAAAATTTAAAGTGTGGCCAGAGGTATACCTAAAAATTGTAAACAGGGAAAACGTATGGCTAGTGATCTTGATGTTTCTTTGAAGTATAATTCAAGTCAGAAATGAGGTGAGTGTTACGCTTTTTAAGGAGTAGGGTGTATTAAAGGTGCCCTTGCTTTCTTCAAAACTGTGAAATTACCAAATGAAAACTGCAGTTCATACAGTTGTGTATCTTGGAAAATCTGGCTTTCATTCAAGTCTATTGAAAATTAGCATCAATACAATGGGGGTTAGTCACTTTTTTAATATAACTTAGTCTTAACTTTTTATATATTTTATATAATTTACTGTTATAAATACTTGACTTAATTCTGTATAGAATATTCCCCAAAGTATTCATCCTTTTCATTAAGAGTACTTCAAAGTAGTACAGCAGAAAGGACCAGGTAGCAAAATAAGAAAAAATATTTTTCTTCTTTTGCCTAAATAATCATATCGTGAAAATAAAGTTTAATTTCAGGCTAAATCAATATTCAAAATACATACTAAGATATATTTAAAATGATAACTTTGTTTAATAGATGGATTAAAATTGTGGGGGTTTTGTATATGATTCAGGGAAAATCTGAAATTTCTTGTTGTTCCTGTCCCTCAGGACTCTTCCTTTATTTGGCTTATTTTCCTAACTAAACTCAAAACATAAGAATTAAGGGATAAGCTTTATCAAAGACTGTATGTGGAGAGTGGTTAGATAGAAATTTAAAAGGCTTTCCACATCACCTCTTATGTACTTTATATAGCTGTTAACATTAAAGTTGAAATAAAAAGAGGAGCAAACAGACTCTGAAGCAGAATTACAACAGTGGCAGAAGTCACAGCATATTTTGGCTAAGCATATTATCCTTTCAGGTCAAAATTGTGAGCTTAAAATGATAGCAAGATTGAAGAAAAATTTCCAGCAGTTGCAAAGGTATTGGGATTTAAGTAGACTTCAGCAATTTTGAAGAAGGAGAAATTGAGTTACACATGGCATACATTGAAATACATTAGGTTTTGAGAAATGGAGATTACTTAGGACTTGTGGAAGGAAAATTGAAAACTATAAAATCTGCCAAGAGTATAACATTCTATTCAGTGTGGAGGGAATGTTTAAGATTACCCTGAATGTGTCTCTGAGTTTGGCGAATAATACGTGTCTCAGCATTTTAGTGAACTTTTTGAAAAATAACAGGAGAACAATTAAGAAGCATAGATATGCCACTTGCAAGATAGAGTAAAATCATAATGTCTTTTAATAAGAATATTTTTATTCAGTTAATTTAAGAAAAAAATGCTAAGAACTTTTTTCTTTGAAATATGTTCTCCCATCTATCCTCCAAAGTATGTACATGATCTATATTCAAATGTTCTAATAGGTTTTGATGACATTTAAGATAATGAAGTTCTCAATATATCAGCTGAGACCAGAGTTCTTTGCACCATGCATTACTGCATTAATTCATCACACATTTGTTTAACCTCTACTCATCTGGATGATTGGGATACATCTATGAGCAAAGTAAATAAAGATCACTTTTTCTACGATGAGGGAACAGACAGATAACAAGAAGAGACAGACAATAAACATTAAATGTAAGAAGTTAAAGTGTATAGTATATGTAAAGTTGATAAAAACTTTGGGAGAAAAAAGGCAGAACATGAAAGAAAGATAAGGCTTGATGTGAGTCTTTAATCCATTGGTATCTTCAATTACTTTTCTCTCAGAAATAGAAATACTTAGATTATAGTAGTTCCAGTGATATCAATGTCTTACTCTAAAAGTCTATAAGCTGCACAGGAGCAAGGACAACATAACCCCATCACTCCCCAAAAACAAACTCTCAGTAAACACTAAGGTGACAACTGAAATAAAATTTACAGAGGGCAATGTGGTCTAAGAGAAGAGAATGTGGTTTAAGATTGAGTAGATATTCACTCTCTTGACAATAATGTGGTAACAAATTATTCTAAAGTGGATCTACATAACAAGCACCAGAGCATATAACTATTTATTTTATGACAAGACAAAAATAAGCTTATAAAACTTTGTCCTAAAATTAACTAACAGAAAAAGCTGGAGATTGTTATATGTAGTAGTGTTTCCTAAGAAGAACATTTTGGAAAACATTGAAGGATCAGCAGAGTATTGAAGCATCACAAGCACACTTAATTGAAGAATCTAGACCATACTTTGAATGAATTATTCTCACTGAACATTGCAAAGGAGATTTCTACCTATCATTAAATTTATTTGAAAGGGCAAAGTAGTGGTATGAATATAGGCAGTTTACTGAGGTACACTATATCTGATAAGTAACTGACATTTCAAAAATGAGACATGGCGTTCAAAGGTTTTAAATCAATGAGAGAAAAAAGCTCATCGTGAATCTGATAAAGCACGTTTGGGTTTTTCTGAGAAAGTTATTTATAAACACAACTTAGCTCCTATGAAGTTTTCACCACTGATGATGAAATTATTTTGTTGTGGTTGGCAAAATTCTTCTCTAGCAATTATCAGAAAATCAACTGCTTATGAGCTTAAATATAAAAGAAACAGAATGACTAGTATGATTTCATAAAATTAAAGCTATAGTCTGACTATTTCTATCATTATAGAAATATAGGCTTATCTGAAGATATTAAGTTATTTATTTACTGGAGAGTTATGCTATTTACACAAAAGAAATAGAACATGTGGCTAGAAAACATTTTTTCAATAATTTTGCCTTCCAAATTTGTTTTGCTGACTCAGTAGATTTACCAGATAAATATTCAAAATATAAAACATTATCAGAGAAGTTTCATTTAAATTCTTTGAGAATAATGATATCATCAATCTGTTTTTTTAAACATAATAGGCCATAATTAATCTAAAACAGAGTGTGATTATCATGAAACCTTTTGAAATCAATTGATGAAAATACATCAAATTGAATCTCAGTAAGACCTGTTTTTATAAATGGTATCTGGTGAATAAAATGTATAGGTTTTCTAGAAAGTTTTCCAAAAACACTTAACAGAAATATCTATAGCAGTATACTATGATTACTTTATACTAACCCAATGATAATGAATTTGACAGCTGAGAAGTACATGTGTTTATCATTTGTAAACTTCTGAATGATAGCCATTGTGACTGATGTGAGGTGATATACCTCATTATAGTTTTGATTTGCATTTCTCTGATAATTAGTGATATCAAGCATTTTTTAATGTGCCTATTGGACATTTGTATGTCTTCATTGGAGAATTGCTTGTTTAGGTCTTCTGCTATTTTTGGATTGGGTCTTTTGGTTTTTTTATTATTCAGTTGTATGACCTGTATATAGTCTGGAAATTAGGCCCTTGTCAGTCTCATCTTTTACAAATATTTTCTCCCATGCTGTAGGTTATCTTTTTGTTTTGTTTATGGTTTCCTTTGCTGTGGAAAAGCTTTTAAGTTCAATTAGGTCCGATTTGTTTATTTTTGCTTTTGTTTGTATTGCCTGGGTAGACTGCCCTATTTGAATATTGCTAAGATTTATGTCAGAGAATGTTTTGCCTATGTTTTCTTCTAAAAGGTTTATAATGTCTTGTCTTATACTTAAGCCTTTAAGCCATTTTGAGTTTATTTTTGTGTAAGGTGTGAAGGAGTGTTCTAACTTCATTGATTTACATGCAGCTGTCCAGTTTTCCTAACATCATTTGCTGAAGAAACTCTCTTTACTCCATTGTGTATTCTTGCTTCCTTTGTCAAAGATTAGTTGACCAAAAGTCTGTGGGCTTATTTCTGGGCTCTCTATTCTGTTCCATTGATCCATATGTCTGTTTTTGTATCAATATCATGCTGTTTTGATTACTGTAGCCCTGTAGTATTGTCTGAAGTCTGGGAGGGTTTTTCCTCCAGCTTCCTTCTTTTTCTTTGATATTGCTTTGGCAATTCTAGATCTTTTGTGATTGCATATAAGTTTTAGGATTATTTGTTCTAGTTCTGTGAA
Source organism: Camelus ferus (assembly GCF_009834535.1). Taxonomy (NCBI): domain Eukaryota; kingdom Metazoa; phylum Chordata; class Mammalia; order Artiodactyla; family Camelidae; genus Camelus; species Camelus ferus. Next base: position 86,574,757 of record NC_045696.1, on the reverse strand, counting down.
AAATGTCCCTAGGTAAATTGAAAGGAATCACATTAAGTCTGTAAATTTCTTTGGGTATTATGGCTATTTTAACAATACTAATTATTCCAATCCAAGAATATGGAATGTCTTTCCCTTTCTGTAAGTCATCTTTAATTTCCTTAGTCAGTGTTTTGTAGTTCTCCATGTATAAGTTTTTTACTTCCTTAGTCAGATTTATTGCTGTGTATTTTATTTTTTTGGATGTGATTTTAAAAGGGATTGTTTCTTTACATTCCTTTTCTGGTATTTCATTATTAGTGTAAAGAAATGCAACTTATTTCTGTGTGTTAATCTTGTATCCTGCTCCTTGCCAAATTCTTTTATCAGGTCCAGTAGTTTTTGTGTGGAGCCTTTAGGGTTTTTTATATATAGTTATATTTCATCTGCATATAGTGACAATTTAACCTCTCTCTTCCAATTTGGATCTCTTTTATTTCTCTTTCTTGTCTAATTGCTATGGCTAGGACTTTCAATAAAAATGCTGGAGAGGTGTGGAGAAAAGGGAACCCTCATACACTGTTGGTGAGAATGTAGTTTGATGCAGCCATTATTGAAAACAGTAGGGAGATTCTTTAAAAGACTAAAAATAGACTTACCCTGTGATCCAGCAATCCCACTCCTGGGCATATATCCAGAGGGAACCTTAATTCAAAAAGATGCATGCACCCCAATGTTCATAGCAGTGCTATTTACAATAGCAAGACATGGAAGCAACCTAAATGTCCATGGACAGATAACTAGATAAAGAAGTTATGATATATTTATACAATGGAATACTACTCAGCCATAAAAAAGAATCAAATAAAGCCATTTGCAGCAACAGGGATGGACCTGGAGATTGTCATTCTAAGTGAAGTAAGCCAGAAGGAGAAAGAAAAATACCATATGATATCACTTATATGTGGAATCTAAAAAAAAAAAAAAAAGGATAAACAAACTTATTTATGAAAGAGAAACAGACTTAAAAACATAGGAAACAAACTTATGATTACCAGGGGAGAAAGGGATGGGAAGGAGGAAAGGAATGGGAAGGGATAAATTGGGAGTAGGAGATTTGCAGATACTAATATATATATATATAAAACAGGTAAACAATAAGTTCATACTGTATAGAACAGGGAATTATATTTAATATCTTGTAGTAAACTATGGTGAAAAAGAATATGAAAAAGAATGTATGTATATTCATGTATGACTGAAGCATTATGCTGTATATCAGAAATTGATACAACATTGTAAACAGACTATACTTCAGTTAAAAAAATGAACCTTAAAAAAAAAAAGTACATGTAAGTGATGGACAGATGTCTGCTATTTCTTGAGCTAGTGGTAAAGAGGCTAAAGACAGTATTTCAAAGGACGTAACAAATGTGAATCCAATAATGAAGAGATAGCAATAATAAAGAAATAGAGTTTGGTGGTTTTAAAAATACATTTCTGAAAGAGGAAAATCCTTTGGAAGAATGAAACAAATCTGATTCTATAATAATTTTTGAAAAATTCAGTTAATTTTCACTAAATTATTCTTCTGCATAGATTTTCCCAGCATCTTTATGGAAATAATTTTTTAAAAGATGAACTAAAGGAAAACAGACTTTTTTCAAGATAAAAGTTCCCATAAAAATATGCAATCAATTTCCAATTTTATTAATTCTATACCTTTTTAAATTACAACACTTCTACAGCATAGTCCAATAAATGATTTATAAGCTGAAAATCCTCCTTAAGACACTCCTGCAACTGCAACACGTTCATTTGACAACGCCACTTCAAATATACAAATCATATGTATTATTCAGGATACCTGTGATATCCCAACCTCTTCCAAAATGAAATTCTGGTTGATATTACCTTCCCTTTTCCTGACATTTCACAGGAAAATCTTTGCTACTCTTTTATGGCGTTTTACTTTTTACTATGCACTATAGGCTTTTACATATTTGTCTGATCCTTTCTAATGGGCCTGAATGCTGTGTCCAGCGCAGCTCGGGATCATGTCTGAGGATGGTCAACCCAAGACTTAAGAAACAGAGACAAAGTAAAGAGCGAAGATGGGACCAGGGGACTCAAGATCTCGTGGATCTAAAGCCCCGAAAGCCTGTTGATATCATATTTATTAGGAGTATACAGCTCAGAAAAAAATGCATTCAAAGAGGTGGGGCTTTAGATATTGCATGCGATAAGCACTAAGTTCTGCTTGCTGGTTAACTGATTAATTTCAGGCCCATCCCTTCCAGGAACAATCGCCCTCCTGGGGGTATGCAAAATTTCTGAGTCTATCCTGTCATTGCCTCCAGGACATCTCAAGATAGCAAGTACTTCCTCTGGGTTCAACAGCATGCTTTCATGCCACAACAAAGTTCTGTTAATGGATGATCTGGCTTTACAAGACCATCCATTGTTTCACCCTAAGGAAGTATCTGCCTCCTTCGTGCCCTTATGGTCAATGTCAGGATTGCTCACCACAAATTTTCTTCAGCATAATATGTACTATAGATCATCTACTGCGCAAAACATTAAAACAAAGCAAGCATGTGCATTTTAAGCAAGCAAGTGTGAATATAATATTTTAAGCTCTTGGAAATTTAGGAGTGGCTTCTTTTCTAGCTACTTGTTGTCCAGCTACTTGTTTCCAAGCACCTGAAGACCTTTAAAGACAAGAAGTATGCTGAAATTTAAAATTTCATAGGCATTTACTTGGTTCTATTAATACATTCAAAAGAAAATGGTAACATTTGTAAATTGTGGAGTGTAGCATGAAGTACAAAAGGAACAAAAATGGAACACATGAAAGAACTATTAAAATTAAAAAGGGTAACCCTACAAATAAACTTGAACCCACACTTCCATTTTCCTGACCTTGCTGAGTTCTAGTATATACTGAATTTTATGTTTTTTATTATTTTGTTTTTCTATAATAGCTTATAAAATAACCTGTGATTATATCATTGTGCCATTTATTGTTTTGTTTGCTTGTTTTAAAATTTTTTTCATAATTTATGTAGTCTTTTGTGGCTTGAATTTTTACCTTGGACATTTTGATTTGATGATATACTACCATAAATCTATTTGTCTACCCAATTTTACTTATATATAGTATTTATTAATTTACTACTTAATTAACTTTTTCTTCATATTTGATGTTATAAGCATTATTATGCATGTCTCCTGAAGCAAGTGTGCATAGTTTCCCCAGATGATATAAATAGAAATGGAATTGCTGGAGGTATGCTTTCAGTAACTACAATTTTTAAAGTTGTTATGTCATTTTAATACCCCACTAGAAGTGTATAAAAGTTGACCCACAACTTCACCAATATATACTGTTATCAGACTTAAATTCGACCAATCTAGTGGATATATAATGTTATCTAGTTGTGATTTAAATTTGCATTTTTATAATTACCAATGTAGTTGAACACTTTTTCATGTGACTATTTATTCTAGTCCTCTTTGTAAAATGTCTGTTCATATTATTTACCTGTTTTTCTGTTTGTCTTTTATTTATTTACTGATACGTTAGAATCTTATAATAAGTTCTGTATACTGCACTAATGTTAGCTGTATATGCTGCAGATAACTTCTTTCAGCATGTGGGTTATCTTTTCATTCTCTTTAATGTATGTTTTAATTAAAATTGGTTTTTCATTTCAGTTAGTTTGAATAATTCAGACTTCATTTATGATTAGGGATTTCATTGTCTTTAAAAAACTCCCTTCCCTATACACTTGTTTTAAAGATGTGTTATATATTTTTTTAATTTGCCTTTTACTTATAATTGCTTAATCAATTGAAAGTTGATTTTTCTGTACAGTGTGAGGTAGATCTACAGTTTTACTTTTCCCTTTGGGTAATCAGTTGTCTCAGAGAATGTATTGATTAGTCTCTCTTTTCCCAGTGATCTGCATTGCCATATTAATCATAAACAAATCTTCTGGGTTTTGTTTCTGTGTTATTAGTTCCATTGGTTAATTGTCTACCCTTGGGTTAACACCACATGGTCTTAATTACTTTTAGTCTATGATATTAATAACAAGTACAAATGGTCTGTCTCCATCTCCAGCAAAGTATTGTTTTTCCCAGAACTACTCATTTAGTCTTGGCTCTTTTCACTTTTCATACACATTTAAAGATTCATTGTTAATATTCTTTTTTTAAAAATCTGTTGAATTTGAGTGGTTTTTAATCATAATGAATCAATGTATAATTCATGTGAAATAAAAATCCATAAATAATGTATGTCACTTATTATTAAGCCCTTTTTTTACTGATTTTAATCATACTTTAATTTTTCTAATAAGGATGTATACAATTTTTATATATTAAAAACTTTATCTTAACTTTTGATATTTATAAGATTTTTTATAAATATCGTCATTTTAAATTAAAAATTTTACTGTTTTGAGTAGTAATTACAATTTCATTTGTATATTAATCTTTAGATTATTTAGCTTGCTTATACAATGATATAATCAGAGAATACTGGCCTTTCTGATTCTTCCTTTCTAGTCCTTGTAGAGTTTATTCTTGTATAGAATTGGCTAGTTCCCTCTGTACAATCGCAAATACAAATCTTGCTCCTAATTTCAAAGGGAATACTTCTACTAGTCCACCTTTATTATATATATATATATTTTTTTTAATTGAAGTATACTGTTTACAATGTTGTGTCAATTTCTTGTGTACACAATAACACCAGTCATAAAAATGATATTTGCTATGGATTTGTTGTAAAGTTACCCTTTATCACATTGATAAGTTTTATTTCTCATTTCCCAAATATTTTCTGGGATAAATTTTAGCAAGTAACTTTTCTCCATAATTTGGAAGTGATTGCATTTCTTTTCATTTATCTGTTGAAGAACCAAATGAAACTTATAAAATATTTTTATGTTAAGCCATTCTCCCATTACTGGAATAAACCCAGATTGATTAGGTCCCTATATAGCTGTATTAATCAACTAAGAGTAATTGATATCTATATACTATTTCATCTAAAAATAGCAGAATACATATTCTCTCCAGTTCACATGAACTATTCACTGGGATAGGCTACATTCTTCTGTTGCAGTCTTTTTAAAAAAATTGAAGTGTAGTTGATTTATAGTATTGTGTTAGTTTCAGGTATATAGCATAGTGATTCAGTTTTTTTTCTGATTATATTCCAGGTTATTACAAGATTTTGAGTATAATTCCCTATGCTATACCATAAATCATTGTTGCTTAATATTTTATGTATAGTAATTTGTATCTGTTAATCCCACATTCCTAATTTGTTCCTCCCCACTTCCCTCTATGCTTTGATAACCGTAAGTTTGTTTTCTGTATCTGTGAGTCTGTTTCTGTTTTGCATATAGATTCAATTTGTATTATTCTTTAGATTCCACATGTAAATAATATCGTATAGTATTTTACTTTCTCTGATTTAGTTTCCTAAGTATAATATTCTCTAGATACATCCATGTTGCTGCAAATGGTAATATTTCATTCTTTTTATGGATTAATAATATTCCATTGTGTGTGTATGTATATATATATATATTTCATTTTGTGTGTGTATATATATATATATATATGTATGTGTATATATATATATATATATATATATATATATATATATATATACCACTTCTTCTTGAGCCAATTGTCTGTTGATGGGTTCTTGGATTGTTTCTATATCTTTGCTGTTGTAGGTAGTGCTGCATTGGGTGCATGTGTCTTTTTAATTAAAGTTTTCACTTTTCTGGATATATACCTGGGAGTGGGGTTACTGGATCATATGGTAGCTCTGTTTTTAAAATTTGCTGAAGACCTTAACAGACACCTCATCAAAGATGCAAAAAATCATATGCAAAGATGCTCCATATTATGTATCATTGGGGAAATGCAAATTAAAACTACAATGAAATACCACTACATACCTATTTGAATGGCCAAATCTAGAACACTGACAAAGCCAAATGCTGACAGGGATGTGGAACTACAGGAACTCTCATACATTGCTGATGGAATGAAAATGGTACAGCCACTTTGGAAGATAGTTTCGTAGTTTCTTAAAAAGTAAACATGCTTTTATTATATGATCCAGCAATTACACTCCTTGGTGTTAGCACAGAGGAGATGGAAATTTATATCCACATGGAAACTTGAATATGGATATTTATAGCAACTTTATTTGCTATAAATTGCCAAAATGTAGAAGTAACCAATATATACTTCAGTAGGTGAATAAATACACAATGACACATTCAGATAATGGAATATTATTCAACACTGAAAAGAAAATGAGCTAACGAACCAATCATGAAAAGAATGGAGGAAACTTAAATACATATTGCTAAGTGAAAGGAGCCAATCTGAAAAGGCTACATATTGTATGATTCCAACCATATGACATTCTGAAAACAGCAAAACATAAGTGACAGTAAAAATTTCATAGTTGCCAGGCATAGAAAAGGGATGGCGTGAGTAGGTGAAACACTGAGGTTCTTAAGGACAATTAAAATACTCTATATGGTGCTATAATGATGGATACATGTCATTACGCATTTGTCCAAACCCATAGAATGTACTACACCAAGAGTGAACCCTAAGTTAAACTATGGACTTTGTGTGATTTTGATGTATCAATGTAGGCTCAACAAATGTACCATTCTGGGGGTGAATGATGTTGATGATTGGGGAGGCTATGCATGTGTAGGGGCAGGGTATGTATGGGAAATCTGTATCTCCCTCTGAGTTTTGTTGTGAATCTAATATTACTCTGCAGAAAGTCTTTACACACGCACACACACACGTAACTTAGAGTTCTAGTTATGAGCCCTTTCCCACTAATATACCAGAAAATATGCTTCAGATAACTCATTAATGGCTGAGAAAACTTCAGCAAAATATGAGATGTGAGCATGAATATACAAAAATGAAACTGGATAAATATGTAAGAGAGTAATGTGGAAATAGCATATATTTTTACAAGGTACAGATAGGTAAATGTGAATTATCTTAATGCACTTATTAAGGATTCTTAGTTTTCAGTGTTTTTATTTTGTAAAATTTCAGACACATAAATTTTCATGAAAAATAAAATGAACATTCCATACAAGCTTCACCCATATCTAGGAATTTTGGCCAATGGGAAACACTGAAGGCTAGTTTCTGTGTATTGTAGCTATCTCCCCATCTTTTATATCACTAAACTTACTGGCGCAAGTAAATTTTCCATGTTCCCCATATACCACCCCATACCAGTCCGGAATCTGCCACTATTAATGCTAGATTTTTTTATTGCTATTAGGATATGGATTATATCATCTGAGTCATTGTATGTTAATAATGATATTTCTTATTCTAATCCAAAAATAAAAGCTTTTAGGGTCTATTTTCCATTTTATATTTCTATCTCATTTTTCCTGTAGTGAAACATCTGATTGTACCAGATAGCAATGTATTACTCATATGTTCAATTCTGTAATAAGTAGGAAGTAGTTTCAAAATTGCTTTACTACTACTACCAAAACAAACTTACTAACTAAAGTGCAAAATATCTTTGCATCACTTTTTCTTTTCCCCTCAAGATATATTCTGCTAGGGCTATATAGTTAAAATACTACGTTAGAAAGTTACTTAATTACCTTAATTGCTTCTTTTTTAAAACTCTGTGGTTATATTAAAATTTTATGTGAAATTATATTCAAATGTTTTTATTTTTATATTCAATATGAGGTTTTCTCTTTTTCCCCCATCCTTGTTGATTAACATTTTATGTAAACTATGTTATGATTCCTAAAGTCAAAACTGTATTAGAAGGTATACTTTAAGCAGTATCTCTTTTCTTATCTCCTAAGCTAGCCCCATAAACCCTGGTAGGTAAATATTTTCATTCATTTCTGATTATTCTTATTATACAAATATAAGTAAATGCATACATTTTTTTAAAACTTCCACACTCCCTTTTTGTTTATTTATTTTTTTATTTATTTTTACACAAATGAGGGCTTACTGTAAACAACCTTTTCCATTAGCTTCTTCACTTAACAATGTGTACTGGAAATCACTCTCTGGTTTATTCTTATTTAAAAAAAAATTTCGAGTTTGTATCTTTTTCTCCCCAATAATGCATATGTATTATCTCCTCAATAATGCATATGAATGTCCTTTACCTACAGTCTAGCGAAAGTATATCTTGTCAAACTTTTGAATTTTTCCCAACTGGTGAGAAATAAAATCTCTGTGTTAGTATTTTATTTCACATTTAACTTATGGTTGAATCTGATCATCTTTATTTATGTTTTAGACTCATTTTGTGACAGGTTTTTCTTTTTGCCAAATTTTCAAGACTTTAAGCATATTAACCCTTTGTCTGTGATCTGTTATAAATAGTGTATTCCACTTTATAATCTGCCTTTTGATTCTTCATGTTTCTTGTCAAATTTATTATTGTAAAAAATTGTTATTTTAGTTTAGTCATGATTATCACTATTTTCCTTTAATGCATCGAAAATTTGAATCATATTCAGAAAGTCATTACCTGAAGTTTTTTACTAGCAATTGTATAATTTTATTTTTTATATTTAGATTTCTAATATATTTAAATCTTTTTGATGTATAGTGTGAAATATAGATTTAGTTTTAATTTTTCCCAATTGGCTCTATCATTTTTCTAAAACCATTTCTTAGAGTCAATTTTTCTTGAATGATTTGAGCTGCCACTTTATCAAATGCTAAATATTCCTTTATATTGGAATGCGCATGTGAATTTTCTATTTTATGCAATGATTTGTCTGTTACTTCAAAATTCATCATTATTTCTCCTTATTGTTTGCAGGCCAATGATCAGGTCTCAATACAGTTTGTGCTCTCTACTCTGGAAGGAAAATTGTACATATTGAAAGGATTGCAAAGCTTGGCTAATATAGTTTAGTAGGAACAAGTGGATATACTTGGAGTTGAACATGAGGAGTTTTTTTGTTTTGTTGACCAGTGGTAGAAGGCTGAATAGGAGATACATTATGGTAGGAACTTTTGGAATCAATATTAATCTATTGCTGAAATTGTTCCTTGAAGCTTATAAACATAGAAAGTCAACAGTAGATGAGGTAAAGAGTCTGGTACTACTCTTGAACAGTATATGGGAAGGGATCAGAAGGCCTAGGAGGAAAGACTGAAGTGTTATGATTTTATCTTGTGAGGCTCGAGAATCCACACGGACCAATTCCCCAGGAGATCACAGAGTATATTTTTCTAAACCAATCAGTGGGACTCAGTCCAGTCTCTGAAAATCTCAGTCATGACTGTCCTCTGAAGGTGGAAGTTAACAGGGAATACTGCCTTTGGAAAACCCTTCCTAGAATTTTAGAATGGCCAAGTAGCATCACTTAATCTACAGAAACAATGTGAAAGTAATTATAGTAACATGAGTCAGACTATAATTGCCATCAGGGGGACTTTGATTCATAAAGATGAGCAGTGATGTTTGCTATATTCCTAGGTAGCCATTTGACTTCTAGGTAATCAAATACAAAAGCAATAACTTGTCACATTGTTATTTGCCTAAGTACCTACTCACTCACATTCCAGGTGTAGTGCACCATGTAATTTTATGTTTATTCAAAGCTCATGATAGAATTGGTATGATTTATCTATAGTCAAATTATAGGCATTTAGGGAATGGAAGCACACATTTTTGGAATGGATGCTCTGGATGAGTGAATGTTTTCTTGCGATCATTCACTGATTCAGTCAGAGGTTATTGATCAAGCAGAAGACTGGATTCTGGTATTGTGAAACACACACGCATACACAAACAGAATCTTTTCCATATGATCTTATTCTGAGACACACACATATGTAATTGTAACATATTAAAGCTTAAAAATCATAAAGCCAGTGTGTTTCAAGTGAATGAAAGCATAAAAGAAACATCTAAATTTGCCATGGAAATTTTGGAAATTTTTTTAGAAAAAAGAACTATTTGGCATAGTATTTGAAGAATGAGGAAACTTTCAAGATTAACACATGAGGAATGTCTGTGAAGAGAGTAAGACGTTAAAAATATAAGTATTTGGGAATTTCAGTCTGTAAAGTTCAAAGTACATGAAAACCATGTGCCTTATTTTATTTGCATGGTATTCTATGCTGATGTATCCCAATATTGAAGTAGAAACTTTGGGAATAAGCATCAAATAATTGTACTTCAAAGTGCAAGCTAAAAGAAATTTATTAACAGCTAGATTTAGAGCCAGAAATTTAAGCAACATTACTAACTGGTATAAAAGAGATTAAAGAAATAGCAAGATAATGAGTGTCTCTGAATGACCTTAACAGTATAGACTGGTGCTAAGTTTAGTGAAGAGGATGAGAATTCACTTTGGGTTTTCTAGTTAATTTTCAGTAGCAGTTGTCTTTGAAGTTCCGTTAAAGGCTAATGTCCCAGTAGCCCTATACTTTGAATTTCTTACTACCTGTTCACAACCACTGAGAACAATTTATCGTTTATAATGTACACACACACACTTACTCTTAGTCACATACAAGAAAACTGGTTTAATAGGAGCCCATGTGGAGAATTGGAATAGACACCCAGGCTTCAGGCTTAATCATGATGCTTGAAGTAAAGTCTTAAGAGGAAACTACTGATTTTAAAAGATTAGAAGCTAAACCAACAAAATAGTTTCTTAAAATTGATGTGATTAAACTCCAGATGGCTCTGGACTTCAGTGTATACAGTACAAGTCCCTTCAGTTGACACAGATGAAGTAAAATGATTGTCAGCAGTTGTGCTGAAACCTAACAGTAAACCAGTTGATTTTATATTTTGTGTTTGCTGAGGGGCAACTGCTAAAATGGAGACATTAAATTAACAAATAATGTAACATCAGGACCAGGGTCCCATTTTAGGACACATTTAAATCTTTACAGCATTTCTCTCTTGTAATTGCTCTGATTTTTGAGCTCCATTTTACTTAATGACATTCAGTGAACTGAATTGCTTCAGTGAAATGAAAAAGCAGCAAGGAAATTCTGTGAAAGGTTTGATTTCAACCCCTCTTTTAGCCTAGTTTCTCAATAACTGTATACCTTGATTATATAATCTTTGACTCATGGTTTATCCACTATCAAAATGGAAAACCATTCAGGAGTGATATGGTTCCCTACCTTGTATGTGTAGTATTTATCACTAGGACATTAAAAATAAATTACAATATTTGAATTCAAAATTTCTCTACTGCTATCCCTAGATTTATTGCTTTTAAATCCTGCAAGCTGAAAAATTTCATACATGAATGAATGCATATGTTTTTCTTAGTGATTATAATTCATATATTACTTCTTCTGGTCATTTGGTTAAAGTATTAAGTGCTGATGACATTTCTACACTGATCTGTCCATTCACAGTTAATTTTATATTTTAAAAATGATGTTCTACAGAAAGATGTAAAAAAGGAGGTTAGCAGAAATTAAGGTTTTATAAATACTCCTTTCTCTTGCTTGCTTTAGAGCTCTAACGCATGCTGAGATTTTACGTACAGGATGAGATTTTTTATATTTAAACAGATGATAAAAGGCAAACCAACAACTGCACCAGTAAGTTGCTAAGCCACCAGAAAAAAGCAAACTGTTCTAAGCATAAGAACCAGTCAAGCTGTGAGCTGTGAATCCATAAGCTGTGTATAAAATGAGGTTATTGAATTATGATCTCATTCTGAAAAGAATCATTTGAATACACATGTACATCAAGATGACTTGTTTAAAGCCCAAGAGTGGGTGAAAGTTACACATCACAGTACAACGATATGCATATGTATAAAGGAAAAATGAATTTTTTCATTAGATAAATATTCTTCCATGTGCAATCACTTCTTACTTTTATTTTTGCATATCCAAAACATCACCTTTTTAATTATAACAATTAAAATCTATAAAATACTAACACATTTTTTAACCTGGCTCATTTCAGAAATTGTTTAGAAATACAGCATGATAATATATTATAATGAGAGAATCTATACAAAACAATGGCAGTAGTATACTTTTGGTTGCCTCTTGTGGTGAGAAAGCTGAACCTTGTTTAAGAAGGTAACCTCTTGAGTTAGTTTACATGTTGCTCTGTGGCCATGATATAGCTCTAACTACACAAAACTAAATAAACTAAAGATTACACGTGATTATTTATTTATCAGTTTATTTATTTATTTTTAAACTATACATACATATGTAAGTGACTCTATATAGCTGGAATTTTGAAGAAGGTAAAACTTCCTGTCCTTATAAAATGCTACTTACTTACAAAACAGAGAAAGGCTCACAGATACAGAAAACAAATTTATGGTTACCAGGGGAAAAATGAGGTGGGGAGGGATAAGTTGGGTGTTTGGGATTTGCAGATACTAACTACTATATATAAAATAGATAAACAATAAGGTTTTGCAATATAGCACAGGGAGGTATATTCAATACCTTATAATAGCCTATAATGAAAAAGAATATGAAAAGGAGTATATATATATATATACACACACACATATATAAATGAATCATTATGCTGTATACCAGAAATTAACACACTATAAATCAACTGTTCTTCAATTTAAAAATACTATATATCTCTTAGAAAATTTGATATAATATATTCCAAATCCCTCATTTGATAGATAAGAAGACGGAACACTGGAAGTATGAAATTACTTACCCACAAACACATATGAAGAGAACCGATTATAGCTCATGTCTATGAACTCTAAAACTAATATTTTCCCCTGGTACAACACAATAAATCCTAATGGAAGGCAATAATTCAAGTGAGGGACCACATTTCTATGATTGTTTCCGAAGTTACACCCTGATAAGAGAAAGCAGTGATAATTTCCTATTCACTAGGAACTGAAGTGTTGGAAAAGTAGAATATTTTCTGGTTTTTCACATACATTACTGAGTAGTTTATGGACTGCAGATGTTGTCCATTAACTGCTTTAATGTCTGCTTGGTTTTCCAAAAATTACAGAGTAGAGTGAGAATACATGAGTCAAAGAAGAAGAAACAATGCCTTACTGTAAATTACTAATAAACCACCCTCATACCTTTACTATTTTGAGATGTGGAAAGCATACATTTCAACTACATGAACTTTTTTTTAACGTATGCCTGTGGCTTCCTAGAGACATAATTAATCGAAAACAGCTAAAGAAAGAAAAGAGCATTGAGCAGTAAGAGACATGATATTTAGATAAATGAAGTACATCAAATCTATAATGACAAAATGAAAAAAGATTTTCCAAGTGAATGTTGTTGACTAAGAATCTTTCACCCACATTTTCCAAACTCTGTGATGCATAAAACTGATTTTGCTCTAGGTCTATCACAGTCTTACTTTGTCTATTTCTTAGCAAAACAACAAATGAAATTATGTTTGTCCTCTCTCTGCTTACAATAAAAACTGTTCAAATTAACAAAATTGAGAGTGAGAAGAGTTGTATAATACCTGTTCTTTCCTGCACATAATTCTTATATCTCTATATTTTAAATAAGGCAAAACAGTGAGACCAAACCCATCACAAGGAATATCTGCCTCAACTTAATTCTTGCAAAGCCAAGTAATACTCTTTACTATCAGTGCCTGTACGCAGTATTTCATGAGTTGAGACACACCTCATTGGCAGCAAGGAAATGATTCAATTTAAGATTTGTAATTGTGTATTCATAAGCTTACTCTTTTTTTCATGATTATCACTTCTAATATACTCAGACATGACTAGTATAGACCAGAACCCTGGGACTTTTCAAACAACTTGGACAGAACACCTTTTCAGGACAAACCATCATTGCAAAAATGGAGCTTAGCTTTAAAGGACAGTACCACCACCACCAACCCCTAGATATGTTCATAAAATTAAGTTTGAACACATATTTTTCACATTCCTTAATTCCACAGTCCTTGCCAGCATAAATTAAAATGTCAACTGTCTCAATAATTTTTATACTAAAATTTTGTGAAAGAAAGCAAAATGTTAAAATCATAAAATCCCAGACTTTCAAGTTGGCATTTAAATTCATAGTGTTTGGGGTAGAGGGAATTGAAAAATATTGAAATCCTACCTAATTAACTTGAAGAATATTCTTCTGATAATATGTCAAATGATTTTATAAATTTATTTTTATAAAGAAAACATGTTAAGTAATATACTACTGTAGCCTTTCCACATTATGCTGAGAAGTAAAATTTAGGTTGCAGGAAAAGGAAAGGCAAAATGTTTTTTTTTCCCCAGATTCTTCTAAGTTTTCTTTTCAAGGTCTCAACATTATTTGAGAAAAATTGATAGAATATAAGTTAAAACAGAAAATAATTTCACATAAGAAAATGTTCATGCATAAGGCAATATAAGTTATAAATCATAAGTTAAATCATTTAGATGCCAGCAAAAGTTACAATTGGAGTATCAGGTTTGCCATACTTAGCCAATGCCTCCTCGCAGATGAAATAATTTCAGAGCTATTTATTTGTATCTTTTTGTATTTATTATTTATTTATTTGCTGCGGAAAATGAATAAAGTTAGAATTCAAAATCTGTGCTGTAATTTCTGGGTAATCTGTACAATCTCTCAATCTCTTCCAAATCTATTCTGCTCCCTTGTGGTTCACATTATCTGGAATTTATTTTTAATTCTTTCTACTTTGTGCTTCTTGTCATCTACCAACATCATCATCACTTTTTCTTATCAAGTATTTTGCTGCCTTTTTTCTTCTTTCTACATGATAATTTCATCCAGAATTTTTTTTCCCTTCCAGCAGCCTTTTTTTTTTTTTAATTTTTTATTGATTTATAATCATTTTACAATGTTGTGTCAAATTCCAGTGTTCAGCACAATTTTTCAGTCGTTCATGGACATATACACACTCATTGTCACATTTTTTTCTCTGTGAGTTATCATAACATTTTGTGTATATTTCCCTGTGCTATACAGTGTAATCTTGTTTATCTCTTCTACAATTTTGAAATCCCAGTCTTTCCCTTCCCACCCTCCACCCCTCTGGTAACCACAAGTCTGTATTCTCTGTCTGTGAGTCTATTTCTGTCCTGTATTTATGCTTTGTTTTTGTTTGTTTGTTTGTTTTTGTTTTTGTTTTTTAGATTCCACTTATAAGCGATCTCATATGGTATTTTTCTTTCTCTTTCTGGCTTACTTCACTTAGAATGACATTCTCCAGGAGCATCCATGTTGCTGCAAATGGCATTATGTTGTCGGTTTTTATGGCTGAGTAGTATTCCATTGTATAAATATACCACTTCTGCTTTATCCAGTCACCTGTTGATGGACATTTAGGCTGTTTCCATGTTTTGGCTATTGTAAATAGTGCTGCTATGAACATTGGGGTGCAGGTGTCATCCTGAAGTAGATTTCCTTCTGGATACAAGCCCAGGAGTGGGATTCCTGGGTCATAGGGTAAGTCTATTCCTAGTCTTTTGAGGAATCTCCACACTGTTTTCCATAGTGGCTGCACCAAACTGCATTCCCACCAGCAGTGTAGGAGGGTTCCCCTTTCTCCACAGCCTCTCCAGCATTTGTCATTTGTGGATTTTTGAATGACGGCCATTCTGACTGGTGTGAGGTGATACCTCATTGTAGTTTTGATTTGCATTTCTCTGATAATTAGTGATATGGAGCATTTTTTCATGTGCTTTTTGATCATTTGTATGTCTTCCTTGGAGAATTGCTTGTTTAGGTCTTCTGCCCATTTTTGGATTGGGTTGTTTATTTTTTTCTTATTGAGTCGTATGAGCTGCTTATATATTCTGGAGATCAAGCCTTTGTCGGTTTCACTTGCAAAAATTTTCTCCCATTCCGTAGGTTTTCTTCTTGTTTTATTTCTGGTTTCCTTTGCTGTGCAGAAGCTTGTAAGTTTCATTAGGTCCCATTGTTTATTCTTGCTTTTATTTCTTCTAGGAGAAAATTTTTGAGATGTATGTCAGATAGTGTTTTGCCTATGTTTTCCTCTAGGAGGTTTATTGTATCTTGTCTTATGTTTAAGTCTTTAATCCATTTTGAGTTGATTTTTGTATATGGTGTAAGGGAGTGTTCTAGCTTCATTGTTTTACATGCTGCTGTCCAGTTTTCCCAACACCATTTGCTGAAGAGACTGTCTTTATTCCAATGTATATTCTTGCCTCCTTTGTCAAAGATGAGTTGACCAAAAGTTTGTGGGTTCATTTCTGGGCTCTCTATTCTGTTCCATTGGTCTATATGTCTGTTTTGGTACCAATACCATGCTGTCTTGATGACCTGTAGCTCTGTAGTATTGTCTGAAGTCTGGGAGAGTTATTCCTCCAGCCTCTTTCTTTCTCTTCAGTAATGCTTTGGCAATTCTAGGTCTTTGATGGTTCCATATGAATTTTATTATGATTTTTTCTAGTTCTGTGAAATATGTCCTGGGTAATTGGATAGGGATTGCATTAAATCTGTAGATTGCCTTGGGCAGTGTGACCATTTTAACAATATTGATTCTTCCAATCCAAGAGCATGGAATATCTTTCCATTTTTTAAAGTCTTCTTTAATTTCCTTCATCAATGGTTTATAGTTTTCTGTGTATAATTCTTTCACCTCCTTGGTTAGACTTATTCCCAGATATTTTATTACTTTGGGTGCTATTTTAAAGGGGATTGTTTCTTTACTTTCTATTTCTGTTGATTTATCGTAAGTGTAAAGAAATGCAACTGATTTTTGAACGTTAATTTTGTAACCTGCTACCTTGCTGAATTCTTCAATCAGCTCTAGTAGCTTTTGTGTGGACCTTTTAGGGTTTTCTATATATAGTAACATGTCATCAGCATATAATGACACTTCTACCTCTTCTTTTCCAATTTGGATCCCTTTTATTTCTTTCTCTTGCCTGACTGCTGTGGCTAGGACTTCCAGGACTATGTTGAATAGGAGTGGTGATAGTGGGCATCCTTGTCTTGTCCCAGATTTTAGTGGGAAGCTTTTGAGTTTTTCACAGTTGAGTACTATGCTGGCTGTAGGTTTGTCATATATAGCTTTTATTATGTTGAGATATGTTCCCTCTATACCCACTTTGGCGAGAGTTTTTATCATAAATGGGTGTTGAATTTTATCAAATGCTTTTTCTGCATCGATTGAGATGATCATGTGGTTTTTGTCCTTTCTCTTGTTGATGTGATGTATTACACTGATTGATTTGCGTATGTTGAACCAGCCTTGTGTCCCTGGGATGAACCCCACTTGGTCATGATGTATAATCTTTTTTATGTGTTGTTGGATTCTATTTGCTAAAATTTTGGTGAGGATTTTGGCGTCTATGTTCATCAGTGATATTGGCCTATAATTCTCTTTTTTTGTAGTGTCTTTGCCTGGTTTTGGTATCAGGGTGATGGTGGCTTCATAGAATGAGTTTGGGAGTATTCCCTCCTTTTCAATCGTCTGGAAGAGTTTGAGAAGGACTGGTATGAGTTCTTCTTTGTATGTTTGGTAGAATTCCCTGGTGAAGCCGTCCGGTCCTGGACTTTTATTTGTAGGGAGGTTTTTAATTGCTATTTCTATTTCCTTTCTAGGGATCGGATTGTTCAAGTGTTCAGATTCTTCTTGATTCAGTTTTGGTGGACAGTATGTTTCCAGAAACTCGTCCATCTCCTCTAGGTTATCCAGTTTGGTTCCATATAGTGTTTCATAATATTCTCGTATGATATTCTGTATTTCTATTTTGTTTGTTGTAATTTCTCCATTTTCCTTTCTTATTTTGCTAATTTGTGCTCTCTCTTTTTTCTTCTTTGTGAGTTTGGCCAGAGGTTTGTCGATTTTATTTACTTTTTCAAAAAACCAGCTTTTGGTTTGGTTGATTTTTTCTATGGTCTTGTTAATCTCTATCGTATTTAATTCCTCTCTGATCTTTATTATTTCCTTCCTTCTGCTGCTTTTTGGGGCTTTTTGTTCTTCTTTTTCTAATTCATTCAGGTGGTGGGTTAAATTGTTTATTTGAGATTGTTCTTCTTTTTTGAGGAAGGCCTGTATCAGCTATAAACTTCCCTCTTAGCACTGCCTTTGCTGTGTCCCATAGGTTTTGAGTGGTTGTGCTTTCATTATCATTTGTCTCAAGGTATTTTTTAATTTCAGCTTTGATTTCCTCATTGATCCATTGTTTTTTCAATAACATATTGTTTAATCTCCATGCTTTCCTTTTTTTCTCCTTTGTTTCTCTGTTGTTGATTTCCAGTTTCATGGCATTGTGGTCAGTAAAGATGCTTGAGATAATTTCTATCTTCTTAAAATTGTTGAGGTTTCTTTTGTGCCCAAGTACATGATCGATCCTGCAAAATGTTCCATGTGCACTTGAAAAGAATGTATATCCTATTTTTGGGGGGTGTAATGCTCTGAAAATATCCACCAAATCTAGTTTTTCTATTGTAGTATTTAATTTCTCTGTTGCCTTGTTTATTTTCTGTCTGGAAGATCTGTCTAGTGATGTTAATGCAGTGTTAAAATCTCCAACTATGATTGTATTCCCATTAATATCCCCCTTTATCTCTGTTTGTAATTCTTGTATGTACTTAGGTGCTCCTATATTGGGTGCATATATATTAATGAGTGTAATATCCTCATCTTGTATCACTCCTTTAATCATTATAAAATGTCCTTCTTTATCTTTCTTTATGGCCTTTGTTTTAAAGTCTATTTTGTCTGAAATCAGTACTGCAACACCTGCTTTTTTGGCTTTTCCATTTGCATGGAATATCCTTTTCCATCCTTTCACTCTCAATCTATATGTGTCCTTCTCCCTAAAGTGGGTCTCTTGTATGCAGCATATTGAAGGTTCTTGCTTTATTATCCAGTCTGCCACTCTGTGTCTTTTGACTGGAGCATTTAGTCCATTAACATTTACAGTAATTAATGATAGATGTGTGTTTATTGCCATTTTGAACTTATCTTTGCAGTTGAATTGGTATATCCTCTTTGTTCCTTTCTTCTTCCTTTTGTGGTTTGGTAATTTTCCTTTGTATTACCATGGATTTTATTTAATTTTTGTGACTCCTTTGTAAATTTTTGGCTTGTGGTTACCCTTTTTTGTAAATCTATCAACCCATTACTATAACTGTTTTTATTAAACTGATAGTAACATGATCTCAAACCCATCCTACTGTTAAAAAAATTTTAAAAAGAAAGAAAAAAATATTCTATATTTCCCTGCCTCCCTCTCCCACTCTCAGTGATTTGTATGTCTTCTTTTATAATTTCATGTTTACTTTATTTGTAATTCATGAGTTATCACCTTTCCAGTTGTGTGTTTCTCATTTCTGTAGCATCCTGCTGCTTTTCTATTTAGAATAGCCCTTTCAATATTTCTTTTAGCATGGGTTTAGTGTTGCTAAACTCCTGCAGCTTTTTTTTGTCTGTGAAACTCTTTATTTCTCCTTCTATCCTCAAGGATAGCCTTGCTGGATAAAGGATCCTAGGCTGCATCTTTTTTTCATTCAGGGCTTTGAATATATCTTGCCACTCCCTTCTGGCCTGTAGTGTTTGTGTAGAGAAATCAGCTGAGAGCCTTATGGGGGTTCCCTTGTAACTTACTCTTTGCTTTTCTCTGGCTGCCTTTAGAATCATTTCTTTATCCTTGACTCTGGCCATCTTGATTATGATATGTGTTGGTGTGGGTCTATTTGGGTTCTTCCTGTTTGGGACCCTCTGAGCTTCCTGTACTTGGATATTTGATTCCTTCTTTAAGTTTGGGAAGTTTTCAGTCATGATTTCTTCAAAAACCTTTTCAATCCCCTTTGATCTTTCTTCTCCTTCTGGGACCCCTATTATGCGAAGATTGGGACGCTTTATATTATCCCATAGGTCCCTTATGCTATTTTCATTATTTTTTATTTGCTTCTCTTGTAGTTCTTCTGAATGGGTGCTTTCTATTGCCCTGTCTTCTAGATCACTAATTCGTTCCTCTGCATTATCTAGTCGGCTTTGCACAGCTATTAGATCATTCCTCATCTCTGTCAATGAGTTTACCCATTCTACTTGGCTCTTCTTTATAGCTTCAATTGCATTTTTGACATACTTTATATCTCTAAACACTATCTCTTTTAATTCCTTCAGCAATTCGATCACTCCTTTTTTGAAATCTTGATCTAGTAGGCTATTGATGTCTATTTCGTTGATCTTTCTTTCAGGGGATTTCTCTTGTTCTTTTAATTGGGAAAGGTTTTTCTGCTTCTTCATCTTGCTCATACCTCTTTGGCACTGTGGTTTATGGAGTATCAGTTGTTTATTTTGGTCCTTAAGGATTTTATCTATCTGATGCCTATTTAGGAATAGAACTTAGGAAAAAAAGAAAAAAAAATGAGAGAGAGAAAGAATTTTAAAAGAAGGGAGAAAGAGGGTTTGAAAACAGTGTATAATGAATAATAGAAGAGTGAGTTGAAGCAGAGTATTAATCGGGTTGAGATGTCCTTTTGAAACCTTTACAAAAAAAGGGGGGGGGGGATGAACAGATGTATTTGAAACCTGTGTCTAATCAATAGCAGGACATCAAAACCCAAGAGAAATAGAAATGAATTAAGAAGTAAAGATTAAGAGAGTAATAGAAAATAGAACAGGTAAAAACAGATTAAAAAAAAAGGGGGGGGGGGTTGTCGGTGTTCTCCTGGAGTGTGTGTGCTTTTACTGTGAAGTCTTTCTGTCTTTGTCCTGTTTTGGAAGCTCAGCTTGCTGTTTTCAGAGGCCCTCCGTTGGCGCCCTCTTCTGTGCTGCTCCCAGCACCTGTCGGCAAGCAGATCGCGCCTCCTCCTAACACTGGGTCAGGTGCAGCTCTCTGCTGTGGGCAGGCGGGTCGCTGCCCCTCCCGATGCCTCAGTCAGATGTTGCAGACTGGCCGGGTAGGAGGGCGGGTCGTGCCCCCTCCCAGCACCTCGGTCAGGGGCTGTGTTCCTGCCCGAAAGGCGGGGGGCCGCTCTCCCTCTACCTGCGCCGCCGGTAGTTCCGCTCTCTGTGCTGCTGCGCGCTCCGCCCTGGTCGGCGCTCTGCAGGTGGGCTCGGGGAAGACCAAGGGACAGCCCTGTCCCTGCTCCGAGCCAAAACCCAGCTCCTTGTTTGTCTTTGTGGAGCAAGTTCTCTGAGGGACCAGGATGGAAGGATCCTATCTGCCCCTGGCTGTAGGCCAGTCTCAGTCTGGCCTTTGAGGCTGCTAAGCCCTTCCGTGCGGATGCAGGTTTCGCCCCCGCCTGAGTGCTCAGCGCGGAGGATGTGGCGGCTGTGCCTGAGCCCCGCCTCTCTTCCCCCGAAAACTTCCCGTGGGTTTTCAGAGATGGGGGTGTGCACCCTTCCCCCGAGAGCACATCAACCTTGCTGTTTTATGGAGGGCCCAGGTTGTTCTGCCCTGTGCACCCACAGCCACGGCGGGCAGCCCCTTTTGTTCCCCCTAGGCTGCCTCCGTGCAGCCACTTCCGTCCTCCACCTGGCTTGTGCAGCCTGGCCCTGCCCCCCGCTGCCGGCCGCGTCTCAGGCTGGGTGTCGGGGGGATGCTCTGTGTCCGTTTAACTTAGTTCTGTTAGTCAAGGGCTGCTCTGTACAGATCCGAGCCTCGGAGGCTCCCCCTCCGTCCCGCTGGCCTCTCAGTTGGAGAGGGGAGACCCAGCGAGTGAGCGCCAGTCCTCCTTTGCCGCTCCCTCCCCGCGGGACCTGTCCCGCGCTGCTTTGCCTTTTGTTCTTTCTTTTTTCCTTTTCTCCTACCAGATTTTTGGCTTCTTTATCTTTTGAAGAGGGCGATGTTCTGTCGGAGTTCCACAGGTGCTCTGGTTGGCTGAGTGGGTCTGTAGATGTGGGTCTTGGTGTATTTGTGGGAGAGGGTGACCTGCAAGCGTCCTTCTACTCCGCCATCTTCTCTGTCTCCTCATCCAGAATTCTTGATGACCATCACACGAACTTGGATGACTTGATAGTTTTCTTTCATTCAACCTTCGCACCACATTTCCACTGTCACACCCTGGACCACAGTCATCCCAAACTACCCCTCTTCAAAAGCCTTGAATGTAAATAATGCACATTTGGCTTCTCTTAGACATTTAACTTATCTGTTCAAGTTTTCTTAATCAACATCACTCATCATAGGGAGACTAACAATCCTTTGATTGTTGAAGATCTCACCTTTTTTCATTAATTTAAGATCCATTATACTTTACATTTTCTTCCTGTGTGCATTAGATTCCATGATCTGTCACAATGTTTATTTCACTTTTTTTTTTTTTTAAACATAAGTTCTTCCATCGCAGTCAATCTTACAAAATTTACATGATTTCCTGATCTGAGGGTTAAAATAAGCTCTGAATATTGCCTGGCAAGTTTGCAATGTTCTTGTATTAATTAAGTTTACTTTCCTACTCAAAAGCTGTTGTTTGTTATGTTTTCCTTGCTCAAATTTCCTTCCTTAGTTCTTTTCCTCTCATCCAAGCTAGTAGCATGATCTAACATTCCATTGATAAATATCAAGTACAAGAAAATTGAATCCTTATGCTTCTACCACCAAATCTTCAAGCTGTACTGAAAGCTGTCCTTTTTGTAACCAGGATGTCTCCCTTCTATTGTTAAATGGAAATAACTTTACATATTCTCTGGATTACATTTTCACTAACTTCCAAACACATTATTTCTCCAGACACCCTCTCTTCTAAATCATCACTCTCTCTCTCCACAAACATGAACATAAAAATGTTCTAAGTTTCCCAAATAATATTGTAAGTTCCCTGAATGACAGCAACCACAGTAGCCCTCCCTGTACCCATATAAATGTCCATCCATTCCATTATTTCCCAGTCCCCACAGAGCAAAAGTTGTTAAATGTCAACAAATTCTCTCTGTACATCCATACAACCTATTTACTTACCACCCCAATTTATCCTGGCTTCCCGTTCATTTCGTTAGAAATACTGTTTTTAAGTTCAACAATTACCTCCACATTTTCTAAGTCAGTATTGTCCCTTTTACCATTATTTTTTATTTTAGATGGTACAAAATAATCCATCTTATTCCTCACTACGTGGCATATAATGAGCAGTGGGCTAAGCCATTTCACTTTTCTGCTTCATATACTACTTTTTCCCTTCCGCCCCTTCACCTGTGCTGACTCGTGTATTTTTAAAATTCTAAAATGTGTAATGTTGCTATCTGTGCATTTGATTTGCTGTTACTAACTGCAGTGCAAGCCATAGTATCATCCACACACTTTGCTTAACCAATTCTCTAAATGTTCACCAAGATTACCTATTTCCATGCTCATAGGAAAGTACTAGGAAAAATACCATCGTAAATGTTCTGAAATGAAACATGTAAAATTTTTCTGACTACTAGGACTTGATTATATGCATAATTAATTTTACTATGAACTGTCAAATTGCTTGTCAGAATTACCCGCAAGGGTTATACCTCCCCAAAAGTGCATAGTTCAGGTAGATTCTTACATCTTGCTATATTCACGGATATTTGGCCTTAACTGATCCCCAAATTTTTGCTACTTGACAGCTGGAAGATCAGTCTTTTTCTTCCTCTTTCTCCTTTCCTTTTCTTCTCTCTCTCTCCTTCCTTTCCTCTGTCAGTCTTTCTCTATCTCTCTCTTTCTTGAATTCTCTAATCTCAGTGGAAGTTGAGCAACTACTCACTATTTAGCCATTCACATCTCCACTCTGTGACCCTATCCATGCCCAGTTTTTGTGTTTTCTGTATTTTCTTGTTGAATTGCAGAAAGTCCTTGTATTTTTAGTTAATATGCTATGTCAGTTTTATAGAATAAGGTGTATTCTATTAGTTATATTACCTATTATTTGTGTGTATCGTGTCTAATCTTTAATACTATTATAATCAAATATATCATTTTCATTATGGTGACTTCCTAAATTAAAGTATTAACAATAATGATTATGACTTTAATTTTAACACTTGCTATGTGTTAGACATTAATATATATTTATATATACTTTATATAAATATATAAAATATATGTAAATATATACTTATATATAAATTGTATCATTATATTATTATATATAATTGTATTATATTGTATTATTGTATTGTTATATATAAATATATACTTACATATAATATATACTTTATATTATTAGTAAATTTTTTTTAATGATAACCCTAGGATTTAAGGGCTATTATAGTCATTATAATCATGCTTATACATAAACATGAGAAGACCAAAGCACAAAGAGTTTAAGCAATGTAACCAAAGACAAACAGCTAGTTGGAATTGGTACAGATTTATCACTCAACCACAGCTCTATACTGTCTCTAGGAGTAAAAATAAATTATGAAACACAATATCTTTAAAGAGAAAGTTATAAAATGATTAAAATTCATACAAAGAACTTAAGAAAATATAGATATTATTGTCCTATACAGGACACATTAATATTACAAAAATATCCATTATTCTCTAGCAAAACTATAAATATAATTTATACCAATCAAAATTTCCACAACATTTTCAAGGGAATCAAATATATTTTAAAATTTATATGGAGAATAAAAATTTATTGTTTAGAAAGTTTTTTATCATTTTCAAAATGTAGTGTATTCTCTACAAATTTATTCTTTTAGGATTAAATATTGACCTTCCATATTTAGGTTTGGATCATCTTTGTACATGTCTTAAAGTAAGATACATTTTAGTTTTATCCATTCTGTGAAATGATTTTTAATCAGTATCTACTGAACAATCCATTTTTCCTTTACTTATCACACCATCTCTATAATTCATCATTTATAAATGGTCATATTTATGTGCTACGATCATTATTGCTGTAAAATTTTACTAAATATATCAAGTACAAAAAATGCTTTTTAAAAAAATATACATTTTATTCATGAATTATAAATTCCACACATAGTTAAGAATGTTTGATGTATTCTTAAACTCTCCAAAATTTTAATTGCCTATTGAATATGCATTTTTTAAAAGATGAACTAATATACTTATAATTGCAAGCTACAGAATCTATTAACATAGTATTATATCTGTCTCTACATATTCAGATTCTTCCTTTTCTTATTGGAGTATTATAGTTACTTTATAAAGCACTTCCGTTGCCTTGTTAGGTTGATTCATAGGGTCATTGTAGCTTATTAATTGCTCATTTTATATTTAATTTTTTTCAATTTGAATGGTTCATTTTCATTTATTATTAGGTTTTCTAAATAGATGATTATAGTATCTCCAAATAATATTATGATTTTCCCTTTCTGAAACTAAAACCATTTATGTGTTTATATTTTATTGCAATGTCCAGGACTTAAGTTATTCTAATATTGTATACTGAGTGTAGTATTTATGTCAACTATTGGGAAGGGTATGACATTGTTTCCCTTCTTGCAAGTTAACAAGGTAATTTGCCACAGTTTCACAAATGCTGACAGAAAACCCAACACTTGTGAACAAGAGCAACCCACAGCAATACCAGTACTAAGGGCACTAATACATTTGCAGTGGTTTCCTAAGCCCAGCTTTCACAGAACAGTAAGAAAACCTGCTAACACCTATATACAGTATTCTGCTTTACAGTAGAGGAACCCAAGTTTTAGAGGAACTGAGCAAGAGAGGGAGACATTATTCCCACAATCCTCAAGATACCTTGTTGATTCAAAACCCCCAAAATTGGTCCAGATAAAGAGAGCTTAAAGAAACTTTGAATTCCTTATGTACACAGAAAGATGCATAGGCACACAAGACTCATAAAAAAGTATCTCCAAGAGTTTACTATAACTTTTGCTTTATAGTCTTTATAAGGTTGTTTTTAATTCTTATTATAAATTGATATTTAACATTATAAAATGCTTTTTAAACAGCTATTGAAAATTATTTGAGTTTTCTCCTTTACTGTATTAATATGAGGAATAAATCCATAATAATTGATTTTGTGATGTTGAATTCTCCTTACCATCTTGGTATAAACTAACTTAATCATTATATAGGTTTGTTTCTGAGACACCATTAAATTTGGATAAATGCTGTGCTTAAGCTATTGAATCTCTGCTTATACAGTAAATGAACCTAAATCATCTTGGTTTTTATTACTTTTGATTGGTTTTGGAATCATGGCTATCTTAACCTCCTAAAATGACTTGGACAGCTTTTCTTGTTTTTCTGTCTTTACATGGAAATCATGGAAGGTAGGGATTTTCAGTTTATTGTAAGTTTAGTAGAAGTTATCTAGAGTTTATTTGACATGGAGATGTTTGATTAGACTTCATTTTCAAGAGTAGTTATTTTCTATTTCCTCTTGCACCACCTGTGGTTACTTTTTATTTTTCCAGAAATATATGTGTTTCATCTAATTTTTCAAAAGTATTACCTTATAGTCTCCCCATATACATATCACTTTTAATCTTTTTTGCCTATAGTTTTATTCTTGTTAGAACTTTGTATTTTACTTATTAGTGCCTTCTTTCTCTTTCCTCTTTTTTTTCTCAGTGTTATAAAAAACTTAACCCTGTTTTTATGTCCTCATTTTATTCACTTGAAAAGCAATGTTTTACAGAGTTGACCACTCTCTACTCCTTAGAACAGTCTCTCCTCTTGGCTTCTATGTAACTTTAATCTGCATTTCATTCTCCAGATCCTCCATCCAGTCCCTGTATATTGGGTCTCCATGGGGCTTGTTTCTTGACTTCCTAATTTTGTCTTTTGACATTTTTCCTTTAAATGATCTGATTCAGTTTCATGGCTTTACATATCACATAGGAAAAGAAGGCTATTGACTTTACATTTATATTCCAAAACTCTTCTCTAAGCACCAGATATTTTATTGAACTCTGTATTCATCATATTCAGTAAGTAAAACTCCTCATTTAGTTCCTAATTTCAAGCCTTCCGAGGCTCAGTTAGTGGCACTGCTATCCACTCAGTCTCTGAATCCAGGACTTTGGGCCTAATTATTGGTTTTCCTTTCATTAACACTTGAATTTCAATACCTCAGCCTGTCTTACCATTTTCACCTACATGTAAACTAGAGAAGCTTCTGATCTCCATTTTTATTTTTCACCTAAGCCCATGCCTAGACTACTGAGATCCTCTCTCTTTGCATCCACCAACCATGTAACAGTGTAGGAAATTTATCAAACTAGAAAAGGGTACTAACTGAATTAATGAAAAATGATCTAATTGCACTAACTTTATTTTAATCATTTTAGAATAACTTTTGTATATATTATAGTGAAAAAATTAGACAAGGGAAATATGTTGTCAGGGAGAAATGTCTTCTTGGCAGTACGTAGTTGCATAAGCACAATGTAGTTGCATAAGCACAATGTAAAATCAACATTCTTACATATATTTTTAAATTATAAAGATTCCCACTTTATTTCTCTATCAGTGTCTTAATTTTAAAGTTGTAATCAAATTTATGTATCTTCCACTAAGCATTCCTAAATTCCGTTAGTTAAAATTGCTAAGGTTTCTCCTTTGCGCATATCTTAACTTTTATTACAGCTATATCACAAAGAAATAAATAAATTTATATTTATTGGTATATGTGCATGTCTCCTCTTCAATGCAATATATCCTATAATAAGTATACAGTGAAAAATATGTTATAACTAATTTAATCTGTATTTCCCACGGCACTTACCTAGTATGGAAACTTGTACATAGCACACGTAAATTAATTTTTATTGAATTAGAATCAATTGTGAAGAGCAGCACATTTTAATACTATAGAGTCCTTATTAATTAAAATATTGGAGATAACAGAATGAATGCAGATTTTATTAGCAATGTATTCACGAAAATTTTGCTTGATAATTGAGATGAGAGAGGGAGAAAAGGGAAAGGAATATCTAGTTAGTATGTAAGGCATTGCGATTTTGTTACAGTTTTATCCAAAGTGAAGCCTCTAATTAGTATGTATGAAAGAACATTTGGTTCAGTCTGTAACAAACATGGGACCACAGTCAAAGAAACTGTCTTCCTATAATCACATCATTCTAACAACATTTGATTAAATTTACACATTTTCTGACATGCCTGGTCAGATGGGCAAATATTTTGTTTCATAATTTTATACTATTTAAATATGCAGAGGACTAGCTAAAAGCAAAGAACAGCTAGAAAAGTTATAAACATAATTATTTCATTGTCTTGCTTGTGTTTTTAGTATTAAAAGGGGAAAGGATAAGGAACCCAGAGTTTCCTCTAGTACAAAGAGAAAAAGATTACATTTGCTTTGCCAACAGTGGATTTTCTCAGTCTTCTAAGTAAACGAATCCCAATTGTGTTCTGGTATCTTTCATAGACTTCAGATGAGGTGGATCTCAAACACAGCTGTGAAAATGAATCACGGCTGGACAAGCACCTATGTCAATCCCAGTCCTCTTGCCAGTGATCAGTTTAGAAATAGGATTGTGTCAAAGTGCTAGCCACCTCTTCAATATCTGACCATGTTTAATATGAAAAAAGATTCATCATTATTCAAGACAGCTGAGTTGAGATTTTCTGTTATTTGTAGGTAAATAGTTCTGACATATTAAACTAGAATTGTGAATTGACACATTAAGGAAAAATGAAGTATTTTCTGTTAAGCTAATGTAATGTGCAGAATTTGGCAGCATCTTTTTAACTACTTTCATTCTATTACTCATTTCTTATAAATCCCAGACTAATTTAGTATTATCCAGTTTATAAAACCTGAAGTTTATCATTTAAAAATTTTTGGATATCATGCTTGTTAAGCGTAACTCTGTAATTTGGTCAGTTTTACCAGATTAAACCACCTGCTGTTCAGCAAGGCCTGAAGGAATGTGACACAGAACAGATTGTGGTGGATGATAATTAGAGGGGTTCATGACCAGGCATGGAGTACATTCTAACAGTGCAACTTAGAGTGCAAGGCAGCCTGAGCACTGATCATCAGGCAAGACAGTAATAATAATAAAAATAATAAAAAGATAAATAAGGGAGGAATGACAGACTAGATCTAGTCATTCTTATCATGCCAAGGAAGATTTCTATTTGACAAATTACTTATCACACTTGGAATTCTTCTCCAAATATTCTGTGATTCTCTGCTGTATTTTCAGCCTTCTAATAGCCTTTTTTGGGAGAAGCCATTGTTTAAGGAAACTTCATGAATTTAACTTATAAATTAATTCCACAAACTACTACATTAAGGATGAGTATTAATCGTTGTTTTCATTAGAAAGTGTGAAGTAAATTCTAAAGGTAAATATTATTACATTAAGGTAGCAGTTCTGGAGCTAAGAAACATATAGTTAAACTTTATTTTCATTCTATTAACAGTGCTGCTCTTCTTACTGTTAGGGTCAACCAGCTACAGTGATATGTCTCATCACAGTGTTTTCTTGTCATCCCAGTAGTAAATGGCTGTTTCTCTCTAGCATTTCACCTTAACTGAGAGAGATGTTAGGCATTTTTTTCCCCTTTTTTTCTCTACTTTCATTTGAAAGTCTAATCTATGTTTGTATAAAGGATGGAAAAATAGCTTACAGTTGAATGCAAATTAAATCTTTGATCCAAAACAACCAAAGTCAACCTATTTTCAAAACTCTAAAAACTTTGATCATGTTTGCAAATACTGCATTGAAAAACTATGTATCAGACACACATACAAATGTCTCTTACATCTAAAACACAATATTCTTGATTTAAAAGACCAGAATGTGTTTAATATATTGAGCTATTATCACTCTAATCTATAAAGTATAATACAAAGTGACAGGTAATAATATTTCATTTATCCTATTTACAGCAGACATACAAAATTTCATATATATGGGTTTTATATGCCAAATAAAAATGAATTTTAATTTGCACTTATATTCTGTTAACTCATTTAAATTCCATTAGTTATCTGAAAGCAAATTCAAGCAGAATAGATCCTAACAGAGAGATATTGGGATTGTCACGCTCATGCAAGTTTAGGAAACCAGACCATGTCTCATGTAAAGAAGAGAAGTGGAAGGGAAGATCTCTCTCAAGCAGGTATTCTAGAGGGCTCTTTCTCAGCAAAAGAGTGATTTGGAAAGGAAAAAAAAAAAAAAAAACACTTCAGTGATAGCAGGGGGAAAAAGAAAATTCATCTCTGTCAAGGATTAGATAGACAAAAAATCCTGTGAAAAATTGAAACCTCAACCCTAAACTTGTGCAGATGTTTTCAAATTTGAGAAGTATATGAATCTTTGAAAGCCTAAGGAGCAAATGCAAGATAGTAGGAGTCTCCAAACTATGGGGTCCACTTACAAAAACACCACAGCAAGATCTGCAATAAAGATACTGCAAGACAACTTTCAATAGTTGGATGGTAGGTAGGTAGGTAGATAGATAGATAGGTAGAGATACACACACATACACACATATATATGGTTCTGTGTGTATTATGTGATGATCTGTCATACAAAGTCATAGGATAAGCAGGAGTTACCCAATATGGTAGGAGAATCAACTGTTGAGTACTCTTTCTCTCTTTCTTTTTTATATTACTATACTAGAACAGTTGACTTATGTTTATATAAATAGTGGAATCTTCATGCTAATTATAATGTGATGGAAAGTAATCTTTGAAATATTTTCACCATTTTCATCAGATAATTACTGCAAAAAATGTTAAATATACAAGTTAAAATTTAGTTACCTTTTTCCTTGTATAGAAGTAGTACTTACAAATACTCTGATTCTCATATTATGTGTCAAATGCTGGGGCAGGTGAGGTAGTATATAATGTGCTCTTCTAGTAAAATTTATTTTTTAAAAATGAGAAGGTAACTAATTTAGACAAAAATCTTATTACCAACAACCGATTTTGGAAATTTTAACATTGTTATGTGATATTTTGAAACATAAAAATCAATTGTATTCACCTATGAAAGATGAAAGGTCTAATATCTACAGAATAAACAAAAATCATCAAAACACAATATGTATATATATATGTGAAGGAGAAACAGAGAGATTGTAAATATGTCATCACAGGCTTTTTTAAATTTGAAAATTGTAGAAAATGAAATTTCTTTGTGTTTAGCCTAAGAAATTGTGAAGCACTTATCTTTAATTCAAAATTGTTGTAAACAGATGTGACCAGAAGGTGGTGGTTATAAACAAAAATATCAAACAATGTTAGTGGCACTGGGTTTTCATGGTGTGAGAATCAAGGGACTTGTCTCTATGTGGAAAAAAGTGTAAGTCTCAGAAAATGTAGATAAATTTAGTTTTATGTCTGAAGTGATTAATATGAACAATAAAGGACAAGTACAAAATGTATAGAGCCTGGAACTTATAAAATATTGGAGAACCTTTTTACCTTGAATGGGGCTCCAGCAAGTGCAGGGCCCTGAACCTCAAGCTTCACAGTGAATTCACGACCAGGCATAATTAATGAGAATTCTTTCTTCCCTACACAAGCCATATTTAATGATTTTTCACAGTTATATAAATGATGTCACTCAATGCATAATGTGCAAACAGTCAAAAAGGTTACTCTTCAGGTGGGTAAAAACAAGCTCAGTGTCAAAGAGTGACGGCTAGAGCCTTCAGCTCTTTAAATTGAGCAAACACAGAAAGGAAAATGTGTTAATCATGGCAAAGAATAGGGCATATTCTAAATTACTATCACTTCATGCCTTTAACTCAATCTAATTAAAAATAAAAGTTGTTCTTTATTATTAGTTCCTGCAACCTGCTGTTTTCCTTGCAGGACACCTCATTAGATAGCAGGTGAGTTTAAATACTTGTATTTCCTCTTGCAAACATTGTTTCATTCAATTTTGATAAATTAAAATGTGATTTTTACAAAATTCCACTTCTTAATTCTATAAGACTATGAATTCTGAAGAAATCTATTCTATCATTAATCTGTTTGTTTTAGCTAAAACAATGTCTATACAAATTACTTCTAGTGTTACTAAGCTATAGGAAGTTATCTAATGTTCTTTCATATTAACAAAAAGTTTAGCACCTCCTATGTGCTTGGCATTGCTCTCAAAGCTGGGGGAATAAATTATACCAAAACTATGCTTGCTCTCCTGTAGTTTACACTCTGTTGGAATGAGACGGACAAAAAAGTAGTTTCTCCTTTGCAAATTTTTCAGAGGAAATGTATGCATTTATATTCCATAAATAGATTAGTGACCATAATTATCAAAAATATTGTCCTAATGTCCAGCTTCCTCGTGTAATCCAAAATGAGTTTATCTTCATATTTGTATGAATATTGATTATATGCTTACCATACTTCTTAGATAAGCATTGTGTCTGCTAAATTTGGGACTAACCAATGAATCTAATATTATTGAAATTAATTGTCATGTCTTCAATTGAGGGAAGTATGATATCTATACAGTTGTTTTCATTCTTCATATGCAGGCAGATATAATCTGGAGACAGCCAAAACCAGAGGAAAAAACACACCAAACAACACACCAAGAGAAAAATGGAAAGAATGGCATCTTACAATGATAGCAGGCAAATAAAAAGTTTCAATTCAGGCCATGGAAACAGGAATTAACTTTCCTAGACCGTGTCTCATCTATTTAAGGATTATACACATAACATTGTGAGACTCTCATTATCATACATCTTACATGAAAATTGAAACTTGAAGTTGTTTTAACATTGATACAGTTTTTCACTATTGTTTTTGGGGACTCAAGTGGCCTTTTCTAGGTGAATATTTCCAAACCTATCGATGATGGGTTTAATATACTTTGACTATCAACACATTGCACTTTAGGAAAGACTATGATAGGGACTCTTTAGGGAGGATGCTTACAGTATGCTATACTCCTGTAAGAGCAGGGATTTTTTACACAGTTCATGATGTTTCTAACACACATAGTTTGGTGCAATTTGATGTAAATGTTGGTATTTCTTTAACACAGTGAGTCTGTGTGGTATGGGAACAATTAATTGTATTTATAGTAAGAAAAGCCAAGTTTTCTTGTTGGTCTTGTCATGCAAATGATTTCAACAAGTTGTATAATTGTCCTTAATCTCAGCTGTGTTATATGCAGTCCTTCAATAATTATTCTAAACTCATAGAGTTGAAGATGAAATAAAACCACCAATGCATACATTTATTCATCCATTCATTCATTTATTGAGTGAGTATTTCTTTGGTTTCTCTATAAAAGAGACACTGCTAAGCAGTGAACATAAAATAATATTTTTTAAGTGACATTTTGATTTCTGCTCTCAGGGAACCTAAAGTCTAATGGGTGAGGCAGATATTATTAAAATACTTGCGCAAGTAGAAATTTAACTTTGGTAAGAGCTAAGGAGAAAAAATAGGCAGTATTATTATTTTTAATTGAAGTATAGTTGATTTACAGTGTTACGTAGTTCCAGGTGTACAACATAGTGATTCGATAGTTTTACAGATATTTCATTTATAGTTATTATAAAATATTGGTTTTAAACCCTATGCTACACATTTCACTTTTTGTATCTTATTTATTTTAAACCTAGTAGTTTATACCTCTTAGTCTCTTTCCTCTATATATTCCCTCCCTTCAGCCCTCTCCCCACTGCTACTCAATAGGTTCTTCTCTGTATCTATTCTAGTCTGTTCCTGTTTTATTATATTCATGCATTTGTTTTAGTTTGAAGTTTCCACATGTAAGTGATAAGAAAGTGTTTGTCTTTCTCTGTCTGACTTACTTCACTTTTTCCCTTTCAGCACTTTAAATACCTCATGCCACTCCCTTCTGGCCTGCAAAGTCTTTGCAGAAAAATCAGGTGATGGCCTCATAGGGGTTCCCTTTTATGTGACTCTATGTTTCTCCTGCTGCCTCTAATTCTCTTTAACTTTTGCTGTTTCGGTTATTATATGTCATGGTGTCATTCTCTTTTGGTTCATCTTGTTTGAGATTCTCTCTGCTTCCTGTACCTAGATGTCTGTTTCCTTCTTCATATTCTGGAAGATTTTAGCCATAATTTTATCAAATACATTTTTCACACTTCTCTTTCTCTCTTTTCCCTTTGGAACCCCTGTATTGCAAATATTAGTACACTTGATGTTTTTCCTTAAACTGTTATCATATTTTTACGTTTTTTTGCTCTTCTGATTGAGTGATTTCCATTAATCTATCTTCCAGATTAATTACACTTTTTCTATATCACCAAATCCACTGTTAATTCTCTCTTGTACAGTTTTTCAGTTCAGTTATTATATCCTACAGCTTTGAATGGTTCTTTTTTATATTTCTAGTTTTTAGTTAAAATGCTCACTGTGTTCATATTTTCTTTTCCCCAGTTTAGTAAGTATTCTTATTACTATTGCTTTGAACCCTTTTTC
The DNA here is from genome assembly GCF_009834535.1 of Camelus ferus. Classification (NCBI taxonomy): domain Eukaryota; kingdom Metazoa; phylum Chordata; class Mammalia; order Artiodactyla; family Camelidae; genus Camelus; species Camelus ferus. The sequence goes on along the minus strand of NC_045696.1, from coordinate 86,540,440 downwards.
AGGTAAATTATTTATCCCTGTTTTGTTAGGGTTTTTTCAGAGTTTTTGTGGTGGTGGTTGTTCTTTCATTTGAAACATAGTCCTCTATTTTCTCATCTTGTTTTATTTTCTCTGTTTCTATGAAATTAGGTGAAGCATTTACAGATCCCAGCCTTGAAGGCATGTCCTTGTGTGGGAGTACCCTATGTAGTCTCTGTGTGCCCAGTGGCTTAGGTGGGAGAACTGGATCTAAAGGGAGCATGGGCTGTGCCTTCCCCTGGGTTATACTGGCAGCTATCACCTTAGTGAGAGATAGGGCTGGATTTGCAGGGACTAGAGCCAAAAGCAGGCTTCTTCTGTGCTCTGGCCATCACCGCCCTATAGGGGGTGGGGTCAGAGCCCAAGGGGCTGGAGTAGTTTCCCTGAAAGATTTTGGTTTCTCCTAAGTATAATGGCAATTTCTGCCTTGGTTTTAAACATGACTGAGTCCTGAGGGCTTAGAGCTGCACTTCCATGAAGGTTTCACTTTTCCCCAGGTTTGCAAGCCTTGGTTGGAGGCTAAGTCAGGGCCAGAGGGGTGGATGCCCCATTCCTGAGGTGACCCTTCCCCCTCCCAGGTGTGCTCAGGAACATGCGCCCCTGAAATGGTGGTCTCTGCCCTGGAGCTAACCTTGCTCCCTCTGAAATATGTGCAGGGATGTTTGACTAACAATTACTGCTTCCTCCCTGGTCAGAGGCAGGAACAGGGTCTGAGCCAGCTCTGCCCCCTCCAAGTATGCACAGTCTCATTGGCAACAGCAGAGTCCACCTTAGTTAGGAGCAGCACCAGAATATGAGAGGCTGGAGCAGGAGTCTGATTCGGGATGGGAGGTGCACTGGGCAGTCCTGTCATGCCAGCCAAAGCCCAGGCAGTTTTCAGTCTGCTGCCTCCACACTGTGACTGGGAGTATACACATTGGTGCGTGCTCTCTTCGCAGACTGTGCAGGCAAATCTGTGCACACAGAGTCTCAGTTTCTTGTAGCCCTCTGGCAAGCCCCATGCGTTTTCTAACTAACGAAGGGAGCTTGTCTTCCTGGTGCACTGAGGTGCCTGATATGTGGCTCAAAACCTTTGCTCCACAAGGAGGATCTCCTAGCTTGTGGTATCCCCCTCCTTCCCTGTGTCCTCTACCAGAGGTGTGGGTCCCAACCGAATTGCTTCTCCCTTCCTAACAGGCTCCATGTGGATCTTACTTTACAGCCTTGGTTGTAGAAGAGCTGTTCTGCAGGTCAATTTCAGTGAGAGTAATTACTACTCTGTATGTAATTGTAGTTTTGTTGTGTTCATGAGAGGAGATGAACCCAGTGTCCTACTCCGCCGTCTTGATATTTTTCGTATATGCAGTGTTGTTTGAGCATGAAGCATAAAATAGGGACCTCAGTCTATGGGTCAAGCAAGAATTCCTTTAGGTATTAACATTTCCATAGCTCATGACACTACTTAATCTTATATTATTTAGGGACTTACTAGATGTGTTTCTGAGAATATAAACTCCATGAGGGCAGGGATTTCAGGATTTTGTTTGCTGCTTTATCTCCTAGTGCCTAAAATAGTGCATGAATAAATGGATGGATGAAGATAGCACAGTGCATATCATGTTGGTAAATTAAATAATGACTGTCTTCCGTGTTCATTTTGTGATGCTTCATAGAAACTCAATTTTTTTTCAAAATTTTAAATTTTTAAGAAACTTCAGATGTGAGAAATGTATTTTTAACTTATTCGTTAGACATTCCATCAACATTTATTGGGTGACTGCTATTGCCAAACACTGTGTTACTAAAAGTAAAAACAACTGTGTTTGTCTTCTTCTATGCTCTGAGAACATTTCTGATATCAAATGTCCAGAGTTTTCAACTGCAACCAATGCTCTAACACACGAGACACCAACTGGGTATCCTACAATTCAATTACGGCACTACATAGAGTTGGTACAGATTCCACAGTGAATCCACAGGTTACCCACACTTTTGTCCCACTTGACTAAAAATCAGGGTTTCCCATGACCCCTCCTCAGTCCTGTAAAAAAAATTAAGTAACAGAGTGTTTAATGTGCTACATTAATAAGAGCTGCCATTCGTTGGCTATCTAAAAAGAACTCAAACTTTAATTTGAATTAATTTATCTCTAATTATCTCTATAACCATGAAAGAAAGATATTACCTCTATTCTTTAATTATGGAAACTGAAGAACCACTAATTTAAGAAGATTATTTATACCGGACTTGACAGAACTGGTGATTTGGACCTAGCACTGCCGACTTCTTAATTTCTCTTTAGACTTCCTTTACCCATATTATTCAGAAGCTTGTTGCTTATTCAACAAATACCTCGGGATTTTCCAGCTATTTTTCTGCTGTTGATTTCTAGTTTAATTACTTTGTGGTCTGAGAACATTTTTGTATGATTTCCATTTTTTAAAATTTTATTAGGATGTGTTTTAAGGCCCAGAATGTAGTCCGTATTGGTGAATGTTCCATATGAGCTTGAGGAGAGTGTATATTTTGCTGATGTTGAATGAAATGTTCTGTAAATGTCAATTAGATCCTGTTGATAGATGGTGCTGTTCAGTTCAAATATATCCTTACTGATTATCTGCCTGCTGAATCTGTCAATTACTGAGAGAGGAGTGTTGAAGTGTCCAACTGTAATAGTGGGTATGACTATTTCTCCTTGTAGATTGCATTAGTTTGCAGGGGCTACTGTAACAAAGTACCACCGACTGGATGGCTTAAACAGCAGACACTTACTTTCTAACAATTCTGGAGACTTAGAAGTCTGAAATCAAGGTGTCAGCAGACTTGCTTTTTCTCAGAGCTCACTCCTTGGCTTGTAGATGGCTTTCTTCTCTGTCTTCACATGATCTCCCTCTGTGTGTATCTGTGTCCTAATCTCCTCTTTTCTTAAATTACATCTGTCTTATTGGATTAAGGCCTACATTAATAACCACATGTTAACATTATTAAATCTTTGAAGACCTTATCTTTAAATACAGTCACATTCTAATGTACTGGAGCATAGGACTTCAACATAAGAATTTTGAAGGGACGCAATTAAGGCTAACATAGTTCTATCAATTTTTGCCTCACATATTTGAATGCTCTGTTGTTATATGTATACACATTAAGGATTGTTATGTTTTAGAGAATTGAGCCTTTTATGATTATGTAACATCTCTCTTTATCCCTGATCATTTTTGTTTTTCTGAAGTCTCCCTGCTTTGTCTGAAATTAATATGGCTGACTCGAACTCCTTTGGTTAATGTTAGAATGGTTCATCTTTCTCTATCCCTTTTAATATGAGTCTTTATATTTATAATGGCTATCCTATAGAAAACATAGTTTGATCTTGCTTTTTTGTCTACTCTGTTTAATTCCTGAATTTAGACCATTCACATTTAAAGTGATTATTGATTTGTTGGATCACTGTCATGTTTATATCTGTTTTCTACTCATTGAACTAGTTCTTTTTTTTAAATTCCTTTTTTTTTTTTTTTTTGCTTTTCTCTCATTTTTCCTTGTTTTAACTGAGCATTTTATGTGATTCTAGTTTCTCTTTTCTCTTAACACACCAGTTATACTTTGTCTAAAAACAATTTTAATAAATGTCTGAATTTTACAATAAATGTCTATAACTAATCTTAATCCACTTTCAAATAACATTATATCACTCCACAGGTAGTATAGGTAGCTTGTAATTGAGTTTTTCCAAGTCCATCTTCCAATTCCTTATTCACTGATCCCATTCATTTCACTTAACCCATAAGCTATAATCACCTAATACATTGCTGCTATTATTGTTTTTTAATTATCTATTAAAACAGTTAAGAATAAACAATTTTTTTAAATAATCTGACCTTTATTCTTTCTCTAATGCTCTTCTTTCTTTATGTAGACCTGAGTTTCTGATACATTTTCTTCCTCTGTGAATAACATTTTAACATTTCTTGCAAGACATGTCTACTATCAACACATTCCCCTACTTTTTTGTTTTTCTGAGAAAGTTTTCTTTTCTCCTTCACTTTTGAAAGAAAATTTTGCTAGATAGAGAATTTTAAGTTGCCAAGTTTTTCTTTCAATACTTTGAATAGTCTACTCCACTATCTTTTTGCTTTCATGATTTTTGAAGAGAATTCCAAGGTAATCATTATCCTTGCTCCTCTATAGGTAAGACTCCCCTTTCTTCTGGCTTCTTTCAAGATTTCATCTTTGGTTTTTATGTAGTTTAATTTTGCTATGTCCAAGTGTAGATATTTTTGTTATTTAATCTTGCTTTGTGTTCTCTGAACTCCTGGATTTGTGGCTTAGTGTTTGTCAACACTTTTGAGAAATTCTCAGCCATTATCACTACAAATATTTCTACTACTCTATTCTCTCTCTCTTATATGTATTTTGTACATTTTGTAATTGTCTCACACTTCTTGAATATTCTGTACTCTATTTTTCATTCTTACTTTAACTTTTGCTTTCCAGTTTTCAGAGCTTTTATTGATGTATCTTCTAACACACTGATTCTTCCTCAGCTATGTCCAGTCTACTGATGAGAATCAAAGGCATTCTTCATTTCTTTTAAAATGTTTGGTTTCTAGCATCTCACTTTAATTTGTTCTCAGAATTTCCCTTACACTGCTTACATTGCACATCTGTTCTTGAATGTCATCCACTTTTTCTAATAGAGAGCACAACATATTATTATAGTTATTTAAAATTCCAGGTCTGATAATTTCAAAATCTCTGTCATATGTTAGTGTGGTTCTAATGCTTGCTTTGTCTCTTCAGAATATGCTTTTCTTGAATTTTAGCATAACTTGCAATTTTTTTGTTGAAAGCTAAACATGATGTATTGGTTAATAGAAAAGGAGATAAATGGGCCTGAAGTATGAGGTTTTATATTCATCTTGTAGAAGTTAGGCTGTGTTTAATGTTTCCTGTAGCTATAGATGTCAGAGGCTTCAGTTACCTCTAATGTCTTTATTTATGTCTCCAGTTGCTGTCCTGTTTCTCTAGAAACTTCTTAAATAGAGCCTGTTTCTAACAGCTCTCTCAGTTGTAATTCACTGTTACACTGGAGTCCTATTGATAAGGTGGTAAAATATTGGGGAGGGAAAATATTATATAATCATATGTTTAAATCTTAGTGTTTTAAAAGTCAAGAGTCCCTGAGCTATGACCTTCAGAAGAGTTTCTTAGGATTTTTTTCCTCCCTGTATGTGTGACAGGGAGGGTAGAAGGACTCAAGGTGTATCTAATGACGTGTTAGATTCTGGTAAAGCAGTTTCCTGTGAAGGTAGGACTTTGCTACTGAGAACAGAATGTTCTGGGCATATGTCAAAAATGATTCCTTTTCCCTTCTCCTTACTAAAAGCAGGAGGAAACTTTTCTCCAATCATCACTGTGAGAAACTAATAGGCTCTTGGATGTAAAGTTGTGGAAAACATGGAAGCAACTATATGACTGGTACACCAGGAGTTTTTAACTTCCAAGTTAATCCACGTTCAGCTTCTGGAAATCAGTGTATTACTGTTTAAGCGTTCTTACCAGTCACTGACTCCAGTGGCTTCTACTACCTATATGTCATAATTCTCTGTTGTTTGACTTTCTCCAGTTTTTAGGGCATCAGTTTGCCCTGTCACCTCAATTTTCTGATGGATGGCAGAAGAGTTGAATTTAAGTTTTTCAACTTTTTTGATTATAAGTTTGGGAGTGACGACTTCCAAGCTCTTTACATGTTGGAGCAAATACTGTAAGATGGAGCACAGGAACAGCCTATTTCAGATGCCTACAGTTTGTACTGACTGTATCCAAATCTTACAGTGACAGCAGTAATTGGATAGGTAGACAAAAATAGAGAGTTTTATTGTAACCATCCAGGTGATCACTGATAGGAACAGAAAGTAAGCTATATATTTAAACACACACACAAAGTCAAATTTTCGTTTTTGTCAGAACACTAAAGTAAGTGATAAGGAAAAGGCTAAACAATTTGAATATCTCCAGTTTACATCTTATTGATGAGGATTTGATTCATGGATTCCTGTCAATATGTGCATGATTGTTACTCTAGATGCCAAATATGACTAGGATTTTTTAAAGTAAGCCCACTTAAATTATGATTTTTTAAAAAATCTTTAATTATTATATTCAAGTATTATATAGATTGGACAATGGAAAAATGCACTAGTATATGAGGCTGTAGTAGGTCAGAGTTTTAGGGTTAAAGGGCTGTGACAAAAAAAAATTAAAGAATATACACAAAACTTAATGAGGAAACATAAACCAAATTTATCATCGTGAGTCCTACTATTCAATGTACATGTTCTTAGGTAACTGAGTTCTCTACAATGATCACAGTTTCTATTATCATTTTTATACAAAGCATATGTGGTCCTCTTTTATCAAAATATTTTATTTTGCCCTTAAAAAAACCTAATTGATTTCCTTATTTATATTTATAAAAGATGCCTTAATTTCCTAATTTTGTTTGAAAAGGACTATGACTTTTCTATTCCTTTGTACCAAAATTTTAAGGTCTTGGCATCCTTTTGTAAAACTAAGCTTCTATATTCTTGGAATTTGATAGTTCTAGAAATTCAAACTGGCAGTTTATTAAGGAAATTGACCAGCTAGCAGTGTTTTGTGATCTTGAGGCTCTGTTTACCTAGTTAGAAAATAATTTGCAGTATTCTTAATCTGAAGTGTTATATAACAAAATGGAAAGCATTGCAACATATTTGCTATGTCTTCTGTATATAGAATTTATTGAAAAAGAGAACTTCTGTATCAAGCTATGTGAAAACCTGTGTTGCTTAAAGATTTCATAAAGCTGTGTTAAATACAATCTATCTGGATGCCATTTAATATACTGTGTAAGCTGACATATGGTACATATGTAAAATCTTTTTGAATTAATTTAAATTATTATAAAATGCTAGTTTTTACTTAGGTATAGTTGATTTATAATGTGTTAATTTCAGGTGTACAGCATGGTGATTCAGTTATACATATAGGCTATTACAGGATAAAGGAATATAGTTCTCTGTGCTATGCAGTATAAACTTGTTATTTATCTATTTTATTTTTAGTAGTTAGTATCTGCAAATCCTGAACTCCCAATTTATCCCTCCCCATCCCCTTTCCTAGTAACCACAAGTTTGTTTTCTATGTCTGTGAGTCTGTCTCTGTTTTTTAGTAAGTTTATTTGTGTCCTCTTTTCAGTTTCCATATATACCATATGATATCACTTATAAAATACTATCTTGATTCTTTATCATTAAATCCATGTATCTCCATAGACAGATACAGTTTCCTGGTAAGGAAAAGGACATAACATTTGTAACTCTAATTTTGGGGTCAAAGTAAATATTGATTTTTGTTGTTTTTCAGGGTTCAACTACTTGTTTTGTTGTTGATGTTTTGTCATCACAGCATTAATCAAAAAAGACTTTGTTCTCTCACTCACAGTCTGAATAAATTGGTTACAATAATATGTGTGATAGTATGGATTAAAAAAACCCTTTTAATTTTCTGCCAGAATAGTTTTAAAAATTTTTATTATTTATTAAACTGTTATAATAAATTTTAAATTATGTGTAGTATTAGCATAACTTTATGCTAATAAATAAACTATAACTTTATTTTCCTCCTGTTGACTTTGCTGTACACACAATTGTGACAGTTTTGATTAATGTTTTTTAAAATATCAACAAAATACATGTATTCAAAACAAGTTACTTTTTCAAAATATAAACAGAAATATAAATAACTCTTGAAATGTTAACATTGGTTCAGAAATAAATGTTCTATATGACACAGAAAATATAATAAAACTAAATTTAATTGAGTTATAATTATATCCTGAATATTTTCCAAACACTTTTAACTTTTCTTTTTTTTAAAACACCTTTATTGTGATATGGTTCCTGTACAGTAAACTACACATATTTCAGATGTACATTTTGATGAATTTTGATAGATGTATACACCCAGGAAACCACCACCACAATCAAGATAGCTAACATTTCCATCACTCCTCAAGAGGTGAAAATTTCGAATTCCCAATTTATCCCTTCCCAGTCCCTTTAACCCCTAACCATGAGTTTGTTCTCTGTACCTGTGAGTCTATTTCTGTTTTGTAGATAAGTTAACTTGTGTCCTTTTTTTTAGATTCCACATATAAGCAATATCATGAAAATGATTGTTTTTAATGTTCTACTCTTTCATTTTTAGTGTTATTGTGTACAATGATTCTATGTGTCATGTGAGAGTTCACTGCAACAGGTTTGAAATTGACCTAACCTGTTTTACTGAAATAAGAAGTGCACCCTCAGAGGACTAAGTCATGAAATTTCAAGTCATGAAATTTAATGTGCCCAAGGAATTTTAGGGCTGTTTTTTATTTTATGAATAACAGTAAGATTGATGATTTACACGTTTTTAGTGAGACCTCTGAAGGGATTGACTGTATAGCAAAAATATGCCCACATGATAAGGAAGGTATAAGAAACCCTGGCCAAGTCTTCACTTTGGATTCTCTGGTTCCAGCATGTTTTGCGTATAAGTTGATGGTTCCTGATTAGAGAGAAAAAAGCTCAGCCTTGTAAAACTCTTAGAGGAATGACATATTAAGCTGGTGGCCTCTCTGGACCCATTCTGTGTGGCAGACCCGGACTTAATAAGCATATCCTTAAAATGCTTTAAATGCTTCTGCTATATTATATCCTTTTTCTGCAACAATCTGTAGATTTGTGTGGATTGTCGTTTTGGGTTCTGTGCATCTTCTTTAGTAATTGAATCCTGACTGCCACCAATAGTACAATATGTGGTGCAATTTTTCAAAACTACCCTTAGAATAATAAAGTTTTATAGCTGAAAGGAGTTTTAGCCAGCATTGTCTTATCCCATTCACTTTAGGGAATAAGAAAGCGAAACAGCCAAACTTTAAATGATTTTGTAAAAAGCACATAACTAATTGAACATTGGACTAAAACTATACCCTGTCAATTAATCATACCAAATCTAAGCCTAATAAAAGTATACCTGACTTATAGGTGCCATCATGCTTTCTCAAAACTGGAAGTATAGGAACAAGCCATCAGTTTGTGGTTTGCTAATATTAATAGGCTTTGTTTGTAACATGCCTATATCAAATTTATATTTTAGGACTATAAATGTTTCTTTTACTTGTATTGTTTACATAAGGACAGCAGGCAAATCTGCTTTGTACACCATGATTAATATTTACAAAAATTTGTATACATAATTTTTCTTTATAATTATCAGAGTAAATTACATATAACATGCATTGCATTAACTGAGTGAAGATATATTATCTTTTACTCAAACACACATAAATTGAGATTCATCAATGTTTATTGCAGATAAACCAGGTATAAAAGGATGTTTAATCTTTGTGTATTTAGGGGGATAGAGAAGTGGAGGAGGCATTATAATGAAAATCTTATGTGAGAATTATTTTTATTTGTCTTTTCAAATTCTTTGATTTTTAACATGAATTCTTATATGTATATTCATAGCTTTTTAAAAATTTATGGCAGAAATGTATGACACCTTAATATGCAAGAATCAGTTATCTAAAGAATATTGGTCACATAATGTCTATTTCTAAATATCCCAGAGTTTGACTTAACATATGCTATCATGGTCAATGTCATGTAAGAAACTTTCTGTTAACTCTGTCTCTCCAAGTTAAATTCAGTGTTCACAACCATGGTACTCATAATCCTTACAAAAATTTAAAGATATAGAAACACTGTTTTCTAACAAATGTTTGTATTCCTTAAATACTTTCATATAACCCTTAGGAAGATTCTCTGTACAAAAGGTAATAAAGACTGAACTAAGCTACAATGTTTTTGAGCTCATATCAAGAAGTTTATGAAACCTTATAATGGTTTCATAAATTATCAGTATTAGAAGCTCAAAAATTATACCAACATATTTAGGTCACTGACTTATAAAAATAAATAGAAGAACATTGTTAAGATATTCACAAGAAACTGTTTGTTACATCTAGAAAGATTGGAAATGAACTTGTATTTCATTTGAAATAGTTTTAAGGTTTCTCTGTAACTTTTAATTTCTGCCTTTTGTGTATGCTATAGCTGATTTAAATGAAACAGTGAAGCTATTTACTACTCATATAGTAAATATGAGTTGTACTTTGAGTTGCAAATATTATGTTCTGTTAATTATTTTAAAACAATTTTGAATGGTTGCATTTGTTAAGCAAATACCTATTGTTTATGTAGAAAGAAGTAGGAAACACTAATGAGCAACTGAGTGAAAATTAACAAGAATTTTAACCCCAATAACAACAGAATCCTCCGTTAATATTTTAATTTTAACCTGCATTTTATTTCTGGCCATATTTATTAAATGTATTCCTAAAATTAGAATCACCTGGATAAACTGTTACAGAGCATTACTATCCCACTTTCATAGTGATGATTTTAAATTACTTTGTTTCAGAATTATACTAATACAATAATACTTTGAAGATTATAAACACACCATTTTATGATCTTCCCCACGTTGGTCAAATGTTTTCTGATGCTGGTCATTTAGTTTGTGTCCACATGCATATTAATAAACAATCCATAATGAACTTATTTTGGTTCAGCCTTTGCTCACAGCCTTCTTATTTTTTTTTTAGATTCATGAGGTGGATATGATTGATATAAAGTACATGTTCCCTTTTATATATTTTGTTATATATGTCAATTAATGCTCTAGAATTGTGGTTCAATAGAGCCAGATGTATAAAAGATAGCTCATTTTCTAGGAGTACTATTCTCACGAGATATTTATTATTCATTTTTAATAATTTAATTAATTAATTTACTTATTTATTTTAAATTTTGAGGGGGAAGTAATTACATTTATTTATTTATTTATTTATTTATTTAAATGGAGGTACTGGAGACTGAACCCAGGACCTTGCACATGCTAAGCATGCACTCTTGATATTTATTCTTTAAAGTCAGATAAGAAGAAAATATCATCTCACTATTATTTAACTTGTGTATTATAATTCTAATAAGATTATTATTCCTTTCCTATAATTTACTGTTTGTATATTTTTCTTTTTAAAGAAATTCATACATTCTCTATGGAATATCAGTTTATAGTTTCATTATTTGTAACATTTCTTTTTGTTGAAGACATTGAAATATAAATTTAAAATAACACAGTAAATTCCACTAATGTTTTTACTGGGGAAAAAAAGATTGAAAATTTAGCAAAAAGTTAAAGAATATAGTAAAATAAAACTGTAAGTAAAATAGTAGAGTTCATCAATGAAACAAATTTTAACAAACTTACAAAGAAGCAGATAGGTGAATAAATAGAAAGATGGAAAAATGCAACTACTAAATGGTCACAATAAAAAACTTGAAGTGGCTCTATTAATATTACACAAAGTAATATTTGGGGAAAAATATTACAATAACAAAGAGAGACATAACTTTTTTTAAAGTGCATTCATCAAGAAGAAACAATTATGTGTGCATTTACTTATGTACACACTTATGAACATATTAAAAATAAATGAAGCAAAAGTAAAATAAGACAAACCTAAAAATGTAAGTGGTGTTTTCATCATTCCTTTCTCAGAAATTAGTTGAAAAAGTAGTCAAAAAAGGAATAATATAGAAAACAAACATTATCAACCAACTTGTATACAAAAATATAGCTGTTTTGCTTTTATATCCACTATGAAAATCTCTACATTTTAACTGGTTTATCAATTTACATTTGGTAACAGTGATTAATAAAGTAATAACATGGTTGAGTTTAAATATATCAACTTTCGATTTTTCTATTTATCTGATCTCTTATGTATCCCTTATTTCTTCATTCCCTACTTTGGATTAGTTGAGTAGTTCTTGATTTTCCATTTTGCCTTTTCAATTGAGTTACTAATTATAGTTTTTTCTTCGTTAGTAGTTACTCTCAAGTTTACAATATACTGCCTTAACTTACCACAGTCCATGTTAAATTTATGTATCAGTTCACGTGTAATTTGTAACATCGACTTACATTACAGCAATTAATTTTCATTTCCCAAACTTTATCTCATGCTAGGGTCTGAGGAAACAAGCATATCTGTGCTGGGCAAACCCCAGGTTTTGTGTTGGTCTCATCCCATTCATAGTAATGGATGGATGACTGAAGTGTTCACCTGGGCCCAAGTTAATTGTGGTGAGCCCCCACAGATATTTCCCTGGCCAGAGCCAACTTTGTGGACAAACCAGCCTTTGTGGTACTTATTTTGATTGCAAGGCACACCCCAGCAACAACCATTAAGGAACTTCGGTTTATTACTCACAGGTTTATTACTCACAGATCTTGGAAGATACATCATGTGCACAAGGACCACACAGTGAGACTGAGGCTACAGAGAGACAGCAATAGCTAATGAGTGGACAGCTCTTCTTTTTGAGAGTTCAAGAGCTGAGTGACTAGGGTTTCACAGGCCCCTTAAGCTCTTTTTGCTTTTCTTCAGTCTTTTTTCTTTCTGTTCTTCAGACTTAACAATTCTCCATTGTCCTGTCTTCAAGTTTAGTGATTCTTTCTTCTGCCATTGAATCCTTCTAGAGAAATTTCATTTCATTTATTATGTTTCAGCTCCAGAATTTTTTTTTTGGCTTCTTTTTAGGTTTTCTAACTCTTTTTTGATATTTCTACTGTTCATACATTATTTTCTTGACTTTCTATATATCTTCTTTTAGTTCTTTGAGCATCTTTAAGACAGTTGTTCTAAAGTGTTTGTCTAGTAAATCTGCCATCAGATCTTTTTCAGGGCCAATTTCTGTTGATTTCTTTTTTCCTTTGAATAGCCCCACTTTCCTGTTTCTTTCTGGTTTTCTTTTTTTCTTATTTCTTTGTGGGTTTTTTTCTTTTTTTTGTCATTGTTAAAAAACAGACATTTGAATCTATTAATGTGGTGACTCTGGAAATTAGATTCTCTGCCTTCCCCAGTGTGTACTCCTTTTTATTATTGTTTTTGGTTCTTTTTGATTCTTGTATGCTGTCTGTGTGCCAAGGATCAACCTGAGGTATAAACTTAAGGTCTTCTCAGGTCTTTTCTGAGTTTTCCCTGGGCATCATAGTACTTTCTAATCTTCCCCATATATGCAGTTGTTTTTAAATATCCAGTCTTTAATGTCTGGCTCCCAAAAGGAGAAAAGGAGAAAAATAGAGAAGGAGAGGAAGAGTGCTGGCCCTTTAAGTCCTCTGGAAGTGATTTTAGCCAGAAGTGGAAGGGCATTCAACATGGGAGGGAGGAGATGCAAGAACATTGGGCACCAGCCTCTTTGGCTGCACCTCTGTGATCAGTGCACAGATCCCTGATATTTGAAGGACGGAGTCCTTTTTGCTTACCCTGGTTCCCTCAAGCTGTGTGCTGGCTGCTCCAGGAATAGATGAACAACTATCTGCCACTGGGCTGGGGGTGGGGAATAGGTAGCTGCAACTATGCTAAAAGCGGAAATCAACTGAAATTAAATTGGGAGTTTGAGATTTGCAGATACTTATATATATATATATATATATATATATATATATACATATATATATATATGTGTGTGTGTGTGTGTGTATGTATGTAAAATAAACAACAAGTTTATACTGTATAGCACAGGGAACTATATTCAATATCTTGTAGTAACTTATGGTGAAGAATATGAAAACGAATGTCTGTATGTTCCTATATGACTGAAGCATTGTGCTGTACACTAGTAATTGACACAACATTGTAAACTGACAGTATTTCAATAAATATATATTAGAACATCATTAAAAAAAAAAAAAGGCCAAAAAAAAAAAAAAAACCCCAGGAATTTACTATCCAAGTCTTTCTCTGGAAGTTACAAACCTTGGATAGACTCCAGAGTTCCAAAATAATTATATCAGACAGATTCTACTAGCTCAGTTTTTGTCTAGGTGAGGAAGCACTTCCTGCTCCACCATCTTTCCTAAAACAACCTCATGTTGTCTAATTTTAAAGAGAGTTGAATTTTGTTCTTTTAGGCTGTTAATTTATATACTGACCTTCTTAGTGTGGAAAATTTACAGGTAGTAAATAAGGGTCAGTGAAACTAATCAAACAAAGGTTAGAGCTTTTATTTTGCAGGAAATGTTTATAAAAATAAGATATCAAATATCTTAAAGTATCACAAATAACTAACTTACGTTTTCTGAACGATTCATATTCACAATGCATCATGGAAAGCATGGTGAATTATATGAGGGACATCAATTGTTATTTCCTGTTTTTGAGATATATTTTAAAAGTATTTTGAAGCTTATATTTTTCATGTGTAGAATGGGAACAATAATATATCATTAAATAATACTACATAATTAACATGTTTTTAAAACTAAGAACATGAAAGTTAAATGTGGCAAGGTGGATAAAACATTTATTTAATGTATGTAAAATATTACAGTATATATTGAGGACCATAAATATAGAGAATTGAAATATTATGATTTCTGAATTTTTATACTGTTTTCTGTCAGTTGTTTCACAAAACTGCATAATATAGAATTATATGCCATCAAATTAAGGCTAACTCTAGAGTAGGCACTGAAGTAATGGAATGGCTAATGGAAATGTTACCAAAAAGTTTGGCGCTTTTATCTATTAAAAATTACAGAAGAACATTATAAATGAGAACATCTCAATTCATGATAGGATAACTTGAACAAAACAGAAACTTCTGTAATCCTACAGAAAGCATGAAATAGGAGAAAGATAGCAATGAGGAAGGAACAAATAATATGAATTCCTCTTAGAACCCTAACATAGATGAAGCCTAGCATAGAAAGTTAGTTAAATAAGATTATTAACTGTAATTAAAGGAAATAGGAGTCCTTAGGAAAAGAGAAATGACAATGAGGGAATTGCTTTAATTCTCTGAGTTGTGATTTTTATGGACATGTATTTTACTAATTAAACTAATGTTTCTTTTGTAAATAGTTTTCAGCTCTAATCCTTGTATTTTTGGTATATGGCTTGATGAAAACAATGAAAATGAAGATTTACCTGTTGAACAAATACTAAAAGATTGGAAAATAAATGAGAAATGGAAAAGGAAAAAAAAAAAAAAAGAATGGTAGGACCAAAAAATAATAATAATAATGAGGCAGCAATGGCAAGAATCATCAATCAAATCTTTGTTTTGCAGTAACTGACAGAGATTGTCAGAGAAATATTCATAAATATTTGCAGAATGATACGGATATGAATAAGAAATGGCAAAATGATCTCTATAGACCTGTAGATGATAATCTGTTTGCCTTAAAGATCAGAACAATATTTTTGTTTAATATACAATCCATCTGGATTTTCATCCTGACTTTTCCCTTAATTTTGTGTAGCTTTCTATATTTTTAATAATAAATAATGTATACATAGATGCAACTTAATTTCTCTCTTGGAAATGCCAGAAAAAATGTTATTATCTATATATAAGACATTTTTAAAACAATATTAAACACAATGCAAAAAATAATTTGAACTTCTAGTTCAATTGACTTCAATTAAATTATTCTTAACATTTTTCCTTTAAAAATATTCTCCACAATTCAATATGATAATATTCTTTAGTGTTTTGTTTTTGTTTGGGGGTTTTTGTTTTGAGGGGAGGTAATAGGTTGATTGATTGATTGATTTTATTTTAATGGAGGTACTGGGATTGAACCCAGGACTTCATGCATGCTAGGCATGCATTCTCCCACTGGACTATACCCTCCCTCCGCTAGTGTTTTAAATGTACTAAATTCAAAATCCTCTTATGTCGTGATAATGCCAAACTTATGTAATTATGATACAGATTTATGTATGGTTATTTACCTTTTTTATGGAACATTATAATTGAGAATACTCGGCTTGATATTTTTGTTAATCTATGTTAAAGATATTCATCATCAATACTTTATTTTCTCTTAATTTTTTAAAATTATTGAACTAAAGTGAAAAATACAACTATGTAATATAACTTCATGTTTTTAAAAGCAATATGAAAAATGATATATATTAAGTCCTATAGCTAAGAAAGTACTATTTTAAAAAATCAATCATTCTCTGAAACACAGGAAGCTGCTTTTCAGAAATTACAACAAAGCAAACTGCTGGTAACAATCCTACTGTATGTCTATTTCTCAAAATATTACAAGCACTTTCACTGAAAAAAGCCAAGTCATTCATTATAAAATGCCCCTAAGGCATAGATTTTCTCCAAGTGAGCTTCACATTTCTTCTTTGCAAAGAAGATCAATTTCAAAAATAGGGAAAAATGCTTAGCAACAGTAATTCAGTTGCTTTAAGCATATATACTGACTATAAGTGTATTAATAATATAGATATTTGAATACCACTTATACTAGTAATTTAAACCATTGTGTACATATTTTCACTGAATGTTTATGAGCATAGCATATTTGCAGTAGCATTCATTGTGTATCATAACCATGTACTGCAAGAAAATTCATATAATAATAATGTAAGCTTTTCACATAATAATTATTCAAAATTTTATTTAAGAACAAGTGGTTTTGAAAATAAATGATTTCACAAGATAGCATGTTACAACAGATCCTCCTCAAGCTTCATAACCTTTAAAATATCTAAAACCATTCTTTTTAAGCATGACACTTCCAAATAAGCAATTTGTCTTTTAGCTTTGAAACAGTGTATTATTTAACACCCGTTGGCAGTTATTGTAATGTATCTTTTATAGTTTCACAGATAGAACACTAATTCAGAAAAAAGACATTTTTTTCCTTAAGCATATGGACAAAGTTGAACAAATGAAAGCAGGCTCATTAGAATATGAATGTTGCAGTTTTATGAAAGGTTACTTTTACTAGTATGTAACTTATACAAACAGCAACATCTGGATAGTAAGTAGAACGTTTTGGAGAGTCTCTTTCCAGAGAGTATGCCTCTTTTGCACAGTACTTATTTATATCTTTTAAAGCATATTGAAATAATAATTATTCAACTGGAGTTTAGTAGATACAGTTTTCCTATTCTTTCAAGTTATAAGACTCTCTCCTTGTTGAGTGTTAAAATAACTGATCAAGAATTGCCTATGATGCCTAACAGTTATTGGCAGTCTTAAGTGTTGCTTCATGTATAAAGGTGTACTAGCTTTTGACACGTGCTTGTTTCCTTGGAACACTAGAACAGAACAACTAAAGAGAACTTGCCTGTGACTGTAGGCTTCAATTGTACTTCTTGTTCCAATAGACTGAATGTCTAGGTATATATTTCTGATTATTATATTTTTAGACATATTCTCTTCTGGCTACTTTTAAGGTAAACAAAATAAAGATAGAGGGATTGCAAAGTGAACAAATTCTTCTTTGGTTTTGATCTTAGTTCTACCAAATTTTTTGAAGACAAAATTAATTTATGAAAATTTAACAAATCTATACATATTTTAAAATTATACAAAAGTAATATTTTATATATATATATAACACATTATGTTTTTAAAACAGATTCACATATATATTTGAAGCTCAAAATAATAAAAGAAATAAGTGCTGGGAAGATACTATTTCGCTACTGGAGATAGGAAACTGAGGCTTAGGTTGTGAGGCTTGTCCAAAATTATAGAGTTCTGTGAAATAGCAGTATCTTCAATAACAGTAAATCATCTTTTCCCCTATTCCCTGTGGGTTTTAAGTTCTCTATCAGGAGAAAACTGCATTTAATTTTCTTTTTGCATCTACGCTGCAATAGAGCTTTAAATATGTGAAGTAAACAAATGTGGCTTCACGTATTTGGGAAAAGCTGCAACTATTTCTCATTATAGTCATTCTTAAATGATACTGCATATAACAATTTCAGTAGATGCACTGGACAATGTTTATATCTGAATTTTTGTAATTAAACAGAGGACATGTAATAAACGATTGGATCCCTATTTGATATTTGATGGCTGACAGATTTCAAGCCCCACAGTTTCTCCTTTCTCCTCTGCCCCGCATCCAAGAATGCCTGGGTGCACTCTCCGTTGGTGCTAGTAAGAGGTCCAAATTATGAAAGCCCTGGCTCTCCTGCACAGAAATCCTCACCACAGTTTCACCCCAAAACTACTATAAAATTCCAAACTAGTCATCTTTCCCTGTTCTTTCAAACCATTTTTTGGATCAGCTTGGGAACCTGCCCAGCTCTCCATAGAAAGCCTCATTATGTGTGTCGGCAAACTTTTCATATTTTCTTGGTGCAATTGTGAAATCTTCAGCATCACTTCTGAACCAAATTTTGAGTGAAAGGTCTATCCCACCTCTGTTTAATTTCTAAAAGTGCATTGCATAGAACATTCCTATTAACATCTAATTGAGTAACAACAGTTTTGTCAAATGAAGCTCAGAGAAACAGTGGTATGTATATATTCAACCCTCATTTCTTTTTATTTTAAAGAGAATTTAAATTAATTAAGTTTATAATCCCCCTAGAGTGAGTGTTTGCAGGCAAGGAAAAACATCCTTTTGGATCGATGAGTTTTGGCATGTGTCATAAAAAAGCAGTCCTGTGTTCTTAGTCACATCTCACTAAATGTTTATAAATTATGTGTGCCCATCCCATTGATTTATATTCATGTATTTATAGCCACTGTAGCTTAGTTAGTCATGGTGGATTAAATGTTGTTGATATTTGAATGCATCACTACTCTATAAATTTCTTTACTTAAAAAAAAAAATGAAATGTTGTGTCTATTTCATGCAACTAAAAAAGCCTCCCCTCTCTGTAGAAGTTAGTGTTTTGTAATCATTCTAATCATCTCTTGAAATCATCTCCTGTGTGCCGGTTGGGTTTATCAATGGAAAGACTTTCCAAATTATCAATCACTTAACATAGCATAAAGCACTTAACTAATAAATTAATTCAGATCTCAGCTGGATGTCTTTGTTGCCAACAATAGGGACCATATTTCTGCTAAAATTTATAGCTGTTTCTCTACCCTCTGGATTTTTGATTATTCATACATCATCCAATTTGGGTAAAGATATTCGCACGAGTGTAACTCCAGAAGTATAGTCATCTATGTTCTGCATGACACTATATTACTTCTGAAATACGCTACTATATTTGTTGAAGTGTTATATCAGTTATGGCAAATTTTATACCAATTTTTACCATGGCAAAGTGAGATCCGCTTTTTTTTGTCTTGGCCTGTATGATGCCGTTCCTTCATTTTTCATTTTGTTACTTAGAAAGAGATACAAAATTTAACTTTGGTTCCTAGATAACTATTTTTTCATTTCACATTTCAAAGTTCTTTCTGTTTAAAGTTTGGTTCAATGAGAGAGGGGTTCAATTAAGAAAAGAAGAGAGACATTTTCAATCAAATCAGCAGTAACAGTAGAGAAAACACAATTTAAAACACTAACAATAAATGAAATGTTGACAGCATCTGAAGCAACAGAGAAAAGCAGTCTATGTAACAATTAGGGTGAGAGGTGGGCTGTTTCAGGCATTTACCACTCTCCCCATGCCACATACTACCATGCAAATTCCCCATGCCCAGCTGTTCTACTCTTCTTCCTTCAGCTCATTTGTAGAGTTCTCTAATGTCCATCACCTACCTGAGATTGGTAATTACAAAGACCAGATCATACTGACAACCCTTGAACATTGCTCTCTGTGTTATGGCATATATGTCAGCTAAAGCCATTCATACTTAGAATGCTTGCTTCTGGCTCAACCTCTGACTTTCTGAATTCTTTACTGTCTTCAGAACAGTGGATAATCAGAAGAATTCTATTCTTGGACTAGCTTGAAGACGTAAGCAGGGATCAAGTAACGTTGGCATCTTTTAATTTTTTTAAACCTCCTTTTATCTTCCAAGAACACACACCGAGATTGATTCCTGATTTTTACCTCAGATCTTCAAAAGAAAAGAAAAATATAAAATGTTAACAAAGAAAAAAATCCTCAACCTCTATTTTACAAATTTTCAAATATAAACATAAATGTCTTCTAACATGAGTAATTTTTAATTATAGGTGGTATCACTACTTCACACTGTTTTCTAATAATTTCCCAGATTTTGTCCTAGTAGGGATCTCAAGGGCCTTAGAGGAGAGCACTGTGTCTAATTTGAGGATCTTGAGCCATGACAGTGTAAAATCTCATTGGAGCTTGGTGGACCACCAAGATTGCTGAGTACTGGCTTTTTCAAAACATCATTGAAATAAACTGCTGATGTGAAAAGACAGAGATTATTTTTACTGGCAAGGGGAAGTACTACCTTGAGAGTCTTGGTAGAATCTTGAAGGAGGAAGAGAATGAAGGTGGAATGGTTTATGTGTTTTGAAGTATGGTTTGTAATGAACAATACAATTATTGTAACTTTTCTCTTTCTGAACTCTCCTTTAATATTAAAATCATGTTCATGAGGACAGCAGTACAGTGGAATAGTAGAATTTCTGGGCATGTGACATGTTAGTCCAACAGGGCCCGTGCTTAGAAGGGCTCTGTGTTTGGTTTAAGGCTCTGTTACTGCTGTCTTACATTTCTTAGCAATATTTGAAAAGGGAGCACTGCCTTTGTATTTTGCATTGAGGCTCACCATTGTGTAGTCAGTCCTTCCTCTCTGTTAGGGATATCTCTAATTAGGAGTTAGATACGTGAGTTTCTGATTTATATATTTTTTCTCATATTTTCATTGATAAAACAAATGAGAATATTGCCTCTTACAAATATATTAATCATGTTTAGGAAACTTATGCTTACCCAGTCAGACTTAAAAACTTTTATCTTTAGTAAATATTTCCTCATTGTGAACAACTCTACTATTTTTCCCTGTCTGTTATTATTATTTTTTGTTGTATGACTGTAAGAGGGGAAATTCATGGAAAAGTTCATGGGGAAGAAGGTGGGCAATTTTCCTTTGGAACCCAGACAGCTTCCTTTTAGACCAGTTGTCTTGCTGGCAACTGAAACCAAATGTTAGGTGAACTTTTAGATGGTAAACATTACAATGGACCAGAAAGCCAGAAATTTAAATCACCTATCATGTTTTACTTTTAAAAAATGAGCTTATCTTTAAGTTTTTATCTTTGTGAAAACTATATTTTATAACCAAACTTTTACAGACATAGAACTTAAATTCCCCATTGTCTTTTTTGCAAATCTTACATTTTGAAAAAATACGCATATGGAGAGAATTAATTAAGTTATTTAAAAGTGTAATGATTCCCCCTTTAAGTAGTATGATGCATCACAAAAGCTGTCCTTTGAGCATTTTTTAATGTTCTGGGGGAAAAAATGCTTTATTTTCCCAATTTTTATCTCTCTTGGCCCAGCTGTGTGGAAGAATCTAAAATGAAACATAAAGATTCAAAGGATAATCACATTAGTACAATATCGTGCTCTCTAAGAATGATTCACTTCTCTTTTACCGGAATATAATGTAAAATATGTTAATTCCTAAGACATTCTAAATTCTCTTCAATTTTAGTTCGCAGTCTTTCCCCTAGTTGTTTAACTGTAAAGAATAATGCTGGATTGTAATATAGCTCAGCATGCAATGTACATTTAACAATAAAATATACGTTTTTGAAAAGACATAAGCCTTAGAGTAATCTCTACTTCTTTTCAAGGTGTGCACTAATAAAAAATAATACCCAGGGTGTTTATAATAGTGCTGAAAGAACTGTCACAGTGAACGTAAGTTGGTTTGAACACTGTAAAGCACAGACTTACAGAGTATTTCTCACAGAGTTTTCTAAGGCAGAAATGAGGGCATATATTCTGTTCCTTGAGTAAAATACAACAGTGATAAAATACATTAATGCCAAGTGCTATTAATATAGCCTTCTGTGTTTTTACATAACAAATGGTTTAGAACATGAGACTAGTTTGTTTCCTATTTAAAAAAAAAGGTAAATACAGTAACCATGAAGTAGTTCTTTGCCCATAAATTAATAATATTTAAAAGGTTCATTTTAACCACATTTAAAATTAGAAATCCATTTTCCAGTAGATAATGATATGTACCTGGTAAATAATAGTAAACACATATAATTTATTAGGATAAACAGTACTATGCAAGGTCTCTTACAGGCATTATCTCAAATTTTCTTTGCTTTTATTAAAGTATCAACTGATTAAAAATATTGTATTAGTTTCAGGTGTACAACTTAGTGACTCAATATTTTTATAAATTATACTCCATTTAAAATTATTACCAGATAATGGCTATATTTCCTTATTCTGTACAATAGATCCTTGTTGCTTATTTATTTTATATATATGGTAGTTTGTATCTCTTAATCCCCTACCCCTAGCTTGCCCTTCCCCCACTCCTTTCCTTTTCCCATGGGTAACCACTAGTTAGTTGTCAACATCTATGAGTCTGTTTTGGTTCTGTTATATTCATTTGTTTAATTTTTTGATTCCACGTATAAGTAATAGCATACAGTATTTGTCTTTCTTTGTATGACTTATGTCACTAAGCATAAAGCCCTCTAGGTCCATCCACATTGTTGCAAATGGCAGAATTTCATTCTTTTTTATGGATGTGTGATACTCCATTGTGTGTGTGTGTGAATATGTGTGTGTATGTGTGTATACAAGGTCTTCTTTATCCATGCATTTGTTGACAGACACTTAGGTTGCTTCCGTGTTTGGCTACTGTGAATAGTGCTGCTATAAATATTGAGGTGCACTTATCTTTTTGAATTAGTGTTTCGTTTTCTTCAGATACACACCCAGAAGTGGAATTGCTGAGTCATATGGTAGTTATATTTCTAGTTTTTTGAGGAACTTCCATACTGTTTTCCCAGTGGCTGCACCAATTTATATTCCCACCAACTGTGTGCTGGCATTCCCTCTTCTCCACATCCTGTCCAACATTTGTTATTTGTAGACATTTTGCCAGTAGTTGTTCTGATGGATGTGAGAGTAAAATGGTGGTTACCAAAGACTGAGGAAGGAGGAAATGTGGAGTTATTGCTTAAAGTATACAGAGTGTTGGCTATGTAAGATAAGTCCTAGAGATCTATTGTACAATGTAGTACCTGCTGTTAATAGTACTATATATACTATATACTTAAAATTTTGCTAAGAGGATAAACCTATGATTAAGTGTTCTTATAACAAAAAAAGAAACAGGGTAGGAGGAAACGTGTGAAGGTGATGCTTATGGCATTATGTTGATGGTTTCATGAGTGTATGCTTATCAAGTTATCTGGCTGTACATATCAAATATGTACAGCCTTTAGTGTGCCAAATATAACTCAATAAAGTATTTTTAAAGTTTTATCAACTTTCTGGTTTTGTTTTACTTATAAATTAATGCAAGAGTAATTTGTTCTTACATTTCAATATGTTACAAATTTAATGTGCATGAGTCTGCATTCTCTAAGTCCAAATTATACAGGAATATGGAAAAGATTGATTTTAAACATCTGAAATACTGAGAGACAAGTTTCTATACTGTAGTCAATTTGCTAGGTAGGGTAATTAATAATTCTGTAGAAATTCTTGACAGTAACATTAACCACATTTTTTTTGGAGAAACCTCAACTTCACCTTATATGTACTTTCTAACTTCAATTAGAAATTTTAATAGATGATTTTTGGCTCTCTCCTGTCTCTTTATTCCCTCTTTTTCTTTTCTCATCTTTCATCAGTTACCCAAGCATGGGTAAGCTGTAAAACAAAGGGGCCAGAAATGGAAAAAAGCAATTCGATGTAAATTGGTATTTACAGTGATACGCAGGGATAAATGAAAATAGGAAAAATTCAAAGACTGAGAAATAATGAAATAAAAGTCATCTGTCTGTTGCTATTTGATTAACTAGTCACCATTGTATAAATTGGTACATTAGATTGCCATTCTTTGGAATGAAGAGACCAGCAGAACTAAAATGAGCCTAAAAGAGAGAATAAGGTAAAATTCTGTTTTTTCAGACCAGACTCTTAACCATGTTGGGTTTACTGTGCACACTTAGGTAAGATGAACTGTAAAGCAACAGAGCACCTCCAGTTCCTCTCCACTAAAGAGCTATCCGTATGGTTCCTGAAGTGTTACGTTCCAGGATGAATTTCACATCTGCCTGACCAAGAAACTTGCGAAGAGAAATATGAAATTCTGACATGTTTTCTCTGCATTATTTGGGTTCCATATTATACAGTTCATTAAAATTTATCTCTGCTTCAGCTGTGCCATGTTGACCTTTTAACTTTATTTCCCTGTGGACTGTGGACTATATAACCTTCTATTCGGTTTTATTACTAATTTTAAGATTTTATTTCATTTTATTGTTGATGATGACTCAATATTTTATAACTTAAATTACTCAACAAATTTATTGTAGTTTTTATTTTGTAAATACAATTTTGTTTAGCAAAGCATTAATGTATTTTCTCACCAAAACCAAATATCACACATCAATTATTAGTAGATATTGAAATATACACAATAAACTGGAAGTAATTATATCATAAATTTCATCTAACTGAAATTTACAGGATCCGTGAGATGCCTGTGCTCAGTAGACTAAGTAATCACAATCTTTTATACTTCTTCAATTCAAGTACTCTCCAGAATTGCTGAAGTCAGTAAAAGAAAGCTAATGGTAGTCTATTCTTGTTCTCTGGGAAATTCATCCAAATGGATAAACTTTAAAGTAAAAATTTCCTGAACTTTGCCATTGCACTCTTCAACTGTGCACTAAGTATAATCGCTCTCTAATCATTTCTCACTTAACTCCCATAGGCTCACTCAGGTCTTGTGAAGCTGGTCTGCTTGCTTTTCCTTAAGCACTTAAAGCTTGTTCGCCCTTTAAAATTTGTCAAATCGCTATCCTGTGTACTTGGAATGTCTCCCTAAGACTCTCTGTGGCTAATTCCTTCAATTCTTTTCAAGACTTTGATCGAATATCATATTCAATTATAGTTTATTATAGTCCCCCTATTATAATCCTCACCCCTCACTCTTAATTCCCATTTCCCTGCTCTGATTTTCTTTTCCCAAAGTATTTCTTACCTTCAGACATAAAAAACAAGACTTATGTTGGTTACATTTATTGTTTATTTTCTGTTTCACATAACTAGAATATAACTTCCATGAAGCAGGCACTTTCGCTTGTTTTGATAATTGATATATCATAAGTGCCTAGATAATATCTTGCGTAATAGGCATTTAATAAATATTTATTTAATGAATGAATTTAGTATAGGAGAAATTATGGTCACTTCATATTTTTAATGTATATGTATTATCTATTATGTGCCAAGAACAATGCTGTTGCTGTGAATATAATAATGAACCAGACAGATGTGGGATTATCCTCAAGTTGATTATACTATATAGTAAAAGATGACATTAAAGAAAACTCAAGTGACTGATCAATATAATTGTGAAAAGTCTTTGAAGGAAAAGTGCTTGCACATTACAGACACATAAAAGAGGGGGACTGAGCTAGTCTGGAAGAGTGTATGTGAAGAGAGGGGAAAGCATTCATAGGACATGATGTTTACAGTAACATATTAATTCTGAACATTTCTATATGTTATGCCCAAGACAGAATAAAAATACTCAGCTCCATGAGATGTTCATCAGGAGTGGTGTGCTCACAGCTGAGCAACTTCCATAGTGCACTTTTGGTGGATCTCTTCATCAAGAACTTATTCACATGGACCGACAGCACTGGACAGAGACTGGACAATTGAGACATTTTGTTGTGCATTGGGTCTCCCAAAAGAAACCAACGTTCTTAGATAATATGTCAAATATAACCACCAAATATCTGAAGATCAGGAGGGGAGATTTGCCCTAAATGATGTTAGGACATATTTTGAATAATAAATTTGGTAGTTTAGTATTTCTGAGGAGATGCACAAAATGACAATGGAAATAAGAGAGCCCCAAATTAGACCTATAATTGGGTTCAATTTTGACAAAAGTAGTGAAAGGAAGGACATTCCCATTTATAAAGCTGGGGAAAAAAATGGTTTACTATATAAAATAAAAGCTAGTATTAATTTCTAACCTATCATCATATGTAGAAATCATTGTCAGATTAACTACTGAAATATCAAAATAAAAATTTTGAAATCTTTGGTGAAAATATAGGTGAATATCTCTTAGAGAGTGGAGAAGGCAAAGTTTTTTTTTAATCAAAGCAAAAAATCATTGACCTTAAATAAAGTTATTGATAAGTTTGATTATGTCACAATTAAGATTCATTGTTCATGAAAAGATAAAGAAATTTAAAGTACAAGTTTCAGACTTAAATCAGGGATCATAATTCACACAGCTGTCAAAAAATTAACATCATGCCCAAGATGACCCAGTTTACTAATAAGTGATGGTGTCAAACTCTGAACCAGTTGAATTTACTCCAAAGTTTGTGTTCATAACCGGGGTTCTGTGAAGCCATGCAACTAATAAACTGTTGAATAAAGAACTGCGTTTGTATATCCATATGAACTTGGTATGTATAATTTATATATGTGATATACATGTATAGATATACATTGGTTGATAAGTAGAGTCATAGATATAGCTACTAGGTGTAGCTATATAGATATAGATAAAGATTCAGGGGGTGAATGGAGCAGTGCACAACTCCCGGGGTTTTTGTTTGTTTGTTTACATTTCATACATGTGACTCATTATAACTGAAAGTTTTTACCTCTTAATCTCCCTCACTTATTTCTCTCCTCCCCTTACCTCCTCCCGTCTGGCAACTACTTTTTTTCTGTACTTATGACTCTGTTTCTGCTGGGTTGTGTTTGTTCATTTGTTTTGTTTTCAGAGTCCACATATAAGTGCAATCATACAATATTTGTCTTTCTCTGTCTTATTTCACTAGCATACCAGCCTCTAGGTCCATCCATGTTGTTGCAAATGGCAGGATTTCATTCTTTTTTTTGTCACTGAGTGATATTACATTTTGTGTATTTATGTACACACAAACCACATCTTCTTTATCCTTTCTTCTATTGATGGGCACTTAGATTGCTTCAATATTTCATATTTTGGCAATTGTAAATAATGCTGAAATGAACATAGAAGTGCATATATCATTTCAAATTAGTGTCTTCATTTTCTTCAGATACACACCCAGGATCCCTGGATTGTATGGTAGTTCTATTTTTAATTTTCTGAGGAATCTCCATACTGTTTCCCACAGTGGCTCCACTAATTTCATTCCCATCAACAGTAGATGAGGGCTCTCTTTTCTCCACATCCTCACCAACACTTGATATTTGTTGTGTTTTCTTGATAATAGCCATTTTGACAAGTGTGAAGCAATATCTCATTGTAGTTTTGACTTGCATTTCCCTGATAATTAGTGATGCTGAGCATATTTCCACATGCCTGTTGGCCATCTGTATGTCTTTGGAAAAATATCTAATCAAGTCCTCTGTTCATTTGGGATTGTATTTTTTTTGATGTTGGGTTGTATGGGGTTTTTGGGTATTTTGGATATTAGTCCCCTGTTAGATATATCATTTGCAAATATTCAGTAGAAGGCCTTTTCATTTTGTTGACATTTTCCTTTTCTGTGCAAAAGCTTTTTACTTTGATTTAGTCCCATTTGTTTATTTTTTTCTTTTGTTTTCTTCTCCAGAGGAGATATATCCAAAGAAATATTACTAAGAGCACACTGCCTATGTTTTCTTCTAGAAGTTTTATGATTTCATGTCTTACATTTAAGTCTTTTATCCATTTTGAATTTTTTTTCGTCCATGATATGAGAGAGTAGTCCAGTTTGATTCTTTTGCATGTGGCTGTCCAGTTTTCCAACACCATTTATTGAAGAGGCTTTCCTTTCTCCATTGTATATTCTTACCTCATTTGCTGTAAATTAATTGCCTACATAAGTATGAGTTCATTTCTGCGCCCTCGATTCCATCCATTGATCTATTTCTCTAAAAACACTCAAGTTTTCAGATTGGGTGAATAGGTGAACAATTCACTTAAGTATAGGTGAACATTTTGAGGGGGAAATGGTGAAATCAATGACATTGTATTTTCTCTGTATTTAATATGAGGTGACTTTGGACATGGATTTCCAGGGGCCTATGCCAATATAGACATTGAAGATATATATTTACCCACAATGCCAAGGTATTTCTTATATATGTGTTTATCCATCCACTCATCTATTGATTTGTCATGCAAATATTTGTTGTGTAACTACTATTTGCTTGATTCTGTTTTTAAGTTCCTTTTTGGTCATAGATGATAATTCATGATTGTGTTGTCAAGAACTTTGATGCTTTCTTCACATTTTCTACTTTGAGGTATTTAACTTTTAACATTTAACATGATTAATTAATAAATATATTTCAATCACACATGAAAATAGTGTGATTTCTTTTTAACTATCTTTTTAGCTTTGTACTTTTAGATTTATGTGTGTAATTATCTTAATTAGTTCAAAATAGTAGGTAGATGTTATACATATATATACTTTTATATGCATATGTTATACTTTTATATTTATATACATATATATAATATACTTCTTATATCCAGTTGTTATACTTTTTACCAATTAGGTATGAAAACCTATATTCTATAATGGTTTTTATTGCTTTTTTTTTTCCATTTATAGTTCTCTCATTGGGGAAAATGTTTAACATGATATTTTTGTCATTTTTATTATCTTATTTCTTTGATTTTTTGTTTCAGTTATAATAGTGCTTTTCCAGCTTTCCCTCTTCATCACCTTATTAGAGTTGTTTGTTTTTTCTTTTCAGTTTTAAGTTTACTTACTCTAAATGAATCTAATTCCTTTTTCATATAGTCTGTTTCTTACATCTTTGTTTTTAACACTGTCTGCTCTTGTTTTTATGACATATATATCATGAGACCATGAAATATTCCTTCTTAAAATTATTATTCTTATTAGCATGTCTATTTCATATCCTAGATTTATTTTTAGTCAATAAATATTGTAAATTTACTATATTTTGGAGCCTAACCTGAAAATTTCATAATTTAACTACTTACTGTATCACCTGAACATATTAATTCTAAGATCCAGAGTCCTAGACTTTAAATACATGTTTTGAACATGATTAAATTAAAATAAATAATGCATTAAAAAGCACCAAGGACATTGCCTGCTACAAATGCTGTCTAATTATATAAATTTAGTGGAAAATCTCATGTGCAGAGGAAAATACAACTTAAACTATG
This sequence comes from Camelus ferus, assembly GCF_009834535.1. Taxonomy (NCBI): domain Eukaryota; kingdom Metazoa; phylum Chordata; class Mammalia; order Artiodactyla; family Camelidae; genus Camelus; species Camelus ferus. Next base: position 86,511,218 of record NC_045696.1, on the reverse strand, counting down.
GGTAAAGAAATTAAGCATCTTGAGGGAAGTGTAGAGACAAAAATACTCTGAGCCTTCAGAGGGTCATCATTTACACTTAAAAAATTACTGACAAGTCCTTAAGATAACTAATATACTTGATAATCAGACAACCATCATGCTAGAATAATAAATGCTATCTACCACCAGCTCCAGAGGTTTGGATAGTCATCTAAATGAAGCAGAATGTCATTCTCTCCCTTGTAAGTTTGAATATATAATTTATCATTAAACTAGGAAAATTTTGAGGGTAAATGAGGTATTGAATAATTAAAATAATACAGATTTTAAGATATGTATTACTAACCAAATTGTTTATTATGTTAGTGGGTTTATAAAAATAATACTATTTTAAAAAGTAATTAAAAATCAAAATAATGTAAGTATATATTAAAGCAAAAGTTAAAAATAATTTTATTTGCCCTACTTTGGTTATTAAACCTCATATGTTTCTAAATCTACACCACTGGTATTTTTGAAGAATAATTCTTTAGAGTATAATCTTATTTTAAATAATCTAGTGGAATTGCCTTCAGTGCTTTTTTGTTTGTTTTAAGGTTTATTAATCTAAAAAATTTGATTGCCGACACTTTCAGCTAATTTTTTTTTCTCTAGGCCTAACTACTTTTAATTGAGAAAAAAATATCATAGATGCTTAGGTACCTAATAAGCTCAGGGCAAATTCTGATAATTTAACAGATGTTTTTAAATTCTAGTTTTCTATAGAAAACACTTTTTCTGTTACTGTTTTTTGTACCCCATTCAACCTATCTTTCTTCAAAAAATATTTTTACAACATAAACTCATCAAATAAGTCTCTTGTATTTTATGCTTTAAAAAATGTCACCTTTTTTGTATGTGTGGTCCTTACCACAAAGTGGTCCATAATTTTACAGTATGAAATTTGCTCTACTAACAAAAAATTTTAAGTGCATAGTACAGTATTGTTGACTATAAGCATTAGGCTATACAGCAGATCTCTAGAATGAATTCATCTTTTTGCATATGTCCAAATATATCAAGTTGTATACATTACAGATTTTATAATTATACGTGTATGCAAGTTTTTTGAGGTGTATCAATTATACCTCAATAAAGCTCTTTTTTAAAAGAAAGTGTGTTGTCCAACTTAGTCACTGCAAAATGATCTTAATTGTATTGCATTCTTGTTCAGAATATGAATCTATTGAATTTTAAATATGTACTCAGTCTGAAACCTCTTTCTACTAGATGAAAAATTTCAAAATATAATAAAAAATTTTTAAATTCAATCTTTAACATTTTTTGGCATCTAATCATTTTACTGAATTCCTCCCTCTTCTACATGGAAAAAATTTAATTTTTTTTCTTGCTTACAAGTTTTATTTTCAATAAATTGCAATTCAAAAAGCCTTCAAAGTTGAAATTTAGCCATTTTGTTTGTAGAATAATTAGACTAAAGATACATATCAGACTTGAATAGAATGCTACCAAAACTTAACTCGTTTACAAAACCTTTTAAAACCTAATTTAACACAGTTATATTTACAAATTAGTTTTCCAAAGTCTCAAATATTTTTAAAGCCAGACAAATGACAGAACAGGCAGCAGGAAAAAAGTACCTACTGCTATCTTAAAGTTCAGTTTTCTATTTTAATTGTTTTTTATTTTAGTTAATATTTTGATATTCAACATTAGTTGTCACAAGATTATATCTCATTTCTGTATATATTCAAAATATTTGTATACTTTGACAGCCATAGCCTGTATTTTGATTAGTAGAATTTTGGATATAGCTATGAATTATGTGGGCATTATAACCAATCCGAAATACTTTGCTATGCATGTTTCATAATTCACCAATAATGTTTTCACCATGATTCTGTGCTCTGCCTAAATTTGCACTCTTTTAATTTTGTATTTAATATTGATTATTTAAACTGAACTAATCATGCACAGTAATATTGTCAAGCTTCACCATCAACATGATGAACTTTCAAACTTCATTTTGATTCCTTACATTGGATGAAATCATCAAAGTGGTTTGATGATTCTGCTCGTCTTGTTTTCGTCTTTTTTTAATAAGAAGGAAATATATCGTGATTAAGTTAAACATATTAACAATATTTAGAGAAAATTATTTAGATTCATATAAGCTACAGTTGTATTTGGAAGGAACCCTTGTGAAATGATAGTTTAGTCAGAATCATGCTGAGGATTTTAAGGACTATTCTGATAAAACTCAGTTTAAGAAGAGTCTTTGGAACATTTATATTCTTTTGATCACAAGAGTGTGGAAGTCAATGAAAATTTTTGTGTGCTTTAAGTAAACAGAGAATGTGGGAAAGTCAGTGTGTGGTATAGCTGGTTCATCCTTAAGGAAGGGTTTCTTGGGAATTGAGGAAGGGATGCATAATTATGTCACTGGGGGGTTGGGGGCTTAAAAGACATTGCAGGCATGAATAAGCACACATGGAAGCTCTTAGATATTACTGACTTAATCACAGCAATTCTATTAAAAGCATCTGATAACTATTTTACATTGCTTGTTCTACCCTGCAGCTACTGGGAGAAACAAAACAAGTAGTTGAAATGGAGTTCTTTTTTAGTGATAATTGGTCTTTGAAAATTGATTTGAATTTTGGAAATAACAGTAACCTGCTGTGGTGATTATTCATTTTGGTGTACTATCACTGACAGTTTCTCTGTCTTTCGATGTAATATTTTTTAAAATGCAAAAAACCTAAGATGAATAAATTAAAAAAAGAAAATCAGAATTACCCAGAACACTAATTTCATAATATTTGAAATATTTTGTATACTTTGAAGTACTTTCCCATTTTATGTGAATATATATGAATATATTTGTAGTTAACATGCACCTTGTTCTATAGCCCCATTGCTATATTTAAAATATTTGTGAACTTTTTGAGTCTATAAATGTAAGTCTCAAAATGGTTCTTAATGACTTAAGCTTTCAACAAGCTGAATGTACCATTAACCTTTCAACAAATATTTTATTGTCATACATGAATGTTATTTTCAAGTTGTGCTGTTAGAATTAAGCTTACACTAAATATAAGAATGTGTATTCTCGTATTTACATATTTAATTAAGATTAATTAGTATTTAATTAAGATTAAATATTTAATCTTTTCCTTAACAGAAAAAGATAGGCCCATTGTAAATCAGTTGAGTTTTATGAATTTTAATTCAGTGTCAGGTCAAGATATCTTTGTTTTCATCCTGTGACTAGTACCTGAATATTCAGAGTTGATTTAATTTTAATATTTGAGTATCACATGCTTTTTAGAGTATGCAAGGACCAAAATCATTTAGAATACTCTATTTCTGGTCTTTCTCTCCTACAATCCATTCAGAGAGAGAAACAGAGATACAGAGAGAGGGAGAGAGAGAGAGAGAGAGAAAGGCTCTGACGGTGTTTTTTAATGTTAATTCTGTTACCGGGAAAGAGAATAAAAGTTACCTCAGTTCTTAGTCACCCCCCAAAAAATGAATTTTTAATGAGAGACAGAAAGTCTGACATAAACAAGATTTTATTAGTGAAGTAAGAATGTAGTAGATTATATTACACCCCGGAGAATTGGAGGTGGACCAATCCAAGAGAGGAAAAACGGCACTGCTCCTTTGTTTTTTCCAGTTTGTATATCCTGGTTTTGGGGGGTGTTTTCTTGATTGATTAAGGGCTCAGGTTCTTTGAGTGCTCAGGCTGATTGGCAGCTCATGTTCCTTGTGCTCAGGCTGATTGACAGCTCATGTTCCTTGTGCTCAGGCACGCCCATCTCTTTTGCGCATGTTCTTACCCATGATGCAGAGAAACCTACACCAGGAGGCTCAAACTGCAATGTTAGTTACATTATCCTGAGCATTGGGTCAGGTTAAGCCAGGTCCTTCTCTGTACTGTGCAGCTGCATCGTTGGATTCTAGCCGGCTTCTTTGCTGGCCTGCGTTTAGAGAAGGTAAGTTTTTTTGGAGCCCCTTATCTTGAGTGCAGGTATACTGTTATTTTGGGGGTTGTTCCTTTTCCTTTCCTCTTCCCTTGCCTGGTGCTAATTTCTAGTCTAACTGCCTAACAATTTAAAAAATTTCTGGTGAGTGAATGGTAAAGATATCAGCTAGTCTTTGAGACGACACTGTATTACTTCCCAAGGCGTATTCTGCCCTTCCCCCTAAACGCCGTGCCTCTATATGATATCCTAATTTTCTGGTATGAATTACTTTCTTCTGGGACTATGATAAGGCAATAGATTTTCCAATAGGGTTATTTGCCAAAAGCTTCATTTGATTTCACCTACATCATTGAAAATGTTTGAAGAGTTTCTACTCATAGGCTTTCTGAGTGGAGAGGTTTGCTATAGCTTTGCTGAAAATCTTCTGGCAATGCACTCACGTCTTGATAACCAGTCTGTCTTTTCTAAGAACTTTCTGTACTTGCATGCATAGTCCTTTTCAAAAATGTGAATTGACTTTATTTTCCCAAGGAAATGAATAACTTGTTATGACCTCAGTCTCTGTAGCCATGTAAAAAACTAAAGTGTGATGCTTTTATGTAATGTCAACCTAAATAAACCTAGTATTTGGGGGCCATCAAAGATTGCAGTTCTAGAGCAAAGATCACAGATTCAGGTGGCAATCCAAACAGTATCCTGCTAGGGTGTAAAAGTCAGGAGTCTTTAATGGCAAAGAAGGGAGGTTTGCATTACAAAGAATTTTAATTGGAGTTAGAGGATGAAGCTAGTTTGGGCTAAATGCGATTGAGAGCTAAGGCTAGAGGGAGGTAAAGTCCTTTACTGTGATAAGTTGCAGGTGTTCTTGCAGAGTCCTTGGAATATTTGTAGTTTGGCTCAGTTCAAAAGTTCATGGTTCCACTGAAACAGGACATGTGTAAGGTACACTAAATGGCTTCTGGCTCAATTTTGAAACTCTGTTAACATAGGTGACTCCATTTAATTTCACATTTGATAGTACACTTAAAATATCTGTCTCTAAAAAAACCTACTAACATGTTATGTTTACTTTATGAACATGGTGGTTGTGACGGCAAACATATCTCACTAAAGATTTTACCTATAAATTCACATTAATAAAGTGAAGATTGCAGTAGAATATATTAGATAAAAGGATATTATGAAAGCTGTATTTTGGAAAGTTTCTTTTTTTCTTTTTCTTTTTTATGGATGTGTAGTTGATTTACAATGTGTTAGTTTCTGATGTACAGCAAAATGATTTAGTTATATATGTATACTCTTTCATCTTCTTTTTTGTTATGGTTTATTACAGGATATTGATATAGTTCCCTGTGCTATACAGTAGGACACTTGTTTATCTATTTTATATATAGTCACTTGTATCTGCTAATCCCAAACTCCTGACTTATCTCCCTCAATCCCCTTTCTCCCCTTTCTATTGCTTTAGGAGACTGATCTAACCAAAACAATGATTTATGTTAGAGAATATTTTGCCTATGAGCTCTTCTAGTAGTTTTATGGTGTCTTTTTTTTAAATTGAAGTATAGTCAGTTTACAATGTTGTGTCAATTTCTGGTGCACAGCATAGTATTTCAGTCATACATATACATATATATTCCTTTTTATATTATTTTTATAGGTTACTACAAGATATTGAATATAGCTGCCTGTGCTATACAATATAAATTTGTTATTTATCTATTATACATATAGTAGTTAGTATCTGCAAATCTTGAACTCCCATTTTATCCCTTCCCAACCCCTTTCCTCCCTAGTAGTCATGAGTTTGTTTTTTATGTCTGAGTCTGTTTCTGTTTCATAAATAAGTTCATTTGTGTCTTTTTTTTTTTTTTTTTGGATTCCACATATAAATGATATCATATTGTATTTTTCTTTCTGTCTGGCTTAGTTACCTTAGAATGATCATCTCCAGATCCATCCATGTTGCTGCAAATGACATTACTTTATTCATTTTTTATGTCTGAATAGTATTCCATTGTATAAATACACAACAACTTATTTATCCAGTCATCTGTTCATGGGCATTTAGATCATTTCCATGTTTTGGCTATTGTAAATAGTGCTGCTATGAACATTGGGGTGCATGTATTTTTTTGAATTAGAGTTTCCTCCAGATATATGCCCAGGAGTGAGATTGCTGGATTATATGTAAAGTCTATTTTTAGTTTTTTGAGGAATCTCCATACTGTTTTCCATAATGGCTGCACCAAACTAGATTCCCATATGGTGTCATGTCTTATATTTATGCCATTTTGAGTTTATTTTTGTTTATAGTGTGAGGGAGTGGTCTAACTTCATTGATTTACATGAGGCTATTTAGCTTTCCAAACACTACTTGCTGAAGAGACTGTCTTTTCTCCATTGTACATTCTTGCCTTCTTTGTCGAAGATTAATTGACCAGTTAAGTCTGTGGGTTTATTTCTAAGCTCTCTATTCTATTCCATTGATCCATATGTCTGTTTTTGTGCCAGTAGTGTTTTGATTACTATAGCTTTGCAGTATTTTCTGAAGTCTGGGAGGGGTACGCCTTCAGCTTTGTTCTTTTTCCTCAAGGTTGCTTTGGCAATTCCAGGTCTTTTATGGTTCCATGTAAATTTTGGAATTATTTGTTCTAGTTCTGTGAAAAATGTCCTGGGTAATTTGGTAGGGATCACATTAAATGTGTAGATTGCTTTGAGTAGTATGGGCATTTTAACAATATTAATTCTTCCAATCCAAGAGCATGAGACATCTTTCCATTTCTTTGAATCATCTTTAATTTCCTTTATCAATGTTTTGTAGTTCTCAGCATATGTCTTTCACTTCCTTGGTCAGATTTATTCCTAATATTTTTTGAAACAATTTTAAAAGGGATTTTTTTTTAAGCTTTCCCTTTTGATATTTCATGGTTAGTATAAAGAAATGCAACAGATTTCTGTGTGTTAATCTTATATCCTGCTACCTTGCTGAATTTGTTTATCAGCTCTAGTGGTTTATGTGTGGAGTCTTTAGAGTTCTCAATATATAGTGTCATGTCGTCTGCATATAATGACAATTTTACATTTCCTCTTTCAATTTGGATAACTTTTATTTCTTTTTCTTGTGTGATTGCTATGAATAAGACTTACAATACTATGTTGAATGGAAGTGGTGAGACTGGGCATCCTTGTCTTGTTCCAGATGTTAGTCTGAATTCTTTCACCTTGTTTCCACTGAGTATTATGTTGGCTGTGTGTTAGTCATAAATAGCTTTTATTATATTGAGATATGCTCCCTCTATACTCATTTTGGTGAGAGTTTTTATCATGAATGGATGTTGGAATTTATCAAATGCTTTTTCTACGTCTATTAAAATGATCACGTGATTTTTTCCTTTTCTTTTGTTGATGTGGTGTATCACATGGATTGATCTGCATATGTGGAAACATCCTTGTGACCCTGGGATGAATCCAACTTGCTAATATTGTACAATCTTTTTTATGTATTGTTGAATTTGGTTTGCTAATATTTTGTTGAGAATTTTTACATCTATATTCATCAAAGACATTGGCCCGTAATTTTCTTTTTTGATAGTGTCTTTGTCTGGTTTTGGTATCAGGGTGATGGTGTCTTCATAGAATGAGTTTAGAAGTATTCACTTCTCTTCAATCTTTTGAAAGAGTTTGAGAAGGATCAGTGCAAGTTCTTTGTATGCTTGGTAGAATTCCCCAATGAAGCCATCTGTCCTGGACTTCTGTTTGCAGGGAGTTTGTTTTTGTTTTTATTGCAGATTCTATTTCACTTCTAGTGACTGGTCTGTTCAGATTATCTATTTCTTCTTGATTCAATTTTGGTGGGCTTTATAGTTCTAAAAACTTGTCATTTTTCTAGATTGTCCAATTTGTTGGCACAATTGTTCATAATATTCTTTTTTTTTTTAAATTTCTTCAATATCAGTAGTTATTTCTCCTCTCTCATTTCTTATTTTATTTATTTGGGTCCTCTCTCTTTTCTTCTTGGTGACCTTGCCCAGAGGTTTGCTGATTTTGTTTATCCTTTAAGAACCAGTTCTTGGTTTTATTGATTTTTCTATTTTTTAAATCTCTATTTTATTTATTTCCTTTCTGAGCTTTATCATTTCCTTCCTTCTGCTGACTTTAGGGTTTGTTTGTTCTTTTCTAATTATTTTAGGTTGATAGGTGAGGGCGTTTATTTGAGATTTTTCTTATTTTTGGAGGAAGGTCTGTATTGCTGTGCACTTCCCTCTTAGGACTGCTTTTGTTTCATCCCATAGATTTTGTATTATTCTGTTTTCATTGTCATTTGTCTCAAGGTATTTTTTAAATTTCCTCTTTGATTTCATTGTTGACCCATTGGTTTTTTAGTAGCATTTGTTTAGTCTCCACATAATCTTTTTTTATTTTTTAGTCATTTCTTTTTCTGTGGTTGATTTCTAGTTTCATGCTGTTGTTTCCAGAAAAGATGCTTGAAATAATTTCTATACTCTCAGATTTGTTGAAGCTTGCTTCGTGTCCAAGCTTGTGGCCTATCCTAGAGAATGTTCCATGTGCACTTGAAAAGAATGTGTATTCTGATTTTTTTGAATGTAATGTCCTGAAAATATCAATTAAGTCTAACTGTTCTGTTGGGTCACTTAGGATCTCTGTTGCCTCATTGATTTTCTATCTGAAAGATCTGTCCGTTGATGTCAGTGGGATGCTAATGTCTCTTATTATCATTGTATTCTCCTCAGTTTCTCCCTTTATGTGTTTTAGTATTTGTTTTATTTAGGTGCTCCTATATTGGATGCATATATATTAACAAGTGTAATATTCTCTTCTTGTATTGATTCTTTTATCATCATATAGTGTCTTTTTCTTTATGGTCTTTGTTTTAAAGTCTATTTTGTCTGATATAAGTATTGCTACTCCCACTTTTCTTGTCATTTCCATTTGCATGAAATGTCTGTTTACATCCCTTCACTTTCAATCTATGTATGTCCTTCACCTTGAAATGGGTCTCATATAGGCGGCATATTGTAGGCTCTTGTTTTAATATCCAAACTTTGGCAAATTTCTTGACATATCCTAATGCATATTACCTTAACATTCATGTATTTGGTTTACTTTTTTGTTTGAATATTACATATCCCCAACAAAAGTGATTATTTATGCATAACTTTGTTGAGGAAATAGCAAGGTCTTTTATTTTATCAATACGGTTAAAGCTGATAGTACCAAGGCTGGCCTTTAATTCAAAGCCTGCTTTTCCCTTTCTTGCATATAATAGACCATAACTAGAAGTATTTCTTGTGGCTATTTTTCTTTTCACCCTCCCAGACTGAAATGGCTATCCTATTTCTATCATCTTACATTACTTTTTCCTCTTTTAAAATATGTACAAATTTATAAATACCATATCCATTCATGTCTCATTTCCTTTGGCAATATTATGTTCATGAAATTTACAACTGTTTTTGCATATTGCAGAAGTTTATATATTTTCATTTTGGAATAGTATTTCATTATGTTAATATAGCACAATACATTCATTCTATTTTTGATAAATGGTTGCTTCCAGTATTCTAGTATTTATGAATAATACTGCTCTGAATATTTTGTATATGTCTTTTGGTTTAATTTCTGTTGGCTCTATACCTAGAAGTACAATTGCTTGGATTTGGATGTATATGTGTTCAGCTTTAGTAGATACTGCCAAACAGTTCCCTAAAGTAAGTGTAAAAATTTACTTTCTGGAGGACTCAGAAAAACTACCAAGGACATCTTACTACCAGCATTACTTTAGAATATCACTGTAGGATATTTCCTTTTGGGAAACAGATGGGCACAGTTCTGGCTATTAGATGAATAATTGGATTTTGCAGGAATTGAATGTAAGGGAAGAAGGGTATGTGTGTTTGTGTGTGTGTACATGTATGTGTGCACTTGTATAGGTAAGAGGCAAAATGTAGTTGAGAAGACTAGAAGTTTGTCCTGGCTCTTTGTTCACTGCAAAGTGTACCACTACCTTCAACTTAGTGACAAAAGTGTCCTCTTCAGCATTATTTGATTGATCCGAATGTGGACATTTAACCAAGAGTGGTAATCTTTTCCTGGGAAGTTTGAATTGGAGCTGAGGCCTGTTTGGAGGTTATTGGCATCATAGACTAAATGAGAACCAGAGGGAACGAATTCTACTCACTCTATGTGAGTGCAGAAACAGTCTCAGTGTTTGGAAATAAGAAGGAATTATGCAGATATAAAGAAAGAACTAAAGCATGATGTCATTTTATATTAGAATTGTTAAGTTGGTCAAATTCTTTTTTATGTCTGAACTCTTACTACTTCTACTATTTATCCTCTGTCCTCCATACTTTACCTTTTGTCATCTTGTTCAAAGGTTCTGACCTACATTTTTACTCAAAAACAGTTCTCAAGAAATAACGTGAAAAAGTAGCTCCCAATGAATTAGATTCCCTGATAAATCTTAACAATTTTACTACTGTTTTAATATATCAAAGCCATCATAGTTTTTTAAATTTTTACCTGACATCATGAAAATAAGGGTATTGAATCTTTTGCAGTAGAAAAAGTTAAAAACACGTTTGAGGACATGAGACCCTTCTTATGGTACCTTTCTCACTCTGGAGAGCAGGTTTTGTTCTTCCCAGTGTAAACTATGAGTACAATAATGATTTTAAGAAAAGTGATATGATGTCTTTTACATGAAAAAATATCAGTACTGGGATTATGTAGCTTAAAAGCCACAAACTACATCAGTATCATTAAACTCATTAGTGTTAGACTAGCATTATTCTAAATCCTAACCTGCTTTTGAGAATGTGATAGGATTGGGAGTTATATTCCAACAGACCTTAGGCTCACCGTTCTGTGAGACTCTGTTAAAGTGAAAATGTCTCTTGTCCGTAATGTGAGAAGCACTATTCTAAAGAAATATAATAGGGCCTATATTTTGATGACTTTTATCATGACCATAGCTACCAGGTTTAAAATTTGTAGGGGCTTTTCTGTCCTAGGGCACTTGTTTAAAGCAACATTTTTTTTTTTTTTTTTTTTTTTGCCTGTTCACCTCCAGAACTCTGTGAAAAGTTCAGACTATTTAACATTGATGTAAGCTGCCAGGGGCTTGATAGCAGGATTATCAATCAATAGCGACAATTCCTAATTTTCATTTCTATTAAGTGCAACAGAACACACTGAAGACATCTGTTTTATGATATATTAAATGAATTGCTATACACATTTTTTTTGGTTCTTTTTTGAAACATGAGTTTACTACACACTGAAAATAATTTTTTGGAAAGATGGTCATTTAGGTATGTATAACTTGGCAAAAAAGGCATCAAAATAAATGGATTCTTAATTTATGCATGCCTGAATTTTATGTCTCGTTCAGACATAAATTATTTTGAGCCAGCATATTGTGCAGACCTATGTTATGTCTTAGATAAAGAAATGTCTACAGTATGTGGAAAAGTCTGAAACAATTCATTCCTCTCCTAAGTATAATTCATATTAAATAATTAAGTGTTTTCTGGTTCTGAAGATATTGACTATTGATACTCAGGATCAATATGCCACAGCATTTAAAATAGGTAGATATGACCTTTAATGTCCTCCAACCCTCTGGGCCCTCTTTCTACTTTCCAACCGTATCTGGCCTCCTATTACCATTCCAGTACCCTCTGAGCCCCTGAGTAGCTCCTTGAATATGTTATTTATGCATTTTCCTTCCCACAGAGCATGTGTTTCACTAACATTAAGTGTCTGATATGTACTAGGTACTTCAATGCAGACAAGGGTAAATGGCATTCTCCAGTCATAGTATTGCCATATGTAGAAAGTAAAACTACATAACCACTAGTTAAAATTGAATTTCAGATGAGAAAAAAAAATGCTTGTTTTAGAATCCAGAACAAATTCATTATGAAAAATTATTTGTTATTTATTTAAAATTCAAATTTAACTAGGTGTCCTATATTCTATCTTTCAGTTCTATCCTGTCCTCAAGGTAACCACTTGCTTTGGTAGTCAGTCACATGCAAAAAACAATCATAATAAAACATAATAATTACCAGGATAGCACTCTGGCAAATGAAACTTGTTAGGTTTTAATATCCCCCACTATTCAAACATTTGTTGAATACCAGCAAGTCTGTGGTAGTCCTTCTGCTGGGAACTTGGATACAAAGAAAAATGAGATTTTGCTTTCCAAGAGGGTTAAAGATTTAAAAAAGAAAAGGAAGAGAAATCCAGGTCAGATATTTAAGGAAGAAATTAACAAGACAAAAAGAATTATTTAGATATCATCATCAAAGGCAATTTTCACAGAAATAGAAAAAGCAATCCTATTTGTGTGGACCCACAAAATACTCTCAGTAGCAAAAGCAATTTTGAGAAAGAACATAGAGGCATCACACTGCCCGATCTCAAACAATATTATAGGGCTACAGTCATCAAAACAATATGGTATTGGTGTAAAGACAGAAACATATATATCAATGAAAAAAAAAGTCCTGAAATAGTGTTCAAAAGCACAAGAAAATCATCCAAAAAAAGTATAGAATGCAAAGTGGCAATGACAGAACTTTACAACATGTTTACAGGTAAGTGGAAGGAAGATGAGGAAGATAAGAGGAAAGCTCAAAGTCAGAGATAATAATGAGAAAAAAATGCCACAGAAACAGGACAGTTTACATGTCAGAAGGCAACTGGGAAATTAAAGAAAAAATTTCCCCCAAAAAAGCTACACATTTCTTTGTCCACAGTTTCTCTCCTTTCCTTTTTTGTTTCTCTAAATTAACTTTTCATCTTCTCCCTCTTTTCAGGCTTTGCTGAGCTGTTGAATTGGCACACAAATAATGTATCAGTACAATATTCAACAACGTATTCATATTCAGTAAAGGTCAATAGCAGATGATTGTATTATCCTCAGGAGAATTATTATAAAAAATTAACATAAGATTTCTTTTAGAGGCACTGTATTTTCTAGAATTTTCTAATTCAATTGTTTTAAAAACAAATTCCTAGTGTGTGCTGGATACTGCCTTACACGTTGGAATACACATGTGAGCTGAACAATCTTGAGTCACTCACTTCCTTCTCTTGCTTTTCCTGTTTTGACTCTTGCTAACTGAAAATATACTACTTATTCATTTAATTATTAAAAATATATTTTCCCCACTAGAATATAAGCTCAATGAACGTAAAACTTTATGTTCTAAATTATTTCAGTATTCTCAGTGTTTAGAACAATGCCTGAATTTTTTCAGGTGCTTACTAAATATTTATTCATTAAATTAATGAATAACAAAGTTCAAAGACAGCTAAGTAGAAGATTTAAATCCAAGATAACTAAGCATAGAGTGATGAAAAACACAATGAAATAAATATTTAAATAAACCACACAAATTCTTACCCCCAAAGGTTTTGTAAATTTGAATGAATACAGTATCAAATACAGTATATAAAATCACTGCATGTGAAGTGGTTAAAGAAATTAAAACTGGAAATATAAAAATAAGCAAGAAGCAGAGACTAAGATATAACCATACAGACTTGTAAAAGACTAAATAGAATATTTTAAAAGTAATTATTTAAATTAAAAGCTAACTATTTAAATAACAGTTTCAAGCCAGCTGAAATAATAACTTGGAAAATATACTGAAAAAAATTACTGATGATTCACATCAAAGACAAAAGAAGATGGAAAAGGATAAAAGAAAGTAATGTTTAAAAGGGACAGTGTAAGATACTGTAACATACACCAAAGTAGATTTTCAGAAGGAAAGAATAGAGAAAATAAAAAAGCTATTATTTGAAGGGATAGTGGATGGGAACTTTACAAAATATTTGAGAAATACAAACTTCAAATGCAGGTAAGACGAAGCAATAAAATAAGATATCCACCTTTAGCATATTGAAATGAAACATCAATGAACTCAAATACATCAAAGACAAAGAGAAGATCTTAGAGTTGGCCAGAGAAGGGAACAGCAGTTAAACTGGCAACATTATTTTCAGCAGCAAATCTAAAAGTCAGAAAAAAGTGGAATAATATCTTCAAAGCACTGAGATAAAATAACCTACAAAACTCTCTTTAACAAATGAAATAAAAGAACATTTTCTGGTAACAAAACCTAAGAGATTTTAATAGCAACAACCCTAAGCTAGAATAAATTCCAAAAAATGTCTTTGGAGAGAACACAAATGATTCTAGAAGAAAGTTTTAAATTGCAATAATAAATGTAAACAATCAGAATAATTAATAAATTGGAGGTAAATCTAAATACATATTTTCTACTGTGCAGCATAATAATTAAAAGTGTGTTATGTGCTTAAATAGTCCGATTTTTAAATCACCTCTTGCCCTCATTAGATGATTAACATAGGTAAAGTTATTTATCTACTCTATGCCTCAGCTTCCTCACCAGTATAATGAAGGATAATAATAGTTTATGCTAGAGGGGTTTTGCAAGGATTAAATCAGTAAATGGACTACAGGGTGTGACTGAGTGTTTGATGCATAGAAAGCTCCATAACTGTTAGATACTGATATTACTATGACTACTACTTTATAGAAATTATAATAGCATGTGTAAATTTTTTTTAATCTTAAATATTACAAAAGAATCACCTGTAATATGGGAGAGAAGGATTTGAAATAAAGTGTTTTAAGGTCATTTCACTTTGGGGAGGATGAAATTATTAACTATAGATTTTTACAAATATGCATTGTAAAAATTGAAGGTAATAATCAATATGTAATTGCTAAAGTTTGTTTATATGATGGCCAAACAAATAGGGAAGTAAAAATAAAATAAGAACAAACGAACAAGCAAGTATCACTGAATTATTTTATTTTTTATTTATTTAAACTTTTTATTGAAGTATAGTTGATATACAAAATAATGTAAATTATAGGTGTGCAATATAGTTAGTCACAATTTTAAAGGTTATACTCCATTTATAGTTATTATAAAATACTGTCTATATTCCCTGTGTTGTACAATATATCACTGTAGTTTATTTTACACATAATAGCTTATATCTCTCAATCCCCTACTTTCCCTATTGCCTCTCCCCATTACCCTCTCCCCACTGGTAACCACTAGTTTGTTTTCTGTATCTGTAATTCTGCTTCTTTTTTGTCATATCCAGTGTTTGCTGTATTTTTCAGATTCCACATGTAAGTGACATCATACAGTATTTGTCTTTGTCTGACTTATTTCACTTAGTATAATACCCTCCAGGTCCATCCATGTTGTTGCAAATGGCAAAATTTCATTCTTTTTATGGCTGAGTAACATTCCATTGTATATATATACCACATCTTCTTTATCCATTCATCTGTTGATGGGCACTTAGGTTACTTCCTATCTTGGCAGTTGTAAATAATGCTGCTATGAATATTGGGGTGTAAATATCTTTTTGAATTAGTGTTTTTGTTTTTGAGGGGTACATTTCCAGGAGTGAAATTGCTGGGTCATATGATAGTTCTATTTTTATTTTTTTGAGAAACCCTCATACTATTTTCCACAGTGGCTGCTCCAATTTACATTCCCACAAAAAGTGTATGAGGGTTCCCTTCTCTCCATATCCTTGCCAATATTTGTTATTTGTGCTCTTTTTTGTGGTAGCCATTTTGACAGATGTGAGGTGATATCTCATTGTGGTTTTGATTTGCATTTCCCTGGTGATTAGTGATGTTGAGCATCTTTTAATATGCTTGTTGGACATCTGCATTTCCTCTTTGGAAAAATGTCTATTCAGTCCTGCCCATTTTCAATCAGGTTGTTTGTTTTTCTGATGTTGAGTTGTATGAGCTGTTTGATATTAATCCTTTATTGGTCATATTGTTTTCTTCCATTCAGTGGGTTGTCTTTTCATTTTGCCGGTGGCTTCCTTTAGTGTGCAAAAGCTTTTAAGTTTAATTAGGTGCCATTTAATTAGTTCCTTCCTCTCAATTATTTTAAAGGGTAAAAAGGAAAGAAAAGACATCATAGAAAAATAGGAAAATACAAAGAAAAAGTGGGTATTTGAGAAAATTCAAATATATTCATAACCATAGTAAATGTAATTGGAATATTTCAACATGTATCTGGTAGCGCTAACGTCACTATCATGTACAATGTCAATGAGATGATTAATTATATGCTGCGTGTTATATAGCATTACTAACTATATACATATATATATATTTAATCAAGCTTCATTTTATTTTTGTTTATAATCCAAATTGGTACTGCATATGTTATATTATCTTTCTTTTCCTTTTTTGTTATTTTGCTGAACTAATTTAGATATAAAAATTATTTAGAGCTATAACACTTGACACAAATTCCCTGGAAATAATTTTGTCTCCTCTTTTGAAATTTAACACTTGTATACCAAATCCTGTAATTGCACTAATGGATATATATTTTAGAAAATTACTTTTCATATATGCCCTAGGTAACATGTATACAGATGTTCCTAAGAATTTCACCATAGTGCTCAAAATAGGAACCAAAAGCTACATGCAACAACACAGAAAAATCTTTGAAAATAAAAATTATTAAAAAACTTGATGTAAATAGTTTAAAATTGTTTTGAGAAACCTCAGAATCAAGCAAAGAGAAACAATGTATTGTCTATACATACACAGCACGTATGCAATAAAGCTGTTCCAAATTCAGATAGTGGTGACTTCTGGGTGAAGACAGGGAAGAAAGTACAATGCATATCTAGATATGTATCATGATGGTGACAATTTTCTAGTTCTTTTACTGGGTAATGGGTTCATTTTATTCATTTCATTTTATTTTGTGCTTCATAATTTTTGTATCAGTTTACATTTTTGTTTGTATCAAATTCTACATGATATTTGAAAATGGCATTTTATCAGTCGGGTTCCAGCAGAAAAAGATAACACATTTAAATTAGTAAATTTGGAGACAGTTTAATAAAGGTAATATCTACAAGTTTGGAGCAGTAAGAAAACTGTAAAATAATAATGCAGTTCCCTCCTAAGTAATAGTCAGGTACCATTTCTACACCTGAAGGTATGATGGGAGGGAGTGATTACCACATCCAGGAGACAGAGAGGTGTATGGTGAATATTTCTGACAGGAGGTAGAAAGGCATAGCCAGCCTTCAGCAACTTATCAACAAGTAAGCCAGAGAGAAAAATTCCCTACCTTACTCTCCCACAGTCCAGTCTTCTGGTACTCTGTGTTGGCTGGATCATAGGGAAGCAGAAGGGACAAGGGATCCCTGTCACGCAGGCTACACAGCTCAGCGTCTCAGGAAAAAAACACCAAGGTAGGGAGAAGTAGAGCATGCATCTGGGCAGGGGAGCTAATGGAAGGTTTCCAGCACTGTCTTGCAATATGCTACAGCCAGAAGTCACTGCATAAACTTTAGTACTCAGAATTTCCCTTCAAAACTAATCTTGCCTCTTTAGAATGCAATTTGTATTACAGAATTGCCTTAATTCAACAGCATACGGATTTTATCCAATTTTCTGCAAAATGTGGGAAATGTTTAAGGAATATAAACTAAGACTTGAAATAGTTACAGCTTTTTAGCTCTTTAATTTTTGTCTTTTAAGTTTCTGTGTCCTCAAAATTAAGAGGTGACTTTAAACAAGAAAATGTATGAAAATGAACAAACCAGAGATTAAAACTACTCTATTCAATTAAAAACAAAGTCACTTTTTCTAAAATAGAAACATCCTGTTAGTTCTTATAAAGTAAATTTAAATTTACCTTGCCCTATGGCAGTCATAAAAAATTTTATGTCTCATTTATCTTCATAAAGACCAAATACTTTAACAGAGCAGCCATTTGTTGTACAGAAAATTGAATTATTATTTTAGAACTATTCTCCTGTTGTCACTAAACATCTTGAAAGTCACCTTAAAATTAATGTTACCTTTTTGATGAACTTTCACAATATCCGCTTTGTTGTGAGGTTTCAAATGTTTCTTAGGTGTAGAGTTCCTGTTTCTGTGCAACCTGTAAAACAAGTCTGTGTACAGTTGAATAGGGTAAGATAGTAATGAATTAAAAGTTAGTTCTAGGTCTTACAATGAATTGTTATTGACTTTTGACAACGTGCTTAATTTATCCTGTCTTCAGGTCATCTTTAAAAGGGGGAATTTGGATTAAGATTCTTAGAAACTTACTACATTAAAGTTTTCTAACACACAGACAAACACACACACTGGAGTCCACGTTTAAGTGTGCTCAGGCTGATCCAGCTCCTTTTTCTTTTTCTTCTTTTCATTTTTTTAAAACTATTTTTTATTTTGAGGTGCTTTGGTCAACAGCTTTTAAAAACACAAACTAGGCAACTATTAAGTAATTCCAATTATTTACAGAATGTAGGTTACCCTTTTATTTTACAAAAACATATTTTTGAGCCACTCAAATTTGCTATCAAATTGTTGATATGATATATATAACATAATGTTATTTACATATTCTATAGGTTTATTATATGTGTGCATGTTCACGAAAATAAAAATTGGTTAAAAAGCAATCAATTTACTGTGTTTTAGGATTGGAAGACTCAGACAATAAAAATTATAATTCTGCCTACACTGACCTGCAGATTTAACAGTCTGAATGAAAATTCCAGCAGAAATTTTCATAGGTATAAGCAATCTGATTTTAAGTTATATAAAAAGGTAAAGGAATTAGAATGACTAACAAAATTTTGACAAAAGAAGAAATTTCTTAAAAACAGCACCTGACTTTAGTGAAGAGATAAACACATAGATTGATGGAATAGAAGACAGAGTCCAGAAATAGATCCACACAAATATGGTGAATTGTTTTCACAAAGGTATAAAATAATTAAATTGTCTTTTTAAATGGACATCCACTTCCAAAAATACAAATCTCAACCTAAACATCACACCTTATAGGAAAAAGATTCAAAAATGGATGCCTAAATGTAAAATTTATAAAATTTTGTAAAATACAACTATTTTGGAAGAAAACACATAAGAATATTCATGTCCTGGACTTAGGCAGAGAGTTGCTAAGCATGACACCCATAATAAAATGATATGCATAAAAGCAAATGATAAATTAGATTTCATCAAAATTTAAAATATTTACTCTACATAAGACACTTTTAAAAGAATAAAAAGCCAGAGCCTGGTAGGAACACTTACAAAGCACATGTTCAACAAATGATTTTTATCCAGAATATATAAATAACTTTCAACATTCAACAGCAAAAAAAAAAACCCAATTTTTAGTTGGGGAAAGTACTTGAACATACACTTCACTAAAAAGAATATATTAATAGCAAAAACACATAAAAAAATAAGCAACATTATTAGCAACTAGGGAATGAAAATTAAAACCATGATGAAGTGTTACTACATATCTATTAGGATGAGTAAAAGGAGAAATATTGCCAATACCAAATAATGATAAGAATGTGGAGCAACTAAAACTCATATATTACCACTGGGAATAAAAAATGTTATAGCTGTGATGGAAAATAGTTTAGCATTTTCTTTTATGTGAAACAAACTTAACCATATGCCCTAGCAATTCCATTTTTAGGTATTTACCATAGAAAAATGAAAACTTGAATTCTCACCAAAACCCATATACACATTTATATCATGACAATTCACAATTGCCCCAAACAGAAATCAAAGCAAACACCCTTCAATTGAAAAACAAAATGTTGAAACTGCCATATAATAAAATTCAACTCTGCCAAGAGATGACTAAACTATTGATACACACAAAGAATGGAGATGAATCTCAAGGACAATACACTGAGTGAAACAAGCTAGTCCGAAAAGGTTACATACTTTGTAATTTCATTTGTATGGTATTTTCTATAAGACACAACTATAGTGATGGAGAATAGGTTGCTGTTTGCCAGAGGTTAAGGTGAGGGGAGCCTGGGACTGAAATGACATAAGAAAGGGTTATTTGAGTGAAGGAATCTTTACGTATCAATTGTAGTAGTGTTAAAATTTGTAAAATGGTACACATACTCACATACACAATTCAATTTTATTGTATGTGATTTTTTAAAAATCCGAAATAGTATCAACAAAGATGGCAGCAAAATCATGGATCGTTTAATGTGGACCCAGATCACTCTACTTAGTGAAAATAAAGAGCATCACTATGATAAATAACAATTTTTAATGCTGAAAAACGTAAACATAGTTAAATCATCTTCAATACGGTCTTTGTTGGAGTCGTAAAATTCACAGAAACAAAAAAATTGGAGATTTGGGATCTTAATCCTGTTGATTACACTGAACCTTTGTTATGCAGATGATCTCATCTCTCAACATTAGATAAGAAACTAATAAATATAAATTAATAACACCTAAGTTATTTTGTGCAGATATTTTATAAAATTACAGTGGCATCTATCATTTTTTTAACCTAGTTTGAAATTTTCTGTTTAATATTCTCTCACAGAAAAATACCCCTACAATTACATGAAAAGTGATCCTTTTCCTTTGGGAGCTCTGAAAATGGAAGGATGAAATAATGAATCATCAAGCCTCTGGCTTACAGAGGAAAAGCACTTTAACAGGCAATTTTAAAATGCCTTGAACTTTCCCTCTGCTTAAATATAACAGAGCTTTAAACTCAGTTAATGGCTGGTAGCTTTTTATTATGAAACAATATTTGGGCCTGTTACATTTTTTACATTCATTAAAAAATAATACAACTTTGAACTTTCTGTATTTTACACTTGGCAATTGTATTTATAATTAAATGCTGGTTACCATTAGGCAATCAGTTGATTTTTAAGTGGCACTCAGTTGAGGTGACCCCTAGGAAACAAAATCTCTACTTCATTCTCCATGTAAGGAAGTTATTTTCTAGAATCTGAGTACACTTAAACTTCATTTGCACAGAATGTGTTCACCTTGTATTGCCTATTTGATAACTTTTTAATTGCTACCGAGCAAAAAACAAGCAGCTTAAAGAAACACATGTAAAACACCTGACAATTATGAAAATCTTTTTCTTATATTTACTTTTACTTTTTAAACATTTTGCTTTGCTTTTAAAACCAGGGAAAAAAAAATAAATTACATCTGTAATATAAAAATGAGTATTTCTATTCTCTTAGTGAGACTATTTTAAAAAATAGGATAATTATTCCTAAAAATATATTTGGATTACACAATTTAAATTTTGCGTTCAGATTTTAAAAGTATGCTGTTTAAGGATAACTATGAATTGAAACCACTTGAAGTTTCATTGAAATTTCATAACAAAGGACTTTAGAAAAGAACAAAAGACAAAAAGACTTCAAATGTTATAATGCATTAAAAGGGAAATCATTATACTATATAGTCCATTTCTATTTCCAAAAATAATAATAAAACTTTTACCAAGTTACTTAGAGACAAAACAAATGTAAAGATTTGGGATCCCAACCTTCCATTGAAAGTGGCAAATTTTAATTCATGGTTAAACATCTCCAGAATTAATTTTCTCAATCTATTCTACTCATATCATAAATATTATGATGATAAACAGTTTGGTTGTATTTCTACTTGTACTTCTTGCTCTAACAAGAGATGTGTCTCACACTAATATTCTTGGCAAAATTTTAAGTTTTCTAAAGATAAAAGTGTATAGGTAGTATTTTGTTACATTGTGACCACTATCAGCATCTACTGAGCATTAAAGATTTTTCAATCACACTGTTCCTCTGAAGTAGATCCAAATATTAAATGTTACTGTATTCCTCATTTGCCTAATAATAAGTATAGTAAGAAATCTATAAAATGATAAATAGTAAGAACATAACATATTGAGAATAATTTGTAGCACAATGACATATGTACACCTGGAATAAAAATGAGCCCTCATTTTAAAATTAAACATAATGATTTTTGTTATTTTATAACTATGGGTAGTTTCTAGTTCTCTATTTATCCCTTCCTTTTTAAAAATTTTCAGTAACGTTAACTCACCATTTTTATCCATCTATCTCCATTGCTTCAACTCTCCTATCTTTTCTACCTCAGTATTGCCATATAACTTTTGAACACATTGTTGTAATGGAGACTTGGATATAGACTCCAACTCTAACTTTTAATTAAGACTTAGTCTTCTACATTGAGCAATAATATCTAGATGCAAACTTTTGGAGTTATTATTAATGACTTTCTCTTTCTTGCTCACTTTTCAAGATACTTAGAAATTTTAATGTCTTTTTCATCTCTGCCTTTTTTCTGTTTCCACAACCACAGTCTTAAATCAGAGATTTAAATTCACCTCCTGTACTAACTCAAAGTTAGTTGTAACTTTTCCCTCTGGTTCTGCTCTCTCTCTCTCTGCCTTCTCTTTCTTCCTCTCTCCAAACTGTATGAATCCTAATTACAAATACTTTTACTAAATTATGTCTTTGTGAGAGACCAAATATTTTTCCAAAAAAATCTAAAATATTCAAGAGAACTAGTTGTAACAATTGTATAAGCAATAAGAGATGGTAAATAGGGCAGATAAAAGAGCAATACAAACTAACATTTTTCCGTACAAAAACAAAAACACGTTAGAAACTATAACAAAAATATACTCATAACAATAACACAATAAAAAGTAAAATACCTAGAATGTACTTATTATATCATGAGACATGAATGCAATTTAAAACTTCATTGAATTTTAGCTCTGCTATATATACTAACTCTATGACCTTGGCAAAAAACTCTTTAAATTCTGTAAGCTTTAGCTTCTTCGTATATAAAAGTAAGATTGATGGCTTCTAACTCAAAGGATGGTTGTGGAGATAAAACAAGCAAATTATAAAAGCCCGACACATATCTGTATCCATTAAAAACAAAATCACTGCTTGCACAGGTAATGACTCTATCTCTCAGTCTGATTTTCTGGTGATAGTGCTTTTGACCTCTATCTTAAAAAAAGTCCTGTTCTTTTGAACAAGTGTGAGAACATTAAAACTGTAACAACATAATGGGATTAAAATTAAAGTTGGAACTATGCTTAATTTTTCCCTCCTGTAATTCTCATGTTAAATAACAATTAAGATCTATTGAAAGGTCTTGTTTGTTTAAATTCTCAAATATCATCTTTCTTTTCTTGGTTAAAATGGCAGCTCAGAAGAGTGAAAACAGCTGGAGTTTGTTTAAATTGGTAGAAATTCTTTGGGAAACTAATGTGGTACATTGGGAGAGATATAGAGACATCCCTACTCTTGACCCTGTTGAACTTGCTTATAGGAACTTAAAATTATTCAAAATATTTTAAAATGCATACACTGAATAATGATTTTTAAGGTTTAATATATGAAAGATTAAAAAACACTAATAATGGATAATTTATCACATAAATGACAAGATATTTTTAAGGCTATTAAATATGCATAACCATTAATCTTGAATACCTTTTAGCACCATGGACGTTAATATGGTATACGT